>NC_140591.1:198930667-200164417 GCF_964204655.1 Triturus cristatus | reverse complement strand
GTGCGCCAGGAACCCGACCGCACGTGTGGGTGCAGCGACAAATATCAAGTGCAGATTGTGTGAGTATTCATGTTAATGGCAGCGCCAGTCATCTGCTGCAATTAACATGAATACTTTCTCAGAGGCACACAATGTGCCCCACACAGGGACAGCCTTAGAGTTGGTGGCAGCCTGTGTGACAATGTTTGTTGGCGCCCCCCAATGACCACGTCTGCCAGTGATTCCCTCACTATTACCCTTCAACAGTGCCCCTCAACTCTCCATTACCACACTCTCTGAGATGCATTTAATTTGTTTTATAGCGCCACTCATACCAATGTAGGGTGTACTTTACATTAAACAGAGACAATCAATCATAGGTATGAAATCAGTGTATTAGAAATGTTACATATGACAGAGGACTGCAAGGTTTAGGAGTGACATGTCATTCATACTGGCAGGCAGTATAGTTTAAGAGTACTTTGTCTGGAGAAACAAAAACTCGGAATTTAAAATGTAACACCATGGTTAGCGTTTCTCTTTAGTAAGAATCGCTTTGTACCCAAATGAACCCTTTTTGCAACATTAGGATAATGAATGGCTGGGAAAATAATCATACCCTCCAATCTATACCTTGCAATATGCATGAAGTTAGGCTGGTGGCTAACAACATAACTCCTAGTGTTGATGGCTTTCTAGCTGGGTTTTACTCAACATTTAGGTTATCTTTCCATTTTGGGCAAAGCACACTGTGGCATTTTACATGGAGGTAACAAATCTCAGTCCATTTGACTGGCAATAATTTCTGTGATTCTAAAGGAGACTAAGCACATTTTGGACTCTCTGAACGCGAGGCCAGTTTTACTGCCTAAGAATGATATAGAGATACATGGCACATCTTACTGTGGGGCTGGAAATAATGAAATCCAAATGGATCCACCCCTTGAAGTCATATTTCTTTAAAGGGAGACATTTTGTTTTAAATGCTAGAGCTCTTTTGATCTGTTAAACCTCAGTAAATTAAGTGCTATCTCTGACAAAGTTTTCTGATTACAGTTTAGCACCATCACTGTTTACGTGCCTTAAAAACACTGAAGTGCATGTTGCAAGTACAGGGCCTAGGATGCAGGCTAACAGGCTAACATGAGCAGGTAAAACAGTGTAGATCCAACATGAAGAAACAATAATCATTTGGTGATATTTTTCAAGCAACATCAAGTAGGAGTTGTTTTCAAGCACAGAACAGAGACTTCGTTCAAGGATGGGTGTAGAACAGTTTTCCTTTTCAAAAACTCATGAGCCATGAGATATCCCACCAGGGGAGCGGAGCTTAGCTCGCAGCGAAGATGGCTGCTTGAGCCCGGAGCTCTGGTGAGCCATTCCAATGATCCTGAATTTATCCGGCCCCAAGCACCTACAGAATACTCCATACCTGCGGCAGCGGCGCGGAACACGACGCGCACCCATCCGGTGAAATCCTGAGCCCGAAGTGAGCCGCAGATCGACAGCGGGACTCGGCGACTCCGGAGGTGGGCTCAGCCGGGGATCCCCGGCCTTGAGTGTAGGCGCGGACGGCTGTGCGTCAGCGTGCGTGCGGCCAGACGTGCGAGGGGGAGCCGTCCTGGAGCTGGTGGCAGTCAGCCGCGGTGCCGTGAGGAGAGCCCCGGGTGACGAGCGCTGCGGAGGTGAGCACCGGCAGGAGTGCGGGAGTGGAAAGGCTCGCCGCTGTGAGACAATGCGGGGGCCCGCCTGGGGGCTCCCGGGCTAACCGCAAGGAGTGTCACAGCCAGCGGACCCTCAGATCCGAAGCCCAGCTACAGCGGAGGGGCAGTGGAGCGGTCTGCCACAGGATCGGTGGGAGACGTGGGCGAGCTGCCTGGGGAACTCTGGTGGTGCGGAGCGGCTGCTCCTTTTACATAGCCCCGGACCGAGTTGGTGCAACATAAGAGCGCCATCTTGACTTGGTGGCTGGAGGAGCTAAGCGGCTGCAGCAGAGGAGGGGGCACGCGTGGTGCGAACCGACAGCAGGTGTGGCTGTGGCCTGGCGGTGGTCCCTGCAGGCGGCAGAAGTTCAAGGCGAGCAAGGCCTGGGTGTGGCAGCGACCCCCGGCCTGGGCTCCAGGCTTAGTACATTGGGCTACCACGGAGTCTGGCTGACGGCCGGCGCAGTGCGATGCAGAGCAGTGCGGTGAGGGGTGCAGCTGCTGGGAGGCTGGGCTCACTCGCGACCGGAGGAGGCTGCAGACGGTGCGGAGGCTGCGAGGGCAGGTGCCAGCCGACGAGTGGCGACCACGAGCGGAGTCAGAGAAGTGGGGCCCAGCTGAGAGGTGAGACGCACGGGTGTGCATGCTTGGCGTACACTGGGGGTCCGAGCCACACTGCTGCGCGGAGCTGTGACCCGAGATGGGTAAGACCGACAAATCCCAGCCCAAATTGACCTTCGAGCAGAGGCGCCCCAGAGCCCAGATGCCGCTGGAGGGGGCGTCGGGGGGCACGTCCGCCCCCTCGGAGGAAGAGGAGGACATTTGTGGACTGTTGCTATCTATGGAAAGAGGGTTGCAGAGTGGCATCACATCCCTTGGCGCCAAGATAGACGCACTATCGTACCGGATGGATCATATGGGCGAGCGCATAGACAAGCACGCGGAGCGACTGGACCAGTCTGACAGACGTCTCTCGGAGGTGGAGGGAGCTCAGACGTCCCTGGACGTGGACCAGAGGAAACTCAAGCGCCAAATGCAGGTATTACAGGACAAAACGGAGGACCTAGAGGCGCGTGCACGTCGGTGCAATCTGCGCATCACCGGCGTACCGGAGACGACTTCGACGGGCCGCATGGAGTGCTTTGTGGAAACGCTACTGATAGAGCTGCTGGGCAAGGAGGTGTTTTCGGGGATGTTCGTGGTGGAAAGGGCACACAGGTCCCTGGGTCCCAGGCCTCCGCCGGGAGCGCCACCTCGGCCGATTATTGCGAAACTGTTGAACTACAGGGACAGGGATGCAGCCCTGAGGGTGGCCCGCGAAAAGAAAACATTGACATACGAGGGGTCGACTATATCACTCTTCCCGGACTTCACGGCCAGGGTGCAGGAGGCTAGACGTCAGTTCGCCCCAGCCAAAAAACAGCTCCGGGAGTTGGGCTTGGATTACGCGATGCTGTACCCGGCTAATATGCGTGTCAACAGACAGGGCACATCCCACATCTTTCTGGACCCTAAAGCATTGCAGAAGGCGCTGAAGGACTGGAATAAGGAGCAGAAACGGAGCCCGGATGCGCCGCTGCGGGATGGTGCTAGGGATGGCGGACTGGACGAACAGGATTGACCCCGGAGAGCAGGCAAGACTGGTTGCATTTCTTCACTCCATAGTAGAGTTGAGATTGGATTGGTGTTATTGTATGGTTTGTGGGGACATGGTAGGCGGTGAGCGGACGGGGAGGAGCCCTGTACACATCTTCCCTCCGGTGGCATAGTCACTGGCGAGCGGTCTCTGGAGGGGTTTGTCCAGCCGGGGCCGAGCATGGAGCCCACTGCCAGAGGGGTCTAAATACACTGTGTATCTGCGGTGGGGTGGGCGCGGGATCTTTCGAGTCCTTAGGACCCGAGCAATGCTGCGGTGCTGCGGTCAGCCATGGCCAAGATATAGCGGACGGGCAAATATGGGCTCGCCGGGCTGGGTGGTTGCCGTTAGGGACTAGGCGCTTCCACACTAAAGTGTGAGTGCTGAGCGACCTCCGCCCGCGAGTGCGTTCCACAACGTTGAGGGGGTCAATTAGTTGGGGGTAGGGAGGCGGGAGGTTCAGGGCGCCCATATATGGGAATCTGCAAGGCCAAGTTGGGGTGTTTCTGCTGTGGGTGGAGGGAGGGTGGGGTTTTCGTTTGTAAGGTTTTGAGGTTTAACTGTCGGTATGCATTGAATTGTACATGTTTGAGCACCTGCTTCTGGCGACATAGAGCTGCGGGCGATTTGCACTTCGGCGAAAATGATGTCCACGAATAGCACAGGCACGCCTGGAAGCCTTGGCACTCTCAGAATTCTGACTTGGAATGTCAGGGGCCTGAATGATCACCGGAAGGTCCGTAAAGTCTTGCACTACCTTAAGAGGCATGACATAGACAGCTTTCCTGCAGGAAACGCATCTTCCTAACGCTAGTCCCGTGCTGCGTTCCAGGGGGCTCTGCGACGCGGCGCATGCGGCGGGATTCACGACTCACTCTAGAGGGGTGCTGACCTGGGTCAACCCTAGGGCGGAATATAGAACGCAATTATTGGCCACGGACAGTGCAGGCAGGTTTGTGCTAACGCGTTTTCAGGGCAGAGGTTTGGACTTGCTGCTGGTTAACTGTTATGGGCCGAACTTTGACTGCCCAGAATTCTACACTGCCTTGGCGTGCACGGTTAGGGACATTGGGGCGACGAATGTGCTGTGGGGAGGAGACTTTAATGTGGTTTTGGATCCGGGGAGGGATAGATCGGGTGGCCCAGCAAGGACGCAGTCGGCAGCAGCGAAGGCGATATTGCGAGAAATGCTCTGCTTAGATCTGGAGGATGTGTGGAGAACTCTTAATCCGGAACAGGGGGGATTCACACACTATTCGGCATACTACAGCTTGCACACACCAATAGATTACTGGCTTGCGTCGTCGACTCTCCTTCCACTGGTGCGAGCATGTCAGGTGTTGCCGCGCACACTCTCTGATCACTCCCTGGTGCTGATGCAGCTGACCGTGCCCAGAAAGACTGTCCCGCCATTTCTGTGGCAATTTCCCCCCTACTCGCTGCTGGACCCCCTCTTTAAGGAGGAACTAGCGGAGGCCATTGGGCAGTTCTTCGATACCAATCTGGGCACCGTGGACGACTTCCAGACGATCTGGGAGACTTTTAAGGTCTATATCCGGGGTGTGGCAATGTCTAAACACTCGGGGGTGCTGCGTGACATCAGGCGGTGGCTGACTATGCTGGAGCGCAAGCTGGGGGGAACTGGAGGCTAAGCAGCGCGTAGAGGCGGGGGAGGGTGTAACTGAGGAGATGAAGGTACTACTGGTGGAATTCCATGAGACTGCGGATGCAGAGGTACTGCACTTAGGGAAGTATGCTGCTGCCAGGGCATATGGGAAGGGAGACAGACTCGCATCGATATTAGCTAATCTACTCAAAGCCCGTAGACGTAGAACGGCCATCACCCAGGTCAGGTCGGAGGACGGATCGCTCTTAACAGATGAGGAAGATATAGTTGCGCGCTTTCAGTCGTACTATACTAACTTGTACGCTTCTCAACAGACTGGTATGGAGGATAGCATAGGGCAATACCTGGATTATATTAAACTGCCGTTTCTCACGAACGAACACAGGGAATTTCTGGCTCTGCCTATTGAGAGGGACGAAATCCTGGAGGCGCTGGCGGGCATGAAGGCGCATAGTGCCCCGGGAGCAGACGGCCTCACCGTTGCCTTCTATCGAGCCTTTATTGATCAGCTCCTCCCACACCTGTTGACGTTGTTTGATGATATGTGCGTCAAAGGGCACATGCCGCCATCCATGCGTGAAGCTCTTTTGGTTACGATTCCAAAGCCGGGTAAACCGCCGGAGGAATGCAGTTCTTATAGGCCGTTATCACTGTTAAACGTTGACGCTAAACTATACGCGAAAGTTTTGGCTACTCGCTTGGCCCTGCTCGCCCCGGAGCTCGTGGCTCCGGAGCAGGCGGGGTTCGTGCCCGGCAGGAACCTCACGTACAATCTGAGGAGGGTGTTTGGCACCATGCAACATGTGCGCCGAGACACGCGTGCGTTGGCAGTCTTTCTGGATATGGAAAAGGCTTTTGACTCGGTGGAATGGCCGTTCATGCGACAGGTCCTGACACGAATGGAGTTGGGCCCGGTCTTTCTGCAGCTGATTGGGGTGCTGTACAGCAGCCCCACGGCTAGACTACGGCTGGGGGACCGAGTTACGGATGCGATGCCTATCTCGAGAGGGGCGAGACAGGGCTGCCCCCTGTCGCCTATCTTGTATGCGCTGGTGGCGGAGCCATTGGCGTGTGCTCTACGGGAATATCACAGTCAAAGGGGAATTAACTTCCCCACTTATAAGATAGTGGTCTCCACATACGCTGATGACACACTGCTCTACGTCAGGGACCCGGAAAACTACCTTCCCCCTGTGCTGCGGGAGGTGGTGCGTTTTGGGGCGCTCTCAGGTCTGAAGGTTAACTGGACCAAATCCATAGCGTTCCCGTTGACGCCGGTCACGGCCCCCTTTGCGATGGAATATCCGCTCCTGTGGTCGGACGATGCGGTTCGCTACTTGGGGATCCAACTGCACATGGATTCGGAGGTAGTGCTGTCTGAGAATTACGGCAAAGCTATCAGCAAACTCGAGGATGATGTAGAGGCTTGGATTAAGCTGCCACTCTCGCTACTGGGGCGTATATCCATCATGAAGATGGTGGTGCTCCCACGGTTCCTGTTCTTGTTTGTTAACATCCCCATGGTGCTGTCGCGCGCATTCTTTGCTAGGCTGAAGGGGTCCTTGTTGCGGCTGGTGTGGGCGGGTAAGCAGGCGCAAATCAGTTGGCGGGTCTTGACGTTGCCCTACCATTTGGGTGGTCTGGGAGCGCCGGATCTTGAACTGTATTACAGGGTGGCGCAGGGGGCTCAGGCGCATAGCTGGATCCATGGGGACGGTGCCGTCCCATACCTTAAACTGGAGACTTTGTTCGCTGCCCCGCTCCCGCTCCCTGCTGTCATTTTCGAGCTGTCAGACCGCCGAACGGGGTTCCAAGACTCTTTGAACTCAACTCGCCATGCTTGGTATAATATCCTACAGCAAATGTTGGGGGCGCTGCTGTATTCACCGGCAATGCCACTGGAATGGGCGATATGGCTGACCCCCTGCAGGGAAGAGGGGGTGGTGCAGTCACTTAAAGCGCTGGGTGTTCACGCCATGGGGGACATGTTTACAGGCGGCGTAGTCAAGACATGGGAAGAGGTAGCCCCAGCGGCGGAGGGCGTCACACAGTTGCAGCGTTTCCAATTCCACAGAGTCAGGCATGCTTGGAGGCAGCTGCTGGGGGGCGACATGGCGGAGCCGCCGGAGGTTCCGGAGTTGTCCTTTATTATTAAGAACAAAAGTCCCCATAAGTTAATCTCTAGGCTATATCGCACGGCGCTGTCTCAAAGATCGCAGGAGTACACTAAGGCCCGACTGGCATGGCAGAGTGATCTCGCAATTACGATAGACGACGCCATGTGGGCATACTGCTGCACGGGGATTCGGCGTATCTCCTTACACGGCAGACACAGGCTGGTCCACTGCAAGTTTCTCAACAGGATTTATTATACTCCTGAGCGACTGCATCGTTACTGCCTGCGTGACGAGTCGGCGTGTGAAAGATGCAAGCACCCACTGGCAGACTTTATGCACCTTGCGTGGCACTGCCCGGGTATACGCAGCTTTTGGGAAGCGATCTATCAGCAGATAGCTGGAGTGGCGGAAGTGGAGCTGACTCCGGATCCGGCGGTGGCCCTGCTGGGACACTCCAGGGTGGTGCCAAGGGCGGCGCGGCGCTTGGTAGATATGGGTATGTTAGTTGCGAAACGAAGAGTTGCGCTAAGTTGGATGCGAGGCCCCTTGCCTACAGTAGCACAGTGGAAACGAGATGTACTCTACTGCTGTACACAGACGGAGAGGTTTAGTGAGTTACTGCCGCCGCGCAGTCGGCCCAAAAACTTTTGGGGGTTATATGCGGAATATATTGGAAGGGGAGGCAGGGAAGCGGACAGCGACACGGGGAGGAACAGCTTGGTGGACGCTGAGAAAGGGGCTCCTGGAGAGAGCGCTGGCTGGGTGGAGGTATAAAATCCGCACTGTAGCGGCCAGATTGGAGGCGATGAAGACCAATAGGGACGCTTCCAGATGCCGGGGCGCGGGTGGGTGATGAGTGCAATGCTATTCACAAGGAGGCAACTGGCAGGTGACCTCAACTGGTTGTATTGGGTGGGTGGAGGGGGTGGGTCTGTTGGGGTTAGGGGGCGGGGATGGGGGGGACAATGGTTCATGGTAAACAGGTACGGAATAGAGGAAAACAAGAGATGGGTAAAACATGCTTTAATTACGCCACTGTCCGGGGGTCATGCTAAAGACAATGACATATTGGGTCAGTGAATTGGAATATTGCAGGAGCTGCACCGGCTACACACGGCGATGCCTGGCCTCCGGGATGTGGGATCACCCGTGCTGTTGTGTTAACATTTGCAACAATTTTGCCGGCCTCCGGGTTGTAGGCGCAGAGCTATGTATGTCGACATGCCTTTTACCATCAATAAAAATATATTTTTTAAAAAGATATCCCACCAGGAGCCCGAGGCTCGGGCAGTGGCAAATAGAACCAGGGCTGGCTTTGGTGCTAGTGGCACCCGGTGCGACAATGTTTGTTGACACCCCCCCAACGACCACCTTCGCCACGGATTCTGTCACTACCACCCTTTAACAGTGCCACTCACGTCTCCATAATCACTCACTCAATGAGGTGCATTTGATTAGGTTTATAGTGCCGCTTATATCAGTGTAGGGTGTCAGAGCACTTTACATCACACACACAATACACAGAGAATCAATCACAGGTGTGTAAATCAGTGGACTACAAGGTGTAGGAGTCACATGTCATCCATACTGGTAGACAGTATAGTTTAAGAGTACTTGGTCTGGAAAAGCACAAACTCAGAATTTTAACCATAACACCATAGTTGGGGGGTCACATTTAATAATTAATATATATATATATATATATATATATATATATATATATCTATTATCTACTGGCGGTCGCCAGTAGATAGTTATAGTTAGGACCGTGTTTCCATAGGAAATCCGCAACATTCTATTTGGAATAACTTTGGCGCCGGTCGACGAATCCTCGCGAAATTTTCAAAACGAATGGGGCGCTACGCTCCTACCCTGAAAGTCTCGGGGGGATTCGTCAAGCGGGGGCTGAGAAAAAAGGGGGGTCCCAAAACGCGTTTTCCCCATGCATTTTTCCATAGGACCTTTAGACACAGCTACAGCCCGAACGGCTGAACAGAATTACTTGAAATTTGGCAGAGAGGTAGTCCTCAGGTCAAGGATGTGCCTTTTGTAGGTCTGGTGTAAATCTGTTCAGTAGGTCCTGAGAAAATAGCATTTAAATCAATATATATATATCTGTAAGCGCGCTCCGTGCGCTTACCGTAAGCTTACCGTACGCGTACGGTGCCGTGCGCGAGATCAATTCTGATTGGTGGTTACATGACTGTAAACATTCGAATCGGTCGAAATCAGGAAGTGTCGGCCGCCATTTTCTGTCTCTCGCACTGAGAAACAAAGGTGGGGAACGTGAAACGGGGGCAACGAAGAGAGTTGCAGACCCCCTAGTGTTTGTCAGGGGGTCCAAGAAGGACCCAAAAGTACGAAAAATAAATTTAATAATTTTAAAAAAAAATCGCGGGGTACGCGTACGGTAAGCTTACCGTACGCGCACGGCAAAAAAAATAAAAAAATAAAAATAAAGAAGTAACAATCACATTTATTAAATAAATTAAAGGACCCACAAGGGCGAAAAAAACAAATGTTACTGCGTAAAAAAAGGTGAGGCGCGCATGGCATGGACTGCGCAACGTGGGCGCTCGGTGCGCGAAGCGCACCGAGCGCCCACAGCACGCGCACGGTGCGCGATGCGCACCGTGCGCGCAGGGTGCGCGCATAGTGAAAAACCAGAAAAAAAAATAAAAAATAAATACATACCTTAGCATTTAAAAAACCGTACAAATTCACTGAAAAAACCATAGGTTTCACACACGTTATAGTTAGGAATTATCATTTACAAAACCTTGCAAATTCACTTAAACAACCATAGGTTTCACACATGTTATAGTTAGCTGTACATTTCACTCGTAAAAAACTAATGAAATTCCACGTTATAGTTAGATCAGGTAACTATAACTTGCGCGACCGCAATCCACAATGTGTAATTTCAGATGTCATCATTGATGTCATGAGTGATGTCACTGACCATGTCATGAGTGATGTACTATGTGACGTCATCAGCAGTTTATTGTGGGCGCGCAAGTTATAGTTACCTGATCTAACTATAACGTGGAATTTCATTGGTTTTTTACGAGTGAAATGTACAGCTAACTATAACATGTGTGAAACCTATGGTTTTTTAAGTGAATATATATATACATATATATATATATATATATATATATATATATATATATATATATATATATATACAAACAACATGAGGGGTGCCTCAGGTGAGGAGGTCGCACCAGGAGGGATTACCGCACACCACCGCCGGCAGCAGCACAAGTAGAACACCATCATGCCCCCAAGCCAAACGCGTTTCGAGCGTGGTACGCTCTTCATCAGTGGCAGGATAAAGAATGCAAATGCAGTCATTTAAAGATTCCGTGATATTTATTTGTAAAGTCCCGCCCCAATGGGCGCAAGGCATCTTGGTCCTGATAGTCCGTGAAATGATAGCCAGGGTTTTAAGGAATCGTAACAACCACAGTGGGTGCCGCATACAGCATTCACATCAATCCAAGTGGAAAAAATAAAATCAATAATGTCCCCAAGTGGGTAGAGAGGCATGAAAAGGGGAAACTATTGTGCTCCTTATTGTGTCCCGAACAGTGAGGCCCCCTTCCGTCCAAATGGTGCCGCGGTTGCGAGCACCAGGATCTGCACAATAGGCAGCGGGACATCCTCGCGGCTGGACCTGCCGCAATACAAACAAACAACATGAGGGGTGCCTCAGTGAGGAGGTCGCACCAAGAGGGGTTACCGCACACCACCGCCGGCAGCAGCGCAAGTAGAACACCATCATGCCCCCAAGCCAAACGCGTTTCGAGCGTGGTACGCTCTTCATCAGTGGCAGGATAAAGAATGCAAATGCAGTCATTTAAAGATTCCGTGATATTTATTTGTAAAGTCCCGCCCCAATGGGCGCAAGGCATCTTGGTCCTGATAGTCCGTAAAATGATAGCCAGGGTTTTAAGGAATCGTAACAACCACAGTGGGTGCCGCATACAGCATTCACATCAATCCAAGTGGAAAAAATAAAATCAATAATGTCCCCAAGAGGGTAGAGAGGCATGAAAAGGGGAAACTATTGTGCTCCTTATCGTGTCCCGAACAGTGAGGCCCCCTTCCGTCCAAATGGTGCCACGTGGCATCATACTTCTCATATTAATGATGTGTCGTGACTCTTTCTGTCGGAGGATTTTCTCCCCGTTTCCTCCTCTCATATTGTATGGTACTGTTTCAATTCCATAAAATTTCAGACTCATCCAGTCACTTTTATGACTTGTTTCCATGTGCTTTGCCACTGCGTTGCTCCTGTCTTTATTTGTTGTAGCCCAAACATGCTCCAGGATTCTTTTTTTCAGCTCGCATGTGGTGCTACCAACATATTTAAGAGCGCAAGGGCATTTTATCACATAGATTGTATACTTGCTTTTACATGTGATTAGTTCCTGAATTTTCCAACTTTTTTTGTTAGCCATCGTCAACTCAGTCATTGGTTTTGAAATTTTACAGACTTTCCAATTGAAACATTTTACAAAACCTTTAGTTCGCAGCCAAGATTATTTTTGTTCTTTACCCTTAAAATGGCTGTGTCTCAAACAGTCCTTTAGATTTTGGGCTCTGCGGTAGGTTATAATGGGGTGATTCCCCACTATTTTACTGATGGAATTGTCCAATTGCAAAATTTTCCAGTTTTTTCGAAGAATTGCAGTTATTGCTTTAGAGTCTTGAGAATAATCTGTGATTAATCTTATTTTCTTTGGATCATTGTTGTCTTCCTTTTTCTCTTTAGATGTCAGGCAGTCTTCTCTCGATCTGTTGTTGGCTCGCTTCCAGCATCTATTCACTATGCTGGTGTTGTATTTTCTGCTTTGGAATCTTCCTTTAGTAATCCTGCTGTGTTTTAGCCATTCAGAATTTTCACTACAAATCCTCCGAATTCGAAGGAAGTCTCCAAACGGTATGCTTGCTATCAATGAGGGCTGATGGAAACTATTAGTTTGTAAGGTTGCGTAGGTAGCTCTACTTTTTCGGTGGAGTGTTGTTTGGATTTTACCGTCATTGATGTATATTTCTGTGTCCAAGAATACTACCTTTTGATTGCTCAGTTTGAAGGTAAATTTTAAGGTACTTACACTTTCATTCAAGATGTTAAAGTATTCCTGGAACTCCACATGTGTACCGTTCCAGACAATTAATAAATCGTCTATGAACCTTGACCAACTTACAATTTTTTGTGAATTTTTTGTGTTTGGGATTCCATGCTATTTCTTGTTCCCACCACCCCGTTAGTAGGCAGGCATAATTTGGGCTAAAAGAAAAAGCCCATGGCAGTTCTGTTTTTTCTCCAAAAAGGAAAATGTTTTTTGTTAAGCAGAATTGCATAATTTCTGTGAGCATTATGTTGTAATCTTTTAGATGAATACTCCTTTCTCTAAAAAAGTAATTATTTGCCGCCAATCCTTGATTGTTTTCTATGGTTGTATACAATGAGATGACATCCATTGTTATCAGTTGATATGTCTCTTTCCATTCTATTTTCTGCAATTTTTTCAACATGTGACTGGTGTCTTTGATGTAAGAACTGAGTCTCTCTACAAATGGTTTAAAAAAATAGTCGATATAGTTGGCTAGTGGTTCGAGCACCGATCCTCTTGCAGATAGTATTGGTCGTCCTGGTGGATTTTCTGCACTCTTATGGAGTTTAGGGAGAAAATATATTGTAGACATCACTGAATGATCTACCTTTAGATATTTTCTTTACTCCTCATCAATTAGAGTTTTTAGCAGTCCGTTCATATAGTTTTGAATCAATCTCTCTCTTAATCGATGTTGTTGGATTAATTTGTAGTTGTTTGTAGTATGTTGTGTCCACTAGTTGTCTATGTGCCTCGGTAATATATGCTTCTTTTCCCCAAATCACCACATTACCGCCTTTGTCTGCAATTTTAATTTCAATATTTTTATCCATTGCTAGATTTAAGGCTTCCCTTTCTGCTTTTGTCAAATTATCTTTAAAATTAGATTGTTTCATTCTGTAAAGATCTTGGATCACTGCCTCTTGAAATAAGTCTACCTTATTTCCCGGTGGTAACTGTGGGTAAAATTTGGAGTTTGCACGTTTGTCACTTAGGCCTGCACCCAACTGTGGACATGCTGATTGTAAATTCATTTATTCTCCTTCCAATGAGTTTAGATTTAATAATGTTAAAAAATCCTCAGCATCTTTTGCTTTCAGGGTTGATTCAGAAATCTCTATATTTTTTGACTCTTTTGTTTTATTTTCCGTAAAGAATGTTGCCAATTTTATCTTTCGGATATATAAATATAAATCAATTCTTGTCTGGGCCAAGTCCATTTTTTGTACTGGGCAAAAATGTATTCCCTTTTTCAATAACGATGTTTCTATTTCCGTCATTTGACGATTAGATAAGTTGACTACTTGTAACTCATTTATTGCAGGTCCCTCTTCTGTTTCATATCCCTGGTTACTGCTCCTGTCTTGTCTAGGGGACCGCTTGCTCTTTTTCCCTCTTCATTGCGTTTTTTTCCTTGCCATGGGCGTCCTCTTCCTCTGCCCTGTTGGAATTTGTGTGTTTCCCGATTTTGCTCCCATTGTTTTTGCTGCAAGACCAGGCTCATATACTCTAAAAAAGTTTGTTTTGTAGCGGTAGTTTGATTTTCACCTTCATTTTCACTAAGATCTGTTGATGCTAATAAGGAAAAACTGCTTGATGAGCTTGCCAAGTTACTCACTGCTACTTGTTTTCTAAAAGAGTCAAATTTTCGTGCAAGGGTGAATATTTTTCGTTCCCAATAGTCAATTGTGTCATGTACAAATTTTGAGTGTTTCCTTTGTCGCACCAGATCTTCGTGCTTTTCAATTTGGCCCTCTAATTCCTCTTTAAATTTGATCATTTCCGGATTTAATTTCAAAGTGGCAATTTCTTTTTCCATTTCTTGTAAATCTTCTTTAATTTTGTTCAATGATATTTCAATGTGTTTTACTAAGATTTGAATCAAACCCAAGGATGAATTTAAAACATGCTCTCCCCACTCCTGTAATAGCTCATTGGTGGCATCCTGATGGTTAGGCATTAACATGATTCTTAGTCCCCTTGGGACTCGTTGTACTTCAAGATATTTTTTGAGAGTGATTAATTCCCATGACTTGTTTATCTCTTTCCTGCTTAATTTTTCCCACCCCCGTAATTTGCCTTTTGTGTCTGACTTTGCTGTTATGGTTTGTGTTTCCACTTCTTTTTCCACGTTTCCTTTTTCAAACATCGTTGTTAAAAATTCTTTTCTATTTGCTTCTCTTTTTTCCATATTGGTCGTCTGTTTTAATATTTCGTTTTGTGCCCTTTATTTATTTACCCGTGTTTCTTCTACTTCGCAGACCTTATTTTATTTTTGGACCCGTGATCGAGAGTTTTTGGTTTGCACTTCAATAGCCGTTTTCACTGCTCTGTTCGATTTCAAACAACCTTGCAGTCTCTTTCGGCTGTCACCCAAATCCTCTCAACAATTAACCAACTGTGTCAACAACTTTGTCTCCATTACTTGATTGACAATAGAACTGATTCACCTCACGCACATGCGCTTACCTCTAAATCTTCGTTGTTCCGCGCTGTGTTTGTAATCCTTGTTTCTTGTTGGTGTTCACCACTGCTGACAACAATATCCCTCCAGACGGTTTCTCACATCAGCTGTGGGAACCAGGATATATATATATATATATATATATATATATATATATATATATATATATATTACGGGATATTTCGTCAAAAGCGCTCCTGTGCACCAAAGATCCAAGGAAAACAGGAACAGACGAAGGCTGACCCAGGATGCGGGTGAGAGAATTAGTTTATTTTCATTGTAACAGCAATGCCTGCATTACGCGTTTCAGCCTACGAAAGGCCTTGATCACATGACGCCGAGGCTAAGCAGGGACAATTTAAAGTGCAAGTGCAAAGTATAAGCAAACATGATTGGTTAACGCATAATTGGCGTAAAAGACATAGAAAAAATACATTAAAATATGTTATGCAGGGTTATTGGCAATTCACTTTTAGTAAAATACATAAAAGTCACAAGTTTTGCTCTACAATTGGTACAGAAATCCTTAAAAACCAAGATGGCACAAATATATGGTGCGATCGGATTTAAAGGTAAAAACCAGCGGGCAGTGGTAGTTTTAAAACAAGCTTAAAATGTCTTGTATGTAAACAACTATATATCTGCATGTGCAACAACGCAATCTGCTGTGCAAAAGACGCAATGTGTGCAAATGAGACCCAAGTGGGTAAATCCTGGTTATGTACATAATCAATGAGCATGTGTAATACCAATAACCATCCTAAATGTACAATAACTTGTCTATGTCAAAGCGCCAATCAAAGATGGTGCAAAGTATACAAAGTGCAAAGATATAGTGCGATATTAAAAACAAACATAAAATATTGTAAAGTGCTGTTTCCGAATCAATAATTCTTTCTGTATACTAAAAAGGTATGGAGGCTGATCATCAATGGAGTAATTTTTGGCATCTCTAAAACTGCTGGGAACAAAGTTGACGAGAATGGTATAATTACAGACAGGTGTAGAAGTCTTCACTAGCATTAAGACCCCCAGGAGTCTTAGAGTCCAGTTCGAGGATATAGCGGGTTTCTAACGCATGAAGAAGGGCCTCACGATTGCCTCCTCGTCTCAACGGGGGCACCGAGTCGATGACAAAAAACCTAAGGAGTTCGCTTTTGTTGTCATGACACTCCTTAAAGTGGCGTGCAACAGGATATGCGGGATCACTGCCATTAATGGCTCGTATGTGCTGGAGTATCCGCTTGTGGACCTGCAATTTGGTACTACCAACATACTGCAGGCCACACGGACACTCCAACACATACACCGCAAATTCAGTTCTACAAGTAAGGAATTTGTTGATGGGACGAGGAATGTCACAGAACGGAATACAATATTCCATCTTGTTGGCCCCATGTCTGCACGCTTTACAGCTAGAATAGCGTTTGAAGCCCTTACTAGTTTGCAACCATGTTTTGGGTGCCACATTTTCAGGACTGGATTTGACTAGCGCATCCCTCATCGAACAAGCTTTTCTGAATGTAATGACAGGACTAGCTGACATCAGATCCCCAATGACAGGGTCATTACAGACAAGGCTTCAAGTTTTCTTGAATACCTTACGTAGAGCCTGATGTTGACGATTATAGGTCACAATTAATCTAATCGGTTGGTTGGTAGGTGAGCTCGTTACGACGGGTATAGACTTCTTTAGGGCATCACTCCTAGGGATGCGATTGGCTTTTTGAATTGCATTTTCAACCAACGCAGCAGTATAACCCCTTTGCAGAAAACGTGATTTGCTAGCTTGTTGAGCTTTTGCACATTCTAAGTCAGTGCTACAGATACGCCTGATACGCAACATCTCCCCATAGGGTATGCTACGTAAGAGGTGTGCCGGATGGTGACTAGAGGCATGTAATACTGTGTTGCCCGCAGTGGGCTTCCTAAATAGTCGCGTTACTAAATGGTCATTGCTGGCCACGATCTCTACATCTAGGAAGCACACTGACTCCTGACTGATGTTGGACGTAAAACACAGGTTGAGAGTGTTGATGTTGAGTGCAGTAATGAAATCAAGGGCTGCCTGTTTGGTACCCCGCCATATCAAAAAGATGTCATCGATATAGCGGAGCCATACCGTTACATGTTTGGAAAATGTGTCATGGTGTTGACCAAAGAGGACCTGCTCCTCCCAGCAGCCCATATGCAAACAGGTATAGCTGGGAGAAAAGCAGGCCCCCATGGCCACACCCCTGACCTGTTGGAAGTATTGGTTACCAAACATGAAGAAGTTGTTATTCAGGCAGAATGCAATCATATCAAGTAACATCTTATTATGATTGGCTAGCATGATGGGTCTATTCCCAAGATAATGTACAATTGCTTTCAAGCCATCAGAATGATGTATGCTTGTATACAACGCTGTTACATCAAGTGTAATCAACCAACACATCGAGTCCCAAGGAGTATCTGCAAGTTTTCTTAGAAAATCACCTGTATCCTGCACATATGACGGTAGGGTTTGAACATGCTTCTGCAAGAAATTGTCAATGTACACAGATGTATTCTCCAATAGTCCCCCACAGGCTGAGATGATGGGCCTGCCAGGAGGCTTAACGGGGTCCTTGTGTACTTTGGGGATGAAATAGATCACCGGAGTGATTGGATACTCATTCTTTAGGTACTTGAATTCATCCTGACTCAAAAGTCCGGTGCTTCTCCAAGCAACCAAACGTGCATAGAAGTCATTCTGTGCTTTCCTCATTGTAGCTGCCTCACACCTTTTGTAACATAGAGGGTCATTGAGTTGGCTATAGGCTTCATCTAGATAAAGTTGACGAGGCCAGAGTACCACGTTACCGCCTTTGTCTGATTGGCGGATCACAATGTTGTTGTTAGCCTGCAGTTTTTTGACCAACTGAATATACCAGGTATTTTGTAAGGTGTGTTGCCTTTTTTCACAGAGCGTAGATGCATAAAGTTTTTTCATACCTGCTACAGATAGTTCGTGAAAAATGTCTAGATTGTCATGCAGCATTAGAGGAGAAAACGGTGATTTAGACTTGAATTTAGTAAGGCCAGACACGTTAGGAATCAATTCTTCATTAGTACGACTGGGGCTAGAGTCATCAGTATGCAGTTGTTGGAGATCTTGCAGCAATTGAAAATCACTGGCTCTAAGTCCATGAAAATGAGTAGCCATAGGCAGGAGTTGGGGGCGTGGAGCTGGAGGGTTAAGGTGAAAATATTTCTGCAATTTCAGCTTGCGAATAAACTTATATAAATCTATTCGTGTCTTGGAATAGCTGAAGTTGCTAACTGGACTGTAGATATGTGATATATATAATTTCTCTCCGCTGCATGATGAAGGTAGCTTCATAAATGGACACGGACCCTGGTAGGTGTATTTAAGTTGTGTTTATTCTCCCGTCACCATTATATATCTATATGTAATTTGTTTTACAGAAATGAACCTATTTTGCAAGGTTAGAATAATGAAAGGCTGGGGGTGAAAGCATAACGCTATAATAATAATATACCTTGCAGTTTGCATGCAGCCCTTGATGTCAGTTATTAGCTCACTGTTCTATATTAGGATTTTAATTTATACACTGCAAGGACAAAAGTATCTCTCTGACAAAAGCATTGACATCTTTACTTATATTCACTTTGTGATCTGCACTGTACACATACTTTGCATCAGGCATATTAACCCACTGTGCTACTTTTGGTTGAGTCAAAACTTCCACTAAACAAAACTCTGATCTCACTCCAGGAAGAACAGTAATCACTGGAGTTATCCAGACATTTTTATTGTTGCATGAAAATTGCTGGACGCAGGGAATGAGGTAGAAGGTGTTTTTAAAACTATAACAAACTTGCAAATACGACACACCCAGAAGTCAGCCCTAGAACCAGCCTTGAATAGAGCAGGCAAGACCCACACAGGAATCCAGTATCAAGACAGGAGCATAAGTAGCTCTGGCAATGAGCCCGACCCAGCGTTCATTGCAGGTTCGGAGAGGGGCACTGGTGGGCCGGTGTTTCTTGAATCTGCAGCAGCAGTGATTCTGTAAGCACACGTGTGCTTGTAGACTGCCTGCATTTCTTTTGGTAATAGAGCAGGCCAGATTGTGTGCTGCGCAAAAGAAATGACGCACGTCTACATGCACACGTGTGCTTTCAGAATCCCCTGAAAGCACACTTCGTGCTTTTAAACTTGCTGCCTTTCATTTGTTAAACAGGTGCGGCTGCGGGACAGATTGTATGCCTTTGGAAAGTAATCATGTTAATTGCAGTGCATGATGGGCGCTGCAATTAACATGAAAACTTTCACAAAGGCATACAATCTGTCCCGTAGCCACGCCCTTTTAACAAAAGAAATGCAGCAAGCGCAGGTAGGCACATTATGCTGAACTCACCTGAGTGCTTTCAAACCAAACAGCACACTGCGCGCTCGAGGTGAGATAGGTGCGCGTGCGCGCGCCGGTGCGCACCTTACTGGAAACAGTGACACCAACCCTTTTTTGTGGTCTCACTACAGACATGCCTGCCGAATACACCATTGTACAAAATACTACAGAGTGGGCTTTGTGGCAGCTATTGTTCATTATTAGATTGATTGATTGTCGATCTTACTTCCATGATCTTTATAGGATAGATAGCTGCCCTATTTGGTGTTTATCACACTCTTGTAGCCTAGCTTGTTTACTCTTGCTTTTGGTAACCTTCCATAGTTCATGTCATGGAGATATTTGTTTTTTTTGTATGTTAGTTATTGTTTAGCACTCCATGGGACTGCATGCCTTACTCTTCACAGCACTCTCACCTTATTATCCCCTGCCCCCCCCCCGTCTCACCCAATCTCTCCCCTACCACACTCACTCCCACTTCTTCCCCACAGCACACCAGGCACTAGATGGTGCCCTGGATATTGTCTTCCCCCCCCCCTCGCGCACCTAGTCTCCTCCCTACCAGTTTCTCACCCAATGCTCATCCATAACGCACTAGACGCAGGTTTGTGGCTTTGAGGATGCCCTAGATTTTGACCAGCTGCACTTTCCTTTTCCCTTCTCAAGCTCAATAGTGGTAGCCGCCAGTTTCGTCAATGTCAAGTATTTCAACAAGTATTGGTATTGCCTATGTGATGAATAATAAGCTTTCCTCATGAAAGGTAGGAGCTGAGTGGTGGCTGTCCGTGGAATTGGAGAGGATGAAGGAAAGGGGATGGGAGAGGGGGAGGAGAGAGGGGGCTCCTCCACAAGTGTCACCAGACAGCTGGACCTCAATGTTTTGCGTGAGACAGGAGTACACTGCAGCCAGGGGAAGTTCGAAGCAGGAAAATCAAAAGTAAGTTTCCTTGTAGTAGCCGACCCCGCAGGGCACTTCAGGCTGGCGACGGGGAGGCGAAAGTGAGATGGGGGCTCCTGGGAGAGTTACGGGAACCTAAAGGAAGTGCGGGAGTGAACGAGGGGTTGAATGCGGGAAAGGTGAGGGATCAGCGGGCTGGGAAGGCGTGTGTCGCCACCAGCATTTCTTTGTATGTTGTGGTTTCACAAGTGATCTGCTTACGATCGATCGGATGATGGTGGGTGTAGTAGGGGCACAAAAGAAAAGTGCTGGGAAAGGCTAAGGTGTAGTATTGATGAGGGTGGGGCCGGAAAAGCCCTTCAACGCCTCGTCAGGGGTAGTAAGCAATATATATAAATGCCTTTACAATTACAATATTGTAGCCCTCTTAGTGCCAATATCGGCAACTGTTGTCACATAACACACAAGTACATGAATAAACCACATGACACCTTTTGTAAGTGAAGAAATATTGCTGCAGGTTTATTAGCATAACCAATATGCAAACATGGTGGGTTATCTTACGGGCGATCCCAGGGCAGGCCAACCCCTATGCCGCCTGCCCGTCTGATAAGCCTAAAGTACACCGTGGCAGTCGCCAATTGGTGTATACCAAATATTGGGAGGGGCCACCCCTCCCATCCGTGAACCACCAGTCCACTTGCTTACTCACGCCCCCCCCCGTGAGAGGTGGGCGGAGCGTTCATGGCAGCCCCCGGTTGCTCAGACCCACAACCGCCTGTCGGCTAACGGGGCGCCGTAGTTCTTCCAGGGGACAACGCTAAGACATCCCTGGGTTTCCTGGCTTAGCACCTCGCTGTGCTGCTGCATGAAGTACCCCTTGGTATGTGCAGACTCTGGATCGCCCTGTAACTCCTCCACAGCCTAGGGAGTGGCCACCGTCACTACCTGGGCCCCCCACCCAGACTACCCATTTTTACTTACAACCCGCAGCTGCCAAGGCTTCCCCGAGGTCCAGTAGAAATAAATACATGCCTAGAGTTGAGAGGTGCACCCCATCTCCCTCCAGACACCCTGTTGACTTGGCATGTAAAAGACCATACCTGATGAAGCCAAAACCTCTTTGCTCCATGAAGCTGCGCATGGCACGATTAACTTTCCTCCTTGACACCTCGATGGCGTCCTCTGAGCGGGCTCCTCTCCAGACCGCCCGTGGTGTAATTTCTGACCACCACAGTTCGCACGACCCCAGCATATTGCTCAACTGGCAGAAAGTGTCCCTCATGTTATGGAGCAAAGCTCTCCTCCCTAGTGTGGTCAAATCATTTCCACCCAGGTGTACCACCAATAGATTCGGCGGAGGCCATCCTAGCCCCCACCCCCGCGAGTCTCTGCTTCAATTTCCTCGTCAATTTACTCCAGCGCAAGCCCGGGAATCCCAACCACATGATGTCCGTGGTGAGGAAGCCATTCCGCCACTCTCTGACCTCCGCCCACTACGCCAGTCTCGAGATGCTTGAATGGCCAATTACCCACACCTTGGTTCCTAATAAATAAAGAAATGATGGTTTGAACGTTTATTTATTGCAACCGTTACCACACAGCACAACACATCTAACATATATACATCTAAATCAAACAAAAGTACACGGCAAGTGGAGTGGCATACGCCTCTCTCCAAGTACCAACTCGTACAATTCCAGAGAAGTCCCCCCCAGCCCTGAAGTCCACTCCTAGGGCCGGATGTATCGTTTGAAGCACTGCGACTCCCAACGCCCTACCTTCTTGATACTCTCTGAAGACATGCCTGCTAGAAAAGCCGTGGTCGCCGCCCCTATTCTAAAGGAGTGGCTGCTGAATCTTTTGGTCCCGTCTGCCTTCCCTGACAGCCGTAGGCAAGCCTGCAAGATGTGGTCGACCGGGAGACCATCCGGATGCACCAGTGGGTAGCTTGCCCCCAGCGGGCGAAGTGCCAAGTAAGCTCTGACCCAGGCTATCAGACAATATCTTGCATCACCCAGGCTGCGTAACACGATCATCCTTCCCCGCCCGTGTTGGTCTGTTTTGGACTGCCTAATGACTATTTTGAGACAACTAGACTCCAGTTCTACGTTATTCACGTTCAGGGCCACCCCAGAGGTGTCTGTCTTAGATCGCGCCACCAGTTCCCCGATCCTGAAAGCCCCAAAGAAGGCCAGGGTGAAGCAGGCCGAGAACAGGGTAGCTTCGTACCCCGAGTGGGCGGCCCTGCCCATGCAATCGAGTATCCCTTGGAGGATAGGGTACCTGTTGGACTTGGCCCTTTTTCCCTGAATTTTTTCGTTTTTGTAGTGTTAAGGTGCAGGTGCTCCCTTCACCCAAGATGGCTGCCACAGGCCCCTGCTACTGCAGAGTGGCCTGTTCTAGTAGCACCCTAGCTGCCAGGAGCTGGCTGGAACCCCACAACAATGTTGCAACTCCAGCCCGCCTTTTTGTCCCATGGGTAGAGTGGGGAAGCTCCTGGAATGTGCTGGAACCTTCTAGAAGGGAGGTGGGATTTTTCTTTTGCCGCCTTGGCTAGAGGTCACCTGACCTAGGGCTACTTAAGTGAGGGAGGGAACTTTTTGTGGTGAGTTGGCCATTGGGGTGAAGCAGAGCTGGAAGAATCCACCAGGAGTGTAGGCGGTAGGGCCTAGACAGGGACTTATGCCTCTGAGAGTGACAGGATCTAGGTGCTGCCTCTTAAGTGAGTGAGGGACCCTGTGAAACCCACTGATCTTGCCCAGCAGTACGAGGACCCAGAGACACTCTGCCCAGCCTGACTAGGAAGGATCAAGTCGCCCTCTCCATTCCTAACCCCCTGTAACAGAACCCCTTAAGGGCGCCAGATACATCTGCGCCAATAAGACTTCATCTAACAGCTGAGAACCAAGACTGAATACTGAGACTGCGTGTCCGGACTGAACTCTAAAACCTATTCACCAAGCACTGAAACTGCGTGTCCAGACTGAACTCCAAAACCTATCCACCAAGCACTGAGACTGCGTGTCCAGACTGACCCCTGAACCCTGATGCAAAGCTGACTGGAGAACCACCGGGGATCGACCAGGTATTAGCGCTGTGACCCCTGCGCTCCCTGCCCTGGTCTGGGACCCCCGGCAGCGTGCTCCGCTGACCACAGAACCCCATCCTTAATTTGAGCCCCCCCCCCCGGTGACGACGAAGCCAGCGCACACACGGCCGTGGCCTGGAGAAGTGCCCTGCCGTGTCACGAGGCCCGCGGAGAAGCCCGGGGCCCCGTCGCTGCCATCGCAGCTGCGGGAGGAGGTGTGCGAGGCCGGGGCCGAGTTCCCCCATCATCGTGGGAGTGGACGCCTGCTGACGCCGAGATCGAGGTAAGCCCGGAGGCTGAGATCGCCCCCGGTGCGCCCCCTGCGGGTTGGGAGCCACACCGCACCCTTAGCCGGGTTTCCTCTCCGTGGGATTTCCCCCCCCCCTGACTTCGCGACGGAAGAGACCCCGCCGAGGGATCCTTTCCGTGTGCCCCCTCGAGCGGTACTGAAGCGCGGTGCCCGACGAACTGCACCGGAGCCCAGAGACTTGCTCCTCAAGTCCCGTGGCGCTCCCCGCTGGAAACTCCGCTCCAAAGTACTGAGAGTCATTGATTACGAGTGGCGCTTTGTGTTATATGCTCCACTCCAAAGTAGAGAGTCCTTGATTACGAGTGGCGCTTTGTGTTATATGCTCCGCTCCAAAGCACTGAGAGGCATTGATTACGAGTGGCGCTTTATGTTATATGCTCCGTCCCAAAGTACTGAGAGTCATTGATTACGAGTGGCGCCTTGTGTTACACGCTCCGCTCCAAAGTACTGAGAGTCATTGATTACGAGTGGCGCTTTGTTTTTACATGCCCTGCTTTAAAGTCTTACGTGTGATTGATTCCGAATAGCGCTCTGTGATTCATATGCCAGGTTGAAGTGTTACGTGCTATTGATTCCGAGTAGCGCGCTGTTATTCATATGCCAGATTGAAGTGTTACGTGCTATTGATTCCGAGTAGCGCGCTATTATTCATGTGCCATATTGAAGTGTTGAACGCTATTGATTACGAGTAGCGCTCTGTTATTTATATTCCCTATTACAGGGCTATGTGCCAGAGATTACGAGTAGTTCTCCATGCTAGGTGCCCCGTTCTGAGGTCGTCACCGGTTAGCGCACCCAATGCGCGTGTACAGCTACGTGAGTGGTAGTTGTGCCCCAGGCAGTACTGTTATTTCATGAAGTGCATATGTGGTATGAACAGCCTTTATAGCTCCTGACTGATATGTACATCGCTCGCTATTGTATTACCAGCTTATGAAATGTACTGCTACCTCATGAACTGCATCTAACGTGATCTACTTAGATAAACTTGAGTATTTACATAACTCCTACAGTGTGGCGTCACTTATTGTGTGTGTTCCTCGTCGCATGTGAGGTGCGTGTTGTATGGTTGCTTTACACACAGACCTTCGGTTGCCCGACCGCTCGTGTCACGTTACCGCCCCATAGGGCCTGGAGACCCCAGGTCCTACAGTACCCAATAGGAGACCTGGAGTCAGGCGAGCGTTGGTTCGTCCTAGCCCACCCTTGCAACGCTGCTTTAATCACAAAGGCTTTGGTGGGGTCGAACTGTCTCCTTAGCTTGGCGTGGTGGCTAATGGCGGACAGGTGACCCACGATCCATGGATGCGATTTACCCCCATCCTTGGCCCACAGACGGAATTGTTGAACTCTAAGTTCCATGACCGCCTGTTCCTCCTCCCAAGCCCCGGTGATCGCACAGAATTTCGCCACACAGCTCCTGTAGCGTTTCGCCGTCCTTGGGGCTAAGGACCGTTCCCCCAGTCCCCTCATCCGGAGTCCCACTTTGATGCTGCGTGAGGCACTCGCTACCATGGTCAACTCAGGGGCCTGCCGGCCTGTCCCCTGTGGCGCCCAAATGTTGGCTGCTGAGGACACATCCCCCTCCCACACAGTCTGCAGGTGGGAGTCCCCCGACTGTTCCCGCCCTCGAGAAGCCAGCTCTGACCTCCTCCATAAAGCTCTTCAGAGTGTCATTGAGCTTACCCAAGTCTTCCGTGGTTGCAAAGTTAGCTTGAGATGGGCTGACGCTCGTGGGGGGGCAGGCCCTACAAACGCAGGCTGTGGTGCGGGCACGATTGCACCTCTGGGAGTAAGCGCCGGACGATTCCTAGGTGGCGGCGCGTCCGCGGGAAAGTCTTTTACAGTGGCCCTGCGAATCCGCTTGGACCGGGACGGCCCGCCTCGTCAATCGACTTCTGTCCCGTGGGAGGGCCTCCGGACACGACCCCAGAGTCGTCAGGGTTGCTGGCCTTCAAGAGGTCTGCAGCCCAAGCCAGGCCCTTGGTCTTGGCAAGATCGATGATAGCCGCTATCTGTGCGTCCTGGGAGGTGCCCTGCTGCGTTTCCTCTACCTGGGACGGCATCAAGAAGAGCGCCGGGGTACCCTCGCTATCCATCCCTCGGGCTTGGGTCCTAGTCTGACAGAGAAAACGATCGTGAGCTGCAGCCTGCAACAACGTGAACAGGCACACCGCACCCTCAGGTGTCCCTTCTGCGACGTCCAAACCAGATTTTACTTACTATCTAGATATAGCTAGCGCGACTGTCTGGTCCGGACCTGAGAGATATCCAATATCTGAATTGAAATAAAGAGAAAAAGTTAGATCCAGCGCCCACAGGCGCTTATTCCTGTGCCAAAAGGCCGTTGGCTTGCTCTCCATGTCCCCCACTGTTCCTACCGAGCCAACTTACTCTCCTGTTCACTAGCGAGAGGATCTCGCAACTCTGAGGGTCACCTGGCAGTATCTGTGTGAGAAATTAGAGAGGTTAGTTTTTTTTTTTTTTTTTTTTTTTTTACTCCCTAGAATTCTCGAGCGTGCAACTGCCGCATTTCAAAGCATAATGGTGAGCCTCAGAAGAACACCTTAGTTATAAGATGGACACGTGGCGATTGAGTCAATGGCCCAAAAACCTAAGGAGTACCGCTCCCCCAGCTGGAGCTCAACCGGTACCCCCTGCGCCGCTCGGTTGCATCCTCTCAGAGGGCTATCCCCCTCCCCAACCTGCTGCTCAACCGCCTCTGCCGATGGTTTCCTAGGGCCCCACAGACCCCCTACTGGTCACATCGGGGGGGGGGTTAACATTCTTTACCTTATCACACTACTGTGTAGCAAAAGTAAATTTTTGCTACAGGTGGCAGTGGGTGATTATCCCCTACGTTGAGAACTGCAGCCCGCTGGACCAGCCTGTCCAACAGCGTGTCTGACAATCACCGCATGTACGAGGGGGGATAGCCTGGAAATGCCGGGAGGGAGGAGGCGGCCGCGCGGCTCGAACCCGACCGCAATCCCCGTTCCCAGCAATAGGTGGCGCTCTGGTGCCGCCGGTATACTCCGGAGCCTCGTTCTCGGGAGAGCAGGGTTCTCTTAATTGCATAAACGAGAGCGCTGGCTCGACCCGAAGCTATTGGGGCGCTTTACATAGCCCGACGTTTCTTTACCCACTGAAACACGGGGGGAACAGTAATTAGCCCAGGATCGCATCGTGTGACCGCGACCTCGAGACTCGAACCCTGGTTTCTGGCCCAGCGGCCTCTCTAAGATGTAGCGCAAACACAGCCGGAAATTAAGCTCTTTGTATTATTGGTTTTGACCACGGACCGGCAAAGCCAGAGGTCTGAACTAGTCCTATAGCACAATTTTTTTTTTTTTTAATTTTTTTTTAAATATTTAATAGCACAATCTCGACCGCAGGTATTGGACCTAGCGCCGTAATTACATTACACAGGCACGGGGATTTGCCCAGGCTCACCGGATGTGGACGCGACCTCGAGGCTCAAACCTTCGTTTCCTGCACCAGTGGCGGCCGCGCAGGCGACGGACCTCATTCTCTTCCCGGTATTGGAGACAGGCGGCACCAGATTAATAAAATGCAGGCGCGGAGGGGTTGAGCGGATGTGCCCCGGATCCCAGGAAGTGGACGCGACCATGGAGCTCGAACCCAGGATCCTTGCCACTAAGGCTGCAGCGCAGTCGATGGACCACCGAAGCGCAGATCAAACGGTCCGAGCAACGCTGGAGATAACCCGAGGGCGCAGCGAGAGAAGCTAACTCACACGACAGCGCCACGCAGGAAGCGGGCACCCGCAATCGCGTGGGGCCTGCCGCTGACGCGGCCTCTGTGCCGCATCTCGCCCCCCCAGCGGGGTCGCAATGCCGGAACTAGCGACCAGGTGCACGCAGGGAGAGTGCTGTCCAACCCCCCCACCTGGTAGTATCACCAGCATCGCGGAGGTATGGAGTCGATGCTAATCTGCGGAGTCACCAGCTGCCGGGAGTGGGGGGGGGGGTAGCGGTCAGACTTCCCGGGAGGCCAAGCAATCTAAAACAATGCTGACTCTCGCTACCTGGTCCTCCAGCACCGTGCACGAAGCGGAGATACCGGCGGAATCGAACCCCAGGGCCTCAGGCATGCACCGCATGCGCTCTGCCATATAGCTACAGCCCCACAGCAAACAAAGCCGACTCTCGCACCCTAGTCCGCCGCTCCGAGGTCGGCAGCACTGTGCACGAAGCAGAGATACCGGGGGAATCGAACCCGGGGCCTCGGCATGCACCTCATGCGCTCCACCATTGAGCTACAGCCCCACAGTGGACTACCCATTCTTAAAACACTTGCACCCCCACCACACACGCAACCGTATGGCCGACGCCTTGAGCCTAGCTCCGAGCACGGTCCCCCCCCCGCCCATGGTACTCCGACCACAGGGCCCCGTCGCCTGGTGATGTCCAGGGACCATGGAGCTCGAACCCAGGATCCTTGCCACTAAGGCTGCAGCGCAGTCGATGGACCACCGAAGCGCAGATCAAACGGTCCGAGCAACGCTGGAGATAACCCGACAGGAAGCGGGCACCCGCAATCGCGTGGGGCGTGGGGAGGGGGGGGGGGTCACCGGCAAACTCACTGCACGAATGTTCCGAGGCAGCTGGGCGCACGACGATCAAGCTGCGACCAGCGGTCAAGGCGAGACGAGAGGGACAAAAGGGCAAGGAAGGGGCGGGGACAGCCTAAATACCCCTGCCCCCTCCCCCCTCCGCCGGAAGTTGCCTTTTGCCGGACGTCCTCCCTGGCCATGACCCAGGGACTAGACCGTCTACCCCCAGTGCCTTCCTGTGGCACTAAGGCGGCCGCCCTTTTAAGGGGGCTGCTGCGCAACCCCTCCCCCCCGGGCAGCCTGGCATTTCCTTTAGATTCCGTGCAACATGTAACGAAATGGCCGAGCACAGCGTTTTGAGAAATAAAAAACTAACCTACCTCACAGAACATGCCGGCAGTAGTCGCTGTTCATGTCAGAACAACTTTAGAACCTGAAATGTTTTAGTTGTAAATGTAGATGTATTTTAGAGTGCAGGAGCCATTGAAGTTTTATTGTTTTAAAATAACAGCTTCACTATTCTGATTTTCCTTTCGAGTCAGATTCTGTTCTAATAAATAAATACGTACATTAATAATCGTATAAAAATTGCTTATAATCAATCATCATCAGGGAATAAGGACTCCCGGACAAGTGTCACGAGAGTGGAGAGGATGTAGCGCAGTGGCCAGAGCTGCTGACTCAAGAGCTGGGGATCCTGGTTCGAATCTCGGTGGCGCTACATCCTGTGATTCTGGGCAAATCATTTAATCTCCCCCGGTGAAAAGCTGTTTGCTATATAAATCTGCTGCATGACAAAAAAGCAGTAAGAGGCAAAACTTTATGAAAAAAAGAGTTCCACCGAAGCGGATGATACCAGTATTTCGGCTATCGGAAACTAATAAGAATAGCAGATGAGGAACAAGCATTAGTAAATGCAGGGAAATATGCAACAGCCAATAGAAATGGAGGAAAAGTAAGTGGCAAGCACAGGAACCAATGAAAAGCCAAAAACGAGAGGGGGTGGAAAGTGAGCCCTTTTAAGTTTATATTGAAAACATTAGATCTCACAAGCACAGCACAAGCACTGTGCAGGCGAAACCTAAAAAATCGCGGACATTGGTAAAGCTAATTCCAATGTCCTGCTATGTTAAAAGTACACAAAATATTGTTTTCTACACTTTCAAGATGGCCGCTGCATTGCATTGTCAAATTGTGTCATGCAACGCAGCAGCAATCCTGAAAGTAGTGAAAACAGTGCTTTCTATGCTTTCAAAGTGGCCACTGTTTTGTATGTCTCAGCATAATAACAGTCCGGGCCGGAAGCTCCGCCTCCGGGCCGGAATTTCCGGCCCGAGTGCGGACATAAAGTTAGTAGTCGTAAATCCATTCTGTGAATAGCAAAAGTAGTAAGTTTATTCTGTGAATCGCAAAAGTAGTAAGTTCATTTTGTGAATACCAGAAGTAGTAAGTGCATTCTGTGAATACCAAAATGGTACTAAGTTTAGGATTTTGTCTTAAGTTTGTTCTGTGAATTGGGCCCATCATTCCTTAAGTAGAAATGACCAAGAGAAATGGAGGGAACAAAAGACTTTACTCAAGTGCAATTCGCTGATAAATATGGGCGCCAAAATAATGTAGTGACACATGATAAATGTGTCGAGCCTAGTACTGAATTCCTCCTCCTATCTACCTCTCTCTTCCCTCCTCCTGTTCAATCCTAAATGGATCAGCTTAATATACTCAACAATAAACTCATCATTATCGACAGCGCTAAATCCCTAGGTGTCATACTTGACAAAAGACTCAACCTAATCTCCCACATCAACTCCATTGCTAAGAACGCACGTTACCAGCTGCGCCTTCTGTGGGGGATTCGTCGGTTCTTCCCAGAGAAAGACCTAAAAACCTTGGTCCAATCGCTGGTTCTCTCTAGACTGGATTACTGCAATTCTCTTCTGACTGGCCTATCCAAATCTCACCTCTCCCCCCTCAAATCCATCCTCCATTCAGCAGCTTGCTTTATTTCAGGGTCCAAACGAAGTGACCACATCACTCCTATCCTGTCTTCTCTTCGATGGCTTCCCATCGAGGTAAGATCTATTTACAAAACTGCCTGCATCACCCACAAAGCCTTGCACACTCCCTCCCCTCGTTACCTGCTGAATAAAGTGAAAATGTCTGGAGGCTCGAGACCTTCTCAGAATGCGGAAAAGTTTCTGCTTGAGCCCCCGTCCTTCAAAAGGGAAAGATCAATGGCTCAATCGTTGTCAGGTAATGCGGTGAGAATCTGGAACTCGCTTCCTCCATTGCTCCGTGCCCCCATGTCTATCCGGATCTTCAAAGCGGACCTCAAATCTCTTCTCTTCCAAAGATAATTTCAGAACTAATACCTTCATTCTCAGACCCCTCTAGGAAGTTCATTCATCATGGTAAATTTGTAATATTTTCTTGTACATTCCTCATCCTTGCTTGCTGTGGTTGATATTGTGTTCTTGTCTTCTATGGTTTTACCCTACCTCTTCTAGTTTCCTGTTTATTTTTGTATCGTTCTATTTTGTAACATTTCTCTCATGTAATGTAACTGGTTCTTTTGTACAGTGCTCTGACACCTTCGGGTAAAGTCCGCGCTATATAAAAATGCAATAAATAAATAAATAGGTCACAAGGTCTAACACTTTAAGAACAGTGGCATTTGAATCCTATATAGATTCTTTAAATTTAAGGAAATACAATAATGAGAAAAATTGTTGAAACTAGTTTTGTTGCAAGTTGGGGAATAAAGTTTGAGGGGAGAAGAGCGAAACCACATAAAAGAAAGGTGGAAAAAGCAAACTGGGAAGGTATGCCATATATCCCATAAATAAATAATCTGCGCTCTTTCAGTTCTCTATTTCCCTGGTAAAAGTGTTGGAAACATTAATAGACAAGGAAGGCAGGTTTCTTATGGTGACTGAAAGATAAGGATTTGGCATATTTTCATTGCTGCCCTTTATGCATCTAACCAGGCGCAAGACAGATTTTTGAGTAGGGTCCCATGGAAACTAGCTGTATTTACAGAATGAACATATATGTCAATGAGTGACTTTAATATTTGTAATGAAAGACCGCTTGGACAGATTGTCAAATTCACTGGGATGGAAGCCTGTAGACTTAGGGTGTATCCCTAAGATACATAACATAACAACTGACTTAAACGCAATGACGCAAGGACTTAGTTCAATGTGTTAAGTATGAGAAAGGCAGATCTGGTTTACTGCTGACCTGCACTCTGTGCTTTTCACGGATGAGACGTGCTTTCTAGTAAACAAAACAGTCCCTTTCTCAGGGACGCAGTGATGATTGTGAAGCCCAACTTTTCATGCTTAGAATGTCACACTCAAGTATCTGCACTAATAATGACACAATGTGTTTTGAAAAAATGTATTGACATGTCCTGCTACATAGTACATGCATTGTGACTACAACACACATATAGCATATTGCTATTGACAGAGTTATTGTTAATGTGAAAATGACCCAAGAATATACTAAAACTAATTTTCTCTACCCAGGACAATGCTGCAATTGTTTCTCAGTATACCTGAACACAGCGTGTCTCTGTGTTAAAAGACTCTCAGCTGGATGAGCAAGATGAGAGGGAGCACCTTAGTTTTCCCAATTAAAATATGCACTCATTCAACTGAGCTCAGCAGAACCTGGCTTCTCTTTTGGTATCTCAGCAAAACAAGCATTTGCAATGCATTCGGTCACACCTTTGGGACCTTATATGTATTTAGCTATGCAGCACATTAGCCTGTGCGCTGAAACATCTACTGTTCTTTAACATGGAAGGAAAGTAAGCACCAAACAGTGTGACACGCCAGGTATGGGAACACATGGAGAGAAATATTGCCTTTCAACGGGAACTGGTATAGTCCAAAGCTCTATTTTTAATATAAAAGCAGGGCCTTTACTGGTAAAATCACTGAAAATACAAGATTTGAAAAAAATATTATTGTCTACGGGTGCTCGTAGAAGACAATTTCTTTGGACTGGAATCTAGAGAATGATAAAGTGATTATAGTATTTTACTGACCTCTGCTGGTCGTTTTCTATGAAGAGAGTTAAATAGAGGCAGTTGCCAGAAAAATTAAAAAAATAAAGTCACTCAGCAGAAAGCAATTCTGGTATTTTACTGACCTCTGCTGGTCATTTTCTATCAAGACAGTTAAATAGAGGCAGTTGAACAGAAAAAAAGTCCCTACGCGTGAGCAGACAAGTCCTAGGGTTGATCTCCAGAGCCCACAAAGTACATAAACATATAAGTATATACTAAAGAATATACTAAAGTATATATACTAAAGTATATACTAAAGTATATACAAGAGGTCTCGAATGCTCGACCTAAAAAAAAGGGACAGCAACCAGCAGTCTGGAATCTGACTTCTTTCCAGACAGCCCTGGTGTGTAGGGCTCTTTAACATGAATGGTCAAATCTCAGTGTTTATATAACGAACTGACAACTGCTTAATCTAGATCACTAGTTTTTAGGTCTCGGCTAGCGAAGGCTGCGCTTGCGCAGTCTCGCTCGCGAGATTTAATGACTTGGAGAAGAGGGGCTTGAACCCGCCTCTCTTCTCTCCTCATCTCCATTGGCTGGCCTCTTAAATGCTGGTCAGCCATTGGAGAAGAGGTTTGTCTCTCCAAACAAGCCCCGTCTCTTTGCGATTCGGGGGCGTGTTTTTTTCAAATCTTTCTCGGGTCTCGGGACGTGTTTTTTTTAATACACGCCCACAAGACAGCATGTCGTGCTCACGCTGCCTACACGTGCCAGTTGGCTCTCTGATTGGTTGGCAACTACCAAATAAGCACTGTGATTCGTGGACCTTGTCAACCAATCAGAGAGCCTACTGGCACGTGCAGGCAGCATGGGGTCCCTAAGGCACTGCGACGCGCTGAGGAAGGAAAGCGCTGTGCCCCTGAAAATCACCACCGCCGCCCGGGACCTGAGCGTAAAGTAAGCTGTGGGACTGCAGAGGCAATGGCTATGCTCATACCGCCACGCATTTTTAGTCTCGCATTCCCTGGGTTACACTCGGCGCTTCTCGATCGCAGTCGGAAGCGATCACCCTCGTTTATGCTGCCTGTCAGGTTCAATGTGTGTTCCCCCTTGGTTATCGTACGTTAATACCAATCTTCTGACTTGGGGGAGGAAACAAAATACCGAGAAAACAAGTCAAAACGCTGCCGCCAATTAGATTAAACACCAAGTACAGCAGATTTTAATCGCACGGCGAGTTTAGCGGTTCGAGGCACTGGACTGCTGCTCTATGTGCTCTTCTGACACAAATTACTATGGCAGCGCTACAAATGTTTGCTTCGGTTCCCAGAATAACACAGATTGTTTTAGACAACCGCAAAACCTTTAAAAACTCTAACCCTCTACCACTTTTACAATTTAGGAATAATTCAAGCCATATTTAATCTCTGCCAATCTGCACACCTAATTTTCAAGCAAATAGGAATTTTCACCCAAGAATGATTTCATCCAAAGTACACAATTGGGAGTCTGGGGGAGAAGCAGTGGATAGCTATCAGAACTAGACTGAACATGTGTAATTTGTTTCCAATACCGTTTATTTGGTGGGCTCGTGGCTAGTATGGATGGCTTCATAGACTGATAGGGAAATGCATGTGTGAAGTGCTGCCCTTTGAACAGTACTCCGGCAGAGGGGACCTGGTGTCTGCTTGATAAACCAGATTTTACTAGTGGGCATGTGCTCTGCTCTTTTTTTTCCCAACACGTGAATAACTCTGGAAGTGTGTTGAAAAAGTTGGCAGAAGTTTCACCCTATACACGCCATTAAACATGATTAAGATGGCAGGCACCGGGGAAGCAGGAGTTCTCAGCAGCGATGCCCGACCACGGCTCGGCACCTCCCACGATCGCTGCCTCAGTTCACACTTACAGCTCGGTGCGTTCCTGTCAGCAGGGATGACGAGCAGCTGACACGCCACAGCTCCTCTCACAGCGCGGGAGTCTCTCCTCGTCACTTAGGAACGCGCAGAAACGCCCTCGCATCACATTATGAGTCAGGCCTTCGCGGTACTGGAGACGCGGTGTGCCGATATATGAGGGACTCAAAGTGCATCTTAATGCCAACATGCAACGCGGCAGCGCCACGGGCACATGGGCCTGGCTGTGAGCGTGAATCACCACACCTGGTGCTCATCCTTAACTCAAGTCAACAAGCGGATCCGAATGAATGTCAGACAGCTGTCACACTGAGGGCCGCTTGAACACATGCGCCTATCCTTCACACCCAATCACCCCCCCACCTCTCCCTGCACGCGGACCAGAGACCTAGGCCTCACACACCATGTACAAGGCTCCAGACCACATCTCACCTGCTCCACCGTCATCACCACAGAAAGGCACACACCATCCAAGCCTCACGGCCCCAGCGCACGCCCTCAACAGCCCAAGGGCCACTTACTCGCATTCATGTCCCCACAGACTCACACCTCATGCAACAGCCCCCCAGAAACCCAATAGCACATAAAAGGTCATTCAAGAGCATTACTCAACTGATTTTACGATACTACACCCCTCCAACCTGCATTCTCTCGTCTATCCAAAAGATTTAAAGAGCATCCTGTCTTATAATTTCATACAAACTCCGATTGTGCCTCCCCTACCCTAGGAAAAACACAGCAACCGCTAAAATAAACACGCACCACTCCTGCCCTACAAAACGACGCGTGTAGCACACTCGGCCTTGATTCACCCGCACCTCAGAAACAATTCCAACAAACATCCATTTTCAACCCTCTTGCAAGACATTGCTCCAGAGGACCCACGCAGCACAGCATGCCTACACAGTAGTGGAAGCCATGCCCAGAATGCGCTGCCCTTAAGAACCCACACAGCATGCCTTCACACAGTAGTGCATGTCATGCACAGACTCCACATGGTTCTTAGTTTCCAGCTATCACTTACACTCCCCTACATATGTACCGTTTCCTGAAACCCCCTACACCCACCCTAGAGTGATCCGCACACGTGCCACCCGAACAGTAAGAACAGTAAGAACACAGTCCAACCCCTCATCGCCTACTATCGCGAAAAAGCAATCACTTAACTAACCTCACGCATTAAGTGTTCAGCACGCAGGCAAGCACACCACTCAAAAATACAACCTCGTATAAAACCCAGTCAACAACCAGATGCTAACAAGAGAAACTCATCACAACCAGCTGCCCAAGAAAACATACCACCCCTCTAATTATAAGCCAACGTGCCAGCAGTGGTGCAGACAGTAAGTCACGGGCCCTAGTGCAAAGGAGGAATTTGGCCAGTGACTGCTGTTTGAACTGTGAAATAAATCACCAATCAAGGGTCAGTGAGCCACTCAGGCGTCTGTGACCCAGTGTCACTTCACCTGCTGCACCAATGGAAAGTGCATCCATGGTGCTGCACACTAGCAGAACGCGTAACACCCTGTATGCCCGCATGCGCGCCGGAGCCAACTCCACATGGAGCCCAGAGCACAGCTGCTGATGAGCCTGAATGCCCTGCACTGTTTTAAGCCCAGCATGTGTGGAGCGCTTTTACTCCTGCTGGAATCACTGTTGGAGCGCTGTGCTGGAGGACAGTGTAAGCCCTCTGGGAAAGGAAACAAGCACGTGTCGAGTGCTATCGTTAGCGAGTTACCTTTTCAGTGAATAGGGATTGTGGCTTCACCTTCCCCCAGTCGCGTGGATTGGAGCGTTACTGATTTAGAAAGGAGGGGGCCCAGTTTGTCCTGGTGCAGTCCCCTGTAAGCAGGGACTGTGGCGCACATGACTGAGAATAAGGGTTTCTACGAGGGAAAGGGAGCACGACCGTCCGTTGGCAATCTCCGGCTTCCCTCATTAACCAGGATCCCCATGTGACGTCACCACCAGGAGAAGCCAACATCAACGTGGTCCCCCCAGCTGCACCGGGCCAGCGTACCGACACCCTTTTAAATAGCGCATCACGCTTCCCATCACCCGGCCCAGCAGGTGTGAGTCTGGTTGGGGGGGGGGGGGGGTCGAGCCAGACCATGAGGCTGCATCAGGTCTGATGCGGTTGCCTGGAACTACAGGAAGCCACAACTGGGATATTGGCCTGCGGGGGAGCCAGCGCGGTCTTCCCGCCAATGGCAGCAGGGCTTGTCTGCCCTCCCTACATTGCACCTTGACCCGAGGGGCAATGTATAAAACATACAGGAATGCCATCTCTGCACACAGCAAAGTATTATAAATCCTGTGATAAGAGGTGACTGATGTGTAACCTGACTGCTACATTCTATGATCTGATGTCATGATTTTGGTCATTCTGAGACTTTACTAGCCAGACTAACAACTGTTATGTGAAGGGGCAGCCTGATGTTTGCCGAGTTGTTTGCAAATGTGCTTTATGTATAGTGCAAGGCGTCTGCCGACTAATGTGCCAGTTACAAGTAAGTGCTTTAGTACGCTAACTGCAATGTTTATTACCAGTGCCTTATGGCAAGGTGACTATTAGGGTTCTGTGCTTATGGTCTGATCTGATTTACATAACATACAATGTGAGTGTGGTCTAAGGTGTTTTACGTGTAATGGTAAAGTGATAGTGATTTACGATCTCTATATTTATGACAGTTGCCTAGTGTCAAAGCGATTTATGAACCATGCATTTCTATCACAAGTTCCTAGTGGCACAGTGATCTAATGTTTTTTATGTATAATACAAAGGATATTTTTATATACACTTGTGTGGAGTCTCTTTTTGTGGTGTGCCTAGTGTGCCGGCTGAGGGAGCGCAGATGGCTGTGTGTGTGTGGGTGGGTGGCTCTGTGTGTGTGTGGGTGGCTCTGTGTGCGTGTGGGAGGCTCTGTGTGTGTGGCTCTGTGTGGGTGGCTTTATTTGTAGGTGGCTCTATGCGTTGTGGCTTTGTCTGTGTGTGGGTAACTCTGTGTGTGTGTGTAGGTGGCTATGTGAGGGGCTCTGTGTGTGTGGCTGGCTTTGTGTGTGTGGCTCTGTGTGTGGGTGCAAATGCAATATGTCTCGCATTTGAGAGTGATTAAGCTATTGACATTGTAAATAACAATGCAGTTTCTGCAAATATTTTAAAAACAAAAAACAATGTCAGGAGCAATGCCAATAGCTCTAACTTTAACAATGCCGAGACCATTGCATTGTAAATGCTTGTTAACCTGTGGTCCAGGGACCCTAGGGAGTCCACAAAGCCTAATCAGGGGGTCCGTCACTGCTTACAAATTTAAATAATATCAACAGATTAACAAAGTTATATAAATAAAGAAGCAAAATGCACAATTGAAAATGTTAAAATGTTCTGTAAATGTGAAGGAATTTAAAATTGGAGGCTAACAATTAAGTATGCTCAGATTGATTAATTTCATCATTTGTTTTGCAGCTCAGATCATCGAAAATGCTCAGGCCGGGGTCCCTAGTTTCTAGTAATGACTCATTGGGGGTCAACGCATTCAGTTGGTGTCCCTGTGTTCCAGTAATGATTAAGTGTGGGTCCTCCAAAGTCAAAAGGCTAAGAACCACTAATTTAGATGGTTATGAGAGAGAAGCATGACAGAAATGCAGTGGAAAAATCCAGCTAGAACCAGTGTTCCTTATATGAGTCACTCCTTGCACACATACCATCTCCCCATCATAACATATGCACCAGGCAATCCTGAGATGTAGTTATTCAGGGCGTCTTGGCTAAACTTATGTCTCCTATTCTGCTGATAATCGAATGAGAAGATGTTGTGCAAACTGAATAGTCCAGAAAGTCGTGAAGGGGCAGACCGCTTATTTGAGGCTGCGATGAAAAATAACTCAAGCTACGTGTATTTAAAAATGGAGACTGGCTCAGGAATCTATATCAGTAAGAGGCAGGCTAATTGCTATGGTTGCAGCAGCAGAAAGAGAGCTATGATGTAAGCTTGACCTGAAAACAAACAGAGGAAAAACTCGTGCTAGGGCAGATCTAAGAGCTCGGAACAGCATAAGGGAACAACTCGGAAAAAAGCTAGTAAATAAAGTGGAGAGAGCTCTCCTTTTGAAAAAGGTGTATGAAACAGATGACAAGGTTCACAGTTTCTTAGCTAACACTAAGCCAAAATCAATATGGGATGACACTGAAGGCCTAAAATCAACTACAGAAAGCTTGACGTATGATGACAAGACAAAAGCAGATATGATAGATTATATTCTTAACAGCAAATCAAAGACAGAAATAGGTCTTTTTTAGAGGGCCTTATGTTACTGCGTATTTCAGTGAAATAGGCTACAGAATCGGAAGCAACTATATAAGAGGGCGGAATTAGTGCAGCGATAAAACCTTGAAGGTCACCAAAGCTTCAGGGCCTGATAACTTTAGCAGGAACTTCTACTCAGCCAAACTTAGCACCACTTCTCAAGTAGATGATTCACCTATTTTGGGACACCAGGATGATTACACCAACTATGGATGGCCACCATTATGATAATTGGGAAACACGAGAAGGACCATTCTGAATGTGCAGTGTATAGGTAAAAAAACATTTGACATGGTGAAGTGATCATTTATGGAACTAGTACTCAAGAGATTCAAACTGGAAAAAGTAATGTATAAAAATCCTAATGGCTAGTTATCATTCCCTGAAAGCTATGATGAAAATAGATGGAGCATGGTCAGAGACCTTGGTTCTTTCCTGAGGAAGGGATGCCCAGATTCTCCACTGCTGTATGTCTTTGTTTTAATGCCCAGATTCTCCACTGCTGTATGTCTTTGTTTTAATGCCCAGATTCTCCACTGCTGTATGCCTTTGTTTTAATGCCCAGATTCTCCACTGCTGTATGTCTTTGTTTTAATGCCCAGATTCTCCACTGCTGTATGTCTTTGTTTTAATGCCCAGATTCTCCACTGCTGTATGTCTTTGTTTTAATGCCCAGATTCTCCACTGCTGTATGTCTTTGTTTTAATGCCCAGATTCTCCACTGCTGTATGTCTTTGTTTTAATGCCCAGATTCTCCACTGCTGTATGTCTTTGTTTTAATGCCCAGATTCTCCACTGCTGTATGTCTTTGTTTTAATGCCCAGATTCTCCACTGCTGTATGTCTTTGTTTTAATGCCCAGATTCTCCACTGCTGTATGTCTTTGTTTTAATGCCCAGATTCTCCACTGCTGTATGTCTTTGTTTTAATGCCCAGATTCTCCACTGCTGTATGTCTTTGTTTTAATGCCCAGATTCTCCACTGCTGTATGTCTTTGTTTTAATGCCCAGATTCTCCACTGCTGTATGTCTTTGTTTTAATGCCCAGATTCTCCACTGCTGTATGTCTTTGTTTTAATGCCCAGATTCTCCACTGCTGTATGTCTTTGTTTTACAATCACTGGCCATCAATCAGAGTGACCGGGGACGTTGAGGGCATTCACTGTGGAGGTACAGAGCATACATTTCACTTTTTGCTAACAATATCTTGTTGTCAATAGAAGGACCAGAACCCGCACTTCATTCACTGCTGGTAGATCTAGCAAAAATTACACTTAGGCCTCAGGGTACAAGATGAACGATCATAAGACAGAAATTCTTCCACTGGGACTAGATGCCAAAAATATACAGGCCTTAACACGGAGGGTCCACTTCAAAAACAAAATCACAACAGGGATAATACAATACCTGGGGATACAAATGACGCCTTGTCCCACTGGGTGGAATGCAGCAAATATACTTAAAAGATGCAATAAATCAAGAATGATTTACAGAAATAGGAGAATGTGTATACATACTGGCTGGGTTACATAGCAGCAATCAAAGTGAACAGAATACCTAGACTGTTGTACATTTCCAGGTGCTCTCACATTGCATAGAAAGAGATAGATTTGATGATCTACAGCAGACTTTAGTAAACTGCATTTGGCTTGGAAGGCCACCCAAAGTGTCAAAGAAGATGCAGAGAACTCGTAGAGAGAAAGAAGGTTTTGGCTTCCCATAATTTCCTAACTACTGTAGGGAAGCTCAATTACATATAGTAGGAGAGTGATTGAGAAGGAAACTGGACAGATATTGAGTCCATATAGATAGGGGGGTGGCGGGAAGGACACTTTGAGAACTAATATAGCAACCGTGCAAACATAGTTCCAGGAATATATAGAGCATACAAATAAATACTTTACAAGAAGTTTGGGGCAAAATAGCCACCGATTAGAACTTGGGTCTCTATATGGCAGAGGTATACAGCCTGTCCTAGTAGGGAACCACAATCCTAATCAGGGTAAGCTAGATACACACTAAAAGATAACCTATGGTCACCCTCTGATAGCTTGGCACAGAGATGTCGGGCTTACATAAAGAGACAATGTGTAGAGCATTTGTGCAACACACACACACAGTAACCCAATAAAAAAACAAGTAAATACTCCAAACATAGATTATGATTTTATGAATATAACAAGACCAAAACCACAAAAATCCAGTAAGTAGAACCAGAGAGATGAATTTTTAAAGATTCAATCAAAATCTAATGTTTGAGTCAAATAGCTCTTAGGGGTTACTGTTCAGGCCGATCACAATGCAGGGCAGGCCGGCTGCAGGAGGCAGTGATGTTCTCGGATCGGCACTGCATCGGTTCCAATCAGCGCAAAGTCATCACTGTGTCAGTTTTGATGGTTCTGGACAGCAAACGTCACCTTTCAAGGGCCCAGGACTGGATTGACACCATATGGAGGGCAGGACTCACAGATGGCAGAATCCAGGTGCTATTACAGAGTTGAAAGAAATCTTTGATGGCCCAGAGTCTTCAGAACAGAGGGCAAGGTAGCAAGCCCTTGGAGTAACTCTGGGTTCAAGTGAGATGGGTCCAGTCCTTGTTCTCAGCAGGGCCGAGATCAGCAGGCATGCCGACTGCATGCTCGTTGCATGCGATATCCAATTCAGAGGTTGTGACCCTCGGAGGGAAGGCACATCCATAGTAGTACCGCCTTCTACCTTGTGCGGTACCACTGAACTTGCGACTTTGTGTGTGGAACCAGATTGTCTGGTGTGACATATCACGCACCACAGTTGTGCCTCATTCCAGGGTGGTACAGAGGAGTCGACTGTGGGTTGATTGGAACTGGATTGTATTGTGCGACTCAGATCATCGCGCACCAGACGTGCCTCATTCCAGAAAGGTACGGTGAACCAGACTGTGGGCTGATTGTAACCAAATTGTCTGGTGTGACTTGGATCAACACGTACTAGACGTTGTGCATCTCTTCCCATGGGGTGCGGGGACAGCTGCATAACTCATGCACCGAGTGTTCCGTTTTGTCCTCAGTGCGGTGAACCAACTACCCTCTCCTCCCCCAGCCCAACGTCTTTGTGTTGCCAGGTAGTATCGCCTGGATCGGGCTTGGGTTGTGAGAGTAAGGAACTGGGCTGAGGAACACTTCTAAGAGTGCTCGGAAGCAGGTCGAGAGACTGGGTGACCCCCCCGCATGCTATACAGAACTGGGCTTGTGCCGGGAGCCAAATTGAGGGACCTCTTGATTGAACTGGGACAGCCTCTAGCCGTTGGTGCTCCACATAAAGTGGGTGAACCTCCGGAGTGGTGGCGAACCCCCATTTGCTGACTGTTGCCTAGTTATCCTGATAGTGACTCTAGCTTCCTCCCCTTTGGCCCCTGACTAAGTGTGATCCCAGTCTTAAACCAGTATAGTGATGAGTGTATTTTTTACTCTAACCCGTGGGCAGAGTAGTGGACGGGGTAACTGAGAGGTGAGGGAGGGATTGTGCCATGGATTCGCATTCATATCAACTCACCTGCCGGATGTCATTTGCACTGCGTTATGGTGCAGAATGCCTGTGTATACAGTGTGTGCTTCATACAGACTTGCCAATATTCGTTGCACTGTGTTACAGTGCTGTGTGGGAGAGTTTTCTGCATGAGAACAGCCAGCTAATAGTTGCATCACGCAGCGGTGTTGTTTTACTTGGTTGTTTCATTACCTAACGAATACTTCGCTTTGACATTGGTTTGACTTGTGCGGCCTTGGCCCACGGTGCTGCTGAAAAAAATTATAAATTCCTGTGTGTACACATTCCCTATATTGTTCTGACTTGGGGTGCACCCTAGAAATGTCTGTATTTTAATTGTGTTATTTGCCAGGAAAGACCCAGTTCTGACAACATACCGCACTACATAAGGTTGCTGGGATAAAATAGGATTCTTCACAAGTGTGCAGATTACTGAAGTCAACTCATTTTAACACTGTTGGGCCTAGTCCTGCTAGTAATATTTCCAAGTGTGATTTATGCCCAGAGATACATAATCGTCATGCTGTCTTAGTTAATGTGCATGTTGAATACAAACTTTATTTATATACACCACGTGTGAAGTCTCTTTTGTGATGTTCAGTGTATTTATTGTGTAATAGTGCCTGTGCCAATGCTTTACATATTGCGTCTGTGATAAGCCTGGCTGCTCAGTGCCAACCTACCCAAGGGTGAGTGTAGGGTATACAGTGAGTGCAATCACCTAACCCTGACAGGAGTGGTAGGTTCTTCCAGGCTTGGGCACCACCTTAGCCAACCAGAAAGTGCCAGTTCCAACAGTCTCTTACCAGACATGTATTTTTAACTCACTTCAAAATAAACCCCTCCAATTCCTATGTAGCCATCATTTGGTACTTACCATTCAGTGCCTTGTGCTTTCCACTGGTAGTAGCACACCCTATTCCGCAGTGGAACGGGAAGAACTCTATGATGAAACATGTCACCAAGGGGGTAACCCTGGTGAGCGAGTGTTATTAAAAAAAAAAAGCCTTGCGATTTTCCAACCTGTAGGAGGTTTAGCGCCAAGTACAAAGTAGTTCTACCTTTTTTCAACATACCGGTAACAAGGAGGACAGGCCTCCCTCTGGGAACATCTTCTTCTCTCCCTCTGTTTTTAATATATCTGTGGGGGGTAATCAGCCCTTTGTGTGGGAAACAGGACACTGCCTACTCAGGTGCGTCAGCCCCCCTCCTCTTTCTGCCCAGGAAGAGATACCAGAATGCAGATGAGTTCTTAGTCACACCCCCGCTGCCTGTGTTGTAGCAGTCTAGAGATAATACACAAACTGTAGCTTTCACCCACATCAGACGTGTACTGGAGACAGAGCTAAATTAAGAGCAGAGAAATATCCACTTTCTAAAAGTGGCATTTTTAAAATAGCAATGCTAAATCCACCCTCACTACTAAAGAGGGTTTCTCATTACTGTACCATGATAAGAACCATGATGCAGCTACTCCTTTCTAATCAGGAATTACGCTTAAAAGTGTATTAAAGAATTCCCAATGCTAACCTATGAGAGGAGCAGGTCTCACAGTAGTGAAAAACAAATGTAGATGTTTTTCACTACCAGGACATGCAAAACTAAAAAGCATATGCCCTACCTTTTACTTACCCAGCACCCTGCCTTATGGGCTACATAGGGCCTACCTTAGGGGTGACTTATGTGTAATAAAAGGGGAGTTGAAGGCCTAACTGCACACAAAGGCCCTGCAATGGCAGGCCTGAGACAGATTTGAAAGGCTACTTGTGTGGGTGGCAAAATCAGTGCTGCAGGCCCACTAGCAGCATTTAGGTTACAGGTCCTGGGTATATGGTATACCACTTTACAAGGGACTTACCAGTAAACTAAATATACCAAACAGGTGTAAAACAATTACACCATGTTTAGAGAAGACAGCACATACACTTTAGCACTGGTTAGCAGTACGAAAGTGTTCAGAGCCCTAAAGCCAACAAAGAAGTCACAAAAAGAGGCAGAAGGAGGAAGATAAAAAGTTTGGGGTGACCCTGCAGAGAGGGCCATTTTCCAACACTACCACATACCACATTAGAAATTTCCATCTCCCCTAGCACCTATCTTTGACAACCAAGAATTCACCAATGGACTGCAACCTCGAAGCCTTTTAAATTGGAGAAGAGGTGAATGTATGGGATTTCATTCTCAAACAAAAAGGCCAGAGAGAAGGATAAGAGGAACTCTTCCACCTTCCCAAGCAGTCAATATTACAACAAATAAAACGAGTTCGCTGCCTACTCGGCTAGAGGTTAGGAAGTAGATATTCTCATTATCCCTGTGGCAAGTGTGCCTTGGAACCCCCAGGGTGTTTTAAAAGAACCCTCACTCACCAACATAATGGGTGACATGCCTTATCATTGGGTTGCCACCCTGGTTGTCAAATGCTTCCATGGTGTGCTACAACGCCCGATTACAGTGTGTCTGGTTTATTGTGACTCTGACAGTGTATGTGATCGTGATATTTGATTGTAAAATAGGCTCAGTAGCTCCTTCCACATATAGTTGTTTTAATAATAGGGGTCCTGGTCAAACTTTAAAAACAGTGGTAGATCTTTCTGAAATATTAATTGATCCCAAATATACTCAATGTGGTCAACATGTGTCAGCCATCTACCCGAGTGCCTCTATGGGTCAAAATGGCTTTCGTCAGGACCAAGTATCATAACACGTGCACACTACGGCATGCAAACTAATGGTTTGTACTTGCAGACCCTTCAGTCATTGGGAAAAGTTACTTCTAGCAACAATTCTCATACTGAGATAGTCTCAAGCTGTGGGGCACACTATGAGGATCGGTGGGTGTATCGGAGGCTGAGACACCTTGAAGAAAGTGTGACGACAGGGTCCACCCCCTCGGAGAATCCCATGTTGAGATTAACCATCTCAGTATGACAATTGTTGCAAAAAGTAACTTTCCCCATGACCTAAGAACAAAAGGTCTAAGTACAAAAGTACAAACACTTATTTGGATGCTGTAGTGTGCATCATGCACTATGGTACTTGGTCCTGACAAAAGCCATATTGACCCATAGAGGCACTAAGGTAGATGGCTGAAACATGTTGATGACATTGAGGATATTTAGGATCAATCCTTATCTCAAAAATATCCACTTCTGTTTTTAAAATTTGACCAGGACCCCCATTAAAACCACTATATGTGGAAGTAGTTACTGAGCCAATTTTAAAATCCCCACCACATACACTGTCAAAATCACGAAAAACCAGCTCTGCTGTAATCAGGTGTTGTAGCACACCCTGGAAGCATTCCGCAACCAGGATGGAAACCCAATAATGAAGCATGTCACCAACAAGGTTGGCGAGTGAGTGCTCTTTTAAAACATCCTGCAGGTTCCAAGACACACTTGCCTCAGGGATTATGAGAATTTCTACTTCCTAATCTCTAGCTGAGTGGGTAGCGAACTTGTTTTTCTTTGTTGTATAGGATTTCAGACATGTTTATTGCAGTGGCGGTCCGTCCATTGGGGGCGTTGGGGCGTTGTTCCCCGCCCGCTCTCCGTGCCCACAGCTTCCTCGGCGTCTCTGAATTTAAGTAAACTCTCAGTTTACTTACGTTCAGAGACGCTGAGGGAGAACTGTCAGTCTGTATGACGTTGGACCGCCCACCCCCTTCAGAGTCTGAAGGGGTGGGCGGTCTGGCGTCATGTTGACTGACAGGCAGCCAGCAGCACACAAGTGCGCATGAGTGGGGACGGAGGGCGATTTTTGCACCGTGCCCAGTCATGCGCACTCGTGTTTACAAAGGCTGGCGCATGCCCATTAGGAGAGCGAGGGTTGAGCCAAGGCTCAAACCTCGGTCTCCAATGGGTAGGCGGGCGGAGCGTAAGCCTGCTCTAAGCCAATCCTGGTGCTGCTCCAGCACCAGGATTGGCTGAGAGGGGTCTTGCAATGCCAGCACTGATAGGCTGTTCCAGTGAGTAGGCGCCAGAAGTAACGGAAATGGACCCGAGGCGGCGCGGACGATGGACCCGGACCTGCTCAGGACAGGTAGGATTTAATTTAAAAAACGTCCCCACCCCCGCGAGACACCCCCCCCCCCACACACACACACGACACGAGCTGCGGCTGCAAAGGAATTGAATAGTTCTCGTTTTTGGCTCATTCTCTGTCAGGGACTCCAAAGCTCTTACACGACCTCGCTTTCTCCATGCCTCCACTTTTCACTGTCTCCCTCCTTCGTTTCCTTATTGATAGGAAATTGTGAGTGGATTTTGCCAAATACGTTTATAACGTGCGCTATAAAGGAAAACGTATTGCGTTTCAAGGGAGCAATTCAACTCTTCCGACTTCCCCTGATTGCACCGGCATCTATCTGCCTGTGTAAACACTAACCTTATTCTTCCCAAATTAATTGGCAAAAATGTGAGCATGGTCTGCTGTTGGAGCATTTCTTTGACAAATACTAAATTATGGCTAAAAAGGCGGCGTTTACGTCAACACACATACTTAACTAACTTCATTAGGTCAGGCCAATCTTTTACTCTGACCGCGTGACTAGCGAAAAAAGTAAGCACCATATGTCTATAGGAGTCCAGACACCCGTAGCATCTCACCTTTAACAAAACCATGTCCTTGCCCTATTCAACCCACCCCCAGACCCCCAAAGCCTTAGTTTTAATGTTAGGGGCGTTATATATACCCGGTTGTGAAAGTCTGGCCCCCTTGCGTGATATAGGCGTTCTAGTCTGATGTATGGCTTTTGTATGAGACCTCAGACAGCAGCAGTCAGGTTCGGACTGGGACAGAAAATAAACCCGGGCACAAAAGTTAAAGTGAGCCCCACTAGTGAATTAGAAAGCTAAAAAAATGTTTCTCAGCTTCTAAATTCGAACAGTTTTTAGCGTCTAAAAAACACACAGTAAAAGTGTCTTGCCCATTTGGAAGCCTGCTTGAATTTGAGCTTGCCGCAGGCATAGTATTGATAATATAAACTGCCTGATTTGATAATTGAGTTAATTGACATCCGAGAAAGGGCTCTGGGAGTTGAGGTTCCGTGTGAGACGGGACGGCACTTTTTGAGTGGTGACGAATATGGACGAGTGTGGTATCTATGAACCGCAAATGACGAGTACAGTGGGTGTGCGAAGTTTCGCTATGCAGCCTTGTACGGTTCGTCTCATTTTTGTGTTCGTTCATTCGAACCCTCGGGTTCCATTTTAGATACAGCGTCCATTTTGTTTTCTTGCCCTCAAGTAGCCAGCGAACGGGCTTTTGTCCATTTCGTGACCCTGGGACTGTCAAGATAGTATGAAGGACACGTGTTTCTTTGAGGTGACTTTTATGACGAGGGGAATGACACAAGTAAGGCAGATGGCCCCGCTCGAGGCTCATCTTGCCGCTCCGGTCTATTGTTTCAGTCACGCATACATTAGACACGAGGTCTTTGATCCCTCTCTCGAGTTTCCTTTATTGCCTCTAGCATTCTTTTCTAACCTGTTGTGCATCCTCATCCTTTCCTCGCATCCTGTTTTCCGTCCTTCCTCTTAATGTGTTTATTGCGGAGGGGATATGTTTTTACAGTTGGGAACCGGCAAGACTGTTGTAATTATGTTCCGGCCTCCTGAAACATGAACGCGACCTTTTTTTGAAGTTTATTGTGGGAACTGAGTTGTAACCTTTGTTCGCCATACTGCGCTATGGCAAAAACGTGTATAAAAGGAGCGACCCACTTCTATGAATTTGAAGCAGTCTCCGAGAACCTACACGCTGTGTACTTCTTGTGACTTCTGTATCCCTGCAGTAAATAAACGCTGATCTCTGACGTCACTGGAAGTGTCCCGTGTCTCTGTGTCTTGTACGCCAGAACAGGTAACCCACGAAGGTTTCAGGTGTTGTCCCCTGGCACCGCTGGGTCTTAAGAAAACCCAGTCCTTCAGTTGGCGCCCAACGTGGGGCGACATCAACGGTACCGGTCCAAAGCCCGACGATCGTGAGGAACTTCGTGTGAAATCTCCGAGGGAAGGTGCACCCCGCTTCATCGATCCAGTTGTCGAAATAAGTGGCCCGACGTCCTTTCCGCGAAGATCCCCGCCTCCTGACGGCTGCGACGGACCGATGCCCTGACTGTCGACCTGTTTGGTGCCTGGCGTAGTCCTTTGTACGGCGAGACGATAGACGGGCCTTCCTGGTGACGCCACTGCTCCCTCTCAGTTAAGTATTTGTGGGTCGCTCCCAGTGTTGCTTTGTTGGTTGCATGGTTCCATTGCATTTGTGGTTCTTAGTTGTTGGTTCTTAGTTGTTGGGTTTATTTGACGATTGCAATTGCCAAAAACCGAGGGTCTTGCATTTTTTTTGCGAGGACATCGTAATTCGATAGCCCTTGAAGTTTGTATACTCGGTTAGTGTGCACGATGCCTGGCCGTAGTACTTTGTTTGGGTTTCTCAAATGTTGCAGCATGGATTCCCGGCTGGAGGATTCCTGCCCGATACCTCCGGTTGGAACTCCGCTTTATGAGCTCTATAGTCGCCATGGCGTGGGTCCTATCGTATATAATGAATATTGGGTTCGCTATACTAAAAAGGATGGTGTCCTTAGTTGGCCACCTCATGGCAGTTTTGAGACTGCCATTTTAGATAACTTGGAAGCGAAATTGTTTAAAAAGAAAGCTAGGCCGGCCATGTTTGATTCCTTCCGGTTATGGCGGAAAGAGGCCAAGCAGAAAGAAATCAAACAGAACAAGAAAAATAAACGAGAAGGTGTCATTACGGTGATGCGCAATGCAGAACAGTATCAGTTAGACAGAAACGAGAAGGAGCAAGAAGTTAGTGCTCGGCTTCACCATATGTCGGTGGACAAATGTTACCCGACGCTACCTTCTACGATCGATAAGACAGGAGAAGAATCGGTGGAAGATTCGCTTTTGTCTTATCTGATGAAATCGCCACCTCCTTATGCTCCTGATGTTATGGGTCTTGTTAATCCCCCTCTTCCTCAACCTGCTGTTTTGGCGGCTGCTGGTCAGCCCGCCGTTCCTCCTGTACTCCCGAATCCCCTTGGGCCACAGATCGTACATCCCCTTGGTCCGGTTTCTCTCCCTATTGCACCTTTCCCAGTCCCTCCTCAGTCTGTTGTTCCCGCTACTCCTGCTGTTGCATCTACCTCTACTGTTTCTGCCCCTATGGCTGTTACACCTTCGTCTTCTTCCTCCTCCCCTTCTGTTCGTAGCCGTCTCTTGACTGCTGTTGCTTCTCTTTATTCTCCGTTCTTTGGGCCGATACTTGGCTCGACTCTTTCGGATGTTGCTCAAAGACGTAGTCAGCTTCCTGATGATAGGGAACGTGAATCATTGGTAAAAACGGCGCGCAGATGGATTCGCAACCCTGTTAGATACACCCCACGTGTGGGGTTCGAAACATTTTCTCAGTTCAATGCGCCCACGCAACGATTTGTGTTCGAAGAATTGTGTAAGTCATTAAAAGAGGAGTGGGATGATGATATGGCTGATGATATGCCACCTGAGGTTTCCGAGCTACAGCTCCGGTTTGCCACGGGTGTCATTGTAGGTGATAAAGTCCGCGAGGCTTTAGAACGTTTGTTATCTTTTCGATGTACAGTGCAACCACGCGCACTGTTTAAGGACGCGACCACGGAATGGATGGCACAACCTGGTCAGTATCCAATGCGAGAAGTTCCCCCAGTATGGATGCCAGGCGATGCTGCTGCTGTCCCTCCTGTCCAACCGCACTTCCAGAGAGTGTGGATACACCTCCCTTGGAAGCGGTCGGAAGTTTTGCAAGTGAAACAATCCCTGCCCGATCCTCGTAAGAACCCTGCGGGTTATTATAAGGAGCTGTCCCAATTGGTGGATGCTACAGTTATGAACCTAGCCGATATCGATATGTTGTTCGGTAATGTGGTGCCTCAGCCGGTTTGGGCGAAAATCCGTCATGAAAATCATGTAGCCGAGTTAGGCGGTGACTGGGCTGCCCTTACAGCGGCAGATGCCCGGCAGGTCGGTGGGGCTAAACCTGAACAGGTTATTGCGGCCTTGCCTCAGAGGATTATTACCCTCATGAAGACGCTTATGCCAGCGATGCGCGTCAATTGGGACAAACTATCAGCATGCAGGCAAAAGAAGGATGAAAGTGTGTCCGACTTCTTTACTAGGTTCGAAGAGGCGTTCCTTGATCATAGTGGTCAGGATATGGGTTCTGAGGGTGGTCAACGGTTGTTCGTTGACAAATTTGTATCGAATTTGTTGCCCGACTTGAGCAACAAGTTGAAGAATTCTGAGAGTGCGTGGGCTGTTTCTACCACTGCCCAAATATTGGCTACGGCCCAATATTATGAGAATAGAGAAAAAGAGGAAAGTGAGCGTGCAGAAAAGAAAACTAAGGATCTTAAAACTAAGGTCTTGTTGCAGCAAGCTTATCCTCCTCGTTCGAATTTTAGTGATGCGCAGCAGCCCAACAGATCGCAACCACAGTTTTCTAAGCCACAGCAGCGCAATGCTTCGCCTGCGCCCCGCACTGTGCTGAGATATAATCAGTGCGCATATTGTCGTGGGGAAGGTCATTTTAAGTTCGATTGTCCGGTTTTACGTGATAGGGCTAATGGTGTGTCGGCTCGGGGAGGACGTGGTGGTCCTCAACAGACTTCTCGTGGTAGAGGTCGCGGAGTTACCCAGAACCAGACCGAACGTTTTTCGACGTTTTCGGATTCGCAGAATTGTTTTGATCGACGCGAATCATCGTCTGATCGGTCTGCACAGTATCATGTGGACGATCATTATGTTGAGTGTGATGTTGATGCGGATGGTATCTACTAGGACAGCCGTAGACAAAGGAGGGGAGAAGTATCAGTTCCGGTTGATCAGAAAGGGCCCTATGTTGCAGTAGCCACTTTGGGCGTTGTTGAGCCTTTTCTGTTGGACACTGGTGCAGCGAAAAGTTCCATCATGCATTCTAAACTCCCTGGCGCGCCTTTGTCTGGCTTAACGAATGTCTCCGTTGGATTTTCTGGCGCCCCTGTTAGCAATCCGGTCTCCAGCCCTTTGCCCCTTACAATTGGGTCTCATGAGCTGGAAGCTCCTTTGATTTTGACTACTGGTTGTGGTGAGAATCTTTTGGGCTTAGATCTGTTGAAGAGGCTACATGCGACTCTGTACTGTTCTCCTACGGGTGTGGAGCTTACGTTGGGTAAGAACGTGATTTCCCCTATGTATTTGTCGATCTACAAACTCCCCCCGGAATTGAGGTCTCTTCCAGATTCCTTGTGGGCAACAGGTCCCAATGATGTGGGCCTGTTGGATATACCACCTTATGTTGTCCAACTAAAAGTGGGTGCGCGTTTGCCACGTATACCTCAGTATCGTATCTCCCTTGATGGCGAACGGGCACTGTTAGCGATCATTTACGATCTGATCGGCAAAGATGTTATCGAGGAGACACGAGGTAATGTGTGCAATAGTCCCGTGTTGCCTATTCTGAAACGAACGGATCCCTCCAAGCCTCCCGTGTATCGTTTAGTTATCGATTTGCGAGAGGTAAACAAAGTTGTTGTTCCACAGTTTCCTGTGGTACCAGACATTACAGCTTTACTGACTCTGATTCCAGCCACTGCATCATGGTTCTCGGTCATCGATCTGAAAAATGCGTTCTTCAGTATTCCGATTGCTGTAGAAAGCAGAGATTTGTTTGGTTTCTCATTAGGTGGGCGTAGCTTCAGATTCAAACGCGCTCCACAGGGCTACTGTGAGAGTCCATCAATCTACAGCCAAGCTCTTAAAAGTCAACTTGATGCGTTTGTGTTACCGGCTGGTGCAGCCTTGATTCAGTACGTTGATGATCTGTTAATTGCTGCTGACACTGAACAGCTCTGTAAAGTCGCTACAGTGTCTTTGTTACAGCACCTTTGCGACTTGCATCATAAAGTGTCACCTTCCAAATTACAATATTGTTGTCAAGAAGTAACCTACCTCGGTCACTTATTGTCAAAGGCGGGAAGAAGGTTGACCCCTGAAAGAATTGCAGCAATTGCTCGAATGACTGTGCCGACAACTCAGAGAGATGTGCGTGCCTTTTTAGGGATCACGTCGTACTGCAGACAGTGGATCCCGAATTTTTCACTGTTAGCGAAACCATTGGTAGCTCTCACGTGCAAGGACGTTTCGACTCCTTTGCCTTGGACGGAGGAATGTCAGAAAAGTTTTTCTGAACTACGTGATGCACTGTGTTCGGCTCCTGTGTTAGGTACTCCTGATTACAGTAAGCCTTTCACATTATACGTCCATGAGAGGGATGGTTGTGCGTTGAGTGTCCTAACGCAACAATTTGGTGATAAGCAGCGTCCGTGTGCATATTTTTCCTCGACCTTAGACCCGGTAGCTAGAGCGTTGCCAAGTTGCTTGAGGGCGACGGCGGCAGCTGCGGCGTCTATTCGGCAGTCCGCAGGTTTGGTCATGGACAATATGCTCATAGTAATGGTTCCGCATGCAGTCGATACGCTCTTGAATCGGACAAAGACTCAACATCTAACGAGTGCACGGTTGTCTGGGTATGAGCTTACCCTTTTGGCAAGTCATATTCAGATTAAGCGCTGTAATGTACTGAATCCGGCGACATTGTTGCCGATTAATATAGAAGCAGATAATGTGCTGCCCCATGATTGTTATTTACGAACTGAGGAAGAAACAAAAGGTCGTGTGGACCTGAAAAACACTCCCTTGTCGGATCCCGATGGTACTTTGTATGTGGATGGCTCTTGTTTCAAGTTGCCGAATGGCGATGTGACGACTGCGTATGCTGTGGTGACATTGAGCACGGTTGTGGAAACTGCGAGATTGAACCAGAATTCAGCACAAGCGGCAGAATTAATTGCATTAACGAGAGCGTGTGTTCTGTCGAAAGGAAAGCGTGTGAATGTGTTTACCGACAGTCAGTATGCGTTTGGTGTTGCGCACAACTTTGGAAGATTGTGGAGAGAGAGAGGATTTATGACATCGCATGGTACGAAGATTCAACACGGACAACTAGTGAATGATCTTTTGGATGCACTTACGTTGCCTAAACAAGTGGCGATCGTCAAATGTAGTGCGCACCGGAAAGTGACGGATGATGTTGGTCGTGGTAATGCATTTGCGGATGAGATTGCTAAAGGAACGGCTAAGAATCTTGCGACTCGAATGTATGTTACGAGTTCAGTGAGATGGCCGGAAGAGACTGGTATGTGTGAAAATACTGTCGAGAGTGTGAAAGAAATTCAGAATGGAGCTACTGAAGCTGAAAAGACCAAGTGGAAAGAAAGTGCAGGGAAATTGGATATGCATGGATGTTGGGTTGACCTGACGGAATGTCAGAGATGGATGCTTCCAGATGCATACGTGTTAGCTGTTGTGACGATGGCTCATGGGTTATCACATATCAGTGCGAAAGGAATATGCAAGTTCTTGTCCCCTGTGTGGAGGAATGATGGTATTGCTAAGTGTGCCGAACGAGTGGTTAAGAATTGTATGGTGTGTTTGATGCACAATCCTGGAAAAGGCACCCCCACTCCACCTGGTCATTTCGCTCCTCCTACCTGTCCCTTTGAGGTTATCCAGTTAGACTTCATCCATATGGAGAGATGCAATAACCTGAAGTATGTTTTGGTTGTGGTTTGTGCGTTCTCCAGATGGATCGAGGCCTATCCTCTTAAGGATAATACTGCCATGTCCACAGCGAAAATCTTGCTGAAGGAATACTTCCCTAGGTATGGAATGCCGCGGATTGTGTGGTCGGATAATGGAAGTGAGTTTGTGGGAAGTGTAATGCAGAGTGTGTGTAAGGGCCTTGGAATAAAGCAGAAATTCCACAGTGCCAACCATCCTCAGGCAGCGGGTTTGGTTGAAGGGTACAATGGTACCCTGAAGCTGAAACTCGCTAAGATCCAGGCTTCGACTGGTCTGTCATGGCCTGATGCCTTGCCTCTGGCTCTCCTATCGACCAGAGCAACTGTACACTCTCGAGTAGGGCTCAGCCCATATGAGATTGTGTTCGGTCGCCCTGCAAATATTTGGGGAGTCCCAAGACCTAGGGCTTTTGATAGTCTTGAATATCCAATGTTGATCGATTATTTGTATGATTTGACCACTAAACTACGATTAATTCATCAACAGGTCTTTGAAGCTCTACCGGCGCAGACAGAGGGTCCTGGACATCAGCTCCGGCCAGGTGACTGGGTAGTCACCCGAAATTTCGGTCGGAAGCGTAATTTGGAGCCAAGATTTGTTGGACCCCATTTAGTCTTGTTGACGACGAGGACAGCGGTTCGACTGGAGGGCCGGAAGAATTGGGTCCACGCCAGTCATACAAAGAAGGTACCGATCCCCTTACCAACTGACGGTTGGGTGAGAACTGGGATTCCGGCCGAAGAGACTGAGACTCCCTCGCGTTTTGTGCCGTTCAGCGACGCTCAACTTGTGGAGGATTCGTCATTGCCCTATCCACAAGTGGAGTCATCAGTAGCAGAAAACCCAAGGTCCGACTCGTCATCTGCTTCATTGAACACTGCTGCGCCATCTGAACAATTGTTCGTAGAACAAACTCAACCTGGAAGAAGTCGATACTTTCTTCGTTCAAGGACTTCAAGGACTAATAAAAAATTGATAGTATAGTGGTTTTGACGTTACGAATGTTATGAACAATTACATCCTTTCTTTTTAAGTTTTTCGTGTTTTCCACTGCTAAGAGATTTGTAATAAATTTGAACCTCTCCATCCGGGTTACCGTAGGGCCGTGCGAGTACTTCTTTCTGTTTAGCAGGTTTCTGACGCTAGGTTGGTTACTTTTGTCGATTCCTGGGAACTCCTGGGAATTGATAATCGCTGCTCAGAACAAAGTGCGTCAAGAACGTCACGGACGGTTTGTAGAGGATGGCATTCTCTAAGCTGGTGGAAGAAGAAAGGGTGTTGGCACAGAGATCAGAGTTATGGAGGGTCGTGCGAACAAAATGTTTTCTGTTCCAGGTGTTTTTGTTATTCCTAACTGTATCTATGTTATTGGTGGGCGGAGTGTATTTTGGGGTATCGAAATTCTTGCTTTCTGTTTCGCCTACCTCCTCTCCTAACCTAAGTTCCCGCACTACTGTTTCCCCACATTCTTTTCATCCTTTGCCTCAACACGAACAGGTTAGACGTGCGGAATTCAGGAATAATTCTTTTGTCCAACTCCTACATCAGCATCAGTTAGTGGTGAATACTACAAATTGTTGGGTATGTGGTTTAATGCCACACACCATGGATAGGGGTATTCCGTACTTGGTCCTTCCATACAGTTCCCAGGGTTCAGCTCGAGCATTCCAAACCATGTTTCGCAGTGCACTAGACTCTTACCCTAGTCGAGAGCCACGATCTGTCAAGTCCGGTCCTGGTCCGTACCACAAGCCTCTGGCGATAGCCATAGCAGATCTGGACAGAGATATTTTCGATGTATCACTCATTCCAGACGAAGAAGTACAGGCTTATAAGGATCTGAGTGAGGCTGAGTATGGTACGTCAGTGGGGGATAGACAGTTGAAGAGCTCGTCCCCTATATGGATTGTACCGCACCTTGGTAATTTCTGTTTGCAAGGTTTGGGTCGAAATCCGAGAGCACAACTTGGGAACAGTGCTTGCACTGAGACGTATGTCCTACCGATGCTCTCTTCCCCTGTTTTTCTGACCGCCAAGGGCACCTATTTTGTGTGTTATGAGCGCGCATATACATGGTTACCCCGCGACTTCTCGGGTACCTGTTATATTGCGAATCTCTTACCTCCGACCTTCACAGTTGCTTCTGACTACCACAAAACCAGAGTCGTGAGAGGCGTAATCAGCAAAGAGGATACTGCTGGTCAAGAAGCAGGAGACTTCTTTAAGGGTTTCCTGCCGTTTTGGGGACCTATGGTTAATAGTAGGAACCTAAGACAGTTGACCCGTGTGGTGGAATCGACCGCTAATATTACTGCAAACGCCCTTGGTAATCTAACAGCGGAACTACAGGCGGATAGACTCATGACGTTGCAGAACCGTATGGTTCTAGACGTTGTTCTTGCAGATCGAGGGGGTGTGTGTAAAATTATCCATTCGAGTTGTTGCATTTTCATCCCTGACAATGCTCCGACTGTGTATCAAGCCATCTCGCAGTTGCATAAGATTTCCGAGTCCATACACGTGGACGAAGGTAATTGGACGCTTCTAGGATGGTTTTGGGGCCTGATGTCAACTTGGGGTTGGAATATTCTGATGATTGTAGGGGCTGTTGTAGCGTTTCTGTTCACGTGTTGTCTTTGTGTTCAGTGTGGTCCTGCCTTATGTGGCCAATGTGCTGCGACGTGTATAAGGCGGCCATCTGTTACCAAGGAGACATTGATGGATAGAATGATGTTTCAGCAGCATCTGAACGATCTGATGAATATCGATATAGATTCTGATCTAGACTAGTGCTTGCCTACATGAGGGCAAAAGGAGCGTCTGAGGTTCCGTGTGAGACGGGACGGCACTTTTTGAGTGGTGACGAATATGGACGAGTGTGGTATCTATGAACCGCAAATGACGAGTACAGTGGGTGTGCGAAGTTTCGCTATGCAGCCTTGTACGGTTCGTCTCATTTTTGTGTTCGTTCATTCGAACCCTCGGGTTCCATTTTAGATACAGCGTCCATTTTGTTTTCTTGCCCTCAAGTAGCCAGCGAACGGGCTTTTGTCCATTTCGTGACCCTGGGACTGTCAAGATAGTATGAAGGACACGTGTTTCTTTGAGGTGACTTTTATGACGAGGGGAATGACACAAGTAAGGCAGATGGCCCCGCTCGAGGCTCATCTTGCCGCTCCGGTCTATTGTTTCAGTCACGCATACATTAGACACGAGGTCTTTGATCCCTCTCTCGAGTTTCCTTTATTGCCTCTAGCATTCTTTTCTAACCTGTTGTGCATCCTCATCCTTTCCTCGCATCCTGTTTTCCGTCCTTCCTCTTAATGTGTTTATTGCGGAGGGGATATGTTTTTACAGTTGGGAACCGGCAAGACTGTTGTAATTATGTTCCGGCCTCCTGAAACATGAACGCGACCTTTTTTTGAAGTTTATTGTGGGAACTGAGTTGTAACCTTTGTTCGCCATACTGCGCTATGGCAAAAACGTGTATAAAAGGAGCGACCCACTTCTATGAATTTGAAGCAGTCTCCGAGAACCTACACGCTGTGTACTTCTTGTGACTTCTGTATCCCTGCAGTAAATAAACGCTGATCTCTGACGTCACTGGAAGTGTCCCGTGTCTCTGTGTCTTGTACGCCAGAACAGGTAACCCACGAAGGTTTCAGGTGTTGTCCCCTGGCACCGCTGGGTCTTAAGAAAACCCAGTCCTTCAGAGTTCTCAGAAGCTTATATTTACATCTGTAACATTGATATTTTATCTACGTGTAATCAAATAAAAACATCATCACCTCCACAATTATTTAACTCACTTTGATTTTTCGAAGAAGTGTTATGTTTTTTTTCTCCTCTGTTTTTTTCTGCTGTTCAGATGTAGTAGCATGCAATTCCAGAGTGGCAGGCATTTCCTGGATTTTCCAACTTGTAAAAACTGGCAGGAGGGCGTTCCTAATACCAGCTATATGATATTAGGATAAATATATCCAGCTTCCTGTGACCTTAAAGAACCCTGCGCTCTGCTAGTCCTTCCGTTGCTCACATGAGGGTTTTGAGTAGTCTGGTACTTACAGTCGTACAACATGGAGCAAGGTGGACAGATAACTCCTGAAAGGGTAATACTTTTTAAGTGCGCGCATTCATAATTTAATGTTCCCCCTATTTATTTTGTCGCATGGCATGCATTTATTTCTTGCACTATTCCTGTACCGTGATTGGCATAATTTAGGGAGGGAATGAAAGGGGGCAATTATTTTACATATCACCGGTAAACAATGGCGAGGGAAGGAGAAGAGGGTTGTGGCAGACTGGTATATGTGTTTTTCAAGTTCTCGGTAATCCACTGGAGGCTGTTCTATAAATGATTATTTAAGGGATGCAAGCTAGCCTATAATTACAGGAAAGAAAGTGGCCGCTCTGGCATTTCATAACTATGTGCCCTCGAAAAAAAAAAGTGCTTTGTGAGTTTGTCACCAATGATAATTTAGATAGAGGCTCATTACTGAACATCGCAACACTTTAAAAACCTTTAGCCTTTATGCTGGAAAAGAAAGGACTATTTTAATGGCGAGGTTCTTTTGTGTTCTCTTGAAAAATTCAATAAAGACAATACGTCATTGACTATTAGTGTAGTCTACCGCCTGTATTCTAATGGGAGCGCATAGATAAATTGCATGTATCTTCAAGACTTGAACAAATCAATGCAAACATGTTACGGATGGTGGCGGGATGGGGAGTTGTCTTGAAAAATATGCAGGATTGCTACAAAGGAGTGAGCACATTTTGTAGTTTCTCTTCACGAGATAAAACCTGCAAAGCGATCTGGTCTACAGTATCTTTGAGGACGACATTATTTTTGTAAAGTTTCCATATTAGTAATCGAGAGCTTTTACTATAGCTAGCAGGGGCAAAATAAGGTTGCTTTGTGCCATCAGTATGTGAAAATTGTCCCACCAGCTCCCAATTGGTTGTAAAGGACGAGATAATCTAGCTGCAATGTCACTTTACCTGCTGCACCATAGCTGCACGAGGACCATGGGGTTTGCTCTATACATTGCTTTATAGACATTCTAGGTCATGTGAACTCGGTAACGCTCTTGGTATTCAGTCTTTGTTGCAACCAATTGTTGGTTTAAATGAGTCTTTGATTTTGTAAGTCATGATTATCAAATGGGCATGAATAATAAGTCACCAAACTTATTTCGGTGTTACAGGATAAGGGAAACAGCAGTATCAAATTAGAAGGGTAAAGATGAAGAACATGAAGGATTTATGTGTAAACAGAGGGCAGGAAATGTATAGAATGTGTTACCTTTCCATACTGCCATCATAGCTATGGCCAAGATTCCTTCAAACGCAGAAACACATTTAAAAGGCACATTTCTGAGTGTATTTTTCCAGCACTAGGTCTTGGCAGTAGAAGTAATTGTTAATAAAGTGATGATATATGTCAGACTTGCGTGTCGAGGCATCTTTTTCATTCCTTTTACCGTTCCGGTTAGCAGGGAAAGTGCGTAGTTTGATGCCAATGTATCCGGCACATTTCTTACTTACATAGTGTTAACATGTGCAGAAAGTGACATAATAATGAAATACTACCCTGCATTACACTGTAAAATGTAGTCAACCCTGCTGCATTATTTGGTACTTCCTGTTGCATAATTCCAGAGGACCTGATTAAAGTGCTGCTGCTCTTCCGGTCCTTGAGAGAGGTGGAGAGAAGCAAAGGAGAGAGATGGGAGGTTAATAGGGGTCATAAGGAGGAGGCTGGGTCATTGCTGGGTGTATTGCATTAATAACCTTCCTGCTTCCTCATATTTGCTTGAAAATGCTCCATTTATCCTCTATTTTTTCAAAATTTTCTCGGGGGAGAACCCCCGATCCCCCCGAAGGTTGTTTAGGCTCGCTCGCTGGGCTCGCTCGCCTCAGTGCAGAACTGTCATAATTTAACGCCTACCACTTTCAAATGTCACCAGCCGCCACTGGTTTATCGGTGGACAGATCTGATCTTTTGGTGAATGCAGGGCAGCCCACAGATTATCAGAAACAGTAAGGTTTGAATATCAGCATATTAGACAAAACGTTCTGCAACTGGGAGTTCAAAGGGAAACAATAAGGCTAATGGCATGTGGAGAGAAACTCATTATTTAATGTTAAGGCACAAAGTGGTGGGTCTCAAATCTTTACAAATACCTCAATCCCCCTAGAACAAAGGGACCCTGGAAGTGCATTGCTGCCCAGCGCTAACCTATCACCACGTCAGCACAACATAGAACATGCCACAAAGCACCACAATAACAAAAGGACCCTATGCTGAAAACAACCAGGCCTTCTACTGATTTCTACAACTCAAGTGGTTCCGAGTCTTCTTAGCTGTAGAGGTAGAATTTCCAATGGGCCGGTACGATCGGTCGGAAAGAGTGCCCTCCCAGTTTTGCTCTTTTAGTGTGTAGTATAAGAGTCAGATTCGAATCTGCTGAGCGAGGGCCCTGGTAGGCAGATACGGCTACATCAAGAAGGCCAAACTAGGCGCTCCCTTCTCATTCATAATCCAATGAGCTATACACAAGGCTTTGAAATTAGTGCACTTTTCAATCGGGAGCCAGTCAATTCTGCAGAGGAGCGTAGAGAGAGAGATTAATTTAGGTAGACAGAAAAGTAATCTAGCGGCTGCGGTCTGGACGATCTGCAGCCTATTTAGATCAGATCTCTTGACCTTGCTGGTAGGTCGATCCCCCACCACACAGCTTCGCCTCTGTGCCCCGACACTGACGCTGCAGTCGAGTCCCTCCTCCACCCGCAGGCTACCACCTGCGCCTCATCCCTGGTGACCAGTGGTAGGCCCTAGGTATGTATCTTGTGCCCGTTTTTTTGCCTTCTGTCTCCCCCTCCCTGCCCTTCACTTGTGCCGTATTTTGCCTTCTGTCTCCCCCTCGCTGCCCCGATTGTTGACTTTTACCTTCTGTCTCCCCTTCGCTGCCCTTCACTTGTGCCCGTATTTTGCCTTCTGTCTCCCCCTCGCTGCCCTGATTGTTGACTTTTGCCTTCTGTCTCCCCCTCGCTGCCCTTCACTTGTGCCCGTATTTTTCCTTCTGTCTCCCCCTCGCTGCCCTGATTGTTGACTTTTGCCTTCTGTCTCCCCCTCGCTGCCCTTCACTTGTGCCCGTATTTTGCCTTTTGTCTCCCCCTCGCTGCCCCGATTGTTGACTTTTGCCTTCTGTCTCCCACTCGCTGCCCTTCACTTGTGCCCGTATTTTGCCTTCTGTCTCCCCCTCGCTGCCCTGATTGTTGACTTTTGCCTTCTGTCTCCCCCTCACTGCCCTTCACTTGTGCCCGTATTTTGCCTTTTGTCTCCCCCTCGCTGCCCTTCACTTGTGCCCATATTTTGCCTTCTCTCTCCCCCTTGCTGCCCCTGTTGTGCCCGGTACTTCCAAGTGCCCCCAATGCTCCCGTTCCCGCCGCTGCGTCCCCTGCGGCCCCGCCCCCCTCACTGCCCACTGCCCCCTGCTGCCCCTGCCTCCCACCTCCCAGCTGCTCCTCCCTCCCACATATGCCGGCTGTGCCTAAGGCAAGCCCGTCTGCGCCCGTCCGCGCCTGGACCGCACCCAGCGCCAGAACCCCTGGCCCCCACGCCAGCCACGACGACCGCCGCCGCTACGATGCCAGCACACTCCACGCTCTCAAACCCGGACGGACCCACACCTGCTTCAAGGCCACCCCGAACCGCACACACGGTCCCTTCACTTGCCGGAACTGCTGCTACACCAGCCTCAGAGCCGCCGAACAACCCACCAAGAAAGACCTCAACCACCTCCAATGCATACTACTGAACTCCCGCTCCGCACGCAAACACGCCATCGAGCTCTGGGACCTGCTCGACAAATCATCCCCAGACATCGCCTTCCTAAAAGAGACCTGGATGAACGACTCTTCCGCACCCGACATCGCCATAGCCATCCCAGATGGCTACAAGATCACCAGCAGAGACCGCACCAACGGAGTTGGAGGAGGAATCGCCATCGTCCACAAGAACAGCATCAGGGTCTCGACCTGCACCGACGACACTCTCAGCACAGCCGAACACAGGCATTTCCAGATCCACACAGACCCCAACTCCACCCTCAGAGGCACCCTCGTCTACAGACCCCCCCAGACCCTGACACCAGTTCAGCGACTCCATCGCCGACTTCATCAGCACGCATGCCCTGACCTCCACCGACCACATCCTCCTCGGAGACCTGAACTTTCACCTGGAGAACAACAACAACAGCAACTCAACCCTGATCTATAACCTCGCCAACCTTGTACTGAGGCAACTCGTCACAATGCCCACACACTCCGCAGGCCACACGCTTGACCCCATCTTCTCCGCAAGCCCCCACGTTGCATTCAGCCACACCACCGAACTCCTCTGGACCGACCACCGCTGCATCCACTTCTCCTTCCAGAAACCCACCATACACCACCACACCCAACAAATCCCTCGCCGCTGCTGGAGAAAAATCACCGAAGACCAACTACACGCAAGCCTTGCTCTCAGCCCACCCACCGAACCCTCCAACACCGACAACGCTGCCCGCAATCTCAGACGCTGGATCGATGACTGCGCCAACACCCTCACCCCGCTGAAGAAACCCCCCCACAGAGACACCAGCTAGAGGGCCAGCTGATTCACCCCAGAACTGCTAGCCTCCAAGCGAGCCTGCCGGAAGCTAGAGAAGAAATGGCACAGCAAACAGACTCCGGACAGCCACGCAGCACACAAAGGACGCCACCTGCAACCACCATCACCTCATCAGGACTGCCAAGAGGACCTGCTTCAAAGACCGCCTCGACAACAATGCACACAATAGCAAGGAGCTCTTCAACATCATGAAGGAACTCTCCAACCCCAGCTCCAATACCAACGACATCCCGCCGTCGCAAGCCCTGTGTGACTCCCTCACCACTTTCTTCCACCGCAAGATAGCAGACATCCACGACAGCTTCAACACCCAGACAACCCCAACAGTCATCAACGCAAGTATCTCCCTGCACACCATCGACCACGAACTCCTGCTAGCCTGGACCAGCGTGAGCATCGATGACACCATCAAGACCATGAGCACAATCCACTCCGGCTCCCCGTCAGACCCATTCCCACACCACATCTTCAACAAAGCCAGCAGCTCCATCGTACCCCACCTGCGCAACGTCATCAATCTCTCCCTCGAGACCGCGACCTTCCCAGAGAGCTGGAAACACGCCGAGATCAACGCCCTACTCAAAAATCCCAAGGCAGACCCTAGAGACCTCAAGAACTTCCGGCCCATCTCTCTGCTCCCTTTCCCGGCCAAGGTCATCAAGAAGATCGTCAACAGACAGCTAACCCAATACCTCGAAGAAAACAGAATCCTAGACCCTTCCCAGTCAGGGTTCCGCAGCAACCTCAGCACCGAGACCGCCCTCATTGCTGCCACCGCCATCAGGATACTGCTGGACAATGGTGAAACCGCGGCCTTCATCCTCCTGGACCTCTACGCCGCCTTTGACACCGTCTGCCACCGCACACTACGTGCACGCCTCCCCGCCATAGGGATCCGAGACAAGGCTCTGGAATGGATCACCTCCTTCCTCTCTGGCAGAACCCAGAGCGTCTGCCTCCCCCCATTCCGATTCGAAGCCTCCGAGATCATCTGCGGCGTACCTCAGGGGTCCTCCCTCAGCCCTACACTGTTCAACAGTTACATGGCCCCGCTCGCACATGTCGCCCGACAGCACGACCTCAACATAATCTCCTACGCCGATGACACTCAACTGATCCTCTCCCTCACCAAGGACCCCATCACTGTCAAAACCAACCTCCACGAAGGAATGAAGGCCGTCACTGACTGGATGAACACCAGCCAACTGAAACTGAACTCGGACAAAATGGAGGTCCTCATCCTCGGCTCCAACCCTTCAGCCTGGGACGACACCTGGTGGCCGACGGCACTGGGACAGCCCCGACACCCACCGACCACGTACGCAACCTGGGAATCATCCTCGACTCAACGCTCTACATGACCAAGCAAGTCAACGCCATCTCCTCCTCCTGCTTCCACACCCTCCACATGCTCCGCAAGATCTACAGGTGGATCCCGACAGATACAAGAAGAACAGTCACCCAGGCCCTCGTCAGCAGTAGACTCGACTACGGAAATGCCCTCTATGCGGGAGCCCCGACCACGCTCAAACGACTACAACGCATCCAAAACTCCTCGGCACGACTGATCCTCGACATACCACGCCACAGCCACATCACCCCCCACCTCAGAAACTTGCACTGGCTGCCCGTCAACAAGAGGATCACCTTCAAGCTCCTTACCCACACACACAAAGCACTCCACAAGATCGGCCCAGCCTACCTCAACAAACGACTTTCCTTCTACACCGCCAGCTCCGCTCCGCCGACCTCGCACTCGCCACCGTCCCACACATCAGAAGAACAACCACCGGCAGGAGATCCTTCTCCCACCTCACCGCCAAGACCTGGAACAACTCCCCCCCCCCCCCCCCTTAACCTACAACAGACCCAAGACCTGCTGACCTTCAGGAGGCTACTCGAGACCTGGCTGTTTGATCAGTAGCGCCCCCCGCCTTGGGACCCTCACGGGTATGTAGTGCGCTCTACAAATGTTGTTTGATTGATTGCTTGACCCAGGTAGAGAATATTGCAGTAGTCAAGTCACGTGATTTTTAATGACTGTACAATTATTTGCCGTAGGAAAAATCCGTAATGCAATTATAAAAAGTCATTGGGCCTACTAGCTTTGTCGTAAGGTGTTCACAGTCAATTAGCAATTTAAAATTGATATTTCATCATGAATGAGCACTACAATGCATTACCACCATAAGGACCATATATTGTCCTTCTCTCTTAAAAAACTCTACATTTGGGCTTTTGCATACTTTCATTAATGGTCAAGGCAAGCAATCACGAATAGTTTACCTCATTACCATCATCATCAATGGAAGACCTTACACTATCAAAAAGCTATATCTTTTGTTACTTGACATATATTCAACACCAAACAATTTCCTACTAATAAACGTAGCAGTAAAAATCCAGCATTCTGCTTTTTGACCCCAGGTTGCAACAACCAATTCCATTACTCCCACAAAGGATCCACGACATTCCAGAGCAACACAGCCATAGCCCAACACTAAGAATGTCAGAATTGTTTGGCTGACTTCTTCCAGGGTCATAGGGTGACATCATTTATCTTTGTTCAGGAGTGCCTGCCGGGGTCCCACAACCGTCCTAGCGGTCTCGAGAACTAAAGAACTGGTCTTTGTGATGCCCCTGTCCTTACATGACACAACTATGGCCTGTAGTGGGTTTTCATAGATGCAATGGTTGGGGCAGTAAACTTTATTTATTTTCTCTAGTTTGGTGTCATCTTACGATTTTTTTATTTTTTTTTGCGGGTGATCAGGTCACAGCAGGGGGTTGGTGTACTCCATACTTTTGACCTTGCAGTGGTTCCAAGGCTTCATCGCCTACTGACTTTCGGGAGGATAAAGTGAAGGTTCACTCATTCTTTACTCAGGTGATCAAAGCTCCAGGGGCCAGATGTATGACCATTTTTTGCGGTCGCAAAGGGGCATATGGCCCATTTGCGACCGCAAAAAACGGATGCACAATGCACTAACCATATTTTGTGAGTCGCTAATCTATTAGCGACTCGCAAAATAGGGTTAGCGACTCCCTATTAGGAAGGCGCGTGCCAAGGGCACCCTTTCCTAATAGTGAGCCCATGCCCAATGTATGATTATTTTGCAACCGCGATTGCAGTCGCAAAACACTCGCAGTTAACCACCCTCCTCATAAAGGTGGTAAGCCACTCGCAAATGGAAAGGGGTCCCCAGGGGACCCCTTCCCCTTTGTGAATGGATGCGCAAATATTTTTTAAGAGCAGGCAGTGGACCCAGGGACCACTGCCTGCCCTTAAAAAATGAAGCTGAAAAGTATAATTTTTCTTTTTTAAATGCATCCCGTTTTCCTTTAAGGAAAATGGGCTGCATTTTTTTTTTAAAACTGCTTTATTGACAAAGCAGTCTTAGACATGGTGGTCTGCTGATCCCAGCAGGCCACCATCCCTGGAAGTGCTAGCCATTCCTAATAGGGTCGCAAATTGCGCCAGCCTCATTAATATTCATGAGTCATGCAATTTGCGACATCATTGGGAATCGCAAACAGTGTCTGAGACACTGTTGCACATCCCAATTTGCAAATCGCGGCCCTCATCCTCCTGGACCTATCAGCCGCCTTCGACACTGTGTCACCGCACCCTATGCACACGCCTCCACAACGCAGGGATCCGAGACAAGGCTCTGGAATGGACCACCTCCTTCCTCTCCGGCAGAAACCAGAGCGTCCACCTCCCCCCCTTCCGTAGCCTCCGAGATCATTTGCGGCGTACCCCAAGGATCATCCCTTAGCCCGACATTGTTCAACGTGTCCATGGCACAGCTCGCCCATGTCTCCCGACTGCACGACCTCAACATCATCTCCTACGCCGACTACACCCAGCTGATCCTCTCCCTTACCAAGAACCCCCTCACCGCCAAAACCAACCTCCACGAAGGAATGAAGGCCGTCGCCGAGTGGATGAAGAACAGCCATCTGAAGCTGAAATCGGACAAGACGGAGGTCCTCATTCTCGGCTCCACCCCCTCAGCCTGGGACGACTCCTGGTGGCCGACCGCACTGGGAGCAGCACCGACACCCACCGACCACGCACGCAACCCGGGGTTCATCCTTGACTCAACACTCTCCATGACCAAGCAAGTCAACGCTGTCTAATCCTCCTGCTTCAACACCCTCCACAAGATCTACAGGTAGATTCCCACTGAAACAAGAACAGTCACCCAGGCCCTCGTCAGAAGCAGGCTGGACTAAGGAAACGCCCTCTACGCAGGAGCCTCGGCCAAACTCCTGAAACGACTTCAACGCATGCAGAACGCCTCTGCACGCCTGATCCTCAACATCCCTCGCCACAGTCACATCACACCCCACCTGAGAGACCTGCACTGGCTTCCCGTCAACAAGATGATCACCTTCAAGCTCCTCACCCACACACACAAGGCACTCCACAACACTGGTCCGGCATACCTCAACAGACGACTCACCTTCTACACCCCGAACCTCCAGCTCCGCTCCGCCGACCTCGCCCCCCGTCCCCCGCATCTGAAGAGCGACCACCGGCGGCAGATTGTTCTCCCACCGAATCACCAAGACCTGGAACACCCTCCCCATCCTCCTATGGCAGACCCAGGACCTACTAACTTTCAGAAGGCTACTCAAGACCTGGCTGTTCGAGCAGTAGCACCCACCCCCCCAGCGCCTTGAGACCCTCACAGGTGAGTAGTGCGCTTTACAAATATTCTGATTGATTGATTGGGGCCTGGAAGGCTTCCTCCTCACCGGGTTACTGCTCTCAGGCTTAAGGTCTCCCAGAGCAATGAAGATACTCATGTGATGCCCCCACCTCTAAGACGGCAATTTCACTGGCATGCAAGGGCTCACGCTCTGGTTCCCCTGGGGGGCACCCACAGCCTTACAGAATCCCAGAGGATTTAATGTATATTCTGCCCTGTTTTTCTTCCCGTCACCTGTGGCCCATCTATCATGGAAGCAGCCTATTTGTTTTTAGAGGAGCTCTCCAGCGCCTTGGGCCAAATCAAATGGGTTTTGTTGCTCCTTGCAACTGGAGGCAAGCTTAGCCACCAGAAAAGCTTTTTGGGTCACCTAACCTCAAATTTTAGATTTCCTCCGTGACCCATCGATGGTTTGGAGTGTTTTTTCTTACATCCCTAGACACTTCTACTTCTTCCTCCTATTAGCAGTGGGATAAAAAGACTTTTGGATCTGCCCACATGTCCTATAACTAAAAAGACTTCTGGCCTGGGGCCTGCAGCGGTACCCCATGGTCCTCAGGCGGAGTAATCTTGCTGCCTGCGCTCCTCAAGCACCCTGGCTGGATACCACTTGCCGGATACATGTGTGCCCCACAGAAGCTTTGGGGAACCCCCTACTAGAACCTAATCAGACAGAACCAGTTCCACAAATGAGCAAGGGGTTCCCTTTCCATCAGGGCCACCAACAAGCACACTCTCTATGGGGCCCAAGAGTGAGGTTGGGAGCTAGTACTGTTAGTTCTAGACTCGGAGTCCAACAGGAATCCAAGGAGGCAAATCAAAAATCCGAACCCCACAATCCAGATATGGATTCAGCTGCAAGATGGCCCAAAACATTCCTCTTCTGTTGCCCATCTTACTGCGCGGGGGATTAAATGGAAGCAGTAAAATGGAGGTGAAGAGTTGTAGAAGGTGGGAGAGCCTTCCCATTGCAGAAAACCCATATCACCCCATCACCCCTGACTGACACTTCCTGCGAGCAGGCAATAGGATGTCCAACCCCCAGTCCCCCTGCGCACCGCCATAGAGAATTATGGGAATTTTTTAAATGGCAGCTTGAAGAACAAGCATTTGCAATGCAACCGGTCTCGCCTTTGGGTCCTTAAAAGTGTTTCGCCATGCAGCACTGGGTGTTATATCTATTGCTCTCATTTAGCCTTACACAATGCCCTGTATTTGAAATACTAATGCTGCCAAGGTTTCAAATTGCTATGTGGGATATTTTCATAATTTCACTGTAACTATGAGTGACATGTCAACGACTATGAGTGACACTTTCTCGCAAGCAAAATCAAGCAATGAAGGCAAGGGAATCATATACATATCAGAAATTACACCTACTTTAGCATAGTTGCTAATGTTTCAGATTGCTTATGCGTGACATTTTCATAGATTCAGTGGATTAATGAGACTAGATGTGTGACGTTTAGTGTGGCCATTTCTATCGACCAAAATCATGCAATTAAGTCCATGGAAACATCGTTCACCTTTTTCTTTTTTTTAAATAAAGTTGTTCTGTGATTAAAAAAGCATAACTTATTCTGCATGCTACCCATTTTATTATTAGCCCGTGGGTCTATGCAAAGAAACTTCTCAATTAAGAATATTGGTGTAAAACATCCTTGTTGCTTTACAAACAGCGGAGTTGAAGCTGGCAGCCGAGTGGGGCTCTTTAGGCAGATGTGTTAGATACATCCAAGCATAAACAACAGAATTTACAACAGCACGCTGTTTACAATATATAGTGGGAAAGTCAATTAAGTCTGTGCTGTCCGAAATGCGCCTCATCGTTAAAGGTGCCTTTGTCTAACGTCTACAGTGGCAAGGCTGCTTCCACCTCTACAGGGAGGCCATATTCACAGTAAATAAGGAGGTTGCTCTTGTGCAATGGTTATTTCAAGTTCCAACACACCCGTCTAAATCTTCATTGACAGGTGTGTGGGAAAAGTTATATTTTTTCCCAGTTTTGTCCCAGTTTTATCTAACAAGCACTCTGCCAAGAGCATTAAGGCTCCTTACATAAGCACCAATTTACATTATACAAGGTCAGATTCATATTTTTGAGCACGGGTAGATTTAGTGATCTGCTCAGAATCACAAGTTGTTGAGCAGGCGCCGGGACTCGAGCCGGTTCCCAGTTCCAAAGTTGGCAGCTCTGCATCTCCCCTACAAGTGCATTTTGTTGCTCGAATGTTTTACTATGCTGTATCAATAACTACATAAAAAAAACTGTAGCATCCGTCTCTTTAAATACAACACATTTTCTGCAAGTCCGCGTGCTTTGGCCATCTGTCTCAATCCAATGAACTCATAAACAACGCCCTGACTGCATCTGAAAAAGGTTGAACTCGGTTGTCTCTATGTGAGAGGCAAGAAAGTCCTGCGTGTATAGGAGGTCCGCATGTCCTTTCTCTCACCACCTGTCAACGGAGGCTGTGAGATTAATTTGCGAAACATAAGTAGAGAGGCTCAAGGTTTGGGCTGCCTAGCCTTCATTCTACTCTGTGTTTCTTTCTTCTATCAACTTACGTTTCCTGTCCCTCTAGCTCACTCGTGCAGGTTCTTTTTCATTTGCGCTTTCTCACTTTGTCACCGTTTCCTGTATTTCTCTTCATTCTTCTTTCTCTCTTTTCTGTCTTTCACTTTCTTGCTCTGGGTCAAAACTCTGAAGACGAAAAATAAGATTTCAGAATTCTAGGCCAAGGCATCGGGTGGTTTTAAAAGTGCAAGTCGAGCTTAATTATGGTGAACCAGGGATAGAACTCGCGCCCAAGACTTGGGATGCAAAGGTATTCTGGATTTTTTAGAGGAAAAATTAATCACAGAATATTCTTTCCCATTCTAAAATGATGTGATAGTTTGTGGCAAGCCAGTATCTTCTAGAAGTATTGTACAGTAAGAGGATGACCCATCACAATGCTCTCACAGTATCTAGGCTTGGCTGCAGATCTCGGTGGCATACCCTGTGAGCCCTAATAGAAGTAAGGATAATTCACCACCTCAAGCTTTCATCCTCAAATGTTGATTAATTGACTTCCTCTAATAGGGTAAAAGAAAAGCTTGTCGAGTAGTGCTCTATACCAAGGATATGTAGTTAAAGACAGACATAGGTATGGTGCCTTGGGACCTTCCCACCCATGTGTCTGGTGCGACTCACCCGCTACTCCATTGTCTACTGATAGCTACGCCACTGGCATTCAAGCATTGCACCGTTTGCCTCGCCCTTCGCTCATCTGAATGATCCATTATTACACAAAATGGGCACCGTTTTTTCCGACAGTTTTAAATTGTTTGAGTTGGAAAATCGGCACACCCTTGCCAAATGGCACCAATAGCGGCTGGAAAAAGTTCACACACATCTCACTACAAGGCCCAGGATTACGCAGCTCGTCAGCTGCACAGCAGGGGCAGCCTCAGGGAATCGGCCAAGCAATTCCGTCACACACCCGGGTGACTAATCCATAGGGACAGCGCTGGCAACAACGGCCACGGGCAATCGGCAGGTGGAAACTGTTGTGCCAGGACAGTAACTACACCAGAAAGGAGAAAAAACACAGCTTTCCTCCTCGTTCGTGGCTTACCACGCTCCCTCCCTCCCCTACCCCTAGAGACACTGAGGGTGGAGGGGCTTTATAATAATGCCCGTGCCTCCCCAAGCCCACACACTCTTAGCTCAAAGTGTGAAGGCAGCCTGACAGGCAGGAGGCGATGCCTCATCTTTTATTGTTTATGTTGTGCGCGGAAGGCTGCCTTCTCTTGAAGCCGCCCCAACTGAGCCGTTGAAAGAGACCGTTGCTCGGGAGCACGTGGCTAGGCCGGAGGGGGTGGGGCGAGAGGTGCGGGTGTGTGCGCAGATTGGACGGCTGCGGTGCCCTCAAATACTACCACCTCCCTCGACCATTCATTTCATAAATTAGCAGCACTCTCCAGTCGAGCGCGAGCCCACCAATCAACACAAAGAGCGGCGCTGGCCGGCCTTAAAAACAAACATTTGCAGTGCAATAGCACTCGCATTTACACGTGATCTATTGCATTGGAAACAGGAATACGGGCGTGCGAGAAGGCACGAACGGGAGTGCAGTGCAAGGGTGTGGGGGCAGAAGTCATGGACTGCGGGAGGGGGGGCACAAGAAGAAAATAGTATTGAAGTAAAGGGGCCAGTAACCATAGAAGGATACTAATGATGACATGGCTGTCATGAGGAGGGACTAACAGGCCTAAAACCAATCGGAAGGCAGCATTTAGGGCCTAAGCCAATGAACAAAATGGGCGCAGAGTGGGCGGAGCTTCCACAAAGCTGTCACGCTTTACTGAATACTGCATGCCTCGCAAAGCGAGCAACGCATGCGCTGCAACGCTAGGTTTGACCTAAAAAGGAAACTGTCTGCCTAAGCCAAACTCCTTCCAACATGCTTGGTTGTTCTACTTCAGGCTTGAAAGATCACCCACCATCCATTTGGCGACTCAAGCCAGATTTCTGCCTGCCCTGCCATTTTCGCCTGTGAGAGCAAAGTAATCAACATGGCCCTCAGGGTAGCTCTATGTCTGAATTCTATTCAAGCTGACTCAAGGAAATATGTTCAATCTTTTAATACAAAAAGGAAAGTATGAAAGACAAACCTGTTTCTAGGTTTGGAACCCAGAGATTATTAGGGAAAGAAACATCAATAGCTTTCCAATGTTGTGCTAATTAAAAGTTGCATTTTAGGTGCATTTTAAACTTCAGCCAAAAAGTAAGCACATTTCTTTTTGGCTTCCCATAATGCTTAATTGGACCATAAGCCATTGTATTGTTGGTCCCATCTGCCACAGTGCTACCAGTGTCCAGATGCCAGGCTGAGTCAGAAAACGGTCTTCTTCGCTCAGCCTGCACACGTATGTTATGTACATGTGTGTGCACAGGTGTTCATGCATAAACCTGGGCAGGGCCACTTACCTGAGCCCTTGTTTAATTGCACACGTTTACTTGAGTGTGACTCTGTTCTATGTATATTTACCAGATGCACAGCGATATTCTTTACTGATAATGCACAATGCCTTCTTATACAAACACAATATAAGGAGACAATGATTTTTATAAGTGATTGAGGGATCACCATACTTTCTCACAACTATTCTCCCTATGTCATAATCACAAGAGCACTTCCATATCCTTGTGTAAACTGCTACAAATAGGGTATGATGCTCTGGCTTCAAGCAGAGCAGGCTGTTTCATGCAGGGAGAAAAATATCTAACGACATTTGTCGTTTCATCCATGCATTGCCTGGTAACGAGTTGCGGGCTACAACAGTCTGGAGTGTGTTACGCCTTAGTATCAAGTATGCAATTCCTGAATCGTATCCCTAGTCTCCTATGTCATGTTGAGAATACATGCAACCTTATATAATGTACAGTTTTGTCTTATTATATATACTACATATTTCATTGTAATAACATATATAAAGCACGTACTTTATTGTATTGGGATTACATTTATTTAGCACTTAGTACCTCTGAAGTGTTGAAGCACTTAATGGTTGTGACATGTAATATGTGCTTCCACCTTGCTACTGATAATCTTTTCTAGAGTGGCTTACAATAAAATCCTATAGTGTACTAGTCCAGATGGCTTTAGTTTGTGCTACCTATATAAATTAGCGTCGTAAATTCAATTTGGTTACACATTAGAGGTTTCCCGTATCTTTTGAACCAGGACTGTATTTAGTTCGGGTTGGAAACGGGGGGGATGTGTAGGGTCTTGAGGTATTGTAGTAGCTTGCAGAATGCTGGAGGGTAAAAAGTTAGACTGTATTTACTCACACACTGCCAATTATGAGTTGCTGAAGTCCTGTACAGCCTCTTCCACATGCGTACTTTTGCATGCTGCATAAGGGACTTCTTGCTTAAGAACTCATCGAAGTAACTTTATTTCACTTCTTATCCAATAAAGGTAAATATGTTCACAGGACTGCATTTGGAATCTACTCAAAAGAAATGTAAGTTTTGAGTTGCTGCAGTCCTGTAGAGCATCTTCCACGTGTGTACTTTCCATGCTTCATAAAGTACTTGTTGCTTACAAGTTCATTAAAGTAGCTTCATTCCATTCCTGGTCTAAGTAAGACAAATGTGTTCAAAGGATCATTGGATGAAAATGTTGCATTTCCAGATATAATACAATCCTCACAGCAATAAAGTTCCAGGGTTTGCACTGCTACTGCACAAGATGATCAAGAGATGTGTCCTTCAGCAGTGAAAGGGGAAATAGTGTATTTTTATACCTGGCTTTACGCAGGCTGTGCATGCCCTTGAAAGACTCACAGAAAATTGGCTCTAATTTGGCTAGGCTGACATGAAGGGGTGAAGAGAATTGGCTTCGTCTTCTGGTATGCCTGTGGTTCCTTGAAGTCACATGTGGGTGCTTGACTGGGAAACAGAAGGGGTAGAAAAGGGCTGTCTTCTGAACACTGCCGTCTCAGGCATTAGGTAGTTTGGGTATCAATTGCAATACATGATCATGGAAGCCATTGATGATTGAAAACATGCTCCTTCTAGAGATAGGTTTTTCATATCAATTCTGGTCTTCTGGAAGGAATCTATTCGAGCAGAAATAATCATGAAGCCAGTTCAAATAATTCCTTCTTCTTCTACAAATCAAAGGCAACAACAGTTCTGACTACTGTGGTGCTGTGGAGTTGCCAGGCCTACCAAAAGCAATGTATATGAGATTTTGTAAGAATGTGTGAAAGCAGAATTTTTTTTAAATGTGTTCTTTTTTATTAAAAAAAAAAAAGGCTTCATATTGCACACATCCCAGAATAAATAAGTGAACGTTTTTCATGTACAGATCATGGGTTTGAACACATTGCAGGATGAGCATTTCCAGAAAATCAAAAGTGGCGCTATTACGGCCCACATATATGCATGAGGTACCCCAACCTTTCCCGACAGTCCTCCCTACTCCCCCCCTCAACTACTGTCCCGCCTCTTGATCAATCTTAACCTCTGTGATCCCGCCAGGCCCCCCACACATTCTCCCATTTTTCGGGACAGCCTTTAGCCTTTTATATCACTGGTTCTGCTCTTTGGCACTAGTCCAAATCTGCCTCCTAATCCACAACCTCTGGGGGCATCTCTGCCCCCCAAGCCTGTGCGATATTCCTCTTGGCCACTCCTGCTGCCAACTGCAACTAGATCTCGGTGTTACTAGGCCATACAGTTCCCCCAGTAATCTCCAGAATCAACCATTTTGCATCTAAAGGTACCTCCACCCACATGATTCGAGACATTAATTCAATTGTTTTAATCCAGAACAGTTGTATGTGTGGGCATTCCCAAAGAGTATGGGGAAAAAATGCCCTCAGCTCGACATACCCTTCTACATTGCGGGGTCGCAACCCTGCCAACTATATGCAATAATGTCTGTGAGTAGTAGGTCCGATGTGATCTTTTTAGTTGCTGGGCCAGTGACAGGGGACGCAAGAAGCAGTATCAAGCATTGCATAAGGGTCATGCTGGTCCATGTCTGCACAGGATTGCAAGACAGACCGGCCGGACCCTCATGCGATCCTTGATATCACTTCTCGCATCCTCCAGTGACCAACATATCCCTGCATACAATTATTCATGTGACAATCTTCTCCTCCTTATTAAGGGCATTTATCCACAAGGCTCAGGACCACTTCCTTTTGATGTGCTCCTTCTCCAGGGCTCCACTGTGTCCCGCTTCAGCAATGCCGCTCACCGTAAATCCTTCCACAGAATCCTCCCCCTTTACAAGGGCCTTCTTCCACGAGGCTCAGGTCCACTTCCTTCAGACACTGTCCCATTATGCCATGCTTCAGTAATTCCACGCCATTCTATTCTTTAACAGACCCCCCCTAGCTCCCTTCATGTTGGCATAGGGTTACACACATCATAACCCTAATACTGTCTCAGGCATAACCTTGCATGTCCGGATGATGATCCCAATATTTCACTAAGGGATAGAAATTTCGTCAGCTTTGGTACTTTCTCTCAATTGCTAAAACTGTTCATTATTGTATGTGAGCATTGGTACTTGCAGTTTGTGACCTAACCATTGGGTTCTCATATTCATAAGCCTGGATTTGGAAGATTTATGTGACCTTCCTGGGATTCGTCTTCCCACTGCAATGTTTTTATTCTGCTTTAATAAATATTTACGATTACATAATTTGGATACCATACATAGACTTTATTGTATTTCTATGTATACTTGATTTTTGATAATCTTCGCATAAGGGACCCTTGTTCCTTTAGAAATAAATCTTCATAATTAAGGCATTCTTCTTTAACCTTAGTTACACGTATGATTGGATATTTCTTCTTTCAGGACCCAGGCAGTACGGACATTAACAGTATAGTACATAAGTTCCAAGCACAGTTTCCTAATCAATCAGGAACAGGTCAAGTTACTACTGCCCAAGCTGCATTGCTCATAGAAGTGAGCTTCCCTGTGGATTCATGCAACCCCCCCCACCCTTCCCCCACAAGATGGACTAGAATCAAAGATCCAAGAATATGTGTTGAACCTTCTAGGGCAGGGGATTTTTATTGTGAAGATATGGTGGCGACCTTTGAGGTAGTTCACTAAGTTAGCCTCCAAGATTTTGGCGGTTCAACACATGTTAACCGAATGGAAACTGGATTCAGAGGAGTTTGAGATATGGATCTCAGTTGAACCAGCAACAGTACACATTGGTGGAGGGTAATACCGCCAAGACTCATAGTTCACGTGCTCCTGACAGTAGGGGACCTGAATGAACTGGCTGCATACAAATGGTCTTTGAGGATTGAAGAATCGACTCTTACTTTGATCACAATATGTTGGTAATGGTCTCCATAAATCGACAGAGACAATCACTCCTTGCACAATCCAACATAGCCATCACAATCCCGCATTAGGTGGATAACCATTTACTTTCATTGAGTGCAAAGTTGCATGATGGTACTGGATAACGTCAGACAGTATTTTCTGTCATCCAAAAACACTGTCTTGATGAGGCAGAGTTCAAGGAACTATGGAGGAGAGGGTGAAGGGTTTTCTGGACAAAGAGAATCCATTAATGTCATGTTTCTATTCTAAGCCTCAAGAGATCAGTGCTGAGGAAATCGATGTGCAGTAATGTCCCTATTTTAGGGGCCTGTTGTATGTTTCCGCCTTTTTCCTTATTGCCAAAGATTCATGTGAGGATCAACAGTGATTTTTATTGTATCTGCATGGAGCAGCTTCTCTAGGCTTCCTCTGCTCTGCCCTCTGATGGGATTGGAATGGTTACAGCATTCATCCAGCTCCACTCCAGAACTTTTTTCTTCTTACCTCCATGTGAGAAGTTGGCCTGGTATATGATGCTCACTAGTTAAAGTGATCACCTTGTACCATGCCAAGCAACCCTTATGGTGTGGTTGTAAGTCAACCTTTTCGGACTAGCTGCCCTAGTGGTAGCGTAGGCTAAGCAGTCTTTGAGGCTAAACTCGTGAAGCGTGTTAAGCCAGCTGTTTTACCAAATGTAACCCCCTTTTATACCAATGAAAGGACACCACACAGATATATATTCAAAATATATATGTATTTATTTCTCAAAGTAACCCCTAGTCTCTTTATGAGCACAGGAGCACAAATCGTCAAACAAGATTACAGTAGAATACACAGAAGTTGCACTTTATATGGATAGGCCCTGGTGGCCGCTCGAACCATATACTAAAATAGTGGTATAAGTACCACGAACAGAAAAGGGAAAAGGCCTAGGGCCTCTAGAATCGCTGGGCCTACAAAGAGCTAACGTCAGTTAGTGACCAGGAGGTCCACGGGTGGCGTGTGCAGAGCAAATAGTCACACGCGTGCTCCCATAGGTTTCAATGGGTGCGTAAAAAGTACAAAGTTACTGCAAAGAGGATCTTCCGGATGGACTAGGAACTCAAGATTTGGAACACAGGCACTAGAGATGTAATACTACACTTGGGCACCGGTGTGCCAGCTTTACCTCACCCACAGGAAGCGGGTGCATAGGCCTCGAAGTGCGTCGGGTTTCTTCTATCTGTTCCGTGGAGCTTGAAGACAAAGAGGCTGCAGGCGGTCGGTCCGGGAGAGATGCAGTGGATCCAAGAGTGGATCGGAGATGTTGAAGACCTGTAAGCAGAGGGGACAGTGTTCACAGTCACTAGCCAGTGACCAGCGTGGCACCAGGTGGGTACCAGGCAATGTCGGGTGCAAACAGGAAGAAAGGTGTAGCTTGTCTCTGCAGCCACGTGGTCCCTGGAGGTCGACGACGTCCAGGAGCCGGTTCACGAGCTGTCCCACGCAGGCTCTCGCTGTCGGCGGTGTCGGCGACTTGATCGAAGCAAACAAGCCTTGGAAAAAGCAATTGTTGTAGGAGATGAAATAAGCTGATGGTTCTGACCAGCAAGGTCAGAAGGACTGCTCCTTTGGAGGGGAGCAAGGGCCAGTCTGGAGCAACCAGACCAGCGGTGTATTTTGTAAAGTTCGTCGCCAAGATGGCTACTAGCCAGCGGGCCAGCAACCGGTTAGGCGCGTCGAGTGGCAAAATGCAGAAGGGCCCCACGCAGATCGTGGAGATGCTGGAGGGCTCACCTTTGGTGCAGATGCTGCTCGAGGGTTGGGCTTCTCAGATCCCAAAGCACAACTTGGAGGGAGCCTCGGTTGTTGCACTTGTCAGCTTGTCGTGGTCGTTTCAAGATGGCTGGCTCCACGTGTCTCGGTGCCTCCACGGGTCTCCTCTTTTCAGGGACTGTGGATCGGGCGGTGAAAGGTCTGGAGGTCCAGGTCTTGTCAGTCTCTGGGCTCGGGCTCCGGCGGGAGGCGGCGGCAAAGCAGACGTTGATTCGCTGGATGGTGCTTGCGTTAGCAAGGTGGTCACTCCCTGACCACAGGGGAGATTGGCTTCAGTCCTCTGTGCAGCAGAGCGTCGAAGTTCCCGTCTTCTTCTTAGTTTCACGTTGATTCCAGGATGTCTGAAGTCTTAGGACACAGCTCCTACCTTTAAGCGGATTCTAGGGGCCGGACTACCTGCTAGGTCCCTCCCTATGGGTGGGACCAGGAAGGGGGGTGGTTACACCCCCAATCCTTTGTCCAGCTCGCCCCAGGCCTGGGACTGGTGTGCCCCAGGACCGGTTTGAACTGGCATATGCACCGAGGCTCCTTGTGAGCCACAGGCATGTCTGGTTTCTTTCAAGCCCTACCTGACCAATACACAAAATCCTGTCTGGGGTGGTGCATGCACCTCCCCTGGCAGGAAACCCTTTGTCCACACCTCCCAAGCTGGAAGGACTCCCAGCAGCAGGAGGGCAGACTTGTGTCTGTGGTGGCAGCATCCATTTTGTGGAGCTGAGGCTATGTCTGATTTTACCCGGGTTTCAGGTACTGTACATGTCGTGTCCCTCTAGAAGGGTGGAATGCTAACCCCGTCGCCAGAATTGGCGAGGGGTTAGTATTCCAATTCGTATGACACCTTACTCGACATGTTTTGATAAAGCCAAACCAAAGATAGCATTTAACCGCGAGGTTCATAATGCACTTAAGAGTATATGGTATGACGATATCTGGAAACAGTAGAAGGTAGTTGTTCCGACCACTGCAGACAGGCTCAGCTCATGCCAGAGCACCATCTCACATGGAACCAAGCACTCTGCCTTCAGGATTGTTAAGGCCTGCCATAGGAGTGACTTATAGGTTACCATGTGTCCCATTTAAGGTTAGGTATAGGTATACTACACCTAAGTAAGAGGTGATTACACCAACTTACCCCAGCTGAGTGATCAGCCAGTTGTGTCAAATTGTTAGGCCAAGCCTGGGGTGGCATAATACATGCTTCAGCCCCTGGCAGGCCTTGGGTACACCAATGCCCTGGGTACCTAGTGTACACTGGTACAGGGGCTGACAGGGTGATCCACTTCCAATTGGTTATGCACCTAGGGTGCATAGTTTTAATTTAGTAGCGAGAACAGCAGGCTGGGGGTCTGATTGGCAGGCCCACAGCCTCAATATGTCAAAAACCAGTGAAGCAAAAAGCAAAAATTTGGGGTGACCATAGGATAGCAGACCCTACTCTCCTACACTCCACAAGTCTTTCTCAACCCTTCACCATTTTTTCCCAAGTCCCTCTTCTACGCACAACTCCTCTCATTCATGCACTTGCTCTTATCCCTTCCTCTTTGCATCATTCTTCACCTTCTAGACTTGTGACCTTCAGACATTTTATGCTGAGCATCCCTTGAATAGAAAAAAAACCTGTCTGGGCCCTGCCGAGTGATGTAGCATGCAAACATATTAAATGGTAAATGTTGATTTCTGCAGGCATTGTGTGGTGTTAGAAGTTAGATGATTTAGGATTAAAATCAAAGATAGCAATGCAAAAATGATATTCAGTGGTGCATTCTCCTAGCCCTGGAGTCTAGACCGTGATCATTAATTTTAGGGCAGACACCTACCGCTGCCGTCTTTGCCATTCCCTAAAGCAAAATGGTCATCCATCTGAGCGCCTTTGAAGGGGATTCAGACCCCTACAGGTTTTTCACTGGCCTCAGAGTTCTCAACCTGCAAACAGTCACTCTCAGTGAGATGTTAAAATGGCTTTGAAAGATAGCTTGCTGATGCTCAGGGGTCATTAGATGGTCTTCTCATTACCATAGCTTGCAACTGTCCTCAGCCGATCTAAGCAATTTGAAGCCAAACCTCATCTATCTATAAACTACACCTCAACAACACTCAGAGACCCAGTTCCAGTCCTAAAACACTCTAAGCCAGACCTGGGACTGTGTGTGACTAACAAGCAACCATCAGAAACACCAAGCTGGTGCTCAGTCACCCTCACCTTTTGAACCACTTGTTTGTTGCTCAAGATCTGTCAGGCCCCTTCTTCATGTCCCCCGACTTTCCATTGACATCCTCAACCTGCCCTCAGTCCACCATATATCACCTCCTCCTGACCTTCTGAGGTGCCAAGATCTTAAGACCCCCACCCTGCCCCCCAAGAGACCTTAAGCAACCCTGAGAAGCCCTGCACTTTTCCTCACCCTACCAGAGACAGCTTTTACAAACCCTCAGTTGGTCCTCAAACACTCAGATGATGCTTGTATACTCTCAACCAGCTCTAACAGACCAATGGCCCCACCCTACCAACCAACATAACCTCTGACTCCTCCTCTTTTGACTCTTGGAGCTAATCAGCCAACTTTGAAAAGTATCTCCGTCGGCCAGCGAAACTTCTGTTAGACATTTACATATCATCCAAGCACCTCAACTAACTCTCAGACCATGGCGGTGAGCCCTACAAAAAGAGGCTCCAGATCCTTAGAATGCATACAAATTCCTGTCAGTCTGCCCTCAGTTACCCAGCCCGGTGACCACCCAGGAAAATGAATGCAGTTAGGCACTACTCTACAGCTCCTCAGAAACCATCTTTGTTTCAGGCAAAATACGTGTTTTAAGCCCTGTCAAATCTTGTACTATAAAAATGTATGCATACACATTTGCTGTTTTTATCATAGATATTTTTACCACAGTCAAGCAGTTTAGTAACAATGTTAAAATACCTTCAGCACGGCCCTGCCTATAACCTACAGATCACAGGTTCATATTATATCTCGTGGGTTCATGCAGTTATTGCTCAGTTTTGTGTGTAACCTGCTGATCACACATTTGGCTCCTGAAAAATAGTTCAGTTGAGTAATACCATTCCTACAAACTTGAGTTGTATCTGTGTTGAGTAAATGTGAACGCCTTCCAAAATTCCTACCAGGGGCAGTAGATGGTGATGATTTACAATGGGGAGACATTTTGTAAAGGCAATAAGGCACTTGTGCTCTACAGAACTGCACAGCCAATTACCCCTGATTCATTCCTTATCCGAAGGACACAGGTAATTCTTTCAAACAATCTACCCCCTACATTCTTTCTTAAAAACTATGAACTGGGGCTTAGATTTATCAACAATGATGCTTTAAAACATTCATATTATTGTCCATTGTCACAAAAAGGTGTTTCCACACATATATACATACATATATATGCATATGAAACAACATCTCCTCCTCTCGGAGCTGATCAAGAGACACAGCAGGGCTTCAAATTCAATTTATTAAAGATTAGGGCATGACACGTTTCGGCGATAAGCCTTCCTCTGATGCCGCCTTTGACAAAAGATTTCCTTGGTGCAGTTCTTAAATGCTCCTCCCTCCACAGTGGCAGGGCGCTCACCTGACCCTCATTACCCCGCAGATCAACCGGCAGTTCAGTGTTAAAACTACTTGTCCCCATCATGCAGCATGTCGGTACCCCAGCAAGTGTCACAAATGGCTGTGCCTCTCACGTGAGTATTGGGTGGTAATCTGAGGTGAAGGCGGAAACCTTGAGCACAAATACTGCAAAATAAATTGTCTTTGTCCCCTAACTTCCAGCCAACCTTTTCCACAGGGCAAAGTCCGGAGATGCCAGTACAATGACTGCGGCTCATATCAATACATATACACACACACACAACGAGGTTTTGGATGACTACGTTTTTGTAAAGGTTTGTCATGTTCATAAGAAATCTGTATTATGTGTACTCCTATTCTCTGTATGTTGTGCTCCTTTGAAATGATGCATGGCCATATGAATAATTTATATGAGATCGTTTTGACTGAAATCGTGCAAGGATCAATTCTTTGTTTTTGACCCTTTCAATTATATCACCAAGAATCTTTTACATGGAATTTTTATCTTTGTGTTTCCAGTGTCTCTCTGGTCACTAAAACAGCTACCGAATAACAGGCATTGAAAATGCAAAAGGTCTCGCATTTGCTCGAGTTAGAGCTTTTAGCATTGCCATGAGAGCAGCTGGGTTCTACAATGTGTGGAGAGCAGGAGGTGAATGTGTGTCTAAGGCTAGCACAGAGATAGAGTTCGGTTATTCACCGGAGAAAATAGATAACCCAGAGATAAACCTCTACCCCGAGGCTAGTGCCTTCTGGGAGCTGTAGTCCTGATCCACCTCAATTTATCAAACGGCACCGAAGTTCGATGTTACAATTGTTTGTAAATTGAAACCCCAAGGGCGGTCCAAAAACCAGCATCACCGCACAGCAAACAGACTATTTGCTGTGGGGTGATGCTGGTTTTTCCGCATGCTATATAATTAATTCTTGAGACACAGTTCAGAAATCGAGAGTTGAGAGATCACGATCTCCCTTTCTTTGAAAGCGCCATTACAAAATCTGACTGATCCAGAATTGTTAATCCGCTCCGCTACATGTTTTGATCTTGTATTGACAGCTCCGCTATATTTATACAAGCGGTGAAAATTCCAGCTCCACGAAAGTGACTATTCGTGTTGAGTTCAATAAGAAAAAGGTCACTCTTTAGATGCAATAACTACTGTCCTGAAGATGGTCTGACGGACTGACGCCATTCAAGACCGAAACGTCGACTTCATCATCTATTTCCATAATTTTCAATATATTCAATTGATTATTATTCTCATTAGGAGATATGTCATTGTCTTTCTCATTGGAATAGATGTCTTTTCATGAAATGTGGGATAAATTTAAGACTTCCTCATTCATGATTTATTGCTGAATTTGCTGTTCATCTGTACTCCTTTTTTAACTTGATTTATACATATAAAAAATTTCTATATATTTCATACAAGATATTCCCGTGTTTGTGCTTTTTATATATTCACTAATCCTTTTGATTTAATCGATTGATATAGTGGTGGTTGTTCTAAGTAGACTCACCCTTAGAGAAACTCCTTGACGAATAGTAAGATACTTCATTTTGAAACAAAATCCCATGTAGGCACCTTAACCTGTTATCGTTTGCCCAAGCCTCCAAGGGTATATTGGGTTCTCCTATGTTTATAATGCCTTGGATAATGGCAGGGCCTAAGTTATGCCCCTGAATCCCATGGTTAAAGGGCTCACTGCAGCCCTCAGCCTAGCACCGTAACAACACCTGTGGCCAATTATCACCATCGATGTGAGAGACTGACTAGAAGGCGGGGGCCCACCTTCCCGGGTGCCGTGTGCAAACAGAAGGCTCCAGGCTGCTCAGGCAGGCAGGGACGGCGTTTAGAAGGCAGCGAGTGTTTACACGGCAGGCAGAGTTAATTCAGGCAGCTCCCCTGGAGACAGTCAAGAAAGGGTCAGTGAGAGAAGGGAAGAGGCCACGCGGGGTACACCAGAGTACACATGTGAGAGGAAAAACTGAGAAGTAAGCAGTCAACAATCATGAAGAAAGTGAGCGCTGTGCTAAAATATAAAGTGCAGCGCACGTGCATATTTAAGTTATTTGCATGGCGGCCCGTGAAGCTGGCCCCATGGTGCAAGATAAAAAAAAACAAATAACATGAAACCGGGTGCTGTGCGCCGCGGTGAAGAATATCCCTAGCCCAACACGAAAAAAGTAGTCCCTAATCAAAAGAGCTAAACACTTACTGTGTAGCAAAACCATAGTTGGTCGGTGCTGCTTGCAGTACAACGGAAGTGATGTATTGGGAGAGCCAACCAATAAGGAGCCAGGAAAGAAGAGCAATGGAGGTGTTAACCAATGGCAAGCAGCAGGCAGGATTACACTGCGTATACTGCTTACACCAGGTCTTGCAGACAGCGCATGCGCGCTGCCTAGGCTTGACCTAAAAATGAGTACTAAAGACTGTTTCACCAAAGACCTGACTGAATAACAAATGTTTTTTAATTGTGCCTAAAACGTACATGTAATGATATGGAGCGGAGTTGTAATGCTAAAGTGTTCCTCAAAAGGAAAAATGTCAGCCACCCTCGCATGCACTTCTGATTGTGGGAATAGTTAACAATTTATGGCTGGACGAACTAAGCGTTCTAGAGTCAGAGTAAGCAATGAGACAATGCTGAATAAAATTGAGAACTCTGCCATACTGGGAGTAGGGGGACAATTTAGAGCACCCTGAAAGAGATTTGAGCCTGGATACAAAGCCAGTGAGGCTAGATTAAAAGAGGGGTAGTAGGAGAGTAATAAAATACCAGAGACACAATCCGAGCAGCTTGTTATGTTATAGGGATTTTTATAGTGCCTCATCATTCATGAGGGTATACTGTTGCTTAGCAGGTATGGTGCTGGCCAGGGATGCCTTATTCGAAGAGCCAGGTCTTCAGCTTCTTGCAGAATTTAAGAAGTGATGATGAGGCTCCAACGTGTGGAAGGTTGTTCCATGCTTTTGGAGCAATGAATGAGAAAGCACAACCTCTTGCTCCAATTTTGCACATGCAAGGTATGCGTGTAAGTGACATTCCGGCTGAGAGGCGGTGCCTCGTTCGTTAGTTGAACTGCACGTGGCTGTTCAGATAGAAGGGACCTGTGTTATGCAGTGCTTTGTATGTGTGGTTAAGGATTGTGAACTGTGCGAGCTTATGTAGCTCAATTAGGTGGAGAGTGATGTGAGAAGGTAAGGACCAGTCTGACTGCTGTGTTCTGGATGGTCTGAAGTCTTTTCATGAGTTGGATGTAGATTCCCGCTTCGAGAGTGTTTCCATAGTCCAATCTGTTGGTGCTGAGTGCTTGGATGATGATTTTCCTGGTGTTGTGAGCTAGCAACTTGAAAATCTCTCAGCATCCTTAGGAGGTGGAAGCAAGCCAGGGTGATATCATTGACCTCGGCGGGCATGTCCAGCTTGCGGTCGATGATGTTCCAGAGGTTACTTGCTTATATAGTGGGGGTATAGGCCACCAGGCAGAGCCCCACAGCAAAGCATCTTTTCTCAATGATCACCACTTCAGTTTTGTCCATGCTGAGTCTGAGGCAGTTGGACTTCATCCAAGTGGCTACTTCAGCCATGCATGAGTTGAAGCTGTTTCTGGTGTTGGGTGTTCTATCTGAGAGGGGCAGTATCAGCTGTGTGTCATCACAGGTGAGTATATTGATGTGTGAGCGGATGACGTCTGCCAGAGTTGTAGATGTTGAAGAGGGTCAGGATGAGTGAGGAACCCTAAGAGACTCTGTAAATGAGTTTCCGGGCCTCTCAGGAGTATGGTGTCATTTTGATTGTGTTCCTCTGGTACGAAAGGTGCAAATCCATTTGGGGGTCCTCTGATTAAGATGGGATGGGAGACTGTGCTGGAAGGGTTGCAGATTTTCGTCTGTCGAGGATCATCCCGATGTCATCTGTTGCTTCGATGAGGGCTGTCTGGTCACTGTGGTTTGCCCTAAAACCTGATTGCATTTTGTCAAGAAGCTGGTGTTTGGGGAGGCACCAACTGCTGGCTTTTTCCTAGATATTTACCAGGTATGGTATGAGGGAGATTGGTCAGTAGTTCGCAAGTTTGGCTGGGCCTGCAAAGGGCTTCTTCAGAAGGGTGTTGGCGGCTGCGTGTTCCCAGACTACAAGGAAAGTGGCCGTGTCAATGGATCTGTTGAGGATGGGGTGAGGGTGGCTTTCCTAATGGGGGTTAAGCCTCTTTCAGATGCATGGTAGGGGCAAGGATCAGACGGCGTTCCTGAGTGGGTAGTCTTCATGATTGCCATAGTTTCCTGTATGGAGACATGGTTCCATGTTGTCAGGGTGTTGCCTTTGTTCAATACTGGCAGACGTATTGCAAGGCTGATGGGGTCCAGTTGAGGGTCGAAATTTGTGTAGAGGTCTGTAATTTTGTAGTAGAAGAAGCCCGAGAGGTCATTATACAGTTCTTTGGTAGCAGTGGTGTTACTGATAGTTGCTGCTGGTGTTGCAAAGTCTTTGATGATAGCGAAAATGTCCTTGCAGATGTTGGAGTTGTTGTCAATACGCTTGGCTAGAACCTTCCTTTTCTCTGATTTGTTGGTGGTAGTGTGTCTGGGCAGATTTGAATGCTTCCTTGTGCAATTCCCATTTGCTCGCTCTCCAATTTCCAACCCAGTTGCTTGTAGTTTATTTTGTTCATTCACATTTCTTCTGTGCACCAGCTGGCCTGCATTTGCGTTCTTGTTACTCGCGCTCCCTCCAAGAGGCTAGAGTTTGAGCCAATTGTTGAAGTTGTTGATATTGCTGGATAGGTGGGTTGAGTGCTCTGGTTAGTTTTTGTGCTTGATTTTGAATTAACAAAAGTATTTGCAACAATGAAGATTTTATGCGTTTAAGTAGCGATTTTAGAATGTGGTAACACTAAAAATCTGAAAAGCAAAGAGAAATGCTGGATTTGAACCCTTAATAATGCATGGTCCTATGAAACTGTAGATATGCACAGCAATGAATTAGATTAACTTATTATCAATGGTAAAAGAGCCACATACACATCACTGACAAACAGATTCACAAGCTAAGCCCAACATAGTCAACAATGTAATCCGAACAACAAAAGGTTGAAAGGTACACTGACTCGGTCTGTGCTGCAAGGATGTAAAAAAGGCAGATTCAGCACTAGACAAATTACTGTAACATACCACAGCATACATATAAAATATACATATAAAGCCTGAATTCAAAGTTTGACTGGAAAGAAGCCATATTGCCTATTAAAGTGAAGAGTATGCTGAGATTTTGATATCACTTCCTGCAACATTACGTCACGTGACATTGTTTCCTTTGGTCTGTGTACATACCAAATCTCCCGATTTCGGTGGGAGGCTCCTACTTTCCATAATTTAAAAAATATATATTTTTAGCTTTCTTTTGCATAAACCTCTTCCAATGTTAATGGATAAATAAAAGGGACCAGGTTTTGTCTAAATCTAGAAAATATTTCCAGATATGGTTGCCACCTGATCTGTTTTACCAGCAGGCCAAGTATTTTAACATCCCAGTCCGCGCAATAATTAGGGAAATCACCTAAAGCCTGTATTTATCCTCTTACAGTACATCCTTTAAACAATAACTATAAGAAGAAAGCATTGGCTGATAAAGTAAACAAAGAAAGAAAGGCCACGTTACAGACAATTTTATATTGAAGGAAGTGACCAGATTAGGGCCACCTGGGTCACTCTCGACCTCCTCTAGCCTTCCAAGAATGAACAGTTGATGACGCAGTAGAGAATACAAGCAATCCAGTTTATTCACTGCAGTGGAGTCCAATCAGACCAGCCCCCTATGATGGCTGACGAGGGACTGACTTTTACAAGCATAAAATTACATTATGTATGTTGCGTAGTCCACGAAGACCCGCCTACTATGGAAAAACACTAGCAGATGTAATAATACAATGGGCGTACAGAACATGAGTCTCGATTCTACAGCCTGGTACAAGCTATCTACATTTCAAGGTTGCCTGGCCTATCCTCCCCTCTAGACAGTTGGGAGAAGGCCTTGATCTGAGAGGAAAGGCATGAGCTAACGAGCGAACATGGGCATTGAAGAAACAAAACTTACCAAAGGCCATGTCTCGTAAATGAGCAAAATACAGTTTTGAGTATGCAAGTAACAGTTTCGATTGCATTGGAACATAGCGTCCTTCTAACTAAAATGGCGGCACAGATGTCAACCTACTTGGTGTGACATCTATATCAACTCATTACATTTTACAAACAATACGTAAATATGTGTATTTAACTATATGAATGCTAACATAATATGAAGTAAAGAACGAGTAAAAGGTAAAACTACGCTTAAATTCTATCAATATAAAGTTCTATTTAAGTATAATGTCTGGGCAGTTGCAGAATCTTAAAATCTGAACAAATTCCCGATATTTTTCTGTGGAAAAGGTGACAATCCTGTTTCCATAAGTTTTTAGGTCTGGCTTAGGCAGCGCTCGCACGGTCTCTTCAACACATGTATTTGGTATATGGGCATTCAAAACGCCCAGCGCTTCTGGTTGGTTAGTTGGCCTGCCTTTCTAAATTCCTTTACTGTGGTTGGTAAATACTGTCCATCCGTCCCGCCTTTGTGTGCTTGGTTCCCTTCCATCAGACATCACCAATTGGTTTTTTTTGGTTGGCCATCTCTGGCCATCTGTTACCTCCTCACTCCCACCTCCTCCCTGCAGTCATTGCTGCCTTCCTACGCCACTGCCTCTGATTTTAATTATGCCTTTATCTTTGGGATTTTGGCTTGTTTTCCCATATCTCGCCCTTTTATTGCTCCCTTTCCCTGCCTCCCCACTCGGTGTCTTCCTCATAACTGCAAGCCCTCTAGCTTCCCTTTCTTTGCTTCAACATATCATGAATTACATCCAACATAATTTCGATGTTTTAATGCTACATAATTCAAATTTTAATTTTTATTCCTTGTGTGCCCTCTGGCGGCTTTTTCCAGTGTATCGCGCTCGTGTATCATTGCACTAAGTAATCAAATACACATGTTATGTTAATAACTTTTATAAAGCGCGGCGATTACCCGGGGGTGTCCTGGCGCTAACATATCTAACCTGAGGGAGCAAGGAGGAACTAAACTTATTCAGCAAAAAGCCAGGTCTTCAAACCCTTCCTAAAATCTAACAGGTCAGTAGAGTTTTAGACGAAACGGAAGGTCATTCCAGGCTTTCGCCACGCACTCAGCAAAGCTTCTGCCCCCCCAGCCCCCCCCCCACAAAGCTTTCCTCCTGGACGGTACAGAAACCATCTTAGCCCCTAGCGATCAGAGTGCTCTTTTTGGAATGTACCACTTGAACAGCTGGTTCAAGTAGTCTGGGCCGTTGCCATGCAGAGCTTTGAAGACCATGCAAAGTTATTTGAAATGCACTCGACTACTTACTGGGAGCCAGTGCATCTTCCTTATTTCCTTGGAAATGGAGGAGAATTTGGATGTACAGGTCAGAAGTCTCGCTGCTGCATTTTGCAGCAGCTGAAGTTTATTCAAACTTTTTTGTTGGATATTCAGTTATAGGCTGTTGCAGTAGTCCAGCCTCGACAGCACCAGAGCTGTGACCACTGTTTGGCGACTACATAGAGGTAGGAATGACATTACTTTCCTGACCGTTCTCAGCACATATGCAGTTGATTATGTTACTGCATTAACCTGATCCCCAAAGGTGAGTCTCTCATCCACAATTACCCTCAAATTCTTCACCTTTTTTGAAGGCAGAGGGAGAGAGCCCATCGAATCCGGCCACCAACTTGGAGGCCAAAAATGAGTGTCCTTTCCAAACAGTAGGACTTCTGTTTTGCCTGAATTCAGCTTCAGACAGTTCTCTCCCATCCATTTCCCAACTGATTGCATACAGGCTTGGAAGCGTTCATTGATCTATACCTGTTTCCTGCCTTGGTCGTAGAGACACCACAATTTGGGTATCATCCGCATAGGAAGCAAGAACAAATCCAAATGCTCTAATAATGGGGGCCAAGGATGAAACATTAAATAGAGTGGGGCTAAGGGAAGTCCCCTGTGGGACCCCACAGGGCAGCGAAAAGGGTTTAGATTGATATCCACCTAATGAAACAGAATGTCCTCTGCCAGATAGAAAGGAATTTAGCAACGCCCAGGCTTTGGATTGGATCCCGCAATCCTTTAGACGGTCCATCAAAATACCATAATGGACCGTATCAAAGGCCGCAGATAGATCCAACAGGATCAGACCCGCCCTCCCACCTCTATCAACGGCCTCTCTGATATCTTCTGTGGCCTTAATGAGGGCAGACTCGGTGCTATGTCCCCCTCTGAAACCGTACTGGGAGGGGTCCAGGGCATGAGTTGCCGCCAGGAACGAGCTAAGTTGAGTGTTAAAAAAAATGTCCACCAACTTGGCTGGTAGTGGAAGACGCGAGATCGGGTGGAAGTTATTGGGGTCTTTAGGGTCCAGGCTGTTTTTTTTAATTGTTTTTTTTTTAACAGGGGCAAGATGGAAGCTAATTTCCAACAGGTGGGGAAGTGCCCTGTTTCACACATTCCCACAAAAATGGAGGCCAGTGATCGAGCAATGGGACCAGGTGCCAATTTGGCCACGGCTACTGGGCAAGGATCATGGGGTGATCCTGATTTAGCAGCCATAAGCAGCTTCTCCAGATAGTCCGGAGATACTTGCCTAAACGCATCTAGTACCTCAGTGGGTACTTTTGAGGGCTTAAGTTTTTCACTTGCCGGATCCAACGTAGCACTATTTAGACCGCAAAAGGCTGAGAAAATGGTTTCTACTTTAGTCAAGAAGAACTTGGCTATCTCCTCACACAACTCTTGACTTGAATTCACTATGGCTGTGCATGGAGTGGCCAGGCTGGAAACAGTTCTGAATAGTTCTTTAGCCAAATTTTTCGCTAGATCTATACGAGCTACATAGAAATCTTGTTTGGCTAGGTGGAGCAATTGTTTATACTTAAGTAACCCCATTTTGTAGAGTTTTTTTATCTGTTTCTTTATAGCCCTTTCTCCAACTTCGCTCTAGCCGTTTGCAGGAGAGTTTGTGATTTTTCAAGTCTTCAGTATACCACGGGGCAGACGGTTGTAGTCTTTTAGGTAAGAAAGATTTTTGGGGGGCTAGCTTATCACAAGCCTTCTCGAGCCATTTTGTATATACCATGGCGGCTTCTTCCACACTCACCGGCAACTGGTTGGCCGTGGAGGTGTGAAGCTCTTGTAGAGCAGTTGCCTCAATATTCTTCCAGGCTCTAGTTATTATCTGGTCTTTCGGGTGAGGCCCGCTTGTGGGTCGAGTCCTAAATGTCAGCTTGAATTGGGCAGCAGCATGATCTGACCACACAAGAGGCAGGAGGCCAGTAAACTGAAGGCCAGGATGATTCGAAAAAATACCATCCAAGGTGTGGCCTGATATGTGTGTAGGGCCAGAAACCAGTTGCTTCAAGTCTGCACTATTCATTGTATATATCAGCGTCACTGTATCGGGGTCAGTTAGACTCTCAAGATAGAAATTAAAATCTCCCATGATTGTAAATGCGTCAGTGCAGAGTCCTTCTTAGAGAATGTTATCCAGAGAAGCTAGAAAGGTATTCCTAGCTCCCGGTGGTCTGTATAAGAGAATACCTTTAAAAGTATGATGGTTGGAAAGCTTGAGATTAAAGGCTAGTGCCTCACATGTTTCAGATGGGACCGACTGAAATGATGCCCTGATAGAATTGTGATATATCACGGCCACGCCTCCCTTTCCTGTGGAGTCTATTTTGCGTATAGCATAAGAACTCTGATGGGGTGGCCTTTAATATATCAGGACCAGAGGAGTCGTCCGTCCATGCCTCCGTAAAAAAGGCTAACTTTATGTCCCATTCTTCAATAAGCCTAGCGCATTCTAGGCTGTGCTTTACTAGAGATCTTGCGTTAACCAAACAACCTTTGATTACTTGGGTATTGTCCCCAACCGACCTGGATCCTAGATCCTTAAAACAAGCAGAAGGCAGATACAGGATTTTAGGAAGGGTGGTTTGACAATTAAGACAAACCTGCAACCGTGGTGTAGCTGGGGAGTCAAAAGAAAGGCATATCCACTCTCGACTCCTGTCCGCCCCCCTCAGTTCTAACAGAGACTTTGAGGTATAAGGGAGAGAAAGGGGCTTGTCTGCCCCACAGCTTCCAGGGGTCCTGGCCCTGAGCCCGGCCAGGGCGCAGACGGGCTTACCTTCGGCGCGCCTTAGGCACGCCAGCGGTGCGTCCGCTGTGCGCTCGCACCTGCATTGGGTTTTAACTCCCGGTCAAGGAATAACCTGGTCCGCTGACCTATCTACCCCCAAGTTGGCCGCCCGCCTCACACCACCATACACGTCCGTGTGAGCCCCAACCCTGCCTCAGCAGAACCGAGATCAGCACAATGCTGGTAAAAGCAGTTTAAAACGTTGGAAAAGCAGTTTTACAAAACGAAGCACATAAAACCAAGTAAAACGGGTAATTTTTAAAACGAGTAAAAGCTCTCATGGAAAGCTTTCATGTAAGCATTACACTGCATTTCCAGATTTTAATAATGTTCTAAAATATCTGTACAAATGTTAAGAATCACACTTCTGGATGCCTTATTACCATTTTGTAACAAGCATTTGTAACGCAATAGGTCTTGCATTACTGAAAGTTAGAGCTATTGCCGTTGCTAATAATAATGCAACACCAATAGCTCAAACTTCAGTAACGCGGGATAAATTGCATTGCAAATGTTTTTTTTTCTATTTATTTATTTATTTTTTTAAGCAGTCGCAGCACCCGCACTTGTAGTTTGAATAAAAAAATAGAGAAAAAAAAATTCTGCAGCGCAATAGCTCTCACATTACTGAAAGTTTCAGCTATCGGCCTTTCATTATTATTAGCAACGCCAATGGCTCAAATTTTTCAATAATGCGAGACCTATTGCATTGCAAATGCTTGTTGCAGCCTGTATGTATTTTGTGCCAACACGTACTGTATATTTTTCAGCTGTTTGTCAATCCTAATTTTACTTTTTGGAGACTGCTCAAATGTATAATTTCGGAAAGAAGAATGTGCTCCTGCCAATGAGGGACTGATTTGTCTTCTAGCACCTCCCAGATTCTTCGAGCCCGAGGAGCGTGCCTTTTAGCCTCTTACATGTTTTGGTAGCATCGCGGCCATTTTTCAATAATACATTTTTGTATTTAAATGCACTTGTACCTGTATGCGAGACTTAAGGGGAACTTATTTTTTCGTGATTACATTTATGATTCTAATTAATTAGTAGAAGTGTTTCTTCAAAATCTGCGCTTACAGTTAAATTCAAAAACACAGTTGTAGTCATTAACTTATTGTTCACTGTTCTTTTAGGACTTGAGGTTACCAGACCAGAAGCATTCGCAGTCTAAAAACTTACAGTGCATTCAGACATGCGCGTTCACTTAATTGCGACTACCTAAACCTTCTTTCACTTCACATAAAAACACAATTGGCTGAAGCATTTTCCTCCAGACTTTACGAATCGCGCTCACCGCAATCCAAATAACAACGAAAGAGGAATATGACAGGGCGCTTTTCCTTCTTATTAATCCCTGCCAGTCAACTAGAAAGTTGGACTGGTTTCAGAATCTTTTTTATAAATGTGTTTTTTCTTTTTATAGCAAGAGGATTGTTGTCTCGCGTAAAATTAAAATACATTATCTCAGACGAATTACTCTTACTCTTTACCGTAATGTTTGCTACCGATTATCAGCTCTATCTTTTTTTTTTTTTTTTTTTTGGTGTCTGGAATCTCCGTTCCATACTACTGAAGACGAAATACTTTCTTTCCAACATGTCGGCCACGTTCGGAGGCGCTGTCCATGTCCTGCTGTGTCGCGCTCTCTCAGGGCGGGGCGTGGACAGCTGTGCTGGGGAGTCCTGTCAGGGGGTCCACAATGATTGGCTGCCACTTTCAATACTTCCAAAAATAAACCTGCATGCACCATTGAAGGGAATGCGAGTGGCGTAGCTGCTGAAAGTTAATCAAGCGACCGCTGCGAGTGTTTTCAAGCTGGAACCACGATGGAGATTAACTGGAAGGTAAGAAGAGTGTGTTCCTCGAGTGAGGCTTGCGGAGCGTCCTAAATCTAGAAATGCTGTCTCTGGAACGTTTCCTTAGAGAGGCCTTTTGATGCGAATGTGGCTTCCCCACATAATGTTTAGGTTTAATTGTAAAGCGCTGTTATTCTACTACAACTGTCTTGTAGAGCCAGAGTTCGTTTTAGTTGAGGCTGCTTTCTTCAGAAAAAGGTTTGTATGTAGGGAATTTATTCATGCTGGCCGAAATATTTTTCAAATATAGATTTGGAAATGCACCTTACATAATATTGTGTGCCAACAAATGGGTGATTTGAAACGGCAGGCAGTCGTTGCTGTAAGGATACATTGTTGTAGTTTTTTTTATACTCCTGATTTTATATAAACATTTCAATATGGAATTGTGCTGGTGATTAGGGGTACAGGGAAAACCCCACGCCCTGTTGTTGAGGAAAGGGGCTTAATTCGAGGCTGAATCAGTAAAGGCATCCTGTGCCCTGAAAGCAAGCGCAATGAACTGGCACACGGTTTTCTAAAGGCACGTTTGCGTTTAAAATATGCGGCTGCGAAGAAATAATGCTACTAGTACCTAGACATCGCGGTGTTAGTCTCCAAAATAGCCCGTCAAACCTATCTTTTTGTTTTTAGTCAATATAGTTTTTAAATGCACTGTAAAATGTATCGTTTGATCTTATTTTTAAATATATATTTCTGTGGGGAGTAATCACTCACCAGGCCCTGTAAAGTAATTGCTGTATAGGCTTAGATCCGCTTAACTTAATGCAAAATTCCCATTTAATACATAAGAAGGCATATTAACAAGCCAGGCGATAAAATTATAGAAAACTGCCGCTAAAACGGCGATAATGGGCTTGATAATATGCTCTATGGAATTCCAATTGAAGCCCATTATCGCCGTTTTAGCGGCAGTTTTCTGCCGCTAAAGCGGCGATAATTTTATCGCCTGGCTTGTTAATATGCCCCTTAGTTCCCAGCCCATCATTCTTCGTATGTGCCTGGCTGAACGAATTTGGAAATGGAGGCATTGAAGACCTTGTGTATAATAGCTCGTGTTTTAAATGCAACATTCCGCAGTTGATTGATACAGCAGCAGTGAGGTTTGCGACATGACTTCTTGCACTCAATCTTTAACGAGAAGTGCTGAGCAGTTGACTCTTAACATTCTTCCCCCATTATTATGGTTTATTGATTGATTTTTTTTAACACACTTGACATCGATCTGCTGCACCACTGCTTGTAGCACATGTTTACTTACACAAGCAGGATGCTCTTTGTACATGTTAGAATGACTGCAACCGTTTGCAACGGGGACTAGGCATGCTTACATTTGAAGAAACACTAATAAGTTAAAGGGGGGAGGGTCACATTACAAACTAGCACCTGTTATGGAAATGCAACAGGTGTCGGGCCACAAACAAAACCAGTGTTCTCAGCAGTGGCAGACTAGACACATATACCGCTCACCTCCCCAGTCATTATTAGGTCCTGTTATGTAATGAGGGCTACATTTCGCCAGATAACGAGGGCTACATTTCGCCAGATAGGCTACTAAGAAGCCCATGATCATTCAGATCTAATATACATGCTCTTCTAAGCTCTTTAACTGCTGTTTGTTCAGTGTCCTTGCTCTAAATATGTGAGCAAACATGCAGATTTGCCCAGCGTCTTAAACTACTGCCCAGAGTACTGCCTGTGGTAATTCTTTTGCAGTAACCATTATGCCTTTAGGTTTTCATGAGCTCTTCAAAGTACTTGCCTGTTTATCTATATCATATTTATTTACTGAAGAAATAAGTTTAAACAAGCAAAAATTAAGGTGGGTAAATACATGGGAATTTAATGGGATACTGAAGGATGTTATGGCAGCATCACTAGTACCATTGTTTAATCTCTTGCTAGAACATTTTTGGTGGCAGAAGGTGGGATATTAAATGACTTAATTTTTTCATTAAGTATGTTAGCTTTACTTGTAAGTGTGCTATTGATTTGTTAGTTAATATGAGGTTTATGGATGTTGCTGTTTAATTGGGTAAATTTACGCTCCTTGAACTGTTTTAATGCCAGTTTGTACGCAGTTATCTGCTGTAATGCTGCGTTTTAATTTTTTTGTCTGAAAATACAATAATAAAACTGATACACCAATTTAAATCCCTCTTCATGAAAGTGGATCTTTGTGTTCTCATTTTATCAGGCACATGTAAGTTAGAAATACTTCTTAAATGTCTGAAAATCCTATTAATATAGGATCTATAAAATAATTATTTTCCAAGGGGAGCATATATCGGCCAAATCTCATTTGGTTTACTATATCATTGAACGAGGAAGAGCAATGGATGTGGTCTAGATTGATTTAAAATAAAAAGCCTTTCACAATCCCCCCGCCCACTCCCAGTACCTCCCAACCCCAGAAACGGATAAGCAAATTTCTCACTTTGGGTACTAGTGTGGGAAACGAAGAGACGGAGGCAAAGTGTACTATTAAAGCACACTTCATCTGTTGACCAGCGGAGGGAGGGCTAAAAAAGCGAGATAGCTCATGTCTTTTTATCGGTTGCATTACAGAAGTGCTGCAGGGAAAATTTTGGTCTGGTTACCGAAGCTAGTAGGAGTTGCCAGAGTTCATTTAGGAGCAGATGTACTAGCATTGGTAATAACGATTTCTAAATTGCTATTTTCTGCTAATCGCAATTAGGAAATCAGTATTCCTAATATAGGACATTTAAAAAATGTTAATTAGCGATTTCTAGTGGGTCAGATATCTGCCTACCTCATGAATATTAATGAGGTAGACCAGTTTGTGACCCATTAGGAATAACAGCCATCATAGGGATTGGTGGCCTGCTGGATTCAGCAGATCACCAGGTCTGCGAGTGGTTTAAAAAAAAGCAATATTTGTATTTGTTTATTTTTTAAATACAACTCGTTTTTCTTAAAGAAAAACGAGAAGTTTATTTTTTTTACAAAAAATGTACGTTTCTTTTAAGAGCAGGCTGTGGTCCATGGGACCACTGCCTACTATTAAAATGTTTTTGTCAACATTCACAATCATGAAGGGGTCCCTGGGGGACCCCTTGCAAACATGTTACCACCTCCTTTGAGGTGTTGGTAAAATATACCACTATGATAAAGTGTTCGGAACGGGTGCCCTGAGCATGCCCCTTCCAAATACCAAATCCCAAATTGCAGTTCTGTAGAATCACAGTTTGGTGTTTGCAACAGCAACATTTTATTTTTATTATGTCCAAACTGTTGCGACCTCAAAAATGCTTCGTACATCTGACCCATACTGTTCTGCTTGCACCATTCCCACCTGGGTTTGTGACCTCCTACCTTTTGCACTACTGCATGTAGGAGTTCAAATTAATTTCAGTTTGTCCAAACATTTAGCTGCTTTTTTTTTCTTGTGATAAACCCAGTCAGCAACATTTAATGAGTTATTTTAGGTCTTTTATTAGGACGTGCCTTGTACAAAAAATGAACTGTCATATTTATTTGAATTGTGCACACCATGCACGTCCCCTATCCATGTGGAGTGCACAATTCGAATATAGATAAGAGTTCATTAAAAAAAAAAACAACACAATTGCACTTTCCTCAGATGAGCCCTTCCGGAGAGGTTATGAATTGCATGGGTGTAGATGGATAACCTGCTCTGTCACTACTCAGGGTGTTAAATCCAAAGATGCTAACAATTGAATGTCTATGGCATGGGAACTAGCTGTTCTCCTGTCTTGCTTTTATTGATGAGTGCTCGGGGGAAAAGGCCAAAAACAGACCAGCATGTTCAATCAGCCTCACAAGCTGTGCGATGTACCCATACCCTTTCCCAACAAAACAACCCAATGGAAATCCTTAATGTGAACCGTTACAAGGGTTATGCATGTGGTATTTATATTGTGCACACCTAGCGGAAAGGCAACATAGTGGTGTACAGGGTCTAAGGCAAAGATGCAGTCAACTGGCGATTGGAGGGTTTGCTGATTTCTAACAGCAAAAGCTGAAAATTCTTGGATCAGGAGATTATACATACATATATAATTCTTTAAAGTAGTGTTTATTTAGCTCTTTACTAAATTTGAGAAGGGTTGGGGATATAGTTCTTGTCACAAGATGCATAGATGGAGAACAACCATTTTTTTTCTTCTTTTTTTGCACATCTTCGTCTTTAGTCTGATAGTGTCCTGACTGCCAGTGTGCCAAAAGCCACAGGAGGTGGTGAACTTGCCAGCCGTATAGACATGGGTGCTGGTCGCGAAGGCTTTGTAGAGGATAGAGTTGATTTGAAGGGATGTGCATGATAGCAAGGGAAGCAAGTATAGGTCAGTTAGGGTGTAGTATGCTGAAGCTTGTCTGATGCCCGGTTGGAGGATGGGAGAAGTGGAGTCTGGAAGGCTGTTATGTAGGGCTTTGCCACCATCCAGATGAAAAAGTATGAGGGCTTGGATAACACTTCTGAAGTCACAGTCTTGGAGGAATGGTTTCAACTTAAATATGAGGTGCTGAATGCCTTCAGGGTGAGATCAGTGTCCAGGGTGAACCTGAAATACTTGGCACTGATTGAAAGCTAGGATTGAAAGTGTCAAAGTTCATGCTGTTGAGGCAGGTTTGGACTAGTTGTTGCTCGTTGTCTTTGGCAAAATAGCAGGAATTCTGTTTTGATTGTCTAAGCCTTCACCCAGGTTTAAATTCAGTGCATGCAGTGTTTGAGGTCTGGAGAAAGAACACTTTCAAATAGAGTTTGTTGTCAACGCAATGGAACATTTTGGTGGTATTATCTGTGTGGAGAGGCCCCAGAAGCTCAATGTATAGGTTGAAATGACCAGGGACAAGATGGAACTCTGCAAGTGAGTAGTTTTGAGCACCTCGTGGTCCCTAAAGGAGTGCATTGGTGTCAGCTAGATAGGTACCAACAGGATTTATATTAAAATAACTTGTGGGTTTTAAGTAACCTTGTTTATATCAGAGGTCAAATAATTAAACGTTTAACCTCTGATTCCAGGTTTTGGATAATTTTCCATTGTTGCTGTACATTTTGGCTGCCAAGACCTTAATTCTGTGCTTAGCCTTTGCTGGTGCAAAAATTTACCAAAGTAAAAGACTTGAAGCAAAAATGAAACAAGAGCAAGAGGAGAAGCGTAAGAAAGCAGCAGAAGCAGCAGAGAAGAAGGAGCATTGACATTTTGTCAGGTATTGTATTACTTTAAAAAAAAAAAAAATGTTACTTTGTGCTAGATTACAGTTTTTTTAAATGATATTTTAAATAGCAGCACATGCTACCAAAGCTCAGTGTCCAAACCTAATTTGTCAATTTTCAGGCTTGACACACAGGGCTTCTTCCCATTTTGGAGGTGGTTGTTCCTACTTTAGGGCAAACAATCGAAAGCAGCTCATTGACAGCTGTGCTGCATATTAGCTAGAGCTTTATAGCAGAACCAACTTAGAGGCAGTACATCCCATTCAATTGATGCGTGCCCTCCTTCCACCAGAGTGGCCTTTGGCCCATGATAGAAAGCTTGTAGCCTGCATCTCCAGCTGCTGGCAATAAGGCAGCTTTCAGGGTATACTCTGCCCTCCACCTGAGGTTTTCACACTGGAATTAAGCATTAATCTTTTCTGATGCAGTTATTATTTTTAATGTTAATGAAGCCATCCATTCCGCTCCAGAGTTACATTGAAACCCTGTGGTCTACAAATAAGTTGTGACAGAACATTCACATACAGGCAAACAAACAAGACAATGACGGATTTTCCATGCAAGAGCCCTATGTTCCATAGCTGTGTTGGACATTTTGACCTCTGTGTGGTCTCATAACCATCCCTTCCTTTACGTGCCTTGGTTTTAGACCGCTTGTTTTAAAACACAGTATTGTTCTTGCATGATTACGGAACATGCCAAATAAAAAATGAAGCTTGTATGCATGTTTTAAGATTAGAAGATTGTGTGCTGGCTGTTATGTTGTTTCGAAGGCATGGTGACCGCTTTGCAAAATTGTAGTTGATTTAGAAGTGACAACTGACATGTTGCTGTCCTGGAGCCTAATCTCGCTCAAAGTTAACCACATTGCAAAGGTTTCCATCATCAAGGGGAAGACCAGGTCGGACTGCAAGGCAGTGTGTTTACTAATCCCGAGTACAAGAATTAAGTTTAGGCCTCTTTGAACAGAGTGAAGCGCAAATACTCTGGCATGGTGAGCTCTGTGACCTATATTGGCCAGAACGTCTGCCTTTTAACAGTAACAAAGCTTCTAATCAAGATTTGGAAGAAGTCCTGCAACTGGCAATAGACGAGCATTGGCAATGCCAATAGGGTTGGCTTCTGTGTACACGGACACCCCAGATCTAAAAATCCATGTAGGTTAAAGAATTCCCTCCTGCCATCTGTGCCACTGACAAAGAAAAACACTGTAAACGATCTAGTTATCCAGGACACTTCAACAGCATTAGTGTTGTGTGTGTCCCTAAAGTTCAACCTCCGGCAGCTGGATGAATAAACAAAGTTTTCACAGCTCTTTGGAGGGTAAGCACTTTTTTGTGGAAGCATACATCTTCTACCCCAATCAAAACATGTACTCCTGGGTCCCTACATGTGGGGGACGCCAAATCCCCACTCTAGGGATGCTCATATCATTATCTGGCTACTGCTGCCCTGTCAAGTCAGACCATAAGAAGGAAACTGTGCTAAATGGAATGAGATGCACAGGAATGTTTCCTTTGTAAAATTAATTTAAAACACTTCACAATTTATATGCCTACTTGGATCACATAGAAGCATATATGCTCTGTTTATTATTTCAAAGAAGAAGATGTCCATGATGGAGAAATAGGATTGCAGATACATAACATTCCCATCAGCCCAGGTACTGTCGAACTCATGTGGGTTCTCTGTATGAATAGGTATGTCCTTGGTCTCGTTGATGTGCTATAATAACCACAATTCTCTTTGAAAATGGCATTAAACAAGGCTAATAATTTTAGGCCAATCCCGAAGAAACCTTTTAGCTTTTGTTGCCAGTGAAATGCATGGCTAATTAAGGGCTATTGTCTAGCACATAGACTAATGGCTATTTAAAATTGCTGTTAATTCTTGTATTTGAGACATTGATTGTAATTCCACTAGAATATGCTTTCTCTGCCTTTTATTTGTAGTGCAGTAGTTGACCTGGTGTTTGGAAATTGCCAGAGAGCGGCTGTTTTTGTGCATGGCTTGGTACATAATTTGCATTTAGTTTCATCTTAATTGTCATGTGTTTGTGGCTCGGCTGTCTTCAGAATCTACCTTACACAAGGAAACATGCAGCCAGTTCTTGTTTATTCTGCCTTCTCTAAGAAAGATAAGACTGGCATTTTGGCTGGTCTTAGAAAGTTGATAAGACTGGCCTTATTACAATCAAATAAAAATGAATTATTTCATTGGCCCGCTGTCTCAGTCCTACATAAACCACAGTAATTAATAAGATGAGATCACCCAAATATTTATTGACTGCTTAACAGTATTGGTTTACTATTGACCCCGCTATAATCAACCCTTCAGACTAGACCTCTGTAAAAAAATGTATGTAGTTAACATGTATACTTTTTTTTTTTTTAAATGCAGATGATTCCATGCCTCAGTGGCTTACAGCGACATTTGATGGGGAGACTGAAAACTACGAACGTGACTGAAGAATGTACTTTTCCAAATAATATAGCATTTTAATACATTTATAATACTTTCTAAAGCGATATTTATTCAATAAAAGTATTTTTCAGATTGCGTGGATTCCTTCATGTTGCAAATCAGACTGACCCAGCACCTGTATACCCTCAGGGGTGATTAGCCACGCTCTGCAAATTCACCTAACATTTGATTCTTGGCAAGATTTCTTTAACCATGCCTGAACATAGATTAGGTTGCTGCCACTTGGAGTGATATTTCCAGGTACTTTTTATTATTTGTGGTAGAGAAATATTTGCGCTTTTCATTGCCAATCATGTTGGCAACATGAGGATCTGATCCCATGCGTTTCACGAAGTGTTGCATCAGAGTAATTCTTAAGCATCTCATAGCGGTATAAGTTACTACAAGGCACGTAGGCGAATGCGGTCTTTGTTCTTTTGGCAGCAAAAAAGTACAGTATGCTGCAAAATAGGTTTAGTTAATTTAAGTACTACCGTTCAAATGGTTTTCGCTTTACTCTGCAAATGTAGGCTTTTTGGTGTAACATTTAATAGGGACTGCAACTTTTTCTGCTAATGTTGAGATTTAGTAGGCAATATTAAGCATCTCAACTCGCATATTGCCTTCTTGGAGGTCTGGTAGAGTCAAAGTTACTATGGTTTTTAAAAATCACACTGTGTAACAGTACAGAAAACCTCATGGGGGGGGAGAAAACAAAAACCAACAAACATTTCCCACCCACTCTTGATTTGGAGTACAAAAGTCTTGGGGATGCTCAAAACCTGACAGACCTGCAATGAGTTTTTACTCTTGCAGGGTTCCTCCATAAATCCCCAGCATCATTATCCAAACATGTTTGCATTTCATAATTAGTGTTTATTTTTTTAAAAACATTTTTTGTCCTCATTTGCCATTAACCCTCTTATAAGAATCACCAGCCACCTAGTGTGTCGCGAGTTAAGAGAACAACTCAGGTTCTCGGGCTAACTCGCATACCAGGACACAATTCACAAAATGGCAGAAGATGACTCCATGGTGAGGGAAGCTAGTTAGCTTAATTACTCCATCGAATGTTTATTATGTGCTAAAATAACAAACCATATAAATTAGGATTACCAAAATACCGGATAACACTCATAATACCATATTACATTTTATCACAGTGAAGAAAATACATACTCCAAACAATATTCATCACACATCCCTAATTAATTGGTCTACAATTCCCTATATTCCCCACAACTATATAGTATTACACCATCTATTGTGGAGTCAAATAATAACGCCTGTATGGTACAGACAGTAAAATACACAATATGCTTTTTTACACTGTCAAGACAAATTAACACAGCTAAACAAGATAATTTATTCTGTCCTAGGGGGTTTAAAAACCGAACACAAAATACCATTGATTGAAAACCATTGCACCAGTCATCGGTTCTGTTGAGACCGGTCACTAGATCTGGTCAGATTGTGCAGATTATATGCATAAGTAACATACAGATATTTTGGTTCTTTATAAAAGGATTGAGGGTAGAATCACAATAAGTTCTGGCATTAGAGAAGCAAATATTTTAGCTGTCTTGAAGAATGAGTAGGATTGGTTAGTTCCGATAGCTTGTGCTATGGAGTTCTATACCATGGACACACACTCAGACAAAGATTGCTTAGGTGCCTTTTTCTTTCTGCATACTGGATATTGAAGTACTGGAGCTTTGACAGGGATGCTCGATTACAAGACCAGAGGCTCAATTATGACACAGTGTAAACTAGTTTGAGAAATATGAGAAATAGTCTTTAAATAAATAGCATGATGCAAAAGAGGATTCTTGAAATCAGTTTAACGCTGTTATAATAGCCAGAGAGAGGACATGTTTGCAACTGCCCAGCTTTCCTAAGTGGGCTCCAAACATGGAAACATCAATCCCACATTTGTTAATAATCTGACACTTTTCCAACGTGAGAAAATAAACTGACATAAAAGACTTCTAAAAAAATGAAAAGTAGAGCAGTCCAACAAGGAAAGAAAGCAACAGTCTGCTTCTTGATACCTTGCACGTGCCACACACAATTTTGTAAAAAGAGGAAACTTATAAAAGGTAACCACCCTCTTAGTAGAAAGATCTGTTGTCAACTTCAAGAGTTTAGACACCAGTTATTTTTTCGGATGGAAATGAAACATTTCCTAGCTATCGTAACAAAGTTTAAATTCTGTTAAGGACACGGAGGCGAGAATTACGGTGTTCTTCATTGTTATTATCAGCAGGGTTATTCAATACATTACCATACTTAATTTCCCTTAAACCCAAGGGAAAAAGTAACAGTTCAAACAAAACATTAATATCCAATCGGATGTTTCCATGAGCCCTCCATAGTCCCACAACACTGTTGCTGCCTCTTTCTTCCTGTGAGTGCAGGCAGAGTAGCGTCCTTAGTCCTGGTTTGGCCCCTCGGATCCTCAGAGAAAGTTAAACAAATATCTATGAAACTTGACCCCGGAGAACCCAGTTCTGTACAAATCAACAATTGTGCACTAAATATTGTCAATTATCAAAACGCCATAAACGTGTGCAAGAAGCAATTTACATACTCGCCCTAACTGAATCATATCCCACTCGAGAGGGAAGAAACCATGTGGGTGGGTTAATTCTCACCTCCTTATCTTTAATAAAATTGAAAGTTTCCATTACGATAACTAGGACAGTTTTCATTCTATGGCAGGACCGGAGGCTAGGAGTACGATGGTTTAAAGCTGATCTTCAACTAGCAAAGCAATCGTAGGGACAAGGTTTAAAGTAAAACCTTTTAAACGCGGCATTGAGGATATCCTCCAGGTATGCTCCAAGGGAGAATTCCTTGTATGCCATTGTCCCCCTGGTAGAGTGCGCCCCAAACCCTTTGGTGTCAATACCTGCCTCCTGCATGGCCCATCGGACCCATCAGGCAATCGTAGAAGAGAACGCTCTGAACGGTTTACATAGGGCAATTAGCAGTTGTTCTCTATGGGGACATATGTCAACCTTCTTGGCTTCTAAAGCCTTAATACATCTCACCACACACAGTTTTGGGGAATCTGGAAAAGAAGGGTAGTTAACCACACGAGAATTACATTTAATGTGTTTTGAAATATGAAAGTTGACCCCCATCCTGGATAATTACTCTACCTGTTATGTCCAGAGCTCTGACATCTGAGACATGTCGGCAAGAGATTAGGCAAATAAGATTGGCTAGTTTAGCTGAGATTGCCTTCTGTGATTGGGATTTATTTGATGACCAAGACATGAATAAGTTAAGGACCTTGTTAAAGTCCCAAAGAGCAGGGTATCTAGGTTCCAGAGAGGGAAAGGTGAATACCCCTAAAAAGCTTGCGCACCATCGGGTGCTCTCCTTCTGGGCCATTGCCCACCTGAGCATGTCTGGCGGATATCACCAATCTGAAAGTATGAACTGTTCTGTAGGCCAGACTTCTCCAAAGCCAAGGAGGCGAGGAAGTTCAGGATGTGCCCAACATCCTCCTCACAGGATCCAGATGCCGTTTGACACCAGCCCATCCATCAGGTCCATGCCAATCGATAACGCTGGACTGTGCTGTCAGTCCACGTCTTGAACAGGAGGGATGCATCGCAAAAGGCCTTGGACTTCCCAGCGTTCCCCGAAATCCTTCATGCCATAAGGGACCCCCTCCCCTGCCCTCCACCAATCACCCGATGATGGGGATTCTCCTCCAGATCCAGGAGGAGTTCCAGAAACGGGGGTAAAAGGATTGTAGAATCCCAAGTTCCAAAAGACCTGGATACCAAGTTTGCAATCTCTATGTCAGGGGTCACCAAGACGACGTCTGCTGCTTGACACCTGGGCTGAGAGATGCATGATCACAGATGCGGGGAGGAATAGCTCTTTCCCACTTGCCAGTTTTGGAAAAGAGCATCCATAGCCACTGCCTCCATGTCTGGGAGCCAGCTGATGTATTACGGGAGCTGGCGGTCCCTCGGGTTTATGGCTAATTAAGTATGGTAATGTTTTGCATAATGGCTGCCGTTTATAAAAACAAACAAAAAAAGCGTAATCCTCACCTCTGGTAGAAAAACAAGTGGTACTTAGTCATAAAATCACATTTGGTATGCATTTCATTACACGCATGTATACAGTTATAGCATTTCCTGAGCTATACTATGTCCTTCGCAGTTCACTAAAATTTCCTATGGTATAATCTTAAATGAGCTTTATACCTAGTACACAATCCTCCCACTGAATCACTGCTCATGTGCCATAGAATGGGACACAGTAGCATCATTAACTATGCTGAAATTTCCTTTAAAGAAAGGTATTAATTGTCATGTCAATTCAAAAGACAATCCAGGACGAACTTGATTTCGGATAGATCAGCGTAGATTTGGTAGGAACCTTTAGGTGTGCAAAAAGTAAGGCCCTATACACCAGAAAGTGGCTCCTCTTTAATAAGAATGTCATCTGCTGAAATAGCAGGAGGTGTATGTGTTGATAGTTCTATAGACCTTGCCGCTTGTAAATATAAAAACCATAATTTTCCAATCTCAACTTGAGGGACAGCAATGGGATTGATATGCTGTTCCGTACACAAGCCAACCGACACTAAACAAGAATACAATTAATTCGAACTTGTTGATAGGACCCATGAGTCTCTTATAAGCAACCATGCTTCTTGCAAAAGTCCTGGGACACTCCAGGAACCCCTGAAATCCTGCAAGCCATCATTTGCAGTCCCTGCAACATAAGCTTGTGAGGGCCTCCCATCATATTGAATAGAAGCAGAGGAAACACAAATCTTAGAAAAATTAATTTAGAGTTCTAGTATTTGAGAGTACGTAGCTGCACCAGCCAAAACCAGTGTTGTTAATACCAGACTGACCTTACAATCCTGATATGAACCAAGGTATGGAGAACTTAGAAAATGGAGGAAATGCATACCACCTGAAGCTATCGCTGAAATTAGAGAAAAACCTAGACCAGCTCATTCGGTCTGTGTCATGTGTTTATCAATTCATAGTAATTTCAATGCGTTGATTTCTATTTGTTGTGGGAGATATAATGTATAATTTTGTGTTCGGCTACATAAAGATGTTTCTCCTCTGTTATTGACTGTTATATGTGCAATGGATCATTTTTGATGTACAATGTGAGAAGTAAAGGGTAATCACAATAATTAAGTTGTGTGATCACAAATTGAAATCATGGTGTTGTCTAAACAGTGAGCACTGGCGCTTGTTTGTTCCATGGAAACTTTCTAAAAGTGGCATTTTTATAATTGTGATATAGCATCCGACTTTACCATTAAAGGGGATTTTAAATTACAATTCCTCAGACACCAAACAGGACTTTCCTACCTATTCCCGATTAAAAGTTATCAACTATTACATGTAATTAGGTAACCCCAATGTTAATCTATGGGAGAGTTAGTCGTCACAGTAGTGAAAAACTAATCAAGTTTTTCACTACGAGGACATGTAAAACCTAAAAGTACATGTCTAACTTTTTAATAACAATGCACCCTGCCCTATGAGTGGTCTAGGACCTACTTTAGGGGTATCCTATGTAATAAAAAGGAAGCTTAAGGCTTGATAAGGGGGGTTATTTTACCCACTCAAATTGGCAGTTTACAACTGCCAATAGGCTGCAATGGCTTGCCTGGGACGTGATTTAAGGGCTACTTGAGTGGGTGGCACAAAAAGTGCTACAGGCCCACTAGTAGCATTTAATTCACCAGCCCTGGGTATATGGTATACCAATTTACTAAGGACACAAGTAAATTAGATATGCCAATCAGGTGTAAGCTGACTTTACTACTACTAACCAGTGCTAAAGTGTTTTTGCTCATCCCCTAAAACATGGTAAAGTGCACAGAGTACTTAGGCCAACAAAATCCAAAGCAGAAAAATAAAACCAGTGAAGGCAAAACATTTGGGGTTGATGCTGCAGAGAAGGACAAATCCAGCACTTACATTGGAATGCAAAATGATTTCCGAAACTAGGCCAAAATTAGAAAGTCTATTCCATGCCTCCATCTGAATGAGCCATCATCCTAACGCCTTCCTTGAATCTGACGAGAGGTAAACTCAGGCTGAGTACAGAAACCTGTTCTAAAATGCAGGGCTTTAAAGGCTTAAGAGCCCTGGAATGAAGAGCAGCAAAAACTGCCTGAATGAGGGCACTAATAATGTAAGCCAATAGTCAGAGAAAAACTGTGTACCTTAAGCACAGATCAAATTGTATCCTTTACTCATTTGATCTTTGAGTTGGAAAGAAATAGCTACTCCTTCACCACATCAAGAACATAAACCTTTTGATGGAACCAATAAGGGTGTCTCTTCCAATTGATCACAAAACCCAAATCTAGTGAAAGGCATACAGTCATTCCTTTCTGAACCCCTAACAAAGCCTCGTTCAAGAAATAATCAACATGTCATCCAGATACACCACCATCTGCACATCCAGAGACCCAAGCAACACAACCATTGGCCTGAAGAGCTTTGTAAAGAAACAGTGCCATTGACTGACTGAATGGGAGAGATGTGAACTGATCCTGCTTCCTAGCAAAAATGAAGAAAAATAATCAGTGGGAGTGATGCATAGGAATCAAAAGATTTGAAACTTCTAAATCTATCTTTGTCTAATCCGTTTGCTGAAGGTAACCTAGCTGCCCTCCATTCTTCAAGTGTCTGTACATTGCAAAGCCATTTAACAGCTTGAAACCGATTACTGGTCAGAAACTCTTCCCGTTTTCTGAGCAAGAATAGATTGGTCAGGAAGCCTTGGCTAGGATTCAGCACGCACACTATTGCCCCTGAGCAAGAACTCCTGAATTTCCTCCCTTAGCGCATGCTTCTCTAACTTGGAAAAAATAACAGCTCAGAAGGAGCTAACAGAATTGGTGGAGTGTAGAACCCGATCAATCCTTTTTAGGGTCCTTATCCTTTTGTGATAGAAAAGCTACCGTCATGGACTCAATATCCAAGGTCATATAAAAAGTTTTAGGTTAGAGGAGTCTTGGACACTTAGAACTGAGTTTATTTTAAATGAACTTGTCAGGGGGAGGGACCAATTCATTGACATGAACTCTGGAACAGAAGGGGCCCATTCTCCTCATCTCAGAGGTGCACCTATGCTGTATTCTAATACCCTTCCAGACCGCCACAAATTGAAGAGAGAGCAAGTCTCGCACCTAAAAAGCTCCATTATTAGGACATGTTGGAAGATATGTGTTGAAAAATGGCCCTCACTAAAGGGTCACCCCAAACATTTTGCCATCCTCCTCTTTTTCTGACCCTTTTGTTGTCCTTAGGACTGGGAGCCCTTTACCATTGTGGACCAGTGCTAAAGTGCATGTGCTCTCTCTCCTCTAAACAGGTTAACAGTGTATAAACAATTGGCATATTTAGTTTACTTGCAACCCCCTTGTAAAGTGGTATACCATCTACCTTGGGCATGTAACCAAAATGCTACTAGCAGGATTGTAGCACTAATTGTGCCGCCCACACAAGTAGCCTTTCAAACCGGTTTCAGGCCTGCCACTGCAGGGCTTTGTGTGCAGGTTACTTCCACTTCAACTTGGCATTTAAAACTACCTGCCAAGCCTTAAACGTTCCTAATTACACATAAGTCACCCCAAATGTAGGCTCTAGTGCGCCCACAGAGCAGGGTACTGTGTAAGTAGGACATGTACTTTTCAGTTTTGCATGTCGTGGTAGTGACAAACTAAATTTGTTTTTCACTTCTGCAAGGCCTACTTCTCGCATAGGCTAGCATGGAGAATGCCTTAAAACTGTTTTAAGCTGCAATTCCCAATTGGAAAGGAGTGGCTGCATCAGGTTTCATTGCTTTAGTGTGGTAATGATAAAACCTCTTTAGTGGTAAAATTGGATTTAGCATTACTGTTTTAGAAATGCAACTTTTAGAAAGTGGGCATTTCTTTGCTTTTACTGTTCTGTGTGCCTGCAGCCTGTCTCCAATACACACTGGGGTGGGTGATAAACTACACTTTGTGCATTCCCTCTAGACAACCTCAAACACAGGAAGGGAAGGTGTGACAGAACTCTGTATTTTGATAGCTCTTCCTGGGAAGGAAGAGAGTGGGAAGTGGACACTTTCACCTGACTAGGCAGTGTGCTGTTTCCCATACAAAGGACCGATTACCCCCCACAGATAGCGTGGCAGACAGGGCTGGGATAAAAGGTGACCTGTGCACTTAAAGGGCCTGCTTTAAAGTTGCCCCCACTTCAAAGGAACATTTGGGTAGAAGTTCTGTGTCTCTAACCCTGTCAAAACAGTACACTACTTGAGCTTTGAAGAGCTCTGCCAGGAGTAAAGACTGCTGTCCTCCAAGGATTGCCACTTTGACTGCTGCTCTGAAGGAATTGCTTTCCGCTTTGCTGAGCTGCCCTGCTGCCTGGTCTCTGCCGTACTGAGGAGAAGGTTTGGACCCAGAGTGACTCCAAGAGCTTGGCCCTGTTTTGAAGTCTAAGGGCCATCAAAGACTTCCTTCAGCTTTGCAACAGCAGTTGCACTCCACTAGCTTAGAGTCCTGCCCTGCCAATTGGTGCTAATCCAGTCCTGGGCACTTGAAAGGTTATTTCTGCTGTCCAGAACCATCAAAATGAACAAAGTGATGACTGCACTGATCAGAACCGATGCATTTCCCTTCGACACAAATACAGGAACTGATAGACAACCTCTCCTTGACGAACTGCATGGCTCGATGCAGAAAAGCACGGCTCAGACAGCGCCTGCATCGCAAAGGGTTTCAACACCAAAGCCTTCATAGGCTGCGCAGATCGGCGCAGACGCTTCGCCTCCATCCACAAAAAAGACAATGATGCAGCGAATCAAAGACGTGGACGATTGGCCCATTCAAGGTACTTTGTCAACAGATCCTGCCTGAATCCTCTAGCCGTCCTGCCCTCCATGGCAGTTGGCCGGAACTTTGGATTTACCCCAGTCTAGCACAACCTAAAGTATCCCCTGCGTGCTATTGACTTCTGAGCACTATTTTTGGTTAATTCTTCAAAATTTATAACGTTGGTTCTGCTGATTGGATTTGTCATTTTTGTCTTGATTTACTGCATAAAAATGATCTGTTTTTCTAAACCTGTGTGGAGTATTTTTTGGGTGTTTTCATTATGTTACTGTGTGTGTTGCACAAATTCTTTACACATTGCCTCTTCAAATAAACCTGACTGCTCTGTGCCAAGCTAGCAGAGGACGAAAGCAGCTTATATTTTAGTGTGTATCTAGCTTACCCTGACTAGGATTGTGGTCCTTACTTGGTCAGGGTGTATACCTCTGCCAATTCGAGACTCCATTTCGAACAATATGCTATCAGTTTTTTACATGAGGCTGCAATTGAGTTTCATATTATCTCATTTATAAGACATTACAGTGGCTATCAACACCAAGTGTACCTCATTCCGGAGTTTATTATTGCATTTCCTCTGTAGCAGACACCTGCTTACATTGGTCTAATTGTTCTTCATCCATTTACAAATCCGATCCAAACAGCTCAAAATGCAACTATGACTCTGGTAATTTTAGTTTGTGACCCACTCTTGCCAGTGCCCTCCATTTTATGAGGACTGTATGATTAGGAGAGTAAATATGGGCAGCCGATGGGGGGGAAAATTCCACAAAGTTTTGTTCCTGAATATATTTCAATTTTTTCTGATGGAAGCTTTTAACCGCAGAGCCCTTGCCTTGTGAATAATCCCCAGGCATCAGACTGCACCAAGAAATTTTTAAGTGGTACTCCTGCATACTGGTAGGTGGCATTGTGCAGATCTGCGTATAAGTGCCACCCATGCTGGCTGACGCCCAGTACTTTCTTTCTGCAGTTTCATAACAGGATCCAGAGCTCCTACTTAGTCTTCTTACAAGACCATTTTTGACACACTTTTCACATGAATATTCCAGTGTGCTAGGGGAAATGTCACTCAAGACAGAGTTCAAACCTTGTAAGACTGTCGCAAAGAGATGCCTGTGACCGACCCTCATGATTTAGGGTTATGGTGCCTGTGGTTGGAGCACAATCCTAGGGCCTTTGACGACCGCACCAAGATGAATCCGAAGGCCATACAGAACCTCAAGGTGAAGGTGTGTGTCACTAAACATTGGAAGACTCCACTCCGTGATCAGTCAAGGTGGAAAAGAAGGCACTGTTCCCAGTTCCGAAATCCTTCTTATAGCAGTTTGTTATCAAGGTTGAAGTCTTCTGGTAAGTCCAAGAAGAAGCATGAGAAATCAAAGTGGGAATCAGCCACTCCAGAGAGGGCACAAGGGCATCAAAATTCTGAGGTCTCACAGCCTATCTCCATCTGGGCTGATCTAGAGCCTAGTCTCAATACACCCGAATTTACGGGTCCCTTGGGTGACAACGCAGCAATTGGAGGCCGTTAGGGAGGCCATTCAGCATCTTTTCACAGATTATCACTTCCCTCTAGCGCCTTCAGGGCCCCCAAGGATCCACATGGCCTTCAGTTGAACTTCCATTGGGTGGTCAGAACTCGGTCCTGTCGTTCCCCTCAAACTGACTTAGGGTTCAGCACCTGCTGCACCAGATGGCACTCAATTTCAAGACTTTAGTGGTCGCTATTGCACAATTATACAGACTATTAGATATCAAATTTCATGTTGGGCCAACATAGCCTGCACTAAACCCACAAATACAGTTTGTCACAGGTAACAGGTAAAGGACATAGATTAGCAGTGGTCTTTCACATCTAGTCCATGAAACATATCAAATATAATCATACTCAACATGAGCTCCTTATTGTGATATAAGCAATCTACAAGTCGATTTTACCATTATTTTTCAGTCTCAAAGAAGATCTTCAAATCCGTAGCAAACCTCTGTTAGTGAGGCACGACAGCTGTTGAACTTAACCATTTTTGAAGGGTCATCCCAGGACTTTTTGCTTTCCTCCTGTATTTTTTCGGACCTGTTGTTGGTGGTGGTTTTGTGACTCTGGGCACTTTAGCACTGGCCAGCAGTGGTAAAGTGCATGTGCTCTCCTTGTAAATTGCGTTGTGAATGAAGTGATTCCATGATTGGCATATTTGATTTACTTGTCAGTCCCTAGTACAGTGCACCGTGCGGGGCCGGTAAATCAAATGCTGCTAGCTTGCAGCACTGGTTGTGCCACCCACATAAGCAGCCTATAAATGTAACTCGGACCTGCCATTGCAGAGCCTATGGGCAGTCTGGTACAGCCATGTCGACTTGGCAAGTGCACCCACTTGCCAGGCCCTAACCTTTTCTTACAAGTCAGCTACCCCTAAAGTAGGCCCAAGGTACCCCTGTGGGCAGGGTGCAGTGTATGTGAGAGGTAGGACAGGCCCTGGTGTGCATGGCATGTCCCGATAGTGAAATACTGCCAAGTTTGTTTTTCCCTATTGCAAGGCTACCTGTTCCTATAGGGTAGAATGGGGAGGTTGCCTATAACAATGTACTACCCCTGGGAACCAGGTAGGAAAATTAAGTTTAGTATGCCTGGACTCAGAATGTTAAAAGATATCTTTTAGGGAGGTTGATTTTTACATTCTGGGTTTGAAAATACCACTTTTGGAAAGTAGGTATTTTCTTGCCTTGCCATCTAGTGTGTCTCTGCTAGTATGTGGATTGCCATTCTGGTTTTGGTGTGTTAGGGGCTGGGGAGGTGCTTTGTCTCCAGAGAGTCTGATGAGTCAGGGCTGGGATGAATAGACCTGGGCTGCATTTAAAGTAGGGGGGAGGGGGGGGGGAGGAGATTTCCTTTACACCTGAATGGGCCTGGTCTGCCTTCCACAATGCTGTCTCCACCTCCTGCAAGGAAGCTGCACCAGAGAGGACAGATCTGGTTTGAACTGGGCACAGGGCTTCTCTGATACCAGAGGAAAAAAGGATTGTTTGCTATAAAAAGTGGGGCCCAGACCCCTGAACTTTAGATCACTTCTGAGAAATCAAGAGGAACCTTTGCCAATGAGAAGAGCTGGAGAAGCAGAGGAGGAATACTGCTCCTGTACTGTTTGCTGTCTGGGGTTGGCCTGCACTCGCTACTTGCTGCCAAGGAAAGGAGAAAAGGACTTTGCTGCTTGCTTTATCCCCTGCTTGAGGAAAAGATCTCAAAGGGCTTGAACTGAGCTGGCGCCCTGTTCTAGAGGTCTCAGGAACAGCAAAGATCTCACCGGGTCTCTGGGCACCGTCTCTGATCTTCTCCACAGAAGAAATAGGGTAACAGACTGTCATCGAGTTGCAGGACTCCGTGTTTTAAAAGCCCCACCGAGAGCAACGCCTCCCTGGTCACACCGACTTAGTCAACGAGCCGCTGCCTGCACCGAATCAGGAGGACATTGTCCGCCGCAATGCTCCATTTCACAACATGACCGCGACGTTTGCCCCAACTGACTCGCACAGACGTGTTGGTGGCAACGCGAAAGGTACTGTGTCCAAGTCTGTCGACACTTTAGCTGGCCTGTATCAACGTGGTCAGTTGGAATTGTTGATTTTCCTGCAATTTAAAGATCATTTTGCAAAGGTACTATTTTTCAAGAGTATTGCATGTTGGATTTTTATTGCACATGGTCTTGTTGGTTTAGATAAAGATTTATTATTTTTCTAAACTGTTGTGATGTCCATTTGTGTTACTGTAGGTGTGCCCACATGCTTTACACACTGCCTCTGAGATAAGCCTGCTGCAAGGGGGTGAGCAGGGGTTATTTTAGGAGTGTATCCCCCTTACCCTGACTAAAAGAAAGGGCCCCTATTTGGACAAAAGTACCTACCTCTGCCAACTAGAGACATCCATTTCTAACGACAGTCATGCACTGTAGTGTTGTGCGCAATGAGCAAAAATGTCAGCAATAGACTTGTCACTCACATGCAGGATGATCTTGGTCCCCCTTTGTAAAAGAATCCAGGGTTTCGCCTACTATGAAAAATAGACTGGCTGCTTCAAACAATGCGCTGCCCGAATGACAGGTTCATGCCTACCCTAGGGGCAGCTCGTGGTCTTCAATAGGGCTCAATATACCCATTTGCACTTGGTGCTCCTAGTTGAAGTTGTGCAACGCACAAGCCTAGACAGTGCTACCTATGTGTAATATGGCCCCCAACCAGGAGTGTAGTAATCAGGAGGAGTGCATATCTTAACAGTGGTTTGCTCACTAAATGGAGTTGCTATTTACTTTGTGCTCACTATTGTGCAACTAAAATGAGCAATCCATGGCAGTTGATCATCATTACAAGAAAGATAAAGCAAGAACACTTTCCCAGATCTGATCATAACAGGTATTCGTTCTCTTTGGGGTAACGCTAAAAGTGCGTGAAGCTCAGGACCTCTGCAGACCTCCAAGCCACTGCCATTGTACATTTAGTAACAGTAGAGGCCAAGCAAACACATTTACAAAAAGCTTATGCCTTTTTTGTTTGACATTACGTAAAGAGGTGGCAGATCCGTAAGCAGAGAATCGGCCAGAGACCAGTGTTCAATTCCCGACGCGGCAGGGTTGTGGACCAGCGTCAAAACGGACTTGATAATTCTCGCCTTGGTACCTACTCTAACCAGGAACACACTCGGCAACTCTGGGCATTAAGCTTGCCTCATCTCTACAACGGCCCCCCACAGACGCCAGGGATGCCTGGTTTCACCTTGGAGATACCCAGAAAGGGACCATCTCACAGGGATAGCCAGGACGGGTTCCCCAGCGGTCTACAGCGCCGGGACGCCCCGTTGCTGGGGCAGCTGTGCGCTTTACAAGTCTACAACATTTACAACATTTACAAACCCATTCTCTTAGTGCTGTAAGTATTTTCCTCACTGATCTCCCTCCAGAGGACTGCAATACTGGGCAGCCACTGGTCACATGGTAGATAGAGCTTGGCTTCATTCGTATCACATCCAAGTAATCGATCATATTGTGCACAGGCTATTGGAGGTCAATTACATCCCCAATGGAGACAATATGTACATTACATAATTGAATTTTAAAAGCGTTAAAGATGTGTTTCTACTCACATTAGCCAATATTCCTTAAGCCAAGGGCCATGCTTTTTTGGAGTGTTACTTCGAAGTCACCCTCTGACTTCATAAGATTATTTAGTGCGGTGAAATATGCGCTAGCCTTGGTTTCAGACAGAAGGGTGATCACAATCCCACGTACTGAAATCAGTTTATGTGTACTAGGCCTGGGCAGAATTTCAGTTACACCAGAGTAATCAAAGTAATTTTTGGAATTTTGCATTACTCTGTTGCAAAGTTACCGATAATGCGAATATGTCGGCTAGTGTAATTAGCAGTAAGTTGGGGGGAATCCTACAGCAAGAAGCAAATTTAGCAAGCGGCAGCTTGCACTGCTGTTTTAGCACAACATGACTCCTTGTATTCATTGTGTTGAACTTTGCGCTAAGAAACCTGCGCTAATTGCTGGGAGTAAGTTGGGGGACAATACTACCCCAGGTGCACACTTAGCAAGCACAAGTGGCTGCCTGCGCTCGTTAGTCATGCTCTGTTGATTGAGCACCACTTTGTAGAGCAAAAGTAACACATGAGGGGGCATACAATTACTCTCCTTGTGTAATTGTGGGAATCCTTGCAGAACTTTTAGGTTACGCTACACTAGTTACACCCACTATGTACCTGAAGTTGAACCGACTAGCCTGGCTCTTGAGCCTCGATTACATTCTGTTGATTGATTTCTCAATACTCAAGGACCGTTTAGAGGGTGAATTCTTTGGATTCTGCTAATCATCCCCATGGAGGACCTTGGGAAGTGTATAAACCATTGCTCCTTTACGTCGGTGAATAGTTGATTTATGGTACTCCAGAAGCAAAAGGCAGGGCTAATAAACCTCTAGTCTTTCTCCCACATGGCTATAACTTGACACAAACATGCCTGTGAAAGCAAGAAGAGCACAATTGGTGGCTGAGATTATGGCGCACACACACTGTCTAAATATTAGCACAACAAAATTAAGAGTAAGATAGTCCAAAATCTATGTTGGGTGCTCGAAGGAAGAAAAGTCACCACTTCCTCTTCAGTGGAATCAAACCCACCAAATGCAAAAAAGGATTCCAAGCACTCCACAACGTTGTAGTACACTCCAATCAAGTAAGTCTTGTTTGAGGAGCTAATCTCATACAAATAAATTCCATGATCTCCAGTTTCAATTATGGATAATCACAGCAATTTTCACAGCATCCATAGCCAACATGCGTTTCGTCTGCCTCAAAGATATCATTGCAGACTTCTTCAGGGCTATAACATCAAAATGCAAGTTTTAGAAAACATTCTACATTGTTTTGGATGTTAGTGCATGTTAGTTACATGCAGAAGACTCCACTGTGCCACCAAACCAATTCACAGTGCCTAATTATCACGATCTATGTAGCTATATTCAGTAAAATGAAAGTCTAAGAAAGTAGAAGGGTAGTACAAACAAAACCAGAAGAGGAACCACACCTATAGTATGAAGATAAGAGTAAAGCAGAAAAATATCACTCACCTTATACTAAATATCGATCTCAACATCTAGTACAGTAAATTAATGGTCATTGGTGATACAGAATAAACAGAAAATATCACCGAAACAACCAAAATATACTAAGCTAAGTCTATTGAATCCTCACAAAAGTCTATCAACATCCATATATGCTCACCCAAGTCCATAAATATCGCACAGAAGTCACAATGTTGTCCCTCAGTCTCCGAACGTAAATGGAGAAATTGGAGTATATAATACCCCAGTCTTGGGGCATACACAAGATGAATATCTGTAAAACAGTGTTAAATCCAGTTGTAAAACCACCCATTCACCAGTCTTTGATGCAGACGAAACACGTGTTGGCTATGGACGCTGTGAAAATTGCTGCGATTACTCTATATTGAAAGTCATGGAAATGTTTGAGGATCATATCTTATGCAAATAAAACATACTTGATTGGAGTTTACAACAACGTCGTGAAGTGCTTGGAATCATTTTACATGCCGTGAAAGCAGCCTTCACGCTAAGCAATTATTGCCCTCCAAAATCATGAAGACATTGGTGACCGCTCAGTAACAGAACACGCCAACAAGGAAGATCTGCGGGACTTCTGCCCGTTCAAGATTGCAACCCAAGCACAACACGGTATGTGTGATGGTTTGGCAGTTTTTGCTCCTTTCATTAGGCTCATGGTCACTAATCCATCCGCTCTCTTAAACATGGTGCCTCATGGTACCCTATTGTGGAGCTGGTTGGCGAGATGACGGGACATTTCTTTCAACCTTCTCTTATAAACAGAGAGCAAAGAGCCCAGCTTAGTCATTTTATCTGCCCAGAAGAAGCTGTGGGTGGTGGGGTGAACAGTCTCCTCATGAAGCCGAGGTCAACGCTGTGTACTAAAGAGTAACACACTAGCATGTCCTGGAGGAAGTGGCATGGTCATAAGGGTGTGATGCGATTGATGCTGCGTGGGATTGCCAGTCAGGATATTGGTGCTGCTCATACAGATGGGAAATGTTACAGAAGTATTAGCTGGCACAGGAGATAAACTTTGTGGTCAGACTGGAATGACGCCTAGCAACCAGTGCAGAGAACGCTACAGGATTTCTTGGTTAATGAATGGGCAGATCACACAAGTTACAAATGATCCTAGTTGCCTTACTGCAAAACTAAACCAACTCACTCATACCTAGAGTACATAGTAATCACAGCTTCCTTTGCAACACACCTCAGTGATAGCCATCAGGTCACTGCTCGCGTCAGGTACCCTAATGTGGCTATATATTACCCTGGCCCCGAGAATTACCATAAAGAACATTGGAAAATAAATATTTCCTTTGGCAGAAGCCTTAATTCTCCACCCCTTCCCACCTTCTCCGTTCAGATTATTATCAGTAGCAACTGGGGTTGGACCCTCCGTGAAAGGAGGGCAAAAGAAAGAATATGTCTGCAACCAACATCGTTGTTGGGAATTGTAACCCCAAAAATGTAATGCAAAATAAAACAAGATTTTGAAGAACAGGCATTAAGGCATTAAGGCATTGTCGGTGCAGCTTCGAACTCTTTGGCTAAGAGCACAAACCGATGGCACAGTGGCCTAATGCTGCCGCTGCATAGGCCACTGTTAAACCAAAGGGCCACAAAGCTTTGAATGATAGTGGGCCTCCCCGACTCACTTCCTTAAATTGATCAAATGAGCACCTGTGATTTGGGAAACAACTGTCTAAACAAAAAGACACTGTACGCTAACCATATGGTACGAAAGCAGTTCTAGGTCTTTGTCATAAGCCTACATTTGTACAAAATGATCTCGATATGTGTGTTTAGGTGAAGAGTAAAATAGCAGACTTTTCTGTTTAAATGCTTTAATTTTTCATTTTGTACCAAAATTGCTAATTAATGTGTATATAGTGAACTAAGGAAACAGAAAATAAAGATATCTTCAAAATAGTAACATGTAGTACAGGAACTGGTACCTTCTAAGAAATTAGTTGCACATCAAAGTAACATACTTATTTCCACATTCTTGGTCGCCTCTGGCAGAAAAGACCGCCGACTATTTGTAATAGGATTAGGTCTGTATATAAATGTAATAGGTTTAGACTTCCATCTAAAATTATAAAAGCAGGTGATGGAGAAAAACTAGAAACTTGTAATTCCACTAATGATGCGATATGAGCAATGCATAACACACTCGTCTAGAGCAGCTGCATGTAGATTTGTGCTGGTAAAACAGCCGATACCTAGTTTCGTGGTTTCTGTACTGCCTTGTGCAGAGGAAGGTATGCTGAGAAAAGGAAGATTTTTTAATTAGAGAAGAGAAACTTCCATGTAATGAAGTTGTCTCCGCAATAGGTTATTGCAATAATATAGCAGCTGTAGAGTTCACCCGGCCTTTTTAAAAGGTCCGGGCTAAGGAGTCACACAAAAATTGGAAAGGGGAAAGGTGAGTGGACACCATTTGTGATGAGAAAAGGGTTTTTAGGAACTTCAATCAAGCTCTTGGGGGAAAGCTTAGTGTGCTTAACTCTGTGCTGAAGGTCTAAATACATTAGAATCCAGGTGAATCTTGCAGACTGACTTGGTTAGGAGTCACTGGAGACTGGCTGAGATCCAGGTAAATGGAGATCAGATCATGACTCACAACAGGTCATTCCCGGCAGCTCATGACTTGGCTAATGTATGCTTTTGACTAGAACACGTATTTAAATATATATATTAAAAAAAAAAAAGTTGTCTAAACTAGTCATTTGCTTCGGTGGAAGCTTTTTTTTTTTTTTTTTTTTTTTTAAAGTGACCCAATAAATAAATGTATGGAGAACGTGGCTGCCTAGAAGAACTCCCTTTTGTCCTGCCAGAGAGGCAGAGGTACACACTTGATTGTCACCGACCATCAGACAACCCTGCGGCTCTACACCTGGGCAGCCTGCAGTCCCAGCCTCTTCGAATGCCATCACACACCTCCAGAGACCAAAAGGAGGAACAACGGTAGAGGTGCTGAGAAACTTGTCTATTTGACCAAGTGTTCATTCACTCCTTTAGTAGAACCCACCAAGGCATCTCTAAAATGTCCTCATTAATTTAAAGTACAGCTGCTTTAGGGTGTAATTAACACATCCATCTACAAGTAAACCAAAGAGTATGAACATTTTTTTTAAAATTAGCAGATGTTTGTGCATCACGTGCATGGTAGACAAAGCAAATAATTGTAAAGAGTGAAATCATGTAAAATTAAACTTGTGCTACAAAAATGTAAAAGTGATTGTGTATACATTCGCACTACTAATCAAACACTAAAGAGAATGGAGTACACCACTGTGTTTGGATAATTGCAGTAAGATACACCCTAAAAATCCTCAGCCTGGTGTCCAAATCAATATGTGAGCTCAATGAGACCTTCTTACACCAGTGATTTGGTACTGCTGTCCGGGCTGTATAAGAGAGCTCTCATGTTTACACTGGAGATCGGAGTACTGGTGCCTCCGTTGAGTGAATTTGGTTCCATGAACGTGAAGACATCCTCAGGCCTCTTTCCAGAGTGAACCGGTGGAGAACGGGCAAACATGGAGACGGTATCACATGATGTCGGCGAGCCCACTGGCAGAGCACTGCTGCACTCCATATTCTCCAGTGCTTTTGGCATTTGCTGAACCAAGGTTGTGTCGTGATGCTCTGCTTCAGCATTATAAATCATAAAGACGTGGTCATCTGGCTTGTTCTCCAGCATAGTATTCAGCGTCATTAAAGTCTTTAGGATAATGAAAATCCCAATCAGTCCAAATACATACAGCCCATCGCCGATGAACGCCTGCAGTGGATATTTAATGCCGGTCTGGTTCTTCGAGTCAGCGGAAACCCTCTGGTTAAAGCAACTCGGGAGTGTAGGAGGCAAAGTGGTTTTATTCTTTGGATCCATCTTCAAAATCATCTAAACCCCAAGCTGAAAAGAGATAGAAGTAAATCAGGATAGTACTTCCTTGCTATGTAAAGGTTTACTGGTGGCATTTCATAGGCAGGTGTGTTTTTAACGAAGAGCAACTGTAGCGACCCTCAAAACAATGTGGGGTCTCTTCAGGACTATTGACATTTTCACAAGGCTGCGCAACCATATATACAGATATATATGGTTGCGCAGCCTTGTGAAAATGTGCCACACGTGAAGAAAAGAGGAAAAAGGTTTGATCAGGTACATTGTACCTGATCAAGCTGACTGACGCTGCTTTTTCTGAATCTACACGCGGAGTGCTGTCGCGCTTTTCCATTCTTCTACTGAGAAATACTCTCAGTGCATGGTCACTCTTAATCCACAAAGGGATTATACCAAAGGCTACTGCTGTGGCGTATAATTAATTGAGCCCCTCTGGCCCACCTACATACCCCATTGGATTGACAGCCTATCCTCACATTGAGTACCCGGACGTGCCCTCATGTGAGTAAACCTTTTTCCTCCTTTCTTCACGTGTGGCACATCATTTTCACAAGGCTGCGCAACCATATATTCATTTGTCCCTTCACCAATAGTCCTGAAGAGACCCCACATTGTTTTGAGGGTCGAAACGCCGTCGACATACAGAAGAAGCAAACCATTTCCCCAGCACATATCACTGTATATAGCTGCTGTTCACATTGAATTATGACGATAATGGTCGACTTGTACAAACTGTGGAAACCTTGTATTTAATATTCACATTGTCACTTAGGTTTAGGTTCCCTTTGTCACTTGGGACACTATGCACAAATGTTGTTTTGATGTATAATGTTTACTCCTAACTTTATTGTTTAACAAATCCATAAAATATACTACACTGTAATCGGCGTGTTAGTGGTTCCTTCGCGCTCTGCCATTATCTAAACCCTCTATATCGTGATTGTGCTTATGTATCATAACCTCATAGTATATTATTCCTCAGGAACCATTGTTTTTCCTATATAAACATCTGAAGTAGTCATAGGACTGATAACTAATAGATTCAAAATCTCAATGATCCTAGGAAATAAGTAAAATGAATTGTTTTACTTCTCAATTAAATGCCTTTAATGTTGAAGACATTTAGCTCAGTAACTGGCAGATCCTCATAATAGCTAATGCCCTAAAAGCCAAAAACATAGGAGCCCTTCGAAATAGGACTAACATAGTTGAAGGATAAGGTGTGGCCGATGGAAGTCTGGCAACATGGTCTGATAGCTTTCAGAAGGGTTTGGATCACAAACTGAACACCCAAAAATAATTTAGCAATATGGACTGTTGGAAGAGCAGAAACATGGCACCAGACTACACGGTCATTGGTTGTAGGGAAAACCATGGGCGTTGGAAAGTACGGATGCCTTTAATTGTTACCTGATCATACCTACTGTGCATTCAAAAGCAGAGGTCAAATTTCAGGGTAGGTCCTGCTTATTCTTTCAAAATTGAGCTCAGGGTTTATAAACGCCTCTTACTTTGTAGTCCGAGAAAGAAAATAAAGTGAAGTATGTTACAATCTTGCTGGAATACAGTGAAAGGAAAAGCGGTAGGATGTCAGTTCTTTTCCAACAACAAATTTTAAATTTCTGTAAATGAACCCTACCAATATTTTAGAATAGATCAGCAGTTACATAAGCATTTGGGGGATGGGGGGTAAAAAGTCAAGGCCGTTGACATAACTGGCAAAAAAGTCTGGGAGTTTTTCCATTCAAAGGAACCATTCTGACCAAGTGGAAATCGTCCAGGCAAGCTAAACGCAATTGACGATCGGTGCTTCAGACGCTTTCAAGATCCAAGCAGTTGGTGTTTTCCCCTACAGTTTTCAGAAAGCTTTCACCCAGATGTGGTCCCTTTGCCTTGTGCTTAAACACCCAGCTCACTTCCTTTTAAAGTTGGAGTCTGATCCTCAGGCCCTGGCAACAGGTGCCTTTCTCCAAGACTGGTCCCTAGATCAAAATTATGTTTTCCCCATTCATCGTGATATTTCGGGTCCTAGTTCAGGTTCATTGACAGAAAGCCTCATTAGTGAGTTTGACCCACTTCTGGCAAGCTCAACCTACCACCCCGGAGTGGTAAATAGTATCCCCCAATACTAATGCGATCTCTCCTTAATCTACCTCTTAATCCATAGAGCCAATTTTTGAAATGATCCTCAGTCAGTCCCTAGTTTTGGTGGCTTGAAACATTGAGTCGACCTGGAGAATCCCAGGATCTCCTAACCATGGGGTCTTGGAATCAACGCTTACTAATCCACTTGGATTGTATGGAATAGCTGGTGTCTGGACAGAGTTTCAGGTCCCTTTTCAGCAGATGTAATTCTAATAGTGATTTTTTTAGCCTCTTTAGCTTCCCCAGGGAAAGCATACATACCCATAAACACCAATACATCAGCCATTTCCACAGAACATGTGAGTGGATGGTAAACTAGCGGGGGAAGATTCGCTAGTTTGACGACTTAAAAGGAATAAGATTTTCTAATCCACCTGTCCCCAAGTACAACCAGATCTGAGACGCTAGCTTGATATTGAAATTTGTTAGAAGGGGGGGGGGGGGGGGGGTCTCTGGTTGGCAGAGGTGGGTACCTTTGACCAAGTAGGGGCCCTTGCTTCTAGTCAGGGAAAGGGGGTACACTCCTGGATAACCCCTGCTCACCCCCTTGGTAGCTTGGCACGAGCAGACAGGCTCATCTCAGAGGCAGTGTGTAAAGCACTTGTGAACACATACATTAATACAGTGATAACACTACAAATGGACACTACACCAGTTTAGAAAAATAAGTAATCTTTACTAGATTTTACTCAAGACCAAACAACGAAAATCCACAATACTGTAATCAAAAATAAGACTTTAAAATGGTAGAAAATAGATTTGTTCAATGTAGTTAGTAAATGTGACACTTTACTCTCAAAGTACCTTGGATGCGTCACGCAATGCAAGCAAAAGGGTCGCAGAGAAGTTGATGCGCCGTTCCTTACACTCAGAGGAGTGGGGCTTTGGTTCCTTACTGCAGCGCAGGGGAGGTGATGCATCGCTTCCTTACTGTGTGGGGGAGTTGATGTGTCGTTTCTTAATGCGGCCCGGTGACGATGCGACAAGATGGCGCCAGATGCGATGTGACAATGTGGATGAGACTCGTGAACTCTTGAGCCGTGACAGGCCCTGCGACACGCTTCTCCGGGGATGCGACGGCTACTGTTGCGGAGGAGACACGCTTCTTCCCCGATGCGTCACGCTTCCAGCTCCCAGCGACACGCAGTCACAAGAGGTACCAAGAACAACAGCAGGCACCTCTCTGCAGGTAGAATTCCCAGCAAGGAAATTCAGGCACTGGTGGTGAAGTCTTGGTGTCCCTGTGACTTCAGACAGGAGGCAAGCTCAGTTCAAGCCCTTGGAGATCTTCCTCAAGATGATAAAAGTACACAAAGTTCATTTTCCCTTTTCTTGGAAATGAGTAACCACTGCAGGCCAACCCAGACAGCAACCAGCACCGGGGCAGTCTCCTCCTGCAGCTTCCTTGGTTGTCTCCTTGACAAAGGTCCTTCTTGATTCCCAGAAGTGATCTAAAGTATTGGGGTCTGGGCCCCAATATATACCAGTAAATCCTTTATTCTCTGAAGACAGAGTGTCTGTGCCTAGTCAAAACCAGTCCTGTCCTCATGGGTGCAGCTTCCTGGTAGGAGGTAGAGACCGCATTGTTTGAGAGCAGACCTGGCCCAGGTAGCTGAAGGAAAATATCTTCCCCCCTACTCTATTCTAGGAGGGCTCAAGTCAGTGAAAGGAAATCTCAGCCCCCTACTCTCTAATCAATGCACGTCCTATTCAGCCCAACCCTGACCCAGCAGACTGCTGGAGCCAAGGCCCTCTCCAGCCCGTTCACTCACAAACCAGGCATGGAATACACAAACCTAGCAGAGGTATGCTGAATGGTTAGGCAAGAAAATACCTACTTTCTGAAAGTGGTATTTTCAAACACAGAATGTAAAAATCAACCACACTAAGAGATGTATTTTAACATTCCGAGTTCATGCATACTAAACTTTATTTTCCGATCTTGTTCCTAGGGTCAGTTAAGATTATAAGAGGTTATAATCAAACTGCTCATTCTGGCCTATGGGAACAGATAGCCTTGCAATAGTGAAAAACAAAATTGGCTGTAATTCACTATCAGGACATGCCACACACATTAGGGCATATCCTACCTTTTACATACAATGCACCCTGCCCCTGGTCCTACCTTAGAGGTGACTAATATGTAGAAAAGGGAAGGTTTAAGGACTGGCAAGTGGGTGCACTTGCCAAGTCGACATGGCAGTTCCAGACTACACACAGGCTCTGCAATGGCAGGCCTGAGCCACACTTTACAAGCTGCTTCTAGGGGAGGCACAACCAGTGCTGCAGGCCCACCAGCAGCATTTGATTTACAGGCCCTGGGCACACATGGCGCACTGTACTAGGGTCTGACAAGTAAATCAAATAAGCCAATTATGGAGTCACTAATCCAATACAACAATTTACAAAAGGGAGCACTTCCACTTTGTGACCAAAGCATCTAGACCAGCAAAAACATAGTAAAACATAGGAGGCAAAAGTGAAAAAAAGGAAGGGAGACCCACGCCAATGGTGCCAGGTCTAACAAAGTTGTTTATTGACTGGTCTGATAATGCAATATAAACTTTAAAGCTTTTATCTCCTAAACAGACCATTCTGTGGTTTTTAGCTTCTTTGAAACATCTTTTTGATGTCAGAGCCTTGGATGTCACTTCAGTATACACCTTCAGGCGTTTCAATGTTTATAGAAGAACCAAGACAAATCTAATGTCAGTCCATTATCCTCATTTTTCCTGCCAACCAAAACTGTGTACATTCGCTTGAAGGTTTATATACAGAAAACAGCAGATCTGAGAACTTCTGCTACAACAACACCTCTTTTTTTTCTTTAGGAGACCCCCAAAGTCCTCTTCCTCATTAGCTCACTGGGTCAGGAGTCAAAGTGCTTTCAGAGCTCATTCCATGAGAGAAGCTATGGCTGCTAAAGCATATTGTGCTTGAGCTGGTTTGGACAATGTTCTCTGATGAGTAACCTAAAAAGTTTCAACTTTCATGACATTTTATTGTAATCCTGTTCCTCACATAGCTAATTCTGTTGTGACTACGCTTTAAAAAACTAGCACAATGGAAGTCTCTGGTCTTGTAGCAAAATGGAGCTTTTCATAGCTTTAGGAAGTCTTGATTTTATTAAAGATACAGAAGTATTATCCCACCACTGTTTGTATTTTTTAATGCCTTCTATTTCTACTTTAATGCCTTCTGTAACTACTCCCTCAACTTGATGTGGGCTCTGTCTAATAACTTAAATCTATCCTGGTGTTGTAGGGAGAGATGCTCCTCTTCAGAAGATAAACTTGCTCACAACTCGACTCATTCCATCAGAGAACATGAACGGCCTGTTATTTTGCATCTTGCTAGAGACCTCTACTTGATTGACGGGTTTTACAATTGTTTTGGATACACTCGTCAGGCATACATACTCTAACCTCTTTTAAAAGGATGTGTATCACCGTGCACCGGATACCTTGCCACTCCAGCTTCACTGTTGCAAATGCTGAGGGCCGACATTCTATTCTATTCCAGGAGCACTTGTATAGTGCATGGCTACCCATAGGCAACCCAACACTAGGAGTATCAATGCCACACAGAAGGAATTACAGAGACATTCTGGAAGAACAAAATCTTTAATAATTTATGCAAGGAGAATTCCCCATCCACATAGCATAGTGAAACAGGGAGGCTATTCCAAAGTTTCACAGCATTAAAGGAGAAGATCTCCCTCCACATCTTGCTCTCATGAGGCTTGGGATTGTAGCCAAATGAGCATTAGAGAAGCACAGGGATCTATTACATCGATAAAGGAAGAGCAGAGACCGAGAAATCGATGGAGCATTATCAAGAAGTGCTTTACGGGCGATGCACAGAGATTTTAATTTTATCCTCTGCCATTGGGAGCCAAAGGAGGAGATGGAGAGCTTGACGCACCAATTGATTTCTAGGTAGTTCATATAGAATTCATGCGGTGGAGTTCTGAACCACCTGCAATTTCCTTACAGTGGCTTTAGGAGCTCCCAAATAGAGTGAATTGCTGAAGTCCGGCAAGAGAGGATGCGTGTACTGCTCTTCCAAAGTTCCTAGAGCCAGACAGTGAAATAGAAATATAGAAGAACTGTAGGTACTCACTGTTCCAGAGTAACTTTTTGCTGCTAAGAAGTGCCAGTACTCATTATTTTAAGGTGAAAGTACTGAGCAACTGGCAATTACTGCTCAGTTAAAACTCAACACACAGCAACGCATACAGCTATTATATTAAGAGAAAATACTGCTCTGCCAATGCACCTCAATCCTGATTTGCAGGACATCAATTGTCAAGGATGTATGCAGTGCTGATCTGTTAAAGTGCATATATCCAGATCTTCAGTTATGAAAAATGTTCCCTCAAACGATTTTGCTGTATGTGTGGCAGTGTAAGGTCTCGGTGCACTGCAGCCAAGGCTATGTGTGCAAAGAACCCGACCGCACGTGTGTGTTCAGCAACAAATATCAGATCAAATACCACTCCAAATTTGCACTTACAACATTTAAAAAAACAGTGCGTTTCCACACATACAGCACCACGAGAAGGGTCTTAAGGCAGGTTAGCAATTTAGATAAATACTCCATGACATGAATTGGTTACACAGGCAGGTACACCTCAGGTTTGGAAAAGCATAGGACTCCAATGGTGGTACCATTCTAAGATTTTACTAAAGACTCAAAATCGAGCACTAGTCATAGGATGGGGAAATGTTGGGAGCCTTTACAAGATCACATATACACAATAAGTTACACAATTACATAAAATATTTAAAATTTGATGTGCCAGCTACCAAGTAATGTCTGGTTATCCTGTCTGAGAGATAATTTGTAAAATGTGTGACATCAAGTAAACATGGACTGTGGGAGAGGGCCGTTAAGACAAGTCAAGTGCCATCACTAGATGGGGTAACTAATTCAATTCATGCCCTGCAGTGGCACCGATTAATAATTCAAACCATACCCTGCTGTGGCATTTATGATTAATTCAACTCATAACCTACAGTGGCACCAATTACTAATTCAACTAATACCCAGAAGTGGCACTAATTATTCATTCAACTCTTTTTTTCAAATATCTCTATTGATTTGCAGGTTTTACAATTGAACTTTCAGCAATTAAAACATACTGCTACAACACGCAGCAACAGTCTCTGTTTTGTCGTTTCTTACATATATGTTGTGTACCATACACATGTTTCCGTGGTGGATAGGATGATGTGTCAGTTCATACATGTCGCAGTTGTCTGGCAACATCGCATATGTCGTCTTACAAGTTTCACTGTATATATGTGTTACGTAATGAGCATTACGTCAATTCCTGCTTAGCCTAGGTACAGCTGACATGTTGTACATTCAATAAAGGAAGGGGGGGAATAACACATGGGGAAACGGGTTACAGAACTTGGAGAAAGAGCTGGAATAGCGTACCGCAATTGCCAGAGTCTGTGCGTGTGCATGTAGTTTATTGCTTGTTGTGCCCCCATTTATTGCCGTGGAGGTTGGTGTCCAGAGTGTGTGCACCCGGGGCGGTAATTCACTGTAGGAAGTCAACGAGTCTAATGCCTATAACTGGTTTTGAGGGTGTTGGACGCGTGTGCGGAGTTACTCCACCAGGGCGGGACTATGCATGTTCTGGCGGATCCGTTTCTTGTTGCAGTGCCGGCAGAATCGCTTCCCAACTGGTGGATATAGGTATTTTCCTGAGGCCCAGGAATTCCTCGCGCCAAATCGCTATACCTTCAGCCCGAGCCATGCAAGAGTGGAGCGCCTCCATTCCTGTGTGTGCGGGGGGTCAAGTGCTTTCCAACATTTGGTGAATAATCTCTTCGCCGGTGCCATGCCCAGGAATCTGGAGGTGACTTTGGTGCTGCACTTTCTACTGAATATATGTAGTAGATAGGATGGCAAGTCGAACGGTATTTCTCTTTCGGTACAGGCACGAAGCGCACTCGCCACCCCTTCCCAGTACGCCAACAGCTTGGTGCAGCCCCAAAGCATGTGTACCAAGTCTGCATCCACTGTAGCGCATCTGGAACCGGCTGAGTCAGTGCGGTGAAAGTATCTGTTGAGGTTGGCTCGTGTAAGGTTCGCTCTTTGCGTAATATAATATTGGATTTGTCTAAATCTGGCATTTCTAGGGATTTGTACTAGGCTAGTCAGCACCAGCTCCTAGTCTTTATATCTGTGAATTGTCGACCCAGGCCGCGCTCCCATTTGTGCGTAGAGGGGATAGATTAACCGCTGGGTGCTGCCTCAACTAGGCCGCGAACCACCGCGTCCGGTGTCAACCCCGTCCCATGAAGTGCAAATATTGCACCATGAGATGTGTTTGCGGTTCCACTGCTAGGTCTCTCCATTTCACTGAGAGTGTAGTTATCAATGACCGGCGAAGGAGGAATTGTCCTGCCGATAGCCCCTCGTCAGATATTAATGTGGTGTAGGGAATAAGCGAGCTTTCTCACTAGAGATCCCCCAACGTTTGGATACCCACGTCGGGCCAGTGTCGCAGAGTAGCAGTCGTAAGTGGTGTACGGCCTACAGGGGCACCCTCCAGCGGGAGCGCAAGGCGTTGTACCACGGGTTAAGTAGAGGCTTCTGCGGTAACATCTGTACACTACGTTCAGAAAACAGGGTTCAGGGTGCCGTACCCGCATGCTGGGGTGAAATAGAGCAAGGAGCTGAGCGAGCGTGTAGGGTGGGCATGTGGTCGCTGTGTCGTCAAGCTGACGGTCTGCCATCCATCTGGTGATCCATTGAAGATGGGCCACCAGCTAGTAGTGCTCAAAGCAGGGCGCTGCCAGGCCCCCCTGATCAGTGGGCAAATATAGCTTTCTGATCGCCACTCTGTGCAGATTGGGATGCCAGATGAAATCTCTGGCTATGTTCTCCAGTGCAGCATAAAAGGAAACGGAGACAGATAGGCAGATTGGCAAAGTAGTACAGAAATCTCGATAAGGCCACCATTTTGAGCAGTGCCACTTTATCGACAACAGCGAGAGGGAGTGTGCTCCAAAATTGCAACTGTGATTTCACTGCCGTTAGTGCTCTGCCTAGATTGCCGTCAAAGAGATCTAGTGGTTTGCGATAGACCCGTATGCCCAAATATCGGAACGTCTTGGCGCTCCACTGCACTCTCACGCCATTGAGGAGCAGGCCGGGGTCGCAACAGTTATCCATGAAAGCATGTAGTTAAGATTTAGCGACGTTTACTTTTAACCCTGACACAGCAGCGAATTCACAGAGGATTTTGGCTAGTGGCCCTGATTACTAAACCTATTTATGCCTTAGAAAGGCTTATACTGCTATTAAATCCGATAAGTAAACCATTTGGGGTAGGGTGCTAACAATGTACATTAAGTTTGCCATTCAGCAATAGTCGAAATCTTGCAGCAATTTAACATTGCAGTACAGTATGTAAAATTACTACAGTATTCAGATTTTTTCCCTTATGACAAGGAGAAATACCAAGAAATTGCTTTTACTGAATGAAATTCTGTATGTAATTTCTGACTGCCAAGCTTTCGTTCGGGACAAACTTTGCCAGGATTCACCTGGTGAAAACTCTCTATGGAGAAAACTGAATGCAGTAAAGCCACAACTTGCAGGTAATTACCACACTACTTGTCCGATGGATGTGGGCAGGTACTCCCTTTGCAACCCTCTCTCCTTTTAATGTTCCTCAGAAGAAGGTGGTACAGATCATAATAAAACACAGTTCAATTGAGTAATGCCTTGACATCTGGGTGTGGTAAACATATAATTATATTATCTTGCTTTCCAAATAGAAGCTTTTTCTCATCATGATGCGCAGATAAAAGTGGAATGCTGGGGTGGTTGGGGTGACAAGTCTGATTCTTTGCAGTCTCTGCAAATAACACAACTCGGGGCAAAACTCTTATGCAGTTAAAAAAATAAATAAATAAATAAAATAAAAAAAGAAGAAGACCTAGAAATGGCTGCCTAGAACTCACATGCAAGTTATAACAATAGGGTTAATGCAAGGGTTATCGGCAAATATCAGATTACCTATACCTAAACTACTGCTCAGCTGTACTTAGAAAGGTTCTGGGGCTCACAAAACATAAAAATAACCGTTTCCACATCTTTAACTTTGGATGCCAGTACAAGTGGTTTCTTAGCCTTAAAAAGTGTAGCTCATGCTTCTAAACTTGCTGTATTCCTTTTACTAATAGGAGCATGGTTGCAAGTCAGATTGTGTGCCTTTTTGAAAGTATTCATGTTAACTGCAGCGCCATGTAGGAGCATGCTGGGCACTGCGATTTACATGAACACTTTGAAAAAGGCTCACAATCTGCCCCGCAGCGGAGCTCCCATTATCAAAAGGAATGCAAGTCTAGAAGCAGGACCTGTACTTTCAGAATCATCTGCTCAGAAGCGGTCTCTGTGCCATGCTCCCGATAATCTATTCTTAAAATCCCTGTCACAGCAGGGACACCACAGCGCCTTGAAAAGCCAAGTGCAATATACACTCTGGGAAAAAGAGCATTCTGCTCCTCACACCAGAAGGGTCTCGAAAACTTTGCTGGGTGGTAGATCGGTAACATGTTGTGCAACAATTAACCTTCCAAGCAGGCATGCTGTCAGTTCCCCTGTTCCCTCTAAGGCAGTGGTCGAAGTGGGAAACAGTCGGAACAATGCAGTCTCAGCCACACGTGTTCCAACATCACAAGCATAACCACACTTGCCTTCACCACGCATATGCATGGTTAAGGCAGTGCGCAGTCTAGCTGCTGGAAGCAGGAAGACCTCGCCTGGAAGAGCCAGAGGACGATGTGAGATAAGTGGGGCCCAGTTTTCAGGGCGGGGGGGGGGGGGGTGTCAGAGTAGATTTTAGGGCATGGGGGTCATGGTAGTTTTCTCATTAGGGTTTAGGGTGTTAGGTCTAAGGGCAGTGGGGGTGGGGTTCAGGGTATGTTAAGGGGCAGGAGGAGGAGGGGAATAGGTAGTCGGTGTAGTTTTTAGGGCTTAGGGGCAGGCGGGGTAGTTTTTAGGGCTCAGTTTGTATTTATTTTAAATTAGGGGTTAGGGTTCCAGGCCCAAGGGCTGTGGAAGGGGTAGGTGTAGTTTTAGGGACAGCACGGGGGCGGGTCAGGGGAAGGTTTTGGGCCTCCGTACATGGGGCATGTAGCTAAGGGCGGTGTTAGAACCGGCGGTCTCTAGTTGGCAGAGGTATACACTTCTGACAAATAGGGACCCACCAACTCCAGTCAGGGCAAGGGGATTACACACTCAGATAACCCCTGCTACCCCCTTGGTAGCTTGGCAGAGCAGACAGGCTTATCTCAGAGGCAGTGTGTTAAGCATTTATGACCACATACAGTAATAAAGTGAATAGACTACAAATGGACACAACACAGGAGTTATTATAAAAATAGTATTTTTATATAAGGCTTAGCACAAGACCAAATAACGACAAAAATATACCACAATCTTAATAAATACTCTTTGGAAGGAAAAATAATAGTTCAGGTAAAGTTTCTTCTTAGGAAATAGTTCTTTAGCAACAAAAGTATGTATTCTTCTTAAAACAGTTCTTGGCAACAAGGTGACCCCCCACAGGAGTCACACGACGTCGAGTTGACGATATACCCAAGGTTGGGCGTCTACCGCGAGGAGCGCTACGTCGAGCCTGGAGTCGCAACAGAACCCCCAAACACAGTACCTTTGGAAATGAAGAAAACGATGATCCACGGTCGTGCCTCGGATTCGGGTCGATCCGCAGCGGCGTCGAGAGTTGTCGGGCCGGAGCAGCGCTCACGGCGTCGAGAAGGGCGTCGAGTCGATGCGATCAGCAGCGGCGTCGAGACGGGGTCGCCTAGAGCTGGAGCCGATACTCCCTACTTAGCGGCGTCGATACCGGCGTCAAGACGGGGTCACTAGGAGCTGGAGCCGATACTTACTACTCCTGGCGTTGCTGCTGGCGTCGATCGGGCCCGGCGGCCAGCGTCGAAGGCTCGGAACACTGGAGCCGTTACTCACGATGTCGAGCTGGATTCGGCGGCGTCGGCGACGTTGAGACTGCAGATTTCCCCTGTGCACTGGAAATAACACTTTCCAGCAACCAGCAATTCAGTAGAGGGTGAAGTCCTTTGGCCCTGTGACTTCAACAGGAGGCTGGCACTCTTCCAGCCCTTGGAGATTTTCTAGCAAGCTTTTGAGAGTACACACCAAGTTCCTCTCTCCTTGTTCCTTGGCAAAAATAAAGAAGCAGCTTCAGGTTCCCCACAGCAAACAGCACACTGGCAGAAGGGGGAGGCAAGTCCTTAGATCAGCAGGCTTCTTGTCCTTGGTAGAGGTTTCCTTGTCAGAAGTGATCTGAGTTCTTGGTTCAGGGGTACCACTTTTCTGCTTTGTTCCCTTTGTCCAAGCAGGGAAATTCCCCCCTTCCTGGGTTTGTTGTGGGTGTTGCCAGGCAGAGGCACCTGGCCTATTCACTGAGCAGGGCAGGGTCCTCAGCCGCCCAGCAGGAGGCGGAGCCAGCATTGTGTCAGGCAGGGCAAGCTATCAGGGACTACTCTTCCCCCACTCCAAGTGTAGATGCCTCATTCACCCCACACTGACTCATTCAGACCTCTGGAGCCACCCAGCCCCTGACACACACCAAACCAGCAGAGACCGGTGGATAGTTGGACAAGAAAATAGCCACTTTCTAAAAGGGCTATTTTCAAACACAGAATTTAAAAACCATCCATCCTAAAGGGTGTGTTATTAAATTCTGAGTTCAGGGATACTAAACTCGACCCGCTACCATGCTCCCTGAGTCAGATAGATTATAATGGAGTTAATAATCAGTCTGCCCAGTCTGGCCTATTGGAGGCAGGTAGCCCTTCAATAGTGAAAAACGAAAATGGCTGTAATTCACTATTAGGTCATGCCACACACATCAGGGCATGACCTACCTTTTACCCACAATGCACCCAGCCCTAGGGCTTACCATAGAGGTGTCTGAAATGTGGCAAAGCGAAGGTTTTAGCGACTGGCAAGTAGGTTTCCTTGCCAAGTCGACATGGCAGTCAGGGACTGCACACAGGCTCTGCGATGGCAGGCCTGAGACACATTTTACACGCTGCTTCTGTGGGTGGCACAACCAGTGCTGCAAGCCCACCAGCAGCAGTTAACTTACACGCCCTTGGCACCCGCAGTGCACTAGACTAGGGTCTAAACAGTAAGTCAACCAAGCCAATCATGGTAACACCAATCAATGTAACAATTTAACATAGGGAGCACTTGCACTGTGGCACTGATCAGCAGTGGCACAGTGCCCAAAGCAATATTCCAGCAAAAACATCGTAAACAGAGGAGGCAAACGGAAAAAAAATGGAGGAGAGACTCATGCCAATGATGCCAGGTCTAACAGGCTTGGTCAGAGTAGTGGCAACCTTTGCCATGCTTACCCCATTACCACTCATGCCTTTACCATAAAAATGTGTGGTATAGGAATGTGTGTTTAAGACGCATTCAGGGTTCGGGCTACATGGTAGAGGCACGCAGGATTTAGTCATGCGTGCCTCTATCATAAAACCGGTCGAAGTGCATTAAAAAAGTATGGGAACTATGATGCTGTGTGCAAGGGGGCGGGGCAGGGCAGGGTGGGCGAGGGCGTGGCTAAAAAACAAATATTCTGTAAATTTTAACAGTCTTTCACCTTCCGGTAACTATGTTAAATCAGTGGGAAATACACTATTGTACACAATGAAAGCTCTATTAGTTAATGCACGACACCAAATCTTGGTTGATGTATTATCTGTGACAGACAGCATTGAACATGCAAGTCATTATTTTAACGTTGCATTAAACAGTATCAGATAGGCTGCTACAAAATGCGCAAAAAGGTTTATGAATGAAAGGGTGTCCAAAGAATAGATTTTTGCAGGCTATACATAGTGCAGTTTTTTTTCCTTTTAATTACTGTTAGACCTGGCTTCTTTTGGCACGTTTCCCCTGTCTTTTTGCTTTTTGACCTCCTGGTTTGGACTTTGGTTTTGCTGGTTTAGTGTCTCTGCGCACTGTCTCACTGCTGTTCAGTAAATTGGAATATGGATTGGTGATTCCATGTTTGGCATATTGGATTTATTGGCTAGTCCCTAGTAACGTGCACTGAGTATGCCAGGGTCTGTAAATCAAATGCTGCTACTGGGCCTGCAGCACGGTTTGTGCCACCCACACAAGCAGCCTTTCAAAGGGTTCTCAGACCCGCCACTGCAGCGTCTGCGCACAGTTTTACTGCCATGCTGACTGGGCAAGTGCACCCACTTGCCAAGCCCTAACCTTCCCTTTTATTGCATGCGAGTCACCCCTAAGGTAGGCCCAAGGTACCCCTATGGGCAGGGTGCAGTGTAAGTGAAAGGTAGGACATGTCATAGTGTGTGTGACATGCCGTGCTCGTGAGCTACAGTGTAATTCATTTTTCACTGTTGAAAGGCTGTCTGTCCCATAGGATAGAATGGGGAATACTCTAACATTGTACGAGTATATCTGCCCATTGGGACAAGGTAGAGGAATGGGGTTTAGTATGCCTGAACTCACAATGTCAAAATGCATATTTTATTAAAAATTATATTTATGGTCTTGTTTTTAAAAATACCACTTTTAGAAAGTAGGTATTTTCTTGCTTGGCCATCCTGTGTGCCTCTGCTGGGTTGTGGATTGACTGTCTGAAGAGAACGTACATCTGCAGCCAATGTCACTCCAAAGCCAGCCAGCCACTAGGGAGGAGGGCGGGGGAGGGGAGGTGGGGTTGTCAAGGTGTGTCCTGCTTTTCCTGGATGAGTCAGGGCAGGGCTGAATAAGCGGCATTTAAAGTAGTGGGAGGAGATTTCCTTGCACCTAAATGGGCCTAGTCTGCCTTGGACAATGCGGTCTCCACCTCCTGTTAGGGAGCTGGGCCAGAGTGGACCACACTGGTTTGGACTGAGTACATACACTTTCTGCCCATGAGAACAAAGAGAAACGGAGTATACATTTTGGGTCCCATACCCAGAACTTTAAACTCGCTTGGATCAAGGAACCTGCCAAGAAGAGCTGAAAGGACTGCCAGGAGGAGTACTTGGTTGGCCTGCAGTTGCTGCTTCTGCCTACGGCAGTGAAAGGACTGGACAGAACATTCTTACTTGTTGCCGAGTATCTCAAAGCGCTTGGAATGAGCTTGCCTCCTGTTCATGAAGTTTCAGGGACAGCAAAGACTTTTTACCTCTGGGTACCACCCCTGGAACTGTGGGTTTCATTTGCCACAGAGGGGCAAAACAGCAGACGGTAACCGACACTGCTACGGGCTCCGTGTCCTGAAGGCACCGCAGCTCTTTGCACTGCAACCCTGGTCTCACAACAACAACGACGGCCGCCACCGAGCCGCAGCTTGCCCTGTGGGCTCCGCACTCCACACCGCCTCACTTCACTCCACCTCCCTGGTCTCACCGACTAGGTCGCTGCCCGAGGCACCCATGACGCACCGTGTTTTGGGGGCACCACTCAGTTACATGATGTACCGCCCCATCCCACACCGCAGTTTGGACTGATCGACGTCAGCGCGACCAGCACTGCCACTTGCACCGTGACCTGTCAGCACCGCTACGAGCGCACACAGCTACGCGTCACAATGCAACCGCGACGGTTGCCACAACCAGCCCGCACCGACATGGTCAGCCAGAACCAAAGGTACTGTTTAACAGTTTGCTGACACTAACGCCGGTCTGCACCGACGCGGTCGGCCGTAACTGTTGGATTCTGTTTTCTGCACTGCTTTAGCTCTGGGCAGAGCTACAAGCTTCAAGAACCTGCATTTTTAAGTCCTACTTGCAAAGTGCCTAGTATTGATTACTGTATGTTGGTCTTTTATCCTTTTGGTCTTGTTTGCACAGATAAATATTGGTTATATTTTTTTACACTGGTGTGGTGTCCTTTTGAAATGTATTACTGTTGGTTATGTGCAAATGCTTTACACACTGCCTCTGAGATAAGCCTGACTGCCCATGCCAAGCTACCAAGGGGGTGAGCAGGGGTCATTTCAATAGTGTATCCCCCTTATCCAGACTAGAAGGAAGGGTCCCTATTTGGACAAAGGTGCAAACCATTACCGACTAGATACCCCCATTTCTGATTTGATTTATAAGCTTGTAAAGCGCGCAAATGCCCGAAGGAGTCTTAGCGCTACAGTTAGATGCACTTCAGGTTACTGCAGCGATGCTATACTAGCTTAACAGGTGTACAACCATGTTTTAACTGCCTTTCTGAAGGACAGATGCGACGGGCTACTTTTTATATTGAAAGGTAGAAGGTTCCATAGCTTGGTTGTTCTCAGCAGGAAGCTTCTTCCTCCCCACCTAGCCGGTTTGAACTTGGGTACTTGGACGAGTTTAGCATTAGTGGATCTCAAACTTCTAGCTGGGACATACCATTTGAAGTGAGTTCTCAGGAATTGTGGTCCTGAGCCATGGAGTGCTTATATGCCAGACACAGGGAATTGAACGTCATCCTTTTGTCCACTGGCAGCCAGTGCAGGTCCTTCAGTCTATGGGAGACTGATTTGGATCTAGGAATGTTTAGCACTAGTCTTGCTGCTGCATTCTGAAGACGTTGCAGTTTGGTTAAATATTGGGTTTGAATCCCTGTATATAAAGCGTTGACAGTCCAATCTAGACAGGGCGAGCGCCGTGACCATGGTTTTCCGTGAATCAAGGGGGATAAACGGGCATATTCTTCTTATCATTTTTTATATATACGAGATGGAAGAGGACAGATAATTGGTCTGGGCGTTAAAGGTCAGTGTTTCATCGAATATAAATCCGAGATTTTTGACTTTACCTACTGGAATTGGGCAATCGCCCAGACTGTCAAGCCACCATTTGGGGGACCAGAAATCTGCATTAGTGCCCAGAAGCATGACCTCTGTTTTATCGCCGTTCAGCTTTAAACAGTTACACTGCATCCATTGATTTACTTGAATTTCTAACAATTACTGTTTTTTAAAAGCACATACTTCACATCTTAGTGGGTAGCTCCCTTACAATACCTCTCAAAATTAATAAGTGTGTCACCAGGAAGGTTCAAGTGATTCCATTATTTAAAGCCAACACCGACTTCCAGGAGCTAAGTACATTTGCAGATTGAGCATTTGTGCAGATTTATATTTCTTTGCCACTTCTTTCTTTACACTTCACCTGCCAAGAAGGGTTGTTTAGCTATCTGCCCCTCCTTCGGTTTCACAGCTCAGGAGGCTCCCTGAACAACACTTGTTCTGAAGCTTATCAACTCCTGGAATTAACCATCCTGGGATTGAAGACCTTTGGCAAAAGGTAGGGGGAACTGATGTCCTAAAATCTTAAAACTGCACCTCCGAAATCCCCCCCCCTCCCACCACACCTCCCCAAATCACAACCACTGCTCTAAGGCCAAGAAAAAAATCTTGATTTCGATCCCTGAATGTGCAATGCTGGGCTCTTTTCTGCCCCGCAGCTGAGCTCCTGTGAACAAAATAAATACAGCAAGTCTAGAGCCACGACGTGCGCTTTCAGATTTTTCTGAAAGCACACGTCATGCTTCTAGACTTGTTGCATTCTTTTTGTTAATAGACCGCAGGGCGATTGTGTGCTTTAGGAAAAGTATTCATGTTAATTGCAGCACATGAAGGTGCTGCAATTAACACAAATAGTTTCACAAAAGCGCACAATCATTCCGCAGCGGTGCTCTATGAACAAAAGGAATATAGCAAGCGCAGGAGCCACTTGGTGCTAAGCGCGTACCACTCCTTAACCCAATAGGCTGTAGGAGGGACACTTACCTGCATGATCTCTCGCAGAATGTGCGTGCTTTATACAAGACACGGCACGCTCGGGGGAGCATAGGTGTGCACACCTTACAGGGAACAATGGTTATGAATTGCAGCGGTTTCCCCAGCGTGAGGCTACACAGAGTGGCGGTTAACATATTGGCCTTCCGCCGTCTGTGCTCCTTCCACCCGCCCCAGGACCTACTTAATGGGGGTTGCAGCGCGGGTGCGCAGCTGGCATGCCAATGTGGCACCAAAGGCAAGCCAGTCTGCACCAGGAACCCCGCTACTCCCATTACCAAATGCTACCCTATCGCACTGCTGCCACAGAACACTGAAGGCCTCCTGCAAGTTGTCATGCACTCTGACACACCCTACACCCACCACTCCTGCATGAACAGCACCCAATTCACTCACACAAGTCAGCCACCCATTGACACTTGCACAGACCAACCACCATCCACACAACACTCCACACTCGTGTGCATGCTCAACACACACTTACCCTCCAAACACGCCACAGAAGTTCAAACCTGGGATAAGGGCACTATAGCCCTCTACATGAACATCTATATATGTTACACAAACGTTTTTTTACTTTAGAAAAGGGTAAATTAAATGATTTGCCATTGAAAATGAAGTCCCTAGTTCCATAATTCATCTCTACACTGACCAGAACAGCAAGAAAGTCAGCACCTTGAAAGGTTAGCAGTCCTGTCGTTCTCCCGGTGAGAGGCCGGAAGTGTCGCATCACACCCTCAGGCCAGGCGTGGCCAGAGGCTATAAAAGAGGGAATGATCACTCGTGGTTATTGGCCCACTAATTATAGCATTGCTTCTGCGTTTTATTACTGCCCTCCCTGCATGAATTATCATGCCTGCTCCATTCCCTTTCACCTTACAACACTGCCGACGATGCGGAGACCTGCCCACCAGCCAACAACAGCGGAGGTCACCTCCCGGTGCATCCACACTTCAGCATGGACAGAAAAGCCGCCCGAGTCCTGCACCCGACGACGGTGCTCTCTGCGGCTGGAGACATCGTCATCACGTGACCGGCAACCGCTCCAGCTACAGAGCAGGTAGGATCAACTTACATGCACCGTTCACCGTCCTGCTGCGCTCTGTCCCCAGGAGCTGTCCTGTACATGTGCGCTCATCCAGAGTTCCACGCCCAATTGGGGCCTAGCCTGAGCAGAGACACCCGGCAGGGCACCACACACCCACAAACGCCTGGACGATAGGCGCTGCCAGGCTCAGGAAAGAGAGGAGGCCCAGCACCTACAAGATGCAGGAGCGGCCTGGGGTGAAAATAAAAGGAGGAAAAAAAAAAAAAACATTGGGAAGTGCAAGCACAAAAGAACAAAAAAAAATTAAAAAGCAGACAGGAAGGAGGGGTGCGAATAATAGCACAAAGGCTGAGAAAGCATCGGAAAAGAGAAAAGAAAGGCACTCCAAGGCAGAGGACAGGATGAAACAAATAAATAGCACACACAAAATCCAAGTGAGGGTGATACCACCCATAAAGGTCCAGACTCCTACAACATGGGGAGGAAGAGCATGCAGCCCTGCAAGCCAGTATTGTCGTAATGCAGCGTGCCCTGACCGGCATACTACCCCCATTAGGTAAGCTCGCCGACCCCACCACAGCGTCCAAGGTGGAAGACCTGGGTAGGACACCTGGAGAATTACTTTGTGGTGACAAGGGAGACAAAGGTGTGGTCAAACAGTTGTTACTCCTTCATTATGCAGGAGAGGAAGTGTACCTCCTGTTGAAACATCTCACAAACACAGGAGCACCCACTGATTAAGCTGCCGCTGTAACAGCACTCAACACGCACTTCAATCCTCAGTTGAACCCGGATTTTGAGTGATTTAAACTACGTGAGGCCCGACCGAGAGGAGAGTCAATGGAAGCTTTTTATGCGCGACTGCATGAGCTGGCAGGCACATACGCGACCGATGACAGGGCCAGAGAAAAAATTTGCACCCAGATAATACAGGGGTGCTGCAACAAGATGCTATGGGGGCCGATTCTGATCCTAGCCAGGACACATGACCTCTAGGCGGCAAGGGCGGATGAGATGGACTTAGCCCTGACACGAGTACCAGAGAGAAGTGTGGTTGTCAAGACGGAGCGAGCCGACGCAGTGAGCACACGAGACAAAGGAAGCAGACAGAGAGGCAGTCAACCACAAGGCCCGAAAGGGAAGTGCGGGTACTGTGGGCGAGAGGAACAACCCAAAGAAGTGTGCCCAGTGCAAGGCTGAACGTGCGTCCACTGTGGAATCCCAAATCATTTTGCATCGGTGTGCCAGAAGAAGAATCAAAGGAGAGACAACCGGAGCGACAAGCCCATAAGGAAGATGGTGTGCCAACTGTTGTACACCACGCTCACACCAGGAAGCAGCGCGAAGGGAAATATGCAGGCCTCATAATGAGTTTAAGGCACATCAACAGAGGATGAAGAAGAGGGTGAAACATACCTAGTATCTTTCACCCAGGGACTGAAGAAGCGGAGAAGACCCCAGCCCATATGTACCGTGAAGATAGCGGGGTCAGATGTGAAGGCTGTCATTGACACAGGGGCCTCCGTAAACATCATGGTGGGCGGGGAGTGTGAGGGGGGGGGGGTTGTCGAGGAATACAACCGACTGCACCCCAGACCCATGCTAGTACCCTCCAAGACATAAATCTTAGCCAACGGCAGTCAATCACCTCTGCCTCTAGGAGGGAAGATGACCGTACCGATCCAGTCGGAAGAACACTGAATCGTCACAACTGTCCATGTCATTAACCAAGAGGCTGACACACTACTTAGCAGTAACGCAGCGGAAGATCTAGGCCTGGTGACTTTCGCAAGAAGGGTGCAAGTTGATCAAACAGATGTACTAGAACAATTTGGGAGCCCCTTAGAGTGCCTAGGGTGTATCAAACGACCTCCTGTGAAGCTACATATTGATCCCTCTGTGACACCGATGGCACTCTACCACAGACTAATCCAATTCCACCTCTGGGCACTGGTGGAGCAGGAATTACAGAAGCTCAAAGACCAAGGAGTAATCGAGAAAGTGTCTGGGTTACCCCCCTGGCTGTCCCCTATGGTAATCGCAGAGAAACTTCAACAGCTGGAAAAAAAAAAAAAAAAAAAATCAGACTATGCATAGATATGCACCTCCCCAGTAAGGCCATCCAGAGGGAGCGTCACATAACTCAAACTAGGAATGACAGTGGTTCTTCGGATAGGTCTTCAACCAGAAGGGGATCCAGGTGGACATGCGAAAATCTCAAGCCATAAAAGACGTGCCTCCCCCCACAACAGTGTTGGAAGGGCAGAGCTTCCTGGGGATGGCTACGTACTGTGGCAGTTTCATTCCGGAACTCACCACCATGTCAGAGCCACTAAGGAACCTCACACTAGGAGACACCAAGAGCGCTCTCCTTGACACCACCCTGGTGTACTTAGACCTCGCCAAGCATACGGAACTTCTTATAGATGCCAACCCGGTGGGCCTAGGAGCGGTATTGGCACAGGAACAAGAACCAGGAAGATGGGATGCCCTGGCATTCACCAGCAAATCTCTCTCTACTACCAAAGCACGATACGCCCAGCTAGAGAAGGACACTCTAGCCATAAAGTGGGCATGCAGGCACTTCCACCTTTACGTCTGCGACCAACCCTTCAAGGTCATCACTGACCACGAGCTGCTGGCACCCCCCTTCAGAGGATCGGCACCTCATCCACCCCCTCTGATCGAGCGCTGGGCCATCGGTCTGCAGCAGTACCAGATGGAGATGATCTATCGACCAGGTGTGAAGAACCAGACAGATTTCCTCTCCCGACATCCAGCACCCCAGGAAGACCCAGAAAGGCTACCGAAGTCGAAGCGATGGAGGAGCACATCAACATGATCTCTGTGGCTGCATGCCCTATGGCGCTAACCCTCGCGGACATTGCGAAAGCAGCAGAAGCTAACCCAGTCATCTTCAAGGGGCACAACACTGTCCAAGGGGTAGAGTGGCAACACTTCCTAAGGGATGCCAACGCCTGTTATGGGCAAGAAAATACGGAATGAGCTAAGTGTGACCCAGGAGGGAGTCCTGCTGCGGGAGTCCCGCATTGTAGTCCTGGCAACCCTGCATTACCACGCCACCCATCTGGCTCAGAGGACACCAAGGGGGCATGAAGATGAAAGCCAGAATGCGAGAGAAGGTCTGGTTCCCAGGACTGGAGGAACAAGTGGAAGAGATCGCCAACTGATCAGCGTGCCCAGCGCCCATTCAGGCAGAAGAGCCCGCGAAGACACCATGGGAGGAAATAAGCATTGATTTTGGGAGCTTTCTGTATGCCAGGAAGACGTTGGTTTTAATGGACAGTTATTCGAAATACCTGTGGTCAAAGTAATAGGCTCCACCGCATTCACCCGAGTAGGCCCCATGTTGGAAAAGGTATTTGCAATGTTCGGGTGCCCCGACTAAGTCAAGAGCGACAATGGACCCCCTTTTCAAGGAGGGGAGTTTTTAGAGTTTATGCGGGCTCATGGAGTACAACACTGCTAGATCACCCCCCAGTTGCCTCATGCAAATGAAAGGTTCATGTGGACACTCAATAAGGTGCTGCGGATCGCAGTTGCAGAATGCACACACCCAGAACACCAACTTCAGCGGTTTCTGCGGGATTACCGAAGAACGCCCCACAGCACCATCCAACAAGTGCCCTGGACACTAGTGTTCAATGGACCACGGAGAGACAGCATTTCCGTGTGCCCTGGTTGGACACCCCCCACGTATAACAAGGAGGAAGCCCAGGAGCGGCAAAATAGGGCAGCCATCCACAAGAGAAGAGCCAGGCACCGCAATCTGCAACCAGATGATCGAGTGATCATCAAGGATAGTAGGCACTGGGGAATGTTCCGGAATCTATATGAACCCGGTCACTGTACAGTGAGATGTAAAAGGGACTATAGTGACAGTGGAGAGAGATGTAGAAACGGTGACCAGGATTGTCTCCTGGTTCAAAGGAGTGGAAGGAGAGCCCAAGACCCCAGCCAGAGGAAACGACACAGCAATGAGCGAGGGAGAACCAGGGGACAATGAAATCAGCTGGCAGGATGACCAGGTAGGTGGCCAAACCCCACCATTGGTTGAGGCCACCCCGACGCCGGCAACGAGGAACCCTGAGGCAGCTGAGTGCCCGGATGGCAGAGGTCAGCACTCCAGGTGCCACCTGCGAGAAAATCCCCGCCCAAGCTCTCGGCTGAGAAATTTTGCATGCCACCCCACGAGCCACTGTCCGAAGAGGAGGAAAAGAGACAGAGTTAGGATGGGATGTGACAGGTTAGCAATCGTGTTCTACGGGTGAGAGGCCGAAAGTGTCGCACTCACACCCTTGGGCCAGGTGTGGCCCGAGGCTATAAATAAAGGAGAGAATGATCGCTCAAGGTCATTGGCCCACTAATTATAGCATTGCCTCTGCGTGTTATTAACGCCCTCACTGTGTGAATTATCAGGCCTGCCCCAACCCCTTTCACCTTACAACAAGCACCAACCTTCATGATACCATTTTTTTTTTTTTTTACAGCAAATTTTTAAAAAACGTATCAATCAAGAGAAAGAAAGAAAATAGAACGAGGAACAGTGGCTCCTCCATCAAAGAGTAGAGACAAAGAGGCCAAGTCATACAACTATCAGTCCTTGAGGGCTTACGCGAAGCAAAAAAATGCCCATTTTTATAAAAATGAGTGTTAAAAAGTTTTCGTATTTTCTCTGGCACTATGACAGCCATAAAGAAGCTGTAGAATCGTTTCCGTATGATATCGGCAAAGTGCTGTGGGGTAGCTCTTGCACATGATTTTTTTTTCCTTTTGCAATTTTATAATGCGCAAACTGGAACCGAAGGTATCAAAGCACTTTACATGAGCACTAGTTGCATTAGACGGAAATACTCATTTTGAGGCACGGGGAGATGAAATCAGATGGCCAGAATCACAGGTTGTTTGAGTCTCCAGACAGAATCAGACCTGGATCCCCAGCTTCATAGTCGGCCTCTCTAGCCGTTAAGCCGCATTCTTTTTGCCCATCGCCTCCTGAAGTCTTTTGTTGGACTCAACAGGAAGCGCATTTCTTTGATGCGGAACCTGTTTTAGCATGGTTTTAACACGGAAGATGTCACAAGATTCTGCAAAAAAACCCTGCTATATCCGAGACTTGACGGACAAAAAACAATAGGAAGTTATAAGAATTTGATGAACGTTCGTTATAATTACCCGAGCAAACATCCACACACACACACACACACACACACACCACACACACACATACTTGCAACTCGCAAACAGGTCACTTATAGTGGCCAAAAACTTTAACTGTGTGAATCCACAAACATTCCATAGAGAATGGGAGAGTTCCTGGCTGACCAGCTGAGCAACAAGACCAAAGGAGATGGCGCCACCATGTGGTTGGCTGAGTCCAAGCAACGGAACTCATGAATATGTGCTGGAGCTCGTAAATAGGTAGCAGTCGGTCAAACACACCCACAGTTACGAGGTGGTGTCTCTCAAACATGTGCCTCGGGGTCATCCTGTTATTCAATGCAAGTTCCACACAAGCTCATTTTCCACTGTTGGTAAAAGAAGTGGAATGCATAAATGTAGAAGCAGTTCTATCATACTGGTTTCTTGCTGATCTGGTGGACTGATTCATTCATCTGTATTCCACTTACACACAGCTGGAGTAGGTCAAGTGCGTCAATAAATAAAGCACTTGCAATGCAATAGGTCTCGCATTTACGCAAGTTTAAGCTATTGGCATTGTAAATGACAATGCCTTTTACTTAGGTTTTAAAAACGAAAACAAAAATAAAAAAGGCATTGTTATTTGCAATGTCAATAGCTCAAACTCGCGTAAATGCGAGACTTATTGCATTGCAAATGCTTGTTAGATTAAACGCTCCCTTTCGGCCCGTGCCGCAAATTAATTAAATAAACAAGCGCAGTCGCTAAAGTGAAAGTGGACCGCACTACAAATAAAAAAATAAAAAAATAGTGCTTACTGATTTATGAAGGAGACTAACGCCACAAGTAAAAGATCCAGTCCTCATGGGAGGTAACAAATGGCGACAGGGAAGAAACAAGGAGGTACTTACAAGCCTCATTATCAATCAGAAGCCAGCATTTACCAAGGACAATGACACCAGCCAATCAAAAATATGGGTGGAGAGAATGCGAGGCTTCCACAGCATACTAGACTACTGCATGCCTCGCAGAGCGAGTAGCGCATGCACGCTGCTGCTAGGCTTGAAAAAGGGGTAAAAAAAAATGAATAAAAAGAAAAGAAATCACTGATACAGACTTAACAAGGTACGCAGCAGGCATCCTTCCAATGGACCCAACGCCCACAGCAGTGGGCAAACCACAGGAGACCAGAAACTCCACTGGACACACAAGACAGACACCTATTTTCTTATTTTCTAGGGATGGGCATAACTCGTGTAATTCAGTGTAGTAGAAATCACACAGAATTAAACCACAACTCTGCGAGATTCCTTGGAATTACGCAAGAGCAACAATTCTGTATTTCAGCACCATTTTCCTAACTCAAAAAATGGCCCCTTATGTCAGAAATGGCCTTTTAAAAAATAGCACTAATGCAAGAGAACGTGAATAGCGAATGTGCTATTTGTGCACTTGGGATAGGATTCCCCTCAATTTACTCCCAGCATTAAGCACTATATTCTTAGCCGCTCACGTTCACTAAATGCACTCTTGCAGGATAGGATCCCCCCCCCCACCCACCCACCCACCAATTACACAAGCGGGAATAATCAGGTTTCAGCTTTCACAGAGTAATGTAGAATTACTTAATTTAATCGGATTACTCCAGCGAAATTGTAATTCCTCCCAGGCCTACTATTTTCTCTAGCCCAATTACCTAGTCCATAAGCAGGCAGAAATTCAGCAGTGACCAGGTCAGCTCTTCTCGTTTTTCCTTAGCGGGTGAAGCAAATATTGTCTTGGCTTCTACTGAGGACCGGTCCATGCAGATGGAGATATTAAAGAGGACATGCAAGTGTTTCATTTGTTTGGCACATTAACTCATTACTGTGTAGTCCCTAACAGTTGTTCCTCCCCACCCCCGCCACCTTCCACCAATTTTTACTTCAGAATGTAAGCAAAGCATACAACACTACGATCCGCGAGTTCGTAATTGGAGGGATTAGAATGGGCAGGGACATGCCACAGGTGCCTTAAATAGAGCAAGTGAGTTATGATATCTGAATGGTTCCAGACAGGAGAATATGCAGTTACCAGAATGTTCAAGGTATGACTCACTTTTGTAAAAGGCTCGTAAAACAAAAAAAAAGGGGAAAACCTGGATTACATGGGGGTGTGTACTCACTGGCAAGGAAAGAACGTAATGAGAATTTAGAGGGGTTTAATGTATTCTAGCGCAGGTACGAAAACGACCGGGTACACTCTTAAGAATTCAGCGGGCATTACATTGATTAGGGGATTTACCCCAGTTGTATACCTGTATGTTTTTAACTGCATTTATGTGTTTAATGTGGTAAACAGGATTTATGTAACAAACGTAGCCAATGACAGTTTTTAAATTTATAGACAACCCCTGACGAAGGGCCAAAGGCGGCCCGAAATGCACTGGGTATTGAAAGCAACATAATGAGGAATACTTATGTAAAACGCCATGCTGCAGAGTAAAGCCAGTATCGGCAATTCTACAGCATTAAGGATTGTGTAAACATAGGCGTGACTGGATAAAATGAGGACTGTTCCACAATTGATTAAAAAAATGAAAATAAAAACGCTTTGATAAAATTGGAGCAAACGTTACATCTATATGCATGAACTACGGCTGTGCGTCCGGCATGGGGAGTTACGTCGCCCCACTTCTTTCAGTGATTACTGTACATTCCGGGCTTGCACGCCAACAAAATATAAACAAATGAGTTATTGATGAAAGAATGGAGATAACCATGTGCACTCTGTCACCATTTCCTTGAAAGTTGAAACTCAGCCAAGGTCACACTTGCAAGAATCTCTTGGGAACTCAAGCCATTGACCCAGACAAAGGAAGGAATATTTGAACAATTTACCTACAATGTATTGACCATAACGTGAAACACAGGTGGTAATAAAGCTTGGGAAAATGAATTAAGGGGCGGGAACATTGAACAATGATCCTAAAGTAAAATTTTACAAGTAGCATGGCGTGATGACCTCCTCCCCTTGCCCTGCCCAATCACAAGTAGGGGTTTTCACAATATTGAAACATTTAGGGGTGGAACATACACATAGAATAGCATAATTGAGGCAGTTTAGTTAAATACACAGACACAGCCAGTCACAGATTCAGGGACAGCCACAGACTCTACGCCGACTGCAGATGCCAGAGACCCTGCTCGAGAGACCGAGATACTGATCGAAGAAGCCAATCATCTAAAAGGGGAGTTGCGGAAGAATTATCGATGAGAGTAGTGTCAGAGAGGGGTGCGACGCAGGCGTTGCACTTAGAAGAGGTCACCTTCCCGGTCCTGAACCGGTCCTTCTCCTTCATCTCCCTACCTGTTCTGGAGATCTTCACCCGACTCCTAGGCCAGGGGTGCGGTCCGCACACTATCCTAGGTAAATATAATTCTGTGTAGTATGTCCTTGTACTGCTCTTTGTTTCTCCCTCTTCAGGTACTGTCATCATTATCTTTTAATTGAGACTTCTATTTTAACTTGACTTAAAATCTTCCTTAAGGAAGGTGTAACCGTATTTCATTTTTTACTCACAAAATTATTGGGTAGATAAAACTCTTTGAGTCTGTGGTTATTTTATAGATTAAGCTTTTAATGTCATTTCTACTTAATATAACTAAGCAACTAGATTCATTGACCAGAGGAAATTATCATCAAGGAGATCGAGTTGGTAAGAATTTGGTAAAGGTAAATACAAACTCGCAGGTAAACCAAAATTGATGCCAGCGGTTTAACTAGCTTATTTGTATGGATGTTATGGGCCCAGGTGAGTATATGGTATGTGTGTAACCCAAGCTAGTAACCCGCTCCATCAGTGTCACTCCCTTTCTTGCGCTGTGCCAACCTATTAATGTCTGAATACTGAGTAGGGGCAAGGGGCCTGTGCAGAAGTGGCCTCACTTGTTTTCAGGTGTATATAAAAAAAACTTTGCCGAAGCAGTGTTTTGCGGAAAGGCAATATGCTAATGTGGGACACTTTTTTTTTTCTCAGCGTGCCCGGGCAGATTTCTAATCCCACTCCAACCCTGTATAGAACCCACTTTCATGTTTCTGTGTAAAGAACGAGGATATGCAATGATGCAGTAAGACAAAATACCATTAATACAGACCAATTTTATGTAAACTACAAGGTGGATTACTCATGCTGCAAGATTGTCTTCTTCACTACTCACTGATTTAACACCAGACTGTGCTCCAATAGAACATCTAATGAGCCACGACCTACCAGTGAGGGTAACATCGTCCATTCTGTTAATTGCAGCCGTATTAACTTTACATTGTGTCCTTATCGCCAGCTTTATGGAAAGCCCAGCTCAATGTCATAACTGACCCATTATAAAGTTTCCAGTGTGTGTAGAGTTGAGGTTTATGGAAACTGGGTAAACTAGAAAACAGCAAAGTCTACTATATGTGGAACTCTGAAAACCTACAACATGTCCTTACTGGGTCCCTGTGGAATCTTGCAGAGTGCTCCCATTGCAGATGCAATCGGAAGGCAATACAAGGCTCTACCTTGGGCACTAGGGAGTAAGGCAAGATTGCACACGAGGAGCAGAATGGAAGTTTCCAAGGTAAAATATGCATAATTAAAATCTGCACCTTGAAAGTTGCACCAACATTGGTTTGCGGCGCAAGGCTACTGCCAATTGTAAAGTATTCAGACTATTTGTGCAATGAGGAGTTATCAATGTTTGAACCTAAAAGCACAGACTCCATTCATGGCGTACAACCGGGGCCGCTGGAATTATGGGGCTGTGTGGCGATTGTCGCATTGTTATCGATTTGCAGCATAATTCATTATCTGCCTCAATCTGCAGATGTTAACAACCAAAAAAGAATGGTTGAGCTCAAAGGGTTCAATATTAATAAACATGCAGCAACACATGTTGCCACACAGTGGACGCCCCTTCGCAAAGCTGGGCTGATCACCTTTCTGTTGCTTAAAGGTGTGCTCGAGTGCTAAACTGGTGTGAATGAGGCGCAACCAATGCCCATACTGTGGTACTAAGTTCAACAAGCATTTGCAATACAAAAAGTGTTGGATTTGCGAGAGTTACAGCTATTGGTATTGCAAATGACAATGTCTTATCTATGCGTTTCGTAGTGGAGTAGAGGTGTATGGCTTGGAGTGGAATTATGTGGGTTGAATTGGAACTGCTAGTTGTGGAATAGTGTGGGTTTGAATTGTGTGGTGTATAGTGCATTTGTGTTTTGGAATTATGTGATATAGTGAATAGATAGGTGTGAGTGCTGCACAGAATAGATGGAAAGAAAGAGGGATAGGTAGTTTGTGCACGGTATGGTGAATACATCCTAGCAGAGGAGAACAGTGTGCGAGAAAAAGAGAATAAAGGGGAGAGCAGGTCATACACGCATAAATAGGGAGAGCCTGTGTATGTAGAAGAGAGCTTAAGAAGAAGAGGAGAGCGTGTGTCGGAGGGACGGAAATGTTGACAAAACATAGAAAAGAAATTGTGCTTGAAGACCTGAAGAGACTATTAGAGTGGCGGGAAGAGTGCATGAGAGAGGAGAGAGTGTATGAGAGAGGGCGGGACGAGTACGAGGGGCACCTAGAGGGTGGGGGGGGCGAGAGGTGGACTTCTGCACAGCGCAAGGTGGTAGAGGAAGGTAGTTTGTGGGACCAGGCAGTATAGAGAAGAGACAGGTAGTGGGAAGGTGGGATGAGAGGGGGTAGTGGAATTGCGAGATGAGAGGGGTAGTGGCAGTGTAAAGTAGAGATAAGAAGGGCAGTGGGTTGTGGTGGAGAGTGGATAGGGTTGGTAGAAGTGAGAGTTTGAGATGTGTTTTGGAATGGTTGTGTTGTGTAGTGTGGAGTTGTGTAGTGGAAATATGTGGTACGATATGCTTTGGAATAATGTGGATAGTAATTGAATGGTATTAACTCTAGTGGAATTATTTAGAGTGTGAATTTGTGTTATGGAGTTATGTGGAAATGTATTGTGTGTTGTGTATTGGCATGTTGGGGGGCTTGCATTATGTGTCGTGCTGTTACATTTTGTGGCATGATGTGGGAATTTGTGGTGTGTACTGCAGGTATGTGGTGTGTTGTAGAATTGTGTTGTGTAACCCACTTCCTCTCCCCGGATAACAAATGCTGTGGTAAGACAATAGAGAAGGTTACTGTGTTGGATGCATGCAGAGAGCATGGTGAAAAAAAAGGGCTACGGTGGTGCGAGAGAAAACATAGGCAGGAAGAAGATAGAAAAAGAGGAGAAATGTGTAGGAGAGCGAGTCATGATGTAGTGAGATGAGGAAAGAAGATATTGGGAAGAAAAGAGAAAAGTTTAATAAAGCTGGAAATTGCAGCTAGGAGAAGCAACTCCAACTACGTCCAGCATCACATGGCCTGTGGATTGAGGTGATCGAGCCCCTTTTCCACATCCCTTTGCTAAGGAACAGTCACTGCTGTAAAAGTAAAGTGAACCCTGTTAGTGTCAGAGATGACGAGTTGAAGTCCAAGGGAGAGAGGAGCATGGGGCCACACTTACGTTTTAGGGGAGGGCAAAGAGCAAGGAGGGTAAACCTCCTGGCCAAGGAAAGGGAGAGAAGGAGCACAAAGTGAAAGAACTTATAATTACAGTTTTTTAAAAAATATAAAAGCAGGCTTGACCTAAAAAGAGAGAAAATTAATAGTACAAAGTAGGAACACAGAGAAAGAAGAGCAGATCAAGGGACGAGAGAGAAAAGAGAAAGAAATAAAGTAGGTATGGCAAAGAGACAAAGACCTGCAGAGAAATGGAGATAAGAAATATATTATAGCACCAAAAAGGATTAGGAACAACCCCAAGATGAAGTAGGTTTTACATAGCTTTGAAAGAATTATTGCTAACATGGTCATATAGCTTATTTGATCTTGAAAGGATCTCGAAAAGTCATAGCGTGTAATCTTAGAGTAGCAGGGGTGAACAATACCACATCATATATTCAACTAATGGAGAGTTGGCCTCCTGGATAAAATGCATTTCCTTCTAGAGTTGTTAGCATAGGGCCCTTCGATGCATAGCTTAAAAGTAGGCGAGGACCAGTGGTTCAACGATGCGAATGGTGGGTGGACGCCTAGATAGCTTAGTACATAGGCGAGTTAGTGGAGTTTAGATGGTTAGTAGATGGAGCGAGTTGATGGATGGACAGACATACGAGTGTATAGATGCGTGCATAGAAGAGTGGGTAGAGGGATACTTGAGTAAATGCAGGGCTTTAAGTGGGCCGGATCTCACGGATGCTGAGCACCAGCGGTTTTTTTAAACGGAGCCTCGAAACAGGTCTCTATCTGGCTCTGTTTTGTGCCCTGGCACAGGCGGTCCATTTTTTCTCCGGACTGCAGTGGCAGCAGGCACATTGATGTGCGCGTGCTCACACTGCTCACTTCTCACCAGTGGAGAAGTTACAGCATGACGTCATGCCAGGTGAGCCTTGTAGGCGAAGGGCAATCCTTTAAAGATAGTCATTTTCTGTCTGGATTTCGCTTCTCTTTTTGAAAATCAGGAGCAGCAACAGTGTCCTGGTGTCACCGGGCTTTAAGTGGAAGGTTTTTCAATATAATAAACAAGCCATAGTTGCTGCTCATTTATCTCATGCAACTAACAACCATTGACAAAGCCAATAGTCCTCACTTGTTGTAGATATGATGTTACTTGTATCATATCTGGATGCAACGACAGAAACAGCAAAATACAAGTCGGGCGGCACACTATGCTAAGCACAGATTTGTAGCTTACGTGGTTTTAAGCCACGCCCTTAAGTACATTGGCCACGCCCCTTTGAGACACCCCTCCCCCCCCCTGTTTTTACATCCCACTCAAAGCCCTGAGTAAATGGATGGTCAAAAAGAAAAGTAAACGTGAAAACGTTTCAGAATGAGTGAAATATGCAGGCGGGTAAGTAGATTAATGTCTGAACCAATCAGAAGACATGTTACTAGTAAAACTGCAGTGCGTCTCTTACGGCAGAAGTGATGGACACTGCAGCAGCCCCTGCACCTGTTGTCTTCCACATGGAGAACATGATCGCTGTTTTTCTTCCCGCCTGCAACCTTGGATCTGGCAGAGCTCCGCGTTCTGTAGTTGGTCCCGGAAGAGAAGGAAGTTGGCAAATAAATGCCTGTGCATAATATATACTGACATTCCCCAGAGGGATTAGATCGCCTGCCTGGTGTCAATACATTTGAGGGAGAGGTGGGGATATTCATGAACATATATTTCGGGCAGATCAAATAAAGTTAGTTATAAGTTTTAAAAATATTTATAAACACAGTAGTGAAATGTAGTGACTTTTCAAACATTAATTTGGGGGAGATCTCGTATATTGTAGTGTCTTTCAGTAAGATGGGGTCTGTCAGGAAAACTGGGAGGAATGACACTCCCGTCAAGGTGATTCAAGGAAGGGGGGGGGGATGACCTCCAAACCTGAGGTTATTGGAGATCTGTTCTTTTCTGTCGTTTTTTCATAGCGCGAACCTGTTATCGAGAGCGAGAGAACTAGACTTGCTTGTTTCTTTTCTTCGACCACAGGGAGATGGAGTGATTTGTCCAGAGCCACGCTGTGTTGAGCCGAGGCTGGCATTAGAGCTTGGTTTCCCTTAGTGCAATGTTGGCAGCCGCAGGCTTCCCCTAGTTGAACTGTGCTGTGGGCCAGAGTCGTCAAATTTGCAAAAAGCGGAAACGGTTTCATCTCCTCTTGTAATATTTATAAACCACATAAAATTCAGGTAAATTTGGAGACTATTTTAATGAAACCTTTGAACATTTGGCCGTGTGATTATACAAAGCTGCGCAGTGAGGCCTTGGGTATCAGCTACGCAATTAGAACACGGTACACTCCAATTACACAAGTTTCCCAATACTACTGGCGACGGGTTGGTGACTTTTCGCTGTCCCTGTGACTGTGTGGGTCCGTGTGCGATATCCAGACGTGTGCGGTGTTCTTGCCACGTTTCAAGTGCGGCTACCAATGATCCGGCGTACAGAGAACACCCAATCCAAGTCACAGCTTGGGTGGAGCCTCCGGTTCTCCAGCCGGCCGTCTCGGCCAAAAGGTACTCCCTGCTGCAGCAAGGTCCGCACGTGTAGTTGAGAAGGCCGGGTGGTGCAGCGCCCTCTGCTGGCTGCCCGGAGATTGACGGTCCTGCTCTGGTGGGAGGCCTGTTCTGACAGGCCAGCACAGAAGGAGAACAAGTCTGCTACAATAAACCGGGCATTTGTGTTTTTCAAATGACCTGGATGCAGAGTGTGTGCAGACACAATATTATGGACTGAGTGTCAGAGCCTATAATTGAGGTCAGTGGAGACTTGCCAGTGATTACGCTTGAGGGAGGCTGATGCAGCATGCTGGACACTTCTAGATTGAACAAGGCTTTGACCTAGCTACAAAACTCACATCCAAGAGGGTCAATATTCAAGAGTCAACCCAGGTGGCACCCCATCCTAATCCACCTCATGGCGACAATAGCGCCCGTGGAGCCGTTCACAGTGCAAGGTGCCCCGCCTGCACCAGCCCCCAAATTGAAGGAGTGGGTAGAAAGAGTACTATTTTCTTTGAAGCCTCCAAAGTAGGCAATGCATAAATTCTTTTGGGGACGGGGGACACTTATAAAATATCTCAGTCCATTAATGAAGCAGCTCCAAAGACATCTTACACTCATAGCAGCTCTCATGACGCACTTTGAACCAATGGCGAATCAGGACTACGAGAGGTTGGTATTTTGTCAAGCAAGACAGTCCATTGATGTCTTCCATGCCCGCCTTAAGGAACTTGCCAGCACTTGTGGGTTTAACAATGAACACAAGGAAATATGAGGCCAGGTTGTACGAGGGTGAGCCTCAGCAACATTTTGTGAGCGGATACTAGAAGTATCGGAAAAATCCCTAGAGGATATTTTAATGCTGGGCAGGACCCAGGAAATGTGCAGAGCTTGAGTTGCCCACATGAAAGTGGCCTTACTGGCCAGAGTGAAGACTGAACCTACCAATGCTATCAAATCAAATCCTACAGCTGAACCAGGTTGGAGAGACCGCACCAGAACACAAACCCACAGATATTGTGGTGGAAGTAGCCATCGCCCTACTGAATGCCCGGCGAGAGGAAAGAAGTGTGCTGGGCTTGGCAAACTCAATCATTTCATATTTTTTAATATATATTTTTATTGGGTTTTCAGATACATACGGCATATTTTGAATCAATTCTGCATTACAACAATTGTACATCAACATTGAGAATACAGTTTCTTTTATACTCTTCCAGTAAACAATAGAAATTATATATATATATATATATATATATATATATATATATATATAGAAATTTTCGCGAGGATTCGTCAACCGGCGCCAAAGTTATTCCAAATAGAATGTTGCGGATTTCCTATGGAAACACGGTCCTAACTATAACTATCTACTGGCGACCGGCAGTAGATTATATATATATATAAAAATCAAAAAAACAAACATTTGTAGAGCGCACTACCTACCTGTGAGGGTCTCAAGGCGCTAATCGAACAGCCAGGTCTTGAGTAGGCTCCTGAAGGTCAGCAGATCTACAACTGCATCTCCGCGCGTGCATATGCATTACGTTCTTGAATGAGTTTCCTGCTGCCTCTTTGTACAATAAATGCTTCGCTCTGAATACTCGCTTTAGTCAGTGAGTGTGGTTGCCAACCGTAATATACGTCGTGTGAAAGTCGTTGATGCTGTGTATTAAAATATTACTGCGTTGCGCAACTGTCAGGCAACCATTAGTAGTGTTTAGATGAAAACATCACGTTTTTCTCACTCCTTCCCCCCCCCCTCCACTTCCTCCCCTCTTCTTTATTGTGGTTTGTGTGTAGAACCTTTAATTGGAGAGAAAAAAAAAAAGGGGGGGGGGGAAGAAAAAAAAAAACCCTCCAAGAAGAAACAGGAAAGAAAACCCAAATACAAGTTCTGCTAAGTGAACAAACTAATAAAAAAAAAAAACATTTGCAATGCAATAGGTCTCAAATTTACGCCAGTTTGAGCTATTGACATTGCAAATGGCAATGCCTATTATATATTTTTTCGTTTAAAAAACATAAATAAAAGGCAGTCATTTACAATGCCAATAGCTTTAACTCGTGTAACTGCGAGACCTATTGCATTGCAAATGCTTGTTTAGGACTGTTGCCCTGGCTGCAGCCTTGAAGTGTGCAGACATAACAGGGTAGATTAAGAACTGTGCTGTCCACCAACACCTCTTTCTGCGCCCCTGAATTCCACCCTCAGCTCCTCCCCTGCTGGAGAATTAACGAACGTGAGTGCCCTGTGGTTTTGTATTGTTCTTCCAGGGCTATCAAGTCTGTAACTGTTGCACAGGACCAAGGCGCTGGATGGTCTCAAGTTGCATAAACTTAAACAAGTTGCCGACATAATGTATATAAAATGGAAGAATGACATCGTCATTTAAGGTATTCCTGAGGGCTGTAAACTGCAGAGTATGTGAAGCCAATGGCCCCTGACGATAACAGTAAATTAGCTTGTAATCCAGGCGGGGACATATACAACTCGGACCGAGGGGTTTATTTCTTCCCACAGTCCTGGCCTTGTGTAAATACACTTTATGAGGAAATGTGAAACACATTGAGGGTTGCTCTGTTTCTCGTCCATCGTGCTCGTTGTCAGGCCGTGTCCCTTTGTTAGACGGATGGGCGCGTGCTTCAATCAGGCGGATTCCTTCGGTTTACAAGGGGAATGTTTGTTTGTGTGTTTGAGTGTGTGCGCGCGAGCGTGCGCAGATGTGTGTGTGTGTGTGTGTGTGTGTGTGTGTGTGTGTGTGTGTGTGTGTGTGTGTGTGTGTGTGTGTGTGTGTGTGTGTGGTGCGTGTGGTGCGTGTGGTGCGTGTGCGTGGTGCGTGTGTGTGTGTGCGCGTGTATTGTTGTTCTTTTTAATGTCCATGACTTCTGGTGTGAAACAAAAAGTGAACACCATCCATTTAAAAGATATGCCAGCTAGACACAAAACGGTAGACCCAGACCTGCCCAGCTGCCCTTTGTGCTTGTCGTTGGTACTTTAAATTCCCACTCAGTACACAACTTACGCTTTTTTTATGAGAAGATAATTAGGCCAATATGTGTGGTTTCAAGTTACTCATTAAAATCAAATTATTGATTGCGTTAGACACAGATGCTCTGTCACACACAAACGCGAGCGCGCACACAAGCACTGGCTAGACAAAGTAATCTTTGCAAGTGCGACGGCCTTAAGTCACAGTGCACAGGAGTAGGGTCGGATGAATGAGTGAGCAGAGCAGGCCTTGATGTCTGGCTGCGCAGGGCCCTTTCATGTGGCACAGAATCAACACAACATGATTTACAACAAAATAAACCCGGAACTCTGCACCAGGACTCCAGGCCATTCCCAGCGTGTAACACACACACATCCTGCTCGCCGTTTGCAGTGTTCGTTCGAGATTGATGAGAAATTCAGCATATGGCAAACACGCAACTAGAATTATCAGAGCCAGAAGTTGTTTTGGAAAAAACTCACCTTTTTAATGGTTTTTATTTTTTGGGGGATCTCATGGACGTAATTCCAAGAAGCTCTTTACAGATTATTTGCAATTATTGATGTATTTATTTATAGCAACAAATAATATATCGATCAGGAATGGTGCACACCTGGTCACTTAGGACAGTGGTTCCCAAACTTCTTCAACCCTTGGTGTCCTTGACCTATTGGCCTTTGGGCGCGGCTCCCCATTATGTTACTTTATTTTTATTCAGGTGGGTGGGGGGTGGGGGGGGGGGGGATGCAAGCCCAGCCTCGGCTCACTACCTTAGGATCTTTGAGCAGATATTTCAGTTACCCTAGTAAAGCGCCTTATGTAGTTCCTTTTTTTGAAGGAGGCAAGGGAGGAGATTTCCCGGCTATTTCTGGGTAGGAAATTGTGGGAGAACAAGCCTCTTGAATTTAAGTTCCAGGTGGGTTAGGGAGTTTATATTTTCTCCTCAGATATTGTCTGAGTTATATAGCATGAGGAAAGCGCGTGGATACATTTGAAGACATGGCAAACTATTCTGATGAAAATACGATCTCTTGCTGAGCCAATGTAGAGCCCCTTGCCCTCCATAACATGGTGTCTTCCTCCTGAGAGCGCCCCTTGCCCTTCATAACAAGGTCTCTTCCTCCTGAGAGCCAATGAACAACAGCAGTTGAGGTCTTTGGAGATCGTAATGCAGGAAGACTGGCAAAGACTGAATATCAGTAGTAGTAAGTGATATCTCTAGAAGCAGTAACGATGCTGGCTTCAAGCAGAAGTATAAAACATGGGCACAATGAAGTGAGTTATGTGCACCTGGCTGTTATTAGCCTTCTTGTAGCAAGGATTAGAGACAGACAAAAGGACAAGCCCCATCTAGAAACTTCTTCACCTTGAACATAAACTGCAGTCCCACCTTCGCCACTACCATCCGCTGAAAAGCAGTGTTCCAGAAGAACTTATTAGAATCACTTTACTAACAAGGCTTTCACTCAATTTCTAAAAAGGTGCCGTTCTCCTTCATGCCAGTGTCTGTCTCCGAATTCCAGCCACAAGAAGGCAATCAATACATCCCACTGTCTGGGGAAGCTGTATCAACCCTCCATCTTCCTCTGTGTTGAACAAGAGGCCATCCAATATAGATCTCACTGGTCCCAGTACAAAATTCTCACCACACATGCAGTCCCACCAACATACATGCGGCAAGCAGTTGTTGCATATATGCACGCCCTGTATGCACACGTGATATTAGAACAAGAATCTCAAGGTTCACATAAAAGCAGAAATATGCACGTGAAGTGTGGGTAGACTACTCTCTCCCTGGCACAGATAAAAATGTCTGGTCACTCAACCGATTTACAAAAGCTAGGCACACAGACCGATTTACAAAAGCTAGGCAGACTGCCACCACCTCTCTGTGTAACTTACCCAGAACATGCAAAGTTGTTCTACGCCTGCTATGAGGGCGATCATTGTGCACCCCTCAAAGTCACAACATAGGTTCTGCACCTTGCATTACCATGAACACGTTAGGTACACCCTAGGTTAGCATGATACCAGAGCTAAACAAAATCACAATATTAGTTTCACATGCAGCCGGGCACACACAGTCTTTGCTGTGCGGGTAACATTCCCATTCCAACAACCACCATGTTACTAACTTCCAGCCGCTGGGCAACCAGTTGACGGGTGTTGGAGGTCTCTGTGTGTTTAGAGAAGGACAGTGCCAAAGTGTAGCACCAAAATATGTTGTACGACACAAGGCACTGAAATCTAAGACTACCCTTATATATCATGGAGAATAATGAAAATTAAAAGAGACGCAGGGGGAAAGGTAAGGTTGAAACTTGTGGCGATAGAAAACAGTGCTAAGCACGAAGGCATGTGCTGGCCACAACTGGGATATGATGGACGGAGACTAGTAAGGTAAGTCTGGTGTGTGGGGAAAGGCTGGGCAGGAGTTTTTATTTATTTGTGTAGTTTTCTATACCTCAAACGTGGCCAAAATATTAAAAGTGCTTTACACAAATAATTGAAAAGTTACTAGATGAAATAAGTCAATCACTCTTAACCCCAGAAAGATATGTATGACTTAACTGGTGACAAAGTAAGAATTTGATTATATACACGAAATAATAAATACATAAACATATAAGTACCTGGAAGGAAAGATCTGGTAATAAAAACATTTTTGTGAGGAAAGGAACTAAACTCCTACCGTGTCTAGACGTGCATGAAAGGGGTGAACATGGGTCAGAGCGTCACTCCCGCTAGCACACGTCGAGTGTAATCACAAGTCGAGGGAGGCTCTGGGGCCCTCAGACATCGATATGTGGTTGCCTCAGGGTTATTCGCCTTTAAAAGGGCGCCTCTGGGATGTTCACACGTGAGGGGTGTCTTTCTCTTGCATCCTCGCAAGCAGACAAGTGGCTGGCTCTGGAGCGCTCACACTTCTGGAGGTGCCTGATGAATCTCTGGTTTTCCTCACACGTCTAGGGTGGCTTTGAGGGGCTCTCATCCAGTCGGTGCGTTGTTGGCTCCAGGGGGGTTGACACTTTAGGGTGCCTCTTCTGTGCTTGGCCATGCTTTGCCGTTTTCTTTGCTCCTGCCCCTCGCTGGCACAGCCTACGCAGGGGCACTTAGGGGCATGGGCAGTTCTCTGCAGCCAATCCTAAATCCTGCAAGGAGCCAAGGCTGACGGACCTGCACCCATCGGCACCAGACAGTTTTAAAATCCAACCCCTGTGCAGAAACCAGTAAATCCGAGCCCGTTCTCGCCCCTTCGCGCAAAGAAATCAGCGGTCCCGTCCGAGTGTGAGGTATCAGACAGTGAGAAGAGGACTGTCTGCTTTAATTTAAATATTTGTAAAGCACATGCCTGTTACCGGGGTACTGTTTTTCTGGCGCTAGGAGTTGAGATAGGAGTCATTGAAATAGATAGAACACACACGTTTTCATCGCTCTGTTGAAACCTTCCTCCATCCGCGTGGTGCGCATTAGTGGGAGGGCGCACACAGTGGATTTAGAAGTGAAAAGGAATATGGAACATTCTGGAGGGAGAGGGGACACGCAGGGTTGTGGGTGCAGAGGGAAGAAGCGGTAAATTACCCGTACATCTTTAAAAACATATTTCATCATTAATAATTGGAAACCGCCCCGATTGTGAAGGTAACAAGTGCATTATGGGCGAGGATGTTTTGACAAAGCAACCCTGTCAGAAGGTAGGTGAAGGTATTTCATGTCATTACCTCCTCGTCCAGTCTTCCTCGCCACAGTATTCACAAATGAGCCTCAGGCTCCACACAGAACTCCAAGTAAAATTAAAAGAGCAGCGCTCTAGTCTCCCCTCCCTCCTCCAATATGGCCCCCAGTGTCTTCAGCCAATCCCATAAAGGGATACATATCAAACAACACGACCTGTTCTTTTTTTCTGCACTTCTCCGAGTGCTGTGTCACCTGTGTTGGTCAGGTGAGTGGGGCTAGGTTCCTGCTTCAGCGGTACCGTTATGCCCTTGGGTATCTAGTTTGGGGGTAGTAGTAAGGTGTTTTTACACGATCGTTTGTTGTCTTAACTGTATTGTATTTTACCTCCTGCTTCTGCCTTTGCACCTCTGGTCCTGCTTTAGCGGACTTTCAGTGGCGTTTGTTTTGTTTATAGGCATGTGTCGTACTGTGACACTGACACTACCTCGTGGTTTGTTTAATTTCCCGGCCGCGTGTCCTGCTAAGCGGACATAGCGTGGCCGGATGCGTTTGATCTAGGGGCCCGAGGCTCCCGGTGTCATCCTTACCTCCTGTTGATGCCGCGTGTGCGTGCTGTGGGGGCAGGTGTATCCCGTCCGCGTTTCTTTATGATGATGGTTCGTTGCGCGTTCCTTGATGTTCCACTCTATCTCGGACCTCGCTTGCACGGTCTATGGGCATGCGCGCGGCTGTTTTTCATCCGGCATTTATGTTGGAGTGTCTGATTACAGGTGCTGGCTTGTTTGGTTGCCTAGCAACCCCGGGGTCTTTTATGCCAGGCGTGTTGTCTTCTTACCTGCCTGTGTTTCACTTCATGCGTTCACTGGTGTGTTGCTATAATGGAGAGTGGTTCTGTACCTGATTCTGCTCCTGGGGCTTCTGGTTCTGGTATCCAGATCCCCTCTATGGAAGTGTTGCAGCAGATGATCAATTCTGCTGTGGCTGCTGCTATGCAAGGTCAGACGCCTGTTCCTCCTGCGAAGCGGGCTAAGGTGGATGACGCTGCGGCTGCTGATTCCGACATTGAGGAGGAGGTTGATGTCAGAGGTCGATTTTTGCAGGGTGCTGACCTGAAGGAGGTGCTGGGTCACATTAGAGAGAACTTGGTGTTTCCTGCTTCTGTTGTTCCTCTGGAAGACGATCTCTTTGCGCAATACCAGCGTCCTGAGCCTGATTCTTTGCCTCTACACTCTTCAGTCTTGAAGGTCCTGGAGAATGAATGGAAAGATGTGGACAAGGGTTCCTTTCCACGCTTTTTGAATAAAAGGTACCTGCTACTGGACTTTGATGTGAAATTCCCTTCCTCGGTGAAGGTTGATTCCTTGTTGGCCAGCATGGCGTCTCATGGAACTATAGTGTCTGAGGATTCTTCTCCTGCTGACCCGGTTGACCGTAAAGTGGATGGTGCGGTGAAGCGCACTTTTGCGGCTGCGAATTTCTCTATCAGGGCGGCTGCCTATGCTTCTAACACTATCCAATCCTTGCTTAAGGATTTTCAGTCTCTGTCTGACTTGATGGACCAGGGGGAGGATGTTTCTTCTACCCTGGCTATGATGGAGCAACAAGTTCGGTTGCTTTCGGATGTCTCCTTTGACTCTTTGGGAGCAGCGGCTTCCGCGGCTGGGTCTTCGGTGGCTGCGAGGCGCCAGTTGTGGCTTCGTTCATGGAAGGCTGATGCTGCGCAGAAAAATCTAATGAAGATTCCTTTTTCTGGGGTTAAGCTTTTTGGGTCGCCTCTGGATGACATGGTTAAGAAAACGGCGGAGGACCGTAAACTCCTGGCTCCTGAGAGGGCGGGTCACTTCCGTTCCTTTGGTTCTCAGAGGGCTTTTGGCCCTTCTCGGAGGGGTCGAGCTGGTCAGCCCTTTCGTGGGAGGGGGCGTGGCCGGGGTGCTCCTTCCTTTGGAAAAACCCGGTTCTCCGGTTCTTCTTCCTCCTCCACTCCTGCACCAAAGTCATGACTGGATCGCTCCTGATATGGGTCCGGTTGGGGGTCGCCTCAGTTTCTTCCTGGAGTCTTGGAGAATGACTATATCGGACAAATGGGTGCTGCAGGTGGTTTCAGAGGGATTGCGTATTGGATTTATCCAGACTCCCCCAGACTGTTTCAGGGCTACTCCTTGTCCCAGAGATCCTGTAAGGAGATTGGCGCTTTTGGAAGGCATCTAGTCCCTGGTGGTGAAGGGTGCGGTGATTCCTGTTCCCATCGATCAATTGGGGTTGGGTGTGTATTCTATCCTATTCCTGGTGTCAAAGCGCACTGGGGATCTTCGACCAGTGATGGACCTGAAGTGGGTGAATACTTACATACCTCACCAGAAGTTCAAGATGGTTTCCCTTCAGTTGATCCTTCCTCTGATATCTCAGGGCGACTTCCTTGCATCGATAGACGTGAGGGATGCTTATCTCCATATCCCTGTTCATCCAGACTCTCAGAAATTTCTCCGGTTTTGCGTGATGGGTCAGCATTACCAATTCCAGGTAATGCCCTTTGGACTCTGCTCTGCTCCCAGGGTCTTTACTAAGGTTCTGGCTCCTCTTATTGGACATTTGCATGGGGAGGGCATTAGTGTTTTTCCTTATCTGGACGACATTTTAATTTCTGCTTCTTCTCTTCCTAAGGCGGAGTTGCATGTCCAGAGAGTGTGCCATGTCCTGGAGCATCATGGGTTCCTAGTGAATGTACCGAAGTCCTCCCTGGTTCCTGCACAGGAATTGACTTTCATTGGGGCTCTGTTCAGGACTCGGTTGGGTATGGTGTTCCTGCCACCTCCCAGGATTCTGTCCCTGGTGTCTGCCGTTCGTGCCCTGTTGGTGGGGCATTCTCATCCTGTGAGGTGGGGCATTCTCATCCTGTGAGCCTATGGTTAAGGGTTCAGGGTCTGATGTCGGCGTCATTGTTGACTGTGCCGTGGGCTCGTCTCCACATGTACCCGGAGGTGTCCCACGTTTTGTCGCATTGGGACCCCTGTTCCCTAGATATGACTGTTTTGGTTCCTATGTCGGAAGAAATTCGGGTGGTCCTGGGTTAGTGGTTGGACGAGGGTCATCTGTCCAGGGGACGCCCCTTTCTGATTGTTCCCACCCGCGTGGTCACTACCGATGCCAGCCTGCTGGGGTGGGGTCCTACTCTGGGGGATTCGACGACTCCGGGGGTTTGGCCTCAGGTCGGTGTTGTCATGTTCCTCCAACTACAAAGAGCTGAAAGCCGTCCTTCTGGGTTTGTTGGATTTCTCGGATCTGGTTCAAGGTCACCATGTGCATGTCCGAACGGACAATCAGGTTGTGATGTCGTATGTAAACCATCAAGGAGAGTGCAAGGTTTGTTCCCTCAGTTGCCTCAGCCGTCGGATTTGTTGTTGGGCGGAGTTGCATCTGGAGTCCCTATCTGCCATTTATCTACCTGGCACGGAGAACACTGTGGCGGATTGTCTGAGCCGGGTGTTTCCCTCCATGGGCTCTTTGTCCCGGACACATGTGATGTTCAGGAGGTTGCGGCGGATGTTTGGTTATCAGATTGTCGACCTCTTTGCTTCCCGGGACAATTTCAAGATCCGTTGCGTTTGCACAATTATGCCTTGCCGGGATGCGTGGAGGGTGGATGCCCTGTCGTTCCCTTGGCCGACGGGTCTCTTGTATGCCTTTCCCCCTGTTCCCCTGATTCCGGCGGTCTTGCAGAAGATCAAGAGGGAGGGATCCTTTGTGCTTCTCAGTTGGATGCGTCGCCCTTGGTATCCCCTGATGTTGGAATTGGCTGTGTCTCCGGGGTGGGCCTTGCCATTCAGTCCTTATCCTCTGTTGGGTCCTCTTCTTCCTCTGCCTGTGTTCCGTTCCTTGGGTCTGCGGGCCTGGCTCTTGAGAGGGACTCGTTGATGCGAACTGGCTGTTCATTGGCTGTGGCTGGGGTCATTCAGCAATCCAGGAGACCTTCTACTCTTAAATCCTATGCGAAACACTGGGATAATTTTGTTTCTTGGTGTCTGTGTCACGATCTGTCGGTGGCTTCTTTGGATCCGGCTCGCATTTTGGATTTTTTGAATGATGGATTTGTGCTGGGCTTGGCCATTTCGACTCTTCGGGCTCAGTGGTCTGCAATTCAGGCGTTCCATGTCCTCCCTTTGATTTCCGTTTCACCATTGGTGGCTAGACTTTTTAAGTCTCTCTCTTTCCAACGCCCCCGTCCTATCATGTGTCCTCCTCCTTGGGACCTGCCTTTGTTATTGCGCTCCTTGCAATTGGCTCCCTTCGAGCCTTTGGAGTCGGTGGGGTTGAAGTTTTTAACACTCAAGGTGGTGTTTGTGGCAATTGCTTCTGCCAGACGTATGGGTGAGTTGGGTGCCTTCCTTCGTTCTGCTCCTTTTTTGTTGGTTTTGGCGGACAGGGTGGTGTTGCGCCCTCATCCTACGTTCATTCCGAAAGTGGATTCTTATTTTCACAGGTCTTCTGAGGTGGTGCTTCCATGTCTTTGTCCTGATCCTTCCTCGGATGAGGAATCCCAGTTGCACCTCTTAGATGTTCGTCGTGCTTTGTTGATATATTTGTCACGCACGTCTTCCTTTTGCAAGGTGGACAACTTGTTTGTCAATTATGGTTTGTCGCGTCAGGGACTGAAACCCTCCCTCTCAACGATCAGTCGCTGGATTAAGGAGGCCATTTTGTTGGCGTATGCTTCGGTTTCTGACGTTCCCTCCCTTCCTGTTCAGGGGCGTTCCACCCGCTCTGTTGCTGTATCTTGGGCCTCCTTCAAAGGGGTGTCCATGGAGGATGTTTGCCGGGCTGCTACTTGGTCTTCGCCTCATACTTTCATGTCCTATTACCGCCTCCAGGTTGGGGGTGGGGGTTCTGTTTCGTTTGCATCTTCTGTTCTGACTGCGGGGATGCCTTAAGAGGTTGTCTTTGATTGCTGTACCTCTGTATATAAAATTTTGTTTTTCACTGCACTTTGATGTGGTCTTTTCCTTACATGAAGCGGATTGCTTTGGTATTGGCTCATTTGTGAATACTGTGGCGAGGAAGACTGGACGAGGAGGTAATGCCCGGATTACTTACCGGTAATCTTCATTACTCCGAGTCCTAGTCTTCCTCGCCACAGTATAGTTTCCCTTCCCTCCTGGCCCTGGTGGTGGCTTCATGTCTGCGGCTTTGTGTATCAGGTCGTGTTGTTTGATATGTATCCCTTTATGGGATTGGCTGAAGACACTGGGGGCCATATTGGAGGAGGGAGGGGAGACTAGAGCGCTGCTCTTTTAATTTTACTTGGAGTTCTGTGTGGAGCCCGAGGCTCATTTGTGAATACTGTGGCGAGGAAGACTAGGACTCGGAGTAATGAAGATTACCGGTAAGTAATCGGGGCATTACACCTTGAAGGACCAGGGGGTTGGGGAGGTTTCAGTCACTATGTATGCAGTGCGCTGTCAGCGATAAATTTAATTTTGACTCTGGTTAGCAAAACATTACGCACTCATGTTTGTTTCAGTTCCTCATGCAGCCCTCTAGCAATCCGTTTGGGCGGATGTACCCTGACACCAATCAATGAGAAGATCTATCAGCAAGGGGAAATGAAAAGCAGTCCTGTAAAAGCAGAGGCTCTTGATTGCATTGTGAAGCATGTTGTGCGCAGGGCCAAATCATGATTAAGACGCCGACAGGTGGGGATGACGCTGTCAAATGGGTTTCTCGGGGCTGTAAATAGTTAATTTACAAACTTCGTGAATTAAAACTTATTCAGAACATACTACTTTTCCCACGTGCCCAAGACATGCGCGGCGCCTCTGGCAAGTTCTAATGGCGCACCGGGGTGCCGCGGCGCACAGTTTGGGAACAACTGACTTAGGACAATAGAGGGATTGAGTGAATTACTAATACCAATGTGGTTATATCTGCTGTTAAGTGAGCTGTTTCATGAGGGTTAAAATCTAAAAGGACAAACCGAAATCTGAATGTAGTAGAACACTACCTACAACAGACCAGCGACGTGGGCAGCTGCCTCCTGCCTTGCAGTACACATACAAAATTAACATACTTACACTGTTCGGCTATTCACAAGTACCAGTAACACTCAAACACAGCAATAAGCCAAAGAAAGGTGTGACCAGTAAACATTTGCGAAGGGGTTTCCACAGCGCATCAACGCGTGTCGCTGCGTTTTACGTGACTTACATCCATTTGAGGTAGAAACAAAAATTGACATACAAGTAGCGGAAGTAGCATGTGACTTAACGGTCAGAGCTGCCGACATTGGACATGGGGAAGGTTCCAATATCGGGGGAAGGCTCAACGTCCTGTGATTTTGGGCAAATCACTTAATCTCCCTGCGCCTATTCAAAAATGAATGTATCCTTGTGAAACGTAACTGTTGCTTATGTAAAGCGCTCCAAACTCTTCGGGTTGAGTTTGCGCAATATAAAACTGCAGCAAAAAATAGCATGCTAAAGCCGTCAGAATCCCTCCACCCCATTGATGCCATCATGACAGAATGTTACTATTACAACAGGTAGAGATGGAGAAGGCGTCGCTGTTTGTAGTAGGGGCCGTCCTTTATCATCTGTTGTGTGCTCCCTTTTGCACTGGAGGTCCCATCTCCGATCTTCTAATGTTTCATCACTTCTGCCCTGTAGTGTTCAGCCAGATGAAAGCGCCCCGTGTGTTAAGTGTTTTGTGTGCTGGACCTTGGGCCTGCATCTTTCTCCGCAGGGGTGGAAGCCCGTCTCCTCACACTGTTGACACGGCGCTATTTAAAACACAGCTGTTGGAGGGCGCAGTGCCCAAGCGCCTATGGAGAGTAAAGCAGGCAAGAGGTCGTGGCTTTGAAGCGGGTTCCATACAAGTGCAAACAGTTGTTTCAGTGGCTAACAGAACAGAGGAAGCTGCACAGAGCTCTCAGGTAAATGGGTGCTGGTAGCCCTTCCGAGTGACAGCCAGCTGCCGCTGCGAGCGACGTCTGTGACCGGAAGCTGCTGAGCAACTTGTGGTAAAAATAGTACGTAGTAATACTGATGGCGTGATCAGAATTGGCAGAGTGAAGAAGAGTTTGGGAGCGGCTCCAGATAATGAAGAGGAAGCGGAAGAGAGTGAATGTCTTACTGCAGTCGACAACACGGTGTATAAATTCAAAAGTAACAAGCCCGGCGGAGCGTGGCGCGCGCACTTGGGGGCGGGGGAGCGGACCCTTTGAAGTGCTCCCGCGCGCTTGGGGGCGGGGGGAGCGGACCCTTTGAAGTGCTCCCAAAAGGCGGATTGCATGGCAGCACGATGCGCGTGATTGTGCGCGTGCTAGCCATGCAATCCGCTTTTTGGGAGCACTTTTCAAACCCGCTTTCTATAGTCTCGCTTTGCGATCGCTTACGCGATAGCAAGGTCGAGACCTAAAAAGAGGAAAGATCACCATCTAATGCTTGAAGCGGCTGATCTGTGGTTTAGTTGCCTGGGTATATTGAGGCCAGTGCTTGACTGAGGTTTGAAAAAGAATTGTGAAGTATTACAATGTGCTAGCGGTATTTTGGGTGGGTTGGGGGGTAATCACAGAGTCGGCTGACTGCGTATTTCACATTCATGCTAGATAGTAGCACAGTGTCATATATGGCGGGGGGGTGGTCCTACTACGTTGTGGCCTCATCAACGTCACTGGCAAGCTGTGAATCGTGTTCTGTGTTGTCTGGCTGTATGAGTGCTTTAAGGAGGTCGTCCCAAGACTGTGCTATTGGATATTTACGTAACCCCGCGTTCTCCTCTCTGTGCAGCGTGGTGCTTTCAGCCTGTGCCCATACTATGAGGGATTTCTCCCAGCTGACTGGTGCCAGGGGGTCATTATGTTTCCATCTCTTTGTGATAAGGCATTTTGCAGTTATCAAACCCAGATCTCTGAACCTGGAGACCACTCTGTTCTTCTTCGTCTGCGGATATAGTCAAAGTATACAGACTTCCCGAGTGGACAGTAGTAACGACTTTGTGCGCCAACTCAATCATTTCATGGGTGTGTCACTCGGGAAAGGATCGGGGATAGCACCCCACAGTAAACACGCTCCCGGAAGTAAAAGGGGGAAGCAGCAACATGGATGATGATAACACCGAAGAACAGGCCGTCCACTCCATTTTCACCATTGGCACCGCTGCTCAAACCTCAAGTCCATGCAACAGCCAGATATAGGTCGGAGATCAGGTCACTACTACCGTTGTAGACAATGGAGCAACAATTATGTCTGCGGAGGACTAAAGAACTCTGAAACCTGCTCCATAATTTAATCCTGCGATGATCAAGGTGTTCGTATATGGTCAAGACAAACCTCTTGTGATGCAAAGTAAATTCAAGACAACCGTCACCTATGGCTCCAAGTCCATGGAATCTCAAGTAGATGTTTAATGAAGAAGGCCATGGTATGTAGGGTGGCTGAAGACCTTAGCATTGTCACCTTTGCTTTTGGGATCCATCAGGAAGCCATCACGCACCTCTTGGCAGAATTTCCTGCAGTCTTTGAAGAAATTTGGTGCCTTAGAGGCAAAGAGGTCCATCTGCATATCGATCAGTCTGCGCAGCCCATAGCATTACGTCATCAGCCCACTGTGTTCCATCTGTGAACATTAGTGGAAAAGTAATTGGCCAGGTTGTAGGTTGAGGGCATAATTGAAAAAGTAACCAGACCCACCCCATGGGTCTCGCCAATTGTGGTAACCTGAAAATCCTAGCAACCTGGCGAGATGCAAATGTGTGGACATGCGCATGCCAAATGTTGCAATAAAAAGGGGAACATCTCACACCCACAATTGGCGACTTGATTGGAGAACTGAGTGGAGCCATCTAGTTTTTGAATCTAGATTTGCGTTCAGGATATCAACAGTTAGTCCTGGATGAGGAGTCAAAATACATCACAACATTTTAAACTCATATAGGCCTGAGGAGCTACAAACTTTTAAGTTTCGGTATCACCAACGCAGCAGAGGTGCTTCAGAACACTATTCAGGAACCTTTGGTGGACCTCCCTGGTGGTGTTAATGTCAGTGATGATTGAAAAAGGTACTCCTGAGGATTCAAGAGGCTGGTCTGACACTTCACTGCAACAAATGAAAGTTCTTACAGTAGAAGTTGCATTTCTTTGGATACGTGTTCACATCTGCAGGAGTGACTCCGGATCCAACCAAAGTCCGAGACATTAAGGAGGCCCTTGCTCCTGCCACTGTGACAGAGGTGCACAGTTTAAGGATGGTCAATTATTGCGTCTGTTTTTCATACATTCATGACCTTGCAACCATGATGCAGCACCTACGTGAACTCACCAAAATGTCTGTTCCTCTGTTCGTGGGGCCCAGCACAAGAAGCTGCTTTTCAGGCCACTAAGTACGCCCTTTTGTCGAAGACTACACTGGCCTCTTTTGACTCACACAAGGACACCACGATCATGGTGGACACCGGCCCCAAAGGTTTAGGGGCTGTCTTGATGCAACCTTCCACTGAAGATGATGATGATGAGGATTGGGTCCCGGTAGCGTTCGCCAGTTGCTCTTGAACTAACACGGAGCAGAGAGATTCTCAAATTGAGAAGGAATTGATAGCCATTCACTGGGGATGCCAACTTTTTCACCTGTATGTATATGGCAACTCGTTCACAGTAAGAATTGATCACAGGCCGCTCATTCCTTTATTTGAGGGCACTGCTGTTAAGCCACCTCCACTAATTAAAAAAATGGATGCTCCAACTTTAGGAGTACAATTGTCAGGTGGAACACCGTCCTGGATTTCATAACCCTGAGGACCATTTGTCGATACATCTTCGAGCGGCCACTCCTGAAGAGGAATTTGACGCTGATTAGGCGGATAAGTATGTCCGGTAGGTAACGGCCCAATCTTGCCCTATTCCCTTCTCTATGGAAGTCCTGTGCCAAGCTACCAGCCAAGATAAATGCCTTCACAAAGCGTTGGAGACCATAAAAAACAACCAGTGGCAGAAGTTCAAGAAGGACTGGGTTTTGCTTACCCTGGAAGCAAAAAGAGTCATGGCGAGTTTATATAATTTTTCAAACATTTGTTTATTGGCTTTTCCAAAAATATAATCATCACATTACAGGATGGTTGCAGATCAGTCTAGACACCACCCTAGATCTTTACATCAGTATACTTTACGACTTGGCAGCTTTTAGGCATTCAATGCTTTATTTTCGACATTACTCATTTTACTGCATTACGTTCATACTTCTATCTCTTGTTGGCTATTTCAGGATCTATTGTCCTCCACCTAGACTACACTCATAATTACTCACTCTATGTCTTCCTTGTAGTTATAGTCTTACTTTTCCAATATCATGTGGGAATCAGCCATAAACTTAACTGAGAGCTTTTTAACTTACTAACCGAGTCTTAACTCATCTCTGTTTGTGGGTGTCTTATAGCTGGTATACTTATTGGGGTGTGCAGGTGGGTGTGCAGGGTCCACGCTAGGTGAGGGGTAGTTTCAGTTATCTACCAGTGGCAACCGCTTTGTGCCTGTTGAACATTATAATCAGGCGCGGGGGCTGCAGGTAAGAGCATTGGGGCCGGCTGGGGGGGGGGGGGCAGGATTTTGAGAGACAACCACGAGGAAATTTTTTAAAATTTTCCCTTGAGGTCGTCTCTCGAAATCTCCCCCCACCCCCCAGCAGGTACCACTGCTCTTACCTGCAGCAGCCGCGGCTGGTTGTAATTGTTTTCCCCCTATTTTATGTGGGCTTAGGTGTTCTGGCTGGCGCCCCTGTGGCTCCTTTTTTGTCTGGTTTCATGTTTTAGTAATAGGCCCTCCCAGGCCCTCACTAGTTCCCTCCATTGCTCTGTTATGGGTCGCCTGTGCACACCCTTCACTTCCACCCCGGAGAGTGCCCTTCCCTCTGCTTCAGTCCAGCTCGTAAGGTCTCGTTTCCAACTTTCTATTTGTGGTCCCTTGTTGGACTTCCAAGCCATTGCCACCCGTCTTTTGACCAGAGTGATTGCTAGATCGATAAAGGTGTTCCCTACTTTTCACTTCGGCGGTCGGGGAAATAGGCCCAAAAGGAATACCTCCACAGTGCTATCCAGAGCCCTCCCCAGAGTCTCCCCTGTCAATTGCACTACCTCAGACCAGAAGGGGTCCAGAGTCGGGCAATTCCACACCATATGGATAAAGTCTACATCTTGTTGGGTCACACCTCGGGCACGCACGCACGCACGCATTTACCCATCTGTGTATTCTTCGAAGCCTGTCTGGAGTCAGGTAGGTCAAATGTACATAGTTTAAATGGATGTACTTCAGTCTCGTATTGCGGGATACCGACATGGGGGAAGCCAAGACTCCCTCCCGATCAGCGAGTTGCCTATTTAGGGCCTGCTCCCAATGGTCTCTGGTCTTGGGCAATGGTGTCAGCGATGTCTATTAGTGTCTTATAAAACCACTTCACCCGGTGTTTAGCATCTCCCAGGGTGAGGAATGCATGCAGCAAAAGGATGCGTGTCTGGCTCACCCCCACTCCTGCCCAGATATCTCTTGGAATGTACTAATCAGGGCTTCATGCTGTAAGAACTGACCCACTGGCAAACCATATTGTTCCACTAGCTCCACAAAGGGGATCAGTGTCTTTTCTTGGTAGCAGTCTCCCACTGTCCTTAGGCCCACCTTCGACCATTCAGTCAGTTGCTCAGAGGTGAATATCTGGCATTGGGTTCCGTACGGGAGGCCCACCAGAGTGAGTCTGGGCAAATACTTGGGAATCACAGGCAGCCTATCCACACTTCTCTTCCGGCACTGTAATGCCGCGTTTTGCAGCATCAATCTCTAGGGTGTCACCACCCTATGGTCTAATACCTTAGCCAGAAGTAGGGTAGAGTGCCCACTTGGATAACGCCTAAACATTCCCTCTGCATTAGTTCCCTCCTGCCACTGAGCCAACCATTGTATCTAGGAGGCTAGGTAATAAAATTCAAAGTTGGGTACCTCGAGTCGCGTATCAGTCGCAGCAGTATCATCAACGAGACTCTTCTACAGCCTTTGCCCCAAATTAAGTCTCGTATTAGTGAACATGAGAGGGGGGGGGGTCGAATTAATTTCAGGGTAATACTAGCAGGAGGTTCACGAAATATAGTAACCTGGGCAACATACCCATTTTGGTCAGTGATATACGCGCTATTACTGGCAGTTTCAGTGAGCTCTAGAACATTACACAGGATCTGAGCGAACAAAGTGCTCTATCCAGGTTGTCCTCGCGCATATCTGTCAAAGAGTGAGCGATATGTATAACCAAGCATTTAAATGTGGGTTGGGCCCAGTTAATGTCCTCCTGGAGTGCCAGGGGTCTCGTCAATGGCCCAGGGATCGGAAAGAGGTAGGTCTTAGTCCTGTTAACTCACAGTCCTGTCAGGGTGGAAAATCTATCAAAGTGACCCAGAGCCGTACCCGACCTGGCCGCCGCCTCACTCAAATAGACTAGGTGGGCGTCGGCATATAGGGAGATAATGTTCTGTCGCCCATCAAGTAGCAACCCCATCCCAGTTTCCCCCTTGGTGAAACAGAGCCACAAGCTGCTCCATTACCAGTGCAAACAATACAGGCGACAACGGGCAACCCTGTATCATACCACGAAAGATCCCATATTGGGTGGAAACTGTTTTAACCCATTTTATCCAGCCCTCCCCCAATACCATTCTCTCCATATATTCAAATATATAATTTCAGCTAACTGTATCAAAAGCCTTTTCAAGGTCTAGCGATCGCATTGCTGCCAGTTTGTGCATTTTGGCCTTGGGGGTGGTATAGAATTGAGGAGTCTCCTCAGATTACATGGGGTATTTTGCGAAGGAATGAACCCATTTTGGTCTGTGGGGGGCAAATGTGGGAGCAATCTCAGTGCCAATACCTTGCTTAAGATTTTAAAACCCATGTTGAGCATAGATAACGGTCTGTAGTCATCTACTCGAGTCCCTGGAGTAGTTGACTTGGATAGCAGGATTTCTATGGCACTTTGTGTGGAGTCCAGGAGTCACCCCAAACTTCGTGACTTTACCATAAAGGGTCTCTAGGTAGGGCGCCAGTTTAGAGGCAAAGGTAGAATAAAACTCAGAGGGGAGACCATCTGGGCCCGTTGTCTTCTCTGTGGCCATTGATGCTATGGCTTGTCGTATCTCTAAGTGTCACCAGACCACCTGGTGATTCCCGGTGTTCACTGTCTAGGGTGGTTAGTTGAAAGGGCATCAGAAATTCCCTAACTGAGTCTTGGTGGGGGGGGGGGGGGAAACCGGGACGGAGCAGTGTATAGCCCTTTGTAATATTACCAGAAGAGGGCATTAACCTTCTCAGGCTCATACAAAATCGTGCCCACAGTATTACTGATGTGAGTGATGTGGGACCCTTGTGTTTCCGGTTTGATCAATCTAGCTAGCAGTCTGCTGATTTACCCTCTTTGTCATGTACTCTAGCCAGGTAACCCTTATAGTCAAATTTTCGTAGGTGTTCCAGTGTCTCGTTATATAAGGATCTGGCATCTATAAGGGTCACTGATGCGGTCGCATCCATCCCCTGAAAGTTGTCGAGTGTATGCAGGCGCTTCTCAGGCTCATCTAGCTCCCTGCACAGGGTTCTCTGCACCCCCACTGACTGACTCAGACAGTGCCCATGGACCACTGCTGAGAGCTTCCCATTCTAATAATTCCTTTGAGGCAGAGTACACGTTTGTAGCGAAATAAGTTACGATAAAGGAGCCCAGTGACTCTTTGAAGGGGCCATCTTCTAGCATTGCAGGTCTGAACCTCCACATTGGGATCAGGGGTCTAGTTCTTGGGGTCGATGGAGCAGCAGCAGCGGGCTATGGTCTGTGAAGGTACACCCCAGATACTCAGTGTGCATGACAGTCTTGTGGAAGTCTGCAGACAAATGCATTTATCCTATTATGTAACTGATGGGGGTGGAAAAGAAAAAGTATTCCCTATCTGTGGCATGCTGCAGCCTCCAAGTATCAACCAGTCCCCAATGATAACTCAACTCCTGAAACCCCATTGATATGTGGTGTGGCCGGGTCCTAGGAAGATGGGGCAGCAAGCGGTCCAACTCTACATCCTTCACACAATTAAAATCTCCTAAAATGTTTGCGGCCCTAGGCATCTGGTCTGTTAATTGGGCCAAAAGTTCTTGCAGGAAAGTTAACTGGTCATGGTTTGGGGCATAGATACTGCCAATGGTGCTGTCCCTGCCACACATCTCCCCTCCTTGTCAATCTTGGCACTGGTGACATCTATGGGGACCCCTGGCCGCATCCATATCAGGACACCCATAGCAAAGGCAGAGTAACTTGTTGCATATATCTGGCCTCCCCATAGTTTATGCAATTTCTTAATTTCACTCTGTATGAGATGTGTTTTTTGGAGTAAGGCAATTTGGACCCCTCTCATCTTCAATTAACTATGCACTTAATATCTCTTATTCATTGACCTCAGGACCCTTCCATTCCAGGTGAGGAATTTTAGTTCCAGGTTCAGTGGCCATGGTCAATGGTAACCTGGAATTGCACAGTTCCCGGCAACCCCCTCCCCCCAAAGTGACCTCCGTGTCTCGATGCCCACCCCTATCTAGCGGAGAAAAAAACCCCACATGAAAACATAACTACCCATAACTTAAAACTCCCTTATCCCAGAGCGGTTCGACAACTGTCGGCTGCCCAAACTTTATCCAAGTCACTAACCAACAATGTAGGACAGGAACCATCCTGGAACCCACCCGTTGAGGGGTGCAGCCAGTATATCAAACTTAGCATTTCACCCTGTTGCATCAGCCAAAGACACACAGTGAGCCTGGTCGGCAGCCACAGGGTCTACATGTGCTAGGTCTCCTCTCTTGTCCTGCCGTGTCCCATCTTCTCTCCAGCTATTGATCAAATAATGTAATCTGCAGTCCCAGGGGTTACAGTCAGTAGCACCACACTACTGGTCCCAGGAGCCTCAGACTCCGAGCCCTCAGTTTCTTTAGCCGAAGCCAATTTACGATGGGGTCCCAGCACTTTGCACTCTCTCAGCCACATCTCAAAATGCTACAGCCCTTTCTTGCTCAGTCTGTGATGTGCTGGTCTTTTTCAGTTTTTCCTGCCAGGGTCTTCTCCTGTGCCTTTTTCTGTTATCCCAGCTGGGTAGTCTCTAGGAATGTTTTTCTCCACCCATTGGTTTACCTTTTTTTTTTTTTTTTTTTTAATGTCTCTATCCAGTCCCATGCCATTTTAGGGTAATCACAGAAGTGGGATTGGCCATCTAATAAGATGCGGAGGCAGGTTGGAAACATTAAGGAATACTGAAGCCTCTCGTCTCAGTTTTTTTCACTTCCAGATATGTAACCCACTTTCTTTGGACCTCCAGTGTATAATCTGGGAAGATGCAGCCCTTGCTATTATTCACAAGGACCGGAGCATCTGAATGCGCCCTCCACAGGAGTAGGTCTCTGTCTTTGTAGTGCAACAGTCTTGCCACCCCTGAGTACGGGGGCGGCCGGGGCCAGAGGTCTTCTCGGGACACAATGCGCTCTCTCTAACAAGTAGTGTACGGACACCGCCTCTGGCGTGGCTACCATTTGAAGCGATGTTTCGAGGTAGCCGATCATTTCTCAGTGTTCCACTTTCTCCAGCAGACCCATCACACTAATGTTATTCGTTCTATTGTGGCCCACTGTATCTTCCACTCTTTGCTCGAGTGTCCCCACTCTGGCCGAGAGGACCCACACTAATGCGACAGTGCTGCTTGTGCCGGGGTTAGGTCCACCATTGTTGACTCTGCAGTTTTTACCCTTTCAGAACGTTTGTGGTGTTTAGCCCAGAGAAGCCCCAGGCCCACTGAGACGGTACTAATGTCCTGGTGCAGTGAGGCTTTGGTGTCGGCTATGGCCTCCAAAGTATTGGCTAACTGCTGCACTTGAAGGTAATGGCCACTCATGGTTTGATCAAAGAACTGCGAACTGACAATGGCCTTCCACAGGCAGGAGATGGCTGTATCAATCACAAGAAGTGTGGCCCAAAGGCAAATGAGGAGGCCGAAAGCTTCATGCAAACTTTGAACAAGGTCATTCAGAGAGTCTCTGCGAGCCAACCACCTCCAGAACTTGCAATATACTCTTTCCTTCGTGAATAGTGCCAGATGTCTCATTCTACCACTGGCTGGGCCCCTGGGCACCTCACCATGGGCCAGGTCATGGTAAAATCCATTCCGCACCATTGCTGTGTCTGCCAGATCCTATTGACAACGGCCGGGACCATGGAGGGCATCAGAAGTTCGATGATCATGCAAGTTGACACAGATGAGCAAAGATGTCCGATTTACAGGTGGGCGACATGGTGCTGGTACAGAATCGATGCCCTGGCAGAGAAAATGTTTGATTGCCATTCGAGCGAGATCCTTGGACCATTATCCATTGGAAGGGCACCCGTATTACTGTGCGACAGGGCCTAGAAACAATCACTCGCAACTCTTCGGCTTTTAAGAGGTTCCATCAACTGAGACAATCCCCCAAGTGAAGAGGATGTAACTCCTGCGTTCTATGAGACTGAGGACAATGGTGAAGTGGACTATTCTGAAGGAGAGTTGCTAGAGCTGAATGTTGATGCTACAGGGGTTCCTAGTGGACCCGAGACCCCTGTGGGAAGTTCCCCTCCCGTTTATCCAGTTTGCAGACTGCCCTTAATACCTGCACTCGAGTTGAGTTACAAAGTAATCCAGTGCCGTCCACAAGATGGAGGATCATCTGGTAAGCCCTTTCTGCTAGGTTTGGTATCGGGTAATGTTTCCCCATTCAGGTATGTGATTTTGACACCCGGTGATGGCATTTCTGTGATTGTATTGTTTTGAGACTTACCCATTTGTAATTCACTTGTGGAATTTTTTTATGATACTGTTTGTATGTTGCAATGGTTTTCATTTTGTATTTTGGGAAGTAATGTAGTGTTGCTCCTGTGATGTAACAATGGTGTTGAGGGTCAATTGATTGAGCTCCGACAACAAGGGTGTTCGGTTTGTTTCCCCCTGCAATTGTCTGTACAGATGGTTGGTTCTGCACCACGTGGTGCAAGGTTAATAAATATGTCCCCAGCCGGATAGGAGGTGAGGAGATATCTAGGCCGCGCCAAGCACCTAATCTGCTGTGTCTGTGATTCAATGCTGCGCAGTAAGGCCTTGAGTATCGGCTACGCAAATTAATTATGACATGGTACACTCCGTAAAGACATAAGCCTCACAATACTACAGGCTTCAGAGGACAGCGCTGAAGAGTACATGAATACTGACACAGATAAGAGAATCAGGATATTGTGTCCTGGCTAGCGTAACCCCCTTTTCCCGTTGCATTGGTATCTTTCATTTCTTTTATCATCCAGCCACAACTTGCATTAGGTGCTGTGGAATTTAAAGGGCCAGCGGGAGAACAGTGGTCTGGTTACTTAGAGATTGCAGAGTTCAGTGCAGTCATTAGAAAACACTGTTTATTAGCTGGTGTTCCAGCCATACTTCCAGTAGTGCCTAGTTTTACATGGGCAGACTGCTGCTGGCATTTATTATAGCATTTATAAAAGCTCTTTGCTCCCCCCTTTAGCAAGTAGGTCTCCCCATTATCGTCATTGTAAGTGCATTTCTATAGCGCTTACCAGTGCTTAATTTGTAAAAGATTAAGCGTCGGGGCTCTGACCGGGAGGCCACTGCAGCTTGCACCACCCATCGCCCTTGTCATCGCTGCCAAAACAACTACTAATCATCTCTCTCACTTGTAAATGCTACAGTTCAGATTATTCCAGGCCCCCAAAGCTAAAGGAATGGCTGGGGAGTCAGGTATTTGCAATTTTAATGTATATCGTATTCCTAAACAACTAATCACTAAATTAGATGAGCAGCGCCACCATGTGGTAGACTGTTCTATGTATGGTGTTGACAATTAAGTGCCGGTGCTTAGCACCGGAAAGCCCCGGCTCAAATTAAGCACTGGCGCTTACTACGCTCACGTTTGCTCCAAGCACGAGATGGCCTGCTGGGGGGGATCCAGCTTTACTATCTTAAACTGAGAGTGATCCAAGCACACATTGGTGCTGTGGGATGGGTGTCGGTTTCACCAGCATGCCAGAGTGTGCTCCAAGCATGAGATAGTCAGCTGGCTGCACTGCTGGGGGTTTTCAGCTGCAACTATTTGCTCCAAGCATCAGAATGGCCTACTGACCGCAGGAGATACTCCACATCAGCTCAGAGACCAGGACGCTCGCCCCTCCGTAAGCCACTGCATCCGGTCCATTGAGACACTGAGCAGGGCTCTGCTCGACATGCCTCACTGATGAACACGGCTTTTGTTCTTGGCCTTCGCCACAGAGCTGGTGTTCCATCGGTGTCCCATGCTAGCACACATCAAGCGGTTTCCAAATTCAATAACTAAGCTGTTCTGTAAGAGGGCAGGATATCCGGGGTGCAGCAAAGCGCCTTAGCAGCCGTTATCTTACCTGTGAGCCTGGGGACAGATGGTGGAGAGTTAGTTCCTTGGTGCTCGCGGGATGACGTCAATTGCCCCAACTGGAATGCACTGCACGTGCCAGACGTCTACCTAGGCAATAACCTTGTGGGACAAGGAGTTATCAAATAATAAATAAAACAATGCAGTGAAAAGAAAGCAAGGGGTGTGAGGGGCATCTGCCCTACTGATGAAGGAATTTCATGAGGTGTTGTGCGTTTCCTGCGGAAGGTCAACGTGTAGAAAAGGGTGTGAGGGAATCTTTTCTACTGAGTGCAGAGAAGCTTGTTGACACTCTATGGAGTCCCAGCGGGAGGTAAATTAAACGTATCAACATGATCACACCAGCGCCTGTCTCCACTGAAGGATCCCTGTTGTGGAGCAAAGGAATTCATGCGATGCAGGAGAGAAAAACCAGAAATATCAGGACTGGATTAGGGTGACCATATAAATAGATGCCATTGGCACAAAGGGTATGCTTAAGTTCTTTTAGTTATGCACATGGCGGCCCGTGAAGTGGCCACCATGTCAATAAAAAAAAAATGAATGCAGGCTCGGTGCTCAAAGTGAAGCGCCCGTCCACATAAACGTGACATGACAGAACGAAATTAAAGAAATAGTCCCTACACCAAACACAAAGGCCTACATTGCAAATAAACTTTAGTTGACCAGTGCTCCTTGCCAGAAAACAGAAGTGATGTATCTGGAGGACCTACCAATAGGCAGCAAGGAAAGAAGAGGAACCCAGGAGTGAACCAATGGCAAGCAGCAGGTAGGATTGCACTCAGTATACGGATTACAACAGGTCTTCCATACAGCGCATGCGTGCTGCGTAGGCTCGACCGAAAAAGGATAAAATAATGAAGTTATGTTACAAACCATGGCACATAATTTGCCTGTTCTTGCTGCATTATTTATTCAACCCTGCCACATAATTAGGCCCTCTCCTGTCGCATAATTCGTGTACCGGACAATGGTACCCTCGGGGACCTGTTACCAATGCTCGGTTCCATTTCATCTGCTACAATCCTTGTGATGACCTTTTCACTGTTTATACTTGTGTTTATTATTATGTACTCTTTACAAAAACATTAGGTTGTGGAAAGCCTGCTTGCTAAAGTCGTCATTCGGTCTCGTGGCGAAGTTGTTGACTTCTGTGCCAGGATAAAGTGGTTCAAATGGCAGTTACAGCATTTGACTGAAGTAGTGGGACACTGGACAAATCACAATCTCTCTCTCTCTGCACAAATCTTTAAATATGTGAATTGTAATTTAAGAAAGAAGTGAGTATCTTCTTGCCATCCCTGGTATTTAAGCTCTAGCATGTTTTACCAATGTTAGTGACAAAATGACTCTTGGAAAGCATAATTTGTGGCTACATTTCTTTAAGAAACCTTTGAGCGATGCCACCATTACCTTTTGGTAAGTGGTCTTCAAACCCATTTAATTTTTCACCAACTTAACTGATCTTTTGTGCTTCAAACACAGTGTGGCAAAATGTTTCCCAGGATCTTTAGGTGGAACATCCCACATCTTCTAAGCCTACCATATTTTGCCAGTTTAGGCTTTAAAAAGTACAAATTGCCATAATTTTTCAAACACCTACTTAGTAATAACCTTTGGCCCCTGGCAGATCGGTATTAAAGTCAAATTTCAATCAGCGTTACTGGTCTGTACTGGATGTGAAACAAATTTTGAATTTTCTCGTTTATTTTAAGTAGGATTTTGTCATTGTTTCAATGGGTTTTCCAGTTTTTTTGTGGTTCAGATTTTGCTCATTATTACATTTCACACTCCAATGTCGCTCATCGCCTAACAAATGTTGGCGTCCCGGGTATACTGGTTATCAACTTTCCGGGGGTGGGTGAATTAGTTTCGTAAGAGCTAAACAATAGCTGCCTTATTCATTAGAAAGGATGTTACGGAAGATAAATAAACTTTCCCCGTTTATACTTTCACCAATTAACTAATGTTTTCAAGCATCAAATTCTGCATGATGCTCAATGGTTTAATGCCTAGTTTCCCCAGCCACCTACTTCTTGCAGTCCTAAAATGTAAGTGTATGAGAGGTGTCATTTGGGCTTTCCGGGTAGGATGGGCTTTTTTGCAGAACTTGATCCTTTTAGGTAATTGTGAGTGAGGCTTCCCTTTTCAGCTTCTGCATAAAGCTGAAAACCTGGTTACTTTCCAGTCTTGGCAAGTAGGCACTTCTCGATGCTGGATTAGTTTGTTAAATCAGCCTCGTTCTCATCATTAAGGGTTTCTTCTATGGCACCAAGAGACTGTGATGGTTGCACTATAGCCTAAATATCCTTAATATCCTATAATAAGTAGGCAGATGTTCTTTGTACCACTTGAAATCCCATGTATTGATAACCTCAAGAAACAGATCAATTTGATAGCTTTAGAAAGATCTAATGCTGTGTTAACAAAATAGTTTTCCTCTCTGGAGAGTGGATAGTCAGATCAAACAGACAACGTATGTTTTCCAATAAGTAATTCTTTAAAAAAAGAACCCAGCCCATTAATTTTGGGGTACTTACTAACAGAGATGGTGAAGGATCCTGGGAGAAAAGAACCTTGTGCACAAATAATACTATTGTCTCATTCCTTTAGTCAACAAAAATGAGTCAAATCAACCACTTTTAGTATTTTGGGATGGATGAGAAGTTGGTTGCAAAACTGCTCTTGGTAAAAAACTCACACCAGCGTGACTTAGAGTTAATCAACATATGACCTTTAGTAAATTCATGCACACCATTTATAAAAGCGTGCACATACAGATGTGTTTGTCCAGCATAGTTTCAATGCTACTTGTTACCACTATAGTCAAAAACAATCTATAGAAGAGTATGGATATAGCACAAAAAGAAATCATTTATGGAATTGGCTGGTTTTGGAATATTAGGAAATAATAGTAACATCTCACTATAAACTGATCACTAACATGTTGCCGAACAAAGTCTAAGTTCGTCGCAGAGCTCAAATTTCAAGCTATAGAGTCCTGGTGACTTGCTGGTACTCAACAACACGATTGACTCAACTTTTGCACGTTGTGTTGCTTAACATTTCTGGTCAAGACTAGGCTCCTCTTGTTGCCTGGGCAAAGGAAAGTCACAGATCAATATTTCCAGAATTTGCAACGTGTATGTTCTCATAATTTCAGTTTAGTCGTTAATATCCTTATAAATATTTATGTATACATTGTCTTCTTTAACCCCCCCTACAATTATTGCTTGTTAAGTCAAAAGCCTACTAGTTCTTTAATCTATTTCCAATAAGTTTGGCTTCCTCAAAGGGAAAAAAACAACAACATTGCCTCCAATTAAAGCTCTAAAGAATACCAGAATTCTTCTAAAAGCCTGCCTGACCATGACCGAGTGTACAGTTCTCACAAATCATCTGGGCTTTGTGATATACTCTTAGGTATATGTTCTTGTTTTTAAAGGCAATTCTTTTTACAAGACACTTTATTTTTGTTGATGCCAACAGACATTCCTATTTCTCATCTACACTTCTGCAGGCTCACATAGCACAGTACAAGTTTCCACATAAGCATTATATTCCTTTCTTTTTGTAACTATACATTAATTATTCTTTCACAAAGATACATTTCGCTTTTCTGTATTATTCTTGTTACCCATGCACGAGTACATCTCAACTATATGCATGATAAGAGAAAACTATGCTAATATTAGATTGTCATCAATTCAGAATCAATTTTTCTAAATCAAAATGAAAACTTATCCTTATCACGAAATAGCCTGGGGAATAGAAAATGAACTACTTTACGTCCACCACACTTCAAAATTACCACCGAAAAAAGTTAATTTGTGTTTCCTTAACTGTTTGTATATTTTGAAATATTTGTACAATACTTACATTTAATGGCGTTACAAAAATAAATGACATACAGCCCTTCTTTCCACACCAGCAAGATTGTCACTGTTCACTTTAAAAAATCCCCTCACTTGGCAGTCACAGAAAAAAGTAAACACAAATCAGCATGTTAACCGCATAAGCAGCAATCTGTCAGAAAGCAGTCTGAATGTGATCTCTAGCTTTGGACGCACAGCAAACAAGATAAAGTTTCACGGCACCTTAATTGCGCATTCACCTTCCAGACTCCAGCGTGGTTATATTTTTGAGGGGGGAGGGGAGGGGGGGGTGAAGGGGTGCTGGCCTCGAATACCTACTTCCAGCTCCTTTGGGACATTCCACTTATGTGAAATAGAATACCTTCCTCCAGAACTCAAGCGGCCCAAATTATAAAGACATTAGTGCATGTAAATTCATATTACACACTTAAAAGGACTGATTTACCGGTGCAAGGCATTCGTCAAATTTAAATGTGCACTTGTAAATTCAATTATTTATGCACAATATTACTCAAGGTAGTGTGCACGAGTTAACTCCCACTCCAGGGGCCGGGAGGGGGTGTTCCTAGGAGAGAATCCTCTGAAAAGTTTAGGAAGGCTGAAATTGCGGGTATATTTTCCGGCTTCCTTGTGACCGGTTCATACCCTGGATACGGTTGGAAATGTACTCCTGTTTGGGGGCAGGACTAGATTGTTTCCCGGGCTGGGAATGGGCTTGTAGTATACCCAACATTTTTAGTGGCAAAAGGGGCAAGAGGTTTTTCCACAGGGAAATAAATATCCAGTTTAAAGAAAAAACAAACACACACAAAGATAAAAAGCAGCATTGCACAACAGAGCGACAATATCACTTCCTTATGTGCATGATGTACATACATTCTGCGTGCAAAACTGCCTCCAGTTTAGCAAGTGCAAATTGAAAACTTTTTCCGGGAGTATGCATTGAACCCTGTGGCCGTGGCAGGATTCCAGGCATATCCTGGCAAACATTACATTTGGAAATCTGGACCCATGCAAGGTATATCGAGAACGGATTTCCGAATTTTACCGTTATTCAGGCCCAGCACATCCTCCTAATCCGGACGCCTACATTGCCAAACCGGACAAGTTTACTTCAGTATATCAATATAACTATCCTTCCAAAAAGGCTCTAATTACTTATATTTAGGATTAAGACCGACAGCTTTCCAGGTCCTGGACTTTCGGTGTACACATTTTCAGGGTTAAGGCTCCGACGGTTCAATGGAACTAACCAAGACCACACTTCCCAGAATACACGAGGATAGTTATAGAAAGCATGGAACCAACGAGCAAGAAGATGCCATGTAACAAAGTCAGATGATATCACTGGTTATTTCAAGGAGATTAAGAAACAACAAGAGCAAATTTCTACTTACCCCCGATGACACTAACACAAGTACAAAGAAGACGAAAAAATATGCGAAAAGAACAGTAATTACCAGCATATGTTGGGCCTCCGTTAATTAGACGTGGTCGTAGTTAAAAAAAAAAGCTAAACATTCTGCAAAATTGTAATCTAACACAGCAGAGACCTTGCCAAGTTTCCTAGACCCAGCTACACAACTCCAGGCTTGGTTTGCTTTGCATTCTGGTACTAGTCGTTTCGTGTAGCCCACTATTAAAACTAGTCCCGGGCAGCAGAGCAAAAAAAAAAAAAAAACCTGGATTAGAAAAACTAGTCGCGAATGGGACACTTGACAGCTGTGGAGCCTTTACCCTTTCACCCAGTAGTTTTAAAGATCAGTGACTAACAAGGCAACGTTTCGAGTGTGCTTGTGGAATGCACAGTTAAAAAAAGAATTATTAAGAAATACTATCATCCATCTAAAACTCACAGACCCAATTTGATAATTCGCTCAAACGTGAGCCAACGGTGGTAGTCTTTTCTGCATTGGAAAGTGGAGCAAACAACAGTTGTACACTCGTGTGTAAAAAAGAGAACGTTTCTACTAAACGCCGCCCTTTCCGAGGGCGCACAGCCAGGCTTTCCTCGACTCATAGGACGCACTGTAGATACTAGCCCCATTCTCCGTATTCCCAAAGAGGTACTACTCACGGGCGGCAGGTTTTCGAATGTAAGCCTCGACGTCACGCCTGTCCTCTTCCTCCTCTCAGACCTAGACTCTACGCTGCCCTCTGCTGATCGAGTACAAGACGGAGCAGCAGGCTCACTCACTCCTTTATCAGGTGAGCCTGACGTGTTGACGGAGACGACTTCCTGTACCCTGTCCGTATCCAATAAATCCGAGTCTTTCTCAGTTCAATTCAAGTCTCATTTAAGAGAACGCCCATCACCCCTGGGGATATACCCCGGGCATGTTTTTATTAATGTTTATCAAAAAGGAGAACTTTAACATAGTGGCCTAGTAGTTGTCTCCCATTTGTGACTCCTTCAGCCCTTCCTGTCCTCCTAGCCAACAGTTCTCTCAAGAGTCTCACAGTTCCCAAATTTGTGCAGGGGTGGGCTTAGCTACATCACGATTTTCTTTGAATTCTAAGACTTGTAGTATTCATGAAAAAATGGTGAACAAAGGACTACAAATCCCAGAATGCAAAGAAGAAATGTTGTTGGCCAAGATGATTTGAGAAGTTTGAGTTGATCCACCTTATGGGACTTGAAGTTTCACTTTTCTCCTTTCAGTTCACATTAGGAGTATGCACATTATGGTACCCAGCAGAGGGTGGGTACTAATATGTTTAGCATTTCCTGTTTTTTCTTGTAGAAATTATGACTATCCTCATATAGTAAAGACTGGGACGATGATGAGGGACGTAGAGGCAATGCAGAACTCTCATGCAACACTTATGTTTATGGATTTGTAAAGCGCATGGCTGCCCGAATGCTTCCCAGCGCTAGGAGAAAGATGACAGTCAGGGTGCATAGGAGATTTAAGGGAAGAGCCTAGTTTTGAGTCTTTTCTTGAATCCTGATTCGTCAGTCAGCATACGCAGTTCCCTCGGTAAGGAGTTCCATAGGCCAGGAGCCAGATGCGAGAAGGATCTGCCTCCCCATCTGGCTCTCTTTATGCTAGTCTGTTTCATGAGTAGATCTGCAGAGGACCTTAGGGGTCTGCCTGGGATGTAGTGTGTGACAAGCTTTTTGATTAAGGCTGGACCTTTGTCATTCATAATTCTATGAGCGATACATAGTTACTTGATCTTGTTCCTGGACTGGATAGGGAGCCAGTGTAGTGTCTTCAAGGCTGCCTTGGCTCACTGTTGTCTGGGAATGCGCAGGAGTATCCTAGCTCCGGCATTCTGAACCACTTCAGTCTGTTTATGACGTATTTGGGTGCGCCAAGATACAGGGAGTTACTGTAGTCCAGCTGTGACACCACTAGGGCCTGGACCACGGTTCTGCGAGTGTATTCAGGAATGAGAGGGAGGATCTTCCGTAGCATTCTGAGTACTACAAAGCATGCTCCAGATAGTTTTCTACCTTGAGTCTCCATGGACAGACTTTCATCTATCCACGGAGCAACACGGAGGCATACAGAAGCGAGGAAAGATCCTGCATCATTGTTTATTCAAGGCATCCTCCCCTCTAGTGTGCGCTCATGAGGCCCGAGTATTACTCCAAATAGTATACCAAGTTGGTTATAAAATACAAAAGTCAGTGCACCCGTGTAAAAAACTTTTTCCAGACCCACACATTTTTTAGCGGTTTGGTTTCTTGGAATAATAGGCATGCTAAACATATAAATTAGTTATATTTCTGAGTGTAGTAGGGATCACATTCGGTCCTGACGAGTAAAGCAGTGGGGACTGCTTACGAAACATGTTGACCCAGTAGGGGGTAACACATTAAGATACACCCCCTACACATCCCCCTTTTTAATGTTCCCAGCCAGAGAAATTAATAAAATTGTTTTTTCTACCAGCCAGGGAATTCTTAACTAATTTTTGTAATTTTCACTAAACCCTACCACTCCCACTCCCACTCCCCCACCACACATAGCCTATTCCTTCATAACAACAGTGCTCCCCAATATTCGCAGGTTGTAGCACGCCCCGCCCCGTAGAGGGACGGGAAGACCCCGATGATGAAGCATGACACTATGGGATTCATAGTGTGTGAGGGGTATTTTAAAAACACTTAGTGCTTTTCCATGACATTTCATGGATCACCAAACACACCTCATTTATCATCACTTAATATTAAAAAACTAAAACGAAAAATACTAGATAGTTTTATTTAGATAGGGTAGAATCACATTGTTTATTAAAAGTTATACAGGATGTACGTTCTATTCGGATACCTCTTTACTCCCTCATTTGGTACTTTTTTCAGACTTTCATCTAGCCAAATTCCCAGATTTTTTACCGCTTTCTGTGGGACAGGGGGTTCTCCCAATTCTAGAGGCCAGCAGATCATGTTTCTTGGGACCGCCTTATTCACCAGGAACATGAGCTCTGTTTTCCCTCCATTCAGCTTTAGGCTACCATTAATCATCCATTCTGCTACTTGTACCATGCATGGTGCCAAGTTGTTATACATGGATTGGGGGCCCTCAGTCACTGATAGTATCAACTGGGTATCGTCCGCGTATGACACTATGGATAGTCCAAATTCTTGCACTATCCCTGCCAGTGGTTGCATATACAGGTTAAATAGTGTCGGTCTCAATGCAGAACCCTGTGGGACCCCGCGCGAGATTTGGAGGGTGTGAGATAGATGCTCACCTTCCATTCGTTGAAAAGATCTATCTTCTAGAAATGAGGTTATCCACTTTAGCGCAGAGCCTGTGATACCCGCTTCCATTAGCCTGTGGATCATTTTCTTATGATCCACTATATCAAAAGCAGTGCTAAGATCCAGGAGCAGAATAGCTGCTGTATACCCCTGGTCTAGAATTCCCTTTAGTTCCTCTGTGACCACCACAGGGCTAACTCTGTGCTGTGTTGGTTTGGAAACCCATGTGGGTGGTATGCAGTACCTGATTTTCAGCTAGATATTGGGAAAGGGTCTAATCGACATGTTTTTCGGCTATTTTGACTAACAATGGCAAAAGTGAGATTGGTCGATAGTTCCCTGGCTCTAATGGATCTAAATGGGGCTTTTTCAGCAGTGGCCGGATTATGGCGTGTTTCCAGGTTTTGGGAAGAATCCCTTGCGTAAGAGAGAGTGATATTAGTGCTGCAGCTGTAGACCTGTTTTTTTTACCTCCCTGCATCAAGATGTCTGGTAGAATCGGGTCTTGTGGAGAGCCGAATTTAATCTTTTGCAGGATGAAGGTCATAACCTCTTCCTATAGGTCTGCGAGATGGTCTAATCTTACCCCTGTTTTAATTCTCAAGTTGTCGTTGTTACTTAGGTGAGCATCAACTTGGTTTGAACTGCTGTTTCCTTGCAGGGAGTTATATATTATTTCCACCTTATTTTTGAAAATGTTCGCCATCTTATTACATCTCTCTTTAGATGAGGCGTGATTGTTTGTTTCCTGATCAGTGGAGGTTAGAGGGAGCACTACCATAAAAAGTTTTCTTGACGAGTTACATGCTGAATTAATTTTTCCTTCGAAATATTTGGCTTGGGCTTGGAGCATCTCATTATGATACTGTCTAATAGCCATCTTGTATTGGCTTTTGATGGCAGGATCATAGTTTTTCCTCCATAGTCCTTCTAATTTTTTACAGGATGTTTTCATCAGGATTCGGTTCGCGTTAAACCAAGCCACTTTTTTCCTAGATGGTTGCTTGCTTAGTCTGATTTTCTGAGGGTATTGAGCTGCTACTTTATTAATCCATTCTACCTACATCTTGTCAGCCTCTTCTATGTTGTCTATCATGCGTGGGGCCTGAGCTTCAAGTTCATTCACCGTGCTGTCCTGTAAAGTTCTTTGCCATTTCTTCCTAGTCTTGGTGAGTTTGTTATATGTGGGTGGAGCCTGGGGGTTATCTGATGTAAAGGGTATAAAACGATGATCAGTCCAGGGAACTGGCACGGGGATCCCCACCGCTAGCTTGGGTTCATTGGAGAAGATGGCATCTAACAGGTGCCCTTTTTCATGTGTGCCCTCTCTAACCATTTGTTTGAGTTGCATGGCTTCCATGTCTTGAATTAGTCTGTTCGAAGTGGTGCTGTCAAGATTATCTAAGTGAAAGTTGAAATCCCCAAGTAAGGTGGTGAATCCCTTACTGGCTACCGTTGTTGCTACTGTTCCAGGAAGCTCCTCTAGAAAGGAGTTAGTGGAGCCCGGGGGTCTGTAGATTAGTGTGCCTGAGAAGGTGGTATTGGGGGTGAGTTTAATACTAAATTGTGATGTGTCTCAATCTCACACGGTGATATGTCTCACCATGCTGGCACATATGCATTTATAATAAACAAAACTGTTTGTACGAGGACGTAAAAAAGCATTGCATGTGCCACACACACATTCTGGCCAGGTTTCCCAGATACGTGCTCCATTCCAGTTTTTGACATAATCCATAGGCCTGGGAAGCGTGACAGCTGCGCACATTCGTGCTCATTCCTAAGAAATCTTCTTCGACCCAATCATATGTGAGGCCTTCATCCAAGACCCGAATTATTAGCTAATGGCTCTTTTCAAGCTGGGATTTGTAGTCTGGTGTTAAAAGCAAAAGTAACAAGCATTTGCAATGCAATCGGTCTCGCCTTTGGGACCTTATATGTATTTAGCTATGCAGCACATTAGCGTGGGCGCTGAAACATATACTGTGCTTAAATTAATAAAGATCAAAATGAAGCTGAGCTACACTTTTAGTAAACTCTCTCTCTCCATGTTCGCACTTGAATGTCCAGAACTCCCTGGTGTTCCTTCTTCCAAGTGCAAGTATTCTTCAGCTATAACTCTGTTCCGGTCGTAGCAAAAACCACAGTAATTAACTCACCATATGGAGGACTGAAGGAACCTCTGCATACCTCAGCAGACAAAACCAAAGCAATTAATGTACAGGCAAATGATCTTCTGTAAGCTAATTATTCGAAAAGGTTGTGAACACCACACCACAAAGCCCCAGCCAGACATCACATTTCTTCCCATAGGACCTACAGATAGTTCTGAACTGCGCTTCCAAACATCAACCAGAGATGGATTAGGACACCTATGCCCCCTGCCTTGTGCTTTTACAGGCCTCCTTTAGACCCTACCCTCTGATGATCCAATAGGCACGATGCAGCGCCTTTATAATTATGTGTACTCCCTGGGTATCACATTAGCCTTCTGCTGCGTCACACAAAGATGTTCCCTAATACGTTTGGTTGCCACTATCTTCTAATATCCATGCAGTTTTCAAACCACTCATACAATTATCTTATGGCGATCCTTTATTGACCCCATGAGGCTCAGATCTTTTACAGTCCCCAAACCCGATGTCTCTTACTTTCATTGCGATATCCTCCACAAGAAACTGAAAGGTCTACCCAAGTGCCTGCTATTACTGGTATTCCCTTGCTTCCCCGTAGTCTTAAGCAGCTTATAAACCACTTGGGTCCCCACCTCCAACCTACTCATTCCCCTACACAGCTGCAGCCCCACAACCATTGCCCCCACTGTCAAGCCTGTGCCCTTTTACCTGAAGTCTTTATGTAGTTCCACCCACTTGTAGCCCAGTAGGACATCAACAGATCCGTGTCACTGGAACACCACAGAACTCCAAATACTCCTAATGCACAAATACCACTCCGTTCAGTTTGCTGCCTCCATACCTGTGTTTGCACAAATACACACAATAGTGTGAATATGATTAACAGCACAGGGCCTAAATGGGCCCTCCACAGTAAAACACAGTGTGATGGTGAACACAGGGACATCATGCAAATGAGGCCACGCCGATTAGTTCAGCAGCAGTTCAGCTCAGGAATACAGAAGTGCCTTCGCTGTCAGATAGGTTCCTACGCTAACAGCCTAATGCTCACCAGCAGTTGCAGCCAATGAGCCTACCTTTCATGAGAACCGGTACACTCCTCCCAGTAGAGAAGTGCTGTACTTATAGTGATAAATATAAAAAGTGCTGGTAGTCAGTACCTGTGAGTGCTAGCCCATTTAAAGCTCTGCCACTGCCATTTTCCTTACGCTAGTCTCTTCCTGATTCTGTGTTTTTACATCCACATGTCCTCTCCACACGCCTCTCATCTTTACCCAGCCTATAACCTTCTCTCGCTGGTTCTGCCCCTCTTACTCCCACTTCTTGCTTACTCTCTCCACAAGTCTTTTACATTGTCTCACTGTTTTTTTCCTCTACTTGCCTCCTGTTCTCCCCTCCATGCTGTACCCATCCCCTAATATATATATATATATATATATATATATATATATATATATATATATATATATATATATATATATATATAACTCACTTAAAAAACCATAGGTTTCACACATGTTATAGTTAGCTGGACATTTCCCTCGTGAAAAACCAATCAAATTCCCCCGTTATAGTTAGTGCAGGCAACTATAACTCACGCGACCGCAATCCTCTGCTGATGACGTCAGATATTACATCACTGTATTTAGACACCTATTTACCCATGTCTTCTTCCATTAATCTTTAGCTATACATATATTACAAATATTTATTTTTCAGAAAGACACATATGTAATCAGTGATGTAATATCGGACGTCATCAGCAGAGGATTGCGGTCACGTGAGTTATAGTTGCCTGCACTAACTATAACGGGGGAATTTCATTGGTTTTTCACGAGGGAAATGTCCAGCTAACTATAACATGTGTGAAACCTATGGTTTTTTAAGTGAGTTTGCAAGGTTTTTAAATGCTAATTCCTAACTATAACGTGTGTGAAACCTATGGTTTTTTAGATGAATTTGTACGGTTTTTTAAATGCTAAGTTATGTATTTATTAATATATATTTTTTTTCAGGTTGTTCACCGTGCGCGCACTATCATTAACCAAACAACTCTCAAAACCTCCTCTCGGCGAGAAGAGAGTAAAGGACACCTACAGGTAGAAATAGCAATTTTTTTTCACACTCCTCCGTTTCTGATGCGTTTTGAGCAACCAGTGCCCTTGATCACATTCGGAGCACAGTCCGCCATATTGATTACATATATTTTTTGTTATGCACTCCCCCAAGTGTCACGTGTTCACAAACATAAAAGAAACACTTTGGATTTGGCTTTGCATTGTCACCATCTACTCATGCATAGATACTACAGGAGTTTATAAATAGAGGTATTTACAGTTTTGGTGATTATGTTAGGCTTTCAATGTATAAATATAAATAAATATACATAAATTAATATAAATATACCTATAAATAGATACATACATAGACTATATACATGGATTACATTGTTACTGCAGTATGCATTTCTGCTTTACTACATGCTGATGTTATGCTTAAGATCATATTAAGTATCATCATGTAAACATTGTTATTTAAAATAGTGCCTTTATATTGCTGTTTAATACAATCACTATGTTTTCTTATATCCATATACATAAGACGTATTAAAAAGTAACAATAATATAATATATATTAAATGTATTTAATTAATTAAAATATATTTATATATAGCTAGGATACTTATATAAAACAATTAAACACACATATATATTAATATATATTTAATTTTAAAATATAATTGAACAAATAATTTAAATTTATGAGAATTTACTATTTTTTAAATATAATAATATAACTATATATAACTATATATGTATGTATATATATGTTTTAAAAAAAATTTCGGGTGCGCGCTGAGTGCGCGCACTCGGCGATATTTAAAAAAAATATATAAATCTTTTTTTTTGCCCTACAAGGTCCTACTGTGACCCCCTTACAATGCCTAGTGGGTCAATATCTCCCCACTCTGCCCCCTTTTCAAGTTCTCCCCCTTTGTTTATCACCCCCTCTTTATGCGAGAGACAAAATGGCGGCCGCCGCTTCCTGATTTCCACTGATTCGAATGTTTACTGACATCTAACAACCAATCAGAAGTGCGCTCGCGCACGGCAAGGTGCGCGCACAGGACTTGCTCAGTGCGCGCACGCTGCGCGCGTACAGATATATATATTGATTTAAATGCTAATTTCTCAGGAAATACTGAACAGATTTACACCAAACCTGCAAAAGGCACTTCATGGACCTTATGGCTACCTCTCTGCCAAATTTCACATAATTCTGTTCAGCCGTTCGGGCTGTAGCTGCGACTAAAGTCCCTATGGAAAAATGCATGGGGAAAACGCGTTTTGGGACCCCCCTTTTTTCTCGGCCCCCCCTTGACGAATCACCCCGAAACTTTCAGGGTAGGAGCTGAGCGGAGCGCCCCATTAGTTTTGAAAATTTCGCGAAGATTCGTCTACCGGCGCCAAAGTTATTCAAAATAGAATTTTGAGATTTCCTATGGAAACACGATCCTAACTATAACTACCTACTGGCGACCGCCAGTAGGTAATATATATATATATATATATATATATATATATATATATATATATATATATATATATATATATATATATATATATATATTACACGAATCAGCTCCGTTCAAGGGACCCCTGGCGCGTCTTTATCCGGTGCGATGCTGTGGCCGAGCCATGCCGTCATAAATGCATCAAAACGGTTCCCTTCGCAGCGAACCAATTTAGCACGCACTCACAGTTTGTTTAACTTATCCCAAGTTCTTTATTCTTTTTAGTAGGTATCCAGTCTCAATATAAACCAACGCGTTTCGCCATCCACCGATAGCTTGATCACGGTTGCCATTACACATTTCATTTACCCAATAAAAAGAATTGTTATTGGTCATGTGATTAATGATGTCACACATCTCTTAACATGGAATTCTGGTCTTTGTAGTTAACTACAAAGACCAGAATTCCATGTGAGTGCATGCTAAATTGGTTCGCTGCGAAGGGAACCGTTTTGATGCATATATATATATATATATATATATATATATGTTCGCTCACTCCTTTGTCTCCATTCGGATTAAGGAAAGCACTCGCAGGGGTTATCTTACGTATTCTTTATTTGGACCGCTTTAAAACATGACGCGTTTCGGCTTGCGCCTTAATCTGATGTTTTTAGATTTCGCACCGTGAAACGGCCGACATTTTAACAAAGTGTCAGAGGTCACGTGATACATCAATGTATGGAGAGCAAAGAAGGACCACCATAAGTCCATGAACAAGCGCCATATTGGAGTAGATAAACTCCCATAGGAACATCATGAAGCAACAATCCTGCTGAATATTTAACAGCATACAGTATATATGTTTACCACAAATGTGTGAACCATATTATGTATAAAATAACATCCACTGTAACTTGTTGCTAATTAACACAATCGTGCCGTGTATCGGCATAAATCCAAGGTGGTATACTTATTACGCCGTATATCGGCTTTTATCCAATTCTCTCCACACATAGTTATAGACCAACCAACGTTTAAAAAAATGGAGTTTGCCTTAAGGAGTACATAAAACTGAATTCAACATAATCATACAGAAACACAATAGTACCTAAAAGACTTCAAGAATGAGAAAGACTAATCACCTAGATGCACTGCTAATTCTTCCCCTACATTCATCCCTTGGGGTATCTTTGTGCCTAGGTCTATAATGTATCTCGATTCCAGTCTACGAAGCTGTTTAATCCTGTCCCCTCCCCTGATGTTCAAGGGGATTTGGTCTAGCCCATAGAAACGCAGCAGCTCCCTGTTGCTTTCATGTTTGTCAGTAAAATGTCTTGCCACAGAATAGGTGGCATCATTTTTCGCTATCGCTCTCATGTGCTCCAAGATTCTTACTTTAACCGGATGGATAGTGCTGCCGATATAACGCAGACCACATGGGCATTCCAAGCAGTACACTACATAGGAGCTGCTGCATGTCAGAAACTTAGTTATGGCTTTAGGCTTCTTAAGGCCAATGACCCTGTATGTGAGTGTTCTTCTACTATTCACACAAGCCTTACATTTCCCACAAGGGAAGAAACCCCTAAGCTCCCTTAAGGTCCCCCCCTTGGGAAGTTTCGGACAAAATTGGCTTTGGACAAGGCTGTCTTTTAAAGATCTAGCCTTTCTGAAAGTTAGTAAAGGGTTAGGTGGGATATCAGAGCCAATGACACTATCTGTTTTTAAAATGTGCCAGTTTTTTCTCATGATTGTTCTTAATTCATTGGCATCACTTGAAAAAGTAGTGATCATTCTGAATTTATCCAATCCTATTCCTTCCTTGCTAACTTTCTCCTTGGTAAAAAGGTCTTCTCTAGATACATGTCTAACCTTGTTAAGGGTTATATCCAGAAGATCCCTATTGTAACCTCTAATCAGGAATCTAGAGACACTGGCTTGTGCGGCTTTTTCAAAGTCCACTTCCCTAGTGCTATTCCGTTTGAGTCTTAAAAATTCCCCGTAGGGGATACTCTTGACTAGTCCTGGTGGGTGGTTACTTGCTGCATGTAATAGGGAGTTCCCGGCCGTGGGTTTACGATACAGTGACATATTTATGTTGTTATTGTCAATGCTTACTTTAAGATCCAAAAAATTTACAGTTTTAGAGCTGATTTCCCCACTAAACTCCAAATTCACTGTGTTCCTGTTTAAATCATCAATAAAATCTTTGGCTGACTGCTCTGATCCGTTCCAGATTATACAAAGATCGTCTATGTAACGGTACCAGGAGATCACCCTTTCCATATTTGTACCATTGGGTCCTTTGGGCACCTGCTCCTCCCACCAGCCCACGAATAAATTCGCGTAGCTGGGAGCGAAGCAGGTGCCCATCGCCGTACCTGAGATCTGACGGTAAAAGTCCTCACCAAAGACAAAAATATTATTTTTCAAACAAAACTCTGTGAATTGGAGAATCATTTCATTATGTGCTGTAAATTTTAATGGCTTCTTTTTCAAAAAGTGAGCTACTGCTTCAAGGCCATGTTCATGCTGGATCCGAGTATATAAACTTGTTATATCTAATACAATTAATTTGTATTGTGGGTCCCATTGTTGTTTTTCCATGTGCATGAGGAAATCCTGTGAGTCTTTAATGTATGCAGGTAGTGTCTTTACCAAAGGAAAAAGGAAAAAATCAATAAAAGTTGACAAATGTTCCGTGAGTCCACCTTGTGAGGAAACAATCGGTCATCCTGGTGGTTGTGTACTGTTTTTGTGTATCTTGGGGATATGATAGAAGGTAGGTACCACTGGATTCAAACATCGGAGAAATAGGTATTCTTCCATGTCGAGCATAGATTTATCCAACCACATCTTGATCATGTCGTGGTATCTTTGTATGCTGTCCAAGTATGTTTCTTTGGAGACTTTCTGATAGCAGCTTGAATCAGATAGTTGCCTTACTGCTTCCATTTGGTAGTTTTCTCTGGTTTGTAGGACTATATTGCCCCCTTTGTCCGAGGGTTTGCAGATGATCGTGCTATCCTCACTCAGACTCATAATGGCTTCTCGCTGTTCCTTGGTTACATTTTGAATATTTTTCAAACCAGGTTGTTTGTTGCGTAACCGTATAAGGTCTTTGTTAACTGCCTCAGCGAAGACATCAATTGCATCCGGGGGTAGTTGTGGTAAAAATTGTGAGGTCGGTTTGAAGCCACTTGTGTCTTTTTCTTGGTCAAATCCTAGTTGTAATGTTCTCTGTAATTGATCACCTTTTCCCAGAGTGTTATCGACTTGATTTTCTTCTCTCAGTGATTCCATAACCTCTAGGGCCGCCAAATCTTCCCCAGTCAGCGCATCAGTTGTTCGCATTTTGGTTTGATGTCTTCTTCGTTTGACAAAGTTCGGTTTGGATTTGAAGTATTTGTGAAGTTTCAACTTACGAGTAAGTTTAAATAGGTCTATATGGGTTTGGGCATATTCCCATCTGCTGGTGGGGCAGAAGGTAAGACCCAATTTTAATACTTGTTGTTCCGTATCCGTTAGGGTTTTGGGAGTCAAATTGATGATCGTTAGATTGTCTACATCCACTTCTTTCCCTTCCTGTTGCGGGTTGATCTGGTTGCAGCGTTTGAGCCTCCTGCTCCAGCCGCCCCTCCTTGTTTTTCTTTTTCGGCCTCTGGTGGTCTGCTTTTGCCCCCTCTTAGCCACGTTTGCCTCAGAATATGAGGCAAACGTGGCTAAGAGGGGGCAAAAGCAGACCACCAGAGGCCGAAAAAGAAAAACAAGGAGGGGCGGCTGGAGCAGGAGGCTCAAACGCTGCAACCAGATCAACCCGCAACAGGAAGGGAAAGAAGTGGATGTAGACAATTTAACGATCATCAATTTGACTCCCAAAACCCTAACGGATACGGAACAACAAGTATTAAAATTGGGTCTTACCTTCTGCCCCACCAGCAGATGGGAATATGCCCAAACCCGTATAGACCTATTTAAACTTACTCGTAAGTTGAAACTTCACAAATACTTCAAATCCAAACCGAACTTTCTCAAACAAAGAAGACATCAAACCAAAATGCGAACAACTGATGCGCTGACTGGGGAAGATTTGGCGGCCCTAGAGGTTATGGAATCACTGAGAGAAGAAAATCAAGTCGATAACACTCTGGGAAAAGGTGATCAATTACAGAGAACATTACAACTAGGATTTGACCAAGAAAAAGACACAAGTGGCTTCAAACCGACCTCACAATTTTTACCACAACTACCCCCGGATGCAATTGATGTCTTCGCTGAGGCAGTTAACAAAGACCTTATACGGTTACGCAACAAACAACCTGGTTTGAAAAATATTCAAAATGTAACCAAGGAACAGCGAGAAGCCATTATGAGTCTGAGTGAGGATAGCACGATCATCTGCAAACCCTCGGACAAAGGGGGCAATATAGTCCTACAAACCAGAGAAAACTACCAAATGGAAGCAGTAAGGCAACTATCTGATTCAAGCTGCTATCAGAAAGTCTCCAAAGAAACATACTTGGACAGCATACAAAGATACCACGACATGATCAAGATGTGGTTGGATAAATCTATGCTCGACATGGAAGAATACCTATTTCTCCGATGTTTGAATCCAGTGGTACCTACCTTCTATCATATCCCCAAGATACACAAAAACAGTACACAACCACCAGGAAGACCGATTGTTTCCTCACAAGGTGGACTCACGGAACATTTGTCAACTTTTATTGATTTTTTCCTTTTTCCTTTGGTAAAGACACTACCTGCATACATTAAAGACTCACGGGATTTCCTCATGCACATGGAAAAACAACAATGGGACCCACAATACAAATTAATTGTATTAGATATAACAAGTTTATATACTCGGATCCAGCATGAACATGGCCTTGAAGCAGTAGCTCACTTTTTGAAAAAGAAGCCATTAAAATTTACAGCACATAATGAAATGATTCTCCAATTCACAGAGTTTTGTTTGAAAAATAATATTTTTGTCTTTGGTGAGGACTTTTACCGTCAGATCTCAGGTACGGCGATGGGCACCTGCTTCGCTCCCAGCTTCGCGAATTTATTCGTGGGCTGGTGGGAGGAGCAGGTGCCCAAAGGACCCAATGGTACAAATATGGAAAGGGTGATCTCCTGGTACCGTTACATAGACGATCTTTGTATAATCTGGAACGGATCAGAGCAGTCAGCCAAAGATTTTATTGATGATTTAAACAGGAACACAGTGAATTTGGAGTTTAGTGGGGAAATCAGCTCTAAAACTGTAAATTTTTTGGATCTTAAAGTAAGCATTGACAATAACAACATAAATATGTCACTGTATCGTAAACCCACGGCCGGGAACTCCCTATTACATGCAGCAAGTAACCACCCACCAGGACTAGTCAAGAGTATCCCCTACGGGGAATTTTTAAGACTCAAACGGAATAGCACTAGGGAAGTGGACTTTGAAAAAGCCGCACAAGCCAGTGTCTCTAGATTCCTGATTAGAGGTTACAATAGGGATCTTCTGGATATAACCCTTAACAAGGTTAGACATGTATCTAGAGAAGACCTTTTTACCAAGGAGAAAGTTAGCAAGGAAGGAATAGGATTGAATAAATTCAGAATGATCACTACTTTTTCAAGTGATGCCAATGAATTAAGAACAATCATGAGAAAAAACTGGCACATTTTAAAAACAGATAGTGTCATTGGCTCTGATATCCCACCTAACCCTTTACTAACTTTCAGAAAGGCTAGATCTTTAAAAGACAGCCTTGTCCAAAGCCAATTTTGTCCGAAACTTCCCAAGGGGGGGACCTTAAGGGAGCTTAGGGGTTTCTTCCCTTGTGGGAAATGTAAGGCTTGTGTGAATAGTAGAAGAACACTCACATACAGGGTCATTGGCCTTAAGAAGCCTAAAGCCATAACTAAGTTTCTGACATGCAGCAGCTCCTATGTAGTGTACTGCTTGGAATGCCCATGTGGTCTGCGTTATATCGGCAGCACTATCCATCCGGTTAAAGTAAGAATCTTGCAGCACATGAGAGCGATAGCGAAAAATGATGCCACCTATTCTGTGGCAAGACATTTTACTGACAAACATGAAAGCAACAGGGAGCTGCTGCGTTTCTATGGGCTAGACCAAATCCCCTTGAACATCAGGGGAGGGGACAGGATTAAACAGCTTCGTAGACTGGAATCGAGATACATTATAGACCTAGGCACAAAGATACCCCAAGGGATGAATGTAGGGGAAGAATTAGCAGTGCATCTAGGTGATTAGTCTTTCTCATTCTTGAAGTCTTTTAGGTACTATTGTGTTTCTGTATGATTATGTTGAATTCAGTTTTATGTACTCCTTAAGGCAAACTCCATTTTTTTAAACGTTGGTTGGTCTATAACTATGTGTGGAGAGAATTGGATAAAAGACGATATACGGCGTAATAAGTATACCACCTTGGATTTATGCCGATACACGGCACGATTGTGTTAATTAGCAACAAGTTACAGTGGATGTTATTTTATACATAATATGGTTCACACATTTGTGGTAAACATATATACTGTATGCTGTTAAATATTCAGCAGGATTGTTGCTTCATGATGTTCCTATGGGAGTTTATCTACTCCAATATGGCGCTTGTTCATGGACTTATGGTGGTCCTTCTTTGCTCTCCATACATTGATGTATCACGTGACCTCTGACACTTTGTTAAAATGTCGGCCGTTTCACGGCGCGAAATCTAAAAACATCAGATTAAGGCGCAAGCCGAAACGCGTCATGTTTTAAAGCGGTCCAAATAAAGAATACGTAAGATAACCCCTGCGAGTGCTTTCCTTAATCCGGATGGAGACAAAGGAGTGAGCGAACATTTTAGCGCGGTTGCACCTCGGCGCCATAGAGCACCCGTCCGTGAGTGCGCTGGTCTCAGGTGCAGTTGGAGCCATTATATATATATATATTCACTGAAAAAACCATAGGTTTCACACATGTTATAGTTAGCTGGACATTTTACTGATAAAAAACCAATGAAATTCCCCCGTTATAGTTACTGTAGGCAACTATAACTCACGCGACCGTAATCCTCTGCTGATGCTAATACTGTATTTAGACACTTATTTGCCCATATCTTCTTCCATTAAATTTTAGCTATACATATATTACAAATATTTTTTTTTCATAAAGACACATATGTCATCAGCAGAGGATTACGGTCGCGTGAGTTATAGTTGCCTACAGTAACTATAACGGGGGAATTTCATTGGTTTTTTATCAGTAAAATGTCCAGCTAACTATAACATGTGTGAAACCTATGGTTTTTTCAGTGAATTAGCAAGGTTTTTTAAATGCTATTTCCTAACTATAACGTGTGTGAAACCTATGGTTTTTTCAGTGAATTTGTACGTTTTTTTAAATGCTAAGTTACTTTACGCCATTTGTGGCGTGCGCGCCCACTTAACGCAGTTCGTTCCGTGCACGGTTTTTATCAACTTTAATAAGCCCTGTACATTTGGTGGCCTTCGGCCACCAAAAGCACAGGGGGTGAGGTCAATGTGGATAGTGTTTTTTTTATTTCGATTTTATAATTTCATGTTGCCAAAATTACGTTTTTTTTCTCTATTAAAAAGCCCTGCACATTTGGTGGCCTGCGGCCACCAAAAGCACAGGGGGTGGGGTAAGTGTGGATAGTGTTTTTTTTATTTTTATTTTTTTACCGTAAGCGTACGGTAAGCTTACGGTAAGCGTACGGTAAGCGTACGGTAAGCGTACCCCGCGAAATTGCCGAAAAAAAAATAAAACCGTTTTTGCTCTTGGGGGATGTTTGGGGACTCCCTCAACATGACTATGTGGGAGGGAGTTGTCAAAACAGCCCCGTAACATGTTTTTGGCCATCATGTTTGATAAACAACACTCAGTGCGAGAGACAAAATGGCGGACGCCGCTTCCTGGTTTCGGCCGATTCAAATGTTTACTAAGATCTAAGAGCCAATCAGAATCGCGCTCGCGCACGCCACCGTAAGCTTACGGTAAGCGTACGGTAAGCGTACGGTAAGCGTACCGTAAGCGGGCTCAGATATATATATTGATTTAAAGGCTATTTTCTCAGAATCTACTGAACAGATTTACACCAAACCTACAAAAGGCACTTCCTTGACCTAGGGACTACCTCTCTGCCAAATTTCTAGTAATTCTGTTCAGCCGTTCGGGCTGTAGCTCGTTCTAAAGGTCCTATGGAAAAATGCATGGGAAAAACGCGTTTTGGGACCCCCCTTTTATCTCAGCCCCCGCTTGACGAATCCCCCCGAGACTTTCAGGGTAGGAGCGGAGCGTAGCGCCCCACCTATTTTGAGAAATTTGCGAGGATTCGTCGACCGGCGCCAAAGTTATTCAAAATAGAATGTTGAGGTTTTCCTATGGAAACGTGGTCCTAACTATAACTACCTACTGGCGACCGCCAGTAGGTAATATATATATATATATCTCAACAAAAACATCTTAACACAGCGCTCTCCTTTGTACACATATATTTCTTTTTATTCAGACCTCCTTCTCCTCCTCCTACGCGTTTCGAAGTTTCGAACACAAAGTTCTTGTTCACGGTAGTATACGGAGTCCTTCTTCAGTTACTAATCTTTTATACCTAGTCTCCACGTTGCCCATAATGAGGCATTGTGGGACTGGTAGTTCAAACATATACTGCAATTACTTTTTTTTTTTTTACTTAAGCCAAGAATGTTGCAAAGACTGTTGCTAGTGTAAGCCATTATTAAGCATTTACATTAAATGCAAAGAGTCTCTTTAGTACAACGTATACTATCAGATGTTCATTTCGTCTGACTCGTGTGACATACAAATCCGCACAAACATCTGTTTACCCCCATAGTACCTACCAGGAAAAACATTGCATTCTGAGATCTGTAGTGTACACGCACCAGGTGTCCTGCAGAAGGTGAGCAAAGATACTGATCTTGGGGGCGGAGCGGACCAGAACCAATCGTTTTGGGGCAGGACTTTTAAAACCACGATGACGCCTGCACCTCCTGAAAGACTCTTGGCGCTGAGGAAGGCATAATACATGCCGAAATGCATTCGCCATTTCTGTCAAAATGCTGAATAAAGAAGCCTCCCTACTTACCCCTGCTGTGGCCTCTGCTCTTTCTTCGGAGGAGTTTTTGGTGATATATATATATATCTATATATATATATACACCAAACCCCTCCAATCAAGAAAGGTAGAGGCCACGCAGGGGATTTCTTCGGAGACGTTTATTTAAACAGCAATTATGGCATGATGCATTTCGGCTGCCTTCAGCCTTCTTCGGATGCCGCTGCAAGTCAAAGAAATGCCCCACCTGCGTCCTTTATCAGTCCTGCTCCCTCCCATTGGCGGGAGTTACTGACCGTCCCTCATCACCTGACCAGCAAACTGAGCAGGACTGATAAAGGACGCAGGTGGGGCATTTCTTTGACTTGCAGCGGCATCCGAAGAAGGCTGAAGGCAGCCGAAATGCATCATGCCATAATTGCTGTTTAAATAAACGTCTCCGAAGAAATCCCCTGCGTGGCCTCTACCTTTCTTGATTGGAGGGGTTTGGTGTATATTTTCACGTCGGCCAGAGGCGTGTATAGAGGTCCCATCCTACAAGTTGGCTGAGGTATCACTGGTTCCTGCGGCAGCAGCATTTTTGTTTCCAAGTGATTGGATATACCACAGTCCGCCTCTACAAGTGAGCTATGCAAGGGCTTCTGTTCATACAGCTCGGGATTCTACGAGGAGCAGGTCGCATTGGTTTCCTGTTCGTGGCCTGTTGGAAACTTATTTTTGAGGCTGGGATGTTACGGGGACTCGAGGGAGAGTTTGTTTTATGATCAAAGACATTTTCAAAATCGGACTCGCTGCGCCCTATTCCTACTCTGCAAGTATTCAACTGGACTGACACATTCCCTTACAGCATCGGTTCCAGCAAGGTGTCACCTGGGAGATGTAGTATTCACAGCACTCCCGTAGTTTGCTGGTCATGTGATGAGGGACGGTCAGTAACTCCCGCCAATGGGAGGGAGCAGGACTGATAAAGGACGCAGGTGGGGCATTTCTTTGACTTGCAGCGGCATCCGAAGAAGGCTGAAGGCAGCCGAAATGCATCATGCCATAATTGCTGTTTAAATAAACGTCTCCGAAGAAATCCCCTGCGTGGCCTCTACCTTTCTTGATTGGAGGGGTTTGGTGTATATTTTCACGTCAGCCAGAGGCGTGTATAGAGGTCCCATCCTACAAGTTGGCTGAGGTATCACTGGTTCCTGCGGCAGCAGCATTTTTGTTTCCAAGTGATTGGATATACCACAGTCCGCCTCTACAAGTGAGCTATGCAAGGGCTTCTGTTCATACAGCTCGGGATTCTACGAGGAGCAGGTCGCATTGGTTTCCTGTTCGTGGCCTGTTGGAAACTTATTTTTGAGGCTGGGATGTTACGGGGACTCGAGGGAGAGTTTGTTTTATGATCAAAGACATTTTCAAAATCGGACTCGCTGCGCCCTATTCCTACTCTGCAAGTATTCAACTGGACTGACACATTCCCTCACAGCATCGGTTCCAGCAAGGTGTCACCTGGGAGATGTAGTATTCACAGCACTCCCGTAGTTTGCTGGTCAGGTGATGAGGGACGGTCAGTAACTCCCGCCAATGGGAGGGAGCAGGACTGATAAAGGACGCAGGTGGGGCATTTCTTTGACTTGCAGCGGCATCCGAAGAAGGCTGAAGGCAGCCGAAATGCATCATGCCATAATTGCTGTTTAAATAAACGTCTCCAAAGAAATCCCCTGCGTGGCCTCTACCTTTCTTGATTGGAGGGGTTTGGTGTATATTTTCACGTCGGCCAGAGGCATGTATAGAGGTCCCATCCTACAAGTTGGCTGAGGTATCACTGGTTCCTGCGGCAGCAGCATTTTTGTTTCCAAGTGATTGGATATACCACAGTCCGCCTCTACAAGTGAGCTATGCAAGGGCTTCTGTTCATACAGCTCGGGATTCTATGAGGAGCAGGTCGCATTGGTTTCCTGTTCGTGGCCTGTTGGAAACTTATTTTTGAGGCTGGGATGTTACGGGGACTCGAGGGAGAGTTTGTTTTATGATCAAAGACATTTTCAAAATCGGACTCGCTGCGCCCTATTCCTTCTCTGCAAGTATTCAACTGGACTGACACATTCCCTCACAGCATCGGTTCCAGCAAGGTGTCACCTGGGAGATGTAGTATTCACAGCACTCCCGTAGTTTGCTGGTCAGGTGATGAGGGACGGTCAGTAACTCCCGCCAATGGGAGGGAGCAGGACTGATAAAGGACGCAGGTGGGGCATTTCTTTGACTTGCAGCGGCATCCGAAGAAGGCTGAAGGCAGCCGAAATGCATCATGCCATAATTGCTGTTTAAATAAATGTCTCCGAAGAAATCCCCTGCGTGGCCTCTACCTTTCTTGATTGGAGGGGTTTGGTGTATATTTTCACGTCGGCCAGAGGCGTGTATAGAGGTCCCATCCTACAAGTTGGCTGAGGTATCACTGGTTCCTGCGGCAGCAGCATTTTTGTTTCCAAGTGATTGGATATACCACAGTCCGCCTCTAGAAGTGAGCTATGCAAGGTCTTCTGTTCATACAGCTCGGGATTCTACGAGGAGCAGGTCGCATTGGTTTCCTGTTCGTGGCCTGTTGGAAACTTATTTTTGAGGCTGGGATGTTACGGGGACTCGAGGGAGAGTTTGTTTTATGATCAAAGACATTTTCAAAATCGGACTCGCTGCGCCCTATTCCTACTCTGCAAGTATTCAACTGGACTGACACATTCCCTCACAGCATCGGTTCCAGCAAGGTGTCACCTGGGAGATGTAGTATTCACAGCACTCCCGTAGTTTGCTGGTCAGGTGATGAGGGACGGTCAGTAACTCCCGCCAATGGGAGGGAGCAGGACTGATAAAGGACGCAGGTGGGGCATTTCTTTGACTTGCAGCGGCATCCGAAGAAGGCTGAAGGCAGCCGAAATGCATCATGCCATAATTGCTGTTTAAATAAATGTCTCCGAAGAAATCCCCTGCGTGGCCTCTACCTTTCTTGATTGGAGGGGTTTGGTGTATATTTTCACGTCGGCCAGAGGCGTGTATAGAGGTCCCATCCTACAAGTTGGCTGAGGTATCACTGGTTCCTGCGGCAGCAGCATTTTTGTTTCCAAGTGATTGGATATACCACAGTCCGCCTCTAGAAGTGAGCTATGCAAGGGCTTCTGTTCATACAGCTCGGGATTCTACGAGGAGCAGGTCGCATTGGTTTCCTGTTCGTGGCCTGTTGGAAACTTATTTTTGAGGCTGGGATGTTACGGGGACTCGAGGGAGAGTTTGTTTTATGATCAAAGACATTTTCAAAATCGGACTCGCTGCGCCCTATTCCTACTCTGCAAGTATTCAACTGGACTGACACATTCCCTCACAGCATCGGTTCCAGCAAGGTGTCACCTGGGAGATGTAGTATTCACAGCACTCCCGTAGTTTGCTGGTCAGGTAATGAGGGACGGTCAGTAACTCCCGCCAATGGGAGGGAGCAGGACTGATAAAGGACGCAGGTGGGGCATTTCTTTGACTTGCAGCGGCATCCGAAGAAGGCTGAAGGTAGCCGAAATGCATCATGCCATAATTGCTGTTTAAATAAACGTCTCCGAAGAAATCCCCTGCGTGGCCTCTACCTTTCTTGATTGGAGGGGTTTGGTGTATATATATATATATATATATATATATATATCTCAACAAAAACAGCTTAACACGGCACTCTCCTTTGTACACATATATTTATTTTTATTCAGACCTCCTTCTCCTCCTCCTATGCGTTTCGAACACAAAGTTCTTGTTTACGGTAGTATACGGAGTCCATCTTCAGTTACTAATCTTTTATACCTAGTCTCCACGTTGCCCATAATGAGGCATTGTGGGACTGGTAGTTCAAACATATACTGCAATCACTTGTTTTTTTTTTTACTTAAGCCAAGAATGTTGCAAAGACTGTTGCTAGTGTAAGCCATTATTAAGCATTTACATTAAATGCAAAGAGTCTCTCTAGTATAACGTATACTATCAGATGTTCGTTTCGTCTGACTCGCGGTAATTATTTGTTTTCACTAAACAATTTATCACCTTCAAATAAATCATGACTCAGTGTCCGATGTGTCATAATGGGCTGAGTGCCCTACTATCTTGCAGACAATTGCAACAAATGTTATTAAATTAAGCTTTCTAAGAGGAACACATTGCAACACAATGGAAAACGTTATATAGACTATATGTTATCTTGTCATTTAGTTTATTCAATATCAAGGAAGGTAGACTAATATGTGGAAAGTTAGTGTCTCTGGAGTATGCTAAACATTACTTGGTTTTAACAAGCTTCAACAGTTATTTACAGGTGTATGTACTTTTCTTCGTCCCCGTTCAGCCCAAGGGGGACCTTAGTTTTAAATCGAATAATCATTTTCGATTCCAAACGCCTCAATTTTAGAGTTCGATTTCCTCCTCTTTCATGTGGCCGAATTGTGACCAGTCCAGAATATTTCATGTCTAACCATGTGCGGTTGGCATGTGTTCTCATATGTTTGGCAAGTGCATATGTTACATCCTCATTTTGTACTGCTCTTATGTGTTCCAATATACGTTTTTTAAGGGAACATGTGGTGCTTCCAATATATCTTTTTCCAGAAAAGCACTCTAGGAGGTATACAACATAGGTTGATTCACAGGTGATTTTTTCCTTTATTTCAAAGATTCTGTCCCTCGGATCTTTAATTGATTTGAGGTTTTTCAATGACACCTCCTTAGTTTGTAAACAGCATGCAGCCGACTGCTCATCTGTTATAGGGTGACCCAGATCTGCCTCCCATGTGGCCCATACTTTGGTATCATGAACTGGGATTATCTCTAAACAGGCCATATAAGTTCAGAAACCAGATGTTCCCCCGTGCTGCTCTCTATGACTATGGACAGATTGTTCTGCTATATTTAATTATTTTTGTATATACATATATATATATATATATATACATATATATATATATATATATATATATAATTCACTGAAAAAACCATAGGTTTCACACATGTTATAGTTAGCTGGACATTTCACTCGTAAAAAACCATTGAAATTCCCCCGTTATAGTTAGTTCAGCTAACTATAACTCGCGCGACCGCAATCCACTGCTGATGACGTCACATATTACATCACTGTATTCACTAAGATACTGTTAATAAGTCAGTTATACAATTAATTTTACAAAAAAAACCATCCATTTAGACACTTATTTACCCATTTATTCTTCCATTAACCTTTAGATATACATATATAAAAAATATTTATTTTTCAGAAAGACACATATTCACTGGATGATGTCATCAGTGATGTCATTTGAGATGTCATCAGTGATGTCATGAGTGATGTCACTGACCATGTCATGAGCGATGTAATATGTGACGTCATCAGCAGTGGATTGTGGTCGTGCGAGTTATAGTTAGCTGAACTAACTATAACGGGGGAATTTCAATGGTTTTTTACGAGTGAAATGTCCAGCTAACTATAGCATGTGTGAAACCTATGGTTTTTTCAGTAAATTTGCAAGGTTTTTTAAATGCTAATTCCTAACTATAACGTGTGTGAAACCTATGGTTTTTTAAGTGAATTTGCAAGGTTTTTTAAATACTAATTTCTAACTATAACGTGTGTGAAACCTATGTTTTTTTTAGTGAATTTGTAAGGTTTTTTAAATGCTAATTTATGTATGTATTATTATATTTTTTATATATATATTTTACAATAAACTACCTATGTATATAGTTATAGATTGACTGTATCCTGTAATATGGAATGGCTCAGCTCTTTTTTTTTTATTTGGATAAAGTTGAACAGCATTGTTAATATCTTCTATAAACTTATAAACAGTTTAAAATGTTTTTATCTATTTTTTAAGGGTTTTTCACCGTGCGAGCACAGTGCGCGCATGGTGCGCGCACCCCGCGATTTTTTGAATAAAAATAAAATGTTTTTTTCACCCTTCGGGGTCCTTCAGGGACCCCCTGACAAAGGCTAGGGGGTCAGGAACTCTCTACCCTGCCCCCTTTTCACGTTCTCCTCCTTTCTTTTTCACTGCCACACACAAAATGGCGTCCGACACTTCCTGATTTCTACCGATTCGAATGTTGACTTACATCTAACCACCAATCAGAATTACGCTCCCGCACATTTGGTGCGCGCACGGTGAGAGCACCGTGCGCGCATATAGATATTTATGTACTTTTAACTGCAATTTTCTCAGAAACTACTGAACAGATTGACACAATATATGCAAAAGGCACATGCCTGACCTGAGGACTACCTCTTTGCCAAATTTCAAGTCATTCTGTTCAGCCGTTCGGGCTGTACCTTCGACTAAAGGTCCTATGGGAAAATGCATGGGGAAAACGCGTTTTGGGACCCCCCTTTTTCTCAGCCCCCGCTTGACGAATCACCCCGAGACTTTCAGGGTAGGAGCTGAGCGGAGCGCCCCATTAGTTTTGAAAATTTCACGAAGATAAGTCAACCGGCGCCAAAGTTATTCAAAATAAAATTTTCAGATTTCCTATGGGAACTCGTCCTAACTATAACTATCTACTGGCGACCGCCAGTAGATAATATGTGTGTGTGTGTGTATATATATATACACACACACACACACACACACACACACACACACACACACACACACACACACACACCCAAGGCAATTTTCACCATAAGCAAAGTACCACAGTAGTGAACGCATCTGGGAGAACAGTGTCGGAAACAGCCTCTGTGGGAATAAAACTAAGAGGCAACATTTTAGAACGCCTGAGGCTCAAGGAAATCAGCCAGTGGTGGGAGGCAACCTCCCTCCAAAATTACTTGGAAGTCAACAGAATCCCAAGGGGCCTGAGAATCCTCATTACCTCAACTTTGAAGATCCCCATGCGCAAGTCCTCAAAGACTGGATGGAGAACACGACTGCGTGCTCCAGGAGGATGCTAGAGGTCCTCATCACGAATGCCTGGGAGGGACATAAGGAACTGATGTCTTGAATACAGGAATTGATGGCGAATTCAAGAAGGAAGCAAATCAAATCGAGACAGGCGGGGTGATCAAATTGGTGGATGAAAGAATTAAAACATATGAGAAAGAAGTTGTGGCTAGGAAACAACGTAAGTTTCTGCGGGACGAGAGAGATTACGCCATGGGCAGGATACTGACATTCGCCAGAAAATTTGATACGATGACATCGGAATTGGCAGGAGACAAAGCACTAGGAACACTAGAAGCCAACAAGGAGGGATTGATAACAAAACTCAGCTCCGACCAAGAATCAACAGAGAGGATGTCATCAAGCACCCTTGAACAGCATTCTTTTTCCGAGGAACTATGCCTCCTACAAGTGACAAAAGAACACTCAACCAGTGGGAGGCCGAAAAGAAGAGGACGTGGAAACAAAGACAAAACCGGAAACGGAGAAACAGACAAAGGAAACACAAGAATCGTTGGTATGGGAACACGAGGCCAGACAAACAAGAAAGTATAATGGAGGACTCTGTTACACAACTAACAGTAATTAAGTTGACCAATAGAATTCTCACGGATCAGGAGGAGAATGTACTGAAACTCAGCTTGTCATTTTGTCCAGAAATAGGCTTTGACTATGCCCAGACACGGGCGACCTTTACAAATTTGACTGTAAACTCAAACTCCGCAAAAGCACACTTTACATAAAAATACAGGGACCACGGGAGGGAGACGACCTACCCTATCCAATGACGAGACTAGACTGGCAATAGAGGACATTCCCATATTGTAGGTAATTAATGACCTAGGTGAAGAAGGACAATCTAACAAGACAAGTGAACAAGTTGATCCCTTTGATCCCACACATATAGATGACATTACGCAGTTATTTGGCATAAAAACATCAGAAGATTTTCCCACTGACTTCTGGGCCAGATCCAGGTATGTGCATACAACAGCAAAGGATAACATTGATATCTTCAGTGATCTGGTGGCACACGATGTCGAGGAACTATTCAATACTACACCCCACCTCAGGAACATGACCAAAACACAGTGGGAGACTATCAAGTATTAACAGAGTGACCGTGGCCTTATAATCAAACCTTCTGACAAAGGGGGCAACGTAGTACTAATGACAAGGACTATGTATACTAGGGAGGCGTATTGATAACTTAACGACACGAGATGCTACCGTATGGTGGACAAAAAATACCAAGTTGGCTTACAGCACAGAGATCTTGAATACAGGATTGGCACGGAAGGGAGCTACTCACATGGGATGAGAAACAGTTTCTCAAGAATGAGACACCCACCACACACACATTCTATCTCCTACCTAAGGTTCACAAAAATGCCCAGGAACCACCGGGTAGACCCATAGTTTCTTCTAAAAAAAGCCTAATGCAAAACACCTCGACCTTTGTCGATAATTCTTTGTGATCCTTTGTCAAAGAACTGAAATCGTACCTGAGAGATACCACAGACTTTTTGAAGAAAATAAGTGATGTGGTTATAAAAGAGAATCATTGGCTAGTGAGTTTGGATGTAGAGTCTCTGTACACTAGCATTAGATATCCATATGGACTCAAAGCATGCAAATTATTCCTCAAAACACGTGACATACAATACTTGGAACACATACATATGCTCCTCGAAATGATTGAGACTTGTTTGAAAGAAAATGTATTTATCTAGCTACAAGGGACTTTCATGGGCACCTGCTTTGCCCCTAGCTACGCCAATCTCATGGTGGGCTGGTGGGAGAAGCAGGTGCTCTGGAACGACAAATCCGAACAGTGGATCTACAATGTCAAAAAATGGCTAAGGTACATCGATGATGTGTTCTTTGTATGGGAGGGGACTGAAGTGGAACTGAACAAGTTTATTGATGTGCTGAATAAGAACTCTGTCAACCTTAGATTTACCAGACATTATAGCAAAAAAAGATTAATTTCCTTGACCTTAAGCTCACTGTCAAGAATGGCACCATTTGTACCAATCTCTTTAGAAAAAAAACTGCAGGTAATTCCACACTGCATGCTTCCAGCTGTCATCCACCGTGCTTTAGATGGGGCATACCTTACAGTGAGTTTTTAAGAGTAAAAAGAAACTGTAGCACTGCCTCTGCATACGAGCAAACCAAAAAAGATATGAAAGTGAGGTTTGGAGAAAGACGCTACCCCCCAAGAGCACTGAAGCAGGCAGAAGCCCAAGTGAGGGAACTTTCCAGGAATGAGATTCTGTCGAAACAAAGCCCAAAAAGAATACCTGAAGAGAACATGTCAGAACCCAGCCGGTTCATCACCAAGTATAGTAGCCATGCAGAACAGTTGCGAAAGATATTGAAGACCAGATGGATCCAAGCTAGAAAAACAAAGTGGGACCCAATCCATTTATGAGCTACAGGAGAAATACCTCACTCAGAGACCTTCTTGTACACAGCCACCTCCAGACTAGAGAGACTAACTGGCTGAAACAAACTAAGGGTTTCCACAGGTGCGGAAATTGTAAAGCCTGTGGACACAGTAGCAATGTAACAGAAGCCACCTTAGACAGTGTCAAAACCAAGTGGAGGATCCAAAAACTGATTACTTGCAGTACTGACTTTGTGGTGTACATGATTGTGTGCACGTGTGGCCTGTGGTATATTGACTCCACAACGTTTCCAGTCAAAAAGCAGATTTTAGAACACTGGAGGGCTATTAGTAACAAAGACCGCAGCTACAACACAGCCAGACACTTTACTGACAAACATGATGGAGATTGGACACAGGCCAAATACTTTGGCCTGGACTCAGTGAGTCTGAACCCCAGAGGCAGCGACTGACAGGCGACTTTGCGCAGGTTAGAATTCCGCTTCATTCTATACGCCGGCATCAAGTTCCCAGGAGGGCTTAACTTGGATGAGGAGATACACTCCTATCTATAGAATAGCTACAGCTTTTACAACCATATTGTAGGCCAGAGTCCCCACGCCTCGAACCCCATGCCCCTTTTTATCTTAATTGATTTTATTTTCTTGTGCCCCATTGTCCTTGAGCATCTTTCAAGTCGAAACATTTATAGAATGGTTGGTGTTATAGGATGTTAAGTAAACACATATCTGGCATTTTGCCTTTGGGGTATATATTGTATATGTGATTTAGAGACTGTGCAGGTGGAAAACTGGTGACCTTGCTGTTATTTATTACTTTGTTTCAACTTGTCATTACAGGTACACTGGGCTGTGGTTTATTAATGGACTGACTCACCTCCGCTAGAGCTATGTGCACCAGAGTGGAAGTACATCCTCGGAAATGCTCACTACTCCTAAACACCATAGTCACCGTTTCACTGTCCCCCTTAGACCTTGGCGCTAGACCTATGAACATTCACCGGAGAATACATAGCAACGCCAGCACACATGGTAACTGTACGACTACAGTTTACCCACGATTTTGGTACTATACCATAATCTCGGCTGCTCTTGCACTGTTCAGGACAACCATTGCCTTACACAAGTCTAACTGACACCACCTTAGCGCAACCAATGCAACACATACTGCACATGGTACTAAACCCAGCACGTCCTGACTCATAGTCTGCATGTCCCCAGGAACATTCCATCCACCCCAGTGGACAGAGAGTTACCCAGCACGGAGCAAAATGCTATGACATTATTATGCCTACAATTTGAGGCTTTGTCATTGTACAACTATACATCCTGCAATTATGTACTTGCTTTTGAGCATACATGTTTATTTTGAATTTTGATTTTTCATGCCATATTTCTTTTATGTCTATTAACTGACATGTAATGTCCACGTATGCACTCCGAATCTTTAAAATGGGGTCTGACCCGCGAAGCAGTAGCAGCTCGTGGAGGGAGTGCCGCAGGGTGGTGGGGCAGAGCAGGGGAGGGGCAGGGTGGGGGGTAGTAAACTCCGGCTCACGGCCGACTCGAGTAATGTAAATAAATAAATATATAAAACGAATTTCATTGCACGCCCTGAAACACATTTGGAGTTTCAGGGCGCGCAATGAAATTCGTTTTATGTATTTATTTATTTACATTACTATGGTTGGCCGTGAGCCGGAGTTTACTATCCCCCGCCCCGCCTCACCGCCCCGTGGCACTCTCTCCACGAGCCGCTACTGCCGGGAAGGGGTCAAGTGACCAAGACCACAGACGTGGTCGAAACGCGTCTTTCTGTTGTGTGAATAAAATACCTTGAACACTGCGGGCTCGTAGAGTTGCTTCATTCTCTCTGAACAATTGGAATATATATATATGGCCAGTTGAAGCGAGTGAAATAAAGAAGATTTGTTTGCACTTATATCGGAGTCCGTACCCATTTATCCGTATCGAGTGGATGTTATTGGGAAAGGTTGTGGCATATATATATATATATAACTTTACCAAACGTGCCATTGACAGGAGCACACAATAGGTACAGTCTAATTCATGTAATCAAGGCAGACACATTTCTACAAAAGGTTCATCTCTCCCCTTCCTTCTATGTTCATCTCGTCTCTCCCCCAACCAAATACTTCACGTCATGGGAGCTCATTCCTGGAGTGCTGCAGGTTTCCTGCTATTCATTGCCCTATGAGCAGGGCTAACTTCACATCCATGGACCCATTTTCCAGGATAGTCGATGTTATCATGTAAATTCAGCGATTAGTGTTGGAGCGGCACACAAAGGGAAACATCTCCTGTGCTGAACAAAAACATGAAAAGATAATTGGCTTTGAAGAGGGTGGAGCAACTCTGCAAAAGACTACTTCACAGCTTGGTTAATTACAAGCTCCATGGAAGCAGAGCGGCATCTACCCTGCACTGGAGGAGAAACCTAACCTTAGCCTGCCATGCTGTCGACCAGGGTACCGGTACTCTCCCAGGCCAAAGAGAAGTGCCGATACTGACGGCCCAAAAATTCAGAAGGGCCGGTACTCAGTACTGGTGAGTACTGGCCCATTTAAAGCACTGCCTATAGCAGAATTCTCACTCCTTTCCGTGCCAGGTTTGGGGACTTCTCCACTCTGGGTTTTCACTTTGCCTTCTTTCTTCCTAAAATGTTGCTTTCTAGTCACGAATTAGTAGCCAATGGCTGAAAAGAGCTGAGCCATGGTGTGTAAAATGGTAATGGAATTTGAACACACCAAAACATGACATGGTCTTACCTATGGTCCCTTTATTTATGTGCAAATGTATTTATTTATTTATTTATGTTTTTTCAATTAAGCGAGACTAGAGACAAAACTAACTCCGTCTCTAAGTAGCACCTAAAAGAACTGGTTTGTGAATACAATGTATGAATGAAATCAAGAGTTACATATGTAATGAGAGCTACATTTTCAGTGTAAAATAGTCCCTTTGCATTCCAAGGAGACAGACAGATACACCTAAACAGCCAATAGAAAGAAGGCGATAATAGCATGCTACTTTGGGCCAATCCAAAATATCACTGGCGATGTCACAAGTCAAGGGCTAAGGGTTGCTGAGCCAAATATGCCAATTGTTGAAGGAGGCTGACAGTGGCAACTGCTACTTAACGGGTGTGGCCGGGCGGGAGAATGAAAAGAAATTCACTTACCTGTAGGCCGGCCGCTGGCTCTTAGTCCTCTTCGGTCGACTCAAGAAACAGGAAGCACACAGGCTTCCAGACTCCCCTAGACAATCACGACGCTGCTATCACCATCATAACAGCAGCGTCGTAATTGGGCTGAGCGCCATGGTTTGGTGCTCAGACAGGGACTGGGAGCCTGTGCATGTTCTCCAATGAGGCTGTGCAATACAGCTGGGTGGAGAACATGCTAAATGAGCATGACTGTTTGGCTGGCACAAGACACAAAACCCATCATGCGCACTTGAAGGAGAATGCTCACAACTCCTCCCGCCTGCCCTGGCCAGCCCAGCCCTGCACCTAAGTCAGTACATACAAATAAAATGATAATAACATTGCGTTATTATCATTTTATTTTTACATTTTGAACTGCTCACAAAGCAGTGTGGCGATGCTCCTCCGGCTTAATGGAGGAGCCACCACTAGAGGCTGAATCAAAGCCCCATATACCCTTACAATGTGTATATAGAATACCGTATATTCCACAATACTGGTGCAGGCACTATTACATGTCAGGATTGCACACGCAACTTTCAATTTATCAGGGGTGTATCTTGGTCAGAACAAATAGCGGTGTGTGACCATCATATTTTTCAACAATCACTCTGGCATATCCAGTCAAAATACATGAATGCAACAGCAGGGCATGAGGGGGCATGAGGGGCAGTGAAGAGGGAGAGGAGTGTGGCATGGTAGGGTAAATGCAGTATTTTATAAAACAACCAACACACTAGAAGTGATTCAAAATAGAGGAGAGGATGAGAGATAGACAGAGAGTGTGTGTTTTTCCACAGAGACCATACCGACAGAGAGTACCTGTGCCCAACTATTTACTACAGAATACATCTATTAGGGCACCCCCTTGAAGCTACACCCCTGCACCTTGCATGGGATAGTGTAATATTTAAAATAGTTTTCTTTTAAATTGTAGCCTGACAAGTTTCAATTTGATGTTGCCTTGATGCTTTACTAACCTGAAAAGTAACTATCTAAACAAAGAGAACTTGTATAGCTGTCAACTTTCCAAATGCCAACTGGCTTAAAATGGTGTTTAAATAACAAGGACAACCCTATTTGCCCATGCAGACCAGGGTAGGTATGTATTAATATAACAATTGTGCTGTGGAACTCATTCAAAAGTGGTACCTCCTTATGCGTCTTAGAACAAACACAGAGTTACTCAGACTTATTCATCGGACCAAAATTAGTTACAAAGGAAACAAAACACAAGGCTGATATAGATTGCATCTTGTAATTTTTTGACTCCAATCAAGTTTAATAATCAACAAAGTAAATGATCATCATGCAGATGACGCTGTGCTTCAACTGTGATTTTATTTACAAAGAACAAAGATAAAAGACACTGTACAATTCCCAATGATTGTATGCATTGATTGATAAAATTCATATTAAGGTTTGCATAGGTCAGTGTAGAATCCCTTCAATTTAAATTACATGTAACAACCAAAAAAGAGGGTTCATCGACGTTTGGAGCTTGTGTGACTGTTAGGCTCTCTTCAGGACGTAGTCATCTGACTACCAGGCCTATCTCAGTCAAATGTTTCAGTGCTGGGACGTATTCTTTAAGAACCAGTACCAATCCTCTGCATAACAAATGCGGCAAAGCTGTTCACATAAAGATCGAACAGTACCAATATTAAGGCAAAATTGCCCAAATTGTCATTTGAATTTATTCTTCAACAAGAACACGGCGGAGCTAATCTCACTCCCTTGAAGTGTGGAAGGACAGGTAAGCCAAAACATTTCAAGACACAATCTATATGAGTCCTGTGTTTTTTTATTTTCTATGTAATTAATTGTGGTCCGATGAATATGCCTGAGTAACTGTGGGTTCCTTATAAGACACATAACAGGGTACCGCTTTTGAATGAGTCCTATGAGTCAATTGTTATATTCATACTACCTGTGTTGGACCTGGCCCTTTTTGCAGGGTCGTCCCTAAACTTTTTGCCTTCCTCCTATATTTTTTCTGACCTGGTGTTGGCTGTTTTATGACTCTGGGCACCTTACCACTGCTGATCAGTGCTAAGGTGCATATGCTCTCCCTATGGTAAAATGTATACATTGATTGGTGTCCATGTTTGGCATATTTGGTTTACTATCAGCCCCTAGTAAAGTGCACCAGGAGTGCCAGGGCTTGTAAATACAAATGCTGCTGGTGGGCTTGCAGCACTGGTTGTGCCACCCACAGAAGCGGCCTACTGAAATGTGTCTAGGGTCTGCCACTGCAGAACCTGCGCGCGGTCTGGTACTGTCGCGCTGACTGTGCAAGTGCACCCACTTGCCAGTCCCTAAACCTTCCCTTAACTACATATTAGTCACCCCTCTGGTAGGCCCAAGGGCAGGGTGCATTGTAGGCATAAGGTAGGACATGCCCTGATGTGTGTGGCATGTCTTAATAGTGAATTACAGCCATTTTCGTTTTTCACTATTGAAGGCTACTTGCTCTCCATAGGCCAGAATGGGCTGCTGGAATTACTACACGCTGTAATCCCAGTGGACTCAGAGAGCATGGTAGAAAGTCAAGTTTAGTATGCCTGAACTCAGAATAATAAAATACTTCTTTTAGTAAAGTTTATTTTAATATCCTGTGTTTGTAAATACTACTTTTAGAAAGTTAGTATTTACTGACCAGGCCATTTCAGTCCGCCTCTGCTGTGTGTGTGTGTTCTGCCTAGTAACAGTAAGGAGCAGGGCTGGGGAATTCCAGGAGACAGGCTGGCTGCCAGGTGGTGGGTAGAAAGATTACACCAGGATGGGTGGGAGGAGTACACCTTTGACTCTGAATAGACCTGTGCTCTGCCACCACAATGCCGTCTCCGCCCCCTGTGGAGCGGCTGATGTCTCTGCCCTGCTGCTGAAAGGAAAGAGCAGAGTCACCACAACAAAGTGCTCCAAAACTGGACTGAGCCAGGCCCAGACCCCCTGGCGACAAAGAACAAAAGAATTGTGCTATAAAAGAAGGAGCCCTGCTCCTAAGAAATCAGATCCTGTTTGCGCCAAGAAGAAACTCTGCCTGAAGAGAAGGACCTGGGAAAGCTGCATGGAGGACTACTGTCTCTGACCTGTGAGACTGGCCTGTGGTGGGTGCCTTGCTGCAAGAAGGAGAGGAGGAAAAGACTTTTGAATCAACTTGTGCTTTGAACAATCTCCAAGGGCTTGCTGGTGAACTTGCCCCCTGATCTGCGCCCCAGGAACAGTGGGCGCTACCTTTCCCCAAGAAGAGGAGAAGCTGCTGGAGCACCTGAGCACCGTGACATCTGCCAACGGGGCTACTGTGAGCACCGCAAAGACCTGTCTACCTGGTCCAAGCACCGCAAGCATCTGCCCCCCGAGCCGTAGCTCGCACCGCAAAGAAGAGACTGGTTAGGCTCTGAGCGCCGAGCCTCTGCGACCCCCCTGGCCGTGGAAGCCCCTGCAAGGACCTACGAAGCCCTGTGTGTCCTCTCTGTGAAGCCGGCAGCGCGACGCGCTGAAGGAATTGCCCCCGAGCTGCCCCTCCTGCTTCTACCCTCTGGTGCATGTCCGGAAGCCTTGACATGCCCCACGAAGCATCGCCATCCTCTAACCTCCAGGGACAGCAACGTGACGTGGGACACCCCTCACCGACTTCTGGAGCCGCCAGGACCTTTGCCCAACAAGAATTTCAAGGTACTGTGTGCAGCGCGCGTTGGTACGACCCGTCCGTTGCTTGGTTCGGGCCGTACTGACGCTGGAGACCACGCTGCTCACGCGTAAAGCGTGCGCTTTAGCAACCTTCGGAGCGACTGTACGAAGCGATCCGGAAAGGGACGAATCGTCCTCATTGAAAGTATAATACGTTGCTCACGCGAGAAGCGTGAGGTTTGGGAAGAGGCGTACCGAACGTGTACGACACGTACCTACGAGGGTACGGTCCGTACGGTTCACGTCCCAAGTACGCGTGCTCACGCGAGAAGCGTGAGAAACGGCAAGAGACATCCAAAACTTAGTACGAAGCGTACCGAAGGCGCTACGAAGCGCACAGAAACCCAAAGAAGCTTGTTTTGAATAGAAAAGTGCCATTTTAAGAACTGTGGACTGCCTACAAGCATTTAAAGTAACTAGAACCTTATTTAAGTGAAAGAACAGTATTTTGACATCCTGCTTGAAGAAATCTTTTATATAAAGAACTTTATTTTGATATAATTACAGCCTTGTGTCTTTGTGTGGTGGAGTGGTGATTATTGTGTGAGATATCTTGAACGCTTAACCTAATGCCCTCTGGAAATCTAGCCTGACTGCTCGCGCCACGTTACCTAGAGGGTGAGCAGGGGTTATTTTTAAAGAGGTAATGCTACGCCCTGACTTAGAGGAAAGGGTTCCTGCTTGTCGCAAGTGCATACCTGCGCCAACCAGAGACCCCGGATTCTAACAACCTGGCTTCACATAGTCTTGGGTTTTCAGACCAACAGCACTAAGCATTCTGACGACTTTACCATCACTTTTACCATTGACAAGTGTAGGACTGCAAGTCCATGAATGATTAGTGGGGATGCCTATAAAAACACTTTCATGCAATCCAACATTTTTAATGTGATCACCAAACATTCAAGTACCAGAAAGCAAAAGAAAATACTACACCTTGATGAGCTACTCAAACCTGACATGGAGCAGTTTCAGGGATTTTTAAATGGCGGTCCAACACCCTGGGCATGGTTACCAGCAGTGCAGCAGGTGAGTGGTCCTGGATCCTAGGGCTGTGTGGGGCCCATTTCACCCCAATTTATAACTGTTTTTTAACTATCAAACAAGGGGCTAGGGGTCCAATTTCCTTTACTAATTTGGGGTTTAAGGCATCATAGCTAGAATACTCCCACCACAACTGTCCTGGATAGTAATAAACACAGAGGATAAATAGTCATCAATAAATCCAGTGAGTATATTTGCAAAAAGGCTTGCATACAAGTCCTCTCTCCAATGAGCTCCCCATGTAAGTAAAAAGGAAATATAAAAATATTGAATTAAAACAAATGTGTAACATAATCACTAAAAACAATGGTAATATTCATTTAAAAAAGTTGCACAGAGGGTATGTAGGTCTCATATCATGAATAAATATATATTTTTAAAATATAATACTGATATCTGATGGTGCGACAATTATGAACCCATGATTGTTCTTATATTATTAATACATGTAGTACCCCAGGATCCATCATCCTGAGATTGATCACCAGAAATTAACTTCAAACTGATTGAAGCATCCCAAAAATAATATATCACCGAATATTGGGCCGTGGCCCAGGAATTATAAAAACAACAGCGAATTCCCCATGAAAAAACATCTTTACACCACTAACAGATTGATAAATTGATTGATTGTTGAATATGTAACAGGCAACTGCTGGGCTGGATTCAACAACCCATTCAAAACAACACAACTGGAGCGGATTAGACATAAAAGAGCAACATTTTCAGTTTGTATAGGGAAGTAAGATGATGAGAGCTGAAATGTCAAATTAAGAGAGAGAGAGATAATTTCAGAGCGATGGAGGCTAGAAAGTTCAGCACCAAAAGACATTCTCTAACCTGCCTAATAAGAAAACCTCGATCACTTTAAAAAAACAAGCATCACATCTATTACCTTCCCACTGAAGCACAACCTGACTTACTCTTCATAAATGAATCATGGTTGGGAGATGACATGGCTCCAGTGTTACATGAAGCTCTTCCTCTAGGCTATCAAACTATCACACAAAATCGTATAGGGAGATGAGGAGGTGGCCTAGTTGTTGTACTCAAGCAAACATTAAATATCACTAAAGCTGATGACGTCTCCAGACAAGGTTGTGAAGCCCTCTTCACATGATGCAACGCTAATCCATCTTCTTCCTGTAACTTCCTACTCCTTAACAGACCTCCACCTAGCCATACAACATTCTCAGACACCCTTCCCAACCTGACAACACTACACTCCAACCTATGCATTCTTGGTGACCTAAACATTTGGTTTGACTAACCAAATATGCCTCATCTAAAAACAATAATCACTGGCCTATACACACTAAACCACCATAAGATCGTCCACAAACCCACACACACCGCTTGACACATCCTAGATGTTATTTTTTGCAAATACAGAACTAGTTTCCTTTCACTCTATTACTCCAGTCACAGGGCCAGACCATCATTTGCTTGCTTTCCAGGATAAAATACCACAAAGCAACACACCTAAAACTACCTTTCATGCATTCACCTATCGACTGTGGAACAAACTAAATTTTGATCACTTAGAAACACAACTAACATCCAATACAGATCTAGAAAAAATAAAGTGAACTCAAAAACTATATGAGTGGATACAGAAAGCTTTTGCTATCCTAATACCACTAAGAACAACACAACAGAACAAAAGAAAACAGGCACCTTGTAGAAATCCAGATCTAAAAGGAATAAAACAGCAAACTTAGAAAGCTGCAACGCACCTCGCTCAAAACAAACACCAATCAAGACAAACATCTCTTTCATAAACTTAACAGATTATTGTCAGCAATCATAAAGGATAAGAAAAGAAACTATTCAGACAGTGGTAAAAATGCTAAATGTGCAAATAAAGAATTCTATAAAATTCTCACCGAATTTCATAAACCAAATTGCCTAGAAGGAGCTCATCCTTTTACTACAGAATTCACAGACAAACTGGCAAATCATTACACAACCAAAGCAACACGTTGAACTTCTATTTAAAACAAAGAAAAACCACCAGCACCAACCCTTTTCCCAAAAAACCTCCAAGAGTGGGCTAACCCAGCCTCTGCATTCCTTCCAACAAATATCACAGAATGAATTTATGGACCTTGTCAAGGCAGCCCTTCTGACCCATGTCCACCACAAACCTTTAAGAAATTTCTTCTAACTGACCTCTGCTGGCACACCAGTAAGAAAAATCATCAACAATTCCTTAACTACGGGAATATTTCCAGAAGACCTAAAAAAGTCATACACATGCCCATTACTAAAGAAAATAAATCTAGACCCGTTTAACCCCAACATATTCACACTGATTACAAATGGACCTTTCTTGGGCAAACTGATAGAAAGAGCAGCATTCGCCCAGATATCACAATTAATTGATGGTAATTCCATACTTTCATACTATCAAACAGGATTCTGTATAGGAAGAGGCACAGAACCTGCCCTGATTGACATCTGGGAGGACCTTAAGAACACAGTTGACTGGAACATGGTTGCTGCACTACTTCTCTTGGACCTCTCAGCTGCCTTTGACACAGCTGACCATGACACTCTAATACAAAGACTCTACAAAGCTGCCATAGAGGGGACTGCTCTCAACTGGATTACATCCTACCTTCAAAACAGAACTAATGTCATCCATACCCCCCTTTCTCATCCAAACCATAGCTCACAAAAACAGGGGCTCCTCAAGACTCTATCATCCTGCCCCTGCTTTTCAACATCTACCTGAAGTCATTACCGGCACTGATCAATGAATTTCACCTCAGATGCTATAACTATGCAGATGATACACAAATACTCCTTAAACTGGAAAAGCCCCAAAGACATTAGAAACTCACAAAGTTTCAACTTCATCAGAGTCGTTGATCAGTGGATGACATGGAGCCATCGCAAATTGAATGCTTCCAAAACGGAAATACTCACATGAGGCGATTGGAAAAATTATGACCCACTCACCGTCTGGCCTGGCAATCTGAGAACACCGCCTAAAGTATCTAGGGAAGTAAAAAACTTCAGAATTATCATGGATTCCAAGCTATCAATGAATGCCCAAGTAGACAAACTAGTAAGATTCAGATTCATTACTATAAAAACCATGCAACACATTTTCTCCCACCTGGCATTTCCACACAAGGTCCAGGCTACTATCTCTTTTGTTCTGTCTAAACTCGATAACGCCAATAACAACTATTAAAAGACTACACCAGGTTCAGAACTCTGCTGCCAGACTAATCGTGCATATAAAGCTGCATTTATTTGTACAATATAGGTATTCCTTTGAAAAAACTGTATAATAATCATGTTTATAAATATATAAATATTCATTAGTTTTGCTTAATAAATGTTTATATTACTTATGATAATATTATTCTATGTTTAACATGTATATAGGTCACTTCATAAATAAGTACATTTTTATCATAATTTTTCATCTACAATTGCTTCACTTTTTTGAATTAAAAAAATATATAAGCAAATTAGCTTGAAGTACAGCAACACTTGAAAGTCTGAGTTTATGCAACTTAGATCTAGATGTAATGGTAACCATGCACACCCTGATGCTGGTCATTCGAGGAGAAGAACTATCTGACTTGTATCCACCCCGTTAAAGAGAAGAACAACTTTTCTGTACCAAACTCATGACAAAGGATCTGCAGATTATTTGGCTGGGCTCTGGTCAAAGGCATTCCAGAAGAATTCAGACTGTTAACAGACGCGCAAGTATTGGCAGGGGAGTCTATACACTTCTTTATCCTGCAGACAAAAGTAAATGCCCACTGGTTACAAATAACCTAGTGGAAGATGCTCAAAATGATGAGCATGAGAATCTAAAGAGGATGCCAATGCTGATTACTATTTCACAAAATCAATAGGCCGCAGAAGAAAAGTCAAACATCCACGTCTGTACTAATTAATAGTATTTATTCAAGCTATATCTTTTTTGTTATTCAAATTAATTTTGTATGAAAATATTTTTCAATTAGACAACCAATTAAGCACCAAACAAGAACTTTATACAAAAAAACACTTATGACACACAATTAAGTACAATAACTCAACTGCCAATGTGGCAGATACACTAATTTATAGACACATTCAAACACCACTCCTCATTCATTAAGACACACACACGGCCTTCAATTTGAAAAAAACAAAGGACACTCTTGGTGTAATTAGTTCGTTTTGGTGCATCTTTAGAATTATCTTGTTTATTCTACCAAATGATTGTTTAATGAATAGATTATATGCACATCTAAACGGTCCTGATTAACAGTTTACCTTGTTTGGAGAGTCCTTTGTTTTTTTCAAATTGAAGTCATCTGTAACCAAAGGCACATTGTGTGGAACGAGTGTGTGACAGGGTCTGGCATATTAACTATTTTCATATGTCCCACCTGAATCAGTCGTAAGGCTGCCTCGGAGGCAATTCCATGGAAGTTACCTTTTTTTGATAGTTAGCACACTAGGAAACATGACTATTTATATAGCACTTTATGGTTCTGAGGACACTATTTTTGTGATACAGCTCTCCTGTATGGACGGAGTTGGCACCTCAAGCTCATATTTTTTTAGTCAAAAAGAATTTCGAAGGGCTACTGGGGGCATATGTATCAAACGATTTTTTAATCGCAAACGCTGCGATTCGCAAAATAACAGCGTTTGCGATTAAAAAATCGGTAATCGGGATGTATGAGCCACATCCCATCGCAAAATTAAGGAATTGCTAATTTAGCGATTTCTTAATTTTGCGTAAGCATTTAAGAAATCGCAAATTGCGATTTCTTAAATGATATGTAAAAAGCACCCAAGTTGTGCGAATTATCCTTAAGAAATCGCAAATTACCACCAACTTCCAGTTGGTGGTAATTTGCGATTTCCTTTCAAAAAGCACTTTTTTGAAATTTACCAAGTGCCATGTGGCGCTCATACATGCCCTTAGGGCATGTATGTGCGCCATATGCACATACATGCTCATTTCAGGGGTGCATCAGGGTGTCATCATGACACCCTTGCACCTTTGAAATTATTCTCAAATTGCGATTAGCAAATTGCGAATCGCTATTTGAGAATTACTTCCCATTCATTCCTATGGGTCTCCTGGCCCATAAAAATGAATGGGCAGGTATTCCTTAATTGCGATTTCGCAATTTGCTAATCGCAATTAAGGAATTTTAAGAAATCGCAAAAAGTTTGCAATTTTTTTAATACATCCCGTTTTGCAATTCTCAAATAGCGATTCTTTAAAAATCGCTATTTGAGAATCGCAAATGGTGATGTTGATACATATGCCCCTTTGTTCCTTAACACCGCTAGTATCTGAAACGAGTGAGAGGTGTTGGTCTCTTGGACCCCTGGGCATGACACAGCTGGTATGCCTAAGCCCTGGATGTGACAGAGGGTGTGATTTGGATTTTAGGGAAATATTGGACATGGGAATCAAGGCGTAACTTGTGTGTGGCCAAGAGGGGCCTGTGGTTCCTGAGGTATTCCTTTTTCCACATCTATTACTTCCATCTTTGTCTAGGAGCGGATAGTGGCAGACAATCCAGTTCACTTAAGAACGTGTTCCACACTAGTCTTCTCTTGCTAGAGGATAAAATGTGTTGAAACATGTCCATTGTCTTTGACAAAGTATTTCTTTTCTCTCTGTCGATCATTGATGAAATGTATCATCATGTAAAATATCATTGCATTTATTGTCATTGAAAATTGTATTGCAATAGAACTGATGCAGATTTTGTTCTAAGCCATTGTATATTCACCTTGTGGTACAATACTATGCATGCAATATTTTCTTGTTTTCATGTGAAGGCTTGTTTAAACAGTTTTATGTTCCTGTGGTACAATACTATGTATGCAGTCTTACCTTGTATTCATGTAAATGCTCGTTTTTAAATGTTTCATGTAAGAAAATTGGCAGCGTTGAGCTCATAGTACGAAAAATTGAAGGAGTGCACCACATATATTTTTTCCACATGATTTAAACAAACAAAACTGCCCAAAAGATTTGAGTTGTATTTGTCCGTAAAACTAACAAAATTGTCATGGATTCCTAACTAAAGCACATGGGAACCAGGTAACTCACACAAGTGAAGAAACTAAGAGCCTTATTATGAGTTTGGTGGTCCGTGAACTGCTGTAACCGCAGTCGCAGTGGCTGAACTGCCGAAGCTGCCAGCACACTGCAGACCACAGGGGTTGTGGTCGGGGAAAGCAGCAGCCGTTGGGCAGTACGGAGGAGTTTAACTGCCATCCGTATTACGAGTTGGCTTTCCAACAAGCTGACTGCGGCGGTGAGACTGCCAGCTTCAAGTTGGTGGAAATTAAGGATTTGGGGTGTGTATTCACCTCTTTCCTGTTCTTTCCATTAGAGTTCGACGTGGATCCCTTTCTTCAGGCCACTCCTTCACAGCAGCATCTTCGCTCTGAGCATTAAGACCCTGTTTGCATCGATATACAGGTGAGTCCTTTTTGTACCATTGCCTGGACTGCCAACATATGGTGTTGCAGGGATTCTGCTCAAAAACAGAACTAAGCGCAGGATTATAGGATCTTGTGTATAGGGACTGAGTTATCCTACCACCTTAGTACCCATGAGACCAGGACCGACGAGCTATAGTGTCTCACTTGCTCTTCTACTCACTCACAGAGAAACAAGGGATTAGACACCCCAGAACACAACACTCCTAGAGCTCTCAGGAATCGCGGTAACAAGACACACCCTTTTGCTCGCACTCTTGTACTTGTCCACAATAAGATCTGACAGAGACACGAAACAGTTTAAAATATTTATTTTAACTAACGTGTCCTAACATGCAGTATATGTGCCACAACAAGCAGAAAAATGCATAGTACAAATACAGTCAGCATAACAGCTAGTCCATTTACCATGAAGGGAGATGTCATATAGAAAAGGCATTAGAGCCTAACCTCCGTCCCCTTGCTAAGAAGCAGTATTATTATATATTAGAAGATCTCTGGGCTTTGTCAGCAGACCCTTATACCTTAGCCTATAGAGAGTAGATCTACATCATATGTGCTGTCTTGCTCTTCTCCCTGGAAAGGTCCCTCTCCAAGTGTGCGCTACCTATTTGTGTATTCCAATAAAACCAAAGTACGCTGTCCCAAACAACAGCTGCATCTGTATGTTTTGTCTAGGGGCTAAGGCCTGGCCAGAACAGAATAACAAGGGGCATTGGTGTTCGGCCTTGCTCTAAATATTCAGTCAGAATCCCAGGAACCTGCAGAGAGTGAACACAGCGATGAGTTCTCATGTGAAAACAGCCATAGGAATCATTGCGAAAATAAATTTGTGTAGCAACATGCGCAAAGCTGCGGGCAAGCTGCAGAGTGCTCATGCTAACTTTGAGAAGACAACAAAGTCCCTATGGGCCATGTGACAATGGGCCAGAGTTCGGCAATGGGTAGATGGTATTTTTCCACATGTCCACATGTGCGCATTTGACACATATGCAGTTTAAATGTTCACACAGGCATTAATACATATGGAAAACGAATCGTCACTGCTGAAAGATCTCCGCAGTCACACCACCAGCACCATAGTAAACTTGTAATATGGTGGTCTGAAGACTGATAGCACTGTGGTCTACTGGCAGCCATGGGCGCAGCGTTCAGGCGGTTGGGCTGCCAAACTCCTAATCAGGCCTTTAATTCATTTTGCCAAGAATGGCATGCACATAAAAAGTATACAGGTGAAATCTACAATAATCTCTGTTGCTGATCTAGGTCCACTGTAGTGAGCCTAGATCAGCAATTTAACTGGTTTTGTATGACTGAAACCTGAGCCTGACTATAACATCCCTGTATTATTTGTTTTTTTCGGTGAATAAATATATATATATGAAGAGTTGCCCCCAGGCGAGCTGCACCCCCAAGTAGGCACATAAAGACCAGGGAAGATCTTACGGCAAACCCAATTTCAGCAGTTCCTGACACGCTTCAGTCCCCCTCGTAGGCAGACTGCGAAACAGACGACCAACAAACAACACTCCCAGTATTTTCCCTCTTTATTTGTAATCACGCTCAAGTGAGTAATCCACAAAGCATCCTGGGACTGTCATTCCGTATATTTCAGCCACGAGGACTGTTGTCATCGCACAGTAGCAAAGTTCTTTCCACATATGGATTAACCATTAGTCTCTTTCCCCAGTGCTCACAATTGCCTCCTGTTCCGCATACTGTAGTACCGTTAAACAGCAGCAGATCCGCTCAGTCGCGCGGCAATGTCACCTCACGGCGGGGCCGGCCGTATTAATGGATAGAAAGAGTTGCCCCCAGGCAATATGCACCCCCAGGTAGGAGCATAAAGATCAGAGATGGTCTTACGGCAAACCCAATTTCAGCAGTTCGTGACACGTTTCGGGCCTTACGCCCTTCCTCATAGGCAGACTGTGAAACATACGAACTACAAAAAATACTCCCAGTATTTTCCCTCTTTATTTGTAATCATGCTCAGGTGAGTAATCCACAAAGCATCCTGGGACTGGGAGTCTGTATATTTCACCCACGTGGGCTGTTGTCATCGCACAGTAGCAAAGTTCTTTCCATAAATGGATTCACCATTCATCCACCTTAAAATCATGGCCCTCTACGACAACTTCAGCGAACAAACACCGGACACAACACGCCTCCCCACCACCGACAACCGGCCGACCATCATGTCCTGGAATCCCGCCACAGTGGAACACCTCACAGCGACTATGAACAACACCCACTCTGGAGCCCCCACGGACCCCTGCCCTCCTCACATCTACCACAGTGCCGCCGCCGCCATCGCACTCGAACTAGGATGGACCATCGATGCCTCTTTCAAGTCCGGCATCTTCCCAGATGACTGGAAACGGGCGGAGGTCAAGCCCCTCCTCAAGAAGCCCACGGCCGACCCGATGGACCTGAAAAACTACCGGTCCATCTCCCTGCTCCTCTTCGCTGCCAAAGTCACCAGCTGACCACCTTCATTGAAGAAAACTCCATCCTAGATTCCTCCCAGTCCGGATTCCACAGCAACCACAGCACCGAGACCACCCTCCTCGCCGCCACGGGTGACATCCGCATGCTACTCAACCAGGGACACACCGGAGCCCTCATCCTACTTGAACTCTCCGCAGCCTTCGAAACTGTCTCACACCACACGCTCACAGACAGACTTCATGACGCGGAGATACGAGGAACCGCCCTCACCTGGATCCGATCCTTCCTCTCTGGCAGAACCCAGAGGATCAGACTTCCTCTCTTCCTCTCCGAACCAATAAAGATCAACTGCGGAGTACCCCAAGGATCTTCGCTCAGCCCCATGCTCTTCAACTTCTACATGGTACCTGTCGCCGCCATCGTCAGACAGCATGGGCTCAGCATAGTCTCATACGCCGATGACACCCAGCTCATCCTCTTCCTCACGAAGAACCCTGAAGACACCAGACTCAGCTTCCATGAAGGAATGAAGGACGTCGCACACTGGATGAAAGACAGCTGCCTAAAGCTCAACTCGGAGAAGACCGAGGTCCTCATCTTAGAAACCGCCAACTCGGCCTGGGACAACACCTGGTGGCCCCCTGCCCTCGGGAGTCCACCCACCCCTACAGACCACGCAAGGAACCTCGGCATCATCCTAGACTCCTCCCTCACCATGACCCCCAGATCAACTACGTCACCTCCACCAGCTTCAACTGCCTCTGCATCCTCCGAAAGACCTTCAAAAGGATACCCCCCTGAATGCAGAAAGACCGTCACCCACGCACTCATAACCAGCAGACTGGACTGCGGCAACGCCCTCTACACTGGAATAGACAGAAGCCTGCTGCACAAGCTCGAAACCATCCAGAACTCCGCAGCAAGACTCGTCCTAGGGACACTACGACACAAACACATGACCCAACACCTACGAGACCTTCACTGGCTCCCCGTCGAGAAGAGAGTGACCTTCAAACTTCTCACCCATGCCTACAAAGCACTCCACAACATCGGACCCAAATACCTCAACGAGAGAGTCTCCTTCCACGTACCCAAGAGGAACCTCCGCTCCGCCAACCTCTCTCTGGCAGAGACCCCCCACATCCGCAGAACCAGAGCAGGTGGACGAGCCTTCTCCTCCATCGTAGCCAAGACCTGGAACCGTCTCCCAGTGAACATCAGATGCTCCCTGAACCTACACACCTTCAGGAAGAACCTCAAAACCTGGCTCTTCAACTAAACTGAAGCTGTCCTCCCGCCCTTCCCCCCAGCGCCTTGGGACCCTCACGGGTGAGTAGCGCGCTTTATAAGCCCCTGATTGATTGATTGATTGATTGATTGATTGATTGATTCTCCATTAGTCTCTTTCCCCAGTGCTCACAATCGCCTCCTGTTCTGCATACCATTGTCCCAGTAAAGAGCAGCGGATCTGCTCAGTCTTGTGGTGGTGTCACCTAACCGCAGGGCCGGCCGTATTAATGGATAGAAAGAGTTGCTCCCAGGCTAGATGCACCCCAGGTAGGCACATAAGGATCAGGAAAGGTCTTACGGCAAAACCAATTTCAGCAGTTCCTGACGCATTTCGGGCCTCAAACCCTTCCACATAGGCAGACTGCGAAACAGACGACCAACAAACAACACTCCCAGTATTTTCCCTCTTTATTTGTAATCACGCTCAGGTGAGTAATCCAGAAAGCATCCTGGGACTGGAAGTCTGTATATTTCACCCACGTGGGCTGTTGTCATATCACAGTTGCAAAGTTCTTTCCATAAATGGGTTCACCATTAGTCTCTTTCCCCAGTACTCACAATCCTCCCGTTTCGCATACTGCTGTCCCAGTAAACAGCAGCAGATCCGGGAAGGTCTTATGGCAAACCCAATTTCAGCAGTTCCTAACGCGTTTCGGGCCTTACGCCCTTCCTCATAGGCAGACAGCGAAACAGACGACCAACAACCAACACTACTAGACTTATGGTGAATTACTTTATGGAAAGAACTTTGCTACTGTGCGATGACAACAGCCCACGTGGGTGAAATATATGGACTCCCAGTCCCAGGATGCTTTGTGGATTACTCACCTGAGTGTGATTACAAATAAAGAGGGAAAATACTGGGAGTGTTGTTTGTTGGTCGTCTGTTTCGCAGTCTGCCTATGAGGAAGGGCGTGAGGCCCGAAACACGCCAGGAACTGCTGAAATTGGGTTTGCCGTAAGACCTTCCCTGATCTTTATGTGCCTACCTGGCGGTGCATCTCGCCTGGGGGCAACTCTTTATATATATATATATATATATATGTATATATATATATATATATATATATATATATATCTTGAAGTCAGCTCGTCTCGCTGGAAAAAGCTGGCGCATCCGTGGTGGTGAGTAACTGAACAAGCATTGGCATAGCCAATAGGTCTCGCCTTTGGGAGCTTATAAGTGTTTAGCTATGCAACAGTTGATGTTGTTGCAGTAAGGATATTGTGCTGCATAACTAAATACAAAGGCGAGACCTATTGGCTAAGCCAATGCTTGTTTTTTCTTCTCTCTTTCTCTGCCCCCACCCCCGCCCCTGCTCGCACCACTGCCCGCCACTCTACTCAAAGCCGGCCACTGCAGTCTGCTTTGTGTCTCTAATTTGCGCGAGTGAAGGTCACACTGCTGTTTATGAAAAAACTTTGCCCTGGCCTCCCGCAGTTCGTGATGTATGTATGTGAAGCTTGCACTGCTACTCTCCCTGCTGCCCAGGTCTATCGGGCACAGCTGCTGCCTGCACTGTATCTTCTCTTGGTATGTATGCCCTTGTACTCACGTGCAGTGGTTGCTGTAAGAGTGAGAAATATTTCCCTCACTTTGCCTGGCCTGTGTATGATGTAGGTGTGCACTGCTGGCGACCGCTGCTAAGTCTTCGATTTCAGTAGCGGACTGCTGCAGGGGGCAGGGGGGGCTGAGTAGTACTTCTGCTCGCAGGCCCTGCCTTGCAGCATCAGTGATAGATTTTTCAGGCACTTGGGATGGCGAGATGGGGCATTTCTCTCCGGGTGAAATATCCCCATTTGGAATCGTAACTAGTTCAGCAACAGCACAAACAGTGGCAGAAAAAGAGTTCCGGGATGTAGGTGGGACACCAGGGTGGTCAAAGAGGAAGAGGCACTGCCAAGAGGAACTGAGAAAGGAGTGAGAAGGAGAAGGGCAATGGAGGGAAATAGTAAAGGGGTCGAAAGGCCACAGATACATTTTGGAAAAATAACTATGAAACGGCATTGAAGATAATAACAAAATGGGAAGCAGTGCAAATTTATCAAGAGGGTTGGAGTGCTCTGGGGGCACTGGGTGGTTAAACAAGCGAGCAGATTTCAGAGGCCAAGAAGTGGAGGCAAACCCAACCAGGTGACACTGAAGTCAAGGGGGGGCAGGAGAAGGGGCAGGAAAAGGCAGAGATGGCGAATGCTCAGTCTGGCAGTGGTATGTTCGGGAAAAAGTAGACCCCACAGAGATGAATGACCCAGCGTAATTAAAAAGGACCCACAGTTCTGAACTCTACTGCACGGTGTAATGGAGGAAATGGAAACGGAGCGATGAACGTTTTAGGATCTGAGCCACACGAGCAGAAGGAAAGAAAACAATCTGTTGTAGATCAAGAAATATGCAGAGCTCCAAGATTCAACATGACGTCACCAGCATGAGGCTTGGTACATGATTGGACTGGCCTACCCGACGGTCAGTGCCACAAGGGCCACTTTAGCTTAAGTGCTGGACCAGTTATGTGGGCACGTGTGGGCCGATTTTGTGAACTGCATCGCAGCACCAGTACTAGTCTGTGCCTGTAGGTGGCACTAGGTCACGCACTGCTCGCAGTCTCAGATCCGCACAGATCAGGTGCACAGCGCTGTGTCATATCAGGGACATCCGCCGGCGCCAAGTTCCGAGTATATATATTTAAATTAGAAATGAATCCGTTTAAACACCGATGACTGCATCTATCTTGACTGTGTTCATGGGTGCAAGCACTGCTGTTGCTCTCGCTGCCTCTCGTCTGGCACGAGAGGTGATTGCACCGCTGCTGGCGTTACTGTAACGACTTAGTCCATGACAGAAGCTGCATTGCTGTTTGCAGGGCTTTAAGTGGAATGGAAAAACAGAGGGGTCTCTCGATGGAGCGTGGCCAATGTAATTAAGGTTGTGGTTCTCGACTTGTATTTTGCTGTTTCTGTCATTGCATCCAAATATATGACACAACAAGTATCGTAACAAAACCATTCCAATGTTATTAAAAACATAAATGTTGCAAAAAAGGCAGAGGAGAGAGATGAAGGGGATGAGGGAGCTGGTAATTGTACCTTTTTTTGTCAAGCTTGGCAGGGCTTTGAATGCCAGGGATGTCAATGCATGCACACTACATTGCATTCTAATTTAAGACGTTAAGGTCACTGGCAGCAAATGGGGCAATGTTTAAATTAAAAAGTGGAAAAAAAGGGAGACTGCGGCGATAAAAGAGAAACAAGTATTGGCCGCGCGCACGCGGCGCGAGACATCATATGTGGTGGGGAAGGGAGAGAAGCGGGAGATGTGTGCGCTCACGGCCAATGCTTAAAAAAAAAAGAAGCGCGAGTAAAAAGTGGACGCGAGTGGTGCGTGCCATGGTAAAAGTGAATGTAGGCTGGCCAGTGGTTTGCGATGTGCGCGCACCATGACAAGAGAGGAAAGCCATATGGCGCCTCTGCTCGTCATTGTGCGCGTAACCGCACGCTCTGCGCCAGCCAAACGCGTGTGGCAGGACTTTTAAAAGCCCACACACTAAATGTCTTGCAGAGCAGCGCATGCGCTGACTCAGCGAGACCTAAAAACGGCAGAGCCCAGCCGTTAATAATATTCAACTAGTTCCTTGAGAGAAAGATTCCAGTCGCACTCACGGGTCATAGTTTCATATTTAATTTTCACAGCAGCAACATGTAAGCCAGAATCAACAAAGGCCCTGCGCGTTTCGGTCTCACTAAGACCTTTTTCAAAGGTTACACACGCGGCATTTTGTGTGAGATGCCGCATTTGTAACCCGTGAACAAGGTCTTTGTAAGACTCGAGGAAACTAGACACGCCTCTCCAAACTCATGCCCTTCCCTCAGAAACTGTTGAGACTGAGGAACAAGCCTCTTCTCCCCTGGCCTCGAACTATTCACCCAAAGGGGCAGCAACTATGCAAGGCACTCCCTCTTGGCTTTAGGAACTCAGCTACTCGTCTAAACCTTTGAGGAAAATGCTGAGAACGCATCTTTTCTTCCTCCATCTAAACTCATGTTTTTTCCAAAGCACATTCCAACCCTTATGGCTCTTAAACCTGTTTTACACTCATTTCACTGTAAGGTTTATGTAGTTCCCCTAGATTGCCCAATCCCCCACACTGGGAAATGGAACCGGTAATGACAATGCCTCTCGGCGCAGCTGTCTGCAAAGCTGCCCGCTTGGTTCGTCTGCAAAGAGACAATAAATCATTGCGTGACAGTTTTGTGAGAGCCAGAGGTGTGTGAACTGGCCCCACTTTCAGAGGTACAGGCCTGACTTGTGTTTGATTCTGGAGTGCACCGGATGCCGGTGGCCTTTCTGACGCTACACGCGACTGTCCTGCACCACCCTTGCAGAGGCCTTCTCTGCTGAGGCTCGTGTGGCTCAGGCACGTGCTGCGGTGCCGCATTATCCCTGTCTCAAGCCCAGGCCTGACTTGTACCTGACTCCATTACAAGCACACCGGTCTTTCAGAGGCACAGGGTGCTTACCACTGGCTGCTCCACGGCATCTCCTGCGACTGCAGCCGTAGCGCTCTTCCAGAAGCATAGTTCAGAGTTCGGCTGGGCTCTGCAGCAGACGCATAGATAACCTGTGGTGGCCTTTGCTGCAGCCACATCTGGCTCTCAGGGGGCTCAGACCTGACTCAGTCATCACTGCTGCTGCTCAGAGGCACAGACATGACTCGTGGTCACCACTGTCACCGCCCTGACAGCCTTTCACAGGCATAGACTGACTGAGCCACAATTGTACTAAGTTAACAAAGACACAGGAAAGTCTCTGCTTTAAAATAATCAGATTTCAGTGGCACATGCCTGATGGGGGAATGGCTCTGCTAGAGATCTGACTTGTAATTGACTAAGTTGTAGCCCCAGTGCCTTTACTTGTGACTGACTCGCCAGCAACCCTACTGGGCTATCAGAGACTGAATTATGAATGACTCTGCAGCAAACCTGCAGAGCTACCAGAGGGAAAGGAGCCAACCGGTGAATGACAGCCTGAAAGGGCCAATTTGAAAGGACGAGACCTAACTAGTGACAGGCTAGTGACAGGAATGACTGTGCTAACAGTATTTAATCAAGCCTTTTAAAATATATTTTCTATATTTGGGAGAGGATGTGGCCTAACTGGCTAGGGCGGTCGATCTCAAATCTCGGGAACCGAGTCTCAGCAATGAAGCTCAACATCCTGTGATTCTGGGCAAATCCCTTAATCTCCCCGTGCCTACCAAAAATGAATGTGTCCATGTGTAACGCATCAACACAATTGGAGCAACAGGGGGAAAGAAAGTCAGGCCGCCCCCCACTCAACGAACCGTAAACAACAAGAAGCCTGACTTAACTAGAACACCTACTATAAAGTACACAATGCTGTAGGAGTTCCCAATATATTTCAAATACTCTCTCACAAGAGCGACTCACTATCGCTAGTCAAAGTGTCAATGTGTTCTATTTATAACAACAATGTCAATACAACATAGGACAACTCCCACCCACACATGAAAAAAGTGTGAGAAAAGAGAGAAAGCACCTCACGGTCGTAACACCAAGGGGGGCTTGCTGGTTGGTACTCACTAGCACACCCACTTATCATCATCGGTTGCTTTCTCCCCATAAAGAAAAAGTGTGTGTTCTATAGTGAAATTCTCGAAAAACTGAAGAGAAAGGGACAAAGACAGTGAAACCCAAAGGAAAATGAACTGTCAGTGCACAATGTCAATAAAGTGCCCATTGGACCCCGTGAGAATAAAGGTACAATTCCCACCGTCAAAATGGGGTACAGCTTACTGGCTCAACGTAACTTTTATTCAGTGCTGTAAACTGTCCCAATTTAAAAATGGTTTCAGTCAAACCATGTTCAATTATAAAGAGCCAACATGTTTCGTTGCCAGCATTTTGTGCAAATTCTTCAGGGCTATGGGGGTTCCAAGTTCTCAGTTCATACGAGATTCACATCAAACCAGATGGTTGCGGAGATTCCTCATACCTGCACCTATCTCATTACGGCACATGTGTCAGCTGTTCAGGTGACCACTGGGTGACTGCACACATTCACGTCACCGTTACCGTGTCCCGCCGGCGTTTGTGAGTTTGTGAAGGATGTGAGTGAGGTGAGTGTAAGACAAGATAAAGGTGAAAGGAAAGGAAGATGAGAAGATCTTAAGAAAAGAATTAAACCAAAGCTTACCAAGTGCACATGAAAGAGTGGGAAAGAGGAGAAAAAATGTAGAGATCGATAGAGAGGACAAGGGGCATGGGTGCGTATGTAATTGACAGAGAACATGGCTATCAGAAGGAGCGATGGAAGGGGTATAACAAAGGACCGGAAGAGAGGTGAATATTTATTTTGTTTTTACTATTTTGTCTTTAAATAACCCTACCAGGTAATCAATATCCTCTATCCCTTTTACACCACGAGCAGGAACGTTTTCTGCATAGATATAGCAAATCCTCAGAGTTTGAGATTTTACACTTATTGGCAGTTGTCCATGTGAATAACCGCAGACGCATCTACGGGAACTGACATGAGTGTTGCGTCCTACCACAGTGGCAGGTAGGTCACTGGGTCGTGTGCCCAGATACCCCTGTTGAACAAAGCAGTACAAAAGGGGGTGGTGATGGACGGAGCATCAGAACCAATCAAACACTCACACCCAGTCAACAGATCTGGGTTTGATCCATCACCATTCTTTAGCCCACTCTGCCACCCCAGTTCAGACATGGCCATATGCAAATCAGTCTGACCCTGTGCCTCATGGGAACAGTCCAGCCCGAACTGCCAAGCCATGCCTTCCCTGGACCAGAAACAAGCTTCCTAGGACCGGTTTCTGGCATTTCAGCCGTCTTCAGCCAGGCTTGCTTGAATCCAGTGGCAAAGTGAGCAAGGGACTCACGTCTGAGCATACCCTGCCAACTTATGGCAAACAAAGCAGTACAAAAGGGGGTGGTGATGGACGGAGCATCAGAACCAATCAAACACTCACACCCAGTCAACAGATCTGGGTTTGATCCATCACCATTCTTTAGCCCACTCTGCCACCCCAGTTCAGACATGGCCATATGCAAATCAGTCTGACCCTGTGCCTCATGGGAACAGTCCAGCCCGAACTGCCAAGCCATGCCTTCCCTGGACCAGAAACAAGCTTCCTAGGACCGGTTTCTGGCATTTCAGCCGTCTTCAGCCAGGCTTGCTTGAATCCAGTGGCAAAGTGAGCAAGGGACTCACGTCTGAGCATACCCTGCCAACTTATGGCAAACAAAGCAGTACAAAAGGGGGTGGTGATGGACGGAGCATCAGAACCAATCAAACACTCACACCCAGTCAACAGATCTGGGTTTGATCCATCACCATTCTTTAGCCCACTCTGCCACCCCAGTTCAGACATGGCCATATGCAAATCAGTCTGACCCTGTGCCTCATGGGAACAGTCCAGCCCGAACTGCCAAGCCATGCCTTCCCTGGACCAGAAACAAGCTTCCTAGGACCGGTTTCTGGCATTTCAGCCGTCTTCAGCCAGGCTTGCTTGAATCCAGTGGCAAAGTGAGCAAGGGACTCACGTCTGAGCATACCCTGCCAACTTATGGCAAACAAAGCAGTACAAAAGGGGGTGGTGATGGACGGAGCATCAGAACCAATCAAACACTCACACCCAGTCAACAGATCTGGGTTTGATCCATCACCATTCTTTAGCCCACTCTGCCACCCCAGTTCAGACATGGCCATATGCAAATCAGTCTGACCCTGTGCCTCATGGGAACAGTCCAGCCCGAACTGCCAAGCCATGCCTTCCCTGGACCAGAAACAAGCTTCCTAGGACCGGTTTCTGGCATTTCAGCCGTCTTCAGCCAGGCTTGCTTGAATCCAGTGGCAAAGTGAGCAAGGGACTCACGTCTGAGCATACCCTGCCAACTTATGGCAAACAAAGCAGTACAAAAGGGGGTGGTGATGGACGGAGCATCAGAACCAATCAAACACTCACACCCAGTCAACAGATCTGGGTTTGATCCATCACCATTCTTTAGCCCACTCTGCCACCCCAGTTCAGACATGGCCATATGCAAATCAGTCTGACCCTGTGCCTCATGGGAACAGTCCAGCCCGAACTGCCAAGCCATGCCTTCCCTGGACCAGAAACAAGCTTCCTAGGACCGGTTTCTGGCATTTCAGCCGTCTTCAGCCAGGCTTGCTTGAATCCAGTGGCAAAGTGAGCAAGGGACTCACGTCTGAGCATACCCTGCCAACTTATGGCAAACAAAGCAGTACAAAAGGGGGTGGTGATGGACGGAGCATCAGAACCAATCAAACACTCACACCCAGTCAACAGATCTGGGTTTGATCCATCACCATTCTTTAGCCCACTCTGCCACCCCAGTTCAGACATGGCCATATGCAAATCAGTCTGACCCTGTGCCTCATGGGAACAGTCCAGCCCGAACTGCCAAGCCATGCCTTCCCTGGACCAGAAACAAGCTTCCTAGGACCGGTTTCTGGCATTTCAGCCGTCTTCAGCCAGGCTTGCTTGAATCCAGTGGCAAAGTGAGCAAGGGACTCACGTCTGAGCATACCCTGCCAACTTATGGCAAACAAAGCAGTACAAAAGGGGGTGGTGATGGACGGAGCATCAGAACCAATCAAACACTCACACCCAGTCAACAGATCTGGGTTTGATCCATCACCATTCTTTAGCCCACTCTGCCACCCCAGTTCAGACATGGCCATATGCAAATCAGTCTGACCCTGTGCCACTGGATTCAAGCAAGCCTGGCTGAAGACGGCTGAAATGCCAGAAACCGGTCCTAGGAAGCTTGTTTCCGGTCCAGGGAAGGCATGGCTTGGCAGTTCGGGCTGGACTGTTCCCATGAGGCACAGGGTCAGACTGATTTGCATATGGCCATGTCTGAACTGGGGTGGCAGAGTGGGCTAAAGAACGGTGATGGATCAAACCCAGATCTGTTGACTGGGTGTGAGTGTTTGATTGGTTCTGATGCTCCGTCCATCACCACCCGCTTTTGTACCGCTTTGTTCGCCATAAGTTGGCAGGGTATGCTCAGACGTGAGTCCCTTGCTCACTTTGCCACTGGATTCAAGCAAGCCTGGCTGAAGACGGCTGAAATGCCAGAAACCGGTCCTAGGAAGCTTGTTTCCGGTCCAGGGAAGGCATGGCTTGGCAGTTCGGGCTGGACTGTTCCCATGAGGCACAGGGTCAGACTGATTTGCATATGGCCATGTCTGAACTGGGGTGGCAGAGTGGGCTAAAGAACGGTGATGGATCAAACCCAGATCTGTTGACTGGGTGTGAGTGTTTGATTGGTTCTGATGCTCCGTCCATCACCACCCGCTTTTGTACCGCTTTGTTCGCCATAAGTTGGCAGGGTATGCTCAGACGTGAGTCCCTTGCTCACTTTGCCACTGGATTCAAGCAAGCCTGGCTGAAGACGGCTCAAATAACAGAAACCGGTCCTAGGAAGCTTGTTTCCGGTCCAGGGAAGGCATGGCTTGGCAGTTCGGGCTGGACTGTTCCCATGAGGCACAGGGTCAGACTGATTTGCATATGGCCATGTCTGAACTGGGGTGGCAGAGTGGGCTAAAGAACGGTGATGGATCAAACCCAGATCTGTTGACTGGGTGTGAGTGTTTGATTGGTTCTGATGCTCCGTCCATCACCACCCGCTTTTGTACCGCTTTGTTCGCCATAAGTTGGCAGGGTATGCTCAGACGTGAGTCCCTTGCTCACTTTGCCACTGGATTCAAGCAAGCCTGGCTGAAGACGGCTGAAATGCCAGAAACCGGTCCTAGGAAGCTTGTTTCCGGTCCAGGGAAGGCATGGCTTGGCAGTTCGGGCTGGACTGTTCCCATGAGGCACAGGGTCAGACTGATTTGCATATGGCCATGTCTGAACTGGGGTGGCAGAGTGGGCTAAAGAACGGTGATGGATCAAACCCAGATCTGTTGACTGGGTGTGAGTGTTTGATTGGTTCTGATGCTCCGTCCATCACCACCCGCTTTTGTACCGCTTTGTTCGCCATAAGTTGGCAGGGTATGCTCAGACGTGAGTCCCTTGCTCACTTTGCCACTGGATTCAAGCAAGCCTGGCTGAAGACGGCTGAAATGCCAGAAACCGGTCCTAGGAAGCTTGTTTCCGGTCCAGGGAAGGCATGGCTTGGCAGTTCGGGCTGGACTGTTCCCATGAGGCACAGGGTCAGACTGATTTGCATATGGCCATGTCTGAACTGGGGTGGCAGAGTGGGCTAAAGAACGGTGATGGATCAAACCCAGATCTGTTGACTGGGTGTGAGTGTTTGATTGGTTCTGATGCTCCGTCCATCACCACCCGCTTTTGTACCGCTTTGTTCGCCATAAGTTGGCAGGGTATGCTCAGACGTGAGTCCCTTGCTCACTTTGCCACTGGATTCAAGCAAGCCTGGCTGAAGACGGCTGAAATGCCAGAAACCGGTCCTAGGAAGCTTGTTTCCGGTCCAGGGAAGGCATGGCTTGGCAGTTCGGGCTGGACTGTTCCCATGAGGCACAGGGTCAGACTGATTTGCATATGGCCATGTCTGAACTGGGGTGGCAGAGTGGGCTAAAGAACGGTGATGGATCAAACCCAGATCTGTTGACTGGGTGTGAGTGTTTGATTGGTTCTGATGCTCCGTCCATCACCACCCGCTTTTGTACCGCTTTGTTCGCCATAAGTTGGCAGGGTATGCTCAGACGTGAGTCCCTTGCTCACTTTGCCACTGGATTCAAGCAAGCCTGGCTGAAGACGGCTGAAATGCCAGAAACCGGTCCTAGGAAGCTTGTTTCCGGTCCAAGGAAGGCATGGCTTGGCAGTTCGGGCTGGACTGTTCCCATGAGGCACAGGGTCAGACTGATTTGCATATGGCCATGTCTGAACTGGGGTGGCAGAGTGGGCTAAAGAACGGTGATGGATCAAACCCAGATCTGTTGACTGGGTGTGAGTGTTTGATTGGTTCTGATGCTCCGTCCATCACCACCCGCTTTTGTACCGCTTTGTTCGCCATAAGTTGGCAGGGTATGCTCAGACGTGAGTCCCTTGCTCACTTTGCCACTGGATTCAAGCAAGCCTGGCTGAAGACGGCTGAAATGCCAGAAACCGGTCCTAGGAAGCTTGTTTCCGGTCCAGGGAAGGCATGGCTTGGCAGTTCGGGCTGGACTGTTCCCATGAGGCACAGGGTCAGACTGATTTGCATATGGCCATGTCTGAACTGGGGTGGCAGAGTGGGCTAAAGAACGGTGATGGATCAAACCCAGATCTGTTGACTGGGTGTGAGTGTTTGATTGGTTCTGATGCTCCGTCCATCACCACCCGCTTTTGTACCGCTTTGTTCGCCATAAGTTGGCAGGGTATGCTCAGACGTGAGTCCCTTGCTCACTTTGCCACTGGATTCAAGCAAGCCTGGCTGAAGACGGCTGAAATGCCAGAAACCGGTCCTAGGAAGCTTGTTTCCGGTCCAGGGAAGGCATGGCTTGGCAGTTCGGGCTGGACTGTTCCCATGAGGCACAGGGTCAGACTGATTTGCATATGGCCATGTCTGAACTGGGGTGGCAGAGTGGGCTAAAGAACGGTGATGGATCAAACCCAGATCTGTTGACTGGGTGTGAGTGTTTGATTGGTTCTGATGCTCCGTCCATCACCACCCGCTTTTGTACCGCTTTGTTCGCCATAAGTTGGCAGGGTATGCTCAGACGTGAGTCCCTTGCTCACTTTGCCACTGGATTCAAGCAAGCCTGGCTGAAGACGGCTGAAATGCCAGAAACCGGTCCTAGGAAGCTTGTTTCCGGTCCAGGGAAGGCATGGCTTGGCAGTTCGGGCTGGACTGTTCCCATGAGGCACAGGGTCAGACTGATTTGCATATGGCCATGTCTGAACTGGGGTGGCAGAGTGGGCTAAAGAACGGTGATGGATCAAACCCAGATCTGTTGACTGGGTGTGAGTGTTTGATTGGTTCTGATGCTCCGTCCATCACCACCCGCTTTTGTACCGCTTTGTTCGCCATAAGTTGGCAGGGTATGCTCAGACGTGAGTCCCTTGCTCACTTTGCCACTGGATTCAAGCAAGCCTGGCTGAAGACGGCTGAAATGCCAGAAACCGGTCCTAGGAAGCTTGTTTCCGGTCCAGGGAAGGCATGGCTTGGCAGTTCGGGCTGGACTGTTCCCATGAGGCACAGGGTCAGACTGATTTGCATATGGCCATGTCTGAACTGGGGTGGCAGAGTGGGCTAAAGAACGGTGATGGATCAAACCCAGATCTGTTGACTGGGTGTGAGTGTTTGATTGGTTCTGATGCTCCGTCCATCACCACCCGCTTTTGTACAGATACCCCTGTTGGCCTGTTCCCAAGAACACACTACTCCACACTCCAGTGTTTGTGTGGGCGGAAGACCGCAAGCGGTCTCCTCCCCTTTATTTATATCCTCGGGCGTTGAGGTGGGAGTACATCTGGGTGCAAAGTCACAAAAGAGTAGGACTTCTGACCTCCTACAAGCAGTAAGACTGCCTGATATGACAACAGGAGCTGCAGCAGTGAGGGCAGGACTCCAAGTGATCACAGCAGGGCTGTCAGATGATGGAAGAAATATCACTGACTGTGCTGTGAGTGAATGCAGAAGACATGAAGCGTGACAGAAAATGTGCTGAAATGGAATATCACCTGAGTGAGGGTGATGGTAACACTCACATATTCACTTCCTTACCTACCTATAAACTCACCAGTGTGCCATATTGTGTTATTCGCACATTCGCACGCCTAAGCTTCATGGTGCTGAAAACCAGGAAGATAAAAACACAAACAGGTACTATAGTTTAAAAGAGCAAAGCTTTTAAAAGTTTCTTAAGATAAGCAATCTTGGGGCCGACCGCAAGATCGCTGGAGATCTTGTTCCATTCTCTAGCTGTGCCCACCGAGCAACCTCCGACCTGAAAGGGTTTAGTATGTGTACTAGGGGCACTGATAAACAAGCATTTGCAATGGAATAGGTATCGCATTTATGCGAGTTTGAGCGATTGACATTGCAAATGACAATGCCTTTTATTTATATTTTAAAAACAAAAACAAAAATAAAAGGCATTGTCATTTGCAATGTCAATAGCTCAAACTCGCGTAAATGCGAGACCTATTGCAAAATGCTTGTCTATCTACTTTCAACATAAGAAGGAGCAAATACTAGGGTAGGACAACATCACTTTGTTGCTGAAGTAAATCTTTACACAACGACAGCTTCTTTAAGAGATGCCATATGCCTCTGGTTATAATTCAAAAGGTTTGCTCACTGACTGAATACGGAATAACACAAATGGTGGTGTACAGAGTAAGGACTTCAGAGAGAGTCGAAGGAAATGACATATCTGCCAACTATGCACCCCCGTTGGGGGTAGCTGTGCACTTTATAGGTTTCTAAATAATAATAATAATAATAATAGATAATAAAATGCCAGTGGTAATGGAAACAGAAAAATGATGAGATGGTTGGAAGTTGGTTCTAACAAGGTATGGAAGGTGACACTAAAGTTACTCCTTTCCTTGTGCTTAAGATGCATTATACTGTCTTGTCAGCTGAGATGGACCTTGTACACGAAGCAAGAATTGTGACAAGCACCTGCACTTAACAACAAGGCCAGTGATGTGAGACTAAAGGATAACATGATGCACATGGATCTGACAATACAAAGAAGGTTGTGAGAGAAAGGATGAAACCAGGAAAGATATGCTATAAAATAATAAAGCGCATCTTACATGCTAAAATTCACTTGATTTTAGTAACAAATCTCCAACTGATAAAGTGTATTGGCACACACTGGTGTGGACGCTGAACAAAGGCATTGCACTTTCACCTACAATGACAGCCCACCAGTGTTATGTTAGTTGTAGGTATTCACAATCATCTTGCATGGACATTTCCATTGTAGAATCACTGTATTTTCAGGGTGGGAAATGTTATTAAACACCCATATTTTATGGTGACATAAAAGAAGAGTTGTTGCCCGATGCACATTGAGCTGCCGCCAATTTCTCCGGTTCGCTTCATTCAGACTGCCTTTTCTTCAGACCACTTCTAAATAGGTGAGTCTCTTTGTAGCTCGTGACCCTAGTTCCACTCTGGATCCACTCAATTTCGCAAATCCCTTTTTAAATTTTTTTTTTTTATTTTACTTATAAATTTTTTGGGTCACGGATATCAACAAAAGCCTAGAAAACATACGTAGCACAGAGAAAACATACAGATAAAGAGAAGAAAAAAAAAAAAGGGGGAAAAGGAGGAGAATATCCAACCTTTACATTGTGGGAATAGATATACACAATTTGATTATGGGCACAATATACAGAGTATTGACAAATTCAGATAGAGACATCTTGGGCCCGATTCACAGAATTAACTTAAGACTAAATCCTAAACTTACTACTTTGTGGTATTCACAGAATGCACTTACTACTTTTGGTATTCACAGACTGCACTTACTACTTTTGGTATTCACAGACTGGATTTACGACTACTAACTTTACGTCCGCACTCGGGCCGGAAATTCCGACCCGGAGCTTCTGGCCCGGAGGCGGAGCTTCCGGCCCGGAGGCGGGGCTTCCGGGCCGGAGGTGGAGATTCCGGCCCGGAGGTGGGGATTCCGGCCGGTGGCGGAGATTTAGCCATGGCCGAAATCTCCACCTCCGGGCCGGAAGCTCCGCCTCCGACCCGGAAGCTCCGCCTCCAGGCCGGAATTTCCGGCCCGAGTGCGGACATGAAGTTAGTAGTCGTAAATCCATTCTGTGAATACCAAAAGTAGTAAGTGCAGTCTGTGAATACCAAAAGTAGTAAGTGCATTCTGTGAATACCACAAAGTAGTAAGTTTAGGATTTAGTCTTAAGTTAATTCTGTGAATCGGGCCCCTTATGACTAAAATTGGAAATAGTTCATGATCAGAATAGAAATAAAATAAAAAAATAATAATAAAATAATAATGTGGCACTTAATCCCACTGGAGACTTGACCAGACCCTTCCGAATTTTACCTTGGAGCGTAAGCCCGGAGCTTTAGCTACTGCCAACTCCATTTCATAGACCCCCCTCAATAATACCCAAAAATCAGTAATCTTGGGACAATCTGGATCAATCCAGACCCTAGCGATACAGAGCCGAGCAGTAATGATACAAATTGAAGCTAAAGAAATCGATAAATAGCCTGGGTCCGCTACCAGGCCCAAGACTATTTCTTTCTCAGTTAATTGTATTTCCTTACCAGCCAACCGACTCAGAACATTTGTCACATCATGCCAGAATGTAGTAAGTAGAGGAAATTTAACAAACATATGTCTGAGATCCGCAGCGTATTCATTACATTTAGGACAGAATGACTTTGATGGAGCCTGCGAGGTAGTCCATTTCGAGATGACCGTAGGAGTATAATATAGCTTAAACATAGTACGGTGTTGTTGCAGCTTTAAATTAATTGAAATAACCGCCGAGTTAATTGTGGCCATTGAGTCAGCAATCTCTTCTATATTAATGTCAGTTGAAAACATGGAAGTGAGTTTTGCCGCAATCAGCGATCCGTCGCTTTCGCTTACGGACTGAAAACTCTGATATATTTTCCCAATCTGACCCCGGCCAGAAATCTTAAAGATAGCCCGAAGTACCTCTGAGGTACAGGGGAGGGCAAATAAGCCCTTCCCTCGTACAAAATAGTCCCTAACTTGCAAATACTTAAAAAAAAGATTATGGGATAGTCCGAATTCTTCTTGTAGAGAGGAAAATGACCTGAAACCACAATCATCATATAGCTGCCCTAACCGTATTATTCCAGACTGTAGCCACAGCCTGGATACCGAATCCGAAAATATACCCGGAAACCTAGGATTTTCCCACAAAACAATGAATTCGTGTAGATCTGGTAGAGCAAAATTTTTGGCAATATCTTGCCAAATACGGTAAATGTGTCTGACTATCTTGAAACGAACTCTTTTTAAGTAGTTAGGGTCCGACATGCTATGTAAGAGAAACCCTGTATTAAAGCCATATGCAAGTTGATACGCTAACCATGTTTTAACTACATAAGGTCCCAGAAGTAGACTCTGAATACGATTCAGGAAGGCTGACCAAAAATAAGTCTTAAAATCAGGAAGGAGGAAGCCACCTTGCTCATATGTCAGCTTTATGTATTTAATTGCTCTTCTGGATTTTCGAAAACCCCAGATAAAGCTGCCAATAACAGAATCAAGCCATTTAAAAAAGGACATTGGAACTCGTAAAGGAATAGAACGAAACAAATACAGGAATTTTGGCAAAATATTCATTTTCACTAGATTGCATCTCCCGATGATAGTTAGAGGCAGTCTATGCCACTTGCGCAAGTCAGCTGTAATTTTTTTAAGCAGTGGTTCATAATTCAAAGCCAGAAAGTCCTCGGTACGGCCACTAATACGGACACCGAGATAGATAGCAGAGGTAGTTACCTTATTTTCTACCAAAGAATCCATTCTGGGAAACCAATATCGCTCCCTGAGTCTGGACTTAGTCAAACTACGCCCCAGATGTCCCTCATGAACTGGGTCGATAATTTTATTCCTTAACCCTGATGGTGGTATAATCTTGTCATTCCTCCAAACTCGGTCTTGGTGTAGATTAATTTCATGTCTCACCTCCCAAAATTTTCTAATTTCTTGGTTGACCTCATCATGTGTGTCTGGCCACCCCTGCAACGTGTAGTTCTTTAATTGAGTCAATACCATATCTTGGTTTTGAAAAGCACACCATTCAGTGGAGCTTATGGTGGATGAGTGTATTTCCAGGATTGGGTACTCTGTGATTTCAAACTGTTATTCCACACTTAAGGGTGCTCTCGAAAGGAAGTCTACAGCTGAGTTGTGTTCTCCTGCAACATACTCGACCTTGAAACAGAATCCCTCTAGACCCAACACCCACCTTGCTACTCTTGGGGTGTTGTTAAAAGTCCCTTGAGGGTTGAACATAAATATGAGAGGTTTGTGGTCAGTTCGCACAGTAAATTTTATACCCCATAAATAGAATTTGAAGTGTTTAATGGCCCAGAAGCAGGATAGGGCCTCCTTTTCAAGTACAGAGTAGTTTTTCTCAGAGTTGCTAAGGGTGCGTGATGCAAATGCTACTATGCACTCTTTACAGTCAATTACTTGTGACAGAGTGGCACCAAGACCCTTGTTACTAGCATCGGTAGTGAGTATTGTCCTTCTTTTAGGATCAAAATTGCACAGGTATGGGGTGCAGAGTATAGCTGATTTTAGCTTTTCAAATGTATTCTGGTGTTCTTCTTGCCAATTGAATTGTATATTACTCTTAGTAAGGTCTCTGATCTTGCTAGTAAGATCTGCAAAATTTTTAACGTACTTGGCCATGTACTCAGCTAAGCCCAAGAAGGATAGAAGTTCTTGTTTATTGGTAGGAGCAGGAGCATTCTTCACTGCTTCCACCAGGCACATTTTAGGTTTGAAACCATCTTTTGTGATGGTGTGTCCAAGGTAATCGACTGTGGTCACCCCAATTTTGCATTTCTCTTCCTTGAGTGTAAGACCCGCCTCCTTAAATTTAGAAAGAACTTGGAAGAGATGCTTGTTATGCTCCTCTGTGGTTGCACCATAAATTAGGACATCATCCTGGAAGCATAAAGTCTTAGGTATGCGCTCTAAAATGTGCTGCATTATCTTCTGAAATACAGAGGCTGCTGACGCCAAGCCAAAAGGCATCCTGCAAAACATGAATGTGCCCAAGGGGGTGGTGAATGCCGTAAGTTCCCTCGATTCTGGGTGCAATTCTACCTGGTGGTATGCCATTGAAAGATCTAGAACACTAAAGCACGTTGCCTCACCCATCGTGCTGAGGATTTCATGTATGGGTGCCTCTCAACTATTATGCTGTCATTAAGATCTCTAAGATCAATGCATAGCCTCATGTCTTCTCCCTGTGCCTTCCTAGCAATCACGATGGGGGCAACCCATTCAGAGCAGTCTATAGGTTGTATGATACCTAATTTCTGTAATTTGGTTAATTCTTTTTTAAGTGGTTCCCACATGAGGTGTGGTATGGGTCTGGTTTTATGTACTTTGGGCTTAGCATTCTGTTTCAGCTTAATGCGGTGCTGGTAATGTTTGAGGAGCCCTAATTCTTTAGAAAACACTTCAGGGAATTTACTACAAATCTCTTTACCTGACGCTTCTTGATCTATGACAAGCACCTGTTCTGGATTGTTAGGATCAAGCTTGATCCCTAATTCCTTCTGGTGTTGCCATCCCAATAGGTTTGACCCTTCTTCGACAATGTAAACCTTCCCTGTGGTAGAATGGTCTTTGAAAGAGATACAAGGATTTAACATCCCTTTTATGGGGATGGAATCCCTGGTGTAGCTGCTAGGGGAAATATCTGCCACCTGTAACTCCTTTTCCTCACAAATCTCCATGCTCTTGAAGTCAGAAACATTAAGCAAAGTAAATGGTGAACATGAATCAGCGTACATCTTTATCTTTTTCCCATCCAAACCAACCTCACATTGTGGGTACTTAATCTGATTGACCCCACTGCAATTGTGAATCTGAAAAACAATTTTCTTCACACATTCCTGTTTACTCTCATGTGCGTCGTTAACACCAGAGGGTTTCTTTGAATTACTGTGGCATAACCTAGCCAAGTGCCCCTTCTTATTACATTTTCTACAAATAGATGACCTTGCTTGACAATTAGGGCTATTAGCTAAGTGGTTGCTGCTGCCACAACGATAACATTTGAGTTTGGTATTATCGTCACTACGTGGGTGGTCATTGCTTTTCTCTTTCACTTTGCATACAGTATCCTCTACGGGCAATTTTGCAACTTCTGACACTTGTTCGTTAGTTGCTGGGGTTTTCATTTCCTTTATGCATAACGCTGTATGCTCAATAGATTTTGCTATTTCAATAGCATTTTGGAGGATCCCATCCTCGTCGCCAGTGTTACAAAGATGAAGATGACGCTGGTACAGGTAAGAACATCTTTATTCCACCTCCACAGTTCACCATCAACAGCTGCTCTCCTGAGAAGGTTCTCTCCAACATTCTAAGGTTGTCTCTCGGCCAACAGTAGGAATATACCAACAGTGGAAGGAGGAGGGGGGAAAAGAAGGGGAGAAAGAAGGAAGGTTCCAAAGGAAGTAAGGTGTATTAGAAGGAGGAAGAAAATAAACAATGTAAAGAAATGTAATTATAACACTGGGCCTTCGGGACAGGCAGTGTTGTCCTGCAGCTAAATCCACATGGGAGGGCCCCATCCACCCCGAGAGCCGCAGCCTGTCAATATAGCTCCTGAGTCCAATCACAACATGGATTAGGCGGGATTTGTTTATTACTGGCGAGGTTAAGTAATTGTCACGGGATAGGGAAACAAGCATTAAAAATGCAACAGGTCTCGTCTTTATTAAAGTCTAAGCAATGCTGTTTTCATTTATTTTGTTTTTTTAGTGTTGCTTTTTATTATTAGTGTTTTTCATACTTTCATATCCTTAATATGCATATGTTTCTATGTATATTTATGGCTGCATTAATATTTGTAATAATATAAATATGCGGATGTATATATTTATGTTCCTAGATGTATATATATATATACATATAAACATACATATTTAGAAATGCATACGCATATATATACATATATATATGCATACATATGCATATGAAGTACATGAAATATTGAATAACAGTAATAAAAGCAAACGTAAAAAGCTTTTGATTGTTCTCTAGTGCATTTAGTCAACAGCACCTTCAAAAGTAGGAAGCCGTACACTTGTCCATGAAACCAATCTTGCGGAAAACAAACATACTCCAGGCGTTTGATCGTAAGATCCCGAACATAAACAGTAGGGGGCAGGTCAAATTTTGAAAGGTGCAGGGCAGACAGCAGGCTGTCTCCATGTTGCTCTTTAAAAAGATCAGCATATTTAAAAAAATAAAATAAAAACACAATCCATTTATTTAGTCGCTGAATCCGACACTCCTGCACCCTAAACATAACAAGATTTCAAAGAAAGGAAAAACACCTTTCCGTATACCAACTGTTTACCTATAACGACATATCATTTAAGTAAACCGACTCCCCCGCTGAACCCAAACGTGTGCTAGAGTTGGTACATGATGTAGAAAAGGAATTGTAAAGGGTCTCCATTCCTCGCCCGACGATAACCCAAGTTAGTCCAAGCTTCGCACTTTCCCGCCGTAGTCCCTTAGTGGATCACTACTTTGTGATGCATGTAAACGAGGCATCGAACAGCAGATTCTACACGGGCACTGGTCTGAAAAACTTAAAAGAATAGGGATCCTACGGCTTTGCAAGCATAAATTTCCTTCCGTCTCTGGCACCTTAGTAAAAGTTTTTTTTTTCAGTTCTATCCGCTTTTACTAGCGAAGCATGAGCGTTTCGATGTGTGTTGAAACTGCTTCTAATGGATCTGCAACGCGTCCCCGGGCACATCATGGAAACAAAAAGCAGACTAATTAGAAAACACAAGAAGGACAGACGCCCGTTCAAATTCCAAATAGCGCTATAAGTAAAGCACCGTGTTTCCACTAACGGGTATCCTTGCCCCACTTCTGTTTTCAGATTACTATAATTTAGGGATCAATTTGACGTCTTAGTCCTTTCTTAGTTTCATTGAACACTTGTCAAACGCCTTATAACAGTATTGTAGGCGTCTTTTCGCCTTGTGTCCCTCGCGCTTCAATGCTATTTTTAGCGCTTTCCCATTGGTGCTGTGCGCACAGCGTCTGATGCAGGCGCACACCTATCGGCGCTTTGTTCCTCCCGCATGACTCTTTCGCGGTATTGCTTCATGGTAGAAGAGTCGAGGTTCAACGCTGAACACGAGGGAATACAAGCAACGCCAACAACGCCTCCCGCTTTTTTTTCTCTTTTAGAGCCGTCCCAGTTGGACTGGCTCGCGAGCCGTCCCAGTTGGACTGACTCGCATGACTGGTTTCTTATCTTTATGACGCCATGTGTTTGGCCCCATGAAGATAAGAAAACCTTTTACACCAGCAGTAAGTCGGGGCAGCCAGTCCAACTGGGACGGCTCTAAAAGAGAAAAAGTGTACGTCAGAGATGCTCTATTCCAATGGCTGGCCACCGTTTAACATAAACGGTGACGCCAGCCAATGGAAAGGAGGGGCGGGGCTTTAAGCCCACTAGAGAAAACTAACCGAAAACGTTAAATCTCGCCAGCGAGACTGCGCATGTCTGCGCAGCCTACGCTAGCCGAGAACTAAAAATCAGATAGTACTGGTTCGGGTGGGCTAAGTGGGGTGGGTTCTGGAGACGCCTTTTCTAGATTTAGGTGTCGACCTACATTTCTCACTTCTTAACTTCTGAGAACTTAAAAACGTGATGTATTTGTACACCATATGCCAGTGAATTTGATGCGTGTTCTGCACAGTTGAATGGGACCATTCGGCAGCCACACTTATAATAACGCTTTTCAGGAAGCTTGGCTGGTTTCAGAGATTAACCTAAGCGCTCTGAGTTATGGGTGACATTATCTCCAATGTACCTTCTTTAAATCTGACGCGGTCTGGCTGGAATTCGAACATGTGAGTGACACCTGCACGGCTGAGCAGCGAGAATTTAACTCTAAGTCATCTTAGCACCTAGATATTGTTGTACATTATAACTCCAATAAGTATTTATTGAAATATGTTAACTCTTACTTGGTTATAAACTGAAGACAGCAATGCTACCTAGGGCGGGGTGTCTCTATATTCCAATTTCGTAAAATTGTACTTTAGAAAAACAATTTGTTGGTAAACACCATCACGAAAACAATGTGTTTTTTTAATTCTAGTTATGGAACGCTTTAAAAAAAAGAAGAAGATAAAAACAATTATGCATCATAAGAATGTCACTCCTGTATGTCCCTCATCTCCTTGTACATAAAGATGCTGTGGAAATAAAAGATCGTAGGTGCTACAATTCTTAAGAATAACTTTCGCTTTTTATTTCAGAAGGAACACTTTTTTGCTTCGTGCGGACAGCTAAAGAGCAGAGAGTAGGAGACGCCCTTGTGGCAGTGGCAGGGAGGGGGCAGGCCGAGGGGGTACTTTGGGGGCCTTACCTGCAGTCTACCTCTTTTTCCCCTCTTTGCAGGTAATTACGTGCCAGCGAGGTTAGAAACAGTGGACTTGTTATAGAGGCATCTAAAATAAAGTGTATTTTGCATATAACAAGGACTGGCTGTGGTGTACTAGAAGCCCGCAGTGTCGGTGCACTTTGATCTTGAATAGTCCTTTGTCACTTGAAATAACCGATTGGGCTATGAATTCAGCTTTATTCCAGATACACATTCAAGCCCCCTCGAGCAGGAGTTTTGTTTTCCTGGTGAGTTCCGCCCGAGGGGGCTGCGGTTACTCCCGGAACAGACTCGTTTTGCCACCATGTCTGCTGCTCACGTCCGACAGGCGAGGGGAGAGGTGTCCAGACGCCCTAATAAGATCAATTTGGAAGCTGCCGAGGCTGTGTGTGTGTGGATGCGGTCTAACGGCGCAATGGCCCAGCCTGGTGTTTTATGCAGACTCCATGTGTGGTAGACATTTAATTTAACAAGCGCTGAAAGACAAGTGCGCCCGCGGCCGCGAAAAGACCCAAGTATCAAGAAAGAATAAACAGTCCCAATCAGTACTGAGTACCAATAAAGAGCAGACATCTTCAAGAAGGAGTCATATGAAGACATGATTATCAAGAAAACATGGGCAGCTCCGAGTATGAGTGATATGAGTCCCTGCACGCGCCGCTGAATGTAAACAAGCGCGTGTGTGAAAGCTTATTAGAAAGAAAAAAAAATGACCCCTGCGTGCGTCACTGCTTCCAAACGCCCGAGCCGACTACAAAGTGAAAGTGATGAAAGTGACGCGAGCAGGGAAATGTAAACAAGCACACGCGTTGCTCGCTCCCGCAAGGTGGATGACACCCTGAAAAGAGCTGGCCGATTTCTAAAGGTCATCTCCTAGAGCAACGCATGTGCGCTGCCTAGGCGAGACCTAAAAATGGGCCACAAAAACCCAAGGATCTGGATGGCTGGTAAATGGAAACCGGGCGATAGCGCAGTGCTGTGTCATGCATAATGCGATGTACCACTACCTTAAACTTTAAAAATAATACGTTTCTTAATGGGGAGGTAGTGTATTGTTTAAGTACTGGAGAGATGTGGTCGTAGAGCGGGGTCCTAGTAATCAAGTTCACCACTGCATTTTGGAATACCTTGAGGCAATTTAGCTGTTTGTCAGGAAGATCTAAATAACAGGAATTCCATAACCCGAGCATGAAAGAAGCAGAGCCTGGATGTTGGGGACATGGCAAGAGTTATTCATGATGGCCAATATCTTTGTCATAAACTTAAGATATTAGAAAGAACTCTGATGTTCCACAGTAAGTCCAGCATTCAAATATGTGCCTAGATTCCATACAATACTAGAAGGTTAAGGACAAGTGGCCCCTAAGTCCTGCCAAATGGAGGGCTGCCACTTCTGGACATTATTTCTGATAATCAGGATCTCTTTTTTTGAAGGATTAAGCTCAGATTTTCTTTTTGCCATTCAAAGGCGAATAGCAGTAAAGATATTCTTCAGATTCTCAGATTGGAATGATTGGCAGCGGGAAACAAACTTTACAATGCAGTCATTACAACACACTACCTTTACAATGCAGTCATTACAACGCACCATCCTTTACATCGCATGCCATTACAACGCAGCCATTACATCGCATGTCACTACAATGCATGTCATTACAACGCATGTCACTACAACGCATGCATTACAACGCATTATAAGGTAAGTAATGGGGAATAGTAATTTTTACACCTACGCTATCCAACTCTTACCCTACTGTTGACCTCACTGGATTGGCAATAGTAATTTTTACCCCTACACTATCCAACACTTACCCTACTGTTGCACTCACTGGAGTGGGAATAGTAATTTATACCCCTACACTATCCAACATTTACCCTACTGTGGCCCTAAAAGTAATATGCGTTGTAATGGTATGCGTTGTAATGGAATGCGTTGTAAATGTAGTTTCTAAAAATGCATTGTGATGGCATGCGTTGTAAAAACATGCGTTGCAGAGGATGTTGCGATGTAAAAACTGCGTTGTAAAGGCATGCGTTGTAAATGTTTGTGTTGTAACGTCATACATTCATTGGCAGCAGAGATAGGTTTGGATGATGATGACTGTGCTGAAGCTTGAAAATCACCTGAGTGTCATCGCCATGCATGTAGAACTGTGCTCCTGTGTCCTGCTGGAGTAACACTATAGGGGCCATATATATATATGTGTTACTAAGGTGACAATAATGAAACAGGGGGACTCCAAATGTTGCTGTTTTTGGTTAGATTTAAAAGGAAGGAGAAAGGTGGTTTGAGACTGCTTTGTGAGTAAAGATTTGAGCAATTGTAATGCTTTTTGCCTACTGTCTGTGTCATTTTGTGCAATTGTTCTTTATTAACTTTTTATAAAAACAAGGTGGCACAGTGAGATTACAACAAAGTATGCGATCTTAGCAATGACACTGGATAGGAAAAGATTTGACTGCAGTGCTTGCATATCAAAACAATATCATGTGACCACACACTAAGTCTTTAAGATTATAGAGGATGGTTTGGTCAACAGAATTGAATGCTACAGACAGATCCATTGAAATTACAATATGCGCATCACCCATGTCAGCACTGCATCTTAAGTCATTAAGGACAGAGAGCACTACAAACTCCATGTTGTGACCAATTCTAAACCAAGACTGCAATAGGTAAAGAAAGTTGAAAGATTCCACAAAGTAGTGAAACTGTTTAAAAAATAAATGTTTGAGGACCATTGCATAGAAAGCTAGAAAGGAAGTCAGCTGAAAATTGTTAAGATTGGCAGGAGAGAGAGAGGGTTTGTTCACAAGAGGCCTCATCATCGCTACTTCCCACTCATTTGGTACCCTGCCGTGTCTAAAGAAGAATTTAATAACTAAGTTATGCCACTTACCACAATGAGTGAAAGTTCTTTCATAATAGAGGATGGGCAAAGATCCTGAGGTGAAACAAAAGATTTAATGTTAAAAATAGTCTGGTAGACTTCCTTAGCTTGCATATCTATAAGGATACATTAAGTGAAGTGCCGGTCCCGAGTACAGCGGTTCCGAAGACAATGCGTCGGGTAAATCCGCGCTGGAGGGGAAATGCGTTGATCTTCTTCATGCAGTGGCAGCGATGCGCTGGTTCAGAAGCGGTGGTACCAGATGCGATGCTGTGGTTCCGAGTTTGATGTGCTGGGTTCTGCTCCCGCAACAGGATCGATGCACCAGTACTGCTACACTCAGACAGGGGATACGTCAATTTCTCTGGTGCAAGTATCTAGGTCCACTTCCAGTGAATCAGGTACAGGAGTTGGGGTAGAGACTTTGATATCCCTGAATCGCAAGCAACAGGAAGCAAGCCAACAAGTCCTTGGAGATCACTTCAGTTGCAAGGCAGAATCCAGCTCTCCTCAGCAGAGAGCAAAAAGGCAGCAGGGCAGCACAGCAGAAAAGCAAGCCTTCTCGGTTAGCAATCCAGCAGAGTTTCTGTCCTTGATGCACCACAGCAGTTCTTCTGACAGAGTCCAGTTGTAGCACCAGAAGTGTGCTTGATTACGTGGGGTCAGAGTCAGAGACCCAGTACTTATACCTAAATGTGCCTTCAAAGTGGGGTGACTTCAAAGAAGGGTCTTTGAAGTGCATATGTATCTTTCATTCCTCAGCCCTGGCTCCTGGCTATCTGTGGGGGGCAATCAGCACTTTGTGTGGAGTCAGGCCGCTGTCTATTCAGATGTGAGTGTCAGCTCCTCCCTCCCTTCCTGCTCAGGAAAAACCATCAGAATTCAGATGAATGCAGATAAGTATTCAGACACACCTAACATTTCTGTGTTTGTGGCTGTCACCCACCCCAGAGGTGTATTGGAGACAGGCTGCAGGCACAAATAGCTGTGAGAGCAGAGAAAGGCCAACTTTCTAAAAGTGGCATTTCCAAAATAGTAATGTTAAATCCAACCTTACCAGTAAAGACGATTTATCATTACCTTTCTAAAGATATGAAACATGACATGGCTACTCCTTTCTAATTAGGAATTGCAGTTTAACCCCTTCAGCTCGGCGCGGATTTCCGCGCCACGCTGAAGGTTCTGTGCGCGGGCGGGTCCATGACGGAGCGGTTCCGTCATGCGCACAGCGCAACCGACGTGCATGACGGAACCGCTCCGTCATGCGCGTCGAAGGGGTTAAAAGTGTATTAAGCAGTTGCGATTGGTGAATTTAGGAAGTAGTGGGGCGCAAATAATGTCTTTGATTTTGACTGAGCAAGAAAAGATTCATTCAAAATATAAAATTCAGATCAAATCTATAGCAGGCTGCCTCAACAAATATGTCAGTAAAAACAATGAATAACCGATGACATTGCACAATACAGAATCTAAGACAAAAACATGTTCCATGTTCATTAATTCACAGTCCTTTTGGCCAATTCAAGACATTTGATAGTCCATTGGACCACCTTCATAATCTTTTTAACTTTAATTACTTTAATTACTCATGTTTGAACATGACAAGCAGCTTTTCTTTCGGATTACTACAAGTGGGGGTGTGCCAGGCAATGAAGTCCAAAACAATTAATATAGTATCAAAGAAAGCCTTTATTCCAAATTGTTTTTTCTATAGTTCAATTGTAAACAATGCTCAGCCAATGCGTTTCGTTCCGACTTGGAGAACTTCACCAGGGCTGAAAATGACATACAAAAAGACCAAAATCAATATAAGGACACAAACGTATTCAAACTTGAATACATTACTAAAACGGCCAGGATTCAAACCCAAAAAGGACAATTATCTCCTTGGAGAGGTTACACATTAGACAAATACATACACCTATATATTACAGTCATTGACATAACACATTAAGCATAAAAAACACATTAATATGTACAGATTAAAAATACATCAAAAGACATGTAACATGAAAAATTGACACTGCCCAGTCAGCTGCACCATGTGCTCAAAATCGAAGTGTGTCGCCAACACACCCATACTATTGAGCTTTGGCAGAGATACCAACCACCCACCCGCTAGTTGGACGTATGCAATAGTAACCCAAAAAATAAGTAAAGTAGTCTCATAGATAGTAAACCCTACAGAGCAAAGATTCACACACCTGTGTGGGAGCAAGTGCATAAATGGATAGTGGTAGAGACAGAAAAGACCATATTACAAAGAATGGCAGGAGAATGAAACTCTACAGACATAGTTAATCTCCCCATCCAGCGTGGATAGGAGGGATATACAACCAGGGTCCTATAAACAAAATCAGAGAAAGACGCCAGTAAAGAATGACATGGGTGTACCTTATAAAGTCATAAAGATGTATCTGGAAGCGTTGTGGCTTATCAACAATTCCTTCCAGTGTATTGCGCTGGAAACCGTTGGAGTTCTCACAGGCATAATAGGCATAAGTGGTTGAAAAGGAGATCAAGGCTATAGATACTAAGGACCTGATTGAGAAGAACTATGACATCCTAAAGAAAGTAATTGAGGGTCACCAGAACTACTTAAAGGATAAGAAAATGCATCAAATTAAACGCGACAATAGGGACTAGAAAGAAGGGCGGATATATACATTTGCGAAACAATTTGACCAGATTACAGGTACGGAGGATAGAAAGAGAGTGAGGGAGGACAGTGACGAGGCTAGGTCAGCTAGCAGCAATCCGATATCCTCAGTAAGCAGTGCAGCTTCTAGTAACACCACCAGTGAGCACCGTTTGGGGGAAGGAACAACATCCTTTTGGAGGGAATTGGCAAAACTAAGGATCAATGGAAAACAAAGAAAAAAGAATCCAAGGAGAGGTGGGTGCAGGTCAAAGGGGAGGTACAGAAGATTGTGCCGAGGACAGCCTGAGGATGTCAACATGTTCCAAAAAGAAAGAGAGGTAATTTCTGGTTTAGAAGGGAACACGTTGCAGGCAGAAATGGTAGGAAGCAATGATTTGAAAATTGTTAATTTGTCCAAAAGACTACTTTACTCTGATTAAAAGAGCTTATTCTGTAAGGGCCTTAACTTTTCTCCGACCCAGGATGGTGAATTGGGTAATGTTTATGTAGATCTCTTTAAATTTGTTAGATCTTTTAAATTAAAGGATTTCTTCGATGACAAATTACTGCCAGTGACTATGTCCAGCAATACAACTAGGCCCACTATGCACACTATAGCTGATGTAAGAAACATCCACTGTCTCCTCTCACTGGGGGAGGATGAGGGGGTGGACATGCAATCCCTCTTACAGGAAATGAACATAACAGAAATTCAGTCAGCTGATAGTGGCCTTAGACCAAAATCTAAATTCACCCCTGCTTCTTATCATCGCAACATTGACCTCTTCTCAGAAAGAATCCGTGAGGGTCTGTACAAAACGTAAACGTCTATCAAATTCAAACATAAACCATGACATAATCTGACACCTGGGGAGAGGAGGGATCTGACGAGGTTGCAGGAGAACAAGGAATTTGTGATCAGGGAGGCGGACAAGGACGGTAATATCATTATCATAAACACATCAGATTATGTGGGAGAAATAAACTGCCAGTTGAGTGATGACCAATGCTATGAGAGGATTGGTGCCAATCCCGTTGGGGATCTGACGTCGGTCATCAACCTCAAACTATCTGAGTGGAAGGTCATATGCTTGCTGAGTGACCAGGAGTACAGGTACCTGAAGGTTGAAAATACAAGATTTCCCTGTATTTATATACTCCCAAAGGTACAGAAAAAGGGGACTTCCCAGATGGGGGACCAATTATATCAGGGGTGGGACCCCCAACAGAGAAACTATCTGAATTCATAGATCTCAAACTGCAGAAACATGTACAAAACCTGCCATCTTACATCCTAGACAGCAAGGATATACTGTTAAAATTCAAAGATTTGGTTCGGTCTGATGATTTACTTTTTGTGACACTAGATGTTGTAAGCCTCTACACATGCATACAGCACAAGTTAGGTCTCTTGGCAGTCAGGTCATACCTGGGCAAAGAGAGGGCAGATTGCTATGAGCACACTAAAATAGTCATGGACATGATGGTGTTGGTTCTCACTAAGAATTATTTCCTCCACAACGGCACTTGGTACCACCAGAAGAGGGGAACTGCTATGGGTTCCCGGTTTTCTCCCTCTTATGTATGCCTTTTTATGGGGTGGTATGATAGGCAGCATGCCTGGAACAGATGTGCCTCCCCCTGGACTAAACACATAGTCTTTTGGGGAGGTACATTGACGACATTATTTGCCTATGTTCGGGCACAGAGGACTCTCTTATGGAATACTTCCAGTACCTCAATTCCAACCCCTACAATGTCAGCCTCACTATGGAGTAGCACAGAGAGAAAATGAATTACCTTAAGCTGAACTTCCATGTATGGGACGGTATAGTACAGAGCACGCTTTACCGCAAGGAAATGGCCTGTAATGGGATGCTGCACGCCAGCAGCGCACATACTAGTTCTGTCATTAAGAACATCCCATTTGGGGAGATGGTCCGGATTAGACGTAATTGTAGTGAGGAGGGAACATTTGAGAGTAATTTTCTGGAATGCCAAGGCAAGATTCGGTGCAAGAGGATATGACAGGAGGGTCTTGTACTCGGCAGAGAGACAGGTGCAGACGCTAAAGAGAGAAACCACACTGGCAGATGGTAACAGAAATAAAAATAACAAGGGATGCAATACTGAGGCTCGGTTTATTACGCAATAGACAACATATAGTGACAGCATCTTGAGGCTGTTCAAAAGGAATTGGCATTTATTAGAAGAGATCCCAAGCCTACGGGGCTCCCTTAGAAATAATCCGTCGATAACATACAGAAGGGGTACCACGCTCAGAAACGAACTCTGTCGTAGCTATGTTACCACGTCAAGAAAGGGCCCACTTGGTTACCGGATAAATCCAAAGGGTTCCATACTTTTTAGTACTTGTAGTATCTGCAAGTTTGGGGTCAATAAGATCAAGGAATTCAATTACAATGGTTCAGCCAGGAACACGCTCACACAGTTTATTAACTGCAACACAGCCTTTGTAGTGTATGTGATAGGCTGTCCGTGTAATAAGATTTATGTGAGCAGTACAAAGAGAAGCCTCAAACTACGTATTCAAGAATATCGGAGGACAATTATCAATGGGGATATGAGATACCCCATGGCGGATCATTATGGCAAAAACCACCCTGGGGACACTAGCTTCTGGTTCCATGGTATTGATCAGGTGGAAGCAGGTTCTAGGGGTAGTAACAGAGAACTATGCCTGAGGCAATGTGAATCCAAATGGATATGTAGGCTAAGAGCGATTGATCAGGGCATCAATACTTACAATGAGATGCTTTTCTTTCTAGGTGAATGCTAATGAAAAGATGTAACACCTACTGTACTCTAACATGTATGGAAACAACCTAATTACGTGGGGACAAACATAACTGGTATTGGGTGGACACTGGGGGCTTCAATCGGATCGACACCAGCAAACGCATTGTCAGGGATGAATATCTGTTAGCCCTCATTGTGAAAAAATATAGATCTGAGGGCGCTCTGGGTGCAACAATACATGTGATCACAACTATTGAGGATGCTATCTGCACAACTGTGCTTAGTATTGGTGTCAATAATGTACTAAAGACATGCTTCTACACCGAGCACTATGATTGTGAAATGTTCACTTCACAGATGACCAGGAACCAGATTTTCACAGCTTTCATGACTGCCATATATCTTGTCTAATAGTAGTTATCTTGTCCAATACTTTCTCCCTCCGTCTTTCTTTATCACTGTTGGCCTTGGCCTTCCTCTCAATTCATTGACGTTACGCATGACATGGGGTTGTCTGCACTGTGCCTCTCGGTAGCGCCCCACGTTTAGGATGCGCATTTTGAATCTACATCTCCGTTTTGCCCTGCACAATCTGTGATATGGAACTTCGGGGGTGCTATTGGATATTGGTTTTTGCCCCTCAGGTGTTCCCAACATCACGGCACCTTGAGGGTGTTTCAGGTGTACCAGGCGCATGACGTCTTTGCGGGTCCATTAACTCCGTGCAGTGGGCACCTCTATCCTGACCTAATTAGGCAGGGTTATTGATATGAGTAATCGTTACCTTGGTCATGAGCTTGTGGGATTCCCCTTGCTTTCCTCGCTTTTTATAATCTGTTTTGGGGTGGACTATATTTACTGTTTTGAACCTTTTTCTAATATTGTTCTTTACTTTCCTTCGTGCTGACTTTGATCTGTACTATGACATTTTTATGTACTTTGGCCTTTACTCTCATGAGTTCAGACAATTTCAGGGGTTGAAATTAACCTGATTAGTCTTTGTGACCTGTTGTTGCAACTTTCTCTTAACTTTATTGCGTGCTGACCAAAGCATGTATTTTGACATTGATATGTGCTTGGGCTGTCGGTCATATGATTATGGACCGATGCTGGGGTTGGAAGTATTCAAATTAGTAATTGTAACCGATCGCTGCAAAATAGTTTTTAGTTTTGTTTAGTTTTGTTCTGAGTTTTTCTTTAATAAACGGGTACTTAGGTTCTTTGTCTGGCGTCATATATCTTTATTGAGACCAGTCATGCCATTCCAAGATGGCGGACCGGGAGCCGATACCGCCGCTTTCACTTCCGGGAGGCTTGGGCGGGGTCTCCAGGCCATGCACTCCTTCTACGTAGGTGTTACCTGACACTAGTGCAGCATGTCAGATGCAGCATGAGACAGTGATGGTTAGGGGGTCACTACCATTTTGCCCTATATGGAGGAGCCGCCACTGTTATTAAGGAATTCCCAATGCTAGCCTATGAGAGGAGTAGGCCTCACAGTGGTGAAAAACTAATATAGGTCTTTTTCACTACCAGGACATGCAAAACTTAAAAGTACATTCCTACTTTTTACTTACACAGCACCCTGCCCTATGAGTTACCTAGGGCTCCCCTTAGGGGTGACTTATGTGTATTAAAAGGGATGTTTAAGGCTTGGTAAGTAGTTTTAAATGCCAAGTGGATGTGGCAGTAAACTGCACACACAGGCCCTGCAATGGCAGGCCTGAGACAGGTATGAAAGGCTACTTGTGTGGGTGGCACAATCAGTGCTACAGGCCCACTAGGAACATTTAATGCACAGGCCCTGGGTATATGGTATACTACTTTACAAGGAACTCACAAGTTAATTAAATAGGCCAATTGCGTATACACTAATGTCATCATGTTTAGGGGAGACCCACAGCCAGTTTAGCTCTGGTCAGCAGTGGTAAATTGCTCAGTGTCCTAAGTCCAACAAAAAGAATCAGCAAAAACAGGAGGTAAGCAGGCAAACCATTTGTGGGAAGACCACCCTAAGGGTGACAGGTCCAACATCCATCATTCACAAGCACATACACACTCATTCACAGCATGCATGCACAAGTACACATACATTCATACATGCATGCACCCAATATTTAACAAACACTTACTGGGCCGCGGGAGTAAAATCAGGAAGGAAAAAGGCCTCGGAGATTACTGGAGGCTTTGTGGATGGAAGGCTGTAAGGAAGATCCCGCTTCTTCCTCTCATTGGCTGACCATGACATATGGGTCAGCCAATGAGAGAAGGACCTTCCCTAACTCCTCAGATAATGGGATGGGGTCAGTGAGAGTTGCTACCCCCCATAACACTCTGTGACTAGGAGTCATTGATTGACAGTCAGCCCTGGGCACTTCGGAGCTTAAATTTGAAGAGTTCATATCTGATTCTATCAGTGACTCTCCCCCTAATTATGAGGGAGGGGGCCTTAAAGTGTTTTTTTGGGTTGATGAGGTCACTCCCACGGGCTGTGAAGTCTTCTGCTCGGCAAAAGCTTGGCTCAGGCTGCCAGGCACCTGAGCATAAGCGCATTTAAAGCACATAACTGCCTGACCCTGATATGCTAAGTGTCTGGCAGGCTACCTTTACTCAGTCTGAGAGACACTCTTGCTTTGGATAAGGGAAAGGGGACTAAGCCCCTGTGCCCTTAATGAAGGGCTGCGCCTGCGACTGATGCTTGAGCTTGCTGTACTTATTCTGTAACCAATGGATGCTTGCACTACTTTTGCTGTATCCATTCTGCAGGGACAAGAAGCTTACACTGTGCATGCCGTCTGTGAGAGAGGGAAGATTGTCTGGCTGGCCGTCATGCTGTGCCTGTTCCCCCTACCTGAGAAAGTAAACATCTGTCCTATGAGAGAGGATGCTTGCACTGGTGTTGCTCCGATACAGTTGCTTTATGAAGAAGGGGTGTTTCCACTGCTGTTCCCTATCTATATCTGTTCTGTGAGTGAGAGAAGCTTGCACTGTTGATGCCACGATTGGACCTATTTATGTTGTACCTATTTTGTATGTGTGACAGAGCCTCCTGTTGCATCCATCTGCCCTTTACCTATCTGTTTGGGTTAGGAAAAGTTGCACTGCTGCTGCCTGTGCGGCGTGCAAATGAAGCTTGCCTTAAATATTTCACTGTACAAATGTCAAAAAATGATTGCCCTTCGCGTTGCTGGTTTTACTGCATAGTTTGAATGAAGACTCAGCCCTCATAAAAACTGCAAGCACATCTTCCGGTTTTGCGTGTTAAACAAGCAGGGTGTTCGAAATGGATTGGCTGCCAAGGGGCTCCAAACCATGTCTCACATCCTTCGGCAATTCTGACTTTTAGCCAAGAGCACTTTGCATGTTGTAATTTTAAAAGCAAAACTATAAGACCCTGCATGCAAAACTCTGTTGGATGAAATTCTGGGGCTGGCCGACAGTATCACGTCATCAAACCAAGGGGCAGCCTTGTAGTAGAGGTTAAACAGTCACGTTGGTTAGAGGGAAGCCATTTCCTTTCAGGGGCACATGTGAGAATCTATGGCTAATGGGCAAATTGGAAAGCAAAGGGGCCCCCTGAAAAGACCTTCGTGGGCCAGAACAATGGCAGTCTCTATGGAGTTTGGGCTCTGCAAACTCGCACCACCAGCACCATTCATTCCTCTCTTAATTCATTTGTAGCAGCCGCAGTTGTCTGAAGAGTCTGGAGACAGAGCCACGTGCTGGCGCCCAGCTTCCTGACCCCAGCCCGAGGTTAGTTACCTGACGTACATGCAACACTTAAGTGAAGTGCCACGCCTTCCGCAGGTGCGGCCCCTGCTGCAGGTGCTCCCCCTGAGGGTGACAGTGCTGAGAGGAGAGAGCTGTAAAGGGAGAAGCTCTGTACAGTGAGGAGGGGGAGGGGAGCATTCTGCAGGCACTGAGTAAGGGGGCAGCAATATTCAGGCTGCGAGTGGGGGAGGCTAGGGAGAAACTTATGCAGTGAGTGGAGTAGGTGAAGTTTTCTGCAGGTAGTGACTAAGGTAGGGAGATGCTGTACACAGTGACCAGTGGGGGTGAGGTGTTCTGCAGGCAGTGGGAAAAGGAGAAGCAATGTGAGGGCTGCGAATTGGGTAACCTATTAGGAAGCAGTATACAGTGAGGGGGGGGGGTGTTCTGCAGGCAGTGAGTAAGGGAACAACAATGTGCATGCGGCCAGTGGGGTAGGTTAGGGAGAAGCTGGACACAGTGAGCGGGGGAGGTTAAGAGCTCTGCAGACAGTGAGTAAACTAGGGAGATGCTGTACACTGTGTGTGGGGAGGTCAAGAGTGCTGCAGGCAGTAAGTAAGGGAGAAAAAATGTTCAGGGAGAAACCGTATATAGTGAGCAGAAGAGGTGCAGTGTTCTGCAGGCAGTGACTAAGGTAGGGAGATGCTGTTCCCAGTGCGCGGTGGAGATGAAGAGTTCTGCAGGCAGTGAGTAAGGGAGACGCAATGTGCAGGCGGCGAGTGGTGTAGGCTTGGGGGATGCTGCATACAGTGAGCGGGTGGGAGCTGAGTGTTCTACAGGCAGTGAGTAAGCTAGGGAGATGCTCTATACAGTTAGTGGGGTAGGTGAAGTGTTCTGCAGACAGTGAGTAAGCTAGGGAGAGGCTCTATACCGTTAGTGGGGTAGGTGAAGTGTTCTGTAGACAGTGAGTAAGCTAGGGAGATGCTCTATACAGTTAGTGGGGTGGGTGAAGTGTTCTATAGGCAGTAAGTAAGGGAGACGCCATGTGCAGGGGCGAGTGAGGTAGGCTAGGGAGCAGTTCTGTACTGTGTGGGGGAGGTGAAGAGTTGTGCAGACAGTGAGTGCGGGAGAAGCAATGTGCTGGCGGTGAGTGGGATAGACCAGGCAACGCTACACTTTTTTGAGGGGGCGCGGGAGGGGGTAGAGTCACCAACTAACATGGGTGCAAATTCAGGATGGTGAGTGTGAAAATTTAGGGCAAAAATTCAGGACAGAAGGTCAGAATGCAGGACAAAAATTCGGAACACAAGGTACTTTGTACAGACACATCAGAGGAGGTCACGCAATAGTATATGAGTATGTAAATAGACAACCAACATAAGTACAAGTCAAAATAAGTTTATATTAGGTTGTGACAATCGTGGACTTCACTTTTGTTTGGGATGCATGCAGTGTTGAGCAACTGTGCAGGTATTTTTGTGGTATTTCATATAATCATAATTTAATTATATGGTTACTGCACTGGGTTGTCACATCGCACAGATGAGAGCCAAGCAAGGCAAATACTGTCTGTGATTATTGAACATTGTTTTGAGAGGTGACTGGTTCACAGTCAGAGATTGACTCCTCTAAAAGATTCTGATTGTTGTGGGGAGAAAACAATGTACCAAATACTGGCTGCATGCTGGAGTCTGCACTGGGCATCATGTGGAGTGAACTTACTAGTGAAAAGAGGTCACCCTGTAACTGCACAGAGCGGCCCATTATCATCATTCTGTATGTGATAATTAGGCCAACATACAGAATGACAATGGACCATTCTCCAATCCCCAATCCGTGCCAGCTTGGGGAGGGGCTGTTGCAGGCCATTGATCACAGTAGGAGTGCGAGCTGGGACCTGCAGTGAGAGTTACAGAACTCCCAGGCTGTTTGCAGGGGGACATCTCACCACAATGTACATAATTACGGACAAAAGGCGTTTGTGAAAGAAATCCTTACGGACAACGAAATGAGGCGCAAATAATGGGGGTCTCTGAAATTTACGAATGGTTGGTCACCTAGGGGGGTGGGGGGCGGGGATTGAAGCCTTCTGCACTTAGTGAGTAAGCTGATAAGGTACAAAATTACTCAAATATGGCGTCCCACATTGGAGATTCTCTACGAAGGTTATCTATCCACCTTCCAGTGGCCAATTGATGTGTTCCTATATTGAATTATGTAGGAAATACCGTAGTCGCAGAATTGGGTTATTTTTGTGACCCTATAGTTGAGTAATGGTTACTTCAGTTCTTAGCTGGTTGTATTGGGTAAGATTTTCGCAGTTTTAATATGGGCTCGCTTGCACAGGCCATGTTTGCGCATTTAAATTATGGATTGCAATGCTACGGTCAGATACATTTACCTTCGGTTGACAATAGAACTGATCTGTTCCCGTCAGCATCCCAGTTTATGTCACCCACAGGTGATGTAGTTGTAAGGTGCATGTGCGCAACACACACGCACACACACACCTCACAAATGTTTGTCTAGAGACCCAGTCATGAACTATTTGAAAGAATAAAGATATATCGATGTTATTTATTAAATATTCCCAATCTGAACCCCTAGTCATCCTGAAAATATATATCTATGCCTGCAAATCTTTGTTATTTAATTGGCAAGCACACAAGCCATGCTACCAAAAGGGTTGAAACTAAAAAGAAAATGATGCCGAGTAGAATTTGATCAATTGTGACTGGGAAAACACTTGCTAATAAAACATATTTCGTCTGATTACATTAGTTAAAATTATATTTGGTATTCTGCTGTTCTATAGGAAGCCACAACCTAGTGAACTTCTGCCATAAGTTATTTTGAGAACTGAAGCTCAATGGAAGAACATTTCTCCTCTCAATAAAAAACCTCTTTTATGAGTATTTGTTGAGGTAGTGGTTTTCCCACCGCCGCACTTTGTTGGTCAATGCTCTCCACCTGCCCGGGGTCATCTTGTCGACTCCGCTTCCAATCATTTCACTGAGCAGTATGTACTGGTAGGAGCCAATCATCTGTGTGGACATGAGGGAATATTCCCTCCTGTTGTTAACGATGAACCACTTCAAGGTAGACCACGCACTGTCCAGCGGGGACAGGTAGCTGAAAGCTAACGGCATCGAGAGGAGTTTGTGGCCGTACTCCCTGGCCACTTGCGGAGTACACTTGATGTTGGCTAAATGAAGAACGGTTGCCTTCGACAAGTCGTTTTCTTTACTGTTGTCGGCTGACTGATCATTTGTCCCAAGAGGCTGTTTCATTTCCTTCACCACGATTGCACATTTTCCATAGGTTTCGCTCAAAGAAGCACACAATTCGTGGAAGATATCTTCACGAGGACTCATTGGCAGCTCATCTCTTAGGAAGAGCCTGTACCTCCACGGCACCCATCCTAGACTGCCCCCAGCGTGGACAATACTCCATGTTGGATATCTCAGGTTCTCACTTAGGGGTAGTGTTTCACCTGTGATGAGGCTCTCCGAGATGTTGGATTCCCCAAAAAATATTGTCTGGTGCCCATCAAACTGTAAGCGTCTGAGCGTCTTCAAGTACTGTAAGCATTGTTTCTTCATTCTGGTGTCATTGTACATTTTGTAAAAGATGTCCTTCAGGAGCGGATTCACAATCTGGAACATTTTGCTATACCTAGGATAGACCTAGGAGTAGGCTTTTCTAGAGATATATCCACACCCAGTGATACGCTGTGATTAGATGTCCGGGGGAGGAGGGAGGTGGTCATGATGCTGCCCATTGTTGAAACATTCCATGACATCATAATATATGTGGGGGGACACCTGCAAGAATTTAAAGAGGAATTCCCTCCCTACCCATCCGCCCGTGGTCTGAAGGCATCTGATGTGGGGTTAGGTGGCAGAAAGCCACAGAAGGCATCATACTTTTCGATGGGCTCCAAAATGAAAATGACAGTAATGGCTAACAGTGGTGCAAATAATCACAGTTAAAAAGGATAGGCTGGCAGGGTGAGGAAGTAGTGAATTTCCATCTTGTCCCTGAAAACAGAAAGCTCAAAAGAAAGTAATAATACAGTCAGATTCATTTTAGAGGAAGGCATGGAAATAGAGAGTTTGAGGTTTTGCCATTTTTTGAAGAGGACGCAATTGTGCATTTTTACATCACTTCTGATCTACATTTTAATTCAGATGAAGCATTTTGCAGACTCGGCCCAGCGCTGCTAATCACAAACAAATGTTCATCACACTATGTTCTGCACAAGTTGTTTTTAAACATCCCTTTTTTTTAAATTTGCCATTTACAGTTGGAATTTATAGATTTGAATCTGTTCCCTGAGTCAAACAGACTGAGGAGAACAACTTCCAAAATCATCACAAGACCACAAGAAGGAACTCCTTGGCTCTGGAAGGCAGGAGGATTCAAACACAAAAGCCAAATATTCCAAACTTATCACACACATGCACTCTGCATTCAGAGCACGGTGGCCCATTCATGGGCTCAATAGGTGTGGTATCTGTGTGTTTGTGTATGAATAGCATGTTGGAGGCTCTTGCCATCAGGGCATGTTTTTTGCACGGGTCCTGGGTAAGACAGAGGGGCTAGTGAATATGCCGATAAGTGGTTCCTCCAAAGCATAGACCGCTGTAGAACGTTGGTTCTATACCAGTGGTCTGGGGATCTCTGGGTGGGCCCTGAAGGATATTCTGGGGGTCAGTGGCAGCTAAGAACATTAAATAACATTAACAGATCAGTAAAGTGTATATAATAAAGAAGCACAATGTACAATTGAAAATTTAAAACCATTCTTTAATTGCAAGGGAATTTGAAATTGGATGCTAAAAATTAAGTCAGTATACTCAGATTGATTCGTGGGACCAGTGCAAGTGCATCAAACCGGTTTTAGTATGGGTGATGAGTGGCCTCAATTGCACTTAGAAAAGCTCCAACATTCCTATTAAAATTTTGATTTTCATGTCAAGAGTGAAGTAATATGAGCGGTATTTAGCAGTAAAAAGCCAGGTCCTGTGGCCAACTCCTCGCTGCCAGGACCGGACAGGCCGTAGCATGAACCGGGCGTTTTCCCGGTGGGCCACCAGGGTGGGGGACAGTTTTAGACCCATGAGGACCATTTTTATTACCAGGGGCCGGTTTAACAATATCAGCCCCCAGCAACAAAGCTCTGAAAAGAGCTCGGTTCTGCCCAAGGGAAACATTACTCATTCCAAAATTGAAATCTAAAGTAAACAAACTGATCTGTGTTACCGCCTTTGGTATACACACGAATTTAATTCGTAAGTTAATCACAAAGAATTGGCACATCATCAAAAACATAGATTCCAGCATTGATGCTCCGATGTTTGCCTTTAAAAGAGGCAAGAATATTAAGGACCATCTCATCAGGTCATCAATGGAAAATCCATCACAAATTACGAGATCATTGGAATCAGCTTGGGGTTTACCAGATTTAAAAAGCCACTACAAGTGTGGCAATTGTGTGGCTTGCGAATTTACGGCTAATACAAAAAAATTCTCACATGGCAAAGTCGGTCAGCAACTAGATTTTTTTGCAAACTGCAATACAAAAAATGTAGTTTACTGTATACTGTGTCCCTGTGGGTTACCCTATATCGGACAAACCCAACAGATTGTGAAAGCACGGATAGGGCAACATCGAAGCAGGATTAAGAATTCGGTCCTTAACGCCCCTCTAGTCAACCACTTCTTAGAGAAGGGCCAAACAGCAAATGACATCCGCTGGCAAGTGATAGACAAAGTGGCTGCCTCTAATAGAGGCGGAGATCTATCACGGATACTACAAAGATTAGAATGCCGCTGGATCGAACGCACCAACTCTATAATACAAGGATTGAATTCAGCTGAGGAATGGCGTGGGTTTATTACCACCCTCACCTAAAATTTCTGTTGGTCCATACATTAAGCTTCTTACCTTTCCATACAGTCTTGAATATTGCCCTGGAGGGTTTTACTTTAATAACATCCTGTTTCCCTAAAATTGAGTAATAATTGCTGTGTGAACCTGGGCTGTGTATATATGAGATGGGATATTTGCATGGCGTGAGATCAACTGAAACATGGTCTGTGTAGAATCAAAGATATTCTTTATTAACGAGTGACTGTTATAAAGAAATACAATGTTTTTTATATAAGATAACATGTCTTTTGTACAGATAACAAGTGTTGATTAGACATATATCTTTTAATTGTAGGCAGGAAGAAAGCCTTTTTGTACCAAACGTCATTTATGAACTAAGTGTCAACCACAATTGAAAATTGTTTATAGTGTATAGTAGGGTAATGTTTTCACATAATCTAATGTAGAATTGATGATGGGCTCTTTAACTCGTTCCGTGCTCATGACGGAACCACGCCGTCATGAGCCACGGTTGCCGTGTGCTCATGACGGAGTGGTTCCGTCATGCTGCGGCCGTTGGCGGCCGCGCCGCCCACGCGGCGCTAATTCCCCGCCTGTGCGGGCGATTAGCGCCGTGGGCGGAGTCATGACGGAACCACTCCGTCATGAGCACAGCCCAACCGTGGTTCATGACGGAGTGGCTCCATCATGAGCACCGCGCCACCGCGCTGCCCCCCCGCACACCCCAGCGCTGTGGCGGAATTTCCGCCGCAGCGAAGGGGTTAAACAAAATGTTGGTGTCTACATGCGTCTGAACATAAAAACTAAATATTCACCTCAGCTTTATAATGATTTGCAGATATTTAATTCGCTTATATCTGTATGAGTTGCATCATGTTTAACAATACGAGATTTTCTTTTTCGTTATTGTAAACGTGATGTTTTATTTTTGTTGCCCTATCTTGTTTAAACACTGTTCCTTAATCACTGTGGTGGCAGAACTTTATTAACAATGATCCACAAACATTTGTACCCGGAACGTATTCCAACAAAATGCATTGGTTACTTAGCAACATGAAACTTTTTCTTCCGTCGTTTCATTGTAAACGCGGATTCCTGATTGGCCGTTCGTTATCAAATCACGTTTAAATATTGCAGTCCCCCCTCCAATCACTGTGACCGTACCAAGCAGACTGAACTTTGTTCTCCTGCTCTAGCGCAATACGGGAGATTCGTACACCCGGAAGCATTCGAGAGAGGTTGGGACGGTTCTGTCTTTCCTTATCGGTTATTTTCAACAGATACTGGGTGAACCTTTAACATGAGGTGCTCACCGTGTTCTCCTTTTTATATTTTGTTACAGCTGACAGAACTCCTTGAAAATAAGCGACAGCTATTAAGCAGTTCGTATATGTGGTTCCCGTTCGTTATTCCCTGCCAGTAAATAGACTTTCACGCTAAGTTCTCCTTATTATTCAACTAATACAGGATTTCCAACTATTGGGCAATTGCCTCTTCGTGAGTCTCTTCTCACAGGGGTAAGTAGAAAGTTTCAGCATTTCTACTATCGTGTATCCTTATAATATATATTTTGGCACTAATAATTTTTTTGTTCTCACATAGCACCCGGCTGGGCCCTTGTGAGTATTTTATTTCACATCGAGCACGGTGACACTGCATATATATATGTTAGATATCATCTACGACGACCAGGTAGAGAGACTAAATATTAATGCTCCACTAACTTTTTTTGAAAAAAAAGAGCATTTTATCCTGACAAGATTTTTTCTTTATTATCTTTTTTTCTTAGGTGTCCCTATATTAGATTGTCCTGACGAGACCCTCTATTTGTCATAGGGTCGAAACGCCGTTGACGAGAAAGGCGAATCATTTTTTTGACACTTATAATGATTAAGTGTTGATAATTGTATTTATTAATTTTTTATGATTGCCTTTGTAATGAAAAATTGAAACCTTTTGTATGTTGCACTTTATGTCACTTTCTTTTGCTTAGGTTAATTTTTCACTGGGACACTTTTTGAAATTTGTACGAACATTGTTATTTTGTAATGTGAGTTTGTGTCTACTTCTTATAAACTCTTCCATTGTGAATATAAAAAGAAACATTTTCTACTGAAGTTCTAATGTGTATGGCTAAACTTTTCTTTCTGACACCACATTTAACCCTTTTTTCCTTTTTTTTTATTACTATCATGTATTGTATATTATATTAGTAAGTATTAATCCACACGAGCCACTGTTTCCTTACAACAAATAATACCCAGGCTCCTTGTGGGTAGGGTTTCCTTGTTTCCTAATTAATTACCCAGCAACAAAGCGGCACAAACCTTTCGGCTAGCACACCCTCACCCCCTGGGGCAGGCCGAGCTCCTTGCCAGCACCGGTGTCGGTTCCCAGTCCTGCCCTGCTCACTGCACACGGCTGTGCACAGGGGACGGTTGTGCGGCAGTGGGGGGTTGGGTCCAGGCCCTGCGCCCAACTACCTGATGCACCATGCACATGCACAGTGGATAGGCCCAAACCCATGGCACGCACAGCCAAAGGCCATGCACAGCACAGAGTTGGGTGCCAGCAGGGGATTGGATGCAGGGTCGGACCACAGAAATCCAACCCTATGCCGTGCACAGCAATGGACATCTTATTTTACGTTACAAAACACACAAATACACTAAAAAACACAAAGGTTAAAGGTACATTATAGGTCGGTGAAAATGTCAGTTAAACATACTATTTCAAACAAAGAAAACCACTGAAATTCGTCAGTTATAGTTAGCTCAAGTAACTGTAACCTGTGCCCTAAAGTAGCTATAACTTGCCTATATTTATGTTTAAAAAAAGTGCAGGGTGGCATATATAGGGTCAACACTTTTGTGTATCTCAGCCATTTTAACTGAGGAATCATGACTCATGAATCCTGTCAATTACATTTTGAATTATTTAAGACGTGCTTGGCTAGATCAGAGGTCTATTATTTTTATCCAAGCAATATTGATACTCTCACATATTCTAAAATTTGACAGTTTTTTGCTGAAAAAATTCCACAGCCATAGGGACCATCCAGCAAAGGAGGCCTACTCCAGGGTAGAGGTGAAAGGTACACTGAGATGTGGAAAATATAAGTCCCTGCCCAAGAAAACCTCCAAAATCGATGTACTAGCGGCCATATCCGTTACCTGATTTTCTAGCCATTTTCTGGGTACTCTCTCCGATCTCAAAAAGTTCAAGAGATTGAAGCAAAACAAATAAAAGTAGTGGGCATCTGTGGGTGTACAAGACAGGTCCAAGTTTACGCAGTTTGCCACTAACTCTGTTACACACTTGGGGGCATATTCTCGAGGACTTATCGCCGAGTTATCAGCACTTTATCGCAACCAAAGTTGCGATAAATTCATCACCCCATTCACAAGCTGGTGCAAACAGCCGATACCGCCAGATTTCCGGCGATAGCATCCTTAAAAAATATCACCACAGATGACCCTGGCAACTATCGCTAATGAGATGCAGAGTAGGCGTTCCCGAGCAAAAAGCTGCGACGACAACACACCTCAACATTCTCAACGACCAGCCAGATCGGCGATAAGATCACAAAACATGCGATAAGGCGCGTTAGCAGCAGGAAATTAACACCTACTCTGACCTGTTGCAAAGTCGGACAACAACCGGCATCAGAAAAGGGAGCCGAGCCCAGAGCCACACCTGAAGAACTACAGATGCCATGGAGCTACTCATCATGCAGCTCGGAGCCAAAACAGGGCCACAACAGCCACCACCCGATGACCATATAGTACCAGTATGCCGCCACCTTATAGGCAGATTCTGCCCCGGCTGTGTCGGACGCTGTATGGTGGATGCGGTAGAAAACTTGCTCCCACTCCTTGCTCGTTAACGGACGCCCCAGCTCAGTCTCCCAGCGAACCTGCGCCTTCGACCGCTGCTGCGTAGAATGCGCCATAATCAATGCATACAGTTCCGAAATGAGCTTCCGATCAACCTTCTTGTAAACCAACCAGCGCTCAAAAGCGGTTAAGGGACGGGACATCAAGGCAAAGTTGGAGGAGAGGGTCACCCAATGTGCTAGCTGTGCGTAGTGATAGGCGTCAGTGGACGGCAGGTCAAAATAGTCTTTGCGCAGTTGGGCAAAAGGGATCACTCCATCCTGCTCCAACATGGAGCCCAGTCTCTTACAGCCTTCCTCACGCCAGCGCTGAAAAACAGGGGACGCGCACCCCGGCGGAAAGTCGGGGTTGTCCACGATAGGCGTCATAGGGGAGGGGAACGTGGTCCACCCCCGGGAGCTCACTAACTGGTCCCACACCTTAAGAGTCAGAGAAGTCACCGGGGATGAATAGAGACCCCATGCCCTGTGCTTCCGCGGAAGCCAAAGCTCACGCCAGATATTACAACCCGCGACTGTCTGATCCATAAAGAGCCAATGTTTGCTAGATGAAGGCCGGTTCCACTCCGTGATATAGCGGAGGCAAGAGGCCTGATAATACGCCCTCAACAGCGGGAAACCCAACCCTCCGGCAGCCTTCGGCATAGTAACAAGCGATAAGGCGAGCCTTGGCCTCTTAATGTGACATAAAAACTTATTAAGCAGAGCATCTGGAACAAGTAAAGGACCCTCGGCAACACCATCATCTTTACCGCCGCGAGTCGCCCATATCAGGCCAGGCCAAGGCGAGACCAATCAGATAGCGATTTAGCGGTTTGCTCCACCAAAAGTTTATAATTAAGGTGGGCCGTTTTGACAACCGAGGAGGCCAAGCGAATACCCAGGTAGGAGGTATCAGAGTGCACCCACTGGAAGGTAAAGTCCCGCTGCAAATCACCAACTTCCTCTTCAGGGATAGAAAGGTTAAGCACCAGCGATTTTGAAAAATTGACTTTAAATCCTGCAACCGATCCAAAGTCGTGGAGCTCTCGCAGCAAATACCGCAAAGAGGTGCGCAAATGGGTAAGAGGGAGAATAACATCGTCCGCGTAGAGACTAATTTTATGAATGTCGGTGCCGAACTTAAGGCCCTCGACATCCGAGTTCGACCGTATGCGCTGAGCAAAGGGCTCCATATAGAGCGCGAATAACAGTGGAGACAGGGGGAACCCCTGCCTCGTCCCTCTAGTGATGGGAAAGAGGGGAGATCGGCACCCGTTCACCCTCACCGACGTCGTGCACCCAGCGAAGACATCATGCGATTAGAGCAGTCCATGAGATTAGTTGCCCATTCCTTAGTTATCTCAGGATTCGGTTCCTCATACAAGGGAGCAATTAGGATTCTCAAGCCCTGAGGGACTTTCTTGGGCTGTTTTCACATGAGAACTCATCGCTGTGGTCACTCTCTGGAGGTTCCTGGGATTTTGACTGAACATTGTGAGCAAGGTCGAACAACAATGCCCCTTATTTATTTTGTTCTGGACAGGCCTTAGCCTTAGACAAAACATACCGATACAGCTGTTGTTTGGACAACATACTTTATTTTTATTGGAATACACAAATTGGTAGCACACACTTGGAGAGGGACCTTTCCAGGAAGAAGAGCGGGACAGCACCTATGATATAGATCTACCTTATATAGGCTAAGGTATGGGGTCTGCTGACAAAGCCCAGAGATCTTCTAATATATAATAATACTGCTTCTTAGCAAGGGGAGGGAGGTTAGGCTCTATTGTCTTTTCATGGTGATATCTCCCTTCATGATTTATGGACTAGCTGCTATGCTGACTGCATTTGTGCTATGCATTTTCCTGCTTGTTGTGGCACGTATGCTGCATTTTAGGGCACGTTAGTTAAAATAAATATTTCAAACTGTTTCGTGTCTCAATCAGATCTTATTGTGGACAAGTACAAGAGTGAGACTGAAAGGATGTGTCTTGTTACAGCGGTTTCCGAGAGATTTGGTAGTGTTGTGTTCTGGGGTGTCTAATTACCTGTTTCTCTGTGAGTGAGTAGGAGAGGAAGTGAGACACTATAGCAAGTCAGTCCTGGTCTCATGAGTACTAAGTTTGTAGGATCACTCAGTTCCTATTAACCAAGGTCCTATAATCCTGTGCACAGTTCTGTTTTTGGGCACAATCCCTGCAACAATAATTCCAGCCAGGAGAATCATAAACATGCCATTCATTGGAATATGTGTCCCTCAGATCTGCTGGTTGAAACATAAGAAAGAAGAATTGTCCATGCTGAGGAGTTTGATTGGCCCCAACCAGGCCCTGCACTCTGAAGACTGCACCTGCTGTACAACCTGAACTACAGCCCTGTGGACCTAACTTGCTTAAAATGAGCTAAAGAGTGGACTCCCTGAAAGCTACAGGTTAATAGAGCTTACCTGTAACATCACCACCAAGAATCCTCAGCCTGGAGTACTACAAGTGGATTTGTAAGGGTTTTGTCCAAGTGGATTGTGGGAACAGAAGTCCCAAACTTTCAAGGACCACCATGGAGCTTCCAGACCCTTGGAGTAAGATATGGACACTTTGGGACCCTTTGGGGAACTTCCCGAAGAAGGTCTAGAAGTTTGGAGAAGTATGGAGCAACTTTGAAAGAAGCTCCATAAGTGCACTGACTTGATCTGGCCAGCCAAGCTGGCGACCCTCAACCATGAGCCGGCCTGCTGTCCAGCTTCGTCCCGCTGAAAAGCTCCAGTGGTCCGACTTACAGAGTTTGGCCTGGAGTAAGCTGAAACCCAAACTGGCGAACCCTCACCGAAGCCAGCCTGGTGACGAGCATCGAGGGAACCCTGAAGAAAAAGTTCCGTAAATGTTTCTAAGTCCGAACGTAGGAAAGGTGACCGGGACCAACCGCGAGAGCCAAACTGCCCACTTTTAACTGCGAGCCAGCCTGGATCCCTGGTCTATCCCGCTGGAAAGCTCTAGAGGTCAGACTTCCACAAGCTTGACTGGGAGCACGTCGTAAGGCAAGCTGTCGAACCCTCACTGAACCTGAGAGCTTCGATGGACCTCGAGAAAAAGAATCTCCAGGAAAGTTTCTAAGTCAGAAGGTAACAACTTTGACCAAGACCTACTGTGAGAATCTTTGACTTTGACCCGGTCCAGCATGACTAGATTTCCAAATAGGCGCTATAGGTTTCTATGTGCTATATAGTGCTAAATCTTTAAAAATTCATATCTCCAGTTCTCTACATTGGATTTTTTTCATTTTGGTGTAATTTTAAAGATACAAATATTTCCTATGTTTAACAATTGTGTTTAGATTTTTATTGTGAGTTGTGTCTTAATAATTTACTGATTTGGTGTTTTTCTAAATTCTTTACATACTTGTCTTTGAAGTGAAGCCTGCCTGCTCGCAGCCAAGGTGCCAAGGGTTGAGCTTAGGAATACTTTTCTAAGACGTGTACTGATCCCTATATTGTGTTTAGTGGCCTTATTGCTAGTGGTAGTTATACAGATATCACTACTAATAACCCACTTTCCAGCATATCCCTAGACTTTATTATTTATAGAGAGGGTTACGGTGGTAACTATTGAGAGGACCTACCACTCTTCAATCAATCACCAGGAATTAGTACCTAGTGTCAGGGGGACATTTTGCCTCATGGTCTGTTCTGGGTGGGCGCCTCATTGAATGTTACCAGATGGCTGTTCCTTTGGGCACAGTAGGAATGTTGCAGGCACACTACCTTGATGAAAGTGTGACTATAGGAGGTGCCCACTTAGAACAGACCATGAGGGAAAATGCCTGCTGACATTAGGTACTAAGTCCAGGTGATTGATTGACGAGAGGTAGGTCCTCTCAATAATGTCAGTAACACGTTGGGTTTTAACTCTTGAGCAGTCTCTCCTTCAGCCTTGCCAGGTACACTTCTTCCCTCAGACAGCTATCTAGCAGTCTTCTAGGCTCTAGGCAGTCCCTCAGCACCTCCAGTAGAAAGTGCAGACTTCAGGTGAAAGCCCATCACCTCTGGGAGGCCTGCTATCATACAATGCGAGCCCTGTTCACATAGTAGTCCTTCAAGTACTCTTCAGAGCACTCCTTTACTTGGCCATGAAGAACGCGGACCTGGAGCAAAGTGGGGTGGTGTGAATCCCACTGTTATGCACATTTTCCAGACGGGGGATGTTTGGTTCACTATCTAAGGTTTCAGGACCCAGACTCTCTTCTCACACAAAATCCTACTAACAGACATTTGTCACCCACTTACTGCATTTACTCACTCAACAAGCACACTAACTGCCGGCACAAAGATCTGAGGTCGATAGCAGCTGAACTTTCCATGAGAGGGATCAGTGGACTGCTTTCTCTCTGGCACAGAGAAAAAGGGTCTGTTTACACCAGTGATTCACAAAAACTCTATTTGCTGCCACCCCTTTATGTGACTTAACCAGAGCATGGACTGACGTCCTATGATGTCTAGGAGGGCACGATTTGTACACCCCTTCTGCTCACAAAACAAGATCTGTACCTCGCATGAACATTACCAGTGACAGGCATAAATCTCTGCACACGTTAGATTAGAGTAACACCTGGCCCAAACAAAAAATTAGGATAGCTGTTCCACAAGCAGTTGGGCATTCAAGGCAGGTGTACATGCTTGTTCACTGTCCGTGAGACATTCCCTTTTCAATAATTACTTTTACTCTTGATTTTTTCCTTTAATTTTATATTTATTACTTATCTAAGTTAATGCAGTGTCCCACAATGTAGTTTTTAACATGATGTAGTTCCGCACAATGTAGACGTCTTAAGGTATATTGCATGTTGATGTGGCCTTGATGTTTTTGGGATATACCCTTAAGATAGTCTTCAAACAACTGTCTCCCTTCCATAGATCAGGGAGTGCAGGCCAAGGTCAGATGCAGCCCAAAATAGATAGGGGCTACATGGGTTTAAAAGGCATGTGCTCTCAAGTCTAGATATGTGCTCTCTTCTTTAACTATCTAAAAATGTTGGTATCTCCACAACTCCGAAGGGGATGAAATATAGGAGAAATAGCTGCAGTGCCAAGGGAAACTCCCGGCACATGGCTGGCATGGGAAGAACAAGAAGTAAGATATGATAGTGTTTTTGCCATTATCATGTACCTCTTAAGGTTGCAGCTGCAGTGGGAAGAGTACACTGTTTGCCAAATATTTTCAAGATTTCACACAAATAATAAATTCCCAACTGTTTGCTATGCCTGAGACCTCAACTGTTGAATACATTTCCATTGCTGGATGAGGGTATAACTACCTGTGCTTAGAGTTTTTATCATTATTCACACCGGGGATCTACAGGGATAGGACCAACCAGGATAGCACTAATCTCTTTTAATCTTGAAAACTCACAATAAAGTACCTCTGGTATCTTGACAAAAAAGCCGGTATGTACACAAGTCAATGTGTAACGGAACTGCTGGGGAAGGGATCCTTCCAGGACAAGAACCCTCACTCACCCGAGGGTAACATGCTTCATCATGGGGTTCCATCCTCACACCTGGACCACAAAGTCCATGGTGTGGGCTACGACTCCCTAGATGGGGAAGAGCTGAGGTGTTTTGAGATGAGTGATGGTTTTGGGGTAAGCAAGGGACAGAGTGCAAAAAAAGGGAATATACAGTGGTAATTAAAACTACTTCTAGGGTGCCGAATAAACTTTATTCCGTGGTCCACTGACGATAGGGTTAAAAAGAGGACCCGGGTTAGGAGAAAATATATACCCCTTTCAATGGTCAGTGGTCAAAATGTTTCTGCCCGCTGTGGTCCCCAAATGGGGTTCCAAGGCATTTATTAGGACCGAAAGTTATATACAGTCACTCTGTGTATAACGTGTTAAACAAAAATTATACTGGCCAACCAGAATGGACAGGCAGGCCATGGCCCATAAATATTGGGGGTCCACTGTTGTTCTGAAAATAATTACAAAAAAGGAGGCAATAGATAAAGTGCAGAGAATAACATCACATTTCACAATAAAATAGTCATTAGGTATGTATTTTATGCATGGATGCATAGTGTGCATGGCACAAAACACAAAAGGACCACATTTTCCATTTGTCAAGCCGGTGTTGTTCCATTCTTATGACATCCAATACCTTACATAATTTAGGGAAAAGTGTTGTTCACCCTCAGGTCACTGCGTACATCCAGAAACGCCCAACTGAAAGTGAAGTGTATAAGACATATAGGCCCAAAGAAGTGTGGCGCAGCTTCTCTAGATTCTTGTGAGGAATGTATCGATTGTGAAAATAGCCACATTAATTATTTTATATAGGGCAGCAGTCATACTTTATGACTACGACTTACTTTCGTGTGTTAACCCTTTTGCGTCAAGGACGCTAATTTTCTAGATGCTCGTAAATTGTTATTGCTCCAGAGGACTGTAGAGAGTTGCGAGTCAGCAACCTTATCAGTACGCTGCTACAGGGAGGTTTATTAAAAAAACTAAATATGCTGGACCTTGAAAAAACTGTTTAAAAACAAATGCTGGGTCCGACCTGCATCCATATCCAATGTCTGGCTGGGTGAGGTCTGAGCAGAAACTGCGCTTACACTTATCAGGGCACAACTCCACTGGCAGAACAATGCGGAATGCATTGATGGTGCGCATGAGTCTGACTAAGCTAGGGTAGCCCAGGGCTTTAGGTTGGGGAAAAAAACTGGGGGTGCTCTAAAAGGGGCGTGGCAACTTTCTTAAAGGGGTGTGGTCTATCCGAGTAGGTGCGTGATCTAAATCAAGATAACTAGCATTGTGTGCTTAAGAAAATCATGGTCGCATCCAGCAAAGGATAATAAAATAGGCAAAAAGGTATATTTATTAAGTACAAGCCATAAAATACCAAACACTTTAAAAAACACCGTCTGGGCATTGGTTGCACTTCATTGGTACCAGTTTAGTACCTAAATATAGGAATAAGCAACAGAAAAGTGACAAGTCCAGCTTTGCAAATGACCTTCCACTGCCCGGCAACCATTGTCACTGCCTTTGTAATAACTTTTGAACTGTTTGGGCTAGACACAATTTTCGTTTTTGCGAAAATCTGCAGTTTATGCAGCAGATGATGGATTATGTGGCAAATGCGGCAAATCTATATTCATGTATACATCTCTACGGCCCCACAATTGCGTAATTCCAGGGGCTCTGCCTATAACCTCACCATCTAAACCAAGCCAGCAGACAGGAGTGCTACATAAACCATTAAATAAAGTGGATATTAAGAATACAACCTACGTTTTGCTTCTGGGCATGTGCTCAGGTGGCGTAAAGAACAACATATTTTGTGCCTTTTCCTGTTGAAGATCAGAATAACAGTAGCAGCCCCCAAAGAAGGCATTTAATAACAATATTGCATATGTACATGTTTTATGCAACATGTTCATTTTGGTGCAGTTGGCATCAAAATAATGCTCTGTTCATGCAGTGAAATGTTATACACCTCAGGAAGAGGCGTGCTGGACTGCACTGTCTGGTTGTCTGCAGTAAGGAGGAGGCATACTTAGTTATGTAGGTAGGAGGTGGGGTTTTCCCAAACAAGTTGTGCTTCGTTATTCAATCTTTTCTACGCATACGCAGTGCTTTCTATGAGGGTGCTTTACCACCGCATATATAAATCAATAAACAGAACAGGTCAGCATTGGCAGTGAGAGTGTTCTGAAAAACATGAATGGCGCTTTGCGGCGGAATGAGAAAGCTGCGGGGAAGGGGATTAAAAAAACGGCCATTAAAATACTCACGTTGTGGGCTTGCAGGCTGGGAGGGCAAGTCTTGTGTAGCTTCAGAAGGATCCTGGCTGAGGCAGCTCTGATGCGGAGGCAGGATCCCGACGGTGCTGGTAGGGCTGGGGAGGCATCACAAAGGTAAGTTTCCTTTTCACTGCTGCTGGATTCTGTTGTAGACCCTCGTCCCTCGCTTGCTTTAAGGCAGAGCAGGGTCACACTGGTTGCTGGAGAAATCTTGCTGCAGGCAGTAAAAGCAGGGTCGTGCCTGTTCTAACCAGCTGTTGTTGTGCCGATGGCTGGCATGATGACGAGGGTGGCGCTGCGTGTTCAAAGAGAAGGGAAATCCCGAGAGAAAGTGTCTCTCTTCAAAGGATTTCCCTTCCTGCTACAATGACGTCACACCTTAAGCAGTGTGCGCGCATGCTCACCCGAAACACCAACAAAAACCGGGACGTCTGGTCAGGAGTGCTCAGACCCCCTCAGACCCCCCCACTTAAAGTCCTCGGATAGCCTATCACAAGTCCGCTAGCAGAACAGTGGGGAGTACCATGACGGTGCATGTAAATCTGCCAAAGCTGGGGTAGGCAATTGTTGGCAGGGCTTACTTTTGTTTGTCGGTGCTGTTTGAAACAGATGTCCAGGCGAGGGTCGAATCAGCCGCCGCCTGGGTCACATTTTAGAGGGAAGACAGTGACGTACAGCACTGACGCGTGCACTTCACTGACACACATGGAATCATGGGAGTTGTAGTCAGGTCAATTTCTGAGCACAAACTGAGTGTGTATCTGGAAGGGATTCATATGTGTTTTGGATACATGGACAATGTTCATTTATTATACGTGTGCTTGGTCATATGAGGAGTAATGTCTGAGACTTCTAGGCATATTTTTTATTAGTGGTGTGCCATCTAACCTGCCATGCATTTTCTTCTCAATTAATTTGAGGTGGTGATTTTGTAGGAGAGAGTTCATAGGTATCACAGAAATCACAAAAATCACACCAGGTTCTACCTATTGTTATAATATGAAGGACCAAAACTGTTTGGAATAGTCAGTGTCCTAGACTAGTCCAAGGTATGTCATAGTTTAGTCCATGTCTAGGACTCCTAGGTCTGAAGACCCAGCGTTGTTCCCTTAAGAAAAGGACTGATTCCAGGGAGCCCATGGCTGGTGAATAATTAGTTTCTGTCAAGAATCACCCATGTTATGTCATTCTCTGTATGGGCATGTTCTTGAAAGTGTCTAATGAGTCTCGTGTTAGTCTTTTTACATCTCACCGAGCTTCGATGTTCAATGATTCTCATCCTACTCTTTTGTGTAGTCATGCCTATATGGTTCAATCTGCAGGAGCATCTAAGTAAATAAATTGCTCCTTCTGTGTTGCAATTAGTGTGTTCTAGGAGTTTCCATAGTGTGTTTCAGGAGTTTCCATGGTGTAAGAAGGCCCAGTTCTATTTCAAATGTTGTGAGAGTGTAAGGGCAAACTGAGCACGTGCCACATGGGAAGTGACCTTTAACAGGTGGAAGGGCCAACAGAGTGGTTTGGTTCATCTGGCCCTGTTCAGAGCAAGGTCTAGTGTGAACAGCCATGTCCCTGATATTCTTGCTGCGTTTTAAGGCAAATAAGGGCTTGGATAAGTTCTTACCTCCTGTGTTCAGAATTGGCCAGTTCTTATTCACTATCCTTTTGACTGTGTTTGTGAAGTGGCTGTATGTACTTACACAGACAAGCTGGTCTGTTTGTTGTTTCGAATATATCTCCAGCAGGGCTTCTTTGTTGTTATTTCTGGCTCTCTTTGCCGCTCTGTTGAAGAGATCATGAGGATACGCTCTTTGCAATAGATAGGTGCTGAGTGTAGCTGCATGGTCTTTAAACTTAGCCATTTCAGTCACCTCAGCCATATCATATCATCATACATTTGAAAAATCAACATTTGGAAGCATAACAGTTTTTTTTTAGGTCTGGTGTTGGCCAAGATTTTGCTAAAGTAATATGTACAATATGGCTACTTGAAGGTGCTTTCAGCCACTTCTCTTCATGCATCGGTGTTTTATTGTCATTCAAATGTTGCTTTTGTCCACTACAGCATGTATTATAGGGCAATGGCTCAGCCCACTTCCGTCACTAGTTAACACTACTTTGAGTGACTGCATTAAGCTCTTTCACAAGGTGGACATCCACACACAAGGTAGTTTCCTTCAGTTCCAGTGTTGTTTTTTTTACTTTATCATTTCTTTAGTGTTGTCTGATGTGATAACAGGACGCCTTTGTAGTGAGCCAAGAGCACAATATCAGCTCCTGCCTCCTGCCAAAGCTGTTATAAATTACCCAGGAAGACAACCAACCATTATGATGTTTAATTTGAGCACACTTGTAACACTTATTTAAACATAGATGGAGTGTAATTTGGGGTTTAGTATAGAATATTCTTTACTATGAGACTCTCTTTCCTTCCTTCCTTCTTTTTAGGTCTCGCTTTGCGAGGCATGTAGTATACAGTATAGTGGGGGAAAGGTCCGCCCACTTTCCGCGCATCTTTTTCATTGCCTTAATTTGTAAATGCTGCATTCTCAATCGTTTTCAGCCTGTTAGTCCCTCCTCCTAACGGCCATGTTGTCATTTTTCTCATTCCATGGCTATCGGACCCTTTACTTTAAAAACTCTTTTGTTTCCCTGCCTCTCCCCGTTCTCTCCCGCAGTCCGTGACTTCTCTGCCCACCACCCCCCCACTCACGTTCGTACGGTCTTGGACGCCCCACTTTTGTTTACAATGCAATAGGTCTCGCGTGAATACAAGTCCTCTTGCATTTGTAAATGCTTGTTTTCTCCTGGGATTGGCTGGGTGAGTTCGCACTATATTTTGCCTGACCTGTCCACAGCACATGTACATACAACGTCTTTTATGCTGAAGGAGTTCCTTTAATGTTTGCAACACGGGCCAATTCACGGAGGAAGGCAGAGACAGCACAAGCAGCGAAACAAAACAGGACAAAGTGAAGCGCGGCGGGAGCTTTTCTAAGTGCTTGCCATCCGCTATTTCTGAACGAAACAGGACAAAGTGAAGCGCGGCGGGAGCTTTTTTAAATGCTTGCCATCTGCTATTTCTGAATGAAACAGGACAAAGTGAAGCGCGGCGGGAGCTTTTTTAAATGCTTGCCATAAGCTATTTCTGAACAAAACAGGACAAAGTGAAGCGCGGTGAGAGCTTTTTTAAATGCTTGCCATCCGCGATTTCTGAATCTATCAGTGTGCAGCTATAGTGAGTTCACCTCTGTGCCCTGCGCATCTCCTCTGTTTGACCTTGACCACGCGCAGATGACACTTGCCTTCCCCTAGAGACCTGTAGGTTCATCTTTCCAGGAGTGTACAGACTGCTCATCTGACCGCAACTAGCACCCGCCAGCGCTGCTGGGACTCCCACCACAACTGCACCACGAGCATTGCAAAAAATGCGCGTGCTGGAGCGGGTAATGCAAAAATGTTAGTATACCCTCCCCATTTCTGCATGTTTATACTAATTAGATTAATTAATTAATTATAATCGAACTAATGGAATGAAGTGAAAATTATTAACCAATCTTCTTAATAACTGAAATACACGTGGGATTGCATTTGCATGACTTAATTAATTTGTAAACTAAATTATGTACGCATACTAATGGTAGACAATTAGAATATTGCATGATATATGTTGCTTTTGAGATGTATTTGTGATTTGTGCTTTATTCAGTAAGTATAAACCGCTTGATTGTTGCTTTCTGCTAGATAAATACATACACATATGGGTATTAGCGAGGGAATAACATTTTATTAGTTATTTTTATGTATTAATTGCGTTTTGTGTTTCTTTTGCTTAAGTTGACCATTTGGGCCTGCCACAAAATGGCTGCCTCCGGTACCTGACTTAACTGACAATGCTACAAGAGGTTTTGGGTGAAGTGCACCTGCGCTAACGCCAGCAACAGTGGCCTCGTCGTGACCCTAACCAGTCTGTACCCACCAAGGTCGCCCTGGGAAACAAGCCAGCTTTTCAGAAGAACAATAAGACACCTCTTAAAACCGGAACAAGCAGGACTGATGACCTAAGAGCCATTATTCCATGTGAACCCTGTCGGACGATCTCTGATTGTCCAATCAGAGGAGCTGAAAACCAATATTTGTTACTTTTGACAATGATTTTACTATAAATTATGGTAGAATAGAGAGGTTGGTGCTGGTTCTTCTTTTGGCTTTTCTCGTTTTCCTGACGTTATGCTGACGGAGAGGACGGTGACGCTGCAGGACAGCTGTTTCCCTGAATCTTTGACGGACTGAATTAATGCCCAAACTCCTGATGAACTGAAATTACTAAATTTGATGGGCATAGATTTGCGAGACTACCGGATTTGACTTAGAGGACGACAATTAGCCAGAATAGGTAAATATGATGATTGGTTGCTTGAATAAACAAATGATTTAATTTGCATTAATTAGATAAAGATTGAATTGATTAATTACAACATGAGTTGGGTTGTTTATTCATCGAAAATGTATTGATTCAAAGGTAAATAGAGAATTAGAAATTATCCTAAACCAGCAACTAACTGATCCATCCCGATTTATGAGAGGAATACTAAAGGTGAAGTTCAGGGCCTAATGAGTTTCAGAAGGTTGCGTAGATTTGTTGCTCATTAGGGTAAAGAGGTAATTCCTTTCATGTCAGCATTTGGAAGATAACCGCCTCCCGAGAAACACAGATTGATGGTGAGTGAATGTTGGTGTTATGGGCCCCACCAGCGAATGTATGAATAGTGTGTGTTTGTGAGATCCTCGATCTGTGACGAAGAGAGGGATTTTGTACTCCACGCTGCAGCATGCGCAAACATTAATGTCGGGAACCTTCTTTCAAACTGGGCCTTCTTATTCTTTTCTCTTGCCTTAAAGGCATCTCAAAGCATTTTCTCCAAAAATACACCTGGCTGTAACTGTTCATATGATTGGACTCTTTTTTTACTACGAAAATCACGCGTGATTAGCCCTTGTGCGCTCGCACTAACAGCAGGTTTAAAGTTCGAATCCAGCCGTTCAGCCTTCCTTCATAATACGTTATGTATAGCGCTTATATGCGCAGAACTGCATCTGCAGCGCATAAGACAATGTATCACTGGAGATAGTAGCGTCTAGTGGTATAACACAAACTGCAGGCAATGCTTGCCTTCCGCAAAAATAAAGATGTAGCGTACACCTGCGCCAGAGCTCATGTTTCTGTTACACATTTTCTATAAATGTATACGTACAGTCTTGCTTGTTTCTTGCCATATTATATGGCATATTTTATACATCGGATGCCCTGACTCCACGAAGTTGAGGCTGGTGGCTAGAGAGAACTGTAAGGGTCTGGGGCTCCCAGACCGGCTTATCAGTTTTACTTCCAGGAATAAACGCAAAATGAGAGCCCGTTTCTAAAACAATCTGGTTTAAAGTATTCAACACGTGTAAAGGCTCTTTTGTGTTTTTTCTGGGGTGTGATTAACTGCAAGTCGTGCATAAACTCTAGACTAGAGCAACGCCACGAATTCACATCCAAGGAGGCCAGGGGCTGGCTGTCTGCTGCCCCCCTCCAACGCAGACCATCATTGGCAGGCACCACACATCCATTTCTGCTAGTGTCCTGGTATATAAGCAGGGTCACCAGACTTAGTCGGCAGAGGAGAACACAAAGTATGCAGCAGGGTTGACTATATTATGCGGCAAAAAATTCTATGCCCCACATTTTGTGATAGTATCACTTTATTTTTTTTATTTTTTTGTGTGCTTGTGTTAACACTGTTTGGGCAGGCATTTCACCTCATTAATACCAGGTTAACACCCAAACACACCAATAAGTAACTTAAAGTTGACTAGTCACTCTTTGTGAATGGCCTTCCACTGCCAACAACACCTGTTGCTGCATTGTAATAACTTATGATGCGTTTGAGTTAGATTTTTTTTTTTTTAATCTGCAGTTTATGCAGAAAATGATGGATTATGTGGCAACATTCATAATTATGTGGAAAGTGCCACAGAATAAGAGATGTTTCGCTGTTTGTGGACCTGATGTCTTCATCTGTGGCATGGAATGAGCCTGTACCGGCACAACTAATCCAGAACAGAGGGTGCCCTGTTAATGTTCTTATCTACAGACCTTTTCACAAGCGAAGTCTGTGGTGTTCTCTTACAGACCAGTACCCTAAAATAAGCCGCAGGTTTAGACCAGCGTCAGTGGCACAAGAGGCTCAGCTAATCAAGCATTCCACTGCTGCACTGTCTGTCCCAGCTCTACGTGCCTGTCCTCCGTTAGTAACACCAGACACCAGTACCTTCCTCTAACATACTGGGCCTGGTTTACTATTCCTTCCATGGGATAAACAGGTTTAAGATTGTCCTATAAAACTCTTTAGACTGCAAGTTTCTGGGATAAAACTCTGGGTAGCCTATGTTCGGCCATGGTAAAAGTTTAATAAAGTTGGTTCATGGTCTGTGAGACGGAGCCCCTCTGACCATGGACATGACAAGGATGTCTCATGACCTCCCCATCCTTGGATGTCACTGTCAGCAACCCCCTCCCCCCCCCCACCCCCATCTCTCATTCAGGGGGCAGCCCACTTTTACGGCAGCCTCTTACACAGAAACGAGACGTGTCTTCTGTGAGGCGAAACCTCCCCGACCAAGGGGGGCATGTTCTTGCACGGTCATGGCGTGCTACTGACCCTGTCCCAGGCCTTCTACCCTTTCTGGGCCAAATGCCTTCAAGGGAGACTCCTCCTGCGTGTAAACCCTCCTATGCAGCAGGGGCGCTTGCTCACTTTCCATAAGAGCCAGGCAGGAAAAAAGAAAACTAGTTTCACAGGTTTCAGAAATTACAGGCTCGGCCCGGAATAGGCTAAAAGGGGTCAGATAGTTTGCCCTGGACGCGCTCTTAGGCCCAGTCAGACACGCCTCGTTCCCACGCGCGTAAACAGCGGACACCGCGTTCCACAGGCGGAAATGAATTTATGCCCTGTTAATTTACGCCGCTCGGACAGAACCCGACTGCGGCATCAGTCCCTTGGAAACTTCTCCACACGACCTTCCTCTCAATTTTTGGAGACACTGATATTTAGAATAAGATTTTAGAGTTTCACATGTTCCCCCAAGAGTCGTTGCTATGGTCTATCCTTACTGCTACAATTGTTATTTTTATTTAAATATTACTATTGTTTAAATAAAAAATACATTCGTTGAAATTTATATGAGGTTTTTTTGTGGTAAGATTGCTCGCTGATTTAATCAACGCTGAGGTTCATGTGATCTGTAGGTCAGGTCACACGTTTGAGTCCTGGCACAGCAAACTCCACCTTTTATCCTTCCCAGGTTTGCTGAGTACAACTAAATTGGTTCAAGTTACGCCAGTTACGTTACAGCGCTTGGAAACGGCAGATGTGTGCGGTGGAGCCCCAAGTAGAGCCTGTTATTATTGCCAATCATTCACCTGTGATATCAAAACTAATCTTAAAGCTAGGATAAGTGACCCATGCTGGCCCTTGACCCCACTGCCCTCCCGACGCCGTAAATCCCTCGGAATAAAATGTGTTTGGTGGTATATTATTATGCATATTACAGCTAAAGCTATAGCGCTTGCCCCAGCGCTGTGATTTTAGGCACTTCATGTATTCCATTTTTTAGCACGTGCTCTTTTGACATTTATTTTCAGAGTATAAAATAGTGGCTATTAACTGGCTGTGAATGCACAAAGTTGCATATGAAGAGATGTGGCGCCGTTTTTGAACTCTCCCTGCTTCCCAGTGCCTGGTGTGTGTTAATTACAGCTCCTGTTTTCCATATACTTGCCGTGTCGTGGTTAAGCCCGGAAGCATAGTATCGTCATTGGCATCCTTTTACACCCCTCCAACAATATATACATTTCCCAAGAATAAACACACAACACAGATTATTTTTTTGGATAAAATTGCTGCAGGTTTATTACATACACCGTTATCTAATAGGTGGGTTATCTTACGGGCGATCCAAGTGCAGGCAACCAACTGGGCCGCCTGCCCGCCTGATGAGCCAGGCAGCACCGGGGCAAACCCCGCATGTGCTGCCCTTACTAGTGATCCTCTTCTCAGATCACGTGACCATTGGTACCTTCTTACTCACGCCCCTTTCAGGGCGGAGCGTCGCATAGCAAACCCCCCGGTTGTTCAGGCTCACAACCGCCCAAAGGACTAGCGGGGCACTGACACGGTTTCAAGGACCCTCCCATGAGGCTCCTCGGATTTGGCTCTGGCACCCCCAATGGTGCCGCGCAGAGGTACCCTTGGTACCGGCCTGCTTCCAGATCGCCCTGTAACTCCGCCTGCAACGGTAGGGAGGGAGACAGCGTGCACGGCAAACAAAGAGGTCGCCAACATGGTGGGGGAGGGATATAAACCCTCCCCCAGGTCCAAGACGCCCCTCGCATCACGACCAGGCCGGAAGTAGGGGAGGACTCCAACCGGAGTCCCTGCTCCCCAAAGGGGGCAGGGGGTGTAGGGTGCCCAGGCGACACCAGAGCGCCGACCTCTCTAGTGGCCCCCTGTGGGTGCCTCGGTCAGCGGCATTCATTACTTCTGCCCCGTGCCTGGTGCCTGCACACATAACAATGGCGGAATGCGGGGCCTGCACGCTTAGTGGTTCCCATGAACTGCCTGCTCGCTGCAGCTGAGAGGGCCACCCGCTGTAGTGGACGAGCACAGGGCTCCTAGCCTTTCACTGTGACCGCCATTTCCTGATTTGGAACACATGTTTAAAACATTGCTTTCCATCGCTTCAGAGCAGGACTTGGAGCTGTTAGACAAGGACTGCTGGACCACAAACTCTCCTAGGAAATATTTCCACACTAAAGCTATATTTTTCGAGCACGTGCAGCCGCAGCTCCACGCATTCCGGGTTTGTAGCACTTCCTCTTTTGAATATTGTTTGAACATTATGCCAAACTATCCAGTTGGAGAGGACGTGGCTTAACGACAAGAGCTGCCGATGTTTCAACTGGGGAACCAGCTTTGAGTTTTAGAGTCGGCTCATCATCATGTAATGCTGGGCAAGTCACTTATATATAATATATCTCCCTGTGCCAACAACGTAAATAAATAAATAACGTGTCCAAGTGTAATGTAACTGGTTCTAATGTACAGACCTCTAATACCTTGGAGTGGAGTTTGCTACATAATGGCTACGTTAGCTACAATGTGAGTAATTGTGAATGGTCTGCTAAGGTTCGGGTGGGGGGGGCTGTTAACAGCTGTGACATAAGGGTCAAGGTTCGCCTTTCAAATAAAACTTCCCAGCTGAATCTTGCACCTTTCTTTTTGGTCATTGCTTCTCCGTCCCACCCATCCATCTACTGGGACTATTCCCCGGTAAGTGCGATGTAGTCATAAGACTGTTAGCCATACGGCCATTATAGGATCAGGCCACCCTGGCAAGCTGGCATTCTATAACAAGCATTTGCAATGCAACAGGTCTCGCATGTACGCGAGTTTGAGCTATTGACATTGCAAATGACAATGCCTTTTATTTTTGTGTTTGTTTTTAAAACATAAATAAAAGGCATTGTCATTTACAATGCCAATAGCTTAAACTCACGTAAATGCGAGACCTATTTGCATTGCAAACGCTTGTTTTATTTGCTTCTTTCTTGCCTTCTTTTTTTGCCTACCTTCTTAAGTTTGTTCTCTTCTTTTTTCTTCTCTCCCCCTTTCTTTCCTTCTTTTTTCCTTTATTTCTAGCCTTCTTTCTCTTTTCTGTCTTTCCTTCTTTCTTTTCTTCATTACTTCTTTATTTCTTTTTGCCTTCTTTCATCTTTCTTCCCGTTTTTCTTCTTTCTTTTTGCCTTCATTTCCTTGTCTTTCTTTCTTTCTTCCTTTCTTTCTTTGTTTCTTCCTTCCATCATGTATTTGCCTTTGTGGTTTTTGCATTATTTCTTTCAGTGTTTCTCTCTTCTACATTTTTTCCTAATTTCTTTCATTTTGCCATCTCTCTGCCTTGTTTTTTTCCGTTCTTTCTTTCCTTCTTTTTTGTTTCTGTTTTTCCTACTCTCTTTATTTCTTCCAATCTTTCTTTCTTGTTTGACTTTTTTCCTATCTTTCTGTCTTTTTTGCCTTCTTTCCACTTTCTTTTCTTGTTTTTTCAATTGTCTTCTTTCACTATATTTTGCCTTCTTTCTTTTATTTATTCTTGTTTTATTCCTTCTTGCTTCTTTGTCTTCTTTCCTTTTTGCATTATTTCCTTATTTGTTTCCTTATTGTCGTGTTTCTTACTTTTTTGCCTTCCTTCCTTTCTTCCTTTTTTGCCTTCTTTCCTTTCTCCTTCCCTCCCTCCCTTCCTCCCTCTCTTTCTTTCTTTCTCTTTTTCTTCTTTCTTGCCTTCTTCCTCAAAGGCAAGAGACTGGCATTCAATCAATCAATCAATCAAAAAAGCTTTATTCGACCATGATAATCGCAGTCATCAAGGCACAGAAATATACAATAAAATGTCATGATAAAATTCAGAAATTGATACAGCACTAAAATTGCAAGTCCACAAAACATTAAAATATTACAACGTTAAGAGAATATATACAGAGTTAAAATCCCACTTTCCCTCGTTGAGAATACCCTACGGAACCTCAAATGTCATACATTTCCTTTGGTGGAGGTCCTTTTTCAAAAACTTTGCTTCCCTCCATGCCACATGTTCATTTTCTAATAGTTGTAGGCGAATAAGGGCTGAGCGCCATTGCCTACGACCTTGTTGTTTTTAAAGTGGCAGTGACCAAACTTTTCTTAACTCCGAATACAGCTTACAGAAAAGAGTTAAATGGATAGTAGACTGCTCGGAATAGGTATCGCAGGGACATAAAGGAAGGGGTCTTGACCAGTCATTCATTTTGAGTATGGTAACTAATCTGTGAATGGTGCCCAATCTAAATCTTATCAGGTGCAGCCTATCAAAGCCACTAAGTACAAATATTAGATATGGTTCCATGCCCAAGCAGGTGAGCCTTATCTGATGTTGCATAACAGTGGGTTTAGAGACTTCACCTGCTGCTCTTAATGAGCCCAACAGTTCAAGGCTCTCTTTCTTCAATGCTTTTCTAGAAATTCGATACATGGAACTGGGGTTTGTAAAATAGTCTGGGTGTCCAAGGTCATTCATAAAACAGTGAACGAACCTGACCCAGGGGATCTGTAGTGCCCTTTCCAGACTAAGGCTATCACGCAGGATCTCTCTGTTTAGGTGGGTCTGTTCATTGGCCCATATCTTGTGCCAAAGAAGTATTGGCTCCAATTGAATGAGGTCCGCTATATAAGGAAGACCTAGCTCCTCATGGCACATGAAGGAGGACGTGCCGCTGGGGACTGAAAGGATGTACCGCAGGAAAGTATTTTCCAGTAATTGTAGGGGGAGGGTGTTGGCAAAACCCCACAACCCTGCCCCATACATCATGGCTGTGATACATTGTACCTTATAGATTTGGAAAAGTTCCCCAGGCGGCTTCCTGCCCAACTTCTTCGCAAAGGTAGCAAGGGCACTAGTTGATCTACTGAATATAAGTTTTTTCATGGCTATAGTGTGTGTCCAAGTATCATTCTGGTTAAAAAGGATACCAAGGGGGGGAGGAGCCTAGCGCGCAACCAAGATGGCCGCGTAGGCTTACGGCTCTCGAGGGCCCCCGCAACCTCCCACGTCTATCCTGACTTAATCCTGGTTTATTCGACGGGCGTTTGCAGATGAACTTGCGCTGAGGTGCCACCAGTTTTCCAAATCCGGATCGGACGCCGGGAACCGGAATGGTTGCACTCCGAAGTTTGCGGCCTGCTCTCGCCTTGGTCCCGATCTCGAGCTGGTGAAGTGCCCGGGTACGAAGTGAACAACAGCGGCTGGTTGGGCTCGACCTGTCACGGACCCCGCACTTTCACTTTCGTTTTCAAGCTCGTTTTCTGATATCGGCTGAGAGACTTTGGTGTTTCAGAGGGGCGCGGACGGCGGAGTGTCTGGCCTGACTCTCGGACTATACATGGGCTTACTGTCGGCGACGGCTGTGTTCAATTGAATTAGCTACCCGGTCTCTTTTTCCTGGTGCGGGCGGGTGCCAACCTTGGTGGCCTCCGGACGATGGCGGCGAGACTAGACGGAGACAAGTCGAAACCCAAGTCAACTCGGAGGGGTGCCTATACCCAGGTCAATAATATGGATCGATATGCGCAGGCAAAGGGATCCCCTGGTAGCTCGCATAAATCGCCTGAGAGGTCTAAAGAGGTCTCAGACCCATCGTCAGAATTGACTTTGCTGGACGTCATGGGCGCCATTGAGGAGATGAAGACCGCTGTGGGTCAGCAGTTTGATACCTTGGCTCATAAATTGGACGCAGTCCTGATCGATGTGAATTTGGTCAGGCCAGACCTGTCCAAAACTAACGAGCGGGTCGACTCCTTGAGTCAAGCGGCGTCGAGTCTAACTGTTGACGTGGCCGCCCTGCAGACGGAGGTCCGTAGGTTGCGGCTAGCCAGTGATCTGACGGACCGTCGACTTGAGGACTCCGAGAGCAGGGCTAGACGGAACAATGTCTGTATCATTGGAGTGCCGGAAAGGTCGGAGGACTCTGCTGCGGATCTTTTTGTGGAGGATCTGGTGATCAATCGTCTCGCGCCCAAGGGACTGAGCAAGTTCTTTGCGGTGGAGCGGGCCCACAGGATTCCGGGTGGTGCGCCCAAAGTGGGTGCTCCCCCGCGGCCTATAATCGCCCGACTCTTTAACTTTCGGGATAGGGATGCTATCCTTCAGGCGTCGAGGGTGGCCGGGCCGCTGAAGTTTGAGAACTCTAATGTTAGCTTTTACCCGGACTTCACGCAAGCGGTCCAAAAACAACGGCTGGGATTTTTGGGCGTCAAACGGCGCCTGAGGGATATGGAGCTGAAGTATGCGATGTTATTCCCGGCTAGGCTGCGGGTTGAGTTCCGGGGTCGCTCACACTTTTTCGACCGTCGGAGGCGGTTGGAGACTGGTTGGATGCCCTGCCTCGGGGACAGGATCGAGACAGTCGGACGGCGGAGCGCGGACAGGATTTGGTGGAGCAGGCCTAGAACTTGGTTCCTGGTGATGGACTGGACTGGTGACGTTTTGTACCTTGGCTCAACTGGACCCTAGTTTGGCACAATCTGCCCTCCAAATGCCTGGGGGTTGTGGGGAGCTTATTGGGGTCCTTTCCTCCTTCTGGGGTTCTTTTTGTGGTATATGTTAGGGCGACAGGCACACTGCGAGTTGGGGGGGCTGTTTGGGCTCAAGCAGGGGTGCAGGGAGGGGGGAGTTGTGGTTTGGGGATTGTGGGGGAGGGGGGTTGTTGGGGATTGTTTGTTTGTTTCGCAAGGCAATGTGAAGTTCTCTGCTGACTTATCCGGTTTGTGCTTTCCGGGATGTGGGTATCATGCACGGGAGTGGGATGGGGGGTAGGGGATTGAGAATCCTTTCGTGGTATGTAAATGGACTGGGGGACAGGATCAAGCGTGGGGTGGTGTTGCAGTTTTTGAAACGGACTTCGCCCGACATTGTTTTCCAGCAGGAGACACATTTGATTGGGAACTCCTTCCATGCCCTAAATAGGAGGGGCTATCGCCTTGCCGCTCCCTCTGGTTTCACTTCTGGCTCTAGGGGAGTGGGCATTTTGGTTAGGGCCTCTCTCCCATTGGAGGTGGACGAGGTGCTTCACGATGATAGGGGGCGCTATGTGGCACTGGTGGGGAGATGGGAGGGTAGGACTGTTTCGCTCGTTGCTGTGTATGTGCCTCCGGGGTTACAGACGGCTACATTTGCTGATCTGGGGCGTTTGGTCCTGGGACTCCCTGGGGGGGTTCTGGTGTTGGGGGGTGACTTTAATGCTGTTGTCTCCGGGTTGGAGGACCGTCACCCCCCCCCCAGGGATCTCCCGAGGGCTCAGGCCTGGTTGGGTGGCTTTTTGGACACCTTGGGACTTGTAGATTGCTGGAGATTGATGCACCCGGGACAGGCGCAATATACCTTTCACTCGGGGGCCCATGGGAGTCTCTCGAGACTTGATTATATGCTTATGCCGGCGATCCAAGCTGGTATGATTGGGGAGGTGCGTCATTTAGCCCGTGGTATTTCTGACCATTCCCCTATATGGTTGCAACTGAAGGTTGTCCCTGGGGCAGAGGGGAGAGTAGCACCCGTTAGCCCTTGGTATATACGTAACCCTAAGATCCGCGTGGAACTGGTCAAGTCCACTGATCACTACTTCAATGATAATGTGGGGTCTGTGTCGTCGGCCGTCTCCCTATGGGAGGCTTATAAAGTGGTGATCAGGGGGCAGGCCTTGTCCCTTATCTCCCATGCTAAGAGGTGCGAGAGAGCAGAGGTGGCTCGCCTGGAAACTGAAATAGCTGAAATGGAGGAGGACTTGGAACGGGGAGTTACTGATGAGAAATTGCACGTTTACAGCCTCAAACAATCAGATTATAGAGCGCTAGTCACGGAAGCCGCTAAAGGGATGAGTAGAGAGCAGCAAGGACGACTGTATGATGTGGGGGATAAGGCCGGAAAGCTGATTGCTTGGTTGGATAAGAAGGAGAGAGCGAGCAGGGTGGTGCCCGTTGTGGAGAGAATGGATGGAGTGCGTGTGACTGACCCGGTGGAGATCGTTGACTGCTTCGCGGATTATTTCCGCGGGGTATACTCTCCGGTTTCTGTGCGTTCGGAGGAGGATTCTCATCTGTTGCTTAGAGATATTGCATTGCCAACCCTATTGGAGGCTGATGCAGTATTGATGGAGGCGAAGTTGTCGTCAGATGAGATCGCTCTGGCCACTCGCTCGATCGCATCAGGTAAGGCTGTGGGTCCTAATGGTCTTCCCATCGAACTATATAAGTGGCGTCCCGATAAGATAGCGCCGTATCTTCGGGACATGTTTTTCGTGGCACGTGCTGCGGGCTTCCTCCCCCCTGACCAACGCCTCGCCAACATAGTTGTGATACACAAAGAGGGGAAGCCGCGAGATCGCTGCGCCTCCTATCGGCCCATTTCGCTGTTGAACGCAGAACCCAAAATTCTGGCTAAGGTATTGGCTAATCGACTGGTTCGGGTCGTGGGCGACTTGATTCATCAGGATCAGTCCGGTTTCATACCCCATCGGAATACCGCTCTGAATTTGAGGCGGTTGCACGGCGTGCTTGCTAGAGCGGAGTTTATACGTGAGCCATCTTTAGATGCCACTATGGCGTTTGACACTTTGGAGTGGCCGTATATTTGGGCCGTGTTGGCGAAATTTGGGTTCGGCCCTGAGTTTATTGGTTGGGTAAAATTATTATATGCTGACCCACTGGCTCAGGTGGTGGTGAATGGTAGGGTGTCTGCTCCCTTCGCACTGGGGAGAGGTACGCGGCAGGGATGTCCGTTGTCACCCCTTCTCTTTGCACTTTCTTTGGAGCCTCTCGCCGCCTGGTTGCGTTGGGAGCCGTCGCTGCAAGGCATTAGATGGACGCCGGAGTTTGAAGACCGTGTCTCCCTTTACGCGGATGACATCCTTCTGTATCTCACCTCTCCCCGACAGTCGCTAATTGTATTGGTGGACGTACTGAATTCCTTTGGTCGCAACTCTGGCCTGGTCATTAACTGGGCCAAGTCATGTGTTTACGTCCTCTCGGGCGAGGCCCCCCTCCTACCACGGGATTGCCCCATCCAGATTGCTACACTGGGGTTCAAATATTTGGGAATCTTTATCTCTCTGGATCCCGCGGTCCGCTATGAGCGAAACCTTCTCCCTCCCCTCCAGCGATTAAAGGCCGACGTCGCGAGGTGGCGACGACTTCCGCTCTCGCCGCTCGGACGGGCGGCATTGTTTAAAATGATGTCGCTACCTCGCTTCTTGTATGCTTTGCAAAATACTCTAGATGTCGTGCCGGCCCGTTATTTCCGGGAGGTGGAGGGTCTTCAGCGCCAACTGTTTTGGGACGGGCGGCCGCGGATTGCTCTCGCCAAGTTGACGCTCCCTTGGTACGATGGGGGGGTCGCCCTCCCCGATATTAAACGATACTATTGGGCGTCTCAGTTGGCGGCGGTGAACCACGGGATATACGGTCCTGCCTTGAATCCGGCCTTCGAGATGGATACATTTCTGCTCCCGGGTGGGGATTATAATAGGGCGCTGTACTCGGTGACCCCGGACACGCGGTTGACAGGACCCACGCAGGTTGTGGTACGTGTGTGGCACGCGGCGAATGCTGCAATGGGGTGGAGGGATCGCTTGACTCGGGCGACGCCGTTGTATGCCTCCGGGCGGTTGGGCTGTTTGTGGAGATCGAAAGGCTTTGAGAAATGGGATATGATTGGTATATGTAAGGTGGGTGATCTTTGGGCGAAGGGGTCTTTCAAAACGTTTGAAATGCTTAAAACTGAATATAAATTAAACGATAGAGAGTACTTCCGGTATGCGCAAGTTTACCATGCGCTGTGTTCGGTTTTTCCGGACGTTGCTGCTATCCCCGAGTATTCCCCACTGGAGGATAGAGTGTTGGATGGCTACGTGCCCGACAGCACTATTTCTCTGATTTATAAGAAACTCATTAATGATCGCGCGGACTTGCTGCTCCGTCTGCGGGAGGCATGGACGGACGATGGCTTGGAACTGGACGATGAGGACTGGGTTTCAGCGGTGGCCTCCCCGAAAGAGGTGGCGATCCCGGCCCGCTTACGATTTGTACAGCTGAAGATCCTTCATAGAGTGTATGTCACGGGGCCCGGTCTGCTGCGTATGGGTTACTCGATGGATGGACTGTGTAAGCGTGGATGTGGCCTGCCAGGTACCTTTCTTCATATCTTATGGGAGTGTTCGGAGGTTGTGCGATTCTGGAATGGTATCCACACCGTAATGGAGGAGGTCACGCACGTCGCTCTGTTGCCAGAGGCTAGGAGGTGTTTGTTGAATGTCTGAGAACCGAATGATTATAATGCGGCACAGACGCAGTGGGTGACTCTGGGGTACATGGTGGCTAAGCGTAACATTGCACAGCTAGGGGGCTCCCCGAGGCCGCCCACGATCGAGGTATGGAAGGAGAATATGGACTGGTGTATGTTTAGGGAAAAGACGGTGTATGTGGCGAGAGGTAAGCCAGGGAAATGGACTATGGTATGGGGTCCATGGAATTTATATCGTGGACGTATCTGCGCCCCGCCTCTGCCATTAGAGGTCGATATTGCTTTGTCCCCCTAGCCACGCATTCTGCGGGATGGGATTAGGTGTGTTCCATGCTTTGTCTTCCCGTTGCCCCCCATTACCGCTTCCAGACAAGACCTGCTTTGGACACTGTACGTTGCTCCCCGTCCTGGGAAGGGCACGCTGCTATTTCGGACTCTCATTGCCTTGAGTGTGTTTTATATTTAATAGAAAATGAAACTGTTTCTTCCGATTGCTCCTGGCCTATGGCCACAGCCTGTTACATGTGCTCACGAACTGCCGGGAGCTTTGCCTCTGGTTCATTTGAATGTGTGGCGTTGCACTGCGGGCCCTCGGGCTCTATAGCGGCCGGCCCTGGTGGTTGTAGGCCCTTGTCTGTATTTTATCGTGTACCTACGGTTTCTAATAAAAAAAATTAAAATAAATAAATAAATAAAAAAAAAAAAAAATAATAAAATAAAAAGGATACCAAGACAAGTAAAAGTCCTAGTTAAAGCTAGCTTCCTGCCATCCAGACGTATGTCCATGCCCATCTCCCTCTAAGCCCCTAGGCCACAGCTCATGACAAAGGTCTTTGAGATGTTAATACTTAAACCCAGATCAAGCATAAAAACATTAAAACTATCTAAGACACTTTGCAAGCCATTTTGAGTGCGCGCCATTAGAACTGCGTCGTCCGCATAGAGAAGAGCGGGTATAGGCTGCCCACCCGCTTGTGAAAAGTCTTGACCACTCTTTAGCAGTGCATCAGCCATCCCATTAATGTACAGATTAAAAAGGAATGGGGCCAGGACACAACCCTGCCTGACCCCCCTCCTTATGGGGAAAGTTTCCGTGCACTGTCCATCTACCCCATAGCGAACACTGGCAGAAGCTCCATCATACAGGCGCTGCAAAAAAGCAATGATGTTAGGGTCCACCCCTAAGCCTGCAAGCATCTCCCTTAGCCTAACATGTATTACAGAGTCAAAAGCCACCGTAAGGTCAACAAAGACTAAATACAGTCTACCCTTTTTGGCTCTAGTATATTTCCCTAGAATGATAGCTAGGTTTAAGCTCTGTTCTGTAGTGCCAAGCCCTTCCCGGAAACCATACAGTAAGTCTGACAGTACCTGGTTTTCTTCCGCCCAATCCTGCAAATGTTCCTGGACAACTCGTCCTGCCACCTTCACCATTGAATCAAGGAGGGAAATCAGTCTGTAACAACCGGGGTCTTGGCGATTCCCCTTCTTAAAGATCGGGATAACAATTGACTCCACCCAAGTCTTTGGAAATGTAGTACAAGCGCTAGCATTAACAAAATGAGTTATTAAGAGACCCCATAAAAGGACATTAGATTTGAATAAATCAACCGGGACCCCATCGGAACCGGGGGCCTTACCCCCCTGGCTCCAGACATGGGCTCTGTCTACTTCATCCAACGTTATTTGCAACTTGCCTTGATTACATTGCACAGAAAGGGCACCCGGGGCTTGCTGGCCAGGAAGGCCAGGTCCGTTATAAACTTTAGAGAAATGACTGACCCATACATTTTCCGGTATCGCAATCTCAATAGAGGGGCCTTCCCCCCCATACAGGGGAGGGGCCCTTAGCACCTTCCAAAAGGCCACAGAATCCTTCCGTTGGGCTGCAGAGTGAAGATATTCCCAGGCTTCCTCCCTCAAGGTTCGTTTTCTATCAGCAATGACCCTCTTATATTCTGCTTTTGCCTGCCTTACCCCCAAAGGAGATCTGGGTTGCTTATGCAGCTCGGCTTTCAATTTAGAGTGTGCTTTAGTGCAGGCGTTATTAAACCAACCAAAAGTTTTAGGCTTATTACGGCATTGGACACTTAATAAGTCCCTAACCTCATTAGTTGTTTCGAGGAAGGAGTGTACAATGCCGTCCGATGAGGAAAGCTCACTCAGGCAGATATCAAAGGCAGGTTTACATGAGCGGTTTTATCAATGCCTCAGGGTCCACTTTGGACCATCGCAAAGAATAGCCATTCATTTTTTTCAAGTCTAGGCTATCTATAACCTGGTTAGTTGACTGCTTCCTCTTGAGTCTTGGGGGAGGCAAATTTAACTTTAAACAGAGTGGGTAGTGCTCGCTCAGGGAAATATCCCCTATCTTAAAGGAGAGCAACCTAGATGCATGCGTGTATGAGGCTAACATGAAGTCAATGGTGGATGCAAGCCCTCTTCCGTTGAAAGTAGAAGACATAGACTCGGGGATGGGTACAAGATCATTCACAAAACCCAAGTCATTACGAAACAAAAGTTCATTAAAATGTTCCCCGGCCTTCATATGAGAAAAATGAGTATTAAACTCCCCCTCATCATTAAGAAGTCCGCACGTGCTAAAATCAACCGATTTACACAATGAACAGTTAAAATCCCCTATCAGATTTATCATACAGTCCTTTGAGCTCATATTACAGATGGCATGCATGGCCTCACCAATTTTTGTAAGCACATACCCAAGTTCTCCCGCTGGAACATTGTTGTAAAAATTTACCAGAACCATACACTGTGAGGGATTAATGACTAGTTCAATGATATGATGATAACAATCCCCTGCACAAAATGCAATCTTATCCGCCACTAGCTTGTTTGAGATATACGTGCACAAACCGCCCTTAGGCCTGCCTCCCAGACCCTTCACCGCCGGGGTATTAAAAGTCCTATAGCCGTTAATATGTATTGGATCTAAGCCCCATGTTTCTTGCAGATACAAGATATCAATGCTTTCAATGAACTCACACCACACCAGGTTTTGTATCTTAGAACGTAACCCTGCAATGTTCCAAGAGGTGATACTACATGCAGATATTGCTGCGATAGGTGTGGAACTCTCTTGTATTGAGGAGGGAAGGTGGCTAGTGCAATATTGGGACCCTGCACTGGAGCAGCGCTCCCCTCAGTTTAACTACGAGAGTGATGGGGAGTTACTCCCCTCTGTCTCCCTAAGATTCAGCAAAGTCGGTGGAGAAGATAAATTATTCACTGTAATGGAACAATCTGACTTGCTATACTGAACTATAGGACCATCCCCTGACAATACTGCCCCCCTTTTTACTGTGACAAAGGGCTGTGAGGGGATCATCAGTCAGTCAATATCTTCCAGATTGTAAAGAGGTTCAAAAAAGTTATTTACCGGAACTGGGTAATTATAATGAGTAGAACCTAAGCGAGGTCCCTCTAAAGGAGGCTGAAGGGATCTGGAAGGTTGATAGAAAAAACCCAAAGGGACAATGCTTAACCCGTTACTTCTAACTGGCCAGTAGCCCACCCTGGTCAAGATGGTTCAAACCAGGGCTTGAGATGCAAAGGAAGGCACTACACAATCTCCAGGCAGTGACTTGTAGGATGCTCCCACCCACCCTATCCAACGTGCCATCCTAAATTCAGCGAAAAGCTCAGTTTTCAAACCTGTTTTTCCACTTAAATAGTGCATGGATTTGTTACGTAATGTAGACCAATGTTCGAACTCTCCTTGTGGCAACGGGGGGACATTCACCAGGACTACGGTAAGTGGTGTTGCTTCTGGTGGAAGGTGTAATACCTTCGGGCCCGTGGCACACCCCCCAGGGGGCCTCTGGGGTCCTAAACTGGATTGAATCGGAATCCCCAATCCCTCTTTACGTGATGTCTGCTGGTTGGGAATAGATCTTCAATTAACAACATCCGAAAGTGTCTGCTGGGTTAAGTGGGAAGGCTCAAACTGCCTTGCCTGAGACTGCAAGGGACCAGCCCCGACGGACGCAGGACATACTAGGTTAGCATACAGACTTGAGCAGGTTGACGCTTGTTGATGTAGAGGGTCCTTATGTATAGCATTATTCTGAGGATGATTATATGCACGGTCATCCAAGAAGCTGAAAGGAACCCTCGAGACATATTGGCTGGGACCTGACGGCACAACAGAAGAGCAGTTAATGAGCCTCTCCAAGTTAGCTAGCCTTCCCTCCATATTGGTAACAGTAGCTACTAAAGGGCTAACAATGGCTGTGAGGGTTTCCTCCATCTTCCGCCACAACTCCCCAGAATTCAGACCTATAGAACAAGTAGTAGCCACCTCTGCATGAGGTAAATGGGTTTGTTCAGAAGTTGACTCATGCAAACCCGTTATCGGCTCAGGCCCTAAAGGTGTATGCCACCTGTTGGTGTGCCTTTGTAAGCCTGAAGCTTCCTTTTCTTCCCTGGTGGTTTGAAGCTCGTTGTTTGAATATTTATTGCTTTTTGGCCCCTGGTAACAACTTTGGATCTAACAGTCGCATTATTCTATTTCAGTGTGTCATGTGGGTTGACGTGCAGTGACCCGGTTGTAGGGGGATCAGAAAAGGGAGATATCATAGGGATACGTGCAACGGGAGAATTGGCTTCTTGAGCAGGCGGTGACGGGTGCAACCCAGCTGGAAGGGGCTCAATAGATAGTCTGCGTTCAGTTAACGCGATTTCGAGCATTAACGCAGATTCAGCCGGTGTCAGGAAAGCATCCAGAGTTCCCACAACCACTTTCCCTGTCAAGGCTTACGCTTGCACATTGTATGAGCCCCTTAAAGAATAAATAAACCTACAATAACAAGAATTAAATGGAGCTTAGATCCCTTTGACAAAATAGCGTAATGGCACAGTAGAACAAACCAAAGAGTCTCACCATTTGGAAAAAAGAAAGTAAGTGTTAATGGGCTGGCCCAGCCCGGCCTCAAACAGTCACTGACGGGCTCAGACGGGCCTGCTTTGCCCGGGTGCAGCCCGCGCGCGTCCTGCGCCGCGGGGGGCGGAGGCAGCGCTTTGTGTGGTGGGAAAGTTGACGCCTACCACTCACTCGCAGCACCTGCACAGGCAGAGTTGCACCCTGGGGCTTGTAGTCCCCACCCAGGGTATTAGCGGTAGGACTGGGGAAGGTACGATGTATCCTTGGGACTCCTGTCCCACCAAGGAATCGAGCAGACATTGAAGGCATCGGACACATGGCAGTGAAAAACTAGCCAGATAAAATTACACAGAGAACAGACCTGGCATTTAATAACAACCCAAATGGCTTTTTTAAAGATCTATACTAGCCAAGACCTTCTGATTTTACAAAAATTATGTATAACATGGTTACTTATAAGGGTTTTCAGCCAGCCTTCATTGATTATTCTGTGATTGTGTCATTCACTTTTTTCCACCCACTCCAGCATGCATCAAAGGGAAATGTGTCATCTACTTCTGCCATTTACTGACTTCACTATGAGTTGAGGCATACTGCACTTTCACAAGGAGCAAATACTCACACAAGCTAGGTTCCTTCAGTGCCAGGGAGTACTTTGGTAATGTGTACTTTTTTAAGATGAAAAATTAATTTTTCCCTATAGCTAAGGGTTTTTGATTAGATTTGATGAATGCCCAGCAGCTTCCTAAACAATAAAGATTTGCAAAAACCATGACAAAGCAAAACAGGAATTGCCAAAAGGCTAGTGGCCAATGGCAGACCTATGGTCTTTGCCAATTCTTATTGTACCTGTCTTCAGCATTGAACTGAAAAAAGAAAAAGCAACAATAAAAACAATTTGGTGTTGGTGCAGGGCTAGCGTCAATGATGGGGAGAAGGAACAAGTATTATCAACTACATGCAAGCAGGGGGATTGATGCATAACGATACCCCAGAAGTTGTTAGGTTGTTTATGGCATGTTTAACTTTCCATTTATGTCCAAAGGGTGAGAATGCCTGCCAATGTCCTATTGTTCTCCGATAGTGGATGTGTTTTTCACTTCTTGAGTAGGGTAGTAAACAGCATTTACCCAATCCTTGTCAGTAATATCGAGATCCATATCCTGAGCCCACTTCAATGCCATATAATCAAGGTCCCCATTTAAGTCAGCCTACAGTGCTTTATAAAGTTGGGTAATGGCTTTGCATTTGGTTACGGGTAGGGTAATTCGAAGCTACAGCCACAATCTATTATGTATTTAGCCAATGATGCTTTCAATGTGCCAGAAAAAAACCTGCAGGGTATCCTGTGTCTCCATTGTCTCTGCCTTTATCCCCAAACGGATCTATCCCTGAATCCTGCTCTAGGACCCATTTATGATTGTGATCAGATAGATATTGGTGGAGCAGATCTGTAGTGTTTGACACTTTTGTTTGAGCTTGCCCCATCATTGCCTCAGGGATGATGCAAGCACTGGTATACCCTGGCACTATGTGCAGATGGTGTCAGAATGTGGCATAGGATGACATCAGAGCCTTTACCGGGTCATACATTGAAGCCTCTCTATGTGGAATAGGTTGCTACCTTCATGCTAGTCATTGAAATTGGAGTGCCATATAATAATATCCAAAATTCTGTATTCCAAGCCCTCTTGCCTGTTGGACGTTTTACTATGATAAGAACATCTTTGCTCCTGCCTTGGCATCTTTATAATGGCTCAGAGATAACTTATAGGGAGAGTTAGTTTATTAATATAGCATTCTAGGGAGCATCACAATTTTGGTCAACGCTATTCGTATCATGGTTTTCAATGGTAGCTTTCTCAAAAATTCTACACTGGATTGTAAGTTCCTGATTGCTTTTCATACATTAGCATCATTGATATCCTGTCTGTTATTGAGTACCCGGGTAGCCAAATATTTGACCAAGCATGATTCCCACTGTAGTCTCACCTCTGACCATCCCATCTGGGTAGATGTGTTAGCCCTAGTAGGGGGCACACACATCTTAGCCCAATTAACCATGAGGCCAGAGATACGTCCAAATTATTCCAGAATCCCAATTGCACGGTATATGTACCATCTTCGTCTCCCAAGAAAATCAAGACACAGCGATAATGAATATACTATTCCTCCTACCATGATGTCTAGTGTTCCACCTACAGCTCCAAAATGTGCCACCAGGGCTATTCCCAACTCAAATATTAATGGAAATAGCAGGCACCCCGCCTGACCCCACTTTGGATGACAATAAGGTCTAAAATGCATTTCTCAATCTGAATTCTAGCAACCAGTGCTGTGTAGAGTATTTTAATCCATCTCAGCAGTCACTTTTCCAGGCCCATTTTTTAAAGACCGCTGTGAGGTATGAGCAGCAAAGGGTATTGAATGCCTTACTTCAGTACCGGTATTACTCCCAGGGTAATATGCTCATTTAAGTTAGAGTCTATAAGGTGCAGATGTCGCTGTATATTTTGTGGGTTGTTACTGCCAGGGATAAATTTGCTCTACTTCAGATGCACCACACTTGTTATCAGCACCAGGAGGGGTGTGGCAATTATATTTTTAAGTATCTTGTAGTCAATGTTTAATATTGACAATGGTCTGGATGCTCCTGCATTCCCTGCCTCTCAGCCTGGTTTGGGAAGGTCTAAAAATACTTTTTGCACATAATTGTACAGTGCCAGTAATCTGGGTGCAAGTTTCGGGAGGTGTTACTTATAGAACTTGGCTGGCAAGCCATCAGATCCCAGGGTCTTTCCCAAAGTCAGTTAGGTAATGAACGCGTTCAACTCCTACAGTTGATGGGTCCATCCGGATCTTTCTTTGCTTGTGTTCAAGGTGACTGAGTTGCTTGTCCTGCAGGTACTCTTCAAAGGATTCTGAAGGAGGGATCTGATTCGCAAGGTCAATGGAGGGTGAGATCTGTGTCCATAGTTTTCTATTCCATTGAAAATGACATCAGTCAAGAAAGGAGTGCCAGCAAGCCTGGTCATTTCCATTGACAGGACGTCATAAAAATCCCTTGGGCCCACATTCAGGGCCTATACACTGGCCAACAGCATCACTTCTCTATCTAGCCTCCACAGTAAGAACATGTACATTCCTGAGGTACTAGTCTCAGGGGTTCAAAGGGATGCACAGGTCTCCCTAATATCAGAGTACCCCTGGAAAAAGCCAAGCTTCCCCCTCTAACACTCTTTAAACTTGCAAGCTTCCACTGACGTCAGGTGCATCTCCTGGATCATGGCTGTGTCGACCTCTTGCAGTGCAGGTATGTGTGTATATTTGTGTCTTTTAATGAGGCTGTTTATCCCCTGGCATTACAAGTCATGAGTAGGTATTAATCTTGTCAGATGACTATTGCTTGCCGTAGTGCCCATCTAACGTATATACAGAAAGGGATCACGCGACTTCCCACACCTACCACCCATCACACGCCATTTCCCCTCCCACCAGCCCTCCCCATAGCAGAGCAGGTGAACAAAACCACCAATAAACAAAACAATAGCAACTATAATGTTGAACTTCTAACCAAACTCCCATTACCGTGGCAGGGTAAAAACTATTTCCATCACAAGTTATCTGAACATCAATTAACCTATTGTAAAAAGAACAAGTATTTGCAATGCAATCGATCTCGCCTTTGGGACCTTATATGTATTTAGCTATGCAGCACATTAGCCTGGGTGTTGAAACACTACTGTTCTTTAGGGACAGTAAGCACCAAACTGTGTGACACGCCAGGTATGGGAACACATGGAGAGAAATATTGCCTTTCAGCGGGAAATAGTATAGTTCAAAGCTCTGTTTTTAATATAAAATCTGGGCTTTCGGTGGTCATATTACTGAAAATACAAGATTTGAAAAAAATATTATTGTCTACGGGTGCTTGTGGAAGACAATTTCTATGGACCGGGATCTAGAGAATGCTAAAGTTATTCTGGTATTTTACTGACCTCTTTTGGTCGTTTTCTATCAAGACAGTTAAATAGAGGCAGAAAAAAGGCCCTAAGAGGAAGCAGACAAGTTCTAGGGCTGATCTCCAGAGCCCACAAAGTACATATACATAGAAGTATGTGGCGTGAGCAGGTGGAGGTCGTGTGACATGCAGGCGCACAGGAGCGCGATGGTTTTAGTTTCTCCAAAAGAACTTTCCAGTTAGCAGAGATGGCAGCGATCCACTGGGGGTTTAATTTGTGAACTTCAAGTCCCAGAATTCCAAGCAGGACACTCACCTGTGTGCAATGGCTGTGACCAATAAAAGGGGATGTTCTTGAAGCTATTCGTTTGCCATTCCTGCTGCTGTTTGTCCAAGAAGAAGGGCGCAAAGCCCGAAACGCGTAGGCAAGTGTTGAGACTTGTGTTGTGCCCTGAAGCGCTTGACCTAACGACTGCACGCCGCTAGCGAGTGCACCTCAACGGTGGGGCAACTCTTGTGTATAAATACATAGAAGTATATATAAGTATATACTAAAGTATATACAAGAGGTCTTGAATACTCGACCTAAAAACGTAAATAAGAAGTGAATTGTCTTGACTTAAAAGGATTTACAAAAAAAAAGCAAGAGACGTGGGCAACAAGCAATAGAGCAAGACCAGCTCTTCAGCCTGAGCTTGTGCCCTCCTTGCAGGGCTGCTTTCCACCGTAAAACTGCGGGTATGCAGATATGTTTGAACTAGGGGCGTAGTGACTCCACCCCCCCTTCAGCAGCTATAGCGGGGGTGTTTTTTTTTATTGGCCTCTTATCTGCAACTTGGCAGATATGAGATCATAATTAACTAAAAGGAAGAAAGAAAGGTGGGTTGCTGGGAAAGGGAGAGAAAGGTGTACAGTGGATGCAGGGTGAAAAGATGGATGGATGAGTGGATGAATAGGTGAAAAGGATGGTAGTGTGAAAGGGTGGATGAATGGGTGAAAGGATGGATGGGTGTGTGAAAGGATAGATGTGTGAAACGATGGATGGATGAGTGGGTGAAGGGATGGGTGGATGAGTGGGGAAAACATGTGGATGAGTGGGTGGAGGGGTGGGTGGGTGGATGAGTGAGTGAAAGGATGTGTAGATAGGTGGATGAAAGGATGGCATAGTGGATGGATGGATGGTAAACTAAATAGAAATCTGTACCGATAGTGGATGATGGATGGCTAAATAGATGGATAAAAGGAACACTTGATGGCTGAGAGGCATTATTGATGGATGAGTCTGTCATATAATGGATGGATGTATGGATAGTTGCATGCATAGATGGTGGATGTATGAACAGATGGATGGAATTGCTAATGGATGGATGGAATGGTGAAAGACTTAATGAAGGAAAAAAGAATGAATGGATGATAGAATGGTGGAAATCAGCAGGTAGATGAAGGGTAAAATGATGACTGCTAGATGATTGAATAGAAGTGACGAGAGAGCTCTTCTATGGAGGTTTGGGCTCACCTGCATCGCACGCTTGGTGCCATCAGAGCTTTGGTTTTAAGTGGGGGGTATTTACATTTTCCTGCTACTCCCTTGGTTTGAAGAATGGGGAGAAGCACTCCACACTGTGTTTGGGAGTGACATGGAGCAGGGTGGAGCTGCTTAGAAGCATCTAAGGGGACCGCTCAATAAAACATACACTCTCCTAGAGTGCTTCAGGCAAAAGAAAAAAAGAGTTCCTGAAAAGCAAAGCACTCATGGAAGAAACAAAGAAGTCAATCAGAGAGCCGGTAAAGAGGTTATACTTTATGGGAGGGACAAAGAGATGCTGGGCGAGATAAAACAATAGAGCCAGCTAATAGAAAGAAAGCAACTGTGTGTGACAAAACAAAAAGCCAGGGGTAAGCAATGGGAGGGATGCATTCCTAAGGAAGCTTTCCGAATGTCCCCAATATGTCTTTGCACCCCGACAGCTGGTCTGGCCGGGCCGGCTTCAAGCTAATACATCTGTGTAATGTATTGTCGTGCTCATGTAAAGCGCCCCAGTGCCTTTGGGCCGAGGTCGTGCTATGTAAATACTGCACTCACAAAAAAACAGATAAACTATACGGAAGTCAGTGTCACAGATAAGATTATTTATTTTAAAAGCCGTATTCCTAAATGGGTACTATGCATTAAATTACAGTTTCAAGAGCACTTTACTGAGTTTAGAAACTATGCAATATGTACATCGTCGTTGTGATCACACCCATGCTCCAAAGCAGTGCGATAAAAGAACCTGCAAATCCGTAGCACAAAACAAAAGAGCTAATGGTTCTCAGCAGGATATGCTAGTGTGGGAGGGAGTATGGTGGTTTTTGCTCCTGGTCAGAACCTTACCGTCCCGCCTTCCCGTCCCGCTACGTGACCCCTTGTTGCCAGAAGTGGTTTTGAGGAAGTAAATTAACTGCCGGGTAAAGGCCGGTAATAAGTTGCAGAAGGCGGGCAGGATGGCCGTGCTTGAGAATTCATATCAAGTGCGGGAAGGACTTTATTTATTAATGTCTCAGGGGACGGACTCCGCGTGCTGCACGTTGTTGACTTTGGATGAAAAGTCAGAATGTTTTCTGTCATTTACGCTTTCGCAATAAACCCCTAGACCTGGAGTTAACAAGAAATGCGAGTGGTGCGTAACTGACTCAGTACAAGACAAGTACAGCTGCCGTGCGGCTGCGAAAGTGAAAGTGATCGCGATCAAGCGCGGCGCGTGCCCGCGCACATGCACTGTAGCTCTAGGCTGGCAATGGTAGCATTTTTGTAAGCCCTCACAAAATGTCTCGCCAGACCAGCACTTGCGCTGGGTCAGGTGAGACCTAACAAGGGGAGGGAGTTTGCTGCCAATAACTGCAATGTATTGTAACCATGTAGTCACTGTGGCCTCCAGATTAGCATGCTCACCTGCTAAATTACTCGCTTAAGGGCGCGCCCCCCAAAGCAGTATAGGAGTCATTCTAGGATTCGTGTAGCCAATCAAAAGCCAGCATTCCAATGTCCCCATGTTGTCACTTTAATGGAAAGGATATGCCAAAGTCATTCAAGTTTATCTGCCACCCTTGTTGTCAGTGTCAGCCATTCCAGAATGGACTTCACCATTGCATCTGAGCCCTGACCTGAGCTACAACTGCCGTCATCAGTGGGATCCCACTGAGCCTTCCTCCCAGGTCATCACATTTTGCTGCAAGTGACACACAATCCTCCATTCCAGTCTGCTGAGGAGAAAGTTTGCCCTCTGAGCGGGACGATGAATTCCTAGCACTGCAGCATTTTTGCAGTTGCAGTTTGGAGCATGAAAAAATGTGCCATCTACACTCCTGTTAATGTAGCTGTCCAACCATTCCCACGTCTTTGGAGTCCTCAAAAAATAGTGCGCCACATAATTTAGAGTCATGCCGGGAACATGAGGGTGTATTTTAGTCCTGTATCACATAGACATCTTTTACCTCCAGAAACAAGAGTCTCCTGTGTTGCATTACCAACATGTAACCCGGGAACAACAGGACTTTGGAATCAACCACTGAAAAGGGTTCTTTGCTCCTGGCTGTCTGCACGATGTTTTCACGGTCTCTATATTTCCGGATATGCAACTTCACTGGCCTGGCTGGTGCCCTGTGAAGTGGTGGTCTAACCGGGATCCTGTGGGTGCATTCAACAACAGAAAAGTCTGAAAGGCCCTCCGTGACCAGTGTTACCAGTTTTCAATTAATGCCACTATGTTGTTACCTTCTGTTCGCTTAGGGAGCCCCACCATCCTTATGTTATTTCAGAGCAAGCAGCACCCTTCGATGTCTTCTGTTCTTCCTTCCAGAAAGTGGACTCTGTCTATAACACCCTGAATTTTGCATCAGAGCAGCAGCACCTCTTGGGCTAGATAGTGGAGCTGCCTTTGTCCCTTCTCAGCATGTTTTTTTATGATTGTTGTTAGAAATGGGATTTCTGGCTGGCTAAGGCTTGCGCCAAAGTCAGGCAGAAACCACCACTCTAGTCAGGGCAAGGAAGTTACACGCCAAAGATAACCCCTGCTCACCCCCTTGGTAGCTTGGCACGAGCAGATAGGCTGATCCCTGAGGCGATGTGTAAAGCGTTTGCGCGCGCACCCAGCAACAACACCCAAGGCCCACCACAAAGGAAACTCCACACAAGGTATTATATAAAAATAACCTTTGTATTATACACAACACATTAGATAAAAACACACACTTTACAATGTGCCAACAGGCACGGGCAGAATTTACAAGGGATTATATATACAGGGGACAGGGCCACATGGACCACTGTCAGGAATTAGCACTTTGTAGAAATAGCACTTAGAACGTAGGAATAATATTTGAGAACATAGCACACAATCACTGTAGCACTAAAAATAGAACATGTAGCACACAACCAGTAACTACTGGTATCAGAACGTACCACCTACGCAACCCTAACCACCTTTAGGAATACCACGCAGGGAACTAGGACCTCACTAGTACCACCTGTACTAAGGAGAAAACAACCACCTAAGTATCACTCTACCTGTAGGGGTCTAAGCACATAAACACAGGATGCATAAAATACATTTAGAGGTGTAAACACAATTCAGGACAGAAAATATCATGAAGGCATTGCGCAGGCGCAAAAAGTACATGTATGAAAATCACCAAGTGCCCTAGGGGAGGGCACAACACAAGATAACTGTCCGCAGGCCAACTGGCCTCTCAGGATGCAGAAATACCCAATATACAAGAATGTCAGGGCGCGACTGCGCAGGCTGCGCAAGCCCGGCGCACAAGGCACAACCTAAACGTTGCAGCTGCCCACGAAGTGCTGGGCAGCTGGGAAACGGAGTGTGGGCACCACTGTGCCCTTTGAACACAAATCACAGTCACGTGGGGCCCCTTGGGGCTCTAACAAAACTCTGGTGGCCCCCTGAGCCTCGCAGGCTCTAATCAATAAATGCCGTCGTTGGAGTCCCTCGGGACTCTGAACTACTGATGGCCCCGCTGGAGCCTCAGGGCTCTGGAGTAATGCTGCCCTCACGTTGGAGTCCCGCTTCGGGGACTCGTGAGCCTCGCAGGCTCTGGAAACCATGTGCCCCCTTGTTGGAGCCTCGGGGGCTCAATACACCAATGCGGCCCGCGTGGGAGCCTGTGGGGCTCTGAAAACGAATACTTGCCCCCAGAAGCTGGAGTCCCTCGGGACTCGGGGGAATCTGGACGGACGCTGATGCCCCCCCTGAGCCCTGCCGGCTCCGAAATAGCTGGGGGGGTCGCGTTGGAGCGCACACGCGCTCAGCAAACACCTAGGCTGCCTTGCACACCCTCCCGGCCGGAGCCCCACTTACCGGGAAGGAGGCGCCGGTCTCTGGTCGCGGCGGGAGGCTCTCTGCTCCCTGCCGGCGGTGCTGCTCCAGTCCTCTTCTCGGGCCAGGGCACCGGGGCGCAGGGTCGGCTCCTGCCTGCTCCCGGGGCCCAGAAAACAGCCGTGAGTCCTTTGGAAGGAGGCGGGGTAGGCTCCCGCCCTCCTACTTCCGGTTGTCCCGGAGTCCCGCCTGCAGCCTGCCTGACTTCCTGTGAGCCCGGCCGCGGCGGTGATTTCAGAACTCGGCAATAAGAGGGGTAGGCTCCCTCGTTACAGTGGATGTACGGCGGGGTGGGCACCCGCCGTAAAATAAACAAATAAGCGGGGTGGGCACCCGCCAACGAGCACGGCAAGGTCCCTGGCAGGGTGGGCACCTGCCAGGGGATTTCAGGATCTGAAAAGACGGGGCAAACGCCGGGTGAGCACCGGCTTTCAGAAATAAAGCGCTCCGGTGCTAAACGGCAAATAAAAGCGCTTCCAGGCGCTTGAGGGACACAAAGAGCTCCCAGCGCTTAGGCATAAAAATAAAACACCACAAAGTCCAGCAAAGTTCTTCCCTGCATGCAGCAGGGCAGGGGTGGGGGGCAAGGCTGGACCCAGAGCCAGCTCACTGGGCCTCCAGGCAGGGAGGTAGTCCAAGTGGCGGTCCTCTGGTCCAGCAGCAGCAGCAGCAGCCCCCCTCAGGTAAGATCCTGGCAGAGAACAGTTTCTGTGGGGACACAGCCCCATTTTTATACAGGCCAACCCTTTGTTCTGGGTTCAGGGTGAGGGGGAAAACCAGTCGCAGCTGGTTGGGGAGCACCCTTGATGTGCTCAGCCCCTCACTCTATTCACTGGGAGGGCTAGGGTCGTCAGTCGCACCACAGGGGGCGGGGCCAGCATTGTGTTTGGAAAACCCTGTCCTATTCAGGACCCAGGTGGACTCCTCCCACCCATCTAGCTGCTGATCTCCCCATTCACCACTGGGTGACTCATCCTGACACTGGGGAATCCCTAGCCCGTCACATGACATGACCAGCCAATCACGCGACAGACATACTGCACACAGAAGTGCCCACTTCTAGAAATGGCACTTCCACACTAGGTACATACACGCCGCACACATCATCGCGCAGCATTCACTCCCACGAGTCCGCACATACCAAACTCGGGCCTGCACACCCCACGCATCAGGAACTACTAGGGACACATACATTCCCCATGCATTCCTATGGGAGGGCAGGCCTATCTCACCACATGCACTCAGAGCACGCACGCACTTTACCCTGGGACACAGGGAAAGTGCGCAGAAACCAAACAATCACCACACCAAGTCACCAGTAAAAATCAAAAAAGTTCAGGGGTGAACCTGCCAGAAGGGCCAAGTCCAACACAACCCCCTTCCAGCCAAAACGCAGGGCAGCCCAATCACCACCGTGATGGACCTCCCTGCTTGGGGCGATAGAACACGGACGCGGGCCCGCAACTGCAGGGACACCCTCCGGTTCTACGCCACGGCGAACCCATGGAATTCTTTCTAACACCACTGTCTGGACCAACTGGGCTACCCCACTGGTACTCCCAAGCTGTCCGCGGCCAAGACCAGGCCCTAGGCCACCCAGGTGCCACTGGTCGTTGCCTAACCACAGAGTGGGGGGTAGTAACCCCTGGCACATAGCGGCCATTTTCCACTCTTCCTCTCTGAAAGACAGGACTAGACTGCCACTGGTTCTCCAGCCTAGGGTCTACACCCTCAGGCGGACCAGGAGTCTCAGGGAAGGCTCTCCTCCCCCTACCTCTTCTCCTAGAGTTCCTCCTCCTCTGGCGAGGGGTACACCTAGAACGCCATTCCAACCCAGGGTTTAACCCCTCAGGTTGTACCGGGGGCAGAGGTGGGCTCTCCCACCCTCTGCACCCCCTTCCAGAACCCTGCTCCCTACCAACTGGGGCGGTACCTCTGGAAGAAGAACTGGTCGGGACGCTGATTACAGACGTCCCACCCTTCAGGTCAGGCTGATCCCGAACCTGGCCTTCCAACCTCTGGCCTAGAACCTTTGGTGGAATAATTGCCTGGCACTCCAGGACTTCTGGGGATCTCCACTCCATCCCCCTGAGGCTATCAAATGACACGTATGTCGAGCGACTGTCTGTCTGGCGCTGATCTCCCGTCCCCTGTCCACCTGACAGTGCGCGGAGATCCCCCAGAACAGAAGTGGTGTCACCCTGGTCACTACACGGGAACCTAGCCCAACTGGGAAGTCCCTGACCCACCGGCTCTTCCACTGGGGAACTCATCCCCCAATCACTCACGCTGGACTCCTGTACCCTCCCTACCGGAGCGGTACCGCCAGACTCCAGAACCACAGGAGCCCTGGTTACAGGTGCCCCAGGTCCTCCACTCACTAAGAGATCTTCCTCAAGTGGACTAACAGGACAGCCTAGGTCCCCAACTTGGTGTTCCCTCATGAAACCATCCAAGTCCTGAGGCAGGGTTTCGGGCGTCTGGGGACCCTCGGTCACCCCCTCACTCCTGCTCCACTGAGCCAGGCAGCGAGCCCCTACACCCTCCTCGCTGTCCTGGGACCTAGCTGGGCTACACTGAGCCTCCTCCACCACGCTGGGCTGGAGGATCTCTGACCCACTATTGTTGGAATCACTCACTAATGACACTAGAGAACCTCTGGCCCTTTCCCAGAGGTCTGCTTCCTCTGCAAGTTCAAATGGACAAAAAGAGTTATACCTTAACAGGTGTTGGCGCAACCCTGGAGAACAACTACTGAGCATCTGCTCCTTGATAATCATATTTAGTACTCCATCCAAATCCTGCTCTGGGTTAAACACCAACCAGTCCACCAGGGCATCATGACATTCCTCCACAGCCTCCTCCCAAGACTGGTGAGACAGCTTCTTACTGCCCCTGAACTTCAACCTACATTCCTCCTCTCGGGAACAAGGTACCACACTCGGGGAACTGGGACTGGGACTCTCTATACTGCACTTTATATCGCTGCCCCCACTGGACTCCACCCTCACTGGGGAATCCAGAAAACTACCACTATGCTCAGGGGACAGGGAAAGGGATGAGGCGCTATCTCCTACACTGGACCCAGCAAGGGACTCCCTACCTACGGGGTCCTCACTCTCTACTGGAGTCCAGGTACTGTCATCTTCTTCTAAATCTTCAGGGCTCCCCACAGACCCACCACCCTCCAGGTGTGAGGCCCGGGCCCTGTCTTCCTCACTGCGCTCACGTTTCCATTCATCTGCTTGCCATCCAATCATGTAGTTCCTCAATTCGTACACAGTGTCTGACTCGCTCACCCCTATGTTTCTCTCTCTACAGAACCTTTCCAACTCCTGCATACTGTAATAAACTAGATCACTGAGATCAAAAGCAGGCTCCATTCTGGCAGACGTTCTAGAGAAAAGATCACACAGGGAACCTAGGGGTCTGAGTTTAACAGGAGTACACAATTCACAAAAAGATTCAGCAAGCTCTCTAACCCAGAGAACTCACACTCACTTGCCTAGTGCCACTCACCACTCATCCACACACAACCCTCCCCTCGGACTGGTAAGGCAGTTTCTACCACCCCTGATTCCTCAACCTGACCACCACGTGACACAGGTACCAACTCTGGGCGCAGGGCGGGGGACAAATGTACAGGACACTATTACGCTGCCACCACTGGATCCCACCCTCTGGTGAATCCAGAAAACACAATGCACTAAGGGGGATGATCTACCCTCCCGAGCTAGGGACGCCTAACTCACAGTGCACAAAACCACATTTCCAAAGAAATGACAATTAAAAACAATTTTAAAACAATAATCCCTATACCATGTGATTTATCTAAATGCAGAGTTTTGTAGTGCGGCCAGTTGCTGCTGCGGTACAGCGCAAACGCAAGTCCAAATCCCACCGCTGATCACCAATGTTAGAAATGGGATTTCTGGCTGGCTAAGGCTTGCGCCAAAGTCAGGCAGAAACCACCACTCTAGTCAGGGCAAGGAAGTTACACACCAAAGATAACCCCTGCTCACCCCCTTGGTAGCTTGGCACGAGCAGACAGGCTTATCCCTGAGGCGATGTGTAAAGCGTTTGCGCGCGCACCCAGCAACAACACCCAAGGCCCACCACAAAGGAAACTCCACACAAGGTATTATATAAAAATAACCTTTGTATTATACACAACACATTAGAGAAAAACACACACTTTACAATGTGCCAACAGGCACGGGCAGAATTTACAAGGGATTATATATACAGGGGACAGGGCCACATGGACCACTGTCAGGAATTAGCACTTTGTAGGAATAGCACTTAGAACGTAGGAATAATATTTGAGAACATAGCACACAATCACTGTAGCACTAAAAATAGAACATGTAGCACACAACCAGTAACTACTGGTATCAGAACGTACCACCTACGCAACCCTAACCACCTTTAGGAATACCACGCAGGGAACTAGGACCTCACTAGTACCACCTGTACTAAGGAGAAAACAACCACCTAAGTATCACTCTACCTGTAGGGGTCTAAGCACATAAACACAGGATGCATAAAATACATTTAGAGGTGTAAACACAATTCAGGACAGAAAATATCATGAAGGCATTGCGCAGGGGCAAAAAGTACATGTATGAAAATCACCAAGTGCCCTAGGGGAGGGCACAACACAAGATAACTGTCCGCAGGCCAACTGGCCTCTCAGGATGCAGAAATACCCAATATACAAGAATGTCAGGGCGCGACTGCGCAGGCTGCGCAAGCCCGGCGCACAAGGCACAACCTAAACGTTGCAGCTGCCCACGAAGTGCTGGGCAGCTGGGAAACGGAGCGTGGGCACCACTGTGCCCTTTGAACACAAATCACAGTCACGTGGGGCCCCTTGGGGCTCTAACAAAACTCTGGTGGCCCCCTGAGCCTCGCAGGCTCTAATCAATAAATGCCGTCGTTGGAGTCCCTCGGGACTCTGAACTACTGATGGCCCCGCTGGAGCCTCAGGGCTCTGGAGTAATGCTGCCCTCACGTTGGAGTCCCGCTTCGGGGACTCGTGAGCCTCGCAGGCTCTGGAAACAATGTGCCCCCTTGTTGGAGCCTCGGGGGCTCAATACACCAATGCGGCCCGCGTGGGAGCCTGTGGGGCTCTGAAAACGAATACTTGCCCCCAGAAGCTGGAGTCCCTCGGGACTCGGGGGAATCTGGACGGACGCTGATGCCCCCCCTGAGCCCTGCCGGCTCCGAAATAGCTGGGGGGGTCGCGTTGGAGCGCACACGCGCTCAGCAAACACCTAGGCTGCCTTGCACACCCTCCCGGCCGGAGCCCCACTTACCGGGAAGGAGGCGCCGGTCTCTGGTCGCGGCGGGAGGCTCTCTGCTCCCTGCCGGCGGTGCTGCTCCAGTCCTCTTCTCGGGCCAGGGCACCGGGGCGCAGGGTCGGCTCCTGCCTGCTCCCGGGGCCCAGAAAACAGCCGTGAGTCCTTTGGAAGGAGGCGGGGTAGGCTCCCGCCCTCCTACTTCCGGTTGTCCCGGAGTCCCGCCTGCAGCCTGCCTGACTTCCTGTGAGCCCGGCCGCGGCGGTGATTTCAGAACTCGGCAATAAGAGGGGTAGGCTCCCTCGTTACAGTGGATGTACGGCGGGGTGGGCACCCGCCGTAAAATAAACAAATAAGCGGGGTGGGCACCCGCCAACGAGCACGGCAAGGTCCCTGGCAGGGTGGGCACCTGCCAGGGGATTTCAGGATCTGAAAAGACGGGGCAAACGCCGGGTGGGCACCGGCTTTCAGAAATAAAGCGCTCCGGCGCTAAACGGCAAATAAAAGCGCTTCCAGGCGCTTGAGGGACACAAAGCGCTCCCAGCGCTTAGGCATAAAAATAAAACACCACAAAGTCCAGCAAAGTTCTTCCCTGCATGCAGCAGGGCAGGGGTGGGGGGCAAGGCTGGACCCAGAGCCAGCTCACTGGGCCTCCAGGCAGGGAGGTAGTCCAAGTGGCGGTCCTCTGGTCCAGCAGCAGCAGCAGCAGCCCCCCTCAGGTAAGATCCTGGCAGAGAACAGTTTCTGTGGGGACACAGCCCCATTTTTATACAGGCCAACCCTTTGTTCTGGGTTCAGGGTGAGGGGGAAAACCAGTCGCAGCTGGTTGGGGAGCACCCTTGATGTGCTCAGCCCCTCACTCTATTCACTGGGAGGGCTAGGGTCGTCAGTCGCACCACAGGGGGCGGGGCCAGCATTGTGTTTGGAAAACCCTGTCCTATTCAGGACCCAGGTGGACTCCTCCCACCCATCTAGCTGCTGATCTCCCCATTCACCACTGGGTGACTCATCCTGACACTGGGGAATCCCTAGCCCGTCACATGACATGACCAGCCAATCACGCGACAGACATACTGCACACAGAAGTGCCCACTTCTAGAAGTGGCACTTCCACACTAGGTACATACACGCCGCACACATCATCGCGCAGCATTCACTCCCACGAGTCCGCACATACCAAACTCGGGCCTGCACACCCCACGCATCAGGAACTACTAGGGACACATACATTCCCCATGCATTCCTATGGGAGGGCAGGCCTATCTCACCACATGCACTCAGAGCACGCACGCACTTTACCCTGGGACACAGGGAAAGTGCGCAGAAACCAAACAATCACCACACCAAGTCACCAGTAAAAATCAAAAAAGTTCAGGGGTGAACCTGCCAGAAGGGCCAAGTCCAACAATTGTCTTGGTACTGTCCCAGGTCTAATACAACTTCATATATTTTATTTACCAGTGTTTCTCTCATTTGGGTGATTGCAGGTAGAATGTTATCTAATTTGGCATGTGTGTGATTCATCTTGGCTACTATGATCTGACTCCTGTTCGTGTCCTTCGGTAGACTAGATGCTTGTGGTGGGCTCATTGCTATTGCCCACTTTGTCTGGTGCCTTCATCGCTATTTGGGTGCCACATTATCCAACAAACTTATGATGGAGATAATCCTGATATCACCACAAAGGTGGTGCTCCCCACGAGGAGGCCCGCCGCTGCTGCTAAGACAGAGGAGGTCTAAAAAAATGATGCAAATTTAGTGATCCCTCCGAAAGGACGTGCACAGTCACACTGCTTCAATCGCTGCAGCAGTGGGAGTCGGAGGCAATCCGCTCCATGGTACAGTTCTAGGTCCCGGCCTCATACATATTTTTGTGGAGGATGCATGCATTTATCCCAAGGTGCAGAGATGTAAATGCGGATCAACCATAGCACACCGTCATTACCCTTAGAGATCCGCGTGCGCCGCTTCTCGGATAGTGCCGCATCCAAAGTGAGAGGCGCTAGACGGACAGCTCATCAGTCAGGCATACCATTAGAAGGTGGATTATTAGTAGGGGTAAGTATGCACTAGAAACAAGGCCACAAACGCAATATAGGGTCCAGACAAAGTCTCAATAAATTATTCCCTTGCTCAACCTTTGGCAGTTGGCAATGAGCAGGCAGGCTTAACTTAGGAGACAGGTGTGTAAAGCATTTTAAAACACTAATACAATATATAAGTAAGACACAACACACAATAAAAATCCACAACCAATTTATAAAAATAGGGCATGTTTATATGATTAAAATGACACCAAAACAACAGAAATCCACTATACGGAACCAGAGATATGAATTTTTAAAGAATAAACACTTTCTAGTGCATAAAAACATATTGCGCCAATTTGGAACCTCGGGTTACGCTTGACCAGGACAAATTTAAAGTTTGAGGCTAACTGTGATGGAGCCCTAGTCGGATACACTAAGCGGGAGGCCTTGGTCAAAATTTCCCCTTCGCACTTAGAAACTTTTCTGGAGGATTTTCTTTTGACGTCTGGTGGGCTTCTCCAGCAGGCTGGATTTGCAGCGGCCTCGTCAGCTTGGTTCCGCGGGAGCCGCCAGTCAACTCTTGAGCCCCGGAGCCTTCAGCGGGACCAACCTGAGATTAAGGCTGGGTCGCGGTGTGAGGTAGTCGGCGTGACTCTCTACGTTGGGTCGGTCACCTTATGGAGCTTTTTTCAAAAGTTGCTCTAAACTTCTGGAACTTCTACCTGAAGTACCTCTTGAGGGTTCAAAGTGTTCACAACACAATTCCAAGGTTCCAGAGTCTCTAAATTGCTCCTTGGAAGTTGGGTCTACACTTCCCACAATGCACCTGGTCAAATCCTTAAAAGTCCACTGGACGCAGTACAGCCTGGGGACTCCTCGGAGTGGGGGGCGAGATGGTGCAGGTGAGCTCCGTTAACTTGTTGCTTTCAGGGAGTCCACTCCTTAATCTTTTTTGAAGCAAGGCAAATTTCTCAGTGGGATACAGGGTACCACCCAAACGCATGACAGCTTCCTCCAAAGTGCGCCATATTCTTGTCCCAGAAAGCACTGTACTTTAAAATTCAAGATGGAGAATTTCTCTTCTTGGGAGTAAGAGCTAGCTAATCCAACCCACTGGTGTGGCTCATTTCCTTTAACACTCCCTTTCCAGACCTCCTGCAAATTCCATCCCTAAGGAGCCCATCTGCCTGGGGGGTGCAGGATGAGGGAGTAGGTCTGGCTGGCATTCCTCACTGTCCTGCTCTCTTTGATGCCCAGTTTGATTTACACAGCCCCCCTCCTTGTCTATTTTCTGCTGCTGGAGAGCTTCCTCATTCGATAACCTCTGTCTCTGTGCAGGCCACTTATCACCTCATCAAAGCAGGTTGGTCAAACCTGCTAAAGGCTGGCCAGTCAGGAGAGGCTGCTAGAAGGCTGCATTTTGACTCACAGAAAAGAAAGTCAGTGGTGTCATGCTTGTTCTAAGGGTGGCGAGGCCGGGGAAGGAGGGTACAAAAAACGAATTATAATAAATTAACTTACCTTAGTGAAGCGTGACCTCCTCCTCCCTCGGATTTCTTCCAGGAATCTCCCAATGCAGGAAACTTCACTACCAAATCCTGGCGCTGCTTTCACAGTATGAAAGCAGCACCAAAATTGGATAGAGCAGGCTCTCCGACATCTCCTAAGAGCTCTGGAGGCCTGTGCTTTTTCTAACCCAGCTATCTAAGACAGCTAAGTTAGAGAACTTTAAACTTCACATGCCTGGCTAGCCGTGTCAAGACAGCTGGCCAAACATGCAAGAGTATTTTAAAGCAAAAAGCTCCCAGCTACTGCCAATCGGCAGCGCTAGCCCCGCCCTGTCCTGACCTGACCCTTAGTTCAGGCTGGGTTGCTGGAAAATAAAACGGTAATAAATATACTTTATTACTGTTTTATTTTTCTGCTCTGGGGCTTGTGGGGCGATGCTCCTCCGCTAAAATGAGAAGCCCCTGAAGAAAGTTATATAACTTCCTTTCTGTATGAGTTATGATTAGGGCTCCCGGTTTTATGGTATTTATTTTTTTGACATTTCCGTCTGTATTTATCCATATTTATTTTTTGGGCATTTTTTCTGTATTTATCCACATTTATTTTTGCCACAAGCAAAAGACAACGCTACAGCTAGTATTTTTCCACATTTATTTAAATTGACAATGCACACATGCGCTCACTTAAACTAGCGATTTGTTGTGGCTTTTAGCAGTGCTTTAAATGGTCCGGTACTGAGTAATTTGAAAAGGAGAGTACCTGTGCTTCTCAGTTCTGCTATAAAAACACTTTAGCATAGTGAATGGGTCAAAATATGCGTAGAATGACGTGTTGAGAAAACATAGTAATATTGATACCAACGTGTGTACATCGAAGTGGCAAGGGGAGGTTGGGATTAACAAAGAGATCTGTGGTTTCTAAATATTCCATCCCTGAAGATCATCCTTTGGTAAACTAATAACTACTGCTCGATATTCAGTGGATCGAGTCAGTCTTGGATAGGATGGTTGTGGCCATGAGAGCGGCTGTAGCCTCTTCTGCAGGAAAAATAACCCAGTTGGGTAGTCTGTGTCTGTGAAAGCGTAAAGGAACCCAATGAGACTGGCCTTCTGATGGTTGTTAAGAATAAAGTCAGTCATAGTATCCATTTTTTTAATATCCCCATTTTAGGATATGAGCTGGATAGAGTCGAATAATTTGTATAGACAACGCGAAAAAAAAAGTGACAGGCTCGTAAATCCTGAACAGTGTCCACGTCTCCCAGAATAGCGCACCTGAGCAATAAAACGAAGGGCTCAGCAGTTGCTCGAAATAAAATCAGCCCGAGTCGTCACATTCCCTTTTTATAATATGGTGCGGATAGGAGTCTAATAATTTGTACTGACAGCTCGAGGAAGACGGTGGCAAATCCATAAATACTAAACTGCGCCTCTACCTCCCAGAATATGCACACCTGTGCTATAATCTCAGGACCTCAATTTCGCTTCCCGGTTTCACCACCTCATACCTCTTTTACAGTATGTTAAGTGTACAAATGCTCACCTAGGCAAAAGCCATAAAAAACACCTTAAAATTTGGTCTGAAGTAATGCGCCACGCAGGGACATCTTAAGGATTTTGGGGGCCCTGGGCCAAACATATTTTGGGGGCCCCTGTTCAGAACAGCTTTGAATTTATGATCCAATTTGAGCCCCTGTTTAAGCACACAGTTTCCGCTTCCTCAGCGGCGTTAGCGATCTTGTTTGCATCATAGGCACTAGCCTATATATTCCCGATCTAAATGGACGCGTGCAGCTGACAGCGGTCGGAATTAGTGTTTCCTGCCCTGCTCGTAGTTTCTCTTTATACTTTTTAAAATGTATATGTGTGGCTGAATTACTCTGTGCTTTTTAACAATTTCTCCTACCTACGAGCACTTGCACTTTACTTGATTCTGCTTACCTACACCTCCTCAGCTGCTTCGATTCACATCTCGGTTTTCCTCCAGTCCTGGTCCGCCACGGCTGATATGCCGATTGTGCGGAGGGCTGTGGCTACTATAAGGCTCCTCACTTCCACCCACGTAGTTTCCACTTCCTCAGCTGCGCTAGCGATCCAGTTTGCATCATAGGCATTAGTCTATATATTCCTGATGCAAAAGGATGCGCGCAGTGGGCGCGCCGCCGGCGTGTCGAAGGCGCACCAAAGGCAAGCCCGTCTGCGTCCGGAGGCTTCTGACGCCGGCCCTGCTACCCAGTTCCCCTCCGGTGAGTTTCTTCCACTATATTACAATAGGGAAGCACTGCTTAGCCTTAGGCGGCTACCATTATGTCAGAGTACAGCGGCTGATCCGAGCTTGGAGGTAGACTTTCGATGCAATAAGTGCAACTGGTCTCGCCTCCATCCCAGGAAACCCACACCCAAGATCCTCCCATGCAACAATAAGTGTAAAAACAATAAGAAAACAAAGGACTTAAAGGCCACCCTTTTAAATTGTTGCTCTATGCAAAAGCATGAACCACACTTTCATGGTCTACTTTTAGACGAACAGCCTGATCTTTTATTTCTCACTGAGACCTGGCTGTCTGAAGCCTCTAACCCTACCATCACCTCGGCCATCCCTACGGGTTATAAAATCCTTAGGAGGGACCGACCGAGTGGGAAGAGGGCGCTGTCACCATAATTTACAATCAATTACTAGACTGCTCTCCCATCCCAATGGAAAACATTGAGGGCGCAGAGTCCTTAGACTTCGACTGTACCTTCTTTCCCCATCATAGCATAGCTGATGTTCTAATTTACAGACCACCCAGTGCAATTGGAAATGTTATTACTATGCTTAATACAGCCACCACTTCCCTGGCCTTAAAATACAACAACTGCCTTATTCTGGGAAATTTCAATATACATATGGACAATGGAAAAGACCCTCAACCAATTTCCTTGTTGGAGACGCTGCAGGCCTGCAACACGTTTCCATCTATTTCTTCGGCCACCCATGAGAAGGGCCATACCCTAGCCAAATCTTTCACAACCTTGACATATCAGTAAGCTTACCTCTTCCCATTACCTGGTCTGACCACCTCCTATTAAAATTCGTCATTCCCAACTCTGCCACAGCCCCTCGGGCTAACGCAGGGAAGAGGGTTCCTAATTACAGGACGTTTCATAAAATATCCATCCCGATGTTAGCAGCTGTCCTTGGTTGTACCTCACTGGAGCTGTCTGGCTGCCCCGACTCGGATGCTCTCTCAATAGATTCATGGCTCCGAACTAACATTGATGCAACGGTACTGGTTTTTTCCTACTCCTTAAGGAGTTCGCCCCCACCAGCTCCATGGTTTAACGATTCCCTCAGATCTAGCAAAAGAAATTGTAGAAAAATGGAACGTAAATGGTGTAAATCCTATCTACCTGTGGACAGGAAGGTGTATAAAGACAACTTAAAAGCTCATTAGATTCTCGTGAAGGCAGCCAAGAAAAACTTCTTTCAAACCAAGATAGAAAATGCCCAAAATAAGAGTAAGGTAATCTTTAGCATAGTTAAATCCTTTAACGCCCCGAAAGCTGGCACAAAGGAAGGGCCATGCACGCAAGAATGGTCTAAGCAAATAGCTCAATTCTTCCACAAAAAGATCCCCGTGATCGAACAAGCCTTCACTAACATCTCAGAGGAAGAACTGACCTTCTACCTTAGTTCTAATAGCAAATTCCACCTCTTGGATCCTCCATCTCTACTAGCTTTCCATGAGTTTCAGCTTGAAGAGTCACTGACCCTTCTCCAAAGCATTAAGTCTGGCTCTCCTACCAACCCATGTCCAGCGAATATCCTGAACCTATTAGCTTCCACCATAAACCCCACTGTAAACCAGCTCTTTAATGCTTCCCTCATGCCGAAATTATGGAAGAATGCTAAGATTCTTCCACTGATAAAAAAGACTAACGCCAAACCGACGGACCCTGCCAACTACAGGCCAATCTCCCATCTTTTGTCCCTCACCAAAGTATTAGAGAAGCATGTAAACAAGGCCCTCCAAAAACACATTGAAGATGGGAAGCTCCTTCATGTGTCCCATTCCGGTTTTAGGGCTAACTACAGTACGGAGTCCGCTCTGCTGGAATTGACTCAATATCTCAAGGGTAAGCTGGACCAGGGAGGCAAGGCTGTTCAGATACTGTTCGATCTGTCGGCGGCCTTCAATACGGTCCCAATTGAGAGGCTCCTGGAGAGACTTCCTAACATCCAGGAGCCATAACATGGATGTCATCCTTCTTGGCAAATGGATCTCAGGACATCTGGCTCCCCCTTTCTCATCCCCGGTTCCATCCATGAATGTAGGTGTCCCTCAGGGCTCCATTCTTAGTGCTACCCTTTTTAATCTATATCTATCCCCCCTTGCATTTCTAGTAGAGGAAGAGGGCGCCAAAATTGTTTCCTATGCTGATGATACTCAGCTGATTTTTATGTGTGAAAAAGGAACCAACTTTGACGGGGCAATGATTAGGTCTTGCCTCACAAAGGTTTTTAACTGGCTGAAGATCAATCAGTTGAAGTGCAATCCTGACAAAAGTGAAGTTGTTTTCTTTGGTAATCCAGAAACTTCTGACTGAAGCTCTTGGTGGCCAAAAGATCTGCCATCCCCACCCGCGGAAACGGAGAAAGTCAAAAACTTAGGAATTGTCATAGAAAAGACAATCTCCATGCGCTTTCAAATCTAAAATCTAACTGGCGCTTTGTTTGGCATACTCCGGATGCAAAAAATATTCCTGCCACTGTTGCTGCTTGAGAGCAGAAAGATCGTGATGCAGGCTCTGGTGACATCAAAGCTTGACTATGTCAACAGCTTGTACCTTGGTCTTCCCAAATCCCTTATTCTGCACCTACAAGTGGTACAAAACACGGCGGCCAGGGCCATCCTGAGACCTAAACCCAGATCTAGTATGACCCCTATTCTCAAGTCTCTACACTGGCTCCACATAAAAGAACGTATCGACTTCAAAGCGAGGACCATCTTCTTTAAAGCTTTCCACGGCTTCGGAGCTGTCTACCTAAATAAGCGCGTTAATCGCTATACAACAGCTAGACCCCTAAGATCTTCCAATGCCAACCTAGCCCTCGTGCCTAAAAAATGCTGTGCCCGCACTGGAGGCAGATCCCTCGGCTTTCTAGGTGCAAAATTGTGGAATATAGCCTCTCTGAGTCTCTGAGACTAGCCACAGACCTACTCTCTTTCAGGAAGAACTTAAAAACCTGGATTTTACTAACTGATGGGTCTTTTACGCACGTTTTCCTCCCGCTGTCACGCGCCAGGACACTCTAGTCTGAGTAGTTGCGCACTTTATTAAATACACTATTTCATTTCATTAGTTCCCTGACAGTGCAAAGGAACACTCGTTCAAATTCTAAGGGCCTTATTTATGAGGCTTGCTTCACTTTTATGACGCAAGTGCGTCACTTTTTGTGACGCACCGGCAGCGTAAAAAATGTTTCATGTTGCTCTATATTTGCAAAGTGACGCATCTAGGTAGATGCATCACTTTGAAACTCCTGCACCACATTATACCTGCACCAGGTATAATGTATGCAGGGTGGGTGTTGCCCCTCAAAAAGCCTTGTAGAAGTGGTGCATTGAAATCTATGAGAACTCAGTGCGTCACTTCTAGGACGGCATTGCCTCAATATCTTACACCTGCCTCACAGCAGGCCTAAGACTGACGCAGGCAAGCCCCATGTGAAAGGACACATTGCTGGAGTTGCGTCTATTTTCAGACACACCCCAGCAATGCATCACTTTTGCGCCTACAGATACGTCAGAAATACTGACATATCTGTAACATGATGCGACATGATGCGTCATACAGTAAATATGACGCATCCATCATGTAGCAAGGAGGGTGCACTAAGAAGTGACGCATCCCTGTTTTCACACAGCCATGCATCACTTCTCATAAATAAGGCCCTAAATGTGTTTACATCCAATATTCAGGGATAGTTATGTGTGTTTTCAATATTGCAACACAGCAGCAGCTCAGCAATATTACTGCAAATAATCTATGTAATGCCCTCCCATTTCATATATGTAAGGCCTTGTTTTGATCTAAAAGAAACTTTTTTATGTATATTGCATGAAACATAAACACAACATTTCTCTGCAAAATGGCTATACTAGACTCACAAATAAGGTACATAAAAAAATAAATTAAAGGAAAACAGTATTTAAAACAATCTGTTTAAGAAATATTCAAGGTCATCAGGGCAAGACTCTGGAGAATGGAGCTGACTCTGTCAGGGGGCCCCCTGAAAGGCTGGGGCCCTGGGCCAGAGCCCACTTTGCCCATGCATTAAAACGTCTCTGGCGCCACGGGCAACGGAGGGGCCGCTCTACACAAAAGACCCCGTGGCAGCCCTACACAAGCCATTGGTGACCCACGTGCAACATGAACCTGTGACTTATTGCTCCGTGTTTGAAAACGACCCTTCTGCCTTCCTTTCTCCAGCAGGGATCTCTCAGATTGCGTCACCACTCCGTCACACCACTGCAATGGGATTTGTATGCTCTTGAGTGGCTTTCGAGGGTAGAGCTTTGTGTGTGCCTCGAGCTGCTGTCTTCTTGTTAATTTCCATGTGAAAATTGACATGTCATGAAATTCCTACTGGAAATAACCTATCATTACCCTCTTTGCTCAGTAGAAATCCAATGTCACCATTTCTATTTTTCTATACAGACTACTTATTCTGAATGGAAAGAAAACGCTATCTGACATATAAATACTCCTAATGGCATCAGTGGGCAGAGCTGGGCAACTTATGGGGCCTGGGACAGGAGGAGTCAGGGGCGGTGGGGGAGGCTACGGCATGGGGTGAAAGAACAATAAAGCCTCTTTAACAAGTAAATGGTCTTTCAAAAGACCTGTGAAGTACTCGCGTGTGTGTGTGCCCGGGAAGGAATTTCCAGCAGCAGGAAGGGGGCGTGGCAAGATAACTCTGTATTCGAGCACGGCAGCGTGGCATAATTTTCTAGTATTTTGCCGTTTTTACATATAAATACAGACAAAGGGAAAATTGTTTTCCATCTGTATTTATATGTAAAAATACGTTTAAACGGAGAACCAGGAGCCCTAGTTATAATTCATTCAACAGTGGCACATTGTTGGAGGTTTCAGTACCAATCTTTAAAGTCCTTGAAATATTATTTTAGCTCACTCCTGACTGTAGATACTCTGTGTTACAGCATTCCCATGTTAGCCTATGGAGCTAAAAAGCTACAATGGGGGAAAACTAAATTGGTAGTTTTTCCCTTATCAGGGCTTATAACACATCTCTTAAAATGCCCCAACTTATCTTTAGATGACTACCTACCAAGGGGCATATACGGTGGACTTTAGGGGTGACTTATATGTAAAATAAGGGGATATAATTACAATTTAAAAGCAGCTTACAAAGCAGGGCGTACTTTTAAAATGAAAGTAGGCAACGCAGCAGTGTACACTTAAGTGCCACAAAGCTGCTGGGCCTCTAAACCTACATGTCCTACCATATATGAGGGACTTACAGGTAAGTTGTCAGTACCAATTTTAATTACACCTAATTACCATATACCCTTTTAAATCAGAGCACTGGCCCTAGCAGTTAGAATCAGTTACCACCAGTATCAGTCAAAAATGGGGGTGATCAGGACAAAAAGGATGACTGTCTTACAGGGGTCCCTGCAATCATACTCCCTACTTGCTTCAGAGCAGAGCAGCTGCGGTGCAGATGTACTTCCGCACTATGTTGCCCCTCGTAGGTCACTTGCACCTAGGCCTGCCCTCTTGTGCTGAGCCTACCCCCAAAGTGGTGATCTGCCAGCTACCCTCCGCAGCTGCTGATGTGTCTGCTTGTCCATGAGGCCTTCTCACTTCTAGCCTCACTCCTCAGGATTGCAGGTAGTTATGACTCTGTACAGTGCAGCAACATTGACGACTCCATGACCAGGTTGCCTGAGAATGCTGCAGCCTACTAGGCCCAAGTCTCGATTTTCTAAGATAGTGATGAAATGGGCTGCCTCAGGGACAGTGCAAGCCCAGAAAAAATGTGGCCATGCCCGCAGTGATTTCGGGTAAGGCAGAAGGATTGGTATAACAGCTAACATGTCAGATTATGATAGAGGCCATTAGGAGCTCTGCACTATCCCACCACCATCTTGGGCAGCCAGACCACACCCCATTGAACAATGATTTCTTAACCACAGCTTCATATTCGCCACCACTGCAGCATTAAAACCAGTGGCAGGTGGTGAACCTACAAAGTGCTGGAATGTAAATACTTGCCTCAAACTGAGCTGAGTGAGCGCCACTTCTATTTGGAGGGGTTGCATGGTCCTGAGAACATTTAGAAACAAATAAACAGTGCCAGATTGTACATTTGCACGATTTACGGCATTTAACAGGCTTGTGGCCACCATCTGAAAAGGGCCAACACACAGTTCATACTAAGGTGACATTAGTAGTTAGGCCACAACTCATGTAAAAATACATTTCTTCATATAACCATTATCCACCTCCTTGTGTGGAATCATTCACTGCCTTCCAGGGAAGCAGCACACACTGGGCTACTCAATTCAATTCAAAGTAAGCTTTATTCGATTATTAAAAAAAAACAATCATAAAAGCACAGGACAACAAATATACAACTTACTGAGCAAATTAAACCAAATACAATTTGAGGGAGTCACAATACAAAATTTACGAAAAATAATCTATCGTCTGAACATAAATGTTAAAAAACCGTACTTTTTCTAGCAGCAATAGATTTTAAGATAAACGTGGCAGTAAAAAAACATATGTCTATCTCATTTAAGGTAAACAACAGGGTCAAAGCGGATTTCAAAGTACGAGACCCATATTTTTTAAAAAGTGGTTTCAGATAGACAATGCGCAAATGCATATATAGATTACATGTAAGGAGAAAATGTGTAATACTCTGTTTAGTGGCTCCATCACATGGACAAGGAGCAGTGGGGTATTTTTTTATCGATGGAAAAGCCACCAAATGGTGAACAATACCTAATCTCAGTCGGGTCAATATGAACCGATGCGAGGATCTAGTAACCTGAGATAGGTATGGTTGAAACCCTACAGTATGCTCCTGCGAATAGTAAAAAGCCACGGTTGCAAGCTGCATATTCTTAAAATGGCGGCGTTGAACTTTTTCCCTTAAAAAAATTTGTTTGAAATCTGACTTAGAAAAATCAGACGCATAGTTTGGATTTTCTAAGATATTCACCTTGAAAAAGTCCTTAAAAGTAGTAACCACAAATTTTAACCATGGGATTTGTAGACATTTGTCCAAACAGAGGCAGTCCATAATGATGCTTCTATTAAACCCGGTCTCTTTCTTCAACCAAATCGACCTCCATAACATTAATGGTTTCAGCTCTATCAGGTCGGACAAATAATTCAGCCCCAACTCATTATGAATTAATGAGGTAGGAGCGGACTAGGGCTAACATAATAATTTAAAAAAAAAAGCATTTTCCTCAGTCTGGAGATCTCCGTGGGGGAACCCCTGCGCCATGGAGCGCTACCGAAACACACTTATTTTTATAAATGTGTAACATATCAAATATGCGACGATCCCCCAATTTGATTGCAAATTTTAAAACGCCATAGGCGCATCTGGCCATTTTGGCCTTGACATTTAAAATCTCATTGTGCCACATGCACTTGAAAACATGATGCCAAGGTAACAAAAATTATTTACTAAAAGAATTTTCTGATTCTCAATATGGAAGGATCTCAAGTTCCTTATTTTACATCCGCACGGTAAAATAAAAGTCTTGGAGTTATTAAGTTTTAATTTCCTTTCCTTTATAAAATCAGAGAATCTATTCATTAGTTTTTGTAGACCAATGGGAGTTCTTGAGAGGAGAACCGTGTCATCGGCATAAAGCAGCACAGGTGCCTCCTGTTCCTCAATTTGCGGGGCATCACACTTAACCTTTTTAAGATCAGCTTCTATGGCATTAATGAAAAGGGAAAAAAGTAGGGGTGCCAACACACAGCCTTGCCTAATGCCAAGACTCACCGTGATTTGGTTTGTACATTCTCCTTCTGGGCCATAGCGTATTTTTGCAGACAATTTAGCATAAAGTCGTGCCAAAAAGAAGATGATAGCCTGGGGGGCACCTAGGTCCAAAAGGGTTGACCATAGTAAACCGTGATCTACCAGGTCAAACGCGCTACTAAGATCAGCAAAGCAGGGGAAAAGAGATCCCTGCTTTGCGCGTGTATATTTCCCAATAATGAGATCTAAATTTACACATTGTTCCAGGGTTCCCCGACCTTTCCTGAACCCATATTGTGATTGAGCCAAAATCCCATTATCCTCTGCCCATTCTTCTAGTCTAAACAATAAGACCCGGCTCATAGTTTTTAATGATGAGTCTAAAAGAGATATAGAGCGGTAATTTTTGGCTTCAGACCTAAGGCCCTTTTTGTATATGGGGATTATTATGGACTCCCCCCAAGTCAACGGAATCTTTTCCTCTGCAGCCGCATTAAAAACATTAGATAAGACAGGGCCCCATATAGTTGTGTCGGCTTTGTAAAGATCAATTGGCACTCCGTCTGGCCCGGGAGCTTTCCCTCCTTTGCTACATCTTAAAGCAAGTACTACTTCAGAGGGAGTAATATTAAGGGGGATAATAGGCCATACGACAGTGGATTGGCTAGGCAAACAAGAAATATCACTATGGTTAAAAATAGATGAAAAGTGGAGGACCCAACTTTCCTTACTAACTTGAGAAGTAATTATCGGAGCATCATCATTCCTTAGAAATGGGCTGTTGACAGTATCCCAGAAGAGCTTACTATTAGATAACTCAACCGCAGCCGTCAACTTGTCCCATGCTTCGGCCTGGAGTTCACGTTTCCTACGTTTTAGCTGTTCCTTGTAGGCTATCCTAAGATTAATGATAGAAGACCTATTCCGGGGACTACACAAAAGAGCTTTCTTTAGCTTCTGTAGGGCCTTGGTACAAGCTTTGTCGAACCATCCACTGTTCTGTTTATGTCGCTTTGCATTAGAGGTAGTCAGAACCTTGTTGACATTGTCATTAATTGTACTAAAACATTGTAGGATACCTAAGTGACCAACCTTAGCTTCAAGACACATGCTTATCTCGGGTAGACCGAGAGTAACAATTCTGTTCAAGCACGTGTCTGAGTTAGTGGCAGTCCACTTAATCCTATGGCCATTAGGCCTACTTAAAACAACATCGTTTACAATAGTTTCAGACCCCTGTTTCTTTTGATCCCATAAGGACAGACATAAAATAATACAGTTATGATCACTAACAGATAGGTCCAAAGTCACCGGGGTTCCACAGAGAGTATTAATATTCGTTGAAATAACTAAATGATCAATACAGTACCAGCGCCCCTACCAGTAAATGTAGGAACTGGGTTACCGTGAACATCATTTACACTCTGTAATACTGCTAGGTCATATTTAGCCATAACAGAGTTCAGGAACTTTCCATAGGAGTTATGTGGGAAGTGAACCTCTGGCTCATCACTATCAGCAGCATACCCACAGGCCTCTATTAGGGATAAAGGACAAAGAGGAGTATTGAAATCACCCACTCAAATAACATCAAAATTAATAGAATTATCAGAGCACAGTTTATCAAGGGCGCCCATTAATTCCAAGACCGCAGATAATCGCGTCTGATTAAATAAGTTATTATAATAGTTAATAATCAAAACATTGCGACCATTCTCTGGGCTACTCATTTCTGTGCTTGCCAACTTTATGCTTTGAAAAAGCAAAGCCTTCACCTGGTCCATTCTGTTGCAATGCTTTGTCTGAATGGTACAATATCAGGCAGCGGGCCAAGAATTGCGATACCGTGGTGCTGCCATTGCATCACGCAAGGCGGTGCAAGGCAACACAAGGGGCTTCAGTGGGATTTACTAAGCCACACAAAGCCACTGTGTGTGGCTCTGCACAGCTTAGTAAATCTTGAGTAATGCAATGCAGTGCAAGTCGCTGACTTGCTTTACTCTGCCCTGGGAAGGTGTTCCATGGGTGGAGCTTTTCGCATTCCCAGATTTAGTAAGACTAGTAAACCTGGGAATGCGTCAAAGTGCTACACCAGAACCTTAGATCACTATTCACTGGATCACTGCACACACGCTCTCACAGTGATCCAGTGACACAGAGGCTTTTTCTTATCAGATTAGTTCGATTTCAGGGAATTATACTGTGTTTGCAACCATAACGACTTAAATCTGGTCCGTTCTAACAAGAAACGGTAGACCCCACAAATAAAATCTGAAATGATTGATAGCCCAGTAACAGGCTAAGGCTTCATGCTCTATCACAGAATACCGCTATTCAGCTCCCTTCAATGAGCGAGAAGCAAAACCAATAACTTTCTCACTGCCATCAACCAGGGACCGACCTTTTCTCTTCCGCCCTTTCTTACAATGACACGCCGGGTTCTTTGGTGGGTGTTTCTCAATCAATCGTCGCCAGTATTGTAACTCGTAGACATCGTAACTTCAAAGTTGGTTTATTAATAACACCCACCAGCTGTACATCAACTCCAGCTGGCTCCGTGAACATAACCGTCTCCCCATTCAAGTACATTCTTTTTGATGTCATAACATTCTAATGAGGAGCCATGACTTAAAGGGGAAGTTACAACAAAATCTTTGTAATATATCGGTAACGCTGGGATCTAAGGACCTGTTTGTGATTAAATCTATTGCCTTTAGGTGCCCATTATTTAACAAGTGTTCATATGTATGTAAAATATAGCAAACTACCTCATGATGTTGCATCAAACCAACTAAGTAACACAGTGAAATTGCGTGACTACGAAATCAAAATATGATGTCCAATAGCTCGATCAATTGTGAATATACTTAATGGAAATCATATTTTTCGTTCAATATTTTGCATGTTTTAAAGCTCTGTATTCCACCATGCAGTAATCTCAGGCTGATTTTGTTAGTGGTGAAAGAGAGTAAAGGTACAAGTTTTCCGGGACGAAGAGATCAGTCAAACCAGTCAAGAGAAAGGTCTGCTGGTATAAGGCATGTTGAAGCTTGAGATTATTCACCGATGTCCTTTGAGAGATGGAATAGGAAGGCATTGTCCAGTTTTAGCATTAAGTCGTATGGCACAGTGAAACTAAAGTGCGAACAAAGGTACAACTAATAGGCTTATTTACAAGCCGGTTGCGCCACTGGTGCATCCCTTTTATTGATGCACCGGCAGCGCAATGGGCTTCCCCATATTTACAAGGTAACGTAAAGTCACCCTGAGTGACTTTTCATGGCCATGTAAATATGTGCCCCTTTCACACACTACTTTGCGTGACAGGGATGTTCCATGGGTGTTGCTGTGGGTGTTCTCACGCAACTGTCATGGAACTTGACACATTCCCAGATTTACAACATTTTGTGAAACAGGGAATGCTTCAGAATCCTTCGCTTTCCCAGGGGAGGCGTTAGAATGGTGTAACGAGGATAAATACTTTTATTTCGCCTCGTTTTTTCCAATTGCAGCACACATAGAGAGAGGAAATCCTTCCTGCACAAAAACAATCATCCCCGCAGCACAGGCACCCTTGAAAAATGACACAAGGGTGCCTGTGCTGGCGCATGGCAGGCAATTGTGCGGGGGCGCAGGGTAAAGCATAGGGATGCATCATATTGTTGTTAATACAAAGCATCCCTGTGCTTTGTAAATGATGCAACACGGTGCAGCAAAATTGCTTGCAATGCCACACCGTTTTCCTGTAGATGAGGCCACCAATATTTAAGCAGATGGCATTACTACATCGTTATGGTTATTACATATAAGATTGCGAGTACAGAGGAACCTCTTTGAGAGTGTCTACGATGAAGCACAATCTATGTCTGGGAGATACTCACTGACTGAAGCTATTTAACACTTTTTTTTTTTCTTTTTTTTTTTGAAAACCTTTATTGACATTTCAAGCAATTACACATATGGGCCTACAACCCCCGGGGCCGGCCGCTAAACAATCAGAATAACAGAAAGCAGGTCTATCACAATCAGTACCTCGGGGAGCAAAATCTCGACACTAGCATACTCCCAGTCTCTGAACAGCCCAGGTAGGAGACCAGGATAATCAAGGTTTACATTTTATAATAGAAAAGAATGGAAGGATCAGGTGCCAAACAGTTTCCCAGCAGCGAAAAATGGCAGGCAGAACGATGAACGTAAACAATACACAGCAGTCTATCTAAGCAATGGCGCTGAAACAGTAAGTTCAGGATGTGGAGGAATAACACGGCCATTTGCGCCTGCAACCCCCTGCCCCAAGACCCAGGAAACTCCACGGAAATTATGGCACTCCGGAAACAGCAGTGATTAACAACAAAGGAGTACTACCATGCTGATCCCAGAAAAAGACAAAGAAGAATAAGAGAAGAAAAGGAGGCCATAGAAAAAGGAGGTGAAAGACTAAAGGATCCCCCCCCCCAACCCCCCACCCTGCACCTCTGCAGATGAGTACGGCCCCCCCCCCAGCAGTGTGCCTGTCGCCCCGGAACCAGACCCGAAATATAGAAGAACAGAGACGGGGGGGTAGAGAGAGTATTAATAAACTGGAGGAGGGCCTGCAAAACACGCCCCCGGCTTCTCCCTCCCGCACCACACGGTTTCCCATAAAGCATACAATAAAGAACACAAAATCGACCCTGTCAAAGAGGAGTAAGGAGGATTACGCACTTGGTACACTAACAATTATGCCATGAGAGCACACAACTCCCGAGCCCGCCCGCCTAGTAGGTGACCACCTCGGAAGGGTCAGCATCATCCTTGGCCACTCTTTGCAAACCCACCCATGCATACCCCTCGTCCCAGTGCCATGTCCAATGTTACCAGGAAGAGAAGTGTCCAATAAAACTCAGGAAGCGACACACACAGGTAGGGTAGAGGGCTCTGAAGATCGACACAGTCAGCTCTAGGGAGGATCGTCTTTCCCGATGCCGAGCCAGGATTTACACTGCACACCAGGCCCAGGAAGGCGGAATCAGCCAGGGCGGGCGACCGTTGCTTAGACGTTGCCTGGGTCGTCGGAGACCGCGCACGGGACAAGGCCACCACCCCCCGCTCAGATCCGAAACCTCCGGAACAGACCAAATCCACAGCCAGCTGATCGCACGTTGATATACTGTCCGGAGAGTCCAGGTGTGTACTATTCACAGGGGCGGCCACGACACTGTCCCCTCGTGCGCGGCGTGAGAAGTCCCAGTGTACCTGGGGATAGGCAGGCGGCAACTGTTCCGACGCTGATGTCACTCCATCGAGCTTGCTCCCCAACACCCAGGCTCCGTGAATCAGGGTGGAGTGAAGGGCACCGAGAGCCTCGAGAAGGTCACCATACCCCAGCACAGCTCCCGGCGCTCGCTCCGCTACGCTCCTCAGAGTCACACCCTCCCAATCCTGCTGCAACCCAGTGTACAGGATGGTGGACTCTGGCATACCAAAATGGCCGCTGGGTAGGTCCATCCCAGATCGGGACCGGGGCTCAGACACAAGCGCCTCGGGTTCCATGGCACCGGTAACTGGGTTCCGAGGGCAGGCAAGCAATGTGTCCGGTGTGTGGTCACGGGCCACAGTCGTCCCCACCACGGACCAGCGCCCGCGAAAATCCGGGAGCAGCCCGCAAGAATCGGGAAAAGTTACGGGCGGCGTCCGGGCAGCTCACCGGCGAAGGCTGAAGCAATCACCGAAGAGTCCTGTAGTTGCCACCTCAGGCACGCACTTGTTCAGCTACGCTTAGTGGTAGGAGCGACCACGGCGAAGCGCAGTCCGACATTCGCACCACTCCGGCAGTCCGACCCCACCCAGTCACCAAAGGCCGTTGTTGTTGCACTGCCGCCCGGCCACGGCGTTCACTCGAGATCCTGGCTCCGGGGCTGCACAGGCCGCAAACTTCAGACGGACATTTCTCCGACGGTACCGCTGCCAGAAACTTCGGGGTCACACGGCCGGTTGCCGCTCGCGTTCACCAACACGGGTAGATAGCGCAGGCTAAGGATCTCGTGCAGGATATCTGTGCGGGGTGCGGAGGTTCACGGAGCCGGGAGCCTACGCTGCCGTCCCGGTCGCCATCTTGGCTCCTCCTCTATTTAACACTTTTTAGCATTGAAGACTCCGGATAGTCTTGAAATTGAACTTTATTGAGAGTTTAACAGAATGCAGTAAAGGTGAGAAAGGGAACCATGCTTCAACCTTTATGAAGGATTGGCCTTAGACTGCTCACTCCCTTAATGTTGGGAATTATACCATGATCTGTGATGAACCACATGCCCGTCTTGCTGGGATACCTCTGGGAGAGGACTTTGGAAAATCCCTGCTGTGATGCATGAGTCTTTAGAAAGATCTCGACTACTTGTCATGAAATTATTACCTCTGTTCTCCTACATGGAGTCTGAGATTGTGAATTCAAGATTTCACCTGCACCTACTCACCCACACAGCAAAGCCATACATGCCATTATATACAAATATTTAAAAAGCAGTATGATTGGTAAACTTATTTTTTATTGTTAGGGTGCTCATCTCCCTGTGGCAATTCTGGAAGAAGATTATCCCTGGGTCCAGGTTTGTACTCAATAAATGCCGACATAAAAGAGAATGCAGAACATTTGGGATTCCTGCTGATGCCAGGAATGTTGAAATTGTGCAGAAGCCTGCTAACCTTGAGATCCTTGTCTGGTTTGTTATTTACAAAGCTTGCTTGCCAGAACTGTAGCCAAAATATCAACTACCAAAATATTGTGAAGGTAATTATACAAAGGTAAGTAAGGAATGTGTGTTCCTAACTCCACAGCTGCATATCTCACAGAGACACATCTTCAAGTTACATAGAGGAAGAGTTATTAAGATTAAATCTATACATACCTAGATATTCTCACGTTTGCAATGTTTTCGTAGTAGATATCCTGGCTACAATATTTTTAGGACAATATCTAAGATATAATATTCTGGTGAAATACAGTTCACAAATATGAATTAAATAATTAAATAATTATGTCTAGGAAGACACCACAATGGACTTGGAATAGATCTCAATGTCCATTTGCTTTCTTCTCTTTGGTGAGTCGCTCTTTGTCATTGACTAATAACACTCTATCAGTGCTTAATTTGTGCCGGTGCTTTCCGGTGCTTAGCACCGGCACTTATTTATCAGGGCCGGGTCTACATAACCCCACGCGTCTGCAACTCTGACTCTGCACGTCCTATTTCAGGCAATGTGAATGTGGGTAGACTAGAGACTACTACATTCAGTATCTAAAATTAATTTACCTCCGGCTCAGACTCGGCGCGCGCAGACCGCCCGACTAATTTTATTTATTTATTTATTTCAATGATGATGTGCATTTCAAATTTGTTTTAGGCGGCAGGCGGCGGGTGGCGGGCTGCGGCCCGTCGGTGTTGCTGCCAATGGGCGGGCTGGGAGACACTCATTGGGCAGGGGGCTGTACTTGGTTTTGCGAGTGGAGAGCTGTGCTGTGCGTGCGTAGATTTTTTTCAAAGTGCCACGCCCCAGGCACACCCACACGCACCATCCCCGCCATCGAGTGCAGGCAGCAGCAGGCCTAGGCCGCCTATTGAATAAAGGCAGGCAGGCCGGCCAGTGCCCGGCTGCCCACCACCACCAGCAGTAACTGTAAGTAGCAACGCTGCTTTTTTTGGGGGGGTGAGAGCGTGGTGGGTGGCGTCACACTGCTTGCAAAGGTCACCGGCGTGGTAGGCTAGCTTCGGCTCGGCAATGAAGTCCGTTGTAACGGGGTTAATCTTTAAAGGCCCTGCAACGGCCTCTGCTGCCCTTCATCCAGCCTTCTCCTGTCCCGGGCCGGGCAGTGGCAGACTACGTTAAAGTTTAATCGTTTTTCTGACACCGCACTTGCATTTACTTTGCCACTCTGTTTGCACCTTCTTGCATACACATGAGAGAGATTATCACTGTCAGCAACTTCATTCTTAGAATCTGTGCAGCAACCTCCGACCCATCGGCCGCACGTGCACAAGCACCTTCGCTCATGGGCACTCCGCGCCATCAGTTCCTCGTGGGGGCTGCTCACACAAAGTCCACTTTTGTGATTGAGAGGACAAAAGGTGACAGAATGTAGTGGTGCCCCAGGCCCCCACATTTAGGAAATTCTCCCTTGATAATTCTACAGTTTCACTGTGCCCTAGTTTGTGATGTCTGGAAAAAAAAGTGAAACCGGCTTGATAGATTTATTGAAGCTGGAAGAGACCGCTTTACTCAGTGGCCCAGGGGCTTCAAAAACATCGCCACGAGCCCCATGCTTTTGACAGCGTCCCCTTAAGCAGGGTGCTATTTTAACACCAGCCACATGCGTGTTTCTCAGACAGAAACTTACCTTTTATTCCGAGGTCTCATTAGAATGCATGTTATTACTATTTTACTCATGGGATAGCATCACACACCCTCTTGAAATCATGTTGTGTTTTCCACATAGATGATACCGGAGGAAAAGTAGTGCCCACCATTCTTGAAATGTGGATGAAAAAGTGCCCGGTTGCCGATCTAATTCTTTGCTGTGCTTCGTTCGTGCATATATGCGGAGTAGATATGCAGCGTGTGATATGCTGTTTATTAACAACGTTGAGATTGGGGGAGGGCCATGACTCACAAGAGGCGAATATGGAAGGTGGTATTTAACCAACACCCAGCTGTAATGGGGTAAGATTGCGCTGAAGAGATGCATGACTATTTGGCCTGTTGTTTACCTGTGTAAAGTAATTGTTACAGCCAGTCTGTGAGGAAGGAAAAAATATTTTTATCCTTTCAACTTTCTGTGGTAAAAACTTGAATTTGACCTTTGCCCGGTAGTAATGTATGTATGTTAGTACAGTGGCACTAAATAACGTGCTATTGGGCCATATTTATTTTCAGTTACAATGGCATACAATTAAGTGAAAACTGCATCTCACTCCAATCTGTGCCTTATAAACAGAGACTAATTTAAGCCGGTGGATTCAGGTGCTCAGCTCCAGCACTCAATCATCAACACTGGCACTTTCAGGAGCACTAGTTAAGGACACATTCATATACAGGGGGAGATTGAGTGATTTTCCAAAAATCACAGGATGTTGACCCGCAGCCGACGTGCTCCGAAGTTGGCAGCTCTGGCCATTTCGCCACATCCTTGCCCCACTTTCATGATTAGAGGATGGTTTTGTTTTAGGCGGCGCTAACAAGAGAAATGGGCTGGTGCAAGCTGCCTCCTGAACAGAGCCCCGGCTCCTATGTTTTTTTTTTACAAATTAACCACTGCACTCTATTGTCAGGAGCAGCCGGTGCAGTTAAGAGCAGAAGGGCCGCAGGGCGGGGCGTGGTAAGGTGGGATGGAGTCAACAGTAGACGGAATACAGAAAACAAAACGCTAAATAAATAAAACCACTTCCCTTGTGCTCGCCACATCACTGAGTTTATTTTTTGTTTTATTTTCCCTATTCCGTCATCTGTGGACTCCCGCCTCACCACTCTTACCTGCACCAGCTGCTGACTGTCTACTGTATTTGGTAAGCTGTTATAATTCTTTTGGTAATTAATGCTTGTGTCCATACGATAACATTTTGATTTGACCTGTGTTATTTTCAGAAGCTTTAACTGACGATTTGAGTTCTAAAAATATCAGAATGTACCGTTATATACAACTAAATCTATTTCTGCTACGTTCTACACACAAATATGATTTTCGATGTAGTTACAGCTAAACTGAATACAAACCTAGGAGAAAATACAAGTTTTTAAATATAATGCAACGGTACATATCTTGAGGCCGATGACTGCTTTCTGGCTTTGCTAATTAAGTAGGTGTTCAAGCCGCATGGTTTTTCCTAATATCACTGTGACGCCAGTGCTACAAGAAGCACACAATTGTACCCGGGTACAGGGGCTTGGATTACATGAGAGAGAAGTGTGGCGCGGCAGCCAGAGCGTCTGACTCAAGACAGTACAGGGCTCACGGTTCGATCTTCGGCGCAAGCCCATCTCAGCATCGTGTGACTCTGGGCAATAGCTCATTTAATCTCCCCGATGGCCACCAGCTCCTTGAAACCCTTCACACAAATAGGAATTACTGCATTGCACTAAAAATATTGCATCAACATTTTGAAATCGTTTCGATTGGACTGTTGCCATTTTTACCAACAATTGCTGAACAGGCATTTACGCTGCCTGGCCAATGCACAGGTTACCTTTTACACAAGTTGATTGGGCCAGATGTCCATTCAAATGTCAGTAAAATCTTGCACCATTGCAGTGTTTCAAATCCAGAAAAGTTGGCGCAAAATGGCAGCGGTATCAGTGCAGTCGGCTCATGGTTGTTCTAGTCTTTTCCCCTAGGGTTCAATACAATAATACACACAGCAATGCCAATGACAGATGTTTTACTAGACAACCGAAGACAGGTACACAACCGACTACTTTCACTAGCCCTCATTGGGGTTTTCTGCTGCAGGTGGGCAGTCTTCTACATTGTTTCGTCACTTTATTATATTATGGAATTTTGCATTTGCAGTCTCTACGGAAATGAGCGAGGACTGGCTCCATGCATGTAGTGACTAGGAGACCACTGCACACTATGAGACCAGATGGTGATATGTAGTGAAGTAAATGATGATCAGGTTCACGTAGGTTCGTGCTTTCCCGCCTACCATTGTTTCCTTGTGACATGGTGTGGATTCCCCTGTGTGATACTTTCAATCTTAGGAAATGTTTTTGTAGAGTGACTGTTCAAAGATGGCGCCATGGTTCACAGAACCACAGGTCTTCTAACTTTAACAATGAACCTCATCTTCTTTAAATGTTCCAGATGATTGGTTTTTGTGTACAATCTGGTCTCTTGACCAAATCCATTTACAACACGCGGTTGTTTTTCAGGAAGGTTTATCATATATAAATGCAAAAATATACATGATACATAGGTGTGTCTTCCTTACTGTTGAAGCACCCTAAACCACTGTTAGGAACTCTCAGAAAATCAGGATTGTACTGCAACCACGTTTAACGACTCTGGATCTACAACTTGTCCTTGGAGGGGCTCCTCACTGGGTGCTTCTTGTTGTCCTTGGGGGTGTCCCCCTTGCTGCTCTTTGGGTCCTTCCTCTTGCTGTCTTTCATTCCCTCCTCCATGCTGTTCTTCGGCTCCTCCACTGCACGTCGCGGTCACGTCTTCACGTTTACTGACCTTGGAGTGCTCCTTTTTGCCTTTGTTTGCAAAGCTGAGGAATGGGTTTGCAGCTAGCTTTCTGATGGCCTCTTTCTTCTTTGCCTGCTTTTCAATGTACTGAAAGTAAGGGTCTGCCTCTTCTGCAGCTCGGTTGACAATGAGGTTGCTGACCATGAGGCTGAACATCACAATCCCAAAGAATCCAATGACAGTGAAGATGTACCAGGCAGCACTGGTCTCATCGGAGCCGCTTCGAGCAGTGCTGTTCGCGATCAGAGCGGTGCTGAAGTTGACGCTGTGCGCTCCCAACGTAGTCACAAATGTTACACTCACCGCTGCCATATTGGAAGTGGTTGTGTCGCTGAAAAACAAGCAGTAAAGAATTTATTGAAGTGGATATGTACACCATAAGCACAGACAAAGCAAGCTATCACGTTTGAATATATTACTGATGTCAAAGGTGACAAGATAAGAAAATGTTTATTTGTGTAACGATCAACATCTTTCAATATAAACAAATGCTCAGAACTTCTTATGCAGATACCTTTTAGATATTTTAAATGCCTTCTTATATAGAAATCATACAGAAACTAGATTGGATATTGCAGTTAGGGGAGCAAAGTTGTGAATCTGCAGATGGAAATTGCATCTTTTTGGTGCAAACGTCTTGCTATGGGAGTAAAGCCAACTGCTTATTTATAGCATCCTTCTCTGGATAGTCATGCATTTTGCTCTATGATAGTGAACCACAGTGTACGAGTCCTCCTGCTGTTACAACCATTCAAAGGATTACAGTGGAGCACTTTTACCATATCCATGAAAGCCCAGACAGAGGTTGGAGTTGTTTAGAAACCAACTGTGAAGTGATCACAACACAGGCATGCATGCACATTGGTGGGTGCGGCTGTGGTGCGGCTTGGTCTTAGATGTGATACACATCTAAGACCAAGCTGCACCTCAGGCGCACCCACTAATGTGCATGTTACATCGTGTATGTGTACTGTATCTGTAGCACCTGTGTTTGTTTTAATTTGTCATAACTATGCACCAGAGACCAAGCTTACTAGAGTCAGAATGAAAACCATAACATCTTGAGCACCCAAGGAGTAGAGCTGTGCCAGTCCAGTCCCTGAATAAGAAAAGCAAGTCTGGTTTGAAAATGCCCGAATCATGTGCAATTTATCTGCACTGAACATCATTGTAACTTACATCGCAGCAAACATGTTAATTGTGAATATGGGTAAATGAGCCCAGCCACAGTAAGGAGAAAACATGTTTGCAAGACATGCAGACAAAGGGGAAATTAGAAAACACATGAATCCCGTACACATCAGTGGCTCTTGGAAGGGTTGGAAGACAGTATAGTTCTGTGTGTTTCTCAAGGATGTGTCATTCAGAAAGTGAAAAACAAGACCTAAAGCAAGGGACAACTTGTTTCATATATTGGATTGTTTTTTTCAAGAATATCAAAGACAATAAAATTGTCCTAAAGCTTCAAAATAGCACAGTCCGTTTGCCTCTCATATAACATTCATGTTGTAGGCTGATATCACTCAGTGGCTGAGCCAACCAAGGGAAACATCCCATCTGCAGTGGTATGAGGCCAATGTTCTCCAGATAAATGTGAATGACTCAGTCCATTATCTGGCAGAAAAGAGGATGGTTGCAGCTTGCTAAAGGTTTGGCAGGAGAGTTGTGCCTAATGCTATTTTTTTAAAGTTAGGATGGTACCCATGATTATTTAAGTTTAGTTCACCTTTTGGCATTTTTGGATTGCCTCATTCTACTGAATTTCAAAACGTGACAGGATATCATTGTCCCACATGTCCTTTACCCTGGTAACAAGGATTTAATGTGGTTTAGAGTGATCACAAGCAGGTTCTAATGTCCTTCTCAGTGGTGACAAGTAATTCTTTAGGTACAGGGATGAAGGGCTCAACCTCACATAGCTAAGTCCAGATGAAGGCAGTTGCTGCCGGGAGCAACCTTTTGGAGAAGCTGGCTGTCAAATGTGGATCTCTTCGGAATCTCAGAGGTCAGACAGCTCAGTGATGGTGATTAACACAACCCCATTTACCATATTCTGGTTCTGCAAATATTGTAGTCTGCAAGCGTGCAGGTGTTGGTACTGGATATTTAGAAAGGCACTGGCAAGTAGAGGGATAGCGTCACCCTGATTCAGATAAGAAGAATTCGGTAAATTGCACATTTGGCATTATTCAAAAGTATGTATTTTTCATTTATTTTTCTAATATTTTTGTATTTTGGTAAGAGGTAATACACTTTACAGGGAGCACAATACAGATGTACAGATTGTAGTTTGCATGAATACATAATGAAAGACCCAAGTTAAGGGACTAGGGACTCGGGTGTTATAAGTAACTGAGGAGCTATTGATTCACAAAGCACAGTGCAGCGAGTGTGTGTGGATATGTGTGTGTGTAATGCTGTATTGGTTTGAGACATATTATCCCTTAACATCTCTTTGCTTGGATGTAGATTTTAGCTTGCTGCGTTTAGTCAATTTTGCGTTGATCTACTTGGAGGACCACATGTTCTATCTCTGTTTTCCTGGTAAGGAGCATGAGCATGGAATGTTCTGTAAATCTTAGGTTTTTGATACTTTAAATAATCACTCTTTCTATCTCAATGAATTGCTCCTCCCTGGTTAATTTCTTCGAAGAGAGACTGTGCTTGAAGGCACATGCATATGTAACCAATTGTTGGGCTTATGCTAGTGTTTTTGTAATCTCCATTTGATGGATTTTAACTTCTAACTTGTACATGGGAGGAAAGACGACTTGATCTTTACATAGGTAAAAGAGAGTGTTCTTATGCTTGTGTTCCTGCTTTGGCAGTAGTCATGCCATTTTCTGCAGAGGAGTATCCTTCAATCACACTCCCAATAGTAACAGACTTAGGGGCCAATTATGATGTCATTTGTAAAGGCTCCAAATGGGATTCAGAATCTCAGAATCCGATTCGGAACCTATGTTTCCGACCGAATTGTACACCTTTCCAACTGACCAATTACGATGCCCGGAAACCATTCGGGCTGTCCGATTGGGGTTCCAAAAGGCATTCGGACAGCCTGAGTCTTTTGGAGCCGAATTGTACAGCTCTAGGAACACGGTTTCCAAGCAGGTGGCTACGATGACGGATTTGGACAGCTGTTCCGATTCGATCTGCCGGACACTAAACGGCTGTCTGAATCTGACTTTGGGGCCCGTTGCAGGCCTCCTTCACCATGAGGCCTCCGGTTGGAGCCAGTGGGGGCACCCAAAGGTCCCCTCTTTCCAACCATGCACAATGTGGCAGGCACCATGGGGTGCCCGCTACAGGGTGCAAGTTTTTTGCCAACCACCTCTTTTTTCAATGGGACCCTTTGTTCTCGTTCGGAACACCGGCTCCCATTGAAGTCAATGTGAGTCCGACCGAACGACGTTCGGAAGCATCGTTATTAATCGGTTGAACTCCTAGAACCTGATTCGGTCGAAAACAATTCCAAAACTGATTCAGTTGGAAGAGTTTCAGAACAACATCGTAATCGGCCCCTAACTAGTAAACTGAAATCCAGCTTGAGAGGTATAGTATTGCAAGATATGGTTATTTCAATAGTTAAACATTCAGAAAAGATATTAGCCTCCTTTCCTGCGGGAGTATCTACTGAGAGCCTAGGAAGAGAAAGTGCTGATTTCTCTCACTAGCGGTGTGATAACAACTCAATGAAATAAGAGTGGTCAGTAATGCAGGATGTGTAGCGTAGGGCAATAGAAAATACCAAACCCACATTTCCTGCATGGTGGAGCAGTACCACCAATGCAAAGAGTTGGCCTCAAAGGAAGAATCAAAAGCTTTACTGCTGGAATTGAAAATGGGAGAAAAGAATATAATCGGGGCACCATATACAGAGAATTGATTTATGTCTTCCTTGCCATAACCTGTCTATGACCCTGCAGTTCAAAGGGGTGAAATGTGGGATCATAATGTAAGACAATGCACGGGGAGTGCATCTGATATTGTGTGCACCTAGCACATTTGGGATCAGGGAAGGGCTAATTTGTAATTGTGAATGTGTAGCTACTGTTAAGGTGCCTACACATTCAATGGTGGGTGTCCCCCTCCTCTGCATGGGAGCAGTCTACAAGGAAATGGCGTGACGCCAATTGATGGATACTTGATATCACCTATGAAATCCTGTCTCATTGTTGCAACCCAGAACACCTAATAATCTCTTGCTACATTCAATACTACTTGTGTTTTGTACAACTCTACTGACTAAGCGGTAAATATGCCTTTTCATGAATTCTTGAAAAACATTATTATATTTTTTCATCAGTGAAACTGGATGCTGCCAACAAGCCCCAGGCAAACAAACAAAGCCAAGGTAATTGCATTGTTGTCCCCTGAAGAAATGTGTAATCTGCAGTAACTTGATAATGGAAGTGTCACTTGGTGAAATGGCGTTAATGCTCTTTCTTTTGTATCTGTGAATCAAGCGCTTGGTGGAGCTGTTGTTTGAGCACATTCTTCCAAATAACATTAAGTAAGACAGGATGACTATGGTGAGTACAGTGTGAAATAGATCAAAGCCTTTCAGATGTGTTTGACAAATTATGGCCATTAAGGTTTATTGGTGGTAAGCTTCTTTTCTATGTCTAGTGGATTTAAATGTGAAGTGTTCATCGTGCTCATGTATCTCTTTGGACAGCAACCTGAAGCTCAATCCACCAAGACTTTCCTGTTAGTTGCCAAGAACAACAAAAAGATCCACTACAAATCTGGCTGAATAACATGAACCTTTATGGCATCAAACCCCTACTTTCTCTGAATGCCAGGTCCCTTGAATTCACCCGGGCCACCATTCTCACCCTCAAAATGCATATTGCCAGAAAACAGTGTTTCCAGAAAGCAACATAAATTCCTTATACTATGTACATGGCCTCCCAGACTCCACACTGGCACCACTTCAGGGCGCTTTACATGTTGCAGCACATCTCATCCAGGGCCTGAAGAAATATGATCACATCACCCCTATGCTGATGGAGCTCCATTGGTTTCCCCTGCCGGTCCGCAAAATCCTCAAAACAATCTGCATCATTTCGAAAGTCATCACGACTAGCAAGTTTGCTTATCTTGCACACCTGTAGCCAGTACACCGTGAGACTGCAGACTAAGAAGTTTAAACAAGAAATTTTAAAAAAAGACAGCTGTCCTTTTCCATCCATGCACTCAGGATCTGGAAAAACACCCCAGTATTCCTCAGTTCCATCCCAACACTGATCCAATTTACAAAAAAGTTAAAGACTTGCTTCTTTAACCCCTTCAGCGCAGCGCGGATTACCGCGCTGTGCTGAAGGGTACGTGCGCGGGCGGGGCCATGACGGAGCGGTTCGGTCATCCGCACAGCGCAACCGATGCGCATGACGGAACCGCTCCGTCATGCGCATCGAAAGGGTTAAAGAACACTACTTCCCAATGCATTAACTGTTCACAACCCAGCTTCCTTTCCTACTACTAAATGACTTATGTGTATGTGTGTGTGTGTGTGTGTGTGTATATATATATATTCACTGAAAAAACCATAGGTTTCACACATGTTATAGTTAGCGGAAATTTTACTGATAAAAAACCAATGAAATTGCCCCGTTATAGTTAGTGCTGGCAACTATAACTCACGCGACCGCAATCCTCTGCTGATGCTAATACTGTATTTAGACACTTATTTGCCCATGTCTTCTTCCATACATTTTTAGCTATACATATATTACAAATATTTTTTTTTATAAAGACACATATGTCATCAGCAGAAGATTGCGGTCGCGTGAGTTATAGTTGCCAGCACTAACTATAACGGGGCAATTTCATTGGTTTTTTTATCAGTAAAATTTCCGCTAACTATAACATGTGTGAAACCTATGGTTTTTTCAGTGAATTTGCAAGGTTTTTTAAATGCTAATTCCTAACTATAACGTGTGTGAAACCTATGGTTTTTTCAGTGAATTTGTACGGTTTTTTAAATGCTAAGTTACTTTACGCCATTCGAGGCGTGCGCGCCCACTTAACGCAGTTCGTACCGTGCACGGTTTTTATCAACTTTAATAAGCCCTGTACATTTGGTGGCCTTCGGCCACCAAAAGCACAGGGGGTGGGGTCAATGTGGATAGTGTTTTTTTTATTTCTATTTTATAATTTCATGTTGCCAAAATCTCGTTTTTTTCAAAAGTAATAAGCCCTGCTCATTTGGTGGCATGCGGCCACCAAAAACACAGGGGGTGGGGTAAGTGTGGATAGTGTTTTTTTTTAAAATATTTTTTTACCGTACGCGTACGGTAAACGTACGGTAAGCGTACACGGCGAAATTGCCGAAAAAAAAATAAAACCGTTTTTGCTCTGGGGGATGTTTGGGAACACCCTCAACATGACTATGTGGGAGGGAGTTGTCAAAACAGCCCCGTAACATGTTTTTGGGCATCATGTTTGATAAAAAACACTCAGTGGGAGAGACAAAATGGCGGACGCCGCTTCCTGGTTTCGGCCGATTCGAATGTTTACTAAGATCTAAGAGCCAATCAGAATCGCGCTCGCGCACGCCACCGTACGCGTACGGTAAGCGTACGGTAAGCGTACCGTAAGCGGGCTCAGATATATATATTGATTTAAAGGCTATTTTCTCAGAATCTACTGAACAGATTTACACCAAACCTACAAAAGGCACTTCCTTGACCTAGGGACTACCTCTCTGCCAAATTTCTAGTAATTCTGTTCAGCCGTTCGGGCTGTAGCTCTGTCTAAAGGTCCTATGGAAAAATGCATGGGAAAAACGCGTTTTGGGACCCCCCTTTTATCTCAGCCCCCGCTTGACGAATCCCCCCGAGACTTTCAGGGTAGGAGCGGAGCGTAGCGCCCCACCTATTTTGAGAAGTTCGCGAGGATTCATCGACCGGTGCCAAAGTTATTCAAAATAGAATGTTGCGGATTTCCTATGGAAAAGGGGTCCTAACTATAACTACCTACTGGCGACCGCCAGTAGGTAATATATATATATATATATATATCATATTATATACAATGACATCAAAGAGACTTGGTTAACTTAGAAAAAAATAATCTCATTATCAAATGCACTAAATACCTCAACCTTCATTAAATTTGGCATCCTGCTGAAATTTAACCGGGGAAATGTGTATGGAATTTACAATGCCATGCAGATTTTGGTGCAATAAGCATTCCCTGAAAACTCATAATAGGCACTATTTACTGCACTGGATAAATACCGCACCCTGGGGATTGGTATTTATGAGGTGCCATAAGTAGCACCTTCACTTGTAATCAATACCTATGCATTTTATGTAGAACGGCAGCACAGTTAAGTGGCTAACCTCAGTGGAAGTAAACAAGTAACTGGAATGGTGTAACCAGGGCTGATAAGATTAAATGAACAATGGGTTTTGTACCACCAAATAAAAATGTGTTTTGTGAGGATTGCCAGTTTATCCGTTAACCAGTGGTAAAGGTTCATAATGTGAAAGTCATAGCGAAAGTGCCTTCATAAAGTCACACTGTACCATTGTACTGGAAGGATGGTTTAGTGAGTTAAATGGATGCCACTGACAAGTGGTGATCTCACATCTTAAATTTGTATCCTGCCAAGGCCAACACAACCTTCCATCACACCAACATCAGTATAAGCATTCTCAATGCAATAGGTCTCGCATTTACGAGAGTACCGTAAATGCGACACCTATTGCATTACAAAAAACTGTAACTTTAATGTTGGCCACGCCCCTTTCTTTAGAGGAGCTGTGTCTAAGAAAGGGGCGTGGCCGCCATTAAAGTGAAAGTGCAGTGTGGGGCAACTTGACAAACAAATCCTTTTTTTTGGTAAAAACGACCTATAGTGTGCTTTCACTTTAATGGGGCCACACCTCTTTCTTTAGACACAGCTCATCTAAAGAAAGGGGCGTGGCCAACATTAAAGTTACAGTTTTTTGTGATGCAATAGGTGTCGCATTTACGGTACTCTCGTAAAGGAGCGCGGCCACATTAAAGTGTAAGTGGGGAATGGGGCAATTAAAAAAAAAAATTAAATAGTTAAAAAAAAAAGTGCCCGCATTTGGCGCAGCAAGAAAAGCAAAGGCACGGCCGCCACTATCAGCGTGGAGTTCCGTGCTATGTAACAAAAAAAATAAAGCATTGCGAGAGAGCGTTGCAGGCAGGAGAAAACCATTAAATGAAATTGTGCTTGGAAGACTGTAATTAAAGCCTACCGAGCAACAACACATGTAAAAGGGGGTGTTCTCATGGGAGGTTACAAATGAAGACAAGGCGGTACTAAGGAGGGACAAACAAGCCTATTAGCGAATCAGAAGCCAGCGTTTACGTAGGACAATGACACAAGCCAATGGAAAATTTGAGCGCAGAGTGAGTGGGTCTTTAAGTCCATACTCTAATACAGCATGCCTCGCAGAGCAGCGCATGCACTGCCCAGGCCCGACCTACAAATGAGTACCATTTCTCATTTCAATGACCATTTAAAGTGCTTTGGAAAGTCATTTGTTAGAAGCACCTGCAGTGAAAACGTGTCCATAATTTCGCTCAGGGAATGGTTCCGGCCATGTTTGTTTTCCAATATTGTCATGTGCAAACAATAAGTTGGCTCTTCTGTCAGCCTCAGACCGTGCAGGTAAGAGAGGTACGGGGGTGGGGCTTGGTGAGGGGATTTCGACAGACGATGAATAATTAATTTTCTCTTGTCGTCGTTTGTCGAAATCCCCGGCACCCGGCCCCACCACCCCACCGCTCTTATCTTCACAGGCCGCAGCTGTCTTCTGTTGATAAACAAGATAAAGGAAAACATGTTCCTTTGCTAGTTAAATTTATTTTTTGGTTGTTTTATGTAGCGCAAACTAGACCCGAGACGTCAGGTATCAGAGCGCTTTACACGATCACCAGTTTCGTTACAGATGCCCACATTTATATATATATTTTTTTTGTTCGGCACAGGGAGATTAAGTGATATGCCCACAATCACAGGATGTTGAGCGTCGTTGCCGAGACTCGAACCTGGTTTCCCAGCTTTTAGGGAAACCGCTCTAGCCATAAGGCTACATCCTCTCCCATATGCCGACAAGATGGGTCAGTGAGGTAACACTTGCCGCTGACCTCTGTAGTGATATGAAGGCCACGAGTTCAAATCTTTACATTGGAGACTCAGCCTTCTGGGTGGCAGTTAAAATTGTCTACTGCACTTAGAAACCACACAAGTAATTATTGTAATGTTGTATTTACCTGGAATCTTGTATGATTGGGTGGTGATGAAATCTGTGGTCTTGGATCTGGCTGGCTTCCTCAAGATTCGAGATACGTTGGGTAGTAGAAGCAAATGTTCCAGGCTGCAAAGAATTCAGTTGTTAATTTGCGATATAAAACACAAATGTTGAAGGTATACTATGTCTGTGTGTTAATATGTGTCTAATTCTGGCTTGGCACAGTTTGGACATCGGCATCTACATTCTGGACCGTGCCAAGGAATCACTTACTAGTAATCCTCTTACTAAGTGAGTCAAATATATTTTACTCCTTATTGTTTTGAAAATGTTATTGAATGATCCCATCAAAATGTATAATAGATTACGCCCTCTCTCCTGCACCAGTCTTTCACAAAATCATGAATCCCTCTTTGTTACCTTACAGACATGACTTCAACATGCCAGGTGACAACACATACTGCTGAATCATCTGTCACAAAAACAGGACTCTCAAGTATAGGTAGCCAAAATCTTCACTGGGCAGAAATATTTTGCTACAAAAATGTTACTTAGACGTAATTCCTAACTTCATCCAAACAAATTTACGACACATATTAGAGTTAATTTTATTTTGCAATTGCAGACAAACATATTTGTCTCAAGTGCTTGCTAATGGGATTAGATTGATGTCAATATTTTTGTAGGGAGATATTAATTTGAGATCAAGATTTTGGTACTGTGTTGATTTGAGTCTATGGGGCTCATTACGATAGCGGGTGGCAGTCCGCCCGCCATCGTTGCGGTGCTGGAAATGCCTGCAAGTAAGTCGGTGGACCCCCAGAGTGAATTAGGATGTACCTGCCACTATGGCGGGCGCATCCAGGGCCCTGATCATTACGTACGGTGCTGCTCGCAATGCCAAAATGCCACGTAGTGCATTTCCATGCACAACGTGGCCGGCACCATGCGGTGCCTGCCACCTTGTGCATGGAAATGTAGGGGGGTGCCCTGTGTACCCCCCAGTGCACATACACCCTCCCCCGACACAGAGGGGGCCCACAACAGGCCTCCGAACACAGCCTCTGCCAGCCTTTCCATGGCGGTTCCACCGTCATGGAAAGGTTGGCTGACGCCAGCATTGTAATCTAGTGGGAGGTGCATGCTAGGCACTGCCGCCATTTTACCCGTGCTGATTGTTTCGCCAGGCAATCGTGACGATTGTCTGTGGCGGAAGCATGGAGGGCGGTCTTTGTGACCTCCGCGGTCACAAAGCAATTCCCCACGGGGAAATGGGAGTCAGATGGCGGATGATCCGCCACCACCGGCCCGGCGGTGGTGGTCCCTCCGCCATCCTAATGAGCCCCTTACTTTTTATTGCAAAGGATTTTTGCAGCCTGTTTTCACATACTACTACCTAAATATTTATAAGTCACTCCTCTCTTCGCCAATCCTACATTCAAAACATGAGACTAAAGATCAAATACACTCTGCTGGAAAAAAAAGTTGTAGAAAAAGTATTGCCCACCAGTTGCTTAACATCTCCTAACCTAAAGTCCACATTCAGGCCCAGATGCAACACAAAGGCAGAGAGCCTGCGGGTTCAGAGTGATGCTCCGGGCATCTTTCATGGGGCTGTGCCCTGTCTGCTGGTTCTTCTTGTCCTGCGGGTTCTTGCTGTTACAGTGAACTATGAAACTTTGCTGAACACTTTGTGAACTGGGGTAGACAGGTATCTTCTGGTCTTGCAGGAATGTGAGGACTGAAACATCCGAAGTCCCACTCTCCACGTACAAAACTGTAGAGAACGTTAAGACTCCATACTGAAACACCCTCTGTTTGCTTCATTATTTGGAAAGCAAAAACGGAGACTATTACAACAGATTCAAAGTGCTAACAAGACAGAAAAATAAACATTCTGCAATAGTTAAAAGACTCTTAAAATATCAAATGAAAGTCCGTCATCATTTCATAACCAATACAAAATCAACATTATTATATTTCACCAATCATAACATGATCTATACATAGTTCTTCATATTGCGACTCTGCTGTGTTAAAGTGCTGTAAGAAACACTACTGTGCAATACTATTAGCCAATGTAATGTTTCAGTGGGCAATCCACTATTGCACGACCCAACTTTCCAGGTGTGTCACATATATAGCATGGAAACAACAATTTAGGATCAGCATTAGATCTAAGAAGTTTAGTCTTAGGTCTAATGCTGGTTTATAAAACAGACTGAGGGCTGCATTATGAGTGGCTCATACCATTCTATCATCCATGCAAACCACTGGTCACACGGGTGTTTGGGGGATTTTTTTTGACAGCCCCGGATTTTTCACCTGATACATTTTGGCAGGTCAAACCTAACGACTGTACCTGGTGAAAATGGGCCAGTAAAGTAAATACCAGGAGACGCAAATGTTGGCGGTGTGCACTACAATTCGCCTATTATGCCCCATTTTAGGGCAAAAATTCAATAGCTATCATATATCACATTCGATAAATAACTATCCTCAGGGAATCATTAGTTAAGAACTGTTACACTCAGTTACCGAGCCTCTCAGAATTGAGGGCCAGATCCAGCATATCAATGGACTGCTTAATATTTACTTGAATCCCATACATTCAGTTTTTAGAAGATGAGGAGATTAGTGTTCATCAACTTGTAAATGAAATAATGATCCACATAATTAATACGGGAATGAAAACACAGATTCAATTCGATTTGTCAATTGATGACCGCTCAAAGCCGCTGTCTTTCCTGGAGCTCAGTGAGGACAGGATGGCTAAATTCTCTGTGAAAGTCAAATCCTCAAAAAGGGATCCCTTGTGTTTCTGCGGTGGCTATTGCCTCCTGTCCATTCAAGTCAAGCTGATGCAACTCTCCCGCTTAGAATATTACCCACCTTTGTCGTAGCCTTGGCACGGTCTCTTAATTGCCCCTTGGACTTAGATCTCCCAACGCCAACCAAATGAAATGAACCAATTACTAAATTGTTGTTCCAGTAAAAGATCAACCGACTCATCTCCCTGGAAGGCTTCAAGTCAATGCTGCAAACCCCTGTGGTTCCCCTGTAATTTCACACATTGGTGTGGGAATACTCATCTAGCTGGTGTACCTCAATATAACCCTACAAGAACATTTCGGGCCATATTTATTAGAAAGTAACAGAGCGCAGTGCAGCAAGTAAGCCTGTTTGCTGCGCTATGCAGTGTTATAGGAAAGGGAGGGAATGCACCGTATTTATTACAATACAGCACTTTCCAGCTTTTTCACAGCGCTGGCATGCAGTGTGCTGCCAACGCAGGCATCCTTGCATCATGGTGCAAGGGTGCCTTCGTTGCTAGTAGGATTGTTTTGTGCGACAAGGGGCACCTACCTGCACAAAAAGAGTCCTCTGAGGCATTTTCTGCTTTCCATGTTTGTTGCAGAGGGCGGTACACAAAGAAAGAGGAAGTAACAAGGACAAATAAAGATATTTCTCCTCATTACTCCTCCCATGAGAAGGAATAGCAGTTTGGAGCATTGCCAGGTCTACCAGTAATGGTAAATCTCAGAATGCATCAAAATCCATGGGTGTTGCATGGGAACACCCACGCTCCACCCATGGACGCCGTCCCAGGGCAGAGAAATGCAACGTAGTGATTTGCACTGCGTTGCGTTGCTCCAGATTTATCAAGTCACTCGGGTCATGCAAGAGGGCCTTGCATGACTTGATAAATCCCATCTTATGGGTTGGGTCGCTTTTGAACCACGTTGCATGGTGCAAAAGCGACGCAACGCCTTGATAATATGGCCCTGTATGTATTACATACAGGGCCCTGAGAGGTCATTATCATGCAGCAACTTGGTAAATCTTAAATAAAATCTCTATTGCAAGAGCTCTGCCTCTTGACCTAAAACAAATCAGGGCTGACTCTACACACTCCTTATTCAGAAAAGTCTTTACCCAAGTATAATCGTGATGTCCTCCCAGAATGTGGAACTTTCTCCCAGATTTCATTCAAATCCAATTTGGCTCTTGAGCCGGGACTGCCTACTGCACTGTCTACTGTTCCTGACTGTGCAGCATCCTGTGTGCCTTTTGTGCTGTGACCTTCATTAAGCCATAAATCACCTTGCACCAAGCACTCTCCATTCCATGCTGTTGAACTCTCCCAGACTCCCTTCATCTCTCCTACATTTGGAGCCATTGATGTGCTACCTCTGTCACCGGGCTGTCAATCTTTATTGATCTTCTATATCTCGATTACTACTGATCAGAGCTTTAGAAATTGTAATGGCTACAAGGGGTAGATGTACTAAAATTGAAGCACTGTGTTGCATGAAAGAGGGATACCAGAACAGCGCTGTCCTTGTCTCCCCCTGTGCTGCAGCGCTATGAGCCTGCCTTGTGCCATGCACAAAGCCTTGCACCATAGTGCAAGCTTGTGTGCATGATTTCAAGCCTAGGTTTTGTAGTATGGGGGAATCTTCCAGCACAAAATGTTATGCTCAGACATAGTTTAGAATGTTTCGCACATTGGGTGTGTGCTGTAGAGTACAGCTCTCATACAATGTTGGAAAAGTTATAAGAATGAAAACATTTCTTCTTTTTAACGCCTGCAGTTTTTTTTAATGCAAAGCCCTGTCCACCATTTTTAGTAGATAGAGCTTTGCATCAAAACCCTTGGTTGGTTGCATTGGAACCCCAATGTATCCCCCATGGTAGGCCCCCTCGATGCAAAGCAACACTATCACTAGTTTACATAATGTTAGAGCTACTTTCAGTGCAAATAAGGTTTTTTGTAGGAGGCTAAATTCCAATCAGCAGTTTGCTCTGCTGTGCATCATGTTTGTGACGCAAACCCGGCGCAAATTGTAAGTAAAGCTTCCCCCTAAGTATTCAGCCACCTGGGACAGCAGCCTGTTCTGTACTAATGAGCCACGTTTAATATCACAATGTTGCATGTAGTGTATACCTTTTATTTCAAATTCTGCATAACTTGGTCCAAAGATTGCTTTATCTGCTAGCCAAAATGAAGTCGTTTGGATATAGGAATGTTCCATATAGTGACATTTCTCTTCCAGTGCTGTGTTATAAATGCATTCTCATTGTCACTCTGTAAAGCACGTGGACGCCCTTAAGGGGCAGGCCACTCTCAAAACAATGACATATATACATTTATAAAAAGTAACTTACCCATTCCTGGTTGGCGATACTACGCTTCTTCAGTGGATCTGGCGTCCATGCAGTTTCTTAGATAGCGTCCCCACCGGGACAGCTAGAATGTTTAGAGGATGGACCTCACAGGCCACTTGGACGATATAGAAAACCTCCTAAACCCTCGATTGTGGTCAGTAGCTGCTCGCAGAGACTGTAGACCACAAACTATTTCGAAAGACTTGACTGCCGCTCTTCTCGCGGCAGAGGACTCCAGACAGGCTCTGCTCTGAGCCTCTGTGACACAGCGAGGTGGCCAAGATGTCTATCTGGGTTTTATCCAGAGGGCACGTCTCGTCTGTCATAAACCTCAAGGCACGGTGGAAACATGATGCCACCAGAAGATTATGTTGTACAGAATGTCAATATACAGGTGTCGTTTTAGGAAAGAGCAGGAAGAGAACAGGTACAGTCTGTTCATGGGTCGTTGCCTGGAGTAAGCGGTGCGGCTGACGCAAGCTCCAGGCAGCGCTGTTTCGGTTTGAGTTGGAATCGAGACCCGCAGGTGCATCTGAACAAGGGGTGTGGAAAGTTTTTATCCAGTGAACTTTCTTCAGTTCTCATGAATGCTACAATTAATACATATTTTTTACTGAGAGATATATTCCGTGTCATTTTTTAAAGTTTTTTTTTTTTACCAAAAAAACAGAACACCGCTATCCACCCAGTTTTGTAGGTGTGCCGAAAAATCTGTTTTAAAGTGAGTTCATAGGAAAACGGCGCGTTCATTTTCAGAGTCATCTAGTAAGTGCGCGCGACAAAATAATAACGTTTGTATAGAAAAAATACGCAAAGGGCAGATGTGGCAAAAGCTGAATCAAGCAACTAACCGTGGCTTTCAAGACACTTGAGCATTAGAAGGAATCCCTGACCAATTCTATGCAGATTTTAAGGGTGAAGTGTTTGGAGAAGGACAAATAAAAAGGTGGGAGCATATTTACAAGGGCTTTAGCTCCACTTTTGTGGCTTAAAAAGCCAAAAAAGCAGCGATAAAACTATTGCCCTATTTACACGAGGGTGCTAATATGCATTATCGCATGTTAGCACCCTTTGTCCCAACGCCTCCCTTTGCATCTCTAATGAGATGCAAAGTGGGCGTCACTGGGCGTACTCCAGATGGACTACCTTGCAAATATCGCTAATGTTCACATCGCGATATTTACAAGGCTGCCCCAGCATTTTAGCACACGTCAGTTTTTGGAGAAAACTGCTGTTTTCTCCAAATGCAGACTTACCTATCCCTAACATTGGGGTGGATTATGCTGATACGACCCTGTGGGTCGTATCAGCAAGGTTATCGCCGTTTTGCAGGGAACATCGCTGGAAAGCCAGCGATGTTCCCTGCAAAACGGCGATAACCTCGCTATCTCTGGAATTTTTATCGCCCTGGAGAAACACGTTGTTAATAACGCGCTACCAGGGCGATAAATTCCAGAGATAGCCTGCAATAACAAAATTATCGCTAAGCACGGCCAGCGATAATTATCGCTGGCCGTTGATAATATGCCCCCTAATAACCTAATAGTCCTTTGACTCAACTTTAAAAGTCCTGCTCCTCAGTTCTGTCTCTAGTAGCCCTCTTGGGTTAAGGCTAACCCTTTCATCATAAATCGGCGACAAACCTATCATCATGATGGTACTACAAAACCATTGGACACTACTATTACTCATGCTGCTGTTTCTACTGCTCCTACCATCACTGCGGTCCCGATTCCGACTTCTTAGGTATCGAGGTTCTACTTATCGTAAGCACCTCGTCAATAACCATACCGCACCTGTCACGAGTTTCTGAGGAATAACAAGCAGATTTCGGTATGTACCACACCAAAAGCCCCATTGTAAGGCAAATACCCCCTTGCTCTTCTCCTGTTCCATTCCTACAGGTTTAAAGTGTCAGCCAAGACCAATATTAAGTTACACTGAAAAAATGCACGTTTCTTTCTGGTGGCCTTTAATTTTGGACAACTGGAACCATGTGAACGAAATATTTTGTATATCATACGTCACTCCATTTCGAATAGTCGTCTGGAGTTTGGTGAGGACTCACCAAGGTGTCCCAAATTTTAAAGAGGAAGAGGGAAGGTCTAAGAAATAAATCAAATGAATTTGCCAGTAAGAGAGATTTTTTGTGTACCCATTGCCGTTTAAAAGCATGGGCAAAATGGCCAAATGACCCGGGCCCCCACGTTTCACGAGGACCCCTAGTGAGGTGATCATGACAGTCCCACCATAAAAATGGTGTATAAAAAAATATTTTTTAAATTTGACAGAGGCATGCACACTTTACACAATCTTTAGCAAGCATTACCCAACCTTAACCATTGGTCTCTTGAGCAGGTGAACAAGGTTCTTTCCCACTCAAGTCTCTGTTCATTACTTCACTTCACCTCTTGTACCTCACCCTCTCTCTCTTTACCTCTATTGTTCTACATATCTGTACATCTCTATTTACCTTCCCTCTTTCTCTAGCTCAGCTCCTCCTACCTCATTTCTATGTTTTTCAAGTCTCTCTCAATACACACTTATTCACCACTTTTTGTGCTTAGCTCTACATCCACACCCATTCTCCCTACTCCACTCTTTCTTATCTCTTTCTGCACCTCACTGTTCTGTTTCATCTTGCTTTATTGTTTGCCTCCCCATCTGCATCACCTCTTTCTCAAGCACATCTCTCTTTACCTCATCTACCTCTCTGTCTCCATCTCTCTATACCTTACCTTTTGCTACATCACCACTTTCTCCCTCACCTTTCCCTATCTCATTTCTCTCGCTCTCTCACATCGTTCACTAATGTATCTCTTGCTAACCCTCCCCTTCTCTCTCCTACTACCAAACATCTAAATTTACATCACCATTTTTTGCTCACTCACCTCTCCACCTTTCTCCCTGTCTACCTCTGTGCCCTCTACCTCTACCTCTACCTCTACCTCACCTCTCTTACTCCTTTCTTGCTACCTATTGTTCCCTACCTTTCCCTCTTTTTTCTATCATTCCATCCTGTCTTCATTCTTCTTTGCACTTTCTTTTCTATTTAAACAAACTCTCTCTGGCTTACCACCCCTTTGTCTATACCTCACATCTTTAATGCCCTAAAAAAACAAATAATTAGTTACTAACCTGTAGCTGTACTGGTCGCCTTGCAGAAGCATGATAGATTCACATCACATAGTTGTCCATACATTCTCAGTTCCAAGAAACTGCTTCCTGAGACCTATATGGATATGGGGAAAGAGAATGACCAGGACGGTTACATGACTTAACAATGCATGTAATTATAACGCATGCTTTTACCACGCATCTATTACTATGCAGTGCTTTCAACATGCATTGCTTTACAACGCAATCCTTTACCCCGGGGCTGTCAAGATAAGTATATATAATTACATAAGGTGAGAGAAATCTGTATATATATATATATATATTCACTGAAAAAACCATGGGTTTCACACACGTTATAGTTAGGAATTAGCATTTAAAAAACCTTTGAAATTCACTGAAAAAACCATGGGTTTCACACACGTTATAGTTAGGAATTAGCATTTAAAAAACCTTAGAAATTCAATGAAAAAACCAAAGGTTTCACACATGTTATAGTTAGCTGGACATTTCACTCGTAAAAAACCATTGAAATTCCCCCGTTATAGTTAGTTCAGCTAACTATAACTTGCGCGCCCGCAATGCACTACTGATGACGTCACATATTACATCACTCATGACATGGTCAGTGACATCACTCATGACATCACTGATGACATCTCAAATGACATCACTGATGACATCATCCAGTGAATGTGTGTTTTTCTGAAAATTAAATATGTTTAATATATGTATATCTCAAGGTCGATGGAAGAATAAATGAGTATATAAGTGTCTAAATTGATGATTTGTTCTTTAAAAATTGATTGTGTAACTGACTGATTAAGTGTATCTTTATGAATACATGGCTAAGTGAGTAATGTTTAAATGTGTAAATACCTGTATCAGTCTCTCACTTTGTATATAAGTGGCTGCATGGGTTGGTGAGTAGCTACATGAGTGTCTATATAGGTTATTAGTTGGTTTTTTGAGTATCAGTATGAGTGTCTGAGTGTCTTCATGGTTCGGTGGGGGTTATTATGTAGTGCATAGGTGCATGAAAGAGTGACTCACTGTTTGTATGTGTTGAAGACAGCATGTGTGTAGTACCGTATGGGTGGATGAGTGTGTGTATGGGTGTGTTAGTGAGTGAATGACTGTCTCAATAGTGTCTTTATGAGTAACTACATATGTTTTAAACTAGTATATATGACTATTGGTGTATATAAGTAAGTATATGTGCGAGTGAGAGATTGGAAGAGTGCCTGTATGAATAAGTATGTGTTTCTATAAGTGATTATTTTAAAGACTAAGTATGTGTAAGTTTCTGTAAAACTAAGTGTGGTGGTGTGTGTATAACTGTATATGCAGGTAAATGGATGTTTGATTCTTTATTAGCATGAGTGACTATGTGTGAGTAACTCTATGAATGAGTGGCATTGTGTTACAGGATGTTTAGGTGTATGAGTACATATGATGTGTGAGTACATGTATGAGTGACTGTATAGGATTGTTGGTGGATGAGTGGATGTGTATGTGGATCTTAGAATTACTGAATAGGTTGTTGTAACTGTTATTTGTATGTCCTTTTTTTTTGAAAATTTCAGTCTCTATTTTTAAATGTGTGTATCAAAGGTTATATTAGGGTGAGAGGAGGTCCACCACTCTATCACAAGGATGATGTCATCAGTGATGTCATTTGAGATGTCATCAGTGATGTCATGAGTGATGTCACTGACCATGTCATGAGTGATGTAACATGTGACGTCATCAGTAGTGCATTGCGGGCGCGCGAGTTATAGTTAGCTGAACTAACTATAACAGGGGAATTTCAATGGTTTTTTACGAGTGAAATGTCCAGCTAACTATAACATGTGTGAAACCTTTGGTTTTTTCATTGAATTTCTAAGGTTTTTTAAATGCTAATTCCTAACTATAACGTGTGTGAAACCCATGGTTTTTTCAGTGAATTTCAAAGGTTTTTTAAATGCTAATTCCTAACTATAACTTGTGTGAAACCCATGGTTTTTTCAGTGAATTTGCAAGGTTTTTTAAATGCTAATTTTTTTTTTTTTCTTCTTTTTTTTTTTACATATTTTTATTTTAATTTTCTATCCTTTTTTAAAGACTATGGTTAAATTTTTAAAATTCTACAATATGTTTTTATTTTACATTTTTTATAAAATAAACAGGTAAAATTTATTAGCAATACATTTTTTCCTTTTTTTTTTTCTTTATTTTTAGTGCGCGTACGGTAAGCTTACGGTAAGCGTACGGTTTACGCAATGTCCGTAATTTATCTACGCTGTTTGCGTATAGTTACGCAATTTGCGTAGCCGCGCGTACTCTGCGTGGGGCGCGTACGCGTGTACGCTACACGCGCACGTTACGCGGAAGTGTTGGGGAGTGACTGTTATGCGCATGCGCGCGAGCGCGTGTCTTTTTTACGAGCATGCGTACTTTTGCCGTAAGCGCACCGTAAGCGTACGGTGGGTCATGTGATCATGAAACACAACTTTTGATTGGTTGAAACTACTTTCAGTTCTAGAACTCTCCTACACCACACCCATTCCCCTCATTTCTGCTTGTGATCCCTTAGGAGAAGGAGCTGGGTTGTCTTTGTGATACGATGGCAGAACAGCAAAGCTCTTCTGAGAGTGAGGCTAGCAGCACTACCTTGAGGCAGAGAGCGAGGAAACAAAAGACCTCTTACGTATGGGAGTATTTTTCTTTTCCAGAAGGCCAGCAAAAGGTAAATGCACCCTTAGTGACTTGTAAGCTGTGTAAGCGTGTACTTTCAAGAGGGAATCCTGACAGGAAGTATTCCTTTGGGAATCACACCATGATGAGACACCTTAAGGATGTACACAGAAGGACACATGCTCGACTTACTGAAGGTAACCCTTCAGTAAATCAACCAAGCACATCCACAGCAGCTCAGCCTGGACCATCATCTGCAGTGCCGAGTCCTTCTTCTGCAGGTCAGGTGAGCCCTTCATCTGTGGGGGGAGCATCTCCTTTTTCTGGTCCTCTGGAAATTAACCCTCGGTTTGCGAGGGTTGAAGTACGGTGCGCCACTTGTCATGATCTAATTAGTTATAGGGAGACCAGTATTTCCCTAGTGAACTGTAAAATAGATCAGCACACTTGTCGTACCATCTAATATTCCCAATCTTTCTTTCCTCTGTCCCTGCATGAACACAACGGCTCTTTTAAGAGCCAACCTTACCTTTCATCTATTTTTTATATATGTTTTTAAAAACTTTTTTTTTTTGTTTTTTACCGTACGCGTACGGTACGCGTAATTTTTTTTTTTTTTTTTTTAAAAACACTAAAAATCAATTATCACATTACAAGGTCCTTGAGAGACTACAATTAAAAACTGAAAATGTGATTGTAGAGAAGTGGAAAAAAGGGACCATGATATTATTGACTTACCATACCCACTCAAAAAAAGATTTATTCATTTAATTCTTTTTTTTAATTTCTTTAAAAATGGTTCTAGTTTTCGAAAATTTTCTATCTCAATCTGAAAAAAAAGAAAAAGTATTAATATTTAATAAAACATTTTATAATACAGTACACATATTTACATATTTTTCAAAAAATATTTTTGCCTTTTTTTGCTGTTTTCAGAATATATTGCATTTCACTATAAATTGTGAAAGCAATTGCATTCATCATTTAACAGCAGGCAAAAAAAAAATTAACAATCTCAAAGATTGTTTTAAAAAAGCCCACAATCTCTTTTTGCATAAACATAACTTTATAGAAATGCATAATATTCTTAAAAAATATCATCTAATATCAATACTTATTTCTTTAAAATACCGTCTGATATTTTTGTTTCAGAAGTATAATCACAATAATATATCTCAAATAACTCCACAATACATCTGGTTCCATTTCCTTTAGGCCAAATAGTAATTTTAAAATTCTTTTTTGGTTAAATTTCCAATGGTAATCCAATAAAAATCTAAAGTTTAAATTGTACAGATCTCACCGATTCTCTGTAACATTTTGGTTACCGAAAGATTTATTAATAATTAAATAAGTCCACAATAGAATTGTTTACCTTTCCGCATGGCCAAATAGTAATTTTAAAAGTCTTTTTTGAAAAAATTTCCAATGGCAATCCAATAACATTCCAAAATTTAAATTGTGCAGATGTTACCGATTTTTTCTAAATTTTTGGTTTTCCAAAGTTTCCTTAAAAAATGGAAAAATTCCACATTACAATTGGTTACCTTTCCATTAGGCCAAATGATAATTTGTTAAATCTTTTTATTTGTAAATTCCAAATGGTAATCCAATAAAATGGTAAAATTGTTTTGTCCAGATGTTGCCAAATCTGTCTAAAATTTAGGTTTCAGGAAGATTAGATAGGAATTTGCTAAATCAAAAGGCAAACGTTGCTTAAAAATCAATTGGGAATCATTACACAGTGTCCAGCCTTTTTCACATTTAAGATAAACTGTGTAATGTCCAGAAGTTACATTAGGTCCATCATGGAAAATTATTGCAACTGTTACAAAAGTTTTTCCTGAAATTGATAATTGCTGTCCTGTAAACTTCTTTATTAAAGTATCCAATTTTGAACCATCAGCTCTACATCGTTGCATCATTAAAATTACATACTGTCCGTATTCCTTTAAAATTAATGTTGAAAACATGTCAGATTTACACTCACCGCATTGCATGCTATGATTAGCATCTTTAACTAATTTAGCAAAAGTGACTGTTTTACTCTCTGGCAATGTTAAATAAATAAACCTTTCAGAATCAACATTAGAGCCACATATATTATAACAGTTTTCACAACTATGTTCCCATTTATAAGAGAGACCAAATAAATTTTCAATGGGAACCCCTTCTTCTTCCAGTACCTGAAGAAAATACATCAAGAATTCCTGTGCGTCTTGCTGTACATTTTGAGAAAACTGTGTTCGTCCTGAACATACATCTAAAACTTTTCTAATTTCAGTAGCACTTTCTATTTGAGTTTTATCATTACTCAGCTTTTCAAAAAGGAGACTCAGCACAGAACAGAATCTTTTTCCCTGATTTACTATTATCTGCTCTTGCAAACTTTCCAGATAAAATGCAACATTCAGCACTACATTAGCGTAGCAGTTGACACCAGAGCTATTTTCAAAATGACATCCTACAACCTGTTCTTCATTTTCCTTATTCTTTTTGCTTGCAATTACATCACTCCTCTTTTTTTTCCTCCTGTCTACATCTTCATTACAGATATTCTCATTTCTCCTTTTACGAGAAACTACACGTTTCTCCAACACAGGATACTGACCTAAATGAGGAGCATAGCTTCTTCTTAATTTATTATACTCCTTTACACAATTTGCATCAGCACTAACTTTTGAGTCATCAAAGTCTATCATGAATAAACCTGATAATGTTTTCACTCGTGACAAAGCAACATATGCCATACCTTCTTTGAACACAGTTGAACCAATGTTCACAAATGCACAATCTACAGTCAATCCTTGAGACTTGTGAATAGTTACAGCATATGCTAGAGAAAACGGAAACTGCTTCCTACGTACATATAAATCTTTCACAAGCATGAAACAAACTGAACAACGACAAATGTCTTTAACTTCTTCTATCTGATCAAATTTTATTTTTAAACATTCAATTCCATCTTTTTTCTGATAATTAATAAAACCCACAACTCTTCCCATAGCTCCATTAACTAAACCTTTTTCAACATCCAAATTTCTCCTTAAAAATACTCTACAGTTCATGCAAACATATAGATTTTTTTCTAATCCAGCTGTTTTGGAAATGTTCTTCTCTAGTGAATCCAATTTATTTTTCAGTGTGCCTGTTAATGTGACAGTAATTCTTCCATCCTCAATTTTGTCCACTGCTTCCAATTTCCTGATATCTTCCTTTTCCAATTTCAAAAGCTCCTCATTGAATATTGAGCATTCACGTAGAGTTGGCATTAAGCAGATGACACTTTTGTTTTCTGCAATGTTCTTGTATATCTTCTCTGCAACTATTTCTTCCTTTGGAAATAAATTATGTAGCAGCCGACTCTGTAATGCTTTTTTGCCAGCTTCAGTGAGTAGTCCAATTCTGATATCTTTCAGAATACTTCCATATTCTTCATCGTTTGCTTGCCTCATATTAGTAGTAAGTTCCTTGTACTCAAAGAAGGACCAAATATTTGTATTACCGATGCTTCCCAATGACTTCTTCGTGTCTTCATGTGTCACAGTATTAAACACTGGTTGTCCTTTAACTGGAGTAAGTTGCAAAAGATCTCCAAAAACTATGACGTGTTTTCCTCCAAATAACACGTCATAGTCTGTCTTCAGAATTTGCTGCATTCTTAAATGCACAAAGGCAAGCATTAAGTTTGATACCATGCTCACCTCATCAATAATGAGAACTTGCATCTTCTTCAATACTCTTGAAACTTCCAAGCATGCTTCTCCAGTTAGCTTGTTGTATTGTATTTTGTTCTCATACTCCACTGGTAACATTAGCAAACGATGTAAAGTGATTCCTTTTATGTTATATGCTGCTAACCCAGTTGGAGCAGTAACCACACAAGACAAAGTAGAATCCGTTTTTTGCTGTAGGTAGCTTCTGATGACTTTTATTAGGAAACTTTTTCCAGTTCCAGCTTGTCCGCTTACATACATCCTGATTGGATGAAATGATGTGCATGAGCACTCTTTTTTTTCATGTAGAAATCCGTGATCAATTTTGTTTCTGATCTCTTCATAAATTTGTTGCTGCTCTTCGTTCAGTTGTCTTTCCAAATTTTGTAAGTCTATAAATTCTCCTTGAGCTTGATTCATAGCCGTTTCGACTTCATTCATGGCTATTGATGCTTCATTTTCAACGATTGGTTGTCCTAGGGGATCTTGACTGAGTGTTCCTGAACTTTGGCTGTCCTGAGAACTGTCTCTAGCTATTTCTGCTGCAATTGTAGTTTCCTGTTCAATTTCTTCATTTAACATTTGCAGATAAGTTGTGAATGTATTGCATTGTATGCTGTCTTTGCAAGCATTAAAAGAATCTTCATAGCTTTGAAATTCTCCCAGTAGTTCATCCTCTGTACGCCATGGTTTAAACAGCTGTAAAAGAGCCAAGTAGTAAAATTCCTTTTTGTCAGTAGTGTCGCAACTCAGCTTCCGGTGATTTATCAAACTTCCTTTTGTTTGCTTCACCAAACATCCTTCCTCACCAATGACTTTATATTTTCCATTGTTGATGTCTTCTGCGGCTTTCCGTGAATAAATGTAGTTCTGCAGCACTTCATAGAGACACATGTTCTCCAGATGATGACTTCTCTTGGGATAATATGTGTCCAACATGTTTGATTTCAAAATATCTGTACTTTCTGGGTCATTCTCGGCCAAATATTCAATTTCTCCAACAGATTTCAGTACCCGATTTCTCATTGCTGCAAGACCTAAACTTGCCCAAATTATTCTTCTTGATTTCGAGTAGAGACTTGCAGAAGATAACCTATCTGAACATTCGTAGGATCCAATTTCTCGATGCGATAACATCTTCAAACTGAAACTGTACAGCTTCTTACTGACAGTTTTCTCGTGAGAAATCTCTTCCCACATTTCCTTCAATTCTGTTTTTTCTGATTTCGTAATGTAAGACGTTACATATCGAGCAACAGCAATGGAATTGTGAGCTACATACTGTATATCCATGTTAGCGTTCCACATGGATAAAATCACTGGGTTGTAGTCATTTATATATTTTGATTCTTCTTTTCTTTTAAGGTTGTAGGTATTCTTAGGTGATTTTCTTGTGATAGTATGTCTCACAGATGACATAAAACTGTTAACTCTTCCATTTGAAAGAACAGGTCTAGGAAATCCAAATCGACATTTAGTGTAGTATTTATCTTTGCTCTTGTATTTCCGTCGACAGTATTTTCCACACCGATGACTTTGGAAACGTAAAACTTGCTCCTTTAACTTTTTCTCTTCTGTGCTTTTTGGTATAGCACATGTTGCATATTCTTCAATGTAAGATAACACTGCTTCATCAGTATCTGTTCCAAACTTTGGGGCATCCTTGATCCACAACAGCATATGAATATGAGGAGCACCTCTTGCCTGGTACTCTTTTCTCCAAAAGAAATCCACTACTTCTCCTAGAGGTGGATTTTTTTTATTGCAGATGAAGGACATCATAGCCTCAAATCTATGATTGAAATATCTGCAAACATTAACCGGATCCAATGAGCACAGTTCTCCTGCTGTCTTGTATTCGATGTTTTTAATGTTTGAATTTGCCTCTCGTAGAAAATCCAGTAAATCATCCCAAGCGTACTCCGCACAGCTTAGGGTAACGAACCATGTTGGTGTTCCTAAATTCCGTAACATGCATTTTAATTCACCATGGCGTCGGTACCAATATTCATTTGTCCCACGCTGACAAGCCATCAGATTGATCAGATGTGTTTCCAAATGATCATCTCGGTGCTGCACTTTCTCCATAAAATCCTTAGCAGACACATTTTGCAAATGTACTCCACTTTTTAAAATGTGATTTACTGCATAAGACAATGCAGACAAGTCGCTTTCAAATAAAAGATGGAACAAATAAGGAATACTTTGTCGAAATCTGGGATCTTCAGCATATAGTCTTGTAGTCCGATACTCAGAAGCTGGAATCTGTTCCGGACGTTCATCGTATCGTCCTCCTTTTCCTTTAGGAAACAGCTGGGGAAAACATCGAGCTTCCAAGCTCTCCTCCCATACACTCACGGGAGTTCCTTTTGCTTTCTTCATCTGAAATAGATCAATATTGTCTCCCATAACTTCTTTTGAATGAAGAGGATGTATGCTAAAATGTTCATAAATTTCTTCTTCCTTTGACTTGTCCACTTTTTCAATTTGTCCAGTTGGTGTTTCTGTGTCTTCTTGTAAATCTTCTTCTTCTTCTTCTTCTATATAAATTGATTCATACCATTTGTTATTCCTTTTCAAATACAAATTTGCTCTTTGTACTTTCCGTACATCTACCAGCTCCTGCCAAATCTTCTTATTCTTTGTAGGTACACCATTAACCAGAATAATTAATGGTTCAGTTTCCAAAGTATCCGCATCAATAGTTTCCATATTTTTTTTCAAATCCAAGGGCAAATACACCACTCTACCTTTTAAACCTCTCAGTAAATCTGAAGGAGGTAATTTACCAGTTTTGGGCTCCATACGTACTATGGTCTGGAACGGATGAACACATTGAATGAGTATAGACTCATATGTATTTAATTCAGAAAGTTCAGCAGGAATAGCATCCAATTCTAAATTATTATGTACAGCTCTGGTCGGCATTCTATTTTCCTCTAACTTGTTGTAACAGTATTTACAAATACGCTGATCTTCACCCAATTCAAAACAATTTTCAAGAAATATATATGTGGCAAAATCCTTCCACTTATAATTATCTTCATTTTCACTCTTTCTGTAGAGATCAACATTCCTAGTTTGTTTTCTATAATGAGTTCTGCGGCAACAAATACAAGTAATATTTGGTCTTTCATTAGAGATTATTGCAAATTTTGTTATGTGATCATTGAATGTCTTACTTACAGAGGGTTCTACATTCTCTTCCACTTCTTCCTCATTTACTGTGTCCTTCTCTGCACTGTTTTGTTCAGGACCAAAGTAACAAAACTGAATTTCATCAACAACCTTCTCTACATCTGATACCGTTCCACGGAACAGAGCCCTATTCAATTCATCTAACTTTATTGCTGGACTTTTAGCAAAATACAACCGTCTCACAAACTTTCTCATTTCAGTATGATGAACAGCCAGCATCCTAAAATGATGGAAAACACTATTACACACTTTTCTAGATAGACAAGCCAGAGAATGACCCTGCAAACCAGTATTCTCTCTCACTCTGCATGGATCCAAACTTTGAAGCACCTTAATCTTCTGTTTTACACTTTTTTTACTATATTCTCTTAGAAACTCACGAAATTTATCAATAGATTCCTGACGCACAGTGCAAATACTACTACAATTCCAAGTGTACACTGGGGCTTTAGGACGTCTCCCCATAGCCTCATCCGCCATCACTTGTACCTCATCTCTTGGAACCATTATCTCCTTCTCCATTATGCAACCATTTTTCACTTCATAAGCACGACCTCTGGTGTCAACTGCATGCAGCAAACTATTACTTTGAAAATAACTCTCTTCATTAAAAAAAGGTTCACTACTTGAACTATGCATCCATTTCCCTAAAAACACTTTAGAAAAGTTTGTTCTGTTCACTACTCTTTTCCTTTTGCTATGTGATTTCAGTACATTAACCATTTTGTCTAATGTACGCATCCTATTCAAAATTAAAATGAATAGTTTCCTTTTTAATTCTAATGCCTTTGCTGCAATGGCTTCAATTTCTTTTTTTCTCTTATAAAACTTAGCCTTTTGCTTATATTTCTTCACATCCTTTATCAAATTGGACATAACTCTTCTCTGAAACATTTTTCTACGTATCTCTTTAAACGCTGTTTTTCTGTTTAAGTTAATCTTTTTAGTTGCAGAAGGTATATTTGCATTAACTAAATTCTCAATTTTTTCCTGTCCTTTTCGATTGAAATCATTCTTTCCAGTACAGACATTTTGTACATTTTTCCTTTTTTTGAATATGTTCTTTAGAAAATTTTTTGTCTGCTTACCAGAAGATTTTTTCTTTTTCCCAACATGTGCATCTTCAACTAACTTAGGTCCTCCAGTTGTCTTCAAATATAGGTTTTTTTTGTGATCTTTTTTTACTCTGGATTTTGTAGGCATCTTAAATTTTGTTCACTGCTCTTCAGCAATACCTGAAAAAAACTAAAAAAAAATTCCTTTATTTTATTTAAATATATTACTACATTTGTTTTCACATTAGTCACAAAATGAAATTTCTTTGCCAATTTGAAAGCACACTTACTGCTCTTTTTTTTGGCAAGTGATAATCCCTTTTACAGACTGACACATTATGAATCCACTTTTCAGATTTTTTAAAAAGCACATGTCCAAACTGCTTTTTCAGACCAGCACCATTTGTAACCTGGGTGACTGCCTACACTCCAGCAAGGGCAACCAGCCTTAGTGATGCTGAATGTATTTGCATTACTGACTGAAACCTCAAACCCCACTCGCTTGTGAATACTGTGCATGATTCCACATGGTAAGCAGCTGGGTGTGTGCTAAGAGTCTGCTTCTGCACCAAAAAATGGCTCCCCCTTTCCTTCTAATGCAACTGTGAAATCACCAGAGCAATACGCAATAAATCTCTGCCTGTAATTCCTATTTGGACACAGAGTCATGTTTTCACATTAGGCCCTTAAACGAAATTTCTTTGCCAATTTGAAAGCACACTTACTGCTCTTTTTTTTGGCAAGTGATAAACACTTTTACAGACTGACACATTATGAATCCACTTTTCAGATTTTTTAAAAAGCACATGTCCAAACTGCTTTTTCAGACCAGCACCATTTGTAACCTGGGTGACTGCTTACACTCCAGCAAGGGCAACCAGCCTTAGTGATGCTGAATGTATTTGCATTACTGACTGAAACCTCAAACCCCACTCGCTTGTGAATACTGTGCATGATTCCACATGGTAAGCAGCTGGGTGTGTGCTAAGAGTCTGCTTCTGCACCAAAAAATGGCTCCCCCTTTCCATCTAATGCAACTGTGAAATCACCAGAGCAATACACAATAAATCTCTGCCTGTAATTCCTATTTGCACACAGAGTCATGTTTTCACATTAGGCCCTTAAACGAAATTTCTTTGCCAATTTAAAAGCACACTTACTGCTCTTTTTTTTGGCAAGTGATAAACACTTTTACAGACTGACACATTATGAATCCACTTTTCAGATTTTCTAAAAAGCACATGTCCAAACTGCTTTTTCAGACCAGCACCATTTGTAACCTGGGTGACTGCCTACACTCCAGCAAGGGCAACCAGCCTTAGTGATGCTGAATGTATTTGCATTACTGACTGAAACCTCAAACCCCACTCGCTTGTGAATACTGTGCATGATTCCACATGGTAAGCAGCTGGGTGTGTGCTAAGAGTCTGCTTCTGCACCAAAAAATGGCTCCCCCTTTCCATCTAATGCAACTGTGAAATCACCAGAGCAATACGCAATAAATCTCTGCCTGTAATTCCTATTTGCACACAGAGTCATGTTTTCACATTAGTCACAAAACAAAATTTCTTTGCCAATTTGAAAGCACACTTACTGCTCTTTTTTTTGGCAAGTGATAATCACTTTTACAGACTGACACATTATGAATCCACTTTTCAGATTTTTTAAAAAGCACATGTCCAAACTGCTTTTTCAGACCAGCACCATTTGTAAGCTGGGTGACTGCCTACACTCCAGCAAGGGCAACCAGCCTTAGTGATGCTGAATGTATTTGCATTACTGACTGAAACCTCAAACCCCACTCGCTTGTGAATACTGTGCATGATTCCACATGGTAAGCAGCTGGGTGTGTGCTAAGAGTCTGCTTCTGCACCAAAAAATGGCTCCCCCTTTCCATCTAATGCAACTGTGAAATCACCAGAGCAATACGCAATAAATCTCTGCCTGTAATTCCTATTTGCACACAGAGTCATGTTTTCACATTAGTCACAAAACGAAATTTCTTTGCCAATTTGAAAGCACACTTACTGCTCTTTTTTTTGGCAAGTGCTAAACACTTTTACAGACTGACACATTATGAATCCACTTTTCAGATTTTTTAAAAAGCACATGTCCAAACTGCTTTTTCAGACCAGCACCATTTGTAACCTGGGTGACTGCCTACACTCCAGCAAGGGCAACCAGCCTTAGTGATGCTGAATGTATTTGCATTACTGAGTCCAACCTCAAACCCTTAAACTATTCTTTTTTTATACCAGTACACCTTAATTTATTGTGAAAACATAGTCCATATTATTTTACTTGTTCCTCACATTTAAATTTCTCCCAAAACAGAAAATAATAAACACAACTTCAACAAAAAGAATTGCATTTCTATTATTCATTTCTTAATTTACCATATACATCCCCTCTCAAACTCTAAACTCACCTTTAAAATTAGTTAGTTGTGAAAGAAATGTGGCACTCAAACAGCAGAATATCAGAGCCAGGATCTCTGTTCTTTACACCTCTCTCCTCTCAGCAGAACCAGATAATGGCAAACTTTCCCTCTCTTTTTCCACATATATACATGTTAATTTCAAATCTCAGTGCTTCCCCCTTTTTTTCAAATGTAATCACACATTTCTATTGGTTGAAAACCAACCCTTTTCCAAAAGTACCCTTCCCCCAACTTGACTTCTGCCTAGTACCCTTCCCCCAACTTGACTTCTGCCTGCTACCATAGCAACAGCTCATGGAACACTGCTGTGTGGAGTTAGGTCAGAAGTTCGCCAAACAATGTTTCAATTCCACAGAGCAAGAGTGCTTGACTTTTCAAACCTAACAGCAAATCCATAGTACTGTTCTTTGGTAACACATTTTTCTGTACCAATACAAAACATGCTTCTATTAATTTACACATACAGCCTAGTTTTTATTCTAGAATGGAATGAAACAGCCAATCAGTTCTTTTTTTTATGAAAAAAATATGTATGCCTCCATTTCCAAACTGTCTTTCATTTCTTTTTACCATTCTACTGAATTACACCTCCTGAGTGCATCCAGTTCTCCTTTGAAGATGTTCACAGTGTGGATTGTAGGACACAGCTATGTCTTCTGGAGTGAAAAGTTTGCAGAGAAAACAGGTATGGTGAGAGACCTTGCTTTGCCAAATGTAGACATTAAATGGATTGGTCAGAGAGGGTTAAAGTGGCACCAATTGATGCCATTGGTGAAATCCTTCATGCAAAACCAACACCCTGACCTCATAATAGTGCACTGTGGTGGCAATGACCTAGGCACTTTGACTGGGGTAGGTCTGGAAATGCTTATGAAGGACACCTTTGCACAACTGTTTTCACTTTTCCCTAAAACTGCCTTTGTGTTTTCTAACATATGCCAAAGGCAAAAATGGAACTGGTCCAATCATTTCTGTCCGCAGATTGACAAAGCAAGAAAGCACGTCAACAAATCTGTTTCTGCTTTCCTCCGTGACTATGGTATGGGTTCAATTTACCACAACAACTTGCGTTACGACATGCAAGACATTTATAGAGGAGATGGTGTGCACTTCAATGATGAAGGGAACAGAGTCTTCCTCTTGAACCTTAGACTCTGCATCGGTACTTACTTGTAGGTACCACTTAAAAATCACTTCATAAACACAACGGCTCTTTTTAGAGCCCCCTAATATCTAAACACTTAAATCTGCATTTCATTTCTTTTTTTATTTTATTTTTTTACCGTACGCTTACCGTACGCGTACCCCGTGATTTTTTTTTAAATCAATAAATGTTTTCTTGGTACTTTTCTGTCCTTCTTTGACCCCCTTACAAATGTTAGGGGGTCTGTAACTCTCCTCCTTGCCCCCTTTTCTTGTTATCACTCTTTTTTTTCTGAGTGAAACACACGAAATGGCGGCCGCCGCTTCCTGGTTGCGACCGATTCGAATGTTTACTAAGATCTAAGAGCCAATCAGAATCGTGCTCGCGCACGCCACCGTACGCGTACGGTAAGCGTACCGTAAGCGCACCGTAAGCTGGCTCAGATATATATATTGATTTAAAGGCTATTTTCTCAGAATCTACTGAACAGATTTACACCAAACCTACAAAAGGCACTTCCTTGACCTGAGGACTACCTCTCTGCCAAATTTCTAGTAATTCTGTTCAGCCGTTCGGGCTGTAGCCCTGTCTAAAGGTCCTATGGAAAAATGCATGGGAAAAACGCGTTTTGGGACCCCCCTTTTATCTCAGCCCCCGCTTGACGAATCCCCCCGAGACTTTCAGGGAAGGAGCGGAGCGTAGCGCCCCACCTATTTTGAAAACTTCGCGAGGATTCGTCGACCGGCGCCAAAGTTATTCAAAATAGAATGTTGCGGATTTCCTATGGAAACGTGGTCCTAACTATAACTACCTACTGGCGACCGCCAGTAGGTAATATATATATATATATATATATATATTCCACAAATTATCCAATAACGTGCGCTCTCAATACCAAAGAATCCACGAAAGTTGCGGTGAAGGGGTGTTTATTCACAACGCGTTTCAACTACAAGAGTCTTGATCACGTGAATATTGGTGCTCGTGTATTGGCTGACTAAGTACATTTGGGCTATGAACATAAACAAGGGACCACTGCACGTCATGACAGATCACAACGGCAGACATCTTGGACTGGTCTCAAAATTCACTTCAAAGCAGTACATAATGTAAACAGGACATAGTAAAGGTGTAACGAATGGCAGACATATAAGGAAAGCAAATTGCAACATAATACATTAGTCAAATGTCAATAATAATGATCCTATCAGTTCGGCACAGTTGAATAATAGGCACAACAGTGTTCGTGCAGTGTGTCCGAACCTATGTATAAAGGATAGATGTGAATACAGCTAACCCAGAGGAGTAACCCAGGCAGTCCTGGCCACATTTGTTCACCACAGGTATAATCCCGACTATGAGGGATGTTCGGGCAAGTGCCCCTATATCAAATTGACAAATGGTCGCAGAGAAAGAGATCCAGATACAGAGTATGTGTTCCCCAAGTGGGGCTGACCGTGTTGATAGACAGGTGGTGGTCCAAAGTTCTCAAACGCCCATACTCGCAGTACTAGTGGTGATGACAGTGATGAAAAAAGTGGGGGAAAAGGGTAGGATGCCCATGCAAGGTGAGTGCCGGTGTTGGGGCCCCTTCCTTTCCTCCTGAAATAAATGAACAAAATATACAGATTATTAAAATTGATCAAAACATGATCAAATACCTAAGGTTACATTCCAAAACATGCACCTGCATGTTAATGCAACTGAGTTTCTAGTGCATGTTCTTACAAGGAAGAAGAGAGTAACGGAGATGACACAAGCATGACGAAATTCGAGAAGAGAAGTGGGACAAGAAAGAGAAAATGAAAGAAAGAAAGAAAAACAGAAAAGAAGAAATCGAAAAGGGTAGCAAAGAGAAAAGAAAGAAAAGAAAAGAACAAGAAGAAAGAAAAGAGAAGAGAACAAAAGAAACGGAAAATCATGGAGAGACACAGAGGAACACCAGTAAATGACTGTCTTATAAACAATAGTAACATCATGAAACAACTCAAAACGAAGCAACAGAAGCAGTGCAATTGCTCAACTATTCCCGTAGATGTATGGCCAATTCCTCGTCCTGGTTGAGACCCCCAGGATCCTTGGTCTGGAAATCTACAATGTATTTCGATTCCCTTTGTCTCAACCTCAACACCCTGTCACCTCCTCTCGGGTTACTCATGATTTGTTCCAAAATGAAAAATCTAAGTAAAGTGGGATCTGAAAAATGATAATCTCTGTAGTGTCGTGCAACAGGATATTTTTCGTCTGCGTGTGTGATGGCCCTACTATGTTCAAGAACCCGCTTCTTAGCCTGAAGTGTGGTACTACCTATGTACCACATTTTGCATGGGCATTCGATGACATAGATGGAAAATGTGGTACTGCATGTGAGAAACTGTTCTATTCTCTTCTCCACCCCATTATAGGAGATCGTTTTGGTAAACGTGCTTTGTTTGCACGCCTTACAGTGACCACAGGGAAAAAATCCCTGAAGGCCATGCGCATGCCTCTCGGGATATGTGGTCACATCGCTGTGCACCAACATATCCCTGATGTTCCTCCCTTTCCTGTATGTGATGCTGGGTCGGTTGGGAATGCTAGTACCAATGATGTTATCGTTCTTCAGAATGTTCCAGTTCTTGACTAAGATGTGTTTGATGTTGTCTGAGTTGGTATTGAAAGTCATGATGATGCGTGTAGTGTCCTCATCCTCCTTCGTGGCCTGTGTGGGTTTGTCCAACAACGTGGAAAACCTGGAGATGCCATTGGCCCTGTCTTTGGCTCTGTTGACTACCCATTTGGGGTATCCCCTGTCTTTGAAACGCTCAAACATCTCCTGACTCACAAGTAGATACGCTTCCTCTGAGTTGCAATTTCTCTTCGCTCTCATCAACTCACCAAAGGGAATGCTCCATTTCAGGGTCTCAGGATGACTACTGAGTGCGTGGAGGATGCTGTTACCTGCAGTGGCCTTACAGAAAAGTGTGGTGCGTATCTGGTTGTCGATGATGTCAATCTTGACATCCAGATATTCTGCCCCTGTGTTGCTGACATGCCCCGTGAGAACAATATTGTTGGGGTTGGTATTGAGACATTCGATGAATTCCAGAGCTTTATCTCTGCTACCTTTCCAAATAATGAAAAGATCATCGATGTACCGCATCCATGTGGTTACATGTTCGAGGTAATGTGCATACTCGGGTTTCGCTAGTGTAGTCTCCTCCCAGCACCCCATGAAAACATTCGCGAAACTAGGGGCAAAGCATGAACCCATCGCGGTACCTGTCGTTTGCCTGTGCAAGGCCCCATCGAACAGAAAAATGTTGTTGGAGAGATAAAACTCGATCATCTCCAGCAGCATCTTGCTGTGTTCCCTGAGTCTGAGAGGTCTTCTATTCAGGAAATGTTCGCATGCGTCCAACCCCTGTTTGTGATCTATAATAGTATACAGTGACTGGACATCATGGGTGACAAGGAACGACTCCTCATTCCATTGGATATCTTGAATTTTCATAAGAAAATCCTTGGTATCCTTAACATAACTGGGTAAAGTCATAACAAAATCCCTCAGGAAGTGGTCCACATACTTGGAAACGTGTTCAGTCACACTCCCTCTGGATGACACAATGGGGCGCCCTGGGGGATCACTGGGGTTTTTGTGCAGTTTGGGGAGAAGATAAAGTACAGGGAGTACTGGATGGTCATTCTTCAGATATCTATACTCCTCCCATTCCAAAATCCCCTTGTCTTTCCATACTATGAGCTTATCCCATAGATCAATGATACTCTGGTTGTATATTTCTGTGGAAACAGAGATGTAGTTCTTGGAGTCCCCCAACTGTTTTTGTGCTTCGGCTACATATTTGTCTCTGTTCAGAATGACTATATTGCCACCCTTGTCTGCAGGACGTACCACCACACTGGTGTCATCAGCAAGGTCCTGGAGGGCCTGCCTTTGGTCATGAGAAAGATTATTGAACTTGAAATTATTTTTCTTCGTTCTGAAAGTACACAAAGCTTTGGAGACACAATCGTGAAAAGTATCTATATTGTCATGTGGAAGAGAAGGGAGAAAAGTGGACTTGGGTTTAAAACCAGAAAGAGCACTGTCGTCAGTGATAACCCCAAAATTATCCAAAATCTGGGTGTTGCTGGTATGGCAAATGTCACTACCATGTAGGTTGACGGAATTGTTAGTGAACCCTCCGGTTTCGCCTGTTCCCTCTTGTTCCAATTCTATCATGTTGATCAGGGTGTCCATATCACCAGTTGTAATCTCATTCTGTCGTATGTGTGTTGGAGATTTCAACCTAGTGCTGTTGTTCAATCTTTTGAGAGCATGCCATTTTTTTAATTTTAACTTCCTGATGAACTTGAATAAGTCTATCCTGGCCTCTGTGTAATTAAAAGGCCTTGAAGGACAGAAGGACAGACCAAGGCATAAAGTCCTTTTTTCCAGGTCCGTCATCATTCTATTGGACAAATTAATGATGGTTCTATTTACCATTTCCATATCCATCAGCGCATCCTTCTGGAGCGGGTTCTGTAGTTTCCCATGCCGCCCCTTGCTCTGCCTCTTCTTCCATCGCTGTTGAATTCTCTTCCTTCTATTTCTGCGCTTCCTCGTCCGCTGCCTCGTCCCCGTCCCCTCCATCCTGATGTCTTCGTTGCCGGAGCCTCCTTTATTGTCCGCCTACTCCGGCGCTGGTGACGGTACTCCTCTAAAAAATTCACTTGTCGGCTTGTTGTATCAAGGCTGGTTGTGTCTTAAGCCGAAATATCGGACTCAGTCTCACTTGCTGTGGACGGTGATGGTGTCTGTTCTGTTTCCCTCTCTTCTCTCACTGCCATAGGTTTCTCCTTATTTTCGTAAAGATAATCATACTTGCGACTGAAGGTGAGAATTCTCCCACTCTCATAGTCATTGTAATCTCTATTCATTTTTCTCTCCTTGCGTGCTTTAATTTCCTCTTCACGTCTTTTTAGACACTCTTTCGTGCTCTGTAGAGATTTCTCTACTGTCTCCTTGTCCGTCAATGCTCTGAGTTCTTCCATCATTTCTTGTATCTGCTTGAGAATGGCCTCTCTATCAACCCAGGCATATTTAACTAGGATTTCGAGCATTCTCCTAGAGCTTAGGGCTGAATTTTCGGGCCATTCTGTCAACATTACTGGATTGGGTGTCTCATATGTAGGTGTTATAAAAATTCTCAAGCCCCTGGGCACCATTTCTTGGTCTATATAATTTTGTAAAGAGATGGCCTCCCACCACTTAGAAATTTCAGTTTTTTTAAGTTTCTCAAGCTTCGCCATCTTGTCATCAGTGGACAACATCAATGTCGTTCCTGACTTGGTTGTAAGTGAGCTTTTAGGTTTTCTGGTGAAAATTGCCAGAGCAGCTGCCCTGCGTTCTTCCTCTTCTTCCATGAGCACTACACCCTGGTTTCGTGTCCGCTCACCGTGAATTCAATGGTACCCCTGTAAAATACACGTTACTCCTGCCAGTCAAATGTCACTGTTAGCTCGCACACCCGGAAAGAAATATTCAGACGAAAATGGTTCACCTTGCTGATTCGGACTGCTCTGTTGCTTCTCACCGCCACAAACTAAGTGAGAAATGTGTGCTGACTCTATGGCCATTATGATGTAAATTGAGCCAAACAGTCACTTGATCGTGGATGTGGTAACAGATTACCGTTTGTAAGCCGCGAGTGTGATCAAACACACTCTGCACTGAGGGAATAAGTTATTTCCCAAATGCACGGTGAACGTGCTGAAATATAGAATGATTGACAGCCGACCAATTAGGCCGATTAGGCAAATGCCGGGCTACTCATGTACATGCAGCTAAAGACGTTGTCTCAGTTATGCTGCATCCATGAGAAAGTCTGTAATGTCTGGGTAGCGTGAGTGGAGAGGTAACCGCCGCAACCACAGAGGTAAAGGCAAACTTGCCGCTGCGTGTCTGATACACGGAAAAGCGCGAACCCGCTGCCGCTGCCCCGGGAGGATAGAGGGAAAGCGCCACAAATGCCACCCACCCTCACCTTCCTAGGGACGAACAGACCGGGTCAAGCACTTACCCTGCAAACTACGCGCTCCTCCCAGTATCGGGTTGCCAGACGTATCGGTCTCTCTGCAGATCACGGAAGACGGCCGGTCCAGTGCAATCCTCAGTAGAAATTCAAAACTCCAGATTGCTCCTTCTGATTGCTCGGACCCAAGGGAGTTGGCGCAGACACCGGCGGAGCACACCGGAAATCCAATATTCCACAAATTATCCAATAACGTGCGCTCTCAATACCAAAGAATCCACGAAAGTTGCGGTGAAGGGGTGTTTATTCACAACGCGTTTCAACTACAAGAGTTTTGATCACGTGAATATTGGTGCTCGTGTATTGGCTGAATAAGTACATTTGGGCTATGAACATAAACAAGGGACCACTGCACGTCATGACAGATAACAACGGCAGACATCTTGGACTGGTCTCAAAATTCACTTCAAAGCAGTACATAATGTAAACAGGACATAGTAAAGGTGTAACGAATGGCAGACATATAAGGAAAGCAAATTGCAACATAATACATTACTCAAATGCCAATAATAATGATCCTATCAGTTCGGCACATTCGAATAATAGGCACAACAGTGTTCGTGCAGTGTGTCCGAACCTATGTATAAAGGATAGATGTGAATACAGCTAACCCAGAGGAGTAAGTGCCCCTATATCAAATTGACAAATGGTCGCAGAGAAAGAGATACAGATACAGAGTACATCCCTCATAGTCGGGATTATACCTGTGGTGAACAAATGTGGCCAGGACTGCCCGGGTTACTCCTCTGGGTTAGCTGTATTCACATCTATCCTTTATACATAGGTTCGGACACACTGCACGAACACTGTTGTGCCTATTATTCGAATGTGCCGAACTGATAGGATCATTATTATTGGCATTTGACTAATGTATTATGTTGCAATTTGCTTTCCTTATATGTCTGCCATTCGTTACACCTTTACTATGTCCTGTTTACATTATGTACTGCTTTGAAGTGAATTTTGAGACCAGTCCAAGATGTCTGCCGTTGTTATCTGTCATGACGTGCAGTGGTCCCTTGTTTATGTTCATAGCCCAAATGTACTTATTCAGCCAATACACGAGCACCAATATTCACGTGATCAAGACTCTTGTAGTTGAAACGCGTTGTGAATAAACACCCCTTCACCGCAACTTTCGTGGATTCTTTGGTATTGAGAGCGCACGTTATTGGATAATTTGTGGAATATTGGATTTCCGGCGTGCTCCGCCGGTGTGTGCGCCAACTCCCTTGGGTCCGAGCAATCAGAAGGAGCAATCTGGAGTTTTGAATTTCTACTGAGGATTGCACTGGACCGGCCGCTTCCGTGATCTGCAGAGAGACCGATACGTCTGGCAACCCGATACTGGGAGGAGCGCGTAGTTTGCAGGGTAAGTGCTTGACCCGGTCTGTCCGTCCCTAGGGAGGTGAGGGTGGGTGGCATTTGTGGCGCTTACCCTCTATCCTCCCGGGGCAGCGGCAGCGGGTTCGCGCTTTTCCGTGTATCAGACACGCAGCGGCAAGTTTGCCTTTACCTCTGTGGTTGCGGCGGTTACCTCCCCACTCACGCTACCTGGACATTACAGACTTTCTCGTGGATGCAGCATAACTGAGACAACGTCTTTAGCTGCATGTACACGAGTATCCCGGCATTTGCCTAATCGGCCTAATTGGTCGGCTGTCAATCATTCTATATTTCAGCACGTTCACTGCGCATTTGGGAAATAACTTATTCCCTCAGTGCAGAGTGTGTTTGATCACACTCGCGGCTTACAAATGGTAATCTGTTACCACATCCACGCTCAAGTGACTGTTTGGCTCAATTTACATCATAATGGCCATAGAGTCAGCACACATTTCTCACTGAGTTCGTGGCGGTGAGAAGCAACAGAGCAGTCCGAATCAGCAAGGTGAACCATTTTCGTCTGAATATTTCTTTCCGGGTGTGCGAGCTAACAGTGACATTTGACTGGCAGGAGTAACGTGTATTTTACAGGGGTACCATTGAATTCACGGTGAGCGGACACGAAACCAGGGTGTAGTGCTCATGGAAGAAGAGGAAGAACGCAGGGCAGCTGCTCTGGCAATTTTCACCAGAAAACCTAAAAGCTCACTTACAACCAAGTCAGGAACGACATTGATGTTGTCCACTGATGACAAGATGGCGAAGCTTGAGAAACTTAAAAAAACGGAAATTTCTAAGTGGTGGGAGGCCATCTCTTTACAAAATTATATAGACCAAGAAATGGTGCCCAGGGGCTTGAGAATTTTTATAACACCTACATATGAGACACCCAATCCAGCAATGTTGACAGAATGGTCCGAAAATTCAGCCCTAAGCTCTAGGAGAATGCTCGAAATCCTGGTTAAATATGCCTGGGTTGATAGAGAGGCCATTCTCAAGCAGATACAAGAAATGATGGAAGAATTCAGAGCATTGATGGACAAGGAGACAGTAGAGAAATCTCTACAGAGCATGAAAGAGCGTCTAAAAAGACACGAAGAGGAAATTAAAGCACGCAAGGAGAGAAAAATGAATAGAGATTACAATGACTATGAGAGTGGGAGAATTCTCACCTTCAGTCGCAAGTATGATTATCTCTACGAAAATAAGGAGAAACCTATGGCAGTGAGAGAAGAGAGGGAAACAGATCAGACACCATCACCGTCCACAGCAAGTGAGACTGAGTCCGATATTTCGGCTGAAGACACAACCAGCCTTGATACAACAAGCCGACAAGTGAATTTTTTAGAGGAGTACCGTCACCTGCGCCGGAGCAGGCGGACAATGGAGGCTCCGGCAACGAAGACATCAGGATGGAGGGGACGGGGACGAGGCAGCGGACGAGGAAGCGCAGAAATAGAAGGAAGAGAATTCAACAGCGATGGAAGAAGAGGCAGAGCAAGGGGCGGCATGGGAAACTACAGAACCCGCTCAAGAAGGATGGGCTGATGGATATGAGTATGTGCGCGATACCATCTAGTCCCGCCCAAATCCTTCCCCTCCACTCACCTTCCAGTCAGCGCCAGGATGCTTCTTCCGAAGCGACAGTCGCGCTTTATAAATATCGCTTCCATTCCATTCCATTCCATATGGAAATGGTAAATAGAACCATCATTAATTTGTCCAATAGAATGATGACGGACTTGGAAAAAAGAACTTTATGCCTTGGTCTGTCCTTCTGTCGTTCTAGGCCCTTTAATTACACAGAGGCCAGGATAGACTTATTCAAGTTCATCAGGAAGTTAAAATTAAAAAAATGGCATGCTCTCAAATGATTGAACAACAGCACTAGGTTGAAATCTCCAACACACATACGACAGAATGAGATTACAACTGGTGATATGGACACCCTCATCAACATGATAGAATTGGAACAAGAGGGAACAGGGGAAACCGGAGGGTTCACTAACAATTCCGTCAACCTACATGGTAGTGACATTTGCCATACCAGCAACACCCAGATTTTGGATAATTTTGGGGTTATCACTGACGACAGTGCTCTTTCTGGTTTTAAATCCAAGTCCACTTTTCTCCCTTCTCTTCCACATGACAATATAGATACTTTTCACGATTGTGTCTCCAAAGCTTTGTGTACTTTCAGAACGAAGAAAAATAATTTCAAGTTCAATAATCTTTCTCATGACCAAAGGCAGGCCCTCCAGGACCTTGCTGATGACACCAGTGTGGTGGTACGTCCTGCAGACAAGGGTGGCAAAATAGTCATTCTGAACAGAGACAAATACGTAGCCGAAGCACAAAAACAGTTGGGGGACTCCAAGAACTACATCTCTGTTTCCACAGAAATATACAACCAGAGTATCATTGATCTATGGGATAAGCTCATAGTATGGAAAGACAAGGGGATTTTGGAATGGGAGGAGTATAGATATCTGAAGAATGACCATCCAGTACTCCCTGTACTTTATCTTCCCCCCAAACTGCACATAAACCCCAGTGATCCCCCAGGGCGCCCCATTGTGTCATCCAGAGGGAGTATGACTGAACACGTTTCCAAGTATGTGGACCACTTCCTGAGGGATTTTGTTATGACTTTACCCAGTTATGTTAAGGATACCAAGGATTTTCTTATGAAAATTCAAGACATCCAATGGAATGAGGAGTCGTTCCTTGTCACCCATGATGTCCAGTCACTGTATACTATTATAGATCACAAACAGGGGTTGGATGCATGCAAACATTTCCTGAATAGAAGACCTCTCAGACTCAGGGAACACAGCAAGGTGCTGCTGGAGATGATCGAGTTTTGTCTCTCCAACAACATTTTTCTGTTCGATGGGGCCTTGCACAGGCAAACGACAGGTACCGCGATGGGTTCATGCTCTGCCCCTAGTTTCGCGAATCTTTTCATGGGGTGCTGGGAGGAGACTACACTAGCGAAACCCGAGTATGCACATTACCTCGAACATGTAACCACATGGATGCGGTACATCGATGATCTTTTCATTATTTGGAAAGGTAGCAGAGATAAAGCTCTGGAATTCATCGAATGTCTTAATACCAACCCCAACAATATTGTTCTCACGGGGCATGTCAGCAACACAGGGGCAGAATATCTGGATGTCAAGATTGACATCATCGACAACCAGATACGCACCACACTTTTCCGTAAGGCCACTGCAGGTAACAGCATCCTCCACGCACTCAGTAGTCATCCTGAGACCCTGAAATGGAGCATTCCCTTTGGTGAGTTGATGAGAGCGAAGAGGAATTGCAACTCAGAGGAAGCGTATCTACTTGTGAGTCAGGAGATGTTTGAGCGTTTCAAAGACAGGGGATACCCCAAATGGGTAGTCAACAGAGCCAAAGACAGGGCCAATGGCATCTCCAGGTTTTCCACGTTGTTGGACAAACCCACACAGGCCACGAAGGAGGATGAGGACACTACACGCATCATCATGACTTTCAATACCAACTCAGACAACATCAAACACATCTTAGTCAAGAACTGGAACATTCTGAAGAACGATAACATCATTGGTACTAGCATTCCCAACCGACCTAGCATCACATACAGGAAAGGGAGGAACATCAGGGATATGTTGGTGCACAGCGATGTGACCACATATCCCGAGAGGCATGCGCATGGCCTTCAGGGATTTTTTCCCTGTGGTCATTGTAAGGCTTGCAAACAAAGCACGTTTACCAAAACGATCTCCTATAATGGGGTGGAGAAGAGAATAGAACAGTTTCTCACATGCAGTACCACGTTTTCCATCTATGTGATCGAATGCCCATGCAAAATGTGGTACATAGGTAGTACCACACTTCAGGCTAAGAAGCGGGTTCTTGAACATAGTAGGGCCATCACACATGCAGACGAAAAATATCCTGTTGCACGACACTACAGAGATTATCATTTTTCAGATCCCACTTTACTTAGATTTTTCATTTTGGAACAAATCATGAGTAACCCGAGAGGAGGTGACAGGGTGTTGAGGCTGAGACAAAGGGAATCGAAATACATTGTAGATTTCCAGACCAAGGATCCTGGGGGTCTCAACCAGGACGAGGAATTGGCCATACATCTAAGGGAATAGTTGAGCAATTGCACTGCTTCTGTTGCTTCGTTTTGAGTTGTTTCATGATGTTACTATTGTTTATAAGACAGTCATTTACTGGTGTTCCTCTGTGTCTCTCCATGATTTTCCGTTTCTTTTGTTCTCTTCTCTTTTCTTTCTTCTTCTTCTTCTTTTCTTTTCTTTCTTTTCTCTTTGCTACCCTTTTCTTATTCTTCTTTTCTTTTTTCTTTCTTTCTTTCCTTTTCTCTTTCTTGTTCCACTTCTCTTCTCGAATTTCGTCATGCTTGTGTCATCTCCGTTACTCTCTTCTTCCTTGTAAGAACATGCACTAGAAACTCAGTTGCATTAACATGCAGGTGCATGTTTCGGAATGTAACCTTAGGTATTTGATCATGTTTTGATCAATTTTAATAATCTGTATATTTTGTTCATTTATTTCAGGAGGAAAGGAAGGGGCCCCAACACCGGCACTCACCTTGCACGGGCATCCTACCCTTTCCCCCCCCTTTTTTCATCACTGTCATCACCACTAGTACTGCGAGTATGGGCGTTTGAGAACTTTGGACCACCACCTGTCTATCAACACGGTCAGCCCCACTTGGGGAACACATACTCTGTATCTGGATCTCTTTCTCTGCGACCATTTGTCAATTTGATATAGGGGCACTTGCCCAAACATCCCTCATGGTCGGGATTATACCTGTGGTGAAAAAATGTGGCCAGGACTGCCCGGGCTACTCCTCTGGGTTAGCTGTATTCACATCTATCCTTTATACATAGGTTCGGACACACTGCACGAACACTGTTGTGCCTATTATTCGAATGTGCCGAACTGATAGGATCATTATTATTGGCATTTGACTAATGTATTATGTTGCAATTTGCTTTCCTTATATGTCTGCCATTCGTTACACCTTTACTATGTCCTGTTTACATTATGTACTGCTTTGAAGTGAATTTTGAGACCAGTCCAAGATGTCTGCCGTTGTTATCTGTCATGACGTGCAGTGGTCCCTTGTTTATGTTCATAGCCCAAATGTACTTATTCAGCCAATACACGAGCACCAATATTCATGTGATCAAGACTCTTGTAGTTGAAACGCGTTGTGAATAAACACCCCTTCACCGCAACTTTCGTGGATTCTTTGGTATTGAGAGCGCACGTTATTGGATAATTTGTGGAATATTGGATTTCCGGCATGCTCCGTCGGTGTGTGCGCCAACTCCCTTGAGTCCGAGCAATCAGAAGGAGCAATCTGGAGTATTGAATATATATATTTATATCTATAAATATATATGTATATACATATATATATATATATATATATTCACTGAAAAAAACATAGGTTTCAGGCACGTTATAGTTAGGAATTAGCATTTAAAATCCTTAGAAATTCACTTAAAAAACCATAGGTTTCAGGGGTGTTATAGTTAGCTGGACTTTTCACTCGTACAAAACCATTGAAATTCCCCAGTTATAGTTAGTTCAGCTAACTATAACTTGCGCGCCCGCAATGCACTGCTGATGACGTCACATATTAAATCACTCATGACATGGTCAGTGACATCACTCATGACATCACTCATGACATCTCAAATGACATCACTCATGACATCACTGATGACATCATACAGTGAATGTGTGTTTTTCTGAAAATTACATATGTTTTATATATGTATATCTCAATGTCGATGGAAGAATAAATGGGTATATAAGTGTCTAAATGGATGATTTGTTTTTGACAAATTGAGTGTATAACTGACTGATTAAGTGTAACTTAGTGAATACATGGCTTAGTGAGTAATGTTTAAATATGTAAATATCTGTATCAGTCTCTCACTTTGTGTATAAGTGGCTGCATGGGTTGGTGAGTAGCTACATGAGTGTCTATATAGGTTATTAGTTGGTTTTTTGAGTATCAGTATGAGCGTCTGAGTGTCTGTATGGTTCGGTGGGGGGTATTATGTAGTACATAGGTACATGAATGAGTGACTTACTCTTTGTATGTGTTGAAGACAGCATGTGTGCAGGACTGTATGGGTGGATGAGTGTGTGCATGGGTGTGTTAGTGAGTGAATGACTGTCCCAATAGTGTCTTTATGAGTAACTACATATATTTTAAACTAGTATATGTGATTATTGGTGTATATAAGTGAGTATATGTGAGAGTGAGAGATTGAAAGAGTTCCTGTATGAATAAGTATGTGTTTCTATAAGTGATTGTTTAAAAGACTAAATATGTGTACGTTTCTGTAGAAGTAAGTGCGGTGGTGTGTGTAGAACTGTATATGCAAGTAAATGGATGTTTGATTCTTTATTAGCATAAGTGACTATGTGTGTGAGTAAATCTATGGATGAGTGGCGTTGTGTAACAGGATGTATAGGTGTATGAGTACATATGATGAGTGAGTACATGTATGAGTGACTGTATAGGACTGTTGGTGAATGAGTGGATGTGTATGTGGATCTTAGAATTACTGAATAGGTTGTTGTAACTGGTATTGGTATGTCCATTGTTTTGAACATTTTAGTTTCTATTTTTGAATGTGTGTATCAAAGGTTATATTAGGGGGAGAGGAGGTCTGCCACTCTATCACAAGGACGATGTCATCAGTGATGTCATTTGAGATGTCATCAGTGATGTCATGAGTGATGTCACTAACCATGTCATGAGTGATGTAATATGTGACGTCATCAGCAGTGCATTGCGGGCGCGCGAGTTATAGTTAGCTGAACTAACTACAACGGGGGAATTTCAATGGTTTTGTACGAGTGAAAAGTCCAGCTAACTATAACGCCCCTGAAACCTATGGTTTTTTCAGTGAATTTGTAAGGATTTTAAATGCTAATTCCTAACTAGAACATGCCTGAAACATATGTTTTTTTCAGTGAATTTCAAAGGTTTTTTAAATGCTAATTTCTAACTATGCCTACAGAGATAGGACATGTGAAGAAAGAAGAAAAAACGCACAGAAAGAAAAAAAAGAAATGCAGAAAGAAGCAACAGAAGTCCTCAAAGACAAAGAAAAGTGCAGGAAGAAGGATAACGTGCAGAAAGAACAAACAGAAGAGCTGAAAGAAGCCTTGTTGCAAAATCATCCTGTATCCTCAACTTTTTCAGACGGATACTGGTGGTAACTGAGTCTGACTAACCAGTCCTAGAGCCAGTGCTATGTTAAAAGACACTCAGAATACAGTGAAAACACCTACATACAATAGGGTACACTATGTGTTGGGGTCCCCCTGTGATTAGCATGACATCCTCTGTAAGCCCCTAGTATATAATAGGGCAGGGGATTTAAAACTATGTCTTAAAACGCGCCACAGAGTGTGTTTGCACACGTCACCTCAGGCCCCGTCCCCTCCCTTCCCCACTGTGTAAACACGTCCTGTGGCCGTTTTAAGTTGGGAGATTAAGTCCCTTTGAATCCTGAGGGTCCCTAGGGTCCAACTAGACCACTAGGTACCTCCAGTAAGCGCCACAGAGCTGCTTTGCAGAGAGATGTAAAAAGGGGCACAGCCTAGACCACCTCTCTGCAACGCAGCGCAGTGGCGCTTACTGGAAGCACCTGGTGGGCTAGTTGGCCCCCAGTGTCCCTCAGGATTGAAGGGGAATTATTTCCCCAACTTAAAACGTGCCACAGGGCTTGTTTGCACACGTTAACTCAGGCCCCGTCCCCTCCCTTCACCACTGTGTAAACACGCCCTGTGGCCGTTTTTAGTTGGGAGATTAAGTTCATTTGAATCCTGAGGGTCCCTAGGGTCCAACTAGCCCACAAGGTACCTCCAGTAAGCGCCACAGAGCTGCGTTGCAGAGAGGTGTAAAAAGTGGCACGGCCTGGACCACCTCTCTGCAACGCAGCTCAGTGGTGCTTACTGGAAGCACCTGGTGGGCTAGTTAGCCCCCAGGGGCCCTCAGGATTGAAGGGGAATTATTTCCCCAACTTACAACGCGCCATAGGGCGTGTTTGCACACGTCACCTCAGGCCCCGTCCCCTCCCTTCCCCACTGTAAACACGCCCTGTGGCCGTTTTAAGTTGGGGAAATAATTTGAACATGATTGATCTTCCCCTTTGAGTTACATTGAAAAAGAGGAGATTGTAGACAGGAGACAGATCAAATAAAGCCCATTTGAGCTTAAAAACATTGGACGTTTCCTGGCTGAAACGGGCCTGTTGGCATGTATGGTTGTACTACCACTGCCTCTTCCTTCTGCCCACAATGGTCTATTATATTGCCCTCCATAGTCTGTTGTGCTGCCACTGCCCTTCCTGCCTGCCCAGTGTGGTCAAATTGTTGCTTCTGCACTCTCCTACCTGCCTTCAATTTTCAGAGTCCGTGCCCCTGGAATCTGCCTCTCAACAGTATCCCAATGAACAACTAGATTGCTAACATTCTATATTTATTACAAAAGTGTGGAACGCATGACGTCATCTTGATGTAATCAAAACTGTAATACCTAGAGCATTTCCTTTAGAAATTACATATATGAGAGGGTCTTATTTGCATCAAAATTATGGTTAGTGCTCTAAAAAACTAAAATGAGGACATATTTTCTGAGTTTTCAAATAGCGACAAAGAACTTTTAAATTATTTGTAATCTTTATGTTTTTTTATCCAGTTGACCACTTGTTTAAATGTTTCACCTAGGGGAGAGGATGTGGTGTTACTTCCAGAGCTGCAGACTTTGCAACTGGGGAACCAGGTTGGAGTTTCTGCTTCAGCTCAACATTCTGTGATTCTGGTCAAATCACTTAATCTCCCCATGTCTACAACCAAAATGAATTTGATCTTGTGTGATGTAACCAATGCTCATGTAAAGCACTCCAGTACCTGACAAGTCTGCACTATATACAACTGCAAATACACAAAAATAAGTGTTTTGCACACTTCTGTCATTGGGCTACATGGGGCTACATCTGGGTGATATTTGTGCTGCATTTGGGCTCTTTTGTCTCTGGTGGCCATCTTGGGAGATTTATTTGTTATGAAGTTTCCTACTTTCCTCATTTACTGCAGTCTCCTCACTAGGAAATGCTTTCAGTTTTCTACTTTGATTCCATCAAGAAGGTATTCAGATATGTCACACATTTGCCATAAATTCTGAATGTTAGTACTCTAGTTGCTCATTAGATCACTGTAGTAAAGCTACTGCTCACCACGGAAGTCTGCTGCTGGTATTAAAAGTGCATATTTCAGTCTACATATCAGAATTTTTTAATGAAATAGAAGAGGATTTGAAAAGTCACTCAAAATGTGCCCTCATTTTTCTTTCTTCAGCACTAATCATAATTTCTATGGCAAAATGAACCCCCTCATTGTGTTCCTTTTTTAATGAAATGTTTTAAATGTTACCAGTTTATTCCAATCAAGATGGCTTTAGGTGTGCCATACATTTGTCATAAGTTAGACAGTAAGCGCTCTAGTTGTTCTTAAGAACACTCTGGGACATTCTGTCATTGGGCTATACTTGGGCTACATCTGGGTGATATTTGGGCTACATTTGGGCTCTTTTGTCTCTGGTGGCCATCTTGGGAGATTTATTTGTTATGAAGTTTCCTAATTTCCTCATTTACTGCGGTCTCCTCAGAAGGAAATACTTTCAGTTTTTTATTTTGGTTCCATCAAGAAGGCATTCAGATATGTCACACATTTGCCATACATTCTGAATGTTCACACTCTAGTTGCTCATTAGATCACTGTAGTAAAGCTACTGCTCACCAGGCAAGTCTGCTGCTGGTATTCAAAGTGCATGTTTCAGTCTGCATGTCAGAATTTGTTTATGAAATAGAAAAGGATTTGAGAAGTCAAAATGTGCCCTAATTTTTCTTTCTGCAGCACTAATCATAATGTCTATGGCAAAATGAACCCCCACATTTTGTTCCTTTTTTAATTCAATGTTTTAAGAGTTACCACTTTATTCCAATCAAGATGGCTTCAGGGGTGCCATACTTTTGTCATAAGTAAGACTGTTAGCGCTCTAGTTGTTCGTTAGAACACTCTGGGACATTCTGTCATTGGGCTATACTTGGGCTACATCTGGGTGATATTTGGGCTACATTTGGGCTCTTTTGTCTCTGGTGGCCATCTTGGGAGATTTATTTGTTATGAAGTTTCCTAATTTCCTCATTTACTGCAGTCTCCTCAGTAGGAAATACTTTCAGTTTTTTACTTTGATTCCATCAAGAAGGCATTCAGATGTTTCACACATTTGCCATACATTCTGAATGTTCGCACTCTAGTTGCTCATTAGATCACTGTAGTAAAGCTACTGCTCACCAGGGAAGTCTGCTGCTGGTATTCAAAGTGCATGTTTCAGTCTGCATGTCAGAATTTGTTTATGAAATAGAAGATGATTTGAGAAGTCAAAATGTGCCCTAATTTTTCTTTCTGCAGCACTAATCATAATTTCTATGGCAAAATGAACCCCCTCATTTTGTTCCTTTGTAAATTAAATGTTTTAAGTATTACCACTTTATTCCAATCAAGATGGCTTCAGGTGCGCCATACTTTTGTCATAAGTAAGACTGTGAGCGCTCTAGTTGTTCGTTAGAACACTCTGGGACATGCTGTCATTGGGCTATACTTGGGCTACATCTGGGTGATATTTGGGCTACATTTGGGCTCTTTTGTCTCTGGTGGCCATTTTGGGAGATTAATTTGTTATGAAGTTTCCTAATTTCCTCATTTACTGCAGTCTCCTCAGTAGGAAATACTTTCAGTTTTTTACTTTGATTCCATCAAGAAGGCATTCAGATGTTTCACACATTTGCCATAAATTCAGAACGTTAGCACTCTAGTTGCTTTTTAGATCACTGTAGTAAAGCTACTGCTCACCAGGGAAGTCTGCTACTGGTGTTGAAAGTGCATGTTTCAGTCTGCATGTCAGAACTTTTTTAATGAAATAGAAGATGATTTGAGAAGTCACTCAAAATGTGCCCTCATTTTTCTTTCTGCAGCACTAATCATACTTTCTATTGCAAAATGAACCCCCTCATTTTGTTCCTTTTTAAATTAAATGTTTTAAGAGTTACCACTTTATTCCAATCAAGATGGCTTCAGGTGTGCAATACGTTTGTCATAAGTAGGACTGTTAGCGCTCTAGTTGTTCTTTAGAACACTCTGGGAAGCTGCAGTAGAACACAAAGGAGTCAACTAACAGTCTCTGCCCTTGTTGGATGTACATGTTTTACTGAGAATGTCAGACTTCATTCTCACATGAGTGTGAAAGATAATGTGAATTTACAGAAAATATGCTCTCAGTTTAGCTTATAGATCACCTTCCAAACCTCTGTGGGAAAAGCATGAGAAAATAGTTTTCTCTCAAACAAGATTCATGATATCACAGCAGAAGGCTTTTTCACATGGTAAAATCACCTAAGAACACACCACAATTCCTAAAATGGGTATGGTACCATCAACAAATGATTTATAATGTAACTAAAGTCTTAAAACCTTCTATTAACTGCAACGCTTTTTAATGAGGTGCTATCATGTATATTGGTCCCAAGATGGCTGCCAACACTTCTTGGATGAAGTACTGACAGCCAATCAGATCTCACGATGAGATGTGTGGTTAGGCTCCGCCCAGATATATCTATCTTTTTAACTCTAATTTTCTCAGGAACTACTGAACGGATTTACACCATTTTAGCAAAAGGCACGAGTCTGAACTGAGGACTACCTCTTTGACAAATTTGGTGTAATTCCATTCAGCAGTTAGGGCTGTAGCTGCGTCAACAGGTCCTATGGGAAAATGCATGGGGAAAATGCGTTTTGGGACCCCCCTTTTTTCTCGGCCCCCGCTTGACGAATCACCGTGAAATTTTCAGGATAGGAGCGGACCGGAGCTGGCCAAAAGTTTGGAGAGCTTCGCGAAGATTCGTTAATCGGCGCCAACGTTATTCCAAATAGAATGTTGCAGATTTCCTATGGAAAATAGGTCCTAACTATAACTACCTACTAGCGACCTCCAGTAGGTTATATATATATATATATATATCTCCACACTTCTGCTCCGTTTCAAGGGGCCCCTGGCGCTTCTCTATCCGGTGCGATGCTGCGGACGAGCTGTGCCGTCATAAATTCCTCCGACGGTTCCCTGGTAGGAAACCAATTAGCACGCACTCACAGTTTGTTTAGTTTGGTCCCAATTCTTTATTCGTCTTAATAGATATCCAGTCTTAAGACAAACCAACGCGTTTCACCATCCACTGATAGCTTGATCACGGTTGTCATTACACTTTTGAAATTGACCAATAAAAACAATCATTGTTAATCATGTGACTGTTGATGTCATCAGTTACAAAGCATAGAATTCTGGACCTCGTAGTTTTTCAACCTTATATCAATAAACAATACCATTTCCTGCAAGGATTTGATTCCTCAATTTTGTAATCACTTGATTGACTCATGCATTACAAACCATATTGAATTTATTTAGTGGGGAGAAATTTCTTGTGCTATGTTTTATTTCCAAATTTTGTCTGCAGGATAGCACTTAGTTACGTGTTTATTTGCATGATGTTTTTTTTATTTATTATATATATTTTAGGTTTTTTAAATTTTATTTTATTCATTTATTTCCCTCTTTTAATTGTTTGCGCAAACAGATTGCATAACTTATTGGTCGATTGCTATACTACGTCTTCAGTATGCAGACGTTGGTAATGATTGTCCCCCGAGATAGAACCCTCTAGTGGGTCGATATCTTGACTAGTTATTTGCCCTCCAGTGGGCTGCAATTCCACTTTTTAAATTGGATTTGTTGGGAAAATAGTTTCTATCTATGTGGTTGAAAATTGATTATTTTAAGGTCTATTTTATGCTTTTTTATTTTTTTTATTTTTTATATATAAAAATATGGAGATTTTGTTATGTTTTTGGTCATTTTTTAGTGCTTATTTTATATAAAACATTTCCTAAATTGATCTGCCTAAATACCCCTTTGTCAGTATAACAACTACAGATGAATGTACAGTTCCTCACTCTGGTTGAGGCCCCATGGCGTAAAGGTCCTGAAATTGAGAATTTGCCGTGATTCTCTTTGCCTCAAGGTTTTTTCACGGTCTCCCCCTCTTTCCTGTAGGGGTATTGTTTCCAGAGCATAGAATACCAAGGATTTCCAATCTCCTCCGTGATTGGTCTCCATGTGTTTGGCAACTGCGTTGCTCCTGTCCTTGTTGATTGTTGCTCTGACGTGTTCTAATATTCTCTTTTTAAGTTCGCATTTCGTGCTTCCTATATACTTCAATTGACACGGGCATTGGATCACGTATACTACAAATTGGCTTTTGCATGTAATGAGTTCTTTTATCTGCCATTTTTTGTTGTTAGGTAATTCGACTTCCGTCGTATTTTTAGCAATTTGGCAGACTTTACAACTGTGACACTTTTTAAACCCCTTTGTATTTAGCCACTGTGTGCCATTTTTTTGGTGGTATGATCTTGATGGTGGCTGTGTATCAATTTATCTCTCAAGTTCTTTGCTCGGCGAAATGTGATGTTAGGGTGTTTGCCCATAATTTCGCTCACAACCGGATCCAGTTGTAGGATCTTCCAGTTCTTTCGAAGGATGTCTGCTATCTGTTTTGATTCCTTCGAATGATCCAAGATCAATCTGACTGTTGGTTCTTCTGATTTAAGTTTTTTCCTGCTTGGATGGTTGTCATCAAGAATGTCTTGTCTTCTCTTCTCATTAGCCCGTTTCCAACATTTCTGAATAATACCTTTTTGATATCCCCGGTGACTGAACCTTTTGGCCGTTTTTCTACTGTGTTCTTCCCATTCCTTCTGTTCTGAGCAGATTCTTCGTAATCTCAGGAATTCACCGTATGGGATGTTATCTTTAACCGATGATTTATGAAAACTGGTTGCATGTAAGGTCGCATTTGTTGAGGTCTCTTTTCTGTGCAATGTTGTTTCCAATTGGTTGTTAGCAATGTAAATTTCCGTATCCAGGAATATGATTCTTTCTTTGCTGATGTTGTATGTAAATCTTATGTTAGCATCAGATGAGTTTAAAATTTTGAAATATTCCTCAAATTCCTGCGTTGTGCCGTCCCATATTATTAATAGGTCGTCGATATATCTCAACCACTTCATCACTTTGTTTACATGTTTATCATTTGCCGGGTGCCATGCTACTTGTTGTTCCCACCATCCCATGGTGAGGCAGGCATATCCAGGGCTGAAGGAAAACCCCATTGCACAACCCTTTGTTTGTATGTAGAGTTCCTCTCCAAAGAGAAATACATTCTGTGTCAAGCACATTTGAATCATGTCCATTAACATTTGGTTGTGATATTTAAATTTGATGTCTCTGTCTTTGAGAAAGTAACTACATGCTGCTAATCCAATGTTGTTTTCAATGTTCGTATACAATGATGTAACGCCCATTGTGATTAACATATAGGAAGTTTGCCATGGAAGTGCCTGTAAGTGTCTTAACAGATCCGTGGTGTTCTTTAAATATGAGTTTAGATTTAGTACCAGCGGCATCAGGAAAAAATCGATGTAATCCGCTACTGGTTCCATAAGTGACCCTTTTGCAGACACAATTGGTCGGCCCGGTGGTTTCGTTGGGTTTTTATGCACTTTCGGTAGGAAATATATTGTTGCCATTTTCGGATGATCTGTATTCAGGAATTTTCTTTCATCATCGTCGATTAGATCTAAAAGTTGCCACCTTTGAATTTCCTTGTCTAGATGTCCGTTACTTTCAGAATAGGCTCTTCTGTATTGAGTAGCATTTTTTTCTTCCGTGTTTCATTTGTTTTGACCAATTCTTGATTTTTCGTGTATATTTGTATATGTCAATCCGTGTTTAGCACAAACACGGATTGACATATACAAATATACACGAAAAATCAAACTTGCAAAAATCTTCAAGGAAAATCAAGAATTGGTCAAAACAAATGAAACACGGAAGAAAAAAATGCTACTCAATACAGAAGAGCCTATTCTGAAAGTAACGGACATGCCAGCTCTCCTGACATTGGTCAATTTAGACATAACGGAACAAACTGAGACCATAGAAGAATCTATAGCATGTCCACAGATGGGAGCAGGTCTAAGTGGGAAAAAAAAACCCTCAAGATTCTACCCTCAATTGCCCCCGGGCAATAAAATTGATATCTTCCAAGAAGCAGTGGTACAGGAAATATACAAAATAAGAGGAACGAAGTTTCAAGACAACTTAAAACAAGAGGAAAGAATGGCTCTTAAAGAACTAATGACAGACAAATCAATAACGATAAAAATGGCGGACAAAGGTGGAAATATCGTTATAATGAACACCGTGGATTATGTAACGGAAGCACATCTCCAACTAAGGAACAAAGAATATTACTGAAAATTGGAGAAGAACCCGATGTCAATATTCAAGGAACATCTAGACAAGGAAATTCAAAGGTGGCAACTTTTAGATCTAATCGACGATGATGAAAGAAAATTCCTGAGTACAGATCATCCGAAAATGGCAACAATATATTTCCTACCGAAAGTGCATAAAAACCCAACGAAACCACCGGGCCGACCAATTGTGTCTGCAAAAGGGTCACTTATGGAACCAGTAGCGGATTACATCGATTTTTTCCTGATGCCGCTGGTACTAAATCTAAACTCATATTTAAAGGACACCACGGATCTGTTAAGACACTTACAGGCACTTCCATGGCAAACTTCCTATATGTTAATCACAATGGACGTTACATCATTGTATACGAACATTGAAAACAACATTGGATTAGCAGCATGTAGTTACTTTCTCAAAGACAGAGACATCAAATTTAAATATCACAACCAAATGTTAAGGGACATGATTCAAATGTGCTTGACACAGAATGTATTTCTCTTTGGAGAGGAACTCTACATACAAACAAAGGGTTGTGCAATGGGGTTTTCCTTCAGCCCTGGATATGCCTGCCTCACCATGGGATGGTGGGAACAACAAGTAGCATGGCACCCGGCAAATGATAAACATGTAAACAAAGTGATGAAATGGTTGAGATATATCGACGACCTATTAATAATATGGGACGGCACAACGCAGGAATTTGAGGAATATTTCAAAATTTTAAACTCATCTGATGCTAACATAAGATTTACATACAACATCAGCAAAGAAAGAATCATATTCCTGGATACGGACATTTACATTGCTAACAACCAATTGGAAACAACATTGCACAGAAAAGAGACCTCAACAAATGCGACCTTACATGCAACCAGTTTTCATAAATCATCGGTTAAAGATAACATCCCATACGGTGAATTCCTGAGATTACGAAGAATCTGCTCAGAACAGAAGGAATGGGAAGAACACAGTAGAAAAACGGCCAAAAGGTTCAGTCACCGGGGATATCAAAAAGGTATTATTCAGAAATGTTGGAAACGGGCTAATGAGAAGAGAAGACAAGACATTCTTGATGACAACCATCCAAGCAGGAAAAAACTTAAATCAGAAGAACCAACAGTCAGATTGATCTTGGATCATTCGAAGGAATCAAAACAGATAGCAGACATCCTTCGAAAGAACTGGAAGATCCTACAACTGGATCCGGTTGTGAGCGAAATTATGGGCAAACACCCTAACATCACATTTCGCCGAGCAAAGAACTTGAGAGACAAATTGATACACAGCCACCATCAAGATCATACCACCAAAAAAAAGGGCACACAGTGGCTAAATACAAAGGGGTTTAAAAAGTGTCACAGTTGTAAAGTCTGCCAAATTGCTAAAAATACGACGGAAGTCGAATTACCTAACAACAAAAAATGGCAGATAAAAGAACTCATTACATGCAAAAGCCAATTTGTAGTATACGTGATCCAATACCCGTGTCAATTGAAGTATATAGGAAGCACGAAATGCGAACTTAAAAAGAGAATATTAGAACACGTCAGAGCAACAATCAACAAGGACAGGAGCAACGCAGTTGCCAAACACATGGAGACCAATCACGGAGGAGATTGGAAATCCTTGGTATTCTATGCTCTGGAAACAATACCCCTACAGGAAAGAGGGGGAGACCGTGAAAAAACCTTGAGGCAGAGAGAATCAGGGCAAATTCTCAATTACAGGACCTTTACGCCTTGGGGCCTCAACCAGAGTGAGGAACTGTACATTCATCTGTAGTTGTTATACTGACAAAGGGGTGTTTAGGCAGATCAATTTAGGAAATGTTTTATATAAAATAAGCACTAAAAAATTACCAAAAACATAACAAAATCTCCATATTTTTATATATAAAAAAATAAAAAAAAAAAGCATAAAATAGACCTTAAAATAATCAATTTTCAACCACATAGATAGAAACTATTTTCCCAACAAATCCAATTTAAAAAGTGGAATTGCAGCCCACTGGAGGGCAAATAACTAGTCAAGATATCGACCCACTAGAGGGTTCTATCTCGGGGGACAATCATTACCAACGTCTGCATACTGAAGACGTAGTATAGCAATCGACCAATAAGTTATGCAATCTGTTTGCGCAAACAATTAAAAGAGGGAAATAAATGAATAAAATAAAATTTAAAAAACCTAAAATATATATAATAAATAAAAAAAACATCATGCAAATAAACACGTAACTAAGTGCTATCCTGCAGACAAAATTTGGAAATAAAACATAGCACAAGAAATGTCTCCCCACTAAATAAATTCAATATGGTTTGTAATGCATGAGTCAATCAAGTGATTACAAAATTGAGGAATCAAATCCTTGCAGGAAATGGTATTGTTTATTGATATAAGGTTGAAAAACTACGAGGTCCAGAATTCTATGCTTTGTAACTGATGACATCAACAGTCACATGATTAACAATGATTGTTTTTATTGGTCAATTTCAAAAGTGTAATGACAACCGTGATCAAGCTATCAGTGGATGGTGAAACGCGTTGGTTTGTCTTAAGACTGGATATCTATTAAGACGAATAAAGAATTGGGACCAAACTAAACAAACTGTGAGTGCGTGCTAATTGGTTTCCTACCAGGGAACCGTCAGAGGAATATATATATATATATATATATATATATATATATATATATATATATTACCTACTGGCGGTCGCCAGTAGGTAGTTATAGTTAGGACCCTGTTTCCATAGGAAAACCGCAACATTCTATTTTGAATAACTTTGGCGCCGGTTGACGAATCCTCGCGAAATTTTCAAAACTAATGGGGCGCTATGCTCCGCTCCTACCCTGAAAGTCTCGGGGGGATTCGTCAAGTGGGGGCTGAGAAAAAAGGGGGGTCCCAAAACGCGTTTTTCCCATGCATTTTTCCATAGGACCTTTAGACACAGCTACAGCCCGAACGGCTGAACAGAGTTACTTGAAATTTGGCAGAGAGGTAGTCTACAGGTCAAGGAAGTGCCTTTTGTAGGTCTGGTGTAAATCTGTTCAGTAGTTCCTGAGAAAATAGCCTTTAAATCAATATATATATCTGTGGCAGCTTACGGTGCGCTTACGGTGCGCTTACCGTAAGCTTACCGTACGCGTACGGTGACGTGCGCGAGCGCGATTCTGATTGGCTGTTAGATCTTAGTAAACATTCGAATCGGTCGAAACCAGGAAGCGGCGGCCGCCATTTTCTCTCTCGCACTCTGAGGGGGGGAGGAAAAACAAAGGTGGAAAATATGTAAAGGAGCATGTTAGACAGCTCCTAACCACCTAGCATTGATTAAGGTGCCCCACAAGACCCCCCAAGGCAAAAAAATAAATTTTATTTTTTTTCGAAAAAACGCCGATTACGCTTACCGTACGCGTACGGTAAAAATTAATTATAAAAAAAAATATCCACGTTCACCCCTCCCCCGTGTACAAAACGTGCCCGCAGGGCACCATATGTGCCTGGCAAATTTATCAAAGGAACAATTAATAGATTAAGTTTCTCAACGAAGCGCATAATATGTCCTCCGTGTGCGGACGATGCGCGAAGCGCATCGTGCGTACATGGCCCATCCAGCGTAACGTGGGCACGTGGTGCGCGTAGCGCACCGCGTGCCCACCGTGCGTGCACGCCACTAACTGCGTAAAGGGGGCGCGCGGTGCGCGAAGCGCACCGCGTGCACACTGTGCGCACACGGTGCGCGAAGCGCACCGTGCGCGCATGGAACGAACTGCGTTAAGTGGGCGCGCACGCCACGAACGGCGTAAAGTAACTTAGCATTTAAAAAAATGTACAAATTCACTGAAAAAACCATAGGTTTCACACACGTTATAGTTAGGAATTAGCATTTAAAAAACCTTGCAAATTCAGTGAAAAAACCATAGGTTTCACACACGTTATAGTTAGCTGGACATTTTACTCGTAAAAAACCATTGCAATTCTCCCGTTATAGTTAGTGCAGGCAACTATAACTCACGCGACCGCAATCCTCTGCTGATGACATATGTGTCTTTATGAAAAAAAAATATTTGTAATATATGTATAGCTAAAATTTAATGGAAGAAGACATGGGCAAATAAGTGTCTAAATACAGTATTAGCATCAGCAGAGGATTGCGTTCGCGTGAGTTATAGTTGCCTGCACTAACTATAACGGGGGAATTTCAATGTTTTTTTACGAGTAAAATGTCCAGCTAACTATAACGTGTGTGAAACCTATGGTTTTTTCACTGAATATACATATGTATATATATATTAAAGGTCTCCTTATCGCCCAATCTCACCAATCTTAGAAATACATCGGGCTAAAGGGAGGGGCACAGCCTTATATGGGGCCGAACTGTGGGGGCTGGAACAGCTGAACCAACTAGAAGTAGCAGCAAATAAATTTCTACGAGCAATCTGAAACCTACCAAAGAATACGCCATTAATACCCCTTTGCCTATATCTTGGACTAAGGTCTATTGTCCATTCAGCTGTCTTAAAGGTGCTTATGTTTTGGATCAGACATTGGACCAGCGAGACACAGATCCCGGTTAAGGAGGCAACGGAAGAATTATTAGCGCTCCCCAGTCAAACAGGGTGCTTGGTCTGGTTTAGAAAAATAAGGCAAGGGTTCTATAAATTGGGATTGAGATTCATGTGGGATGATCCGAAATGTATTACTAAAAGAATGGGGTACCAGTTAAAAAAGAGGTATTAGGAGTTTATTGATTCCTCATGCACTGAAGTTAGGATATTTAGTTCCCTAACACCCCGTTTTTTAGATATTAAAAGCTGTTGTAAGTTTGATCCCTATATGGATGATGTCAAACCCCCCATGCATGTGCACTTTATATACAGTTCAGAAGTGGGGTTCTCCCATTGAATGCGATGAAATGTAATTGGAAGAGTGTGTCTGTAACCTTGCTGTGCCCCTTGTGCAATGCTAGTCCTGAAACATTAGAGCACTTTATATTCTTTTGTCTGTTCTACGGTAATTTGAGGAAAACGTGGATTATTCCAGCCTGTCTGGTGCTGTCTTTTTCACGCCCCATAGATGCCCTCCGTGTTTTTAGATCAGATACAGCTAGGTGGCTCGTTTTTACATTATCAAGATACTTGCTTTACGCATGGTGGCGAAGGTCTAAAACCGGAATAAACCCATGTCGTAAGAGTTTGGCTACTACTAGGGAAGTAAGTATCAAGGCCCCACTGACGACCGGTAATGCCATTTGATGACTGTGATTTAACCTGATAGCTCTGTTTTTTGTTTCCCTTTTCTTCCTCTTATCTAATTTTATTGTTACATGATTTTAAAGTACTTTTAAAGCTTTTATTATATTGTTATATTAGAACAACGGTAGGGAATATGAAATTGATGTCTATTCCTTAATTGTATGTTCCAAGCTCAAATTGAATTATGCATGTAAAGGAGTATGGAGATGTTGTTTTACTTTTTATTTGACTCTTATGTTTAAATATGAATTTGTATGTATTATGAGGATATTTTTAAGTATGATCATGCTATTGATCGAAATAAACTACAATATATATATATACGTAAATATATATACCTGTGATCACGAGTGCCGGGTCTTCAATCATAGAAGATTTGGCAATTGTTTTTTCCATATTTCTAGCGCTTGTGGTAGCGCTACATTTTGTGCACCACCAGCGATCAGGCAGCACGCCAACAAAACCGCAACTTCTGATTCTGGAGATAAAGGCAGGCGTGCCCCCATGGAAGGAGTGTGACAATGGAATAAAGGAGAAGGCGTATGCGGAGGGGAAGGTTCGAACGCTGGGAAGTGAAAGCCCCCTTGACGGAGAACGTAAACCCTCAAGTGCACATCCTCATCCTAGTATAACCACCCTTTCAATGGAGCTGGGTACCGCAATATGCACTGGCCGAAGCAGCGGTGGTGTCATAGGATCCTATTACTACTGCGTATTCCAACTGGCTACATTGAACACGCAGATCAATATTTCAGCAGCATAAAGTCACCACCGTAAGTTTTCTTCCCTGAATTTTGGACATTAAGTGCAAGTGAGGTGTTTTTGAGCGGTACGGCGCAACGTCCTTGAAAACAGAAATGCATGGAAGGAGCTGATGATTATTGCGGGGTAACTGCGCTGGAAAAAATTTGGTTTAAAGTGACAGAAAATGCGACTTATTGGACTTTTAAAAAATAACTATTATCACGATGCCGTTTTTAATTGAAGGACTTGAAATAATCTAGTCCGGGTTTTGCAAGTAACATAGAAATGCAAGATGGGGAAAAAAAATTTGAAAAACTAACTGAAGGGCATATCTCTCAGTAGCATAGCTAGAAGAACTTTGAAAGCAATGGTATTTGCAGGCTTTACTCTGGTGTGAGTTCTCTGAGGAATTTGAGTTGTGCAGCAAGTTTTGAATATAAATGTCACTCTCCCACATACGAGGGAAAACCCAGTAAATGTGGAACATGGGGCATCTTCTATTTTTATTATTATGGTAACTCTTTAAAGGAAGCACCAATATGGCACAAAACAGGTGGAAGAAGGCAGAGAGACTGCCGAAACGCGTCCCTGTGGTTTTTTGTGTCTAATTTAACCATGCAATAAACTGAAGAATATCTGTGATCACGAGTGCCGGGTCTTCAATCATAGACGATTGGGGAATTGTTTGTTCCATATTTCTAGCGCTTACGGTAGCGCTATATATATATACATATATATATATATATATATATATATATATATATATTCACTCCAACGCTCACCTTCATTGAAAAAGTAAGCAGGACACAGCTCCGGGTAAGGTAAAAGGATTTAATGAGCTCCCAGCTATTCACTTGAAACAGTCCGTGGAACGCTGTGGCAGACGCGTTTCTGGCCAACCATGGCCGTCATCAGTGCCGATTTCACAGGCTGATGGATTCACCTGTAGGTTCAACGATCACTCCTGATAAGTAGTCTCTCGACTCCTCCCACTGAAGTCAGGTGTTGGCTTTATATCGCTGGACTCCAGGAGAACTGCATACTGGTACTTGCAGTCCAACGTGGTTCCCCATTCAGTGATGAGGACTTCCAAACACATAATAATGCCCCACAGTTCGTGGCAGTGGACAGTCTACTGTATATTCCACCTGGATGAGATTCAGCTCGCATCCTTATCCGTATCCTTGTCAGGCAGACACTCCCTGCCTCCTCTCTCCCCTCACAAACATAACAGCCCAGTGGCAGTAGTTTTCGCTCGGGGGGGGGGCGCGTTTGTACTCTTCGTACTCGTCCACAAATTTTGCTGAAAAACGCGGAGCTCCTGACCGAGAGGGCGTGTCCAAAGCCGGTATCAGCAGAACCGGCCAACTATTCACTCCAACGCTCACCTTCATTGAAAAAGTAAGCATGACACAGCTCCGGGTAAGGTAAAAGGATTTAATGAGCTCCCAGCTATTCACTTGAAACAGTCCGTGGAACGCTGTGGCAGACGTGTTTCTGGCCAACCATGGCCGTCATCAGTGCCGATTTCACAGGCTGATGGATTCACCTGTAGGTTCAACGATCACTCCTGATAAGTAGTCTCTCGACTCCTCCCACTGAAGTCAGGTGTTGGCTTTATATCGCTGGACTCCAGGAGAACTGCATACTGGTACTTGCAGTCCAACTTGGTTCCCCATTCAGTGATGAGGACTTCCAAACACATAATAATGCCCCACAGTTCGTGGCAGTGGACAGTCTACTGCATATTCCACCTGGATGAGATTCAGCTCGCATCCTTATCTGTATCCTTGTCAGGCAGACACTCGCTGCCTCCTCTCTCCCCTCACAAACATAACAGCCCAGTGGCAGTAGTTTTCGCTCGGGGGGGCGCCGCGTTTGTACTCTTCGTACTCGTCCACAAATTTTGCTGAAAAACGCGGAGCTCCTGACCGAGAGGGCGTGTCCAAAGCCGGTATCAGCAGAACCGGCCAACTATTCACTCCAACGCTCACCTTCATTGAAAAAGTAAGCAGGACACAGCTCCGGGTAAGGTAAAAGGATTTAATGAGCTCCCAGCTATTCACTTGAAACAGTCCGTGGAACGCTGTGGCAGACGCGTTTCTGGCCAACCATGGCCGTCATCAGTGCCGATTTCACAGGCTGATGGATTCACCTGTAGGTTCAACGATCACTCCTGATAAGTAGTCTCTCGACTCCTCCCACTGAAGTCAGGTGTTGGCTTCATATCGCTGGACTCCAGGAGAACTGCATACTGGTACTTGCAGTCCAACGTGGTTCCCCATTCAGTGATGAGGACTTCCAAACACATAATAATGCCCCACAGTTCGTGGCAGTGGACAGTCTACTGCATATTCAACCTGGATGAGATTCAGCTCGCATCCTTATCCGTATCCTTGTCAGGCAGACACTCGCTGCCTCCTCTCTCCCCTCGCAAACATAACAGCCCAGTGGCAGTAGTTTTCGCTCGGGGGGGCGCCGCGTTTGTACTCTTCGTACTCGTCCACAAATTTTGCTGAAAAACGCGGAGCTCCTGACCGAGAGGGCGTGTCCAAAGCCGGTATCAGCAGAACCGGCCAACTATTCACTCCAACGCTCACCTTCATTGAAAAAGTAAGCAGGACACAGCTCCGGGTAAGGTAAAAGGATTTAATGAGCTCCCAGCTATTCACTTGAAACAGTCCGTGGAACGCTGTGGCATATATATATATATTATCTACTGGCGGTCGCCAGTAGATAGTTATAGTTAGGACCGAGTTTCCATAGGAAATCTGAAAATTCTATTTGGAATAACTTTGGCGCCGGTTGACGAATCCTCGCGAAATTTTCAAAACTAATGGGGCGCTCCGCTCAGCTCCTACCCTGAAAGTCTCGGGGTGATTTGTCAAGCGGGGGCTGAGAAAAAAGGGGGGTTCCAAAATGCGTTTTCCCCAGGCATTTTCCCATAGGACCTTTAGTCGAAGGTACAGCCCGAACGGCTGAACAGAATTACTTGAAATTTGGCAGAGAGGTAGTCCTCAGGTCAGGCATGTGCCTTTTGCATATATGGTGTCAATCTGTTCAGTAGTTCCTGAGAAAATTGCAGTTAAAAGCACATAAATATCTATAAGCACGCACCTTGCGCACATGTGCGCGAGCGTAATTCTGATTGGTGGTTACATGTCAGTCAACGTTCGAATCGGTCGAAATCAGGAAGTGTCGGCCGCAATTTTCTGTGTTTTGGTTGTGTGACAGTGAGAAAGAAAGGTGGAGAACGTGAAAAGGGGGCAGGGTAGAGAGTTCCTGACCCCCTAGCCTTTGTCAGGGGGTCCCTGAAGGACCCCGAAGGATGAAAAGAACATTTTTTTTTTCAAAAAATCGCGGGGTGCGCGCACGGTGAAAAACCTTAAAAAATATATATATATTTTAAACAAGCCATTCCATATTACAGGATACATTCAATCTATAACTATATACATAGGTAGCTCATTGTAAAATAAATATATAAAAAATATAATAATACATACATAACTTAGCATTTAAAAAACCTTACAAATCCACTTAAAAAACCATAGGTTTCACACATGTTGGACATTTCACTCGTAAAAAAACATTGAAATTCCCCCGTTATAGTTAGTGCAGATAACTATAACTCGCGCAACCGCCACTCTATCACAAGGATGATGTCATGAGTGATGTCATGAGTGATGCCACTGGCCATGTCATGAGTGATGTAATATGTGACGTCATGAGCAGTGGATTGCGGGCGCGCGAGTTATAGTTATCTGAACTAACTATAACGGGGGAATTTCAATGGTTTTTTACGAGTGAAATGTCCAGCTAACTATAACATGTGTGAAACCTATGGTTTTTTAAGTGAATATATATATATATATCAAACACAAATTACCCTGGAGCTTGAAGAAAAACATTATGCATGCTGGTACTTGTATTTTCCCATGAGCCATCTTTGCATTCCCCACAGTGGGTTCCGCTCACACTTGATAATTTAAAAGTATTTTACAAATCCTGTAGTAGGATCCATGACGTTTCGACGAGTGCATTATATCAGGCTTGTTGCGCTGAACGGGTTCGAAACAGTTTCAATCCCCAGTCTCTTCATCAAGTTTGGCGAAGATGGTGCAGTCCTAATGCGGCGGGACCGCAGCGCTGTAATATTTCAAACTCAAATTGCCCTGGAGCTTCCAGGACGCACTCGGCAGAAAGCTAGCCCTCCGGCTTGCAGTGATTTCACTCGCCTTCACATCCTGGTGAGTATGGATGACTGACGCGTTTCAGGGCTTTACGCCCCTTACTCATGTTATGTTATGTTATGTTATGTTACTAAGTTTTGTACCGCGCACAGCTGCCCCAGCAAAGGGGCGTCCTGGCGCCAAAGGTGAACACAACAACACAGTATGCAGTGGGATTACTTTGATTTATTAAAAAGAAACGTTTTAATAGCCCCTCTAAACCTGGTTAGATTATCCACAGCACGGATTTCAGCAGGAAGAGCATTCCAGAGCTGGGCAGCTACCACTCCGAAGGAGCGGCCACCCGCCCTGGTCAACCGAAAGCGAGGAACAACCGCCAAGTTCTGGCCCAAAGATCTCAACAAGCGCGAAGGAGTGTACGGCGTAAGGAGATTCATAAGGATAGGAGGGGCCATGCCCCTCAAAATTTTGAAGGCCAGGCACAACACCTTAAACTCAATACGCCGCACAACAGGTAGCCAGTGAAGAGTATATAATGCTCCGGACACTGAGCAGCGTTTGGGCAACCCAAGTATTGCTCTAGCAGCGGCGTTCTGAACTCTTTGTAACCGCGCATGTTCAGCCTTGTTCGTACCTGCGAGCAATGCACTAGCATAATCTAGTAATAGGCTGCTTGTCTCAGGTGCTTGCGAAGTGCTCAGTTTATTCAATTCAAATTTTCTGCATGCTAGCCATTGGTTATTAGCCCTCAGTGGGCTGCACTCAGTTCGTGAAGAAAAACATTATGCATGCTGGTACTTGTAATATCCCATGAGCTATCTTTGCATTACCCACAGTGGGTTCCGCTCACACTTGATAATTTAAAAGCATATTACAAATCCTGTAGTAGGATCCATGACGTTTCGGCGAGTGCATTATATCAGGCTTGCTATATATGTATATATATATATATATATATATAACACGACTAAATTACTCTAACTGACCATCCAGTGGTCAAAAAGGTGCACTATGAAGAAAAACTGGGGATCTGTCTGAGGTGTTTTAACTTTCAACCCCCCTGGTCTTTAACTTCTCTAAAGAGCTCCGAACACTGTGGTCGAGCCCACCCCTACTTATAGTGACCCGATGATGAAGCATGACACCACTAGGGTGTGTGAGGGTAATTAAACAAAAAGTAATTGTTTCCTTGCTCACCTCATGGTGAAGTAACATATCTACCCCCACACTTCATTCTTCACATCTTCCCATCATAGTGCACCTTTTTGACCACTGGATGGTCAGTTAGAGTAATTTAGTCGTGGTTTATTGAATTAACTTGGGAGGTATTACTCTGACCCAGAATCATCTCAACCCTCCAGGCATTGAATTAACCCTTTCATTAGCCTTATTGTGTATACATATATATATATATAGCCTACTGGCAGTCACCAAAAAGGTAGTTATAGTTAGGGCCTAGCTCCCATAGGAAAATTATTTTACTTGCCTATAACTTTGTTGTCCTTTGAGCAATCTTAATGAACTTTCCCCAAAAAACTGTTAAGGTAGGTTTTGGTTGTCATGGAAAGTTTAGGGGTGATCCATGCAGTGGGGACAGAGAATTTTGGGCGCAAAATGAGGGCGTGTTTGTAAGGTTAATTCGCATAGGAACCTTTAGCCACACCTAAAACCCAAACTGCTGAACAGACTGACACCAAATTTGGTAGGGAGGTAGATGTTGGTTCAAGGAAGTGTCTTTTGCCTATTTCGTGTAAATCTGTTCAGTAGTTTTTGTGAAAATCAAGCCAAACATTATAGTGATATCTCTGGTTGTGGATATTTCATGGGGGTTTTGCGATTTGGCTGTCATTTTATTGTTTGGGAATGGTTTATGGGTCTGGAAATTTCTGAAAAAGCTAACATAAGGGGTCAGAGTAGAGGTACTCTGACCCCATGTTTGAGAAGTGAGGGTGTTAGTGATACAAGTTATGTGTCCAAAATAGATTTTTTTAATTGCACAAGATATTTGCGACGACGTGACGGCCAGCACAGCCCCCCGTTTACCATTGCAGGGACGTCACGACTATCGCGACATCATCGCGACATCATCGCGAACAATGGTGAAAATCTAAAACTAAAATATATCAGTGAATCATTAATACACACTGTTATAGAGATATTGAGATTCTGATAAATGTTTTTAAGAGTTATTTAGATAGTGATGTATCTAGTGTGATGTTTAGAATTGATTATATAGTTATACATTTTGAATGTGGTGGTGTCAATTGAATTCCAGCTTTTGCCTTGTGTTTTCATGACTTATTTGCGGTGATCGTGGGTACCGACGTCATCTTGATCTCTGGCATCACCGTGAACAAAGAAAATAGGTTTTAGAGATGGTTTTTACAGAAACTCTCTCGAAAAACATGATATTAGAGAATACTGTAAGAAACCCCTAGAGCAGAGGTCTTCAAACGTTTTTACTCTGAGCCCCCCTAAGCAAAATGTTTTGAGGTCGGGCCCCCCCTCCAAAACTTTACGGCAAGTATTGGGGGAGTGGAAGGGACATGGCTGCGTGCAGGGAGCGGGGCTTATGAGATGATTTCAGGAATACTTTTTCTATAACTTATGAACCGCACCAAATATGAGACTTATAAAACAGCAAATGCATCAAACAAAAACAGATATCCCAAACAAACTGCTCCCCATAATTGGGGTGTTGTGAGCCCCTCACACTCTTTGACCCCAATGCAACTATACCTGCTGCACTAAGGATAACCTGAGTAGCAGGCTATCTCCTCTACCTCTTCCCCACCATGATGAATCATCACCTCTGTCCTAATGCTTGAAAGGACAATAAGCTCTGATGCCCCTTTTTTTAAAGGTAGACAGTCATAATTGTGATGCAGTGGGCCCCAGTCCTGCTGCATCTGCTCCTTTATGATAACCAGCAGTGGCCACTTACACACTTGGCAGCAGTACCAGCTTCACTAATTAATGTCCCTTTTAAAAAAACAAAAAAAAATATATTGTCCCCTTCTTTGGGGTATCTCTCTGAAGAAGTGGTCTCTGTCCATTTGTAAACAAAAAAATGAGTCTGCATACAGTGCTCCCTATTCTGGGCCTTCTCTTTGACAATATCTATTAATCTCGCTCCTTTCCTCTGTTTCCTAGACCATTACTATGAGGCCCCAAGGATCAAGAGGATTAGGGATCTGCATCTGAATGCAACCCTGCTGGCCTTCTACCTGCCACCCCATGGACTCAGTTTTCACAAAAAAGCTGCCCCTGAATGGTTAATACTGACTTTGAGGTGCCTCTGCCTGAAATTGAAGTGTGTGGAGTTAGTGCAGAAAGGTAAAAAAGAAACCAGCCTTCTTACCAGTCATTAATTGATTGAGTCACTTAAAGCCAGGGCCACTGGAATGATGAGTTTCTGCAGCAGCAGCGTTTCCACATAATTATCAGTTTACTGCATTTGCTACATAATCTGCAGATTTCAACAACAAAAAATTGTTTCTAGCTCAAACGGAACAAAAGTTACTTAAAGCGTGACAAAGTGTTCCGGAGCAGTGGAAGGCCCTTTGCAAACATTGACTGGTAATCTTGTAGTTGCTTACTGCTGTATTTGGGTGTTAAACTGGTACTAATGAGGTGAAATATTTCCCCTGACAGCGTTACCGTGAGTTAAAATGACAAAAAACGAAGTAATGCTAACCATAAAATGTGGCGCATTGTGCCGCATAATTTACCTTTTCTTGCTGCATAATTGTTGTCCTCTTCTGCTGAATAATTTCAGTGGATCTGCTTAAAGCTTTATGGTGGCAAAGATCTATTCTTTTTAAGATGTAATGTAAAGGAGTCATCATCTGGAATCTGAAATAGTGTAGACACTAACAAAAATATCTGCATTAGATAGAGTTTGATTTCTTATTACTAAAAAGTATATTTTGTAAGAACTTGTTTTATCTCAATCACTGCATCATTTTTCAGCAGACTAGCTTAGAGTATGTGAATACTGATTTAAAATAATGACTTACATATTCACAGGGCTTTCTGCCACAGACGGGGACCTCACAGCACTATAAACAGGGCCATTGGAATTATGCAGCAGGAGAAGGCCAAATTATGCAGCATGGTTGACTGAATTCTGCAGCAAGCAAAGGCGAATTATGATGCATTTTTTGTGATAGCATTACTGCGATATTTTGCTGTTTGTACACTTGTTAACATTGTCCTGGCCTATATTGCCCCTAATAAATACCACATTAACACCCACATATAGCAATAAGCAACAGAAAGGTGACCAGTCAACCTTTAGAAAGGGCCTTCCACTGTGAGGTAACATATGTTGCTGCATTTTTTAATCTGCAAATTATGCAGCAGACGATGGATTATGTGGCTAATGCGGGAAAACCATAACTATGCGCTGTGAGTGCAGGGTGAGCGTGAAAGTGAAGGGTGAGAATGAGGAGTGAGTTGTCTAAATGCAGGGTGAATTCCCAGACACCTGAAGTTAATCAGCATGTTATTGACGGGGCGTAGGGTTTCTAAGTTAAACTATTGCTATTATGGAATTAATCAGGGAATCAAGGGTGAAGGAAATAAATAATGTGCTGATCCTGCAACAAACTTCCAGTCTTAAGATTAGGGTTGCCAGCTCATTATTTTGATGTCCCAGACGGTACAAAAATAAATAGTACCTAAAGCCCTATTTTCAGCACTTATCTGTGCATTCTTCGAAAAGCAAATATAAAGCACTTTTAAATGTGTTCTAGGGCTGTCTAAATGATTTATGACTGAAAATAAAAGGAACAGACAGAAAGTCACATTACAAATGAATACATACGTTTTTATATAAGACCCTATTTAGTGTCAAAGGAAGGTCTTTGGAGGCTCTTTAAACATACATGGCTGGCATTTTTGCTATTGGCGTTCCTACTTTATATTCCTTTTCATGAAATGCATTCTCACACTACAGCAGTAAATGTAAAATACAATGTAAAAATAGGCAGAGAGGGGGCCCAGGGGGTACTGGTAACAGAAGAAAAAACTAAGTCTCATTAACCAGTTTCCAAAGGTATGTAAATGTGCCAATGGTCTTTAAAGATCTGTGAAAAACTCAGGCGTGCTGGAGTCTTAATAAGACTCCAAGCACTGCCCAGCGAACCCCCAGCAGCACACCCACTGACCTCTGGCCCCACAGCACTCTTGAGGGCTTCAGAGTAGATGAAGACAGCCTGGAAATGCAGCAAATAAACATTGCTGCACTTCCAGGCCTCTTCATTTACATGTGCTTGCAGAGGACTTTGCGCCCCCCTGGGAACCCATCCACGCCCCCCCATGGGGGCGCGCCCTACAGTTTGAAGACCTGTGCTGAGGTTCTGTAGCGATCCGAACCCGTGAATTCGGTATCATAGTACTGACACGATTTTGGTACCAATGAACCGCAAACGATCCATTGTATACGTGACAGTATTTTCGCTGCGCAACTAGCACGAATTCACTGGAAACTAGGGCATTCTCTCTAAAAATCACGGCATCCATTTTAGTTACGGCATCCATCTTGTTTCTTGCCCTCACATAGTCAATGAACGGACGATGACCCCGGCAGAGTCACCTTGTTAAGGACACGTAAGCTCGAGCCCCGAGAAAGGCTGACGCTCCATGACTAGGCAGAATCAAGCTGCCTCCCTTGCCTGAGGCCAGTCCTGCTATACTGGTTCTCGTGTCCGTTGTCCTGACTGAAAAGGCCGAAGACGATTGCCCTGCCCATTTATGATCCATAAACACCTCTTATCCTACATTTCAATCCTTTGCACCTGGCTCTGCTCCTTTCTTTCTGGGCTTTTACAATGGGGAGGTTACGATTTTTATGATGGGGTGGATCAAGTAGAGAATGAAAAACTGTCGAGAGGACCTGATTGAATACCGAAAACCCACAACTAATCATTGTTTGATATTTATTTATTGTCTGTTTGGGATACCGGGTTAGGCATGAGAAATATTCGTGTAATGTTGCCCCAAGACATTTTTCTTGTATTTAAGAAGCAACCCACTTAATGCAATTTGAACAGTCTCCTAGATTCTGCCTCTGTGTGGTTCCTATGATTTCTGTATCCCTGCAGTAAATAAACCTTGGTCTTTGACGCCGCCATCGAGAAGCCCGTGTCTCTGTTTGTTTGTGCACCGGGACAGGGGGAACTCAGGGGTCTTCGGGTGTTGTTTCCCTGACACCTCTGGACTCTTAAAAGTCCAGAACCTCAAATTGGCGCCCAACGTGGGGCGACGTCATCCGGTACCGGTCCAAAGCCTGAAAAGTTCGAGAAATTTCGTGTGAAGATTCCGGAGGGAGGTACCCCGCTTCATCGATCCCTGCATGTCGTAAAAGTGGCCCGACGATCTCTTCCACGAGGGTTCCCGTTCCCAGACGGCTACAGAGGACCGCTGCCTTGACTGTCGCCCTGTCTTGGACCCGAGGTGTAGACCTTAGTACGGCGAGACGAAGACGGGTTCTCCTTGGTGACGTCTTCCACATTTCAGTTAAGTATTAAGTGGGTTGTGCTCAGTTTGGTTATTCGGATACGTTTTGGATTTGTAGATTATCATTGGTTGCTCTTGTTAAGATAATCTTGGTATTTGGTATTGGTTCATTTTGGTAGGCCTAAGTTCTCTGCGCATTTTGGTTGGAATTTGTCTTTGTAGTCATGACTAAGGGTAACAATTGTTTTTTTGTCCTGGTTACGTTGCAACGGGGATTCACGGTTGGAGGACTCGTGTTTGGTTCCTCCGATTGGGACTCCTACATATGAGCTCTATTGTAAACATGGTGTGGGTCCTATTACGTATAATGAAGTATGGGTCCGTTATACCAAGAAAGATGGTGTCCTTAGTTGGCCACCGCATGGTAGTTTCGAAACGGAAATTCTAGATAATCTGGAAATGAAGTTGTTTAAGAGAAAAGCCCGGCCGGCGATGTTTGATTCTTTTCGCGTATGGCGCAAAGAAGCCAAACAGAGAGAAATTAGGAAAACAAAGAAAGAACAGAAAGAGAAAGGGTTGACTTTAATGGAGTCTGCTAGGCAGCTGCATGTCAACGAGACCGAGAAAGCAATGGAGATGGCGAGTAGAACATAATTTGGCAATTGATAAATGTTACCCTGTATTGCCATCTTGTCCTACTAAGCCGATAGAGGACCCTGAAAAGGATCCTCTGTTATCTTATCTGTTCAGTTCACCTCCACCGTATGCACAGGGTATTACAGTACCACAGTTACTACCTGTTGTACAGCCAGCTGTTGGTCAGCCTGGGATAGGTGCTCCACTCCCTTTGAATCCAGCTCCTGTCTTTCCCGTGGTCAATGATCCTATGGCACCCCCTCTCCCTGGGTCGCCTATTCCGCCTTTGCCTATCGTTCCGCAAACTGCTTTACCTACTACTCCTACCCTTACTACTTCATCTGCTTCAGTTGTCCTGTCCCCAAGCCCTGTCATTCTGACTCCGCTTTCCGTTCGTCGGAAGATAACCGACTCTGTAACTAATATCTTAACTCCTCTCTACAGGTCCTTAATTGGGACCCCCGTTTCTGACTCTATACAGAGACGTAGCCAGCTTCCTGGTCCCGAGGAACGAGAGACGTTAGATTTGACAGCTCTTAGGTGGATGTCGAAAGCTGTGAAGTATGATGCACGAAGAGTATTAGACACATTTATGCAGTGGAATGAACCAACTCAACGTTATGTTTTTGACGTGATGTGTTCTCTTGTGCGTGAGGAATGGGAAGATGATGACTTGATTCCGTCCCTTCTGATTTAATAAATATTCAGCAGAAATTCGCCGCAGGAATGGTGATAGGTTCAGAAGTAGGGAGAGCGATAGAATTGATTTTAGCTTATCGGGATGAGTTCCCTTTTAGGGCGACAAGAGACCCTGATGGTACACCGATAACTAGGAAAAGACGAGGTCAATATCCAATGAGGGAAGTTCCACCGATATGGCGTGATGCAGTTCAAGCTGATGCGGCTCAGGGTATTTTAGCTGCTCCGGCACAATTCCAGAGAGTGTGGATACACATTCCTTGGAAACGGGCTGAAGTATTAGCGGTAAAACAAGCATTACCAGACCCTCGTAAGAATCCTGCTGGTTATTACAAAGAATTAACACAGACAGTCCAAGCGTGTATCATGAATTTGGCAGACATTGAAATGCTGTTTGGTAATGTAGTACCACAACCTATATGGGCCAAGATTCGGCAAGAGAACCACCCAGTCGCCTTAGGAGGTGATTGGCCAGCTATCGTAGCGGCAGACGCACAGCAGGTTGGTGGAGCTAAACCTGAACCTCTGATTGCTGACTTACCTGGCAGAATAATTAACCTGATGAAAACGCTGATGCCAGCGTTACGAGTAAATTGGGATAAACTATCAGCATGCAAGCAAAAGAAGGACGAAAGCGTCTCTGACTTCTTCACTAGATTTGAAGAGACCTTCGTAGATCACAGTGGGCAAGATATGAGTACCGAGGGAGGTCAGAGATTGTTTGTTGATAAGTTTGTGTTTAATTTACTACCTGAGCTTAGTAACAAGTTAAAGGATTCTGAAAGTGCATGGGCAGTGTCGACGACAGCACAGATACTTGCAACTGCACAGTATTACGAGAATAGAGAGAAAGAAGAGAAGGAAAAGTCAGAAAAGAAAACGAAAGATTTAAAAACCAAAGTTCTTTTGCAACAAGCATATCCGCCTCGTTCAAATCAGTCAGACTCACAGCAGCGACCCCAGTTTCAGCAGCAGCCACAATTCCAGCAAGGGACGGCCCAGAGATTTAATTATAGTTTTCCCCGACAACAGTTAGAATGGAATCAGTGTGCCTATTGTAAAAAGGAGGGTCATTATAAGAATGAGTGTCCAGTACTACACCCACAAACTAGTGGTGTCCCAGGTCAGAGAGGTAATGTTGGATTTATGCAAGCTCCTAGAGGTAGAGGGCGTGGTACGATGACACCACAGGCTGATCGCCAATCAAATTATTTCGACCAGCGAAATGTACAAACTACGCAGCCAGGTAGATCTCCACAGTATCATGTTGAAGATTACTATGATCATAATGAAGAGATTCAAAGAAACGAGCAATAGGACAGCCGCAGGCAGAGAGAGGGAGTAGTATCAGTTCCAGTTGATCAGAGTGGACCTTATGTCACAGTAGTTACCTCAGGCGTGGTCGAATAGTTTCTGTTGGATACTGGTGCGGCAAAAAGTTCAATCATGCGTGCGAAACTCCCTGGCGCACCTTTGTCCGGCTTAACGAACACTTCAGTAGGTTTCTCAGGCGCCCCTGTTCACAATCCTGTGTCCAGTCCTTTATCTATCACTGTTGGGCCATGCGAGCTAGAAGCACCCCTCATTTTAACAACCGGTTGTAATGAGAATCTGCTTGGTTTAGACCTGTTGAAACGACTGCATGCGACGTTGTACTGTTCTCCTTCGGGAGTACAGCTCACATTAGGTAAAGGAGTCATCTCCCCGATGTACATGTCGATGGACAAGCTCCCACCGGAGTTGCGTTCTCTCCCTGATACTCTTTGGGCAACTGGTCCCAACGATGTAGGCCTCTTGGAAATTCCCCCTTACGTGGTAAGTCTAAAAGCGAATGTTAAATTTCCACGAATCCCACAGTATCGGATTTCAAACGAAGGTGAACAAGCACTGTTACTAATTGTAAAAGACTTGATACAGAAAGATGTGATAGAGGAAACTAGAGGAAACGTCTGCAATAGTCCTGTTCTGCCAATTCTGAAACGTACCGATCCTTCTAAACCACCAATTTACAGATTTGTGATTGACCTCAGAGAAGTTAACAAAATAGTGATTCCACAGTTTCCTGTAGTCCCAGATATCACTGCATTATTGATGTTGATTCCTGCATCGGCATCATGGTTTACGGTGATCGACTTGAAAAATGCATTTTTCAGCATTCCCATAGCAGAAGAAAGTAGAGACATTTTTGGTTTCTCATTAGGAGGACGCAGTTTCAGATTCAAACGCGCTCCACAAGGTTATTGTGAAAGCCCTTCAATTTATAGCCAAGCATTAAAAAGTCAATTAGACGCTCTTGTACTTCCTCATGGTGTTGCTCTGATCCAATACGTAGACGATCTTTTACTGGCTGCTGATGACAAGGAAACTTGCAAAGCAGCTACAATTTCTTTATTGCGTCATTTGTCAGACTTACATCACAAGGTGTCACCTTCTAAACTGCAATATTGTTGCCAAGAAGTGACCTACTTAGGTCATCTTTTGTCAAAGGAGGGAAGAAGGTTGACCCCAGAGAGAATCAAAGCAATTTCACAGATGACTGTACCAAGCACACAAAGAGAAGTGCGTGCGTTTTTGGGTATTACGTCATACTGTAGGCAATGGATCCCAAATTTTTCTCTCATGGCGAAACCATTGGTAGCTCTGACTGGAAAAGGTGTTCCGATCCCTTTGCCATGGTCTGATGAATGTCAACAGAGCTTCTCTGACCTACGTAATGCGCTGTGTTCAGCTCCTGTGTTGGGTACTCCTGACTACAGTAAGCCGTTTACTCTATACGTCCATGAAAGAGAAGGTTGTGCATTGAGCGTATTAACACAACAATTCGGCGACAAACAACGGCCTTGTGCATATTTTTCATCCACATTAGATCCGGTAGCCAGAGCATTGCCAAGTTGTTTAAGAGCCACGGCAGCAGCCGCAGTGTCTATTCGACAGTCTGCTGGACTAGTCATGAACAACATGTTAGTAGTCATGGTTCCACATGCTGTGGATACACTCATGAATAGAACGAAAACTCAGCACCTCACCAGTGCTAGATTATCAGGCTATGAGCTGACGCTTTTGGCAAGTCACATTCAGATCAAGCGATGCAACATATTGAATCCAGCAACACTGTTGCCGACTGCTCAGGAGTCGAGTGATTCAGAGCCCCATGATTGTTGTTTCAGAACTGAGGAAGAGACAAAAGGTAGAATTGATTTGAAAGATACTCCGTTATCAGACCCAGACGGCACGTTATATGTCGATGGGTCCTGTTTTAAACTACAGAATGGTGATGTGACGGCCGCGTATGCAGTTACGACTTTGAGTACGATTGTTGAGACTGCAAGAGTGAGTCAGAATTCTGCCCAAGCAGCAGAATTAATTGCATTGACAAGAGCGTGTGTTTTAGCTGAGGGAAAGAGAGTGAATGTGTTTACTGATAGCCAGTACGCCTTTGGCGTCGCACACAATTTTGGGCGTCTCTGGAAAGAAAGAGGTTTTCTCACGTCCCATGGAACTAAGATCCAACATGGACAGTTAGTCAACGATCTATTAGAATCCCTGACCCTACCGAATGAAGTTGCGATTGTGAAGTGCAGTGCACATTGAAAGATTACGGATGATGTTGGCCGAGGGAATGCGTTTGCTGATGAGGTCGCTAAAGAAACGGCCAAGAACATGACGAGCCGAATGTATGTTGCAACATCTGCAAGATGGATTGCTGAATCAGGAATGTGTGAGAATACGATTAACAGTGTGAAAGCAATCCAAAATGAGGCAACTGAAAATGAGAAGAATGAATGGAAGGAGAAAACGGGTAAAATGGATCCAAGTGGATGTTGGATTGATCTGTCTGAGCAGCAACGTTGGATGTTACCTGATGCGTATGTACTTGCGGTAGTCACGATGGCGCATGGAGCAGCGCACATCAGTTCGAAAGGGATCTGTAAAATGTTAGCTCCAGTATGGAAGAACGATGGAATTACTAAGTGTGCGGAAAGAGTGGTGAAAAACTGCATGGTATGCCTGATGCATAATCCTGGCAAGGGAACCCCAACCCCAACTGGTCATTTTGCTCCCCCTTCATGTCCCTTTGAAGTGATTCAATTGGACTATATCCACATGGACAGGTGTAACAATCTTAAGTATGTCCTAGTGGTAGTATGTGCCTTTTCAAGATGGATTGAGGCATACCCATTAAAGGATAACACTGCCATGTCCACTGCCAAAATCCTCCTCAAAGAATACTTCCCTAGGTATGGTATGCCACGGATTGTTTGGTCAGACAACGGAAGTGAGTTTGTAGGGAAAGTTATGAAGAGTGTGTGTGCAGGTCTAGGAATTGTACAAAAATTCCACAGTGCGAACCATCCACAGTCAGCAGGTTTGGTGGAAGGGTACAATGGCACCCTGAAGCTGAAGCTTGCGAAAATTCAAGCTTCCACTGGTCTTTCTTGGCCAGACGCACTGCCTCTAGCTTTACTGTCCACCAGAGCGACTGTACATTCTCGAGTAGGGCTTAGCCCATATGAGATTGTGTTCGGCCGCCCTGCTAATGTTTGGGGAGTCCCTAGGCCAAAGGAATTCAGACAGATAGAATACCCAATGTTGATTGATTACCTTCATGATCTGACTGCTAAACTGAGCCTTATGTCATCAACAGGTATTCGAATCCTTGCCTAAACTGCCGGAGAGTCCAGGTCATACGTTGAAACCCGGCGACCAGGTTGTAGTGCGGAATTTTGAACGCACTCGAAACCTTCAGCCAAGATTCGTGGGCCCGTTTCAGGTCCTCCTCGTAACCAGAACTGCAGTACGGCTAGCTGGAAGGAAGAATTGGGTGCACGCCAGCCACACAAAGCGTGTCCCTCTTCCACTCCCCTATGACAATTGGGTTAGACAGGGAATTGGTGTATCCGAGACAGAACCTGTTCCTAGGCACATCCCTTTCAGCGATGCAGAGTACCTAACGGACCATCCACGAACTAAAACTCAGAACTTTGGCACCTCAGCAGAAACCACTCCTTTGAATCCTGAACCGAGCATTGTACAAAGTGAACACTTGTCGCCTGTGGAATCGAACATTTCTGCACCTGTAGACCAGCTATTTCCAGACCAAACAAGACCCGGAAAGTACAGATATAATCTACGTTCTCATGTTATGAACTAATGACATTGCATTATCGCCCTTCTGTTTAAAGACTGTAAAACTGTTTTGATCATACTGCATTCCAGTCAATCAGGAAGTTTGCTAGAATTTTTATTTTTTATTTTTATGTTTCTTTCACCTTGCCATCTGGGTTACCGTAGGGTCGTAACGTGTGCCTTGTTTTAATTTACAGGGAATCAGACATTAGGTCGGTTTCTTCTGTTTGTCTTGGGAACTCCCAGGATAAACAGAGGTAAGTTTTTAACAGGTACAAACCATCCGTTGCGAACGGTTGTAGAAGATGGAGCTTCCTGAATCACGACGGGTTAAAGTCATAAAGGTGCACAAGACAAAATTATATGACATATTGTATAGTAAATGTTTCCTAATGCAATGTGCCCTGACACTTCTGATTGTTTTTATAACTCTGATAGGCGGAATTATTTTTGGTATTCAATTGATCTTTGCACCTGTTACGTCTACAGTATCTCCCCATATTTCTGTTTCCCCGACTATTGGTTCTATTCATTCTTTTCATCCTTTTCCTGCCCACGAGCAAGCTCGACGCTCTGAGTTTATAAATAACACTTTCATTCAGCTCTTGCACCAACATCAACTAGTGATTAACACAACAAACTGCTGGGTATGTGGCCTGATACCACATACCATGGACAAGGGCATCCCTTATTTGGTTCTGCCTTTCAGTTATAATGGATCATTCTGGGCATTTCAAACCATGTTCGCCTATGCTCTAGAGACCTACCCTCCACGACCTCCGCGTTCCACCCGGTATAACTCTGCTAATAGAGCCTTGGTAAAAGGAATCACTGATATGGTGAGAGATGTCACTAATACTCCGTACATTCCCAAGGATGAGTTGCGAGTTTACATGGGGTGGAACATTACAGAATATGGCATCACTCTGGGTGAGAACAAACGTAAGAGCTCAACTCCGATCTGGGTCGTACCCCACCAAGGTCAGGTCTGTTTGCAAGGAAATGGGAGGAATCCGAAAGCTCGACTAGGGAAGAGTGACTGTATTGAAACATACGTGTTCCCGTCACAATCTTCCCCTGCATTCTTAGCCGCTAAGGGTACCTATTTTGTTTGTCAAGACAGAGCATATACATGGCTGCCCGCTGACTTCTCAGGTTCATGTTATATCGCTCAACTGTTACCTCCGACATACACTGCTGCACCGGATTATCACAAAACGAGAGTTGTGAGAGGTGTATTCAGTAAAGAGGATACTGCTGGCCAAGAAGCAGGAGACTTTTTCAAAGGTTTCCTCCCGTTCTGGGGGCCTATGGTCAACAGTAGAAACCTGCGTCAACTAACACGAGTAGTTGAATCCACCATTATCGAAACTACAGGTGCCCTTAGTAACCTGACAGCTGAGCTTCAAGCGGATCGCCTCATGACGTTACAGAACCGTATGGTTCTTGACGTGTTACTTGCAGATCGAGGTGGGGTATGCAAAATGATCCAATCAAGTTGCTGCGTTTTTATCCCAGATAATGCGCCAACAGTATACAAGGCCATCTCTAAGTTACACAAAATCTCCGACTCCATTCACGTAGAGGAAGGTGACTGGTCACTAATGGGATGGTTCTGGAATCTGTTATCTGCATGGGGGTGGAAGGTTCTAATGGTCATCGGTGTTACGTTAGTATTTTTATTTTCGTGCTGTCTCATTATTCAGTGTGGCCCTGCCTTATGTAGCGTTTGTGTTTCATCGTGCGTAAGGAGACCACCTGTTTTCGGAAATGCATCACGAGATAAAGTAATGCTACAACAACATATCAGTGACCTGATGAACATAGAAATGGACTCTGACATAGAGTGAGTTATTGCCTATGTAAGGGCAAAAGGACGGTCTGAGGTTCTGTAGCGATCCGAACCCGTGAATTCGGTATCATAGTACTGACACGATTTTGGTACCAATGAACCGCAAACGATCCATTGTATACGTGACAGTATTTTCGCTGCGCAACTAGCACGAATTCACTGGAAACTAGGGCATTCTCTCTAAAAATCACGGCATCCATTTTAGTTACGGCATCCATCTTGTTTCTTGCCCTCACATAGTCAATGAACGGACAATGACCCCGGCAGAGTCACCTTGTTAAGGACACGTAAGCTCGAGCCCCGAGAAAGGCTGACGCTCCATGACTAGGCAGAATCAAGCTGCCTCCCTTGCCTGAGGCCAGTCCTGCTATACTGGTTCTCGTGTCCGTTGTCCTGACTGAAAAGGCCGAAGACGATTGCCCTGCCCATTTATGATCCATAAACACCTCTTATCCTACATTTCAATCCTTTGCACCTGGCTCTGCTCCTTTCTTTCTGGGCTTTTACAATGGGGAGGTTACGATTTTTATGATGGGGTGGATCAAGTACAGAATGAAAAACTGTCGAGAGGACCTGATTGAATACCGAAAACCCACAACTAATCATTGTTTGATATTTATTTATTGTCTGTTTGGGATACCGGGTTAGGCATGAGAAATATTCGTGTAATGTTGCCCCAAGACATTTTTCTTGTATTTAAGAAGCAACCCACTTAATGCAATTTGAACAGTCTCCTAGATTCGGCCTCTGTGTGGTTCCTATGATTTCTGTATCCCTGCAGTAAATAAACCTTGGTCTTTGACGCCGCCATCGAGAAGCCCGTGTCTCTGTTTGTTTGTGCACCGGGACAGGGGGAACTCAGGGGTCTTCGGGTGTTGTTTCCCTGACACCTCTGGACTCTTAAAAGTCCAGAACCTCAGTGCCCTAGAGTGTAAAATACTGTAATATGTGTGGATATATGTGTTTTAGACTTTATGGAAAAGGTGCAATCGTCCCGGTTAACGACGTCACCATGACATCCAGAGTAACCGCGAAAACAGAACATAGTTCTGAAAGATGGGTTTTAAAGAAACATAATACAAAAATATGAGATTAATCATGCTTTGAAAGAAGTATGTATATCGTAATATATGTAGTGAAATGTCCAGAATAAATTTTTTACATATTAATTTTGGATGTGTTGGTGGTCATTGATTGTCTGCTTTTGTTTTCTGTGTTTGCGACGGATCCGCTAGGATCGCGACATCATCGCAAAGATTGCCAAAAACAAAACAAAAAACTTTAGAAAAAGCTTCACAATATTTCAGGTATTATGGTTGCTACACATAAGACCGGATGCAGCGTTTCAGGTTACTTAGAAAGTGCACTCCATCATTTCCATAAATTCATGCATGTCAAAACTCAGATTATTGTTATAGATACAGCCCATGCGATGGTCTCTGAGGAATGCAGAAACAGTTTTAACATTTTCCCTGGCATTGTCAATCTGTGGACAGAATTGATTGGACCACTTCCATTTCTGTCTTTGGCATATATTAGAGTACACATTAGCTATTTGACACACCCGGTTTATGTAGTTTTATGGTATATCAGTATAGACTGGGAGCTGATTCATTTGGTTTATGTGTTATGATAAATAGTTTTACATTTTAGTACATATTTGATACTACGCATGCTGGCAATTATTAATTTCCGCTGTGGGATTGAATTGTTCCGTTTATGTAAATAACAACGATACATCCTACATGCATCAAACACCTTTATTTATATAAAAAAGTAAGGACACCTAATAGGGTCTCACTATTGAGATAAAGATGCTTAATAGCCTTTCATTCAGACTTGCTATGTAATTTGAATTACGGGTAGGTTATTCTCATATTGAATTTCAGATACAATAATATTGTGCTACAATTCAGTAACCACAGATTGGAATACTATGAGTATTGGTTGAAATAAAGAAAATAAACTTTACTCCCAAGAAGTCTTTGGACAAGGCACGTTAACTACCTCTCTAAATAAATATGTATGTAACAGATGGATAAATGAGGGCAATGATAAAATAATGCAAAAATGGTATGAAGTGGATTTATATATTTCAAAAGAAAACCTTTTTTATTCTTCTTAGAAGTCATCTAACCCTAGAGGTTCCTCTACAATTTTGGAAATTTAATAAGGAGTTTCAAACAACTGAGAGGACTTAAATAAACATTAATAAGGATAATCATTGAGACTTGTGGGAATGCCCGGAAGGTGAGTCCATGTTAATCCAAAAATATCCCTGATGATGTAGATTAAACCATGGGGACTATAAGACTGTGATAAATGTGAACCTGGGTATGCTTTTGGATGGATGAATGAGATTAATATGTGACACATAGTGATGACACAACGCATGTAAATAACACATAGATAACAACTGAGATGAGAAGTTTTTTAAAACTTTGTTTTTAATATATAGGAATGTTTAGATAACATGTATGGGACTGTGAAAAGATTGAGTAATTTCCCCTTTTTTACATACAGGTGCAAGATATGTATTATTATATACAATAAGTGAGAGTTATTGTTTTGGTCTTGATGAAGATGTTGTAAAGCAGGACGATACCATCGAAACACATCAATGCTCTTGATCCTTAATCTGTGATAAGGGTTGGCACAACAGATGAAATATTGTAAATCCATTGTGTCCTAAACCGGATTAGATATTGACACAGATAGGCTGTTTTTATAATAAAGCAAATTGTCTGGCCGATACTCCCTCCCTTCCTTCGTCTTTCTCTTTCCTTTTCTATATTCAATATTTTTTGTATACTTGTGTATCTTAGTAACAACAATTCTGTGGTAAAATTGATGTATCTGGCTTTAAATCAATGTAACAAACATATTTTTTTTATATGTATGGACTAATAATATATGAAAAATACATTTTTAAATAAAGTCATTTTTTATACATAGGTGTTTTGCGGAATTGCACACTATATGTTGACATACCCCTTAGTTTATGGAAGAATATGTAGTTGTATGAATGGTGGTTTTGTGGGAATGAGTGAAACTGAATGTAATTGATGGAATGGTATGTGGTTTGCCATAGGAAGAACTTATACTTTCTTATATGTTAGAGTACACCAAGACAGTGTGAGGGAAAAGTAGCTTCAATTCAGCAAAGGTATCCTTCATTAGGATTTCCAGTCCTACTCCAGTTAATGTTCCTATGTCATTGTCACCACAGTGCACAATCATGTGGAAGGTTACAGGGATGTTATAGTTTGGAATTAGCATTTAAAAAAAACCTTGAAAACTCACTGAAAAAAACAAAGGTTACTGTGATGTTATAGTTCGGCTCAGATTTCACACGCATAAAACCAGATAAATTGAGCAGTTATAGTTAGCTTAGCTTATTATAACTCGGGCTCCAGCAATGCACTGCTTAATACCTCACATATTACATCACTCACGACATGGTCAGTGGCATCACTGATTACATCTCAAATTACACCTCTCCTTTTCTCGGTCCCTCTTGACGGATCACACCGAAACTTTACATTCACAAATTGGTCAAAAAGTTGAATTTTTTGGGGAAAGTTTAGTGGAGGTTCGTCAAACTGCACCAAACTTATTAGCAAGATAAGAAAGGCATTTCCTATGGAAACACAATCCTAACTATAACTATCCATTGGCATGACCTTTTGTTAACATGCACATATCATGGCTTGATATGATTACATTTTTATTTTGCATTATTTGGATTTTGCCGCTTTCGACAATTAATTTATCCTTTGATTGGAACGAATATTATATAAGTGCACTGATGTGTGTTATACAAATTACATTGATGGAGGGGAGTCCCAAGCACATCTGGGATCTCAAACATCAGGCCATGGGTAGACTAGCAGGAAGAGCGCAGTCAAGGTCTCATCCACACTCCCAGTCTCATCCCCCTGAAAATCTGTCAGGATTACATCCCAAGCCCTCGCATTATCTAAGCCTTCCCTGGCGTGCTTCATGAAGCAGAGCAATACACTTCCATGTTCCCCATCGTATCACGTCTGCCTGCCAACTTTAAATCCGAGCGCTCTCAGCATGCTTCCACATCATAGTGATTTTACAGTTAGCCAGCACCAGGGTCAGGTTGATGAAGCAGCTAGTGACTGTATTGAGCAGGGTGAGGGTAGATACCCAGCAGATCAGGGCGAAGTATTCAGAGTGTGGTCAGTGGCCTCCTATAATAAGCACACCACTTCAGACCAATAGTGGGTTAATTGGGGGCATCCCTTACAACATATGTATACTATCTCCTGCTGTAACTCTGTATCATGGGCAGTCAGGCGAAGGAAAATATACGCTAAGCTTCGAAGGCGTAAGGTACTCTCAGTGGAGGACATAAAAAGGGAATACCTTAAAGCGAGCATTGCAGGAGATTTTAGGTGCCACTTCCTACATGCTGGCCCAATCTCCAACTAAAATAGGTGTTCCAGGTCCTCCTGCCACTGACCCCGCAGCACTATCAGAGGGGAACAGGCATTGTCTCTCAGGTTTACATAAAGACCCGAGACAAGGCGACAGGTTTTGGGGTGTCACAGAGAAAGGGATATCTGTGCAGGGTATTGTGTTCTACGCCATACTTGCCCCAAATCGTATGGATAGCCGTCGTCAAGGTATCTTACAGCAGACAATGTCCCGCTGGAATATCAGAGTCCTTGCGAAAGTCATCAAATGGACGCAGCACTTTATTGGCATACAACATGCTCACTGTGTCCAACCCCGCCATCTCCCATTCCAACAATCAACCCTCTTCTATTCCTTGCAATTGAGCAATCAGTAACCGCGATTGCAGATTTGAGGAATACAGCGATTGTAAGCTAGTCCGATTGAAAACGTGCATCCATCACTACCGGGAGGACCTTTGAGTCATGACAACCGATATGGATGGCCCGTCTTGGGTTGCTGGCATACCACAGGTTGCCTTGCGCCATTGCACACCTCATTGCATCATAGTGCAATGGTGTTTGCTTGATGCCAGGCTTAGGTTTTTTCCTGAAAGGGTACCCTTCAAGCACACAATTTTATGTTTTGAACAAGTTTAACAACAGCGACATACTAAGTGGTAACTTTGTATGTCGCTATATGGAGCAGCACACATACAAAGATAGAAAGGTTTGGAGAAAAGAAACCTTTTCTCCTACTTTATTCCTGTCTCAAGGAGGTGTAATACTTTGGTGCCAGTACCTTTCTTCCAAACATAGTAGATAGGGATTAGAAAAGAAAATCCACAGGTGCATGCACGTGAACATCCATATAGCACCAATGGTATGTCCATTTAAAATAAAGTGCCACATAGTACTGCTTTGTGTTACTTTAGGGCTACTGTTAAATGCAATTAAGGATTTGATCTGGAAAGTAAGCCTCAAAACAAAACTTTGCATCAGATTTACATCACTTTTGTGATGCAAACCGGCTGCAAAATGTTAGTAAATCCGTAACATAAACATAACATAATGATTGGGGTGTCATTCTAATAAAATGACACCCAAAGGAACCCTTTTCAGCAACCTTAGAATAAGGAAAGACTGAGGGGGAAAACCAATAAGGTTGTAAAGCTATGTCTTTAAATTTATATGCAGCCCTTTGATGCCAGTTTATAGATTAATGTGCTATTTAGAAGGATTGTTACTTGTAAACTCCAAATAACAAAGGAATCACTGTGATAAAATCAATGACCCACTGAGCTATCAATGCGAAATATTATTATCTGATCTGCATGTCACAGATTGCATTTTGCAGCAGAAACATTTGTCACCTTTGCTTCTATATTCTGAGTCAAAACTGTTACTATATAAATCACAGACCTCTCCTGCATTAACCACCAGATGTATGCCATTGTATTATCCCCTGAAAAATGCAGCACACACAATGATCTCTGTGGCTGCTCTTATCTGAATTCAGTTTGTAATGCAGAGGGCACCCCATTAACCGTGGTGCCCAGTCTGACGGCACTGGTCGCACCCCCCCTAAAGCCAGGACTGTGTAAAATATACTAGAAAGTATTTCTAATTACCCTTATTACAATGACAAATGTGCCCCTGAAATCCTCTACAAAATGTACTACTAATGACAGATAACTTTCTCAAGGACCTTCAATCAATTAATCAATCAATCAATCAAGTGACTTGTAAAGAGCGACTACTCACTGTAAGGGTCTCAAAGCGCGAGGGTTGACTGCTGATCCACTAAAGGCACTGTGGTTCAGTCGAAGAGCCAGGTCTTGAGATCCTCATTTGAGGCCATAACGGTGATTGCCTAAGGTGGAGAGGCAGGGTGTTCCAGGTCTTTGCTAAATGATAGGAGAAGGATCTTCCTGCGGCCGTGGTCTTGCGGATACGTGGGACAGTGGCTACAGGGCCTGTTGGGAGGAGCGGAGGTCTCTGGTGGGTACGTGGAATGTGAGGTGGTGGCTGAGGTACGCAGGTCCTAAGACGTGTAGGGATTTGTAGGCATGTGAGGAGATTGAGGGTGATTCTTTTGTTGACTGGAAGCCAGTGGAGGTATCTCAGGTGGTTGCGGTGAGGTATATTGAGGATGAGTCTGGCAGAGGTCTTCTGAAAGTTCTGCAGTTTCTTGAGGAGTTTCTGGGTGATGCCGAAGTAGAGTGCATTGCCATAGTCGAGTCTGCAGCTGCTGAGTACATGTGTGACCGTCTTTCTGGACTCAATGGGTATCCACTTGAAGATCTTTCAGAGCAGAGCAGGCGTAGCTTTTGGAAGCAGGATGATGATATAGCGTTGATCCAGTGGTTGATGGTGAGCAAGGAGTCCATAATGATGCAAAGGTGTTGTGTGTGTGGTCTGTGGGTGTTGGGGGGGATCCAAGATCTGCTGGCCATCAAGAGTCATCCCAGGCAGAGGGGTTGGAGCCTAGGATGAGGACTTCGGTCTTCTCTGAGTTGAGCTTGAGGCAGCTGTCCTTCATCCAGGTGGCGAGAGCCTATATCCCGTCATGGAAGTTGTTCTTGGTGACTTTGGGTTCATTGGTGAGGGAGAGGATCAACTGGGTGTCATTGGCAGAGGAGAAGATGTTGAGTCCATGGTTCCTGACGATGTCTGCAAGCAAGGCCATGTAGATGTTGAAGAGAGTGGGGATCAGGGAGGAGCCCTGAGGCACTCCACAGTGGATCTCTGTGGGTTCAGAGTGGAACAGTGGCAGTCTGACTCTGTGTTCAGCTTGTAAGGAAGGCGAGGATCCATTCCAGGGCTTTAGATAACACCTGAACTATAGCTCAATCAGTTGCTACAAATTCCAACATAAATTAGTTTTCAAATCCATGCTGATCTACTGTACCCAAAGAAGGTATCTCACTTAGCAAACATCAGATCAAAATTCACTGTTATTGCACGTTAAACTGAGGTCTCAAATCGAGAAGAATCACCTTGCTCCTTATCTAAATATCTCCATATCTACAAAAACTTTGGACTATCAATGCATTGAGACAAGGCAAAAGGTAGGCAATCACTCATTCATACTTTTCAGAAATATACAAAAATATATGCAAATCCCTCAGTGTAACGCTGTCTCATGTCATACAACAAGCAACTGATGTTTTTGTTGAACTGATGCTGCTGGCTTTTTGACTCTGTGAACTGTTTGACTGCTGTCCAGGCCGCAGTGCATGTGCTCTGACACCTAAATCATGGTTAAATTGTCTAACTCCTAATTGGCATATTTAACTTTCTTAAAAAGCCATGCAATATTTTGCAGAAAACATGCCTACGGCATAGAAAGTTAAATGTCAGCTGTGGGTTCTAGCACTGATCGTGCCAACTATGGTTCTGGCTTGGATGTTCTGAATGTTGTAGAATGTAGAGCTCAGAATGTATGGAATGTTGAGTGGAGGAACATGAGAAGCATTTGAGCAGGCAGAGAGCTGTTGGAACTAACAAGGGAGTGAGATGCTTCCAGCGATGCTCCAGCAACTTGTTACTTATTCTGTGTTAAACAGTACTCAAACTTGTGTCTTAAAGGACCATTGTCCACTCATCTGTACTTATATGGGAACCAAACTCAAATAATGTTGTATAAACCCCAAATCTACTTTTGGCAATTCAGCTCCGTGAGTCTTCTCATTGATCTAACGGTAAGAGACCTCCCTATTAATGTCAGTCAGCCACTCAATAAACGCTATTCGGCCACGTTATGGCCATAAAAGTACATTTACACAAGGGATAACCAATACAAATGGATTATAAAAGCTACTATACATGTGCTGTTGTCAATACTCTGTTAAAAAGTTCATCAGAAAAATTTTAAAACATTTCTTCATTCAGCCCAATAAAACCTGATTCATGCTATGAGCAATCCATATTTTTCCTTTTGCGTACTGCCCTCGATAAGAAGCTTGCAGCCCCGTAACATATCAATGGGGATGAGAGCATTTGAAGATATATAAAGGCTGGTCTTGTGCAAATTGGCAATTGTTTAAAAGAGGTCAAATGTGGTTAGATCGTAAATCATTATAAAACCCACAAAAAAACATAAAGTGCAACAAATCTTGGTCTGAGAAATTATCACATGAGCAAGGCTTTAGTGTCCCTGCCTTTGAGAACCCCTTAGGCACTATAAGGGACCAATGAATACAGTTAAATCTAAATCCAATTAAAAGAAAACGATGATGCAGATTATTAATAAAAGACCAAAAAGGTTAATCTAAACTCCCAGGGCTTATAATCACATAATGTATACATGTGGGTTTGCTGAGTTTATTAATTTCCCTTTCTAGCCTTCTCCTGGTTAGAAATTGACCTTTAATGTCTTTCACCTCACCTCGGTGCAGGTGTTGTTTAAAAAGCTCAGGGCGGCCTTGAGCTGAGAGCTGTTGAGAGACATAACTCAACCAGGGGATATCTGTGGATCTATCTAACTTCATGCAGTCCTCTAAAATGATTTGATTTAGGCTGGGCTTGGGTCTAGACCATATTTTTAACCACCATATTAAGGGGGCCACTGCAATACAATTTGTAATGTAGCACTGCCTTAGTTCTTCATGCACCATAAAGGCAGGGGTACTTGGAGGGGTAGCTAAGACTTTCCATAAATATATGTTTTTGGCCCCTTGTAGTTCCTTAACCTCCTTTTAACGCCAAACCACACTGTCATACGTTGTCATGGGGATGCATTTCTCGTTGTAAAACTTCAGAATTGGCAATACGGGGTTGCTCCCTAATCTTCTGGCAGAGTCCAATGTTGCCCAAGCGGCCCTTGCTAGAGTATTTTTCTTGAGTGCGTGCTGTGCCACCCAAATACCATTTTAATCAAATAGCACACCCAAATAAGGATAGGTTGCAACATTGGACAACTCCCCACCTTTACATATAAGTGATATAAGTGAATTTTTCTCGTGCTTTGAGCTGCCAGATGACATTATATGGGATTTTGTAAAATTGTTAGAAAGGTCCAGTGCGACCATAAAATCAATAAAAGTATTGACAAGACGTTTCAGTGCTATTGGTGTCCTAGCAAGTAAAAATGCATCATCAGCATATAGAAGGGCAGGGATGGACTTAAAACTTACTCTGGGAGTATTCTTACTTGCATCGGATAGCACGGCACCGAGCTTATTAATATAGAATGTGAAAAGAACCAGCGCAAGAATACATCCCTGCCTCACTCCTCTTTTTACCTTCCATGATTTTGTTAAGGAACCATTTTCATTGTATCTAGCCGAGGCAGTTAAATTAAGGTGAGGTTAATGCAAGCAGGACACCAAGTTCACATCCATGCCTATATCTAAAAATAGGTGCCTTAATTTAGATCTATTCACTCAAAGGCGGACGTTAAGCCATAAATGCCATGAACATACAACCTTTTTGGCAAGAGTATATTTACTGGTCATCATAAATAAGTTCATGCATTGGTCCACCGTTCGCATACCGTTTCTAAAACGGAATTGCAAACCAATGGTCGTCCCTGGCACCCTTTTTATAAATAGGCAAATCACCGCCGTGGACCAAGAATGAGGTAAACCTACCATTGTAGCAGCATTAAAAACCTTTGTTAAAATCGTTGCCTATGTGCCTGAATCTGATTTATAGAGATCCCCCGATATCCCATCGGGTCCTAGGGCTTTTCATGCTGAGGCATCCTCAATGGCTTAGAAATGGCTCCTTAGAAACTATCCCCTCGTCAGAAGCGGAATCAGTTGGAGACTCAGATACAATGAGAGATGTAAGATCAACTGTACATTTTCACGAGGAAGTAAGAAGACATCGGCAAGTACTGGAGGAGTTACAACAAGAGCCAGGAGGAGAACCCCTGAATCTTTCACGGTAAATCAACCTTAATGACTTTCTGTATTTTGACCACCCTAAAACCTAGTGATAGCAGTACAGTACTGGGTGACCAGAGAGTGTCTATCTACGGCCACCTCTGCATAAATCTTTTTTTTTTTTTCCAAAACCTATATTTAGCATATAATGGCCATGCACAGCATAATGCCTACAACCATCCCTGGCCGACAGCGTACTATGGTAAGAAAAGAGCATAGGTTTACACAGCGTATCGCCAACAACCCAAGAGGGCCGGCCGCGTCAAGAAGTATATGCAGGTTTTGCTGTTTAATGGAACAAGGGGTTACAACCCCTCCTAGCTTTAAATAACAACAGATTAAGAACACAACCAACTAGCCTCACGGTGGGAGTGGTTCAGAAATTAAAATAGCACATCAGCTCAAAGAGCGCCCGGAACATCAGAGCACAGTTTTAAGTGCGTGAGCCCAACAGTGGAGGTCTCCACATCATGACCAACCTCACATGCTTCATCGTCAAGCACACCAGCACACCCAGTAGGCAGTGCAGCCTCCCCCGTGTCCCACAGTTCCCAACTAGCCTCCACAGGCATCCGAACACCGCGAGGCGTCGGAAGCTGCAGCTTGCATACCCATTAGCAGTCCGCCCCCCAGGCACTCCTTAGGTCCTGTCCACCGTCGCTACGCGCAGCCTAGTCGTATAGCTGGATGGGGAGAAAGGGGGATCCGCGTCAGATTCCAGTGGGGTTAGCAATAGGTAATTCTGCAGAGGACCCCACATGTCTCGGGGTCGGGATGCCGACGGAAGGAGGTCAGAATACAGGGCAAGCTGATCCTGCTAAAATATCATCGTTTCTAGCCAGTCCTTGAACTTAGGTGCCCTCCCTCTGCCCCATCTACAGGCCACCCTCCATTTAGCAAGAAGGAAGCAAACAGAGGCGAACTTCCTGTGTATCACCGGGAGCCGCTCCGTATAGCCCAGTATGCCCATCAGCGGAGACGGTGGTAGCGGAGTATCCAGCATTTTCCCGACTGCTTCAAATATCTGTTCCCAATATTCCTGAAGGGCCGGACAGCTCCAGGACAAGTGCAGTACATCAGCGCCATCAGCTCGACATCTGTCGCATCTGGCGTCCCCTCGCAGTCCAAACCGGTACAGGCGAGCGGGTGTATAATAGTATTGTTGAAAGTATTTGAAGTGCGTAATACGCAACCTGTTGCTAGCAGACACCTTCTCTGTCTGCATGCAGCAATAGAGCCACTCACGGTCCGAGATTTCCTGTCCCAGTTCCTGCGACCATTTAACCCGGGCAGCGCTCTGCGATGTGCTCAGTCCTATGTAGATGGACCTATATAGGATGGACACCAAGTGAGACGCAGTTTTCGCCCCCATCAGTGCGTGCACCTGGGGTTGCGCCGGCGGTTCCTGCGGATATTCCGGGGTACAGGCCCGTATTCCCTCCCGCAGACGAGCATAAAGGAATGTTTCCATACCATTTGGTGGAGGATCGTCACATAACTGCTGTAGTGTAGTAAATTTCCCATTTGGATATATATCTCTCCAAGTATGGATGCCCCGTTGTCGTTTGAATTTTTTGAAGATACCCTCCTGCAGGAGTGTCAATTGGGGATGAAACGCAAGCGGCAAACGGGGGGAGTATATCATTGGGGCTTGCATTTTGTGTGCAATCCACCGCCATGCACGCACCGTGCAGTCTACAGTTGTAGGGACCCGTTCGCGCTGTGTTGTCTGTTGCAAGAGTGCTCCCTCTATCGGGACGGGGTCAGCCAGCCAATGCTTCGTGGCCAAATGGGCGGTATATTTCGGTCCATTAAACCAGTAATGCGCATAGTGCGCCTGCGCGCACATATAGTATATTTCAAAGTTGGGTAACTCAAGCCCTCCTGCCGCATATGGACTGGCCAGAGTCTCCCACTTAATCCGTAGCTGCTTACTGCCCCACACCAGTCGCAGAAGTTCTGTCCTCAAGATAGTGAAGAAGGGGCATCCCGGGTGGTAGGGGATATTCAGAAAGTAGTACAGGAACTTAGGTAGCACTATCATCTTGACCAGAGAAATCCGGTCGGCGATGGATAGTGGCATGGCTATCCATCTTGTTATTGTGTCGCGCAGCTTGTCAATAGCACGCCCACAATTGTTGCAAATCAGTTCCTCCCGATCTAGGGTGACATTCACACCCAAGTATCGAACGGTAGTGTCGCACCACTCCAACGGGAAGTCGACCACAAATGGGGTGACAGCCGGAGTAAGAGGAAGGATTTGAGATTTCGACCAATTAATCTGTATTCCAGAGAGTCCCCCAAATCACGCGAACTCCCTCAAGAGCGGATTAAGGTTGTGCATCGGGTCCTTGACATATAGGGTGACATCGTCCGCGTACAACAAAATCAGGATGGGGTGCAGCAGACATCTTAGAGCCTTCTCCTGATGATATTGGCGCACCTTAGCCGCTAGTGGCTCCATCGCCAGGGCAAATAGCAGCGGCGACAGCGGGCACCCTTTCCTAGTACCCCGAGACAGTGGTATAGCCTTAGACGTGTGGCCGTTAATTTGCACACGGGCCACCGGAGCAGCATAGATCAATTTAATCCAAGCAGAAAATCCTACCGGGAACCCCATGCAATGGAGTACTGCGTGTAAATATTCCCACTCTACCGAGTCGAACGCCTTGGTGGCGTCCAAAAAGATAGCCGCCAGTGGCAATTGCGGGGCCACCTGTTGGATAATCGAAAAGAGGGTGCGGAGATTATGGGAAGTGGATCTCCCGGGAATAAAGCCCGCCTGATCTGGTAAGACTAACTTATCCATCAGTAGGTTCAGTCGATTAGCTAACAGTTTTGTGAGGATTTTACTATCAACTTTGATAAGGGACAAGGGTCGATATGAGTCACATTTGTTAGCCGGTTTCTCTGGCTTCAGGATGGACATAATAAGGGCCTCTCTCATTGTGGGCGGTAGTGCCTGCGTCTCCAGTGCTTCTGCGTATACCTCCTGCAGAACGGGGGCCAGCTGATCCAAGTATAGTTTATAGAAGTCGCTCGGTAGCCCGTCTGGCCCCGGCGCCTTCCCGGACCACAAGTGAAGGACCATCTCTCAGTTCATCATTTGAAAATGGCGCACATTAAAACTCTCTCTGATTGTCCCCTAGAAACCCGAGCGTGATATCCCCAAAAAATCTTGGGAAGTCCGCTGCGTTGGTCCCTTTAGAGCTGTATAGCTCCGCGTAGAAGTCAGTAAAGGTCTGCAATATCCGGGCACTGTCCTTATGGCAATTACCCTCCCCATCCTCCACCTCAAGGATATAGTTAGCATACCAGGGCAGTCTAATATCCTGAGCTAAGGCTTTCCCAGGTCTGCCGCCTTCCCCATAACGTCGTGCCCGGGCATTTTTCCCTCTGAACTTCGCCTCTCTTTCTGCCGTTTCCGTGTAATCAGTCAGTAGCTCCCTCATCCTAGCCCGCCCTTCCCCGGAACCGGTCCGCCAGACGCTCACCTCCAGATCTTTGAGTCCCCTCTCCAGCCATTGAAGCCGACGTCGGATGTCCCTCAGTACCCCAAAACTTTTGGACATTCTAATCCCCGCATGGTCACTTTAAACGCCTCCCACAGTGTCCCCACCCACACGACCGATCCCTTATTCCGCTCGAAGAAGTCAGCTATAGCCTCTCCTAGCTCTGTCTTGAATACCTCATCAAGCAGCGCCTCAGGGGCAAGTCTCCAGCACCTGGGGCTGGCGTTCAAGTTGGGGATGTCCAGAGTGAGGCACACCGGGGCATGGTCGGACAGCGTGCGGGATAGGTGGTTAACATCACGCTCCCAAGGGCAAATTCCCCGGGACCCAAGCCAGTAATCCAGCCTCAACCAGGACGCGTGTATTGACGAGTAAAAGGTTCCCTCCCGTTTCTCTGAATGTCTATATCTCCACAAATCAACTAATCCGCCGTCTCCCAGTAATCCCTTTAATGTTCCCTGGCTGCGCGTGTAGTGATGAGGCAAGTGTGCAGACCAGTCTTTTGCAGGGTCGCAGACCGTATTAAAGTCGCCCGCCCAGAGCACATGAGTGGCCCCAATGTCCAGTATCTGTCCTCACAGTACATTCAAAATGTCAGGGCTATCGGTGTTGGGACCATAAGAGCTAATGATGACCACCGAGTGTACTCCGAGGGTGCCCCACATCATGCAGAATCTGCCTCCCCCATCACTTCGCATCCCTCCACATCTAAAAGGGGTCCCTCTCTTGATCAGGATGGCCGTGCCTCGTGCATACGTGGAGTAAGCTGAAAATACCCTACTGGAAGCCCACCTGCTGCCAAAGGTCGGGGGACATCTGGGGTCAGTGTGTGTCCCCTGTAGTGCCGCTATGCTAATGTCATGTCGGTCAAGGTAAGAGAGGATTTGCCTCCTCTTCCTGGGATCTCGTAGCCCCCGCAGATTCCATGACAGGAATTTCACTGTGTCCTGTCGCGTCCCTTCCATGTTTGTAGCCCAGTGTCAGGGGTGACCGCTCGTGCAAGCGTGGCACATGATACAAACTCCCACTGTGGCGTGTAGTGTAATGCAGTTCCTGCTGTCGTCGTGTAGTGCTGCAATGTTCCAAAAGCACATAGGAATTCAAACATACGGTGACCAACTCCCATTCTCCCGTGAGGCTTTCCCACACCTATCCCTCCCGTTTTGCCGTCCCACATCAGCACCCCAAATGCGCCGGCATCCCCGAACCCTCCCCCCACTGCCCTCAACAATAACATGTACACATAACTAAACAATAACATCAAGCAAGAAAAAAAAGAAAACAGTCGAATTTCAGATTCTTTCAAAGCTACCTATTTGAAGTAATTGGGGACCGCCCGTAGTGGGGCGCTGGTGTGCCTCTTAAACCCTCATGTCCCACCGTTCAGCGGAACTCCCTGTACCCTCCCCAATGGATCTGGGATGGAGGAGGGCCAGGGTGGAGGGTGCCCGCCCCTTATCCGAAAGACCCCTTCAAGCCCAATCTATTTGACATTTCGGTCAGGCCTATGTAAAGTGGGTCATAACACGCCTCTCTATATGGGATACTCCCCAGGTAAATAATTTCCCAAAACAGTTCAGCCCCAGTCCCAGGTACTCATCTGTCAGTGATTTTGCAGACTCAGGACAACTTCGTCTCTGGTGACTCCTGCGTGGCTACGTATATATGCGGCAGCAGTCCTCTAGGCCGCCAAGTGCCCTCTCTGTCGCAGGATAGTTCCAGGATTTCTCTTCCCTCAATGCCACCAAAGTGCACAACCTTTGCACAGCAAGTCTTGACTTAGCCAGCTATGATTACGATGCTCCATTCTCAGTCATCCTCCACGGTCGATTGGGATCCTGAGCGCCCGACATCGCCGCCGTGTGCTGGGGAAGATCGTCGTAAGGACTTGAGGAACTCCTCCGCCTGCTGCGGATTGGTGCAATTGAGCATGCGGTCTCGATGGCGTATCCGCAGTTTGGCTGGGTACAGCAGGACGTACTCGATGTTTGCCTTGCTCAGTTTCTGTTTCACCTGGACGTACTTCCGTCTCGCCTCCTGAACAGCTAGCGTAAAGTCCGGATAGATGGAGAATGGATTCCCTTCATACTGCAGCTCCGGAATGTCCCGTGCTCTCCGCAAGGCGACATCACGGTCCCGATAGTTAAGCAGTCTTGCCACTATGGGTCTCGGTGGTGCTCCAGCCAGAGGCCGCGGGCCCAGTGATCTGTGCGCCCGCTCAACTATAAAATGAGCTGAGAAGGAGTCCGCCCCCAGCGTGGAGGCAAGTAGCCATTCCACATAGTCCTCCATTCTACCCGTGGCTGTGGTCTCTGGAATCCCTATCAGGCGGATGTTATTTCTTCGGCTACGTGCTTCAAGGTCCTCGCTTTTGGCCGCTATCACCTTCAGCAGCTTGTCCATCTGTGACATTTGCTTGGCCATGTTGGTGGCGTTGTCCTCTGTGTCAGAGATCCTCCTCTCCGCTTCCTTAAGCTGTTCTTCATGCTTGTCAACTTTCAGCGCCAAGAAATTGTGGCGAGTGTTCATGGTGTCCATTTTACCTGAGAGGGCATTCAGACTTTGCTGCATTGCTATGAGCATGGCCTTCAGTTCCTCAGTAGGGGAGGCTTCAGGAGGATTCGGCGGTGCCGTGGCAGGTTCACCCGCATCGTCAGTAGTGGCGCATGTAGTCGCCTTTTTCTGCTCGAAAGGCAGTCTGGATTGGCGCGCCTCCGCTTTCTCAGTTAATATGCTTTTTTCTGTACCAGGGATTTTTCCTCTTGTGGTTATTCCCCGCCTCTGCTTTGTGGAGTTGCTGGGATCTCCCCATGCCAGGCAGCGTCTCAGCCTTCTGCGCGGTACTCTATGTCCCTCCTCAGGCAGTGTCCCTCCTGTGCGCAGGCCAGTCAGCGCCCCGCGCCTGACGCATATGTCTTAGCGTAGCTGCCGGAGCGTGGCCCAGTCAATATGTCGCTTTTCACTGGCCCCGCATTAATGCGGTGAGGCAAGCCTCCGTTATGCGGCCAGCCAGTCCAGGCGCAGCCCCATGTCCGCCGGCGCCCGCAGCTCCGCTCCGTCTACAGAGGTGATGCGCTCCGTGCACCTCCAGCGATACCGCAATGCCCGGGCTCCGGCCCTGCCACTCAGCGGGATCCCCTCAGACAACTCCTCCGCGGGGCCGCCGGCTTCAGGACCTCGCGCCAGGCCGCCACCTCTCACCGGAGGATTGCAGCAGCACTTGCACCCAGGGGGGGCGCCCGCTTCCCGGCGCGGGTTGCGGTTAGCCCACGCTGCTCTCCGCTTACGAGCGGTCCGCTCAGAGGAGCCGCGGAGTACTCACTGCGGTCTCAGGCCCAGCACCGCATGGCCGCACCGACGTTAGCGTAACACCAGCGGCCACCGTTCTCTTCCAGCAGCAGCGGGCGTCTCCTCCCCGGGCCGCATCCAAGCCGGATATCTTCAGGGCAGAAACGCGTATCGTCGTCAAACCTGCAGCGAGTCTTCCACCTCACATTAGGCTCATTTTCGCGGGTGTTGCAGCTGTGGGCGAGGGGTCCTTCAGCGGATAATTAAAGTATCTTCGGGACGGGCAGCCAGAGCCTCACATAAACGCGGCCATCTTGGTCCGGCGCCACCTAGCGCCCCCCACCTCTGCATAAATCTTCTCGAAATAGCTGAACCATCTATTGGCAGGGATAACACACTCTGTTCTCCTCATATAATTATTCTTAAAAAAGGGGCTATTTACGACCTTCCAAATTTTTGAACTATTAGCCAGGGTACTGGCCTGGTTTAGATCCTCCCATGCCTGTTCCCGTGTTATCTTCCCTTCATTTTAAAGCCTTATTATATGCTTTCCTGCGAACTTTGATCAATTCTTGGTCCCTGGGCTTATTTTTTAATGTGGCCATAAGGGCTTTGTGGAGCAATCTATATTAAACCATTTGGTCTCCTTTATCAGTTACATTTTTTGCAATCTGCTTTGCCAGTTTATTAAATGCTTCTATGACCTCCTCTGGCTCATTATGGGTATTGAGGCACTGCTTAATGCCTTCTTTGCCCTCCATATACAATTGGGTTAAAAAACGCTCCGGAATGAACGTCCCCCACCTAATTTTACAGGCGTGGTCCGTGGGCTGAAATTCCCCATTTGCAAGTGTTTTTGACATGGCTCCCCAAAAAACCATCAAACCCTTGGAGTCAGCTATAATTGGATTGTGGTGACTGTAGCCAGTCCAGGATGGGCTCACTTCTATTATATTTTAAAGTAATGGAGCAGACACCACAATATAGTCTATAATTGAGCAACAACCCCTCCCAAAAAAGTAGGGTACTATCTCTGCTTTGCTCGTGTGCTCTCAACAGTGTAGATTGTTAACAGCAAAAAAGCTTTCTAACAAAGTACCTTGGGGTGAATGTTCGAAATGAACCAGGGGAGCCAGGTTGTCCGATGTCCCTCTGTCCAGTATACAATTTAAAGAGCAACAATGTACATTAAAATCCCCCATTATGATCGATTTGTAGGGGATATGTCTGTCCTGTGCAATGTGCTCTATAAAACTTTCAAGGGCAACTATGTGCTCACTGTCATTTTCCCTGCAATAGGAATTGTAAAAATGTATGATCACTAAAGTAGGGCACCTGGGAAAGGTTAATTTTACTACTAACAGGTGTGGGGAAGGACTAAACAGCCCCTTAATGGTGTATGACAATGTAGGCGATGTTAAAATAAGCAGACCTCCCTTTGCCCGTCCTGTAGCAGAGGGAGTTGCGGCCTATGAAAAGGATGCGAAAGCATCCATGACAAAAGATTCCCACGTGTCCCAGGTTTCTTGCAATGCGATAATGTGGCCAGATTTTATTATCGCTATCCACTGCTCGACGTCTTTTTTCGCCCTCAGCCCTGCTATATTCCAGGACATACAACTACATACGGAAGAGCCTTTCACTTTGTGATCACAATCTGACCGAATGTCAATAGTCATTTGAACTTGTGAAGGGGGGTTTGTACTAACCATGTCGTCAATTGGGGCTAATAGTAAACCAGTACTATCAATATCCCTTAGTGGGGCAAATCTATTTACAAGGGGGATGGTCTTGTTCGTATTGGTGCACACCCTTTGACCTTGCAGCAACATCCCTTGAGACAAACTAGGTATATTATTCCGAGTGCTTTGATGCTGGGCCCCAACTGGATCAAAAAAGGAGAGCGGGAAGGCCTGAATTTCTGTATGAGAGTCTGGAGAGTTTAGCTCTTAGAGGGTGTGTCAGATTAACCACAAAACAGTCTCCCCAACTATCTTTATTTGTGGCTTTCCCCACCCAGCCCACTCTTTTAGCCATGATAACATGGGGGCAATAAAATGGCCATTTACCTGCCAATGTGTTACCTTATGTATTAGGTCTGTTGTTGAAAAGTTAGTCAAAGTTTGGCTCAGGGCCCCATAGTCTGGGTCAGGGACAACTGGTTCCACTTGTTTTTTAGAGGGCTGTGTGGTTCTTTTGCCTCCACCTCTTTTCTTTTTAACTGTGGGTTCCAGCATAGAAACACTCCCCCCTTGGTTGCCTTCCATTACTTCTAGTAGAACGGTGACAGCTGTCAAGGTAGGCACAGTCTCACTTTGCCCTGCCGTTCACGAGTGCTGCTGGCTGGCCTAGCGCATGGCGGCTGCGCGCGTGCATGCTCACGTGCACGCAAGCGCTAGGCCAGCCAGCAGCACTTAAAAATCTCACACACAAAATGTCTCTCCGAGCCAGCGCATTCGCTGGGCTCAGCGAGACATAAAAATCCCTCTAGTTTCTAAGTGGCAGACTCATAAAAAATACTGAAGGTGGATGTGTGCACACTGCCGCACCTCCCAGCACAGTTCGCCCCTTAGCATCTTGGTAAATGCAGTTCACAGTAAATGCTTACTTGAATTTTAGCTGAAGTGTTTCACGAAAGTTGGTGCAGGTTAGTGCTGTAGATCTCTGGAAACATGCATTTCTGGATTTAGTCCTTCATTACAAGAGTTAAAAATCAAAATTCATCTGAGGTTGCTGAGAAAGCTGCCACAATCCTCTCAGGTCTCAGGACCTCTCAATGGCGCACAGGTGCATCTCCAAAAGATGGTCAGCTCAATGGTTCAAAGGAGCCTTTTCAAACAGAAGGGGGGTGAGAGAACACTGCTTCACCGCCGAGCAAAGTTTGCCCCTTAGCATATTGGTAAATGTGCTGAGAGGTGAGGCAGTGTGCTTCCATCTCACTTCTTATAAAAAGCACTGACAGCTTTCTAAGTGAGGAAGAATATCTCAGAATAATCAGGCAGAGTCTCAAGAGGAAATGGAAAGCCGCCCCCTCATCCCTCTAAATCAGGGGTTTTATACACAATTTAAGCATATTAATTATTAAAAACTGCACATTCAGCATGGTATGATCATGGTACGTGGCCTTGGCAAATCAAAAAACAATTTCATAAATCCAAAAGGTTCTTAGCACTACCTCATCTCTTAAGGTGAAATAAATCTTCTGCTTGCTTCCTTCATAACTGTACTCCGGCGATGTACAACCAGTGTTGAAATATTCCTTATGAATAGCCCATAGAATTATGTTCTTCTGCATGCCTGCATCAGAACTTCCAGTGTCAATCCTTCAAAATTATACATCAGGTACACGAGGGAAAGTTTCATTCTCAATAGATGCTTCTGTATACTACAATTTACTTGTGTCGTCCGGGTCTGTGTTCTGTGGAAACATGGGAGAGAGAACACTCTCTGCGGGTGGCTGATTGGGAGGGGGAATGAGCAGGAGCAAGATAAGCAGAACATCAGAGACTCAAAGCCTTATTTAGATCTCAGCGGATGGAATACTCCCTCACAAATATAACGGACTTCCCGTCCGCCGTTTTACATCTTAATACTGTCGACGTGATCTCAGTCACGTTTGTTAAGGTGTTTTCCCCTCTGCCAAGATCTAAATACGGCCATCAGAAACTGCACCCATTATGATTAAATGGTATCTCACATGAATGAATGAATAAGAGATTTGTATAGCGCATAGTTACCCTCGGGCATCCCAGCGCTTGTCCAGGGTGACAACCATACAAAGAGGATCGTTCAGCAGCGTCAGGCAGGGAATAGCTAAGTTTTAAGAAATTTCCGGAACCTTAAGATGCACGTCTCTGAGCGCAAACTCAGGGGAAGACTGTTCCACAAGATAGCTATGTTGACTGAATATCTTCGCCCACCGGCCCGCGCCCTTCTAACCCTGGGGACTTGAAGAAGATGTTTTTGGTCAGATCGCAAGGGCCTGTTGGCTTTATAAGGCACAGCTAAATTCCGCAGGATAGGAGGTCCCTTCTCCTGAAGAATTTTATGCGCAGTACAAAGAGCCTTGAATTTGACCCTTTCCCGCACCGGAAGCCAGTGCAGGGCCTTCAGTGCAGGTCTGGCTGATTGCATCCTTGGTGTATTCATAAGCAGCCTAGCAGCAGCATTTTGAACTTGCTGTAGTTTATTAAACGTAGCTTCAGGAGCACCTAGAAAAACGGTATTACTGTAATCTAATCTAGATACAATAAGCCCCGAATAAGTAACTTCCTAGATGTCAAAGGCAGCAGGGGGAGAACTTTACGGGCTGAACGAAGAAGACCAAAACATACTCCTGCCGTTTTTTTTGCCTGGGTCCTGAAAGAAAGATCTTGTTCCAGCCAGATCCCCAGGCTTTTGATCTCCTCTTTAGGGCTCGGCAGAGCTCCCAGACAACTGGGCCAGCTAGTCAGAGGAAGAGAAGGGGTTTTGTGTCCTAACAGTATTAGTTCGGTCTTTGAGCCATTCAGCTTTAACGCTGATTCAGACATCCAGGTGTGGACTTTGGACATTCAGGAGTGCAGCGAGTCGGGGTTATTCACAAGTTGGGATAAGGTGACCAGCAGCTGCGTATCGTCAGCATAGCTGACGATTTTGATACCAAATGGGGCCACCACGTCCTCCAGGGGGGCCATATATACATTAAACAATGTGGGGCTCAGGGAAGAGCCCTGAGGCACACCACACTGGAGGGGGATAGACACCGACCGTTCACTGCCTTCCCACACCTGATACGTCCGATCACAAAAAAAATGACCTAAGCCACTTCAAAGCCACACCTGCAACCCCTATATCTGCCAGCCGTTGGATCAACACTTGATGGTTCACCGTGTCGAACGCCGCACTAAGGTCCAGGAGGATCACTGCCACTGACCCTCCTGAATCCAAAATGCTTCTAGCTTCCTCAACGACTGCCAGAAGAGCCGTATCAGTGCCCTGACCTGGCCGGAATCCGGTTTGAGAGCCTCGCAGCAAGTAATTGGACTCCAGGAAGTGTGACAGCTGCCGATTCACCAGCCTTTCTTACCGAAACCCGGAAGCAGGGAAATAGGCCTGAAATTTGCCAAATCCGATGGATCTAAATTTGTTTTTTTCAGAAGAGCCTTTACCACTGCTCTCTTCCAGCTCGGAGGGACCAAGCCCTGAACAAGAGATGCATTAATAAGGTCCGTAACCGGAGCCGCAATAGTGGTTGCTACCTGTTTCAGGAATCTCATAGGGACAGGGTCCCTAGGGGACCCACTTTTCAAAGAGCCCAGTTCCTTACGGACTTCATCAACTGAAACTGGGCCAAAGGGGAAACAACCTTTACAACGCAACTTTTACAACGCAATGCTATTACAACACATTTTTTACAACGCAAAAGCTTTTACAACGCATGCATTTACAACGCATGCTTTTATATGGTAAGTACTTTTACAACGCATATACCATTACAACGCATTTTTTTTATTTTTTATGTTTTTGAAAAATGATGTTAGAAAAAATAATTAATTAATATTTTAGTATTTATATTAAATACTATATTTTAAAAATATGAAAGAGTAATTTTTGAGTATAAATAAATAAATAAATAAGAACATGTAAAATATATGAGTGGTGTTATAAAAGATTAATACTTGAGTATTTTAAAAATATGAAAGAGTTATTTTTGAGTATAAATAAAAAAATAAATAAAGTATAATAAATGAGTAGTATTATAAAAGATTAACCCCTTCAGTGCCCGCCCCTTTCCCCGCCCTGTGCCGGCCGTTTCATTAGCGGGCGGGGTTTATGACGAGCTGGTCTCGTCATGGGCACAGCGCAACCGCGGCCCATGACGAGACCAGCTCGTCATGGGCATTGAAGAGGTTAATACTTGAGTATTTTTAACTTTCTTATTTTAAAAGAAATGAATAATACTAATTATTTAAAAAAAGAATGAGTACTTTTGGAGTATTTAAATTTTAAATAAGATAATGTTAAATATTAGAGAATTTAAATTAAAGAAAAATACTTAGGTATTAATTGAGTAATAAAAAATAATTTAATTATGAAAAAAATAAAAAAAAAAATAACCTGGAGTATTTTTTAATTAATATAAATTAAAATAATAAGAAAATATAAAATACCTGAGTATTATGTTTTTAAAAAAAAAAAGGAAATAATTTTTAAAAAAATTAAAATAAATATATAATTAATTAATATATATTTTTATTTTTGAACTGAAAAATTACTTAAATTAATTTTAAAATGTATATGTAGAATAAATAAATAATTAAATATAAAAAATACATGTTCTATTGAGACAAGACATTAATACATAAAAGTTTATAATAAAAAATAAATATATTAAAATTAAAAAAATATATATTTTAAAAAAATATTTAAATAATTGATAAAATATTAAATAAATTAATAAAGTTATTTAAAAATAATGTAACTTTAAATTATACCAAAACAAAAAAGAAATAAGAAAATAGAACTTAATTTAAAAAAATTCCCACGCTTTTGTATTGAAGTCTATGTGATAAATTGTCCTTCATTTATTTTGGCAGCTCAAGAAGATACAACCCGCGGAACAAGAAAGGAAGGAGTGAAAAGAGAAGAAAAAGCAAGTTTGAAAGGAAAAAGAAATTAGAGTCGAGGTAAGGAACACATTTAGTAAATTTACATATTATAATATATATTTAACATGTTTAAATAACAAATTAATAATAAATAACAGTAAACAAATAAGGTGTATTAAATATTTCTTTATTGGAAAAAACATAGAAAAACCATTTTTGTTTTATTCTTTTTTATAACATAATGTACATATTTAAAAAAAATATACATTATTTATTATTATTTTTAAACATATATTTATTGAAATAGTAAATAAAATAGTCCTTTTTTAACATTGATGCATACGATGACGTCATGACGTGAACGTAAACGTAAGGCGCCAGTTTGGAGAGCATCGGAGGAGGAAGCAGCAGGAAGCTGATCTGCGTCCAGGTAGGAAACTTTTTCACATTTATTTTTAGATATAAAGTTAAAAAAAGATACATATATAGTAAATAAAGAATAAGGAGAGGTTGCGGAATAACTAATTGATGTTTAAAATGTAAAAAAGCATGTCCACGTTCATGTCATTAGTGTATGTCTATGTCGGGTCGCGAAAATGTATTTGTAACAAAAAAAAAATGTAATTAACTGTAACAGTAATTAAAGTTACAACTAAAAATGTTAATTTCAACACTTCGGTACGATTATAAATGATTTATATCTTCATTTTTAAAAAAAATATTTTTGCGTATTCATAATTTGTGAAAAAATGATTGTTATTTATTTGGTGTTTATGCAGCAATGTGCATTTCAAAAAATGGATTGACTTTTGACAATTCGACTAGGTAGAGATTTTTGGGATTTTTTGGGTGGTAGTTACTTAGGAAGTTTACTACAAATTAATATCTTGCTATTGATCTTTGGAAAGTTGGACAAATATTATGGAAAAGTTGTTTTGGATACATTGGTTGTTTGGAAAAAAATGAAGATTGGAAAAAAAAATGGAAAAATTAGGAGACCCGACTCGTAATTTAGAAAAAATGTTTGTAAAAGATTTGTATGCCAATTGTAATTAAAGGTTATTTAATTTTGAAGCAAAGCAGGAAAGTAAGTAGTTAACTATTTTTAAAAAGAAAGAATCTTAGCAAGATTTTCCAGGTAGTCTAGAGCCACACACAACGTAAATTGTTGTAATATAGCCAATAGTCTCTCAGACATTTCCTTTGTTTTTAGAGTTACTCGTGGGTTTAGACTACCTGCAAGTGTTTGGGCAAGTCTCATTTCTTGAAAACTTTGCTCCTTCTTCAAAGTTTCCAAGAAATTGTAGAAATTAGGATGAGGTTTGCCAATTGTATGGTTGAAGGAGTTATGCCATCCCTCTATGGCATTATTTGTTTTTGCTTCTCCCTCTAAACAGCTCGTGTAACAGTTCCACCACTCCACATGGAATCGTGGCTTCCTCCTGCGACCCGATCTGCTTAGGTGCCCAATCCATGTGTCCTCGAAATAATTTAGGATGGGTGCCAATTTCTCTTCATTACTTGTAAAAAAAAACAGATTCTGTAATAGCAGTGTAGTACTCGTCCACACTATCGGGAGGAACAAAACAAAGTGCTGTTAATTTTTTTTATTCAAACTGTAGTTTGCTATCTCGACAGTATTCTGCAACTAGGGATGTTTTTTGTAATTTACGCCAAAATGCCTGGGAAAAATGGAAAAAACATCCCTGAATTTGGGTATCCATGTACGTTTTAGTGATCACATTGATCATGGTCAATTCAAAATCTATTATTATTTTCCTAGGACTTTGAGAAGTTTTACTTTTAATAACTGATAAAAGTTCAGAGTATGTTGCAGAAGTCTTATCAGGTAGCAAACTATATACTAAGGGAATTACATTATTGTTAATTTTTGCATGTATAGTGTAAATTTGAGTGAAAGGATGGGGTGTACTTTTAAACGTCCCATCCATCATCCAAATTTCACTATTTTCTAACTTGGCTAGGTTACTTGGGGTACTAAAAATAAGAATTTGTTTCTGAGGGTTTTGGTTATCATGCAGAAGGAAAGGTTCATCAGAAAAAGAAATAGAAAGATCACGTGGAATTCTAATATCAGAAAAAGTATGTGGTGTAGATAATTGGATGTTACTTGCCTGCTTTTGTCTTTGAATAATTCTTCTCAAATTAGGAATTATAGGCATATTACTAGCAACATGACTGGGGACATGCTGTGCAAACTCTCTTAAAATGGATCCTGTAGAATCATTGGAGGTGCTTGCAATAGCTTTCATTTCATTTACAGTTTCTCTTATTTCTACCTCCATTGCAGAGGCAGAGTGGTTATGTTCTGTTGTTTTTACAACTAAATTATCAAGTGTAACCGCTCTGCCACTGCAATGGGTAGAGTAGTATTGCACACACCTCCAATGATTTCTAGGAAAACTTATTCTTTCCTTACTATATATGTATCCTGCATGGTTTAATACATTTTTTCCTTTCCTCGATTTTATATATTTTGCAGTTTCAAGAGTAGACATTATCTGTGAAGAGAAGAGAAGAAAAAAAAATTAGGATGTAAAAGTAAATACACTAGCTCTAATGTTACCCTTACACCATGCCACACTTTCTCTACTGCTGCACCTTTCTGGAGTTAGAATAGTAATTGTTACCCCTACACCATCCAACACTTTCCCTACTGCTGCACCTTCCTGGAGTTAGAATACTAATTTATACCCCTACACCATCCAACATTTTCCCTACTGCTGCACCTTCCTGGAGTTAGAATAGTAAATTTAACCCCTACACCATCCAACACTTTCCCTACTGCTGCACCTTCCTGGAGTTAGAATAGTAAATTTTACCCCTACACCATCCAACACTTTCCCTACTGCTGCACCTTCCTGGAGTTAGAATAGTAATTTATACCCCTACACCATCCAACACTTTCCCTACTGATGCACCTTCCTTGAGTTAGAATAGTAATAGTTATTCCAACTACAACCCATATTTTATGCATTGTGGGATTTTATTTAAATTATTAAAAAAAAGGTTTGACTATTATATTGTTGGATTTATAACAGTGTTCATTTAAAATACCTTTTGTTTTTGGTGTTTCTTTCTTGGTTTGGCTTCTGCTATGGTTTTGGCCTGCTGGCTGGAGTTTATGGTTATTTGTTTTTCAGATTTTTTCAACAAAGTTGCAAACAATTGTCTGTGAAAATGAAATAAAAAAAAAAATTTGAACAACTTTAACAACGTTGGTGACAAATGCAAAATTTGAAACATTTTATGTAAAGCTGACATTTTATATAAGTCTAACGACATTACATATCATACTTTCCCTGGTGCTGCACCAAACTTGAGTTAGATAAATATTTTGTACCCATAAACAACCTACACTTTCAATAATGCTGCACCTTCATGAACTTAGAATAGTAATGGATACCCCTACACCATCCCTCACTTTCCCTACACCTCCACCTTCCTGGAGTTAGAATAGTAATTGTTACCCCTACACCATCCAACACTTTCCCTACTGCTGCACCTTCCTGGAGTAAAAATAGTAAATTTTACCCCTACACCATCCAACACTTTCCCTACTGCTGCACCTTCCAGGAGTTAGAATAGTAAATTTTACCCCTACACCATCCAACACTTTCCCTACTGCTGCACCTTCCAGGAGTTAGAATAGTAATTGTTACCCCTACACCATCCAACACTTTCCCTACTGCTGCACCTTCCTGGAGTTAGAATAGTAAATTTTACCCCTACACCATCCAACACTTTCCCTACTGCTGCACCTTCCAGGAGTTAGAATAGTAAATTTTACCCCTACACCATCCAACACTTTCCCTACTGCTGCACCTTCCTTGAGTTAGAATAGTAATAGTTATTCCAACTACAACCCATATTTTATGCATTGTGGGATTTTATTTAAATTATTTTAAAAAAGGTTTGACTATTATATTGTTGGATTTATAACAGTGTTCATTTAAAATACCTTTTGTTTTTGGTGTTTCTTTCTTGGTTTGGCTTCTGCTATGGTTTTGGCCTGCTGGCTGGAGTTTATGGTTATTTGTTTTTCAGATTTTTTCAACAAAGTTGCAAACAATTGTCTGTGAAAATGAAATAAAAAAAAAAAAATGTGAACAACTTTAACAACGTTGGTGACAAATGCAAAATTTGAAAAATTTTATGTAAAGCTGACATTTTATATAAGTCTAACGACATTACATATCATACTTTCCCTGGTGCTGCACCAAACTTGAGTTAGATAAATATTTTGTACCCATAAACAACCTACACTTTCAATAATGCTGCACCTTCATGAACTTAGAATAGTAATGGATACCCCTACACCATCCCTCACTTTCCCTACACCTCCACCTTTCTGGTGTTAGAATAGTAATTGTTACCCCTACACCATCCAACACTTTCCCTACTGCTGCACCTTCCTGGAGTAAGAATAGTAAATTTTACCCCTACACCATCCAACACTTTCCCTACTGCTGCACCTTCCAGGAGTTAGAATAGTAAATTTTACCCCTACACCATCCAACACTTTCCCTACTGCTGCACCTTCCTGGAGTAAGAATAGTAATTGTTACCCCTACACCATCCAACACTTTCCCTACTGCTGCACCTTCCTGGAGTTAGAATAGTAAATTTTACCCCTACACCATCCAACACTTTCCCTACTGCTGCACCTTCCAGGAGTTAGAATAGTAAATTTTACCCCTACACCATCCAACACTTTCCCTACTGCTGCACCTTCCTTGAGTTAGAATAGTAATAGTTATTCCAACTACAACCCATATTTTATGCATTGTGGGATTTTATTTAAATTATTTAAAAAAAAGGTTTGACTATTATATTGTTGGATTTATAACAGTGTTCATTTAAAATACCTTTTGTTTTTGGTGTTTCTTTCTTGGTTTGGCTTCTGCTATGGTTTTGGCCTGCTGGCTGGAGTTCATGGTTATTTGTTTTTCAGATTTTTTCAACAAAGTTGCAAACAATTGTCTGTGAAAATGAAATAAAAAAAAAAAAATTTGAACAACTTTAACAACGTTGGTGACAAATGCAAAATTTGAAAAATTTTATGTAAAGCTGACATTTTATATAAGTCTAACGACATTACATATCATACTTTCCCTGGTGCTGCACCAAACTTGAGTTAGATAAATATTTTGTACCCATAAACAACCTACACTTTCAATAATGCTGCACCTTCATGAACTTAGAATAGTAATGGATACCCCTACACCATCCCTCACTTTCCCTACACCTCCACCTTTCTGGTGTTAGAATAGTAATTGTTACCCCTACACCATCCAACACTTTCCCTACTGCTGCACCTTCCTGGAGTAAGAATAGTAAATTTTACCCCTACACCATCCAACACTTTCCCTACTGCTGCACCTTCCAGGAGTTAGAATAGTAAAAGTTACCCCTACACCATCCAACACTTTCCCTACTGCTGCACCTTCCTGGAGTAAGAATAGTAATTGTTACCCCTACACCATCCAACACTTTCCCTACTGCTGCACCTTCCTGGAGTTAGAATAGTAAATTTTACCCCTACACCATCCAACACTTTCCCTACTGCTGCACCTTCCAGGAGTTAGAATAGTAAATTTTACCCCTACACCATCCAACACTTTCCCTACTGCTGCACCTTCCTTGAGTTAGAATAGTAATAGTTATTCCAACTACAACTCATATTTTCTGCATTGTGGGATTTTATTTAAATTATTAATTAAAAGGTTTGACTATTATATTGTTGGATTTATAACAGTGTTCATTTAAAATACCTTTTGTTTTTGGTGTTTCTTTCTTGGTTTGGCTTCTGCTATGGTTTTGGCCTCCTGGCTGGAGTTTTTGGTTATTTGTTTTTCAGATTTTTTCAACAAAGTTGCAAACAATTGTCTGTGAAAATGAAATAAAAAAAAAAAATTTTGAACAACTTTAACAACGTTGGTGACAAATGCAAAATTTGAAAAATTTTATGTAAAGCTGACATTTTATATAAGTCTAACGACATTACATATCATACTTTCCCTGGTGCTGCACCAAACTTGAGTTAGATAAATATTTTGTACCCATAAACAACCTACACTTTCAATAATGCTGCACCTTCATGAACTTAGAATAGTAATGGATACCCCTACACCATCCCTCACTTTCCCTACACCTCCACCTTTCTGGTGTTAGAATAGTAATTGTTACCCCTACACCATCCAACACTTTCCCTACTGCTGCACCTTCCTGGAGTAAGAATAGTAAATTTTACCCCTACACCATCCAACACTTTCCCTACTGCTGCACCTTCCAGGAGTTAGAATAGTAAATGTTACCCCTACACCATCCAACACTTTCCCTACTTCTGCACCTTCCTGGAGTAAGAATAGTAATTGTTACCCCTACACCATCCAACACTTTCCCTACTGCTGCACCTTCCTGGAGTTAGAATAGTAAATTTTACCCCTACACCATCCAACACTTTCCCTACTGCTGCACCTTCCAGGAGTTAGAATAGTAAATTTTACCCCTACACCATCCAACACTTTCCCTACTGCTGCACCTTCCTTGAGTTAGAATAGTAATAGTTATTCCAACTACAACTCATATTTTCTGCATTGTGGGATTTTATTTAAATTATTAATTAAAAGGTTTGACTATTATATTGTTGGATTTATAACAGTGTTCATTTAAAATACCTTTTGTTTTTGGTGTTTCTTTCTTGGTTTGGCTTCTGCTATGGTTTTGGCCTCCTGGCTGGAGTTTTTGGTTATTTGTTTTTCAGATTTTTTCAACAAAGTTGCAAACAATTGTCTGTGAAAATGAAATAAAAAAAAAAAATTTTGAACAACTTTAACAACGTTGGTGACAAATGCAAAATTTGAAAAATTTTATGTAAAGCTGACATTTTATATAAGTCTAACGACATTACATATCATACTTTCCCTGGTGCTGCACCAAACTTGAGTTAGATAAATATTTTGTACCCATAAACAACCTACACTTTCAATAATGCTGCACCTTCATGAACTTAGAATAGTAATGGATACCCCTACACCATCCCTCACTTTCCCTACACCTCCACCTTTCTGGTGTTAGAATAGTAATTGTTACCCCTACACCATCCAACACTTTCCCTACTGCTGCACCTTCCTGGAGTAAGAATAGTAAATTTTACCCCTACACCATCCAACACTTTCCCTACTGCTGCACCTTCCAGGAGTTAGAATAGTAAATGTTACCCCTACACCATCCAACACTTTCCCTACTTCTGCACCTTCCTGGAGTAAGAATAGTAATTGTTACCCCTACACCATCCAACACTTTCCCTACTGCTGCACCTTCCTGGAGTTAGAATAGTAAATTTTACCCCTACACCATCCAACACTTTCCCTACTGCTGCACCTTCCAGGAGTTAGAATAGTAAATTTTACCCCTACACCATCCAACACTTTCCCTACTGCTGCACCTTCCTTGAGTTAGAATAGTAATAGTTATTCCAACTACAACTCATATTTTCTGCATTGTGGGATTTTATTTAAATTATTAATTAAAAGGTTTGACTATTATATTGTTGGATTTATAACAGTGTTCATTTAAAATACCTTTTGTTTTTGGTGTTTCTTTCTTGGTTTGGCTTCTGCTATGGTTTTGGCCTCCTGGCTGGAGTTTTTGGTTATTTGTTTTTCAGATTTTTTCGACAAAGTTGCAAACAATTGTCTGTGAAAATGAAATTAACAAAAAATTATAAATGAAAAACTTTGACAACGTTGGTGACAAATGCAAAATTTGAAAAATTGTTTGTAATGCTGACATTTTATTTAAGTATAACTACATAACATATCATACTTTCCCTGGTGCTGCACCACACTTCAGTTAGATAAATAATTTGTACCCCTAAACATCCTACACTTTCAATAATGCTGCACCTTCATGAACTTAGAATAGTAATGGATACCCCTACACCATGCCTCACTTTCCCTACTGCTGCACCTTCCTGGAGTTAGAATAGTAATTGTTACCCCTGCACCATCCCACACTTTCCCTACTGTTGCACCTAACTGGAGTTACATTAGTAATTGTTACCCCTGCACCATCCCACACTTTCTTTTATGATGCACCTTCAATGAGTTAAAAAAATATTTTTTACCCCTACACCATCCAACACTTTTGCTAATGGTAAAGTTAATGTTTTTATGTAAAAAATTTAAATTATAAGAAGTATTAAATAATTTACCTTCACATTAAGAAAGGTGAGTCGAGTAGGTTGAGATGAAGAAAAATTTGGCAAACGATATGTTGCTTTTGATAGAAAAACAAATTTCTGTTTTATGAACAAAAATAAGATGTTATAAGTTCGTAAATATTAAAGTTACTTCAGAGAAAAAAAATGGTTAGAGTACATTTTATAAAATATAAAAATTATTTTTGATGCACTGTTTGGATGGAAATGAAACATGATTTAGGACAAAACATGGTGTTAAAATATAATAGTGACTTACTTGTAGTAGGAAAGAAAGAATGCTTCTCCAATGGATTGCAGTGTTCTCTCAGTCTAGGTCACAGTCTAGGTGTCAGAGGGTCAGGTTTTTGCGTCTGGTCTCTCTGGTAGTTGATAATCAACTGATTGCAAAATGGTGTCTTGCTGGTATTTATAAGTTTTAGTTTTTTAAAAAACAGCGTTCGTTGTGTTTTTCAGTATATTTTTTTTTGCTGTGGAAAATGATAATTTAAAAAAGCATTAAAAGATGTGTTGTTTTCATTTATTTGCTCCGTTTTGGCATCCATTTTGGAACACGTATTTTGCTATTGTTTTCATAGAAAGTGTTGTGGGACAAGTTTTAGAAGTGGGATGGATAAAATGGCGACTATGTGTATTTTATTTATTTATTTATTTATTTATTTAATTTGTATGGCGCGTTATAACCGCAGGGGTCTCTAAGCGCAGTCTGACCAAATTAGCGTGAAAGATGTTACATTCACTTGAAAAACCAACTATGTACCTAAGATCTACTCCATGCTTGTTTGAACAGTACCGTTTTTAGTTTTTTTCTGAAGGAAAGTAGATTACTTTCCTTCCTGAGCTTTGGGTCCAATTTGTTCCATATAGCTGGGAGCGTATTGGAGAAAGCGCGGCCGCCCACCGTGGACAATTTGAAACGGGACTGAGACAGAAGAGTGGCGTCCAACGAACGCAGAGTCCTACCCGGTATGTAGGGGGATAGTCGGGATTTAAGGTATTTTGGTGCTTTGCCATACCGAGCCTTGTGAGCGATACACAGTCCTTTAAAGACAATTCTCTGCCGAGCTGGCAGCCAATGCAACTCCTGCATCAGGGGAGAAGCATGGGCAGTCCTAGGTTTTTTGAATATTAACCTAGCCGCATCATTCATAACTCCCTGTAGTTTGTCCAGCAACCGCTGTGGCAAACCTAAGTAAAGGGAGTTACCGTAGTATGTGTTTTGTGTTTTAATCCGTTTACTTATTTTCTGATATAATCATGATTTGCATGTTTATGAACTGTTGTTTAATTATTCGTTATTTGTATAAAACTTTTAAATTAGTTAAAACGGATTTTTTTTGGAAATAGGAGTATTAATTTTAATACTCGAGCATTCATTTTGTAATGCATTTCAGTTAATTTACGTTCAGTTTTTCTCCACATTTTAATACACTTCCCCACCCTAAAACCCCTAATTTCCCTGCATCCCGTGCCAGATTTTATTGTACTTTTTAAAAAAAATATATATATTTTGGCGTTGTAATGGTATGCGTTGTAATTGTTTTCGTTGTAAAAGCACTTTTAAGTATTTTACTCAGTTTTGCGTTGTAACAGTATTCGTTGTAAAATATTGCGTTGTAATAGTGTTTGCGTTGTAAAAAATGCGTTGTAAAGGTATGCGTTGTAATAGCATGCGTTGTAACGTCATACATCCGGGCCAAAGGTATCCAAATAGACAAGAGCTCCTCGAGACTGATTACCCATATCTATTCTCTGGACATCCTGTGGTAAGGCGCTGAGAATATTAACTATTTTCATATTAAAGTAGTTTGCCAGCTCCTTACATTTCTCACCTGGGCTGTCGTGGGTTACCAAGGGCTCGGGGATTTTGAGAAGTTCATTTACCACTCCAGTTTCTCTGGAGGAATTGGCGGAGCTTTTTATTCTCTCCTCAAAGAATTGGGCCTTGGCATGGCGAAGAGCAGATTTATACGCCCTGATTGCCGTGCGATACTCCTCTCGCTTAGCCTCCACCCCTTCCTTTCTCCATGCCCTCTCCAAACTCTTGCATCCCTTCCTAAGGGATCTCAGATCAGGAGTGTACCATGGGGCAGAAACCGACCTTTTCTCCCATTTTAACATTCTCTTTCTAGGAATGATAACATCAAGAGAGCTGGTCAGCCACTGATTGATATTCGCGTCTGCGCATACCGGGTCCGCAACTGGAGAAGGACACATACCTTCAAGAATAGTAGTCCAGCTGTCCACCACAAGCCCAGACCAGGCTCTCTCCAGAATATGAACCTTTGGGAGCGGGATCGCCATACGCTCCACTTGCCAAGTGAAAGGCACCAAAAAGTGGTCTGACCACGGGAGAGGAAAAGGGGGCAGAGATCTGAGATGGGGCATGTTAGAAAAAATGGGGTCCAACAAATGACTCTTAATATGCGTGGCTCCCGTGTTAATTAAACTCAACTCGTAAGCATGAAGATGTGGCATAACTATACTAGATCATTTATTATACTTCTAAATTAAATAATCATATAGTTTTGAATATAAAATCATTAGTTCTTCGGTTACGATCATATGCATCCTTAAAATGACTAATTTGCACAAATAATTTGTCATCCAATGCACATCCCAAAACTGTTTAACACCCCCCCCCCCCGATTGTTTCCTAATAATCACTAAAATGCCCATTAATAAACTTTACTAATCATCCATTAGTTCATGGTTCATTGAGACCATCGCCTTCTTCGGTAATTGTACATTTTCCTCCTGTTGCTTCAATTGTTGAAATATCCAGTCCTTTTAATTGTTCAATTTCACATCCATTGACCTTAATCATTTTCTCATTTTATTATAGCTTTTAGTCCTATTATTTTATCTGCTGATCATATACTCTAACTACTTTAATAAAAACAATAGATAATTGCACAAACCGACACAATTATTACAAGTGTTAGAACTGCTTTGCTCTCCCCTGTGCTGGTGCATAATTTGTTGCCATACATCAACGCAGTCACTGTTGCACCATAGTGCATGGATGCCTGCGTCACAGGGATGACTGTATATGTGCAGGAAGGTGTCCCTTCCTGCACATAAACAATCTGAAATGACGTTTTTCAACTTCTACGTGTGCTGCATTGGCATACATGAACTTGAAAAATGTAATTTTTTTAACGATTATTTATGTGCAGGAAGGGGACCTTCCAGCACATAATCAATCACCTGAGGTGATTCCCTTGTTCGATGTATGCTACAGAATGCAGCACACATAGAAAGAAGAAAAAAATGAAGAGAAATCAATACATACTGGGGAGGCGTAGCAGTCAGACTCATTTCCAAGTTTACGATTTCGGGTAAATCTGGAAATGTGTCTGGTTTCATGGGTGTTGCGTGGGAATACCCACAGCAACAGCCATGGAACGCTCCTTTCACGCAAAGTGCTGAGAGTAAAGGGGCTGTAATTACAAGGACATGAAAAGCCAGGCAGGGTGGCTTTTACTGTCCCTGTAAATATGGGACAGCAAAATGCTGTGCCTCACAAAAAGTGACGCACCTACGGCGCAAGGGGCTTGTAAATAAGCCCATAATTCTTCGAAGACACATTAAAATCAGTCAAATGGGTGAGAAAGAATTCCTCTTGATTAAAAATAGCCACAAAGATGTTACAGGACCGTCAGTATGAAATCTTTAATTGTAGGTATGTCAAGCACTCCTCAGCTGAAGTGGGAAGGTAGGTACAAACATAACATCTATTAATCTTCATGACATCTACATAATTCTTCATCATGTTAGTATATATACACATTAAGATTAAAACCACTAGCTAAATGCTCTTCATGTATTCTTTCATTTGTTTAAACTCTTCATAATTAGCTTCAAATTCAGCATTAATATTTATATAGCATGAAACATTTCCCATGGGAATCTGTAAGCACACCAAAAGACCAACTAATACTAATAAGGTTATAATTAGCAGTATCATCCTTACAATGTTACAGCATCTCTTCTTAAATGAGTCCAAAAAAAAAAATCCCTTTGTGGCAAAAATCTAAATAAAACCAAAATGTTCTTAAAATCTAAAACAATAATATTTTTCTTCTTTCCTTCTTATTTCTTTAAAACAATAATAGAACAAAGGAAAGGGAAAACAGTAAGCAGCGTTTCAGTCTTTGTCAAAGTTTATATACCAAATAACATTTCAAGCAATCTGTCGTATGTTTTTAGACCAGTTTCTTAGTAAAAAATCACTTGCTTTCTTTTATGGATGTTCTCCATCAATACTGGATAGTTAGAGTCTCAATTTCACTTTTCAATATGGTTATTCTTTGGTGTCAGTCTCTGTATCTGAACCACTCTCAAAAATATACTGACCTGCGCTCATTATTCGAAATAATCCTTTCTCAATTTCATCTCCTTCTCCTTCTCCTTCTTCTGATACTGAAGATAGATACACCCACAGTCGAGGTGTATTTTCAATTTGTAACTCTCCTTCTAGGTGACTCCTTAGCGTCTGTTGATTCACTCTCATGAATTTTTTCATTTAACTGTCTCTCAAACTCTTCTGGCTCACAGTGGAATATCTTCAGGTTTCTCTTTTCTACTGCAATTCTTTGATTTTCGGCTTCTTGGATTTTGGCTTGAGCCCAATCCTGAGCTCTGGCTCAAACTTGAGCTTGCTCTTTGATCAAATTTGTCTCTCTCTGCTTTCTCCACAGAGGGGCCTTTCACTGTAATTTTCAACTGCCACTGTCACAGCCATGATTAGAGACTACTTCTTTCTGCCACTTATGCTTTCCGTTTTTGCATGGTAGTAGCTCTTCAGTCTGGACTTCAAGAATTTCAGGTTCTTCATCTGAACTTTCGCTCACCTGAATTGTTTTTTATTCATGCCAGTCACTTTGCCTTTCAGTTTTCTTTTCAGTTTCAGAGAAATCTTCACCCCGCCTCTGGATTCACGCTGCAAACCTGAGTTTTTTTCAGCAGACTACGTACTCTGATCATTCACCTCATCTACTGCTTCAGCTACTCTTATTCTCTTTGTGTGAGCAGCGTCGATACACTGAGGCATTGTCTTTTGTTAGTATGACATGGAAAGGGCCTCCTCATTTTGATTGTGGTAACCATTAAGAGCGTGTTTTCGGATAACCACCCCATCTCCCTCATTCAGACTGTGGCATGTTATCCATGTAGTCTTCAGTTGACACGTTCACCTGATGAGAGACAGATTCCGCCTCATCAGTCACACCTTTGCAATAATCTAGAACAATGTCAGCAATTATTTAAACTAGTGCTGCTGAAAGTACAAATGCAAGTCTCATTTCCCTGCCTATCAGTATCTCATTGGGAGTCAAGCCGTCTCTCTGTCTGGAGTGCTTCTCATATTCATTAAAAGAAGAGGAAGAGCATCAGGCCACTTCTAACCAGATGAAGCACAGATCTTCGCCAATTTATTCTTTAAAGTGCCATTGGTACGTTCCACTAAACCTGACGATTGTGGTCAAAACTGCAATTAAATCTCTGCTTGATCTCACATGTTGTACAGATTATTTGTAGTACTTCATTCTTTAAGTGTACCCCACGATCGGTCTCAGTTGAAGTTGGGAGTCCACATCTTAGAATGAACTCCCTCAACTACAATTTGGCAACTGTAAGGCTATCTGCTCTCCTTGTGGAAAATGCTTTTGCCCATTTACAGACAGACAGACTATTACCAAGGCGTACTTTAAGCCTTCGCACTGTGGCATCTCAATAGAGTCTGCCTGCAATCTCATTAATGGGCCTTCTGATTTGCTAATGTGATTCATAACCGTGGCAGTTTTCTTGCCCTGATTATTAAGTGTCATATTAAGCAATGACTACACACAGCCTCAGCAACATGTCAAAATCCTGTGTCCTCCCAATATTTCCAAAACAATTCAACTAGGATATCTCTTCCTCAATGAATCTGATTTTGCAAATATTTACCCATGGGCTGTAACACTGAATCTGGCAGGACATATCCCTTTTCTGAATATGCATACAAATCCCGATAATTCTTTTTATAGCCCAACTTTTCCCATTTTCGTTCCTTATTTTCAAGAGCATCCTCCTATAAATCTCTTAGGGCCTGATTACGAATACAGTGATCCACAGGACCGCAGTTTTTGCGGTGGCAGTCCGACCACCTTCACACTGCAGCACCGTGCACCCCATTATGAGTGTGGCAGTTAAACCGTCACATTGCCGCTGTAACCGCTGAGAATCCAGGATCCTGCAGTGGTCTTACAGTGGTCAGCGGCAGTAATATGCTGGTGGGGCCTCAGCGACTTGGCCAAGCATGTTACAAGTTGCCACAATGCAACACTTTTCATGGCGGAGAGACCACCATGAAAAGGGTGGCAGTGAGGCAACAAAGGAGGCCATAATGGGGTCCCCTTGTGCCTCTGGGCCTGGGGGTGCATGCAGGGGGATACAATATGCACCTAAGGTTCCTGCATGGGAAGCAATGCACAACATGGTGCATTACTTCCCATACAGGAACGTGCTGCAGTGGTCCCACGGTGGCTCTCCTATGAGCTTTAGACAGGCACCAATATGGGACTACCAGGGAACCGTCTGCCCTCCAAGGATTTGATTTGTAATCTGGCGAGTGGTGTGGGAACGGCTTTGGCAAACCTAATGTGGATTGCTGGTGTGGTGCTCTGCAGGAGGACCACCAAAGCCGTAATCAGACCCTTAGTTCACAATGTTTGCATCGAATCCATAGAGAAACAATTCACACTGCTAGAACTCTGTACAATATCATTTGTTGAATCACCATTCTCATTTTGTTGAACAATTGACTCTTCTTGTAGTGCACAATATCTGGCCATCTGATCAGCAAATTTATTTCCCAAAGTGAGAATGTTCTTGCCAGCCTTCTGGGCTATGCACTTAACCACAGCCACTTATTTTGGTTTCTGAACTGCCTTGAACTAATCCAAAATATACATTCTATGTTTGATTGGAGCTCCTGAAGATGTCATGAATCCCCTCTGTGACCGCAGCTGTCCAAAATCATGAACAACACAAAAGCCATGCTGACCATCTGCGTAGGTTTTCACTCCAAATCTTCTGACAAGCAGCAACCCCTCTTTAAAGCAATTAATCCTGCCAATTGCGCTAATGTCACGTTTGGTAAAGAGGATGCCTCAAATGTCTCTGTAATAGAACATACTACACGAGCAGCTGTCAATCCTCCATATTGGTCTCTTAAACAAGAACCATCAACAAATATTGTCAAATCTGCCAGTTTCAATGGAACTTCCTTTGTGTCTGGTCATGGTTTTGTGCATAATTTGGTCGCCTCATTGAAGTCATTCTCCAGCTCAGAATGATTTTCATCTTCCCTGCTTTCTTAGGCCTTTTCTGAATTCAGAAGCAGTATTGCTGGATTTAAGACATTACATCTCTGAGTTGAAATGGTCTCTGCTTGAAGAATAGTTTGCTCATAACATGTGAATATACTCTTCGTTATGTGTTGTTTTCTTGTCGTTATCAAAAGGATATCAACTGAGTTTCGAGGGACACTGACAATTAACAAATGACCCATCACAATTCCTTTACTTTGTTCAATTGCCAAACAAACTGCTGCAAACAATTTCAAATAACCTGGAGGACTTACAGCTACAGGATCCAATACACCTGAAAGATATGCCACTGGTCGTCCAAGTCCTCCATGTTTCTGGGTGAGTACTAAAAGTGCACATTCATCTTTTTCATGACAAAATTAGAAAAACATCATATTGTAATCAGGCATCCCCAAGTGTGGGTGCATAACACAAACTGGCTTTCAGTTTCCTGAATGTAACATCAAATGGTACCAGATCCCAAACATCCTTACATGTTAACCTTACTAAAGGTTTTGCAATCAAGGAAAAGTTTTTTAAAAACTGACGACAGTAGCCAACAATTCAAAGAAACTTCCAAACCTCCCTCAGTGTGGTTGGCAGGTTCAATTTTAGAACTGCAGAAATTCGTTTTTTACAGACTTTCCTCACACCCTTCTCATTATGATGTTGAGATAAATGACTTCTTTGTTACAATAAAGAATGGGACTTCCACAGAATGAACTGTAGAACAGACATCTCTTGTATCAACCACTACTGCAGGGCCTCCACCAACTCTGTTCTTTCAACTAACACATTATGTTTAAATGGGATTACAAATATGAATAATACATCATCACAACTGTAATCAATCCACCAATTGAACCCACAACCATCATGATATATTCACAAAATTGAACACAAAAACGGAAATCCATCACCATGACTCATATTTCACAACACATTCACAAACTCAATTTCTCCATGTCATACTTACAGCCGCGGCCTGTGGAGGGAGTTCTGTGGGGCGGTAAGGCGGGGTGGGGGAGGGGCAGGGTGGGGGGTTCTAAAAACCAGAATATGGATAATTGCAGGTAAGTAAACAATTAAATAAATAAAACGAATTTCGTAGCGCGCGCTGCATCGCAAAATGCGATGCAGCGTGCGCTACGAAATTCGTTTTATTTATTTAATTGTTTACTTACCTGTAATTATCCATATTCCGGTTTTTAGAACCCCCCACCCTGCCCCTCCCCCGACCCGCCTTACCGCCCCACGGAACTCCCTCCACGGGCCACGGCTGCATACTTACACTCCAACTTATTTTCAGGAACATGCAGTCAATACAGCTAGTCACTGATTATGAGGAGGAACTGACACTGAAAAATTGACACATTTCCAAAAACTTTTTACTCCTTCATTTTGGGCATAAATGATTACAAAAACTACAAGGATATTTTGGGGGCTTACAGAAAAGGTGCTCTTACTCTAACTATCCTCCACTACCACAAATTGTGGGTCATGAACCCGAGTAATCTCCTGACCCCAACATTGTATGAACCCCAAATTTTACCATAGGCAGTTCAGTTCTGCGAATCTTCTCAATGATCTAGCAGTAAGAGAATACCTTTCCCATCAATTACTCAAATTTAGCAGAGTAAAATCCAATTTAGAAACTGGGACCACTCACAAACAGAGTTCTAGATCAAAATTACGTTTAAAAAGGTTTAATACTGACTTGTTAATAAATCATAACAGAGGAATGCATAATTTGGTCATGAAGACTCGAAAAACAGAAATACAGAATCTTAAATCATAACAGAACCTAAATCTGTTAATAAAAATCCCTCTAGATTCAAAGTGCCAAACTCATAAAGCGTACTGACAGCATCTTAAGTGGAGAAGAAAATCTCGTAATAATCGGATAGAGTTGGGAGGAAAATAGTAAATCACCTCCTATCCCTCTAAACCAGGGTTTTTTAATACACAATTTTCTGCATATTATTTAATACATACTGCAAATTCAGCATGGTATGATCATGGTGAGGTGGCACTGGTAAATCAAAAACAATTTCATAAATCCGAAAGGTTCCTAACACTAACCTATTTCTTATGGTAAGAGAAATCTTATGCTTGCTTCCTCAGCTATTGTATTCCGGAAATGTACAACCCATTATGAATAGTTTCTTAACCATAGCCCATAAAATAATGTTCTTCTGCATGCCTACATCCGAAGTTCTTCAAAATTATATATCAGGTAAACATTGGAAAGTTTCATTCACAATACATGCTTTCTTATACTACAATCTATTTGGTTCATTATGCTCTGTGTTTCTCAGAAACAGGTGGGAGAGAACACTCTCTGCGAGTAGCAGATTGGGAGGGGGAATGATCAGAAGCAGGATGAGCAGAACACAAGAAACTCCGAAATTGCACCCATTATAAAAAAATGTACTTTGGAGATTTATATAGCGCGAACTCGACCCAAAGGTTTTGGAGCACTTTACATGAGCACCAGTTACGTTACGCAAGGACACATTCATTTTTTGGGTAGGCATGGGGAGATTACGTGATCTGCCCAGAATCACAGGATGTGGAGACAACCCTGAGGCTCGAACCTTGGTTTCCCAGCTCCAAGGTCGACAGTCTAGCCGTGAGACCACATGCTCTCCCCAATTAAATAGTGTCTTGCATGAATATGTGGCATATCTGTACTACATAATTTATCACACTTCTAAATGAGATAATAATAATGTTTTGAGTACAAAATCATTAGTTTATTGGTTAAAATCATGTGCATCATTAACAGTGGTAACTCACACAAATAATTTGTCACTTAAAATTGCACATTCAAAAAATCTTTAACACTTACAACACTTAAGGCCAAGTTACGATGCCGGTAGGACGCGCGTCAGACCAACAGCATTTCAGAATGAAAACCGCTGACTAGTAGTCGTCTGTTCGATCTGACAAATTAGGATGTGCCACCCAAGAGGCGGTCAGAAACATCAATTTCTCCTTTGCAGCTTGTACTGCTGCCGGGAAAGGGCTGTATCACATGCCACATTTGAAAAATTTACGTTTTCAAACATTTATGTACATGTGGCACCTGGCACATGGGGAATGGATGTATGGGGGGCACCACAGGACGCGCTCTCTGCCTCCGATAATAATGCAGCAGTTGGACAGCGGCACCAGATGTCGGTTGGACTGCAACGAACAGCCTGTCGGTTGTGATCCAACCAACATCGTAAGAAGGCCCCAAGCATGAAAATGAACTGATTGCATCGGACCTACCATATTAGCCTGACTGCTGCAGTTTAAACCTGCAGTCTTACCTATTGAAATATCCATTTTGTCAGGGGGGAAAACCTTCCTTTTAAATATTAACAAGTCACCCCTATTTAAGGCTTTGTAGCCCACCAGGTAGGGTTTAGAGTATTTAAAAATGAGACATGTAGTCATTTAATTTTACATGACCCTGCAGTGGCAAACCCCCAAAAGCTATTTTCACTGTAGAAGGCTGTCCTGTTAGAAACTAAGAGTACATATTGAAATATTAATTATGCTATCTCACGTTTGGGAGAAAAATAGTTAATCCACTCTCTTAAATATTTATTAAGAACCCAATTCATTGGTGTGGTCTGATTTTTAATAAATATTTAGGAAAGCTAACTTTTAGAGAGTTACTTTGTCCCTGCCTTGAGCTCCTGGAAGTGGTAGGCCATAATGAAGTGTAAAAACTGCCCCAGTGCAGGGGCAATGGCCTGGGTGCTGAAGGTTTTTTTCTTCCTCTGCCAGCTAAGATGGGACCAGGAACCTAATTATTTTTAAAAGGGCCTGTCCAGTCACAAGAAAATGTCAGCTTACACTGAGAGAGGATGACATTTTGTCATCCTAGTCAGGCTGGCACCAAACCTAGTGGGAGGAGAGCTACCAGTAGATGCGGTTTGAGAGACACCAGAGGAACAAGTTGCTTATTACCCTGACCACGCCTCTGGGTCAGTACACAGGTTCTGCACAAGAAGAGCAGGGTTCCTCCGTCATGGATTTTGGGAATAGGGTGCAATGTGGGAATGTGTGCAGTAGGGCAAACAGAAACTGCTGCAAACGTGACAGGGTTGCCCCTAGGGACTTTTACCCTGTTGGTTAGGGGGGAGGCAGGAGTCACCCCACTCATTAGTTGGTGCCAAGCATAAATGTGACACTCCAAGGCACCATCCTCAGTATACTTGGTGGACTTGTGGAAGAACAGAAGAAGGACTGCACCTACTGTTTGAGACCTGTGAGGAGACCTAAATGGCTGGACCTGAATCCACTTGTACATGGGTCAATTGGCTGAACTCCTGTGTGGGTCCAGAGACACAACAAGCTACAAGAGGCATTTTCCTTGAAGTGCCCAGCCAACCAGTAGCAACTGGACCTGGACTTGACCCTGTGGGTGGCCTCTACTGGAGTGAGTAATGTTCCTGAGGTCTTGGCTGTGCCTAACTGCGCTTCTCTTGACATCCCTGAAAAGTTGGAACTTAGAAAGCTTTTGGATTTTATGACCTCTGGGGGACCAGGGCCAACCACCGAAGTCGTCCCGCCCAAGTCATGACTTCACTGGCTTAGATAAACAAGTTTATGTGGCTTGGAGCTTCTCGGCAGTAGAAAATCTGTTTCAGCATGCCCTTTGCAAGAAAGTTTCCAGCCTAGTGGATCTCATCGTAAGATACAGCCTGCAACCTTGTCCCACTGGAGCATACTGAGCTCTGAAAAATAGACTAAGTCTCAGTGTCGAAATCTTGACCAGGCAAAAGCATGAAAAGCATCAACAGCTTCAGCGGGACCTCATCCAATAGCTATCCGGCCTCGTGGAAGTCTTCTCAGGTACAGCCTTCAACCTTGCCATGCTGGAGGATTCCGACTTCCATTTCAGAGAGATAAAATCTATAAACTGGCTGAGCCTACTTGGTGTGTCAGCAGGGCTGGACTAAGAACCCAAACAGCCTTTGCAAATTTTGTTAGACCAGCCCCCGTACGGTGCATAGTGCACAAGTGAGCCTGACTACTAAAATTTAGGAAGAAATGGCAAAAATGGTGCATTGCACAGCTCATTTTTCGTTATATGCTCAATTGTATTAGCTTTTAAAGCATAATAAGTGCTGACCTTGTAATGCACCAGGATTCCCAGCCACCTAAACAATTATATTTAGTCATTTTGTCACATGTGTGGATGATAGGTCCAATCAGGAAGTCTGCAAGTAAAATGTCAAAGTGCAGTTAAGACTCCCTGTCAATAAGTCAGTCTCTCATTGTGCAGAAAAACACACTGTTGGCATGTAGAAAATCAATTTCTGTATTGATGTATTAACAAGAGAGGCAAAGTTTGTTAATCCCCTACTCACACCACAATTTGTATTGCATTATTTTCAGAGTATATATATATAAAATATTCCCCAATCTCCTATGATTGAAGAGCCGGTACTCGAAATCATGGGTATTCTCCCGTTTATTGCATGATTATAATCCACACACGGACACCACAGGGACGCGTTTCGGAAGTCTTACTGCCTTTCTCAACCTGTCATGCGCCATATATATTCACTGGAAAAAACATAGGTTTCAGGGACGTTATAGCTAGAAATTAGCATTTAAAAAACCTTTGAAATTCACTGAAAAAAACATAGGTTTCAGGGACATTATAGTTAAAAATTAGCATTTACAAAACCTTAGAAATGTTTAATCACTCACTTATACAGTCAGTCACGCACCTACTAAATCATCCATTCGCCAAGAGGCAAGAGAGGTACAGAAACAGACAGGAAAGTTGCAGAAAGATGGAACAGGGGTGCAAAAAGAGGCAAGAGAGGTGCAGAAAGAGGGAAGAGGGGTGCAGAAAGAGGCAAGAGGAGTGCCTAAAGAAGCAAGTGAGGTGCAGTAAGAAGCAACAGTGGTGTAGAAAGAGGCAAGAGGGTTGCAGAAAAAGGTAGGAGAGGTGCACAAAGAGGCAAGAGAGGCACGGAAAGAGGCAGGAGGGGTGTAGAAAGAAGGAAGAGAAGTGCAGAAAGAAGCAACAGAGGTACAGAAAGAGGCAAGAGAGGTGCAGAAACAGACAGGGAATATACAAAAAGAGGGAACAGGGGTGCAGAAAGAGGCAAGAGAGATGCAGAAAGAGAAAATAGAGATGCAGAAAGAGGCAAGAGGGATGCAGAAAGAAGGAAGTGAGGAACAGAAAGAGGCAACAGAAGTGCAGAAAGATGCAAGAGTGGTGCAGAAAAAAGCAAGAGAAGTACAGAAAGAGGCAAGAGAATTGCTGAAAGAAGCAACAGAGGTGTGTAAAGAAGCAAGAGAAGTGCAGAAAGAGGCAAGACAGGTGCAGAAAGATGCAAGAGGGGTGCAGAAATGTGCAAGAGAGTAGCAGATAGAAGCAAGAGCAAAGCAAAAAGAACCAAGAGAGGTGCTGAAGGAGGCCTGAAGAGTACAGAAAGAAGCAAGAGAAGTGCCGAAAGAGATAGGAGAGGTGCACAAAGAGGAAAGAGAGGTACAGAAAGAGGCAGGAGGTGTGCAAAAAAGGAAGAGAAGTGCAGAAAGAAGCAACAAAGGTGCTGAAAGAGGGTCAAAGGGTGCAGAAAGAGCCAGAGAGGTGCAGAAAGAATCAAGAGAAGTGCAGAAAGAGGCAAGAGAATTGCTAAAAGAAGCAACAGAGGTGTGGAAAGAAGCAAGAGAAGTGCAGAAAGAGGCAGCTGAGGTGCAGAAAGAGGCAAGAGAGGTTCAGAAAGAGGCAAGAGGGGTGCAGAGAAGTGAAAGAGAGTAGCAGATTGAAGCAAGAGCAGTGCAGAAAGCACCAACAGAGGTGCTGAAAGAGGGACGAAGGGTGCAGAAAGAAGGAAGAGAAGTGCATAAAAAGGAAGGAGAGGTGCACAAAGAGGCAAGAGAGGTACAGAAGGAGGCAGGAGGGGTGAAAAAAGGAAGAGAAGTGCAGAAAGAAGCAACAGAGGTGCTGAAAGAGGATAAAAGGGTGCAGAAAGAGGCAGGAAACGTGCAGAAAGAAGCAACAGAGGTACCAAAAGAAGCAAGAACAGTGCAGAAAGAACAGAGGTGCACAAAGATGCAAGAAAGGTACAGAAAGAGGCAGGAGGGGTGAAAAAAGGAAGAGAAGTTCAGAAAGAAGCAACAGAGGTAAGAAAGAGGCAAGAGGGGTGCAGAAAGAGGCAGGAGGGGTGCAGAAAGAAGGAAGTGAAGTGCAAAAAAAAGAAACAGAGGTACAGAAAGAGGCAAGAGAGGTGCAGAAACAGGCAGGGAAGGTGCAAAAAGAGGGAACAGGGGTACAGAAAGAGGCATGAGCGATTCCGAAAGAGAAAAGAGGGGTGCAGAGAGATGCAAGAGGGGTGCAGAAAGAAGCAAGTGAGGTACAGAAAGAGGCAACAGATGTGCAGAAAGATGCAAGTGGGGTGCAGAAACAAGCAAGAGAAGTGCAGAAGGAGGCAAGTGAGGTGCCGAAAGAAGCAAGAGCATTGAAGAATGAACCAACAGAGGTGCAAAAAGAGGCAAGAGGGGTGCAGAAAGAGGTAGGGTAGGTACAGAAAGAGGCAAGAGAGGTACAGCAAGAGGCAGGAGAGGTGCAGAAATATGGAAGAGAAGTGCAGAAAGAAGCAACAGAGGTACGGAAAGAGGCAACAGAGGTGCAGAAACAGGCAGGGAAGGTGCAAAAAGAGGCAACAGGCGTGCAGAAAGAGGCAAGAGAGGTGCAGAAAGAGGCAAGAGGGGTGCAGAAAGAAGCAGGTGAGGTACAGAAAGCGGCAACAGAGGTGCAGAAAGATGCGAGAGGTGCAGAAACAAGCAAGAAAAGTGCAGAAAGAGGCAAGAGAATCGCTGAGAGAAGCAGCAGAGGTGTGCAAAGAAGCAAGAGAATTGCAGAAAGAGGCAAGAGAGGTGCAGAAAGATGCAAGAGGGGTGCAGAGAAGTGCAAGAGAGTAGCAGATTGAAGCAAGAGCAGTTCAGAAAGAACCAACAGAGGTGCTGAAAGAGGGACGAAGGGTGCAGAAAGAAGGAAGAAAAGTGCAGAAAAAGGTAGGAGAGGTGCACAAAGAGGCAAGAGAGGTACAGAAAGTGGCAGGAGGGGTGCAAAAAGGGAAGAGAAGTGCAGAATGAAGCAACAGAGGTGCTGAAAGAGGCTCAAAGCATACAGAAAGAGGCTAGAAAAGTGTAGAAAGAAGCAACAGTGGTACAGAAAGAGACAAGAGAGGTGCAGAAACAGGAAAGGTGCAGAAAGAGGGAATAGGGGTGCAAAAAGAGGCAACAGATATGTGGAAAGAAGCAAGACAAATGCAGAAAGAGGCATGTGAGGTGCAGAGAAATGCAAGAGCAGTGCAGAAAGAACCAACGGAGGTGAAAAAAGAGACAAGAGGGGTGCACAAAGAGGCAGGAGGGGTGCAGAAAGAAGGAAGTGAAGTGCAGAAAGAAGAAACAGTGGTACAGAAAGAGGCAAGAGAGGTGCAGAAACTGGCAGGGAAGGTGCAAAAAGAGGGAACAGGGGTACAGAAAGAGGCATGAGCAATGCCGAAAGAGAAAAGAGGGGTGCAGAGAGAGGCAAGAGGGGTGCAGAAAGAAGCAGGTGAGGTACAGAAAGCGGCAACAGAGGTGCAGAAAGATGCGAGAGGTGCAGAAACAAGCAAGAAAAGTGCAGAAAGAGGCAAGAGAATTGCTGAAAGAAGCAGCAGAGGTGTGCAAAGAAGCAAGAGAAGTGCAGAAAGAGGCAAGAGAGGTGCAGAAAGAGGCAAGATGGGTGCAGAAATGTGCAAGAGTAGCAGATAGCAGCAAGAGCAGTACAGAACGAACCAACAGAGGTGCTGAAAGAGGCACAAAGGGTGCAGAAAGAAGCAGGAGAAGTGCAGAAAGAAGCAACAGAGGTACTGAAAGAGGCCAGAGTGGTACAGAAAGGGGGAAGAGACTAAAAAATCCCTAATCTGGCAGGCAGTGTACACACTGGTATGGCAATCCTGGAGCTGCACGGTGGTGTGACGGCTTGCTCCAGGACTGCCACATCTGTAATCTGGCCCATAGTCTCTTACTCTTCTGCCACTGCACAACACAGAATGTTTTAGGATCTGAAAAGCTTCTAGCTGTGTGCCCTAAATTAAGAATCCATTCTGTGAATAATACCTCGAAATATGAACAATGATTAGCTTGACCCTCACAAGCCTAATCAATCACTGCAATGTACTCTAACTTTGGGGCTCTGAGCTTCCCGACAGACTCTGACCTCTCAGCAACTGTGGAGTTTGGCCAGGTCTCCTTTCTGTTGGGCTAACAGATATAATCTCGCACTAGAACTTCCAGCAGGGCTGCATGCATTCACATATTGAGATGTCCCATTGAATGCAGAATTCCACACAGTAGGCTTACCGTTAGCAAGTGCCTAACAGGCAAACTAGTTAGTTCAACTTGAGGTATGGGAAATCAGTGGGATCCCATCCTGGGGAGTTTATCCTGTGCCCAGGTGTGTGAAATCAGTGGAATCACATCCTGGGGAGTTTATCCTGTGCCTAGGTATGGAAAATCAGTGGGATCACATGAAGTTCCGCAGACTTCAGCTGGTCACTAACCACCCTCCATGTTGTTGTAGACGACCATTGAATATGCAAGAGTGGTGCTTGTGTCCTACCTATAAATGTGCATGCAAGGGCCGCTTGTCCTATAGCACTCTGAAATGCTGACCCAGCTGAATTCCTCAAGCCTCCATTGTCAGTTGTAAAACTCGCTTGATTGAAGAACTGAGTCCAAGGAAGCTCACATGTAAGAAAAAAAGGCTGTGCATTCATATAGACAGGTTAGGCAGTACTCCACACTTTCAACAAATCTAACCCTCAGATTATCACGAAAATAATAACTAGAGTTTTGTTATGCCTTGCTTAGTGCCACACATTTGAAATTCGTAAGTGCTGTAAAATAAAAAGTGGTACTGTTACCCAGTTTAATGGTAGCCAAGAAGCCAGTCTCTTAGGGTGGGAGGCAGAGTTGAACTTGCAGGGTTTGCAGTCACAATCTGCATATCATTATATGTTAGCAATGATCCTCTTTTCCCTCCGCCTCTCTCCAGAAGATAGTGGTGTTTCATCTTGTGTTTAGTTTCATGCCTCTAGACTGTGGAATGTTCTAGCAAAAGTACTTCACCATTCCAGAGAATACTTTCGGTAATTCCTGAATTGTTTGTGGGGGCAGGGTTGTGGTGGGAGTACGTGTGAAGGCCATTTCACGCACGCTAACTACGACAAAGGACTTTTGAGTGTTGGGTGTTCCCCTCGTTGTTCTCAAATCAGGCAGTGGGTAGTGTGGGAGAAGGATGCAAATATTATCATATCTGTCAGGGGGAGCTGGCCACTTGCAAGTTCCTTCTTGGAGCAGCAGATGCGTTAGCGCAAGATAGCTCAGACAAAGAACCTTTCATCCTTACAGTAACTTCTCCAGGTGCATTCATACAGGATGTGAACAAAGGCCGGTCGTGGGTGTTGTGGGATGTCTGCGACCCTGGCCATCATAGATGAGATGCCCAGCACGTGGCACATGGGTGGGTTCACTGTGTGTTACGTTGCCAAACAGCTGCTCCTCCCTCCCACGAGCCCCACACTTTTGTGCGCTGCGCTGTTGTATCCCGTGCACTCCTACGGCACACGTTTGTAATGCCTATTCGCACATGTCCTGCGGCATTCCAATCACATCGTGACACTGCCGTTTGGAGGTGGTGCATGCCACTTTACAACATCAAGTGCTGTGGCCCTTGTGGCGGCCACAGCAGAACACAGAGACACACTTACCGCACTTCTTTGACACAGACATGTGTAAGACACCCTGTTGCCTTTGCCGCTTGTGCATGCAGGAGGATGCATGCGTAGCTACATCTCCAGGCTTACTGCCAACGCTCAGGTGACATGGTAACGTCCGCTGAAGACAGCACACTGTGATGTTGCAGGGCCCGTGCCTATCATGCTAACACAATGACCACACGGACATACTTGCTCAGATGCGGGTTCGGGGGGCATTGGCGGTCCTGGGGTTGTTGCAATGAGTGTTATGGCCCTCATGGGTATCTGTGTATCATGCACATTGACTCTATGACACCTGTGGGTGTTCAGGTGTGGCTCTTGGCTGTGTTCCTTTTCATGCTGCAGGTCGTCATCCTGCTTAACACCGGCAGAAAGCAGGTGTAAAATCTCTGGTGCTAACGCAGCTTATTGCCGGATTTGTTTCGCATCGCAGTTTTTGCCTTTCGTTGTGAAAGTTGTGATGTGGTTTTTTCGTGTACAGAAAAATAAATGAACTGGGCAGTGTATCCCGTCAAGATCCAGCACCTGACCCACTATTCCAAATCAATATAAATACAATGAGATATCTTCATTGATTGTATGTGTACACTGTAAATGCACCCACTACCACAGTGGAATTCAATACAGGATTTTAGTATTTATAATAAATCGCAAAGGTGCACCTCGTGTGTTTTTGCACGGGAACGCCAACTCTGCATCTCATTATCAGCACTTTAATGCAACTACAGTTGAGATAAATCTAACACACTATTCAGAAGCTGGTGCAAACTGTAGACGAATGTATGACTTTACAACGCATTCCGTTGTAACGCATGCCTTTACCACGCATGCGTTACAACGCGAACGCCATCACCACGAATATCCTTTACCACGAAAATGCCTTTAACACGCATACTTTTACAACTATTTTTGTTGTTAAATTATGCATGTTAATGGCATTTTCTTGTTAAAGGATATTGCACTTATTATCTACTATTTAAATTTTTCCCTTGCGGGACACCATTCCCCATTTCCCCTTACCTCTCCTCTCCTCGATCTTCCTTGGTGATGTTCCACGTCGTTAAGAGGAAGCGGAAGTGTCCTTCCATTTCCTCTAACGACATGGATTGCCTCCATATCTCTCTTTAATTGACGGAATCTCCCACGTTTTTTTGGGGGGGGGGGGAAACCCTCCCAACCCCCCCTTTTTTTTTCTTTTTTACTTTAGCACACATGCCTTTACCACGAATTTCGTACTAAAGGTATGCGTGGTAAAGGCTTTCCGTTCTAACCACGCATGCGTTGTAATGCATGCGTGGTTATGGTTATGCATGGAAACGGCCACGTTGTAGTGGCCATTTCCCACTGCAGACATCAGCAGTTATCCCGCGATAACTGCCCCAAAATTTAACACCATGGTGGACACCACCAAATAACAGTAATAAGAACGAGATAGAGTCACACAGCACTTAAGTAACAACCAAAAACTTTATTGATTTTTTTTTTCTCCAAACTTTATTTTTTCATAAACGTATATATAAAGGATAAACTAAATTTAACAAAATGACCACAAAACAACAAGGCGGAAGACTCCTGTCGGGACCATGAATGTCAATGACACAGCCTGGAAAATAAAGCACAAAATAAGGACGTGTGTAATGCGCATATCAAAGGAGCGAGACACAGAGAAGGAAAAACAAGCATTTGCAATGCAATAGGTCTTGCTTTACTGAAAGTTTGAGCTATTGGCGTTGCAATTAATAATGCAACGCCAACAGCTCGAAAATTGAGTAATGAGAGACCTATTGTGTTGCAAATCCTTGTCTTTTTGTGCAGAATGCTGTATTCTGTTGTGGTTAAACAGTTTAGATAGGGTGAAAACAGACTTCCCACATCACAGTTTAACATTGTCTGCGCCTCCGTTTAACCTTCGGGCAAATATAAAATAAAAGTATATTCTATATGGAGAAATATTACGCAGAACTACACCCACTTTCCTGATTATATGTAGGGACTGTCATTTCGAGACATCTGGCAATAACAACAAACAAAGGATTGTGACGAAACCCAGGTTAATGAATTGATTAATTACCATGCTGATGGAACACCGATCGGGCTGTGACGTTGCCTTCCATTTTTGTCCAGATTTCTCTGGCTCCTATTCTTTAGACCGGTGTTCCTGGGAACCCTGGGCTGCAGCTTGTGTCACCGCTGCCAGGACAGCCCTCAAACAGCCAAGCCGCACCCAGAGCCTGCCCCGTCGGGCGAATATCAGCTGCTTTAGGGGTGCAATTGTTGAGCTGCTCCAAGGCTGCAGCTGCAGGACATTCCCCTTCGCACCGATGCCAACAAGCACCCGGCTGCTGCCAGGGGAAGATTGGGCCATGTTAAGTATAGTGCAGCTTCACACCCACACACAGTCACGGCAGCAATGAAACACACCCCTCCCTGTTCCTCAACAGAGGTCAACTGGGCTCACATCACACATAAATAAAGCGCCTGCTTCTTCCCGGAAAGGATGGTTCAGAAACAGCTGCACCTCGCTCTGCAGCTGTGGCCAGTACTTGCAATGCTGGGAGGGGAGAGTGTCAGGCCAAAAGCGAGGCCACTCTCCACCAACTAGCATGTCTGTTTTATACGGGTTTGTTGCAGTGATATCTCTCTTGTCTGTTTATATGCTTGTTCGCCAATGTGGGGAGCGAGAGTGGCAACTACTCAGGTGAATGGAAAAGCCACTGTCCATGGCTGCAGGCACCACAGGTCTCCAGATGCTGATCTATGAAAATTTAAGATATATCATTTAGGTCGCCATGGTGACACTATTTACGGTCGTGTTTACGATCTGCAGTAAGACTGGCAAATGCACAACCTGTGTGTGTAAGCTACACTGTGTGTAACAAGACCGTGGCTTGTCCTAGCGCGTGCAGTTAAATAAAGTGAAATGACGCCAGCCTGGTGAAGTAATATCTCCTGTTGTTCAGTGGTGCAGGACGACGTGTGTGATATCAATCCAACGTCTGCATTAATTGCAAAACGTAGTCACAATGGAATTACATTTCTGATTAACCTTTTCATTTTTTCGCTCGTATGTGAAATAAATAATTAAAACCTGTTTTTTAAGTGTTACCAATTTATTGTCCTTATTTTTTTTTAAAGCTTTTCCCTGTTCAATAAATCCCAAGCCACGTGCGTCTCTTTGAGCATCTTTTTTGCAGTTATTTAGGGGAAGGATCTCGGCCCTGAGCAGGCCTCTTTCTATAGGAGATTTATGTATTTAATCATAAAGTTGAGTATGCAGACAATAAGCGTTTTCGGCGTCTGATCTCGGAGTTTTGCCTGATTTATTAATTGAACTCAGGGTAGTGAACACAAGGAATGTCTCATGTTTAGTAATCTATGCTCATATCTCACCATATTAGCTTTGTAGATATTTTAACACCCTTGCCGCTGCTGTGAAGAACCCTGCGAGCTGGCTCTTTGTCCGGCAGGGTGGCAGAGCCCCCCCCTCTGCATCATTTCTACCACGATGAGACACCTTTGTACCCGCAGCCAGACCCACGTTTCACATGCACTGTAGTCCCGGCGAACATGCGTGCGTACACGCCAATATCACACTGATGGCGAATCCAGGACTGGCCTATGTTCTGCAAGGATTCACAGCCGATTGATTGACTGCTGTCCTGGGTGGGTGCCTGCAACGAAAGCCTTCCTGTTCGCTCTATGTGCTCTCCACCAGGTATGACACCAATGGGCGCTGTAATGTCGGGCCCTGGGCCTGTAAATAAAGCACTCGTGGACACAGGTATGCTAGTGGTGGTCAGTGCAGTGCCTGCCACGCCCAGAGCCCTGGGCTTTTTATTAACATGCGTGCGTGCCGTCCGAGGGGACGTCGGGCTCACCCAACTCCGGCTACGCTAGGGGGGGGGGGGTGACCCTGACACAAGCGCGCGGACCCTCGGGCAATGGTTCGGTCCGTTGCGCAACATTACATTCCTCCTTTACCCAGAATTGAAAAACCCAACGAAACTAGTCGCCTATCGCGACCCAACAGTTTAACAGTCTCTAAAAAGTCTCATGGAAAACAAAGGAACAGTCTTACTTGGTTGTTTGTTGGAGGGGCAGCCTTCCCTCACTCCCACAGTTGACAGTGAGCCACAAAGTCTCTGTACCTCTGGGATGGTCGCGGGTGCGGGCGTAGGTGATACTTGCTCTGGCTGCGCACATCCGATTGGGTGAGAAACATGTCCTCTGAGCTGTCCGCCTCCACCGGGTCCGGGCGGCTCGGCGCCGCTTGTGGCACCTCCTCCCTTTCAGTTGACGCCGAAGAGTCCTTTCCGGTGTTCTCCGCCCTCCGGGGCTCTTCCACTCCTGGGGGGTTCCGAGGGCTGTGAGATGGGGTTGGGTAGTAGTCTTCAAGCTCCTGAAGGTCTTCCTCCTCTTCGCGCGGGGCTTTCTTGAAAAACGACACGTTTCTAGTTACTTTTTCGCCGCCTCTGACGGCCGTGACCAGGGTCCCTTGTACATTGGTGACAATCCATGGGGCCAGCTCGAAGGGCAGGCGGAATTTCCCCCCGGGGTGTCGGTCTTTCACTAGCACCTGGTCGCCGACCTGGATTGTACTGTCCGCTGCTCTCCGCCGCCGGGAGGCTTCTTGGTTCGTTTTCAGTCGATTTTCTGTGGAGCGGTTGGGTGGGTCTGGTGATGACTCCCACACCGGGTGGTGCGGGATAGTGTCCCGGATCGCTCGGCCCAGACACAGGTGGCTCGGGGGAACCCCGGTGGTGCAGTGAGGTGTCAGCCGGTACTCGCGCAGGAATTGGTAGAGGGCTAGCTCGACGTTGAGGCCGTCTGCCAGGGCAATCTGAATGGTTTTGTTTAGAGTCCTCATCAGTCTCTCCACCTCTCCATTTGCTTGCGGCCACCGTGGGGTTATGCGTCGGTGTTTGATGCCGTGTGATTGCAGGTACTCGGCCAGCTCTGTGCCGTTGAATGGTGGGCCGTTGTCCGTGCGCAGCTCCCCTAGGAGTCCATGGGTGGCCATGACCTTCTCCAGCTTGGGGATCACATCCGCTGCTGCTGTTGAGGGGACAATCTCTACCTCGGGGTACCGCGAGTAGTCATCCACCACAACTAGCATGTGTCGTCCTCCAGGTAGACTGCCGAAATCGGCACTGGCTCGCACCCACGGCGAGGTCGGGCCCTCTTCCGTGATCACGGGTGCTGGGGGGTCGGGTAGGCTGGTCGCCAAGCACACCGGGCACCGCTGGACCGTGTCTTCAACCAACTTGTCGAGTCCCGGGAACCAGAGCTTGCACCTGAGGCGGTTCTTCGACTTGACGATGCCTTGGTGAGCGCCATGCGCCAGGAGGGCGGCCCGTTGAGTGAGGCTGCTGGGCAGTACCAGGCGGGGGCCTCTCAGGAGACATCCTTCGGGGGACACCGATAGTTCGTTCCTGACGAGGTAGAGCGCTTTCAGTGACGCCTGAGCCTCGGGCGTGCGAAAGGACGACGGGCTTTGGAGCGGCTTCCAATCTCCAGACGCGACCGCTCGGATGGCCATCTGCAGACAGTCGTCTCCTTCGGTAGCCAGCGCAACCTCTGTGAGGGACATCGGCAGGGGTCGGGACCTTTCCACAATCATCCGGACATACTCCTCGGTAGCGGCCGCCTCCGTGGCTTCCACGTCCGTGGCCGGGCGGGCGTGTCTGGACAGGAAGTCTGCCGGATTTCGGGCGCCTGGTCGGTATTCAACAGTGAATTGGAACTCTTGGAGCTGGAGGACCCATTTCTCTATCCGCGGGGGAGGGCGTGATGACGAGCCTTGGAACAGCGGGACTAGGGGCTTGTGATCAGTGATCACCACAAACGGGTGTCCATACAGGTAGATGTGGAAGTGGCGGCACCCCCACAGGATCGCAATGGCCTCCTTCTCGATCTGCGAGTACCGCTGCTCCGTTGGCGTAAGTGTTCTGCTTGCGTACGCGACGGGGGCCCACTCTCCGCACCTCTGCTGCTGGGCTAGCACGGCTCCTAGGCCTGTCGGGCTGGCGTCCACTATGAGTTGTGAATCGAGCCGGGGGTCGAAGTATGCCAGGGTGGTGTCAGCCGAGAGCGCCTCCTTGGTTCTCTGGAACGACTCTTGCTGTGCGGGGCCCCACTCCCAGGTGGCGGAGGCTTTGGTGAGGTCGCGGAGGGGCCCAGTTAGGTCAGACAGGTCTCGGATGAACCTCCCGCAGTACGTGACCATTCCCAGGAAACTGCGGACAGCTGTCACGGAGGTAGGCGCGGGGGCCGCGTGTATGTCCTTAACCTTATCCGGGTCCGGGCCTATCCCTTGGTCGGAGAATCGGTATCCGAAGAAGCTAATGTCTTTGCGCAGGAAATCACATTTGTCTCTGTGGAGGGTTAGGCCTCGTTCCTGCAGCCGGGAGAATACTGCTCGGAGGCGTCGGATATGTTCATCCAGAGTAGGGGCATGGACGAGGATGTCGTCGCTGACGTTCAAGACGCCGTCCAGCCCCTGCAGGACATTCTGGATAATGTTCTGGAACACCTCCGCTGCGCTCGAGATCCCAAAATTGAGCCGGGTGTAGCGCCAGAGGCCGGCGTGCGTGGAAAATGTGGTGATTGGGCGGGAATCGGGGTGCAACGGGATCTGGTGGTATCCCGACCTCAGGTCCATTTTGGAGAACCATTTGGAGCCTGATAGCTCTCCCACGATGTCGTCGATAGTCGGCGTCAGGTGGCGCTCGCGCCTGATGGCCAGGTTGGGGATGCGCATGTCCACGCAGATCCGCACTGCGTCCGGCTGTTTCGGTTTTTTCGCCACCACGATGGGTGACACCCATGGGGTGGGTCCGCTTACCCGTTCGATAATTCCCGCTCGCTCCAGTGTCCGTAGTTCTGCTTCCACTTTGGGTCGTAGGTGGAACGCGATGCGTCGGTGCCGGAGGGCTACTGGGGCGACTGTCCTGTCGATGTGGAGGTGTATGGCGGGTCCTCTGAGGCACCCGATTCCGTCGAATAGGGCTGTATGCTCCTGCACCAGATGGTCGAGGTTGCTTGTTTGGACGGTGAGGGCGAAGTGGATCAGGCCCAGGTCTTGGGCTGTCCGGCACCCCACTAGGAATCCTGACCCTTCCTGTGACACGTATATTTTGATTGGCAGCCGAGTGGTGTTGTGGGATAGGTCTGTCCTGAAAGCCCCGCACAGGCGTAGGGGGCGATGGGTGCCGTAGGCATACACTTGCACCCTCGTTGGCCGGAGTGGTGGAGCGCTCCTCAGCGTCCGGTATACGCTGGCCGCCATCAGGTTGATGGAGGCACCGGTGTCGATCAGAGCCGGTACGGCCTGGTCCTGTACTGAGACAGTGCACATGGGTCCGGCTGACGGGGTCGCGGCCAGGGTGTTGAGCATCCGCACGACGTGCACCGAGGCGACATCCGCTTCGTCGTCGTCATCCATGTCGCTGTTGGCGGAGGTGCTGGGTAGGGGTGCCAGCTGTCTCACCCTCCTGGGCGGGCCTCCTTGCTTCTTTCTTGATGTGGACAGGCAGACACTCGCAAAGTGGTTGGCTTTGCCACATGCGCTGCAGATTTTGCCTTGGGCCGGGCACGCCCCTTTGTGTGGTGTCGCTCCTCCACACCACACACAAGCTCGGCTGGGAGACGGTTGGACCGGCCTCGGGCTCCTCCGCTGGGGATGCTTCGTGCGGGTGTCGGCTACCTCCGCCGTGATGGCGCACACTGGTTCCGTTTTGATGGTGACCGCCGGCTTCGGCTCCATGTGCGCGGCTCTGGCCTTGGACAGTTCCTTTGAGCGGCCTAGCGTGAGGATGTCGCGCATTGGCATGTTGTCCGCCTCCAGTACCCTTTCACGGAGCTTGGACGACGCGCAGCCTTGGATGAACTGTGCGCGGATCTCGTCGTCCGCATCGGGGAGCGTGCACGTGCTGGCTAGTTTTTTGAGCCTGGCGTAGAAGACGTCCACCGACTCCTCGGGGAGCTGGCGGGCTTGGCGGAGCAGGAAACGTTCATAGTCCGCACTTGCAAACGGTTCAAAGTACGCTGTGATGGCGTCGCGTAGCGTGGCGTAGGTCATGGGCGGCCCAGCTTCCACCACGTCTTTAGAAATGTCATGGATCGCCTCACCTCCCAGGTGCAACAGCATGGCGCGCCTCCGCACCACCGCGACCTCCGCCGCCACGAAGTAGTTCTCCAAACGTTCCACCCATTTCTTCCAGCGTGCGGCTTGAGACGTCGGGGTGCCCGTGACTTCGAAAGGTTCGAGGGGGGGCACGTTGGCCATGTTCGCTGAAGGCGGCAGCCGGGGGCGTCACCGACTCACCGCAGGGGCACACCGCACACCCAGGCGTCGTCTGCCGGCAGGTAGGTCGAGTGGACGGCCGGGGGCCGTCCAGGGGGGGGTTCAGGGCCGGCAAGGGGCTTCCTTCGCCGCCAAACGGGCCTCACGCGAGATGCGTGGGGAATGGCAGGGCCGGGCCACGTGTTGCACGCGAGATGCGTGAGAGTCGGCAGGCGGGTCCCAGCGTTCCACGCGCGCAGGCCCCGTAGCAGAGGCAGGCAGCCGGAGGAGGAGGAACCAGCCTTCGCAGGCCTGGGAAGCAGCTGGGAGCGTCGGCACACAGGTGAGGGCCAGCAGGGGACCTCGCAGGGCTGCCAAGGGGGGCCAGGGGCAGCGCTGGGGCCGGACCAAAAGCAGGTGGCAGGAACCGCTCCTTGGGCAAGAGCGAGGGTTCGATATCGCGCGATGGGGTGGCGAGACCACCTCGTCGCCAGTGTAATGTCGGGCCCTGGGCCTGTAAATAAAGCACTCGTGGACACAGGTATGCTAGTGGTGGTCAGTGCAGTGCCTGCCACGCCCAGAGCCCTGGGCTTTTTATTAACATGCGTGCGTGCCGTCCGAGGGGACGTCGGGCTCACCCAACTCCGGCTACGCTAGGGGGGGGGGTGACCCTGACACAAGCGCGCGGACCCTCGGGCAATGGTTCGGTCCGTTGCGCAACATTACAGGCGCCTTGGCATTTAACACTCGCCAGGGGCGCTCACTTTGCAGAGTTTGATAGTTCAAGACCTCTGCCATTATTCTTCCGCGGCTGGCTGGTAACACCGTCAACACTTGCCAATCACAGAGCGCGTAACGAACAAGGAACAAAACACTGAACAGAGGGCGCGAGGACATTCAGCACAGCAGCAGACCGCAAGGAAGTGGATGAACCAGGAAGGTTTGGAGGGAGGGGCCTAGCGCAACGAGAGGAGCCTAGCACAGCAGTCAGCCTGAGGGAGAAATACAAATAACAAGCATTGGCATAGCCAATAGGTCTCTCATTTGCAAGAGTTTAAGCTATTGGCATTTTAAATGACGATGCCTTTTATGTATCTGTTTTGAAAACCAACACGTAAATAAAAGGCATTGTCATTTTCGATGCCAATAGCTCAATCTTTCGCAAATGTGAGACCTATTGTATTGTAGATGCTTGGTATGAGAAGGAGGCAGACGAGTGACGGACATAGACAACAGTAAATATACAGTGTACATTTACAGTGTACAGCAGAGAGGAGGAGGACGGGGTGTAGCCTCCCAGGGATTTTATTTATTATGTGTTTTTTTATAGCGCAAACTTTACCCGAAGGTGTCAGAGTGCTATACAACAATACCAGTTACATTACATAAGGACTTCAGAGTACACGAATAACATAAAAGATACAGACAGATAAATTCTAAACTCACATAAGAATGGTAGTGAGTAAGTACAGGAATTTACTACTGATACTGCTTGGGTGGTGTGCTTCCTGGTGCACCCAGAGTGCTGGGCAAGGAGAGACACTGCACTACGGATGGTGTGCATCCTGGTGCATCCAGAGCTCCGGACAGAGACAATGCAAGTGCATGGGTGGTGCGAGCCCTGGTGCACACAGAGAGCACTGGGCAGGGAGAGGCAGTGCACTGGCCTGGGTGGCGTGAGCCCTGGTGCTGAAGAGACACAGGGAAAATGTATTTGCCCATACTGTAAATCAGATAGCATGTGTGTGTGCTTACATGTGTTTTACTGCCGCTCTGCAGGTGTTTAATGTATGCCTGCGTTCTCCTGTGCATGCTCGTGAGTCCGTATACGTGCTTGTGTGATTTCTTGTACGTTCCATGTTTGCATGACTGTGTTTATTGTAAATATAAATATATTGTGTATAATTGTGTAGCTTCTGTTCGCAGGCGTGAATGCTTTTTGTGTGTCTTCTATACTTGCTTCTATGCGTGTTTTAATATGTGTGAGTGTTTGTGCTTTCTGTGTGTTATTAAGTATGTATTTATCTGTGTGTATTCACGTTTCTCAAATATGTTAACTCTTGCCGCATTGGACATAGAAATTCCGTGTTAGGCAAAATGTTGATACTTATTTTATTTTTTTACGTTCTCAAGCTAAAACATCGTCCTCAGAAAACAGGTTAATATTATTTCTACAACAAAATATTTCTGAAACGTTCCGATAACTAGGTAACTCTATTAGCTAACACCAGTGGTTCTTGTTTTTGGGGAGAATCGAGAGAGCACTGCCTTTAGCCATCCCCTTGCCTTGGCTTTAGGGACACTTTAGGAGGGAGACGGGTTCACATATCAAAACGTTGTTCGTACGTAAAAAAAAAAAAAACGTAAGTCTCCTGAATAAACAGGGCGAGTAGTCAGTCTGGTGTGTACTTTTTGGGCCGGCTCCACTTTTTGGCTTCTGAACCCCGTGAGTAGGGTTGGCAAACATGCCTGACAGGGGATTTATTTTTGTTTAACAGGGGGACTGGAGAAGTCCTGCAAATGTGAAATTACTGGTCTACGTCCCCCATACCACTTTCATGAAGGGGTGTTTTGGAAGCGCCTTGGAGTGTTTTCATAGCGCATGTGCCAGTCACACAAACCCCACCGAGGAGCATAACACAATGCCTGGATGTGTACAGAGGGAGCAGTGAGCCATGCGCAAGCTTAGTTTTTAATAAAGTTAAAATCGGTCGGACAGGCTTTACTCCAGTTATGTGTGCAGTGCGGATTGGGGGGTGTTTGCATGTCGAGTTCCTCAAAGTTTTGAGCAGTGGGTGTGCATAGTTAGCAAAGTCAAGTAAATCCTGACCTTTCCTGGGGGAAAGTAAACCATTACCATTTTCTATTTGAATGGCAGGGATTGCTAGAGCTCTAGGAAAAACACCAATGTCCCCTCTTTCCATGCTAAAAAAAAGACAAACAGGAAAAACAAGCGATCGCGATCAAACATCAAAGCGGCCGTGAATGTGAAAGTAAACACGGTCAAGCGCGGTGCGCGCGCCCGCGCACATGCACTGTAGCTCTAGGCTGGCCTGGTAGCACTTTTTGGAGCTCTCTCAAAAAGTCTCGCCTGACCCAGCGCATGCGCTGGGTCAGGCGAGACCTAAAAACACAAGTGGGGTAAGGGCATTGTAAATGTGACAGACAGCATGATTTTCAGCCCTGCTCACAAAAACAGCATTGCAGCAAAGCTATGCACAGAGCAAGAATGCTCTGCAAAAGAAAAGGGAACCTTCACCCAAAATGAGCAGGTAACCAAGGAAACAAGCATTGGCATAGCCAATAGGTCTCGCCTTTGGGACCTTATAAGTGTTTTGTCATGCAACAGTTGATGTTGTTGCACCAAGGATATTGTGCTGCATAACTAAATACTTATAAGGTCCCAAAAGCGAGACCTATTGGCTATGCCAATGCTTGTTACAAATTTCCATCAGTTATAATTTCAAAATTAGAGTGGAAACATAGGTGCTTTTGGGGGAGAGGCAGAGAGGGGACACTGGAAATGTTATGAACACTCAATATGTCATAACTCTGGAAGTATTCAAAAACATTACCAATGGCCTTTCTGACCCAGTTTACACCGTTAACTATAAGGTTAAAATTGCATAATTTCCTCATTTTGTGTTATCTGAGATATGACATTAAGAAATTTCTCAAAATTGTTTGCATGCTGGTGGCTTATTCACACAGAAAATATCTTGTCTGGAGAAATGTAATGCTCAAACTAGACTCCTGTGTGGTATCTTGCACGACTTTTATAGGTAAAGTGTGAGCTTGCATGAAAACAAGTCAGGCAATATACCTGTAAAACATATTTCGCTCTAAAAGCATAATTTTATGAAAGTTCATGACATCTCACAAAACAAACTAAGCAATTTTGCACACCCATACTTTTCACACCTCGCTCTTGTAAGCTGAATGGATCTGAATCTTCAATGACTCACTATGGGCACTCACAAAAGTGTTTTAAAAATAGGTTGTGCGGAGTAATTAATAGCCTATTATATATAAAAAATAATTTTTTGTGTAGTATTTGCTGCCCTAGAAGATTTCCTTATCTTAATCCAAATGTTATCCCATACTGACGTGGAAAAGGAAGTGCTTAAGTCGGATTCCCAATTAGTTTCAACTGCAGATTTGTCTCGAGTCTGATTAGTATGTCTCAATTTATTGTAAATTTGAGAGGCTGAGGGGTTCGATTTCAAGAATGAAATCGTAACAGGAGAAGAAATGATCTGTGTGGAGGAAGCCAGAAGCTTATCATAGGAACTTTGGGCAGCTGAGGTCAATAATTTATATTTAGAAAGAAATGAGGAGGGAAGGGAGAAGCGTTGTTGCAATATACGGAAAGGAATGCAAGTATCGCCTATGAAAAGTTGATGAGTCCATTTAAGACCAAGATTGAACCATTCTTTCCAAAAAAGGGTCCGATTTTTTATCTTAATACGAGTATTATACCAAATCGGTGATTGTAAGAAATGGGTACGGTCATCTAAACCATCTAGTGTAAGAGGATGAAGAGTTTTACGAGTATGTTTAAGAATAGGAAGGGAGAATTTCTGAGGAGTATTCGATATGGATAAAAAGTCATCAAATGAGAGAGGGTGAATGAAAGAGCCTCCTTAAATTAAGTTTAATTCCATTAAAGTAACTTAAATGTTGTTCTATTTTATATATACTCCCAATATATAAGTGAATTCGTGGTAGTGAGTTCATTACGTTGTGCCTGTTATATTTGGTGTATAATACTGTTCTATGGTATTGTTATAGGATTTACATATTTTTCTTTTTCTCTCCTTCCCCCCTTCTTCTCCCCTCTTTTCTTTTTCTCTTTCCTTAGTATATATAGTTTATTTTCTATTTGATATTGCTTCTATATGTTAGATTGTATTATTGATGTATCTATTGCTTATATTCAATAAACTTTCTTTAAACTCAAAAAAAAAAGTAATAAAAAAATAGGTTGTGCGATGCCTTATATAATTTTAAAACAGAAACAAACCCCAGGGAAACCAAAACTTTCTACAGTGAACAAAAACATCGAGTACATAACTTAAACTTAGAAAAAAACAGCTTCCAACATGGAATGCAATCAGACATACGCTATATACCAAAAGTAATCTTAGAATCAGCAGTGGTGTTTCAAAACTATGACGAAATTATGAGTAAAAACAGCGAGACGAATAGTTAATTAAATAGCCTTCAGAACTGCTTTATGTTTGGATTTTGGGCCATATTGAATATTCTCACACTGCTTGTTCAACAAGCTACTCTGGCAACAAGGCTATAGACCAACACTTGATTTTTCAATGCTGATTTAATATATGATTACTCAGAGGGACTCCTTCTGTTGATCAAGGTCACATTTTGAGCGTGACAGAGCACGGGCAAATCAGGTGGCAAGCAGGCACATCTCTAAGCAACCTAGGGAGCCTCTTATCTCAAGTTCTCAGCACACATTATGTCCCACCAAAGAAACAGCGGATTAATTGTGTCTTTTGTAGTATGGCTGCATTTTTTTGTGCTGGACTGGAAATGCCTGCCTTCTCTCTTGAGGGCCTATCAAACTTACTTAAGATGAAGCCTTTGATTGAAAGCACAAGGAAGCCTGCAGATGGAAACGGAGGCATTGCACACCGCATCCGCTCTTTCTACAGACAGCGTAGGGGATAATTTGAAGTCAAGAAAATAACAATATTGATGAAGTATCTTTAACAAGACTCGTTGAAAGCGCAGTGAAGAGAAACACGAAACATGAAGAAATCATTTGAGAACAACCAGCTACTGCTAATATAAACAAATGCAAAAGGAAGCCATCTTGGAACTCTAGATTTTAAGAACATACCTTCAGATTCTATGGAAACAATATTGTGAGCATGTTTGTGCGTACCATTTCAAATATTACCATAGCCAAAAATTATTTCAAAATGAATGGAAACTAAGCACTCCATTAAAAATTACACAGTGCTCAAGCAGGTATAAATCACAGCCCAACCCCGGAGGCTGAAAATACATCAAACTGCTTACACGTCTGCTTTTTAACGTGACGATGTCATAAATTATTCAAGTCGCTAATATCTCCAAGAGGCATAAGGGAAATATTGATGTTAAATAAGTGTTTGATGCTGGAAAGGATAACATTATAATGCAAATACCGAAATCGTAAATAAAAGTCCAAAGCATGCTTCAGGCAAAGCAAAATTCGGTAAAATCCAAGAAAAGCATCGGGTTAAGGTGTTTTCTTTGTTGAACAATCTTTACTTTGGTCAAGTTACATACACAGCTGGTAAATTTAAAATATATTCTAATATTGTATTTTAATTTATATCAGAAATAAACTGAAAGCAATACTCATAGTTTAACTCCCAGACCTTGCTGCTCGCAATTTAAGACTGCGCCACAACCTGCGTCACACAAACATGGCGCTTTCCATACATGCACAGAGTGCGCGAGATGCTCGTCAGAGGGGAGGCAGGGTAAAGAAAAAAGACTGACCATATTCGACGGCAGCTTTGAGCATGGCGTCGGCGTGCGTGGACCCAAACGCGTTCCGAACAAATCGCCGACATCGCGGTAGGTGATCTTCCCAGTAATCCAGGTGCCAGAAATCATTAAGTTGTGAAATTAAAAAGAAAAGAAAATGTTACATTTGACATGTTAGCTCCGCCACATACCACGCACCTTAACATGTAAGACTAGTCCTAAAAGAAACAGATTGGTAGACAGATTAGTGGACAGGTAAAGGTGATAAATATAGCCGCCATGTACACATCTGGCTAGAAAATGCCAGATATTTAACACTAACGTGAAATATATCAGGGCAAGCTCAAAGCAAATAAAAACAAGCATTGGCCGCGCGCTGCGGGAGAAGCGGGAGTTGTATGCGCGCACGGCCAATGCTTTCTTAAAAAACACGAAAGTCATCGCGATCACGATCGCTGTGAAAGCAAAAGTCATCGCAATGACGCTCTAAAGGCGGTCATCGCGATTACGATCGCTGTGAAAGCGAAAGTGATCGCGATGACGCTCTAAAGGCATTCCTGAGTGCTGTTGGCTGACCTAGCGCATGGCGGCAGCGCGTGCATGCTCACGTGCACGCAAGCGCTAGGCCAGCCAGCAGCACTTAAAAAAGCCACATACAAAATGTCTCTCTGAGCCAGCGCATGCGCTGGGCTCAGCGAGACCAAAAAAAGGCCCTGGAGAAACAGATAAACACAAAAAAGCGTAATGATACTGTAGTTAGTCCATGCTGCTGGGAGGAATGAAAGGGAAATGGAGGGACAAAGAGGCAGGACTGACCACTGGCATGCAAGGATTTTTAAAGGACACTGCAACAAACAAATCAGATGGGTTTAAGCACACAAGAGAAGTATACTAAAGTATACAAGAGGTCGTACGCTTACGCTCGACCTAAAAAGCTAGAGAGAAAAAGAGAGGGAAGGAAAGAAAGGGAATGAGAAAGGGAGAAGGGAGATAGAGAAAGAAAAGGAAAGGAAGGGAGTGAGAGAGTGAAGAGAGGGAAGTGAGAGAGAGAGAGAGAGAGAGAGAGAGAGAGAGAGAGAGAGAGAGATACTGCCGCCCCTGCGCATCCATGACCAAATAATTACCTGCTGCCACCGGAGTGTCTACCAGTGGACACTCCACGTGCCCGTCAAAGCTCCGTGGCCCGGCAGATCTGAAAGATGTCGCGGAGTTCTGAGTCATGAATGGCGGAGACCACATCAGCTTCTTCGCGGCTTGGCAGATCTCACACATGTCGCTGAGTCCTGAGTCATCAATGGCGGAGACCACTTCAGTTTTTAGTGCCGCTAACCCTGTGCAACGGAAGTCAGCGCCACGTGCTGGTAGGCTGCTGACGGCCATACAACTTAGGGTGCGACTAACCCTGTGCAAGTCAAGTCCGCGCCACATGGTAGTAGGCCCCTGACGACCATACAGCTCAGGGTGCGACTAACCCTCTGCGCAACTCTTCATGGACTCTTTATGATTCAGACCCGTGGAGCGTCCGCCATCCAGTCACCACCGGCAATAAAGTATGTGACATTGTCGATGTATTATATTTGCGTGGTCACGTGGCCTGTGACGCATTTGCCGGATGGGTGTGGTGTGTGTGCAAACCTGCCCTCAGGGAGTGGCCATGACATGTTGACAACTAGAGCACTGACCTGCACACCAACAGTGAGTACGCCTGTGTCAGGTAGCTATGTGGGGGTCTGAAAACGTGTTTTCTCAATGGATTTTCCATAGGAAACTTTAGACAAGGCTACAGGTCAAACTGCTGAACGGAATTACACCAAATTTGGTAGGGAGAAAGGTCATAGTCCAGAAAGTGCGCTTTCTTGCATCGAGTGAAAATATAAAAGAAATTTCCCGGGGGCAATTTAATATACCGAAGCTGTCTGTGTGAGATAACCCTTTCACGTTCCCTCTTCCCAACATCACCACTTCGCAGCTATAGCGTTAGAAGTCAGTCCGTCAGCTCGCAGCTCTCTACCTTTGCGAGCTAGTACGCTGCTGTGCCTGTACCTCTGCAAGCTACTACGCTGCTGTTCCTTTGGGGGCGGACGGCTCGTAGTACTGCGTCTGAGTCGACCGGACGGGCCACAGTTGTCCCTCTGCGAGCCTGGGTGCGAACTGTTCATAAGTCACACTACATAAGCATTGAAAAGCCATTTTGTGATTCAGTCTGTCAGCTGGCATCTGTCTGAGGCATTTCTAAAAACATACCAGATTTTTTTCTGTGAGAGATACCCCTTTCACGCTGCCTCTCCCCACATCAGCAGGTAACACAACCTCTTCTCACATTACCAACATACCCCCAACAACCTTCTTGGGCCCAGAATTGTCTGTGTGTGGTTGGATAAAGAAGAATCTTAGTCATGTAGAGATTTACATATAAAACATCTTATTTAAACAAAACAACAACAAATAAAACTGAAGGGAGTCTGGTGCTCTGGTCGCTGCCACAAAGTTGGGGTTACTGTCATTCAGGACTCAGGACACAGTTCCACATGTGGGATCAGCTTGTATTGAACAGGGTTAGTGGCACCAAGTGTCGCACCTTGTGTTGTAAAGGGTTAGTGGCACCACGTGTCGGCGGCCTTGCATATGGAAATATGCCTGACTGATCAAAGGGAGTCTGGTGCTGTGGTCGCTGCTACGAAGTTGGGATCACTGCCATTCAGGACTCAGGACACAGTTGCACATGTGGGATCGGCTTGTGTTGAACAGGGTTAGCGGTACCTCGTGTCGCGGCTTGTGTTGAACAGGGTTAGTGGCACCACGTGTCAAAAATTCAAATTGCGAACTCTGTTGCCTGCAGTGTAGACTGTTGTTGAGTGTTTGTTTGCACTTGAAGATGAAATTGTTGATTGTACTAAAGCGATAACTGATATAAAAAAAGTTCGTGAAGCAAGGATACTAAAAGGATATTATGTAGGTTTTAGGCCTGTGATAGTTACTTGCCTAGTGGACTCTGTAATTAATGAATCAAGATTTAATTTTAATTGTGAGCCCTACTGACCGCAGTGTAGGCGTATCATGAAAAGATGAAATATGTATAGAATACACTGTCAAAGTGTAGGAGCCTGTGATGCTGCTTGGTGTGGATGGGCCGCATTGGGAGCTATGTCTCTTGCCTACTGCGTCATCTGCAATCGTGACTGTATCTGAAATATTGTGAGTCCTGTTGACCGTAGTGTAGGCCAGAGGTAGCAGTGAGCAAGGGCCCACAGCCACATGCATAGGTTGGTGCATGCCTTGTGTTGTACAGGGTTAGTGCCACCACGTGTCGCCGGCCTTGCATATGGAAATATGCCCGACTGATCAAAGGGAGTCTGGTGCCATGGTCGCTGCTACGAAGTTGGGATCACTGCCATTCAGGACTCAGGACACAGTTGCACATGTTTTAATTGTGCATTGTTATTCATGGGTGAATTGCTTCCTTCACATATAGTTTGTTCACACCTGTGCCAATATTCAGCTATTGTGTGGCTGAGGGGCCATGCCGTTTTTGGAAAGTTCGCTGTCTTGTTCTGCGCTGCGCTGCCTCGGTGGTAGAGGGGGGAGTCCTGGGGGTGGTGGTGGGTGTTGTGGCGTTCTTGGGAGTCGGAGCTGCTTGATCTGTAGGTCTATGACATGTGTTGCTCTGCAGATGTGGCTCTGGGCTGGGCTCCCTTTCATACTGTATGTAGTTGTTTAATATTTAAAGAAACAAGAAGACATTAATTAATAAATAAAAAAATACAAAAACAATTTTTAGGATATTAAAGTTACAAAATATCACTTTTTTTCAAAATTACTGAGAAAAATATAGGTTTTATGAACATTATAATTAGAAATTAGCATCTAAAAAACCTTTGAAATTCACTAGGTTTCAGGCACGTTATAGTTAGAAATAAGCTTTTAAAAAACCTTTTGAAATTCACTTAAAAAACCATAGGTTTCAGGCACGTTATTGTTAGAAATTAGCATTTAAAAAAACCTTAGAAATTCACTGAAAACCCTAAGGAGGCAGGATGGCGCCTGAGTGAGAGGTCGGGAAAGCCTTACCTTGTGTACCCTACTCCTGTGTGCAAAATTTGAGACGTAGACAGAGACGGAGACGGAGAGGACGAGAAAAGAGACGAGGACAAAGATGGGCTGATTGAGAAAAGCGACGATGCAATGATGCAGCACGATGTAGTAAGAATTACGACCTGCAACTGACGACTTGCTTGCAGTTGTTTGTAGTGAAATTTATTTGTTGCTTACGCCCCTGAGCCGTCTCTGAGCCTGAGCCTGAGCCTGCATCTAATCGCCTGCCAGTCATCTGTTGGCTGCCGGTCATCGTCTTTTTGCCATTTGCCATTTACTGTCTGCTCTTTGCTATCTATCATCTACTATCTGTTCTTTTTTTTTACTGCCTACCTGCAACTGCTACTGGGATCTCGGGATCTCGGGATCTCGGGAGGTCGGTGATCAATGACTGTTGAGTATTAATATGAATATGAGGCTGACAAGATGTCAAAGACGGCGGGCCTCTAAAGTAAGACAGTCTGAGAGGTAGAGCGAGACGTCAAAAGGATAACGGCATAAGAGGAGCCACGGAACACGATTCATGTAATTAAAACCACAGAGAAGCTACGTATAATTGCTCAATGGTAGCTCACAATTTTTGCGGCTGCTGCTGTAAAGGCTTGTGAAAGCTCCTGTGTGGAATCGGGGGTTTGAAGGCCTGAGGTTCTAAGGATGTCCTGGATTGAGCATGGGTCGAGCATGGCTTTTTAGTGGCGCTGTGCCGCCCGTATTCGTGCTGCGGTTGCTCCGTACCCTTGGGTGTCCGTATAACCCCGAGCGTCATCTGCAGACTCAGAGAGTCCGCATTAATTACCGTGCAAGCTGCGTATTACGTGGTACGCGTTACGCGTTACTCACACCTACGTATCCCCGGTATTGCTTTGAGCGTTGTCAAGGGAACGCCCTGCTTCTGAATGCTTCTGAATGCTTTTGAAGAGCTCAAGGAATGGGGGAGAGATAACGAGGGAAAGAGTGGGTTTGAGGAAACAACAAGGAGCTGAACCTTTTGTACCCTCTGAGCCCTCTGAATGCACGGTGATAAAAAATTGTTTAAGCTTCCTTATACATAATTACATAAAACCAACAAGCAGAAAACAAAAAAGGAAAAGAAAAGTCTGGCTAAACTGGACAATCGATCAGATAACCCCTAAGTCCTTCTTGCCCATAGTGGGAGGGACCGACTCACTTACATTATTTTCAGCAAAAGTGAGAAAAAAGACTAAGAAGACAACGGGGACAGAGGAAATTCTAATACCAATAAGCCGTGCTAGTAAGGTACAGAACAGCCGATCCATTTGGATACAGATAAAGACACGGATAGTACGAGATATGGCAGCAGCAGCAGAAGATGATGATTCGAGCACTCTGACGCAATTCGAACTCATAGAACCTGCTGAGAAACATGTCCCTGTAACGCTTACTCAAGTGATGGGCGACGAGCAAAACTCACAAAAGAAACAAAGAGAGGTGGATACACAATTATCTGTAAATACAAAAAAAATCTTGATAACATAGAAGATGCACATGATGTAGGGAATTCTATGACTATACAACCGACGCCAATATCGCCAATATCGCAAAAAAAAATGGGCGGCTTAAGGGACCGGAAACAAGAGGGTCTAAGGCTAAAGGGAATAATGTTGAAAGAAACTCAAAACTTAAGGTCCAAGAAACTCAAGAGCGAAACAAAAAGAAAGAGAAAAGTAAAGAAAAAGAAAAAAACATACAAAAATAAAAATAAAATGAAAATGAAAAGGCAAAGGCGAAAATAAGACAAAAAGAAAATATGGATGAGAAAAGGAAAGAGGCTAATTCCGACACGGAATTGTCGGTTAAGAAAGCACAAAGACTCCAAACAATTAAAAACCTAAAAGCTGCTGCAAAAAACACTGGGCAACCGATAACTTCTCAACCTAGAATATTTACTATCTTTAGCCCTCTACCAAAGGATTGCCTTAGTAAATCTGGAGATAACGATAAACATGACAAAAATTCTAGTGATCCAAATAGCGATACGAATAGACCCAGGGAAGAATATGCGGGTCATGCTGACACTATGGGTCTTGGGCCACTAAACCCAGAGAAAGATACTGATCAACATTCCGCATCTGGCAGGTTATTTCCAGCACCTACTCAGAAAAAAGAAGGGCCAAAGACAACAACAATGGAAAACAAAACAAGAATCAGACATCAGGTACAAAATAATAGCAACAAGGATCAGCTAACAGGATTAACAATACAGGAACTTGCTTCCGATCCTGCCATTCCAACATCCTCAATCGAGATTCATAAACAGGTAACAAATAAAGTAACCATGGAGGAAGACTCGGATTCCGATATATACTAAACTGGGTTGTCTACATCAAGCGAATCTAGTGCTACTACAGATACAAGCGAGTTGAGTTCTGGACAAATTGACGATGATTTAAACTCCCTTGATTCTCGAAAATCTGGTAAAATCAATTCAGGTACAACCCCCAGGAAAAGATTAGGGAAAAAAAGATCCAAACATCAAAGACATAACAAAGTAATTCACGATGAAATTAATGACCTCGGCATAGATACTGGCATGGTCAAAGGAAAAATAGGCTCTACACGGAAAAATCCCCTTTCAAAGAGTATGGATGAAATGGAACAACAATATTCAGGCCTGGAAGAGATAAAAGGGGGGAACCTCAACCTGAAAAACTTTGGTCCAACAGCAGAACCCTCGCCTGGTGAAATTTTGAGCTCAATCAATCATTTTCATAAAGGTATTAAGAAAGACAACCAAAGAAATCATGCTGCTATCGAAAAATTACAAGGTGCAATTAAGAAAGTTGGTAATACATGCACTGAGATCTCAGACAGATTGGTCTCTGTAGAAACACGTACAGAAAACCTGGAAAACGATGTTATCAATCTCCGCAAAAGAGAAAAAGAACATGACGGGATCATAAAAGATCTTATGTTTAAAATCGAGGACCATGAAAATAGATCAAGAAGAAACAATTTGCGGTTACTTGGAATACCCGAAGGATCCGAAGGTAACGAAGCAAGAGGTTTCATGATCAAACTTCTTAAATCCACCTTCCCGGAACTTGAAGGTTGGGATATGGACAAGGAAATACAGAGAGCTCATCGATTCCCCTTAATGGTACCCAAATATTCTCAGAAACCACCACAATACCCTAGAGCAATGTTAATTAACATTGGGAACTTCCTCATCCGTGAATCCATTTATAAATTAGCCAGACCAACATCTCAAAGGGAATACAAAGGGTGTAAATTTTTTGTCCGACCAGATTTCGCACATTCCACCATAGAAAGAAGGTGGAAGATGCGACAATTATTTACACCCTTTGAAAAAATCGGTGCGACTGTCTACCTTCAAAATCCGGCGAGACTAGAAATAATTTATAACGTCACAACGAGAAGCTTTATAAGTGAGATTCATGCACAAGAATATTTAAATGAAATATCTGAGTCCGGGCCAAGAAATTCTGATAATCCAACCAAGAAAAAAAATACAGACAGAAAATGACATTTGTGTAATAAAGAATTATAAATTTGACTGTTTGAAATACAGGGGAGACAATTTGTAGAGGGTCTGCTACTGTAACAATCTATGAATCTATATTACAATAGAGTATACTTAGTTAGTCGATTGAGATGATTTATTAACCTCTTGGTAATTCGCTTTTCTAAGGGACACAGGAGTAGGCCACTAGGGGGCTGAATCGGGTGGAACACTCAGACGCCCACACTTGGGTACCTCGGCACCTAGGATGCCACACTTGTTGGCCTGGGGGGAGGGGGGTGGTGGGTTGGGGAGAATGAGGAAGAGAGAGGGGGGAGCGGGCACTCACTCAAAGGGAAGGAGAGCAGGACTCAATACTATCATAAAGAATATAGTCAACATATAGAGATTAAAAAAGAAAAATTTAGTTAATCTGAACGTGTTGGGAGAATAAAAAACTGTAATGGATAGACTTAACATATTATCAATGAATGTCTGCGGTCTTAACCATTTAAAGAAAAGACAGAAAGTTTCAGAGGGCCTTAACGCTACTGGGGCTGCTATTGTTTGCCTTCAAGAGACACACATCGAGGGGGCTCAGCAATATTTACTCAAAACATTAGGATATCGAATTATTGCCGCCACAACTCAGGGGTCACGTACTAAGGGGGTCACTATCCTAGCGAAGGGCGGGGGAGTACAATTCCCGCGAGTTATAGCAGATACACTTGGACGATTTCCAATAGTCGAATGTCATCTTAACAATGGGGAAGAAAAACTAACCATATGTACAATATATGGTAACACTAGTGACAATCCAGAGGTTTTGATCCAGATTTCTAATGAGTTAACGCATTGGCCTCTACCTAAGATTATTTGTGGAGATCTAAACATTCATTTATCTAATGGATGGCTTACGGATCAAAGGTTTATCTATCAGGGTCGGAAACGTAAAGTTTTTAATGCTCTAAAAGAAATGTGCAAGCTTCATGGTTTAATCAATGGGTGGTCAACAAAATATCCTACAGATCCTGGATATACTTTTTTATCATTCCCTCATTCAAAACAGGTAAGACTCGATTATATACCTATGTCCAACTCTATGAGATCAAATTATCAAATCGATAGATTACCTAGAGTACTGTCGGATCATAATCCTCTAATGCTCAGTCTCACGATTTTTCCAATGAGATCTAAAATTAATACATGGACATTTGAAAGAGCGTTACTCTATAATGATGCATATTGTCTACAAATGAGTACATGGATCCCGGTCTTTTTAGAAGATAATGTTGGATCTACTACAATCGATGTAGTATGGGATACATTGAAGGCTCGTGTCAGGGGCGAAACTTTGGAATTCTCTTTAAAATATAATAAAAAGGAAAAACAAAATATGGCATTGTTAGAGCAAGATCTACGCAGAGCTGAAGAGGATCTAACTAAAGCAATACAGGAAGGCAGGGCGATAGATAATGAGATGGGTAAAGTGACAGTAGCTAAAAATTACATCTCTGAAATACTAGTTGGAAAAGCTATCGTTCGGGCTAGCGCCAACATGGAAAAAATATACGAGTTTAATGAAACAGTGGGGCATCAGCTAGCTGTTAGAACTCGAGAAGAAATCTCATCCACATTAATCAAAGAAATTAGAGATCCAGATCTGGGCCTAAGATCTGAACCCGCTGAAATAAGAATGGCTTTTCAGAACTTTTATAGGAAACTATACCTTGAAGATAATAATGATAGCGGGGACCCAAAAACATACTTAGATCTGTCAATCCAAGAATGTTTACGATCAGACGATCAGGAATTTCTAGATAGTCCAATTTCTTGTGAAGAAATATTAATGGCAATAACTGGCCTATCCAAGGGAAAAGCATCGGGCACGGATTGAATCCCTACTGAATTTTATGCAAAATTTGCCCCACAATTAAAGATCATCTTAACATTACTTTTCCAACATATCTTTCAGGGAGGGAATCCACCGAAGTCTTGGTCATATGCCAAAATTATCGTTTTCCCGAAGAAAAACAAAGACGTTAAAGAAATGGGCTCTTATCGCCCGATTACTTTGATTAATGGGGATTCAAAAATTTATTCTAAAATCTTAGCAGCCCGACTGGCACCAATTATTCATAAAATTGTTTCGGAAGAACAACACGGTTTTATTCCCGGGAGATCCACAACCGATCACATACAAAGAGTTATTTCTCTTTTTGATTACACAGGAGTGACAGGAGACCCTATGTCGCTTATACTGCTGGATGCAGAAAAAGCTTTTGACAAGGTCTCCTGGAAATTCCTTTGGGCCGCCATGGCGAATTGCGGGATTGGCAATAAAACAACTCTACATAAACCCCACTGCCCGTGTTTTGATCAATGGGATCTTATCTGATAGCTTTACCATCCATAGGGGTACAAGACAGGGGTGCCCTTGTTCACCCCTTTTGTTTGCCATCTATATTGATGTATTTATACAAAGACTAAAATTTAAAACCTCAATAACTCCCATTAAAATACGAGATCTAGAAATAAAATGTTTGGGCTATGCAGATGACATTGCTATTGTTACAGGCGATCCCATTGAAGCGATGGAACATATAGAGCAAGAAGCATTGGATTTCGGTCGAATTTCCGGGTATAAATTGAACTCCAGCAAAACTCAGATAGTTGCAAATAATAAAATCATTATGAACGATATGAGGATTGTTGATAAAGCAATATATCTAGGGGTAAGCATTAGTGCTAAAATCGAACATATTGTGGATGATAATATTCAGCCCCTAATAATCCAGACTAAAAAAGAATTATCCCGGCTGCACAATTTACATTTAACTATTGGTGGAAGATCCAATGTGGTTAAAATGTTATTTTTTCCTTAATTTTTATATTTTTTTAGAACTATTTGTCTTGATTTTTCCCCATTAATTTTCAAAGACATCGATTCTATGTTTTCACATTTTGTTTGGGGATACAATAAATCACGTAGAGCACTTAGATGGATTACTTTACCTAGAAAACGTGGGGGATGGTCATTACCAAACTTTAAACTATATTATTGGGCCACGGTACTAAAGTATAGCAATAGTCTCTTAATGGAGAATTCAATGGGTCACAATACACCCACTCCGCAAGAACTTATTCTGGGTAATGACAGTATTGGTTGCCTGTGGCGCCATATAAACGATGATTATTTAAAAAAAGTAAAATTTAAAACTATTTCTAGCATTTTCAAAGTATGGAGTAGTACAAAAAAACTAGTCGGTTTAGGCCGATATTCATACTATACCCCGTACTTCAGAATGCGGATCTCCCAGAAATATTTCACGATATATATATACAGAGATGGGCTGAACTAGGTGTTAAACGACTTGGATGTTTTTTTTCTGGTAGTGGAATAAAATCATTTGATGAATTAAAAACTGAGTTCCATTTGACAAATCGGGATTTTTTTAAATGTCTTCAGGTGAGGGACTTTTTATGTAGGAAAATGGGTGGCCGCATTAAATTTCATCCGTGTGATATTATAGATAAATTGAGACTAGTCAAAACCCCGAGAATTGGGGAGATATATGCAGGACTAAACGCCTTATTACCCGATGATATGAACAAACATCTGATGACATGGCAGACCAGGCTGGGGGTTACATCTCAAATCCCTTGCGACGCCTATGATATGTCATTAACTCATTTAATGTCTATGAAACTTCAGGCACAATTCTTTAAAACATTTTTTTCACTTTACTACACTCCCAAAAAAATGGCAAAATGGGGGACGGGGAATGGAACGTCGTGTCCGCGATGTGCTCTTCCAGCAGCAGATATAACGCATATGTTTGCTTCATGCCCCGTTTTAACTAAAGTCCTTTCTGAAATATCCCACTTTCTATCAAGGATTTTATACTGCAAGATTAACATTGGGAATACAGAAGTAGTGTTGGGCGTCTCTAACAACACTCGATCCAGCGAGCAACAGGGGCTGATTTTTGTTGGTATGGCCATCTTCAGGATGTGTGTCGCTTCTGCTTGGATAGATCCAATACGTCCTTCATTCTCTGAATGGAGAGCTCGGCTATTGGCGACCTGCAGTCTGGAGGTTGCCATTTATAATAATAAAGGGAGGGATAAGAGGAAGAGGGGTATGAAGATCTGGGCACCATTGATTGGTTGGACACAAGAAATTTGATTGTGGAAACTGGATATTGATATGTCGTATATCGCAAAATTTTGTTTGCCTTTCATCTTGTTTATGTACAAATAAGCTCTCTGTTGGTAAAATATGTGAGATACCTGTTCTCCGGGTGAGGGAGAGCAGGGGGGGGGGGGGGGGGGTTAATGTGTTGTTTTGAAAAAAGAATAAAAATATAAATTAAAAAAAAAGAAATTCACTGAAAAAATCATAGGTTTCAGGGACATTATAGTTACTTGGACATTTGACTCATATAAAACCAGAGAAATTCGCCCGTTATAGTCAGTTGAGCTAGCTATAACTTGTGTGCCCGCAATGCACTGGTGATGACGTCACATATTACATCACTCATGACATGGTCAGTGACATCACTCATGACATCACTGATGACATCTCAAATGATATCACTGATGACATCACTGATGACATCATCCACATGATAGTCTGACACACCTCCTCAAACTCTAATATAACCTTTGAAACACGTACTCTAAAATACAGACTACCATTTTCGAAACCATAGACACACCAATAGCAGATACTGGATACCCACTGATTCCTATCTAAATATTGTGAGCTAGACATACACTCATACAGTCACTCATACATGCTGTCATTCATCATTACATCAGTATAATATCCACTCATACACCTATACATACATTCACACAGTGCTACTGATCCATAGAGTTACTCACACATCTACTCAGTCATGCCAAAAATCAATCACACACCCATGTACTCACCTATGCAGATATATACACACCACCTGACTTATTTATAAACACACCATCTCCCTTATTTATATAGATACTAACACATACTTACTCTCTTATGCAATCACTAATTCAAGTACACATTCATGTATGTAGACACTCTTGCAATCACTGTCTCTCACGTATAGTCAATTACACACCCCAACACTCACATATACTGTCTAAAACGTATATAGTTACTCACACATATACAACTGAGACATCAATTCACTAATCAACACACCTGTACACACAGTCAGCTACCCATGCAGCCCTTCCGAGATGCACTTTTGAATCTATACAACCAGTAAATCAGCCATTCAGACATGTATGCACAGAGTCAGATATCTCCCACCCACCCACATAGATACTCAGACACCCATACAGATACTCATACAATCAATCAATAACCCATATAGACACTGATGTAGCTACTCACTAACCCATGCACCTGCTTACACACCAACTGAGAGACTAATATAGACATTCACACAGTTTAGTCACTAACCCATGCATTCAGTAACATACGTTCAATCAGTGACTTATACAGTCAGTCATCCATCTTCTAAATAATCCATTCAGGCACTTCTACATCCACTCATTCTTCAATAGACCTTGGCATAGATATATATGAAAAATATTTAAACTTTACAGAAACACACATTCACTGGATGATGTCATCAGTGATGTCATTTGAGATGTTATGAGTGATGTCATGAGTGATGTCATTGACCATGTCATGAGTGATGTAATATGTGACGTCATCACCAGTGCATTGCGGGCGGGCGAGTTATAGTTAGCTCAACTAACTATAGCGGGCGAATTTCTCTGGTTTTATATGAGTCAAATGTCCAAGTAACTATAACGTCCCTGAAACCTATGGTTTTTTCAGTGAATTTCTAAGGTTTTTCAAATGCTAATTTCTAACTATAACGTGCCTAAAACCTATAGTTTTTTCAGTGAAAAAAAAAAAAAATATATATATATATTATATTATCTACTGGCGGTCGCCAGTAGATAGTTATAGTTAGGATCGTGTTTCCATAGGAAATCCGCAACATTCTATTTGGAATAACTTTGGCGCCGGTTGACGAATCCTCGCAAAATTTTCAAAATAGGTGGGGCGCTCCGCTCCTACCCTGAAAGTCTCAGGGGGATTCGTCAAGCGGGGGCTGAGAAAAAAGGGGGGTCCCAAAACGCGTTTTCCCCATGCAATTTTCCATAGGGACCTTTAGTCCAAGGTACAGCCCGAACGGCTGAACAGAATTACTTGAAATTTGGCAGAGAGGTAGTCCTCAGGTCAGGGATGTGCCTTTTGCAGGTCTGGTGTCAATCTGTTCAGTAGTTCCTGAGAAAATCAAAAGTAAAATCATATATATATGTGGGCGGAGCCTAACCACACATCTCATCCTGAGATCTGATTGGCTGTCAGCACTTCATCCAAGAAGTGTTGGCAGCCATCTTGGGACCAATATACATGATAGCACCTCATTAAAAAGCATTGCAGTTAATAGAAGGTTTTAAGACTTTAGTTACATTATAAATCATTTGTTGATGGTACCATACTCATTTTAGGAATTGTGGTATGTTCTAAGGTGATTTCACCATGTGAAAAAGCCTTCTGCTGGGATATCATGATTGAGAGAAAAATGTTTTCTCATGCTTTTCCCACCGAGGTTTGGAAGGTGATCTATAGGCTAAACTGAGAGCTTATTTTCTGTAAATTCACATTATCTTTCTCAGTCATGTGAGAATGAAGTCTGACATTCTCAGTAAAACATGTACATCCAACAAGGGCAGAGACTGTCAGTTGAATCCTTTGTGTTCTACTGCAGCTTCCTAGAGTGTTCCAAAGAACAACTAGAGCGCTAACAGTCCTACTTATGATAAACGTATGGCACACCTGAAGCCATCTTGCTTGGATTAAAGTGGTAACTCTTAAAACATTTAATTTAAAAAGGAACAAAATGAGGGGGTTCATTTTTCCATAAAAAGTATGATTAGTGCTGCAGAAAGAAAAATTAGGGCATATTTTGAGTGACTTCTCAAATCCTCTTCTATTTCATTAAAAAATTCTGACATGCAGACTGAAACATGCACTTTCAATACCAGCAGCAGTTTTCCCTGGTGAGCAGAAGCTTTACTACAGTGATCTAATGAGCAAAAAGAGTGCTAACATTCTGAATTTATGGCAAATGTGTGACACATCTGAATGCCTTTGGAATCAAAGTAAAAAACTGAAAGTATTTCCTACTGAGGAGACTGCAGTAAATGAGGAAATTAGGAAACTTCATAACAAATAAGTCTGCCAAGATGGCCACCAGAGACAAAAGAGCCCAAATGTAGCCCAAATATCACCCAGATGTAGCCCAAGTATAGCCCAATGACAGAATGTCCCAGAGTGTTCTTAAAAACAATTAGAGCGCTTACTGTCTTCATTATGACAAAAGTATGGCACACCTGAAGCCATCTTGATTGGAATAAACTGGTAACACTTAAAACATTTAATTTAAAAAGGAACACAATGAGGGGGTTCATTTTGCCATAGAAATTATGATTAATGTTGAAGAAAGAAAATGAGGGCACATTTTGAGTGACTTCTCAAATCCTCTTCTATTTCATTAAAAAATTCTGACATGCAGACTGAAACATGCACTTTTAATACCAGGAGCAGACTTCCATGGTGAACAGTAGTTTTACTACAGTGATCTAATGAGCAACTAGAGTGCTAACATTCAGAATTTATGGCAAATGTGTGACATATCTGAATACCTTCATGATGGAATCAAAGTAAAAAACTGAAAGCATTTCCTACTGAGGAGACTGCAGTACATGAGGAAATTAGGAAACTTCATAACAAATCTCCCAAGATGGCCACCGGAGACAAAAGAGCCCAAATGTAGCCCAAAATCATCACCCAGATGTAGCCCAAATATAGCCCAATGACAGAAGTGCGGAAAACACTTATCATTTTGTGTTTTTGCAGTGTTATATAGTGCAGACTTGTCAGGTATTGGAGTGCTTTACATGAGCATTGGTTACATCACACAAGAACAAATTCATTTTGGTTGTAGACATGGGGAGACTAAGTGATTTGACCAGAATCACAGAATGTCGAGCTGAAGCAGAAACTCCAACCTGGTTCCCCAGTTGCAAAGTCTGCAGTTCTGGAAGTAACACCACATCCTCTCCCCTAAGTGCAACATTTAATCAAGTGGTCAACTGGATAAAAAAACATAAAGGTAACAAATAATTTAAAAGTGCTTTCTCGCTATTTGAAAACTCAGAAAATATGTCCTTATTTTAGTCTTTTAGAGCACTAACCATAATTTTGATGCCAATAAGACCCTCTAATATATGTAATTTCTAAAGGAAATGCTCTAGGTATTACAGTTTTGATTACATCAAGATGACGTCAGGCGTTCCACACTTTTGTAATAAATATAGAATGTTAGCAATCTAGTTGTTCATTAGGATACTGTTGAGAGGCAGAGGCCAGGGGCACGGACTCTGAAAATTGAAGGCAGGTAGGAGGGTGCAAAGGCAACAATTTAACCACACTGAGCAGTCAGGAAGGGCCGTGGCAGCACAACAGACTATGGAGGGCAGTGGAAAGGGGGGCAGGGGCAACAAACCAACAATACAGGACTTGCAAGAGAGGCTGTGGCAATGTAATAGACCATTGTGGGCAGAAGGAAGAGGCAATGGTAGTACAACCATACATGCCAACAGACCCGATTCAGCCAGGAAACGTCCAATGTTTTTAAGCTCAAATGGGCTTTATTTTATCTGTCTCCTGTCTACAATCTCCTCTTTTTCAATGTAACTCAAAGGGGAAAATCAATACCCCAGTTTTTTTACAAAATCTCCCTCTTACCAAGTTCAAAATGTTCGCAAGTATGGTACATTGGATCATGGAAGGAAATGGGGTAGGGACATGGACTTGGATAACAGAGGATAGGAAGGACATGGAGAGGTGCACCAAATTGACCCTGCAGGGCAGGCATCAGGGTTTGCAGCAGCACAATACACCACACAGGGCATGCGGGACGGGAGTGCAGCACAACAATCCATAGAAAGCAAGAGGGAGGGGACAGGACCATGCACATGGACAACAGAGAACAGAGGGGCAAGAGGCAGGACCATAATGGACAGACAGGAGAGAAAGCTGCAGCATAACAGACCATAAAGGGCAGGAGGGATGGATCAGGGGCATTACAATGGAACAGACAAGCCAGGAGGGAGGGAGTAGGGGTCTGCACATGGCAGCACAGAAGACCATGCATGGCAAGTGGGAGGGTTAGTGGTAGCACAATGGCTATGATGGGCAAGAAGGAGGGTGCAGGGGCATGCACAAAGAACGATGGAGGATAGAAGGGAGGGTCAGGACCTGTGGACAGACAAGAAAGTTCAGGGGAAGGGGCCTCACAACAGACCGCACGGGGCAGGCAGGAGGAGCAGTTGCAGCACAACAGACCAGGGAGGGCAGAAGGGTGTGGCAGTACAATGGACCATGTAGGACAGGAAGAAGAGGATAGGGGCATGGCATGTGGACAGGCAGGGTGGAAGTGGCAGGGACAGGTTACAGCAATCTGACAATGCTAGGCAGGTGGGAGGGGAGTGGCAGTTCAACAGAACACTCAGAGTAGATAGGAGTGGCAGGTCCATGGAACATGGTGGGCAAAAAGGATGGAGCAGGGGCATACACAAAGACATCAGAGGGCAGGGGGAAGGAGAATAGGGGCAGCAAGCTAAGCACAGAGTTTAAGCAGGAGGTCAATGATGGGGCATAGAATTGGGCAATGGAGGGCAGGAGGAGTGGACTGGTGCATCATACTAAATTGAGGGCAGTGGCAGCACATCAGACCATGCATGGCAGGAGGGAGGAAGCTAGTCCATGGATTCACACAACAGAGGATAGGGAGGAGGGGGATGGGGCAGCAAGCTAACTGTTCAGAGAAGGCGGGTATTAGGAACTTTATTGTTTTTAAAACGTGTGTCTGTGCGAACTACTTAAAATATGAACAAGTATGCAGCATAATCTCACTTTTATTCAGGAAGAAGAGGACGTTTGTGACTGTGCCTCCGGGCTCACTTGGCAGAAACACCCCCTGACCCTCCACCCCCTATCGCAAAATGTAATGCCCGTGAAAAGGGTAGGTGAACACAGTGTTATATAGAACATAGTCTTGAGAGCACGATTGAAAATGAAAACTAGATATAGTGTATGGTATAAACTATGCACCAAAAAGTGTGATATAAGATGAACCGGGCGTGAAATATAATATGCAATACATTGTGCGCAATGACAGATTGACTGGAGAGCGCGAGATAGCACAGGCACTAGCGCGTGCTATGCGATATGCGCCTTGGAGTGTAATATGCACAGGGCAGTGTTGTGTAACCTAACTAGTCTCTAAAGTTGTAATATAAAATATGTGCTGGGGAGTGTAACGTTGCATATGCACTGTGACAAAGATATGGATCCCAGATTGTAATATGTATGGCATAGCACTGTGCGTTATAACATAGGCATCGAGGAAGGCACGTTAGATGGGGCAATATAACCCGTGCGAAGACAAGTGTGGCATGACATATTCACGGGGTGGTGTTACAGTGCACATGGGCTAGAGAGTGTCATAGCATATGCACTAGCTAGTGGAATACAACACAGAGGTGTGTGGCACTCAGCAGGCAATGGTGGGTGTAACACAGCATTGGGCTCTGCCAGGAGCGCACTGTGACTCTCAAGTGATGTTCGTCCCCTTTCCAGAGAGTAAAATAAAAAGTATTACACATCCGGCAGAGGATGTGTGTTTTATTAACCGTGAGGGGGGTTTCTTGCATAGTTTTGGTCGAATTTTTGTCGAATCCCCTTTGAATGGCTTGGTGTGCATGTGTATTAAATGTGCCCGTCAATAGCTACCCATGTTTGTATAAATAAACGACAAGGGTGTCTACCGGGATTAGGCACGGTGGGCATCAGACATGTCAGAGCTTCACTAGTGGTGTAAATACATTCCACATGGATTCATTGTATGCATAGTCGCCTTTTAATGAATATCACGCAAATCGTCATGGTGATAGGTTTGTCCAGCATGTCCTAGGTGTGTCTATAAATATATATTTTTAAAATAATAAAAAACAGTGGCCGGCCCTGGGGATTGGGGTCAAAAAAATATAATTAGGAGACAGGCCCTGGGGGATGGGGTCATCAGGGCCAATAAATTAGAATAAGAAGGGGAACCACACAGCCCCTCTTCTTAAAAAATTAAAATAAATAAAAGACTGGCATTGTGCCAGAGGCCACGCCCCCTCCTTGCAGCACTCTGCAAACGCGCCCCCTGGCGAGTTGTAAGTTGGGGAATTAATTCCTCTTCAATACTGAGGGTCCCTGAGGGCCAACTAGCCCAACAGGCATCTCCAGTATGCACCAGGGAGCTGCGCTGCAGACAGGTGTTCTGAGGCCAAGCCCCTTTTTACACCTCTCTGCAACGCAGCTCTGTGGCGCTTACTGGAGGTACCTAGTGGTCTAGTTTGACCCTAGGGACCCTTAGGATTCAAGGGGACTTAATCTCTCAACTTAGAACAGCCACAGGGCGCGTTTACACAGTGGTGAAGGGAGGGGACGGGGCCTGAGGTGACGTGTGCAAACACGCACTATGGCACGTTTTAAATTGGGGATATAATTTTCCTTCAATACTGAGGGCCCCTGGGGGCTAACTAGCCCACCAAGTGCTTCCAGTAAGCGCCACTGAGCTGCATTGCAGAGAGGTGGTCCAGGCCGTGCCACTTTTTAAACCTCTCTGCAACGCAGCTCTGTGGCACTTACTGGAGGTACCTAGTGGGCTAGTTGGACCCTAGGGACCCTCAGGATTCAAATGAACTTAATCTCCCAACTAAAAACGGACACAGGGCGTGTTTACACAGTGGTGAAGGGAGGGGACTGGGCCTGAGTTAACGTGTGCAAAAACGCCCTGTGGCCTGTTTTAAGAGGTAGTTTTAATCCCCCTGCCCTATTATATACTAGGGGCTTACAGAGGAGGTCATGCTAATCACAGGGGAACCCCAACGCATAATGTTCCCTAGTGTATGTAGGTGTTTTCGCTGTATTCTCAGTGTCAACATAGCACTGGCTCTAGGACTGGTTAGTCAGACTCAGTTACCACCAGTATCCGTCTGAAAAAGTTGAGGGTACAAGATGATTTTGCAACAAGGCTTCTTTCTGCTCTTCTTTTTGTTCTTTCTGCACGTTATCCTTCTTCCTGCACTTTTCTTCGTCTTTGAGGACTTCTGTTGCTTCTTTCTGCACTTCTTTTTTTTCTTTCTGTGCATTTTTTCTTCTTTCTTCACATGTCCTATCTCTGTAGGCATAGTTATAAATTAGCATTTAAAAAACCTTTGAAATTCACAGAAAAAACCATAGGTTTCAGGCACGTTATAGTTAGGAATTAGCCTTTAAAAAACCTCAGAAATTCACTGAAAAAACCATAGGTTTCAGGGGTGTTATAGTTAGCTGGACTTTTCACTTGTACAAAACCATTGAAATTCCCCCGTTATAGTTAGTTCAGCTAACTATAACTCGCGCGCCCGCAATGCACTGCTGATGACGTCACATATTACATCACTCATGACATGGTCAGTGACATCACTCATGACATCACTGATGACATCTCAAATGACATCACTGATGACATCACTGATGACATCATCCTTGTGATAGAGTGGCAGACCTCCTCTCACCCTAATATAACCTTTGATACACACATTCAAAAATAGAGACTAAACTTTTCAAAACAATGGACATACCAATACCAGTTACAACAACCCCTTCAGTAATTCTAAGATCCACATACACATCCACTCATTCACCAACAGTCCTATACAGTCACTCATACATGTATTCACTCATCATATGTACTCATACACCTATACATCCTGTTACACAATGCCACTCATCCATAGAGTTACTCACACACATAGTCACTCATGCTAATAAAGAATCAAACATACATTTATTTGCATATACAGTTATACACACACCACCACACTTACTTCTATGGAAACTTACACATACTTAGTCTTTTAAACAATCACTTATAGAAACACATACTTATTCATACAGGAACTCTTTCAATCTCTCACTCTCACATATACTCACTTATATACACCAATAGTCACATATACTAGTTTAAAACATATGTAGTTACTCATAAAGACACTATTGAGACAGTCATTCACTCACTAACACACCCATACACACACTCATCCACCCATACAGTCCTGCACACATGCTGTCTTCAACACATACAAAGAGTGAGTCACTCATTCATGCACCTATGCACTACGTAATACCCCCCACCGAACCATGCAGACACTCAGACTGATACTCAAAAAACCAACTAATAACCTATATAGACACCCATGTAGCTACTCACCAACCCATGCAGCCACTTATACACAAAGTGAGATACTGATACAGATATTTACATATTTAAACATTACTCACTAAGCCATGTATTCACTATGATACACTTAATCAGTCAGTTACACAATCAATTTTTCAAAAACAAATCATCCATTTAGACACTTATATACCCATTTATTCTTCCATCGACCTTGAGATATACATATATAAAACATATTTAATTTTCAGAAAAACACACATTCACTGGATGATGTCATCAGTGATGTCATTTGAGATGTCATCAGTGATGTCATGAGTGATGTCACTGACCATGTCATGAGTGATGTAATATGTGACGTCATCAGCAGTGCATTGCGGGCGCGCGTGTTATAGTTAGCTGAACTAACTATAACGGGGGAATTTCAATGGTTTTGTACAAGTGAAAAGTCCAGCTAACTATACCACCCCTGAAACCTATGGTTTTTTCAGTGATATATATATATATATATATATATATATATATATATATATATATATATATATATATATATATATATATATATATATATATTCACTGAAAAAACCATAGGTTTCACCCACGTTATAGTTATGAATTAGCATTTAAAAAACCTTGCAAATTCACTTAAAAAACCGATGAAATTCCCCCGTTATAGTTAGTGCAGGCAACTATAACTCACGCGACCGCAATCCTCTGCTGATGACGTCAGATATTACATCACTGTATTTAGACACTTATTTACCCATGTCTTCTTCCATTAATCTTTAGCTATACATATATTACAAATATTTATTTTTCATAAAGACACATATGTCATCAGTGATGTAATATCTGACGTCATCAGCCCTCTGCAGTCGCGTGAGTTATAGTTGCCTGCACTAACTATAACGGGGAATTTCATTGGTTTTTTACGAGTGAAATGTCCAGCTAACTATAACATGTGTGAAACCTATGGTTTTTTAAGTGAATTTGCAAGGTTTTTTTAAATGCTAATTCGTAACTATAACGTGTGTGAAACCTATGGTATTTTCAGTGAATTTGTACGGTTTTTTAAATGCTAAGTTATTTATTTATGAATTTTGTTTTTTCAGGGTTTTCACCGTGCGCGCAACGTGATTTGTTTTTTTTTTTTTTAAATCGTGAGGTGCGCGCACCGTGCGCGCTCTGTGGGTGCACGGTGCGCTTTGCGCACCGAGTGCCCATGGGTCATAGTCTGTGCCGTGCGCGCTGAGTGCGCGCACCTCGCAATTTAAAAAAAAAATAATAATTGTTTTTTTCTCCCTTGGGGGTCCTTCTGTGACCCCATGACCAAGGCTAGGGGGTCAGGAACTGTCCACTCTGCCCCCTTTTCACGTTCTCCACCTTTTCTTTTCACCACCTCAGACTGCGAGAGACAAAATGGCGGCCGACACTTCCTGGTTTCGACCGATTCGAATGTTTCCCGACATCTAACAACCAATCAGAATTGCGCTCGCGCACGGCAGGGTGCGCGCACAGTACGCGCATGGTGCGCGCGTATAGATATTGATATGCTTTTAAATGCTATTTTCTCAGGAAATACTGAACATATTTACACCAAACCTACAAAAGGCACTTCCTTGACCTGTTGACTACCGCTCTGCCAAATTTCAAGGAACTCTGTTCAGCCGTTCGGGCTGTAGCTGTGTCTAAAGGTCCTATGGAAAAATGCATGGGAAAAACGCGTTTTGGGACCCCCCTTTTATCTCGGCCCCCTGCTTGACGAATCCCCCCGAGACTTTCAGGGTGGGAGCGGAGCGCAGCGCCCCACCTAGTTTGAAAATTTTGCGAGGATTCGTCGACCAGCGCCAAAGTTATTCAAAATAGAATGTTGCGGTTTTCCTATAGCAAGAGGGTCCTAACTATAACTACCTACTGGCGACCGCCAGTAGGTAATATATATATATATATATATATATATATATATATATATATATATATATATATATATATATATATATATATATATATATATATATCCTACTGGTTTTCGCCAGTAGGTAGCTATAGTAGGGACCTAGTTTCCATAGTAAAAGCGTTTTTTGTTTTCCTAATAACGTTGGCGCTAACTCTAGCCAGGACATAACCAAGGGACGGGCGGGTACATTCGTCAAACCAGAATATCTGTTGGTATGAAGAAGGAGAGACGAGTAGTGTCTCCAGGGAACGAACCTGTATCTACTGACTTAATACAGCCCTGAAGAGCGATGGGTTCACTGCCCGCTTGACGAAGCACGCGTCGCCTGGTTGTTTCTTTGATGTCAGCCTTCCCGAAAGGAAGGTCCAATACATTTTGTTTTGAAAGAAACCAATCAATTGTCTACCTTGTCTCATTCGCTACGAATGATGAGGCTGAGTAGGGTGTTGTACTACATCTAATCCCAATACTGGAAGATGGGCTTTTAATGGGTTAGTCCCTTTCCCAGACTTTAATTTCCATTTTTTCCATTAATAATTGTTTTTTTCTCCCTTGGGGGTCCTTCTGTGACCCCATGACCAAGGCTAGGGGGTCAGGAACTGTCCACTCTGCCCCCTTTTCACGTTCTCCACCTTTTTTTTTCACCACCTCAGACTGCGAGAGACAAAATGGCGGCCGACACTTCCTGGTTTCGACCGATTCGAATGTTTCCCGACATCTAACAACCAATCAGAATTGCGCTCGCGCACGGCAGGGTGCGCGCACAGTACGCGCATGGTGCGCGCGTATAGATATTGATATGCTTTTAAATGCTATTTTCTCAGGAAATACTGAACAGATTTACACCAAACCTACAAAAGGCACTTCCTTGACCTGTAGACTACCTCTCTGTCAAATTTCAAGTAACTCTGTTCAGCCGTTCGGGCTGTAGCTGTGTCTAAAGGTCCTATGGAAAAATGCATGGGAAAAACGCGTTTTGGGACCCCCCTTTTTTCTCGGCCCCCTGCTTGACGAATCCCCCCGAGACTTTCAGGGTAGGAGCGGAGCGCAGCACCCCACCTATTTTGAAAATTTCGTGAGGATTCGTCGACCGGCGCCAAAGTTATTCAAAATAGAATGTTGCGGTTTTCCTATGGAAACAGGGTCCTAACTATAACTACCTACTGGCGACCGCCAGTAGGTAATATATATATATATATATATATATATATATATATATATATATTATCTACTGGCGGTCGCCAGTAGATAGTTATAGTTAGGACCCTGTTTCCATAGGAAATCCGCAACATTCTATTTGGAATAACTTTGGCGCCGGTCGATGAATCCTCGCGAAATTTTCAAAATAGGTGGGGCGCTACGCTCCGCTCCTACCCTGAAAGTCTCGGGGGGATTCGTCAAGCGGGGGCTGAGAAAAAAGGGGGGTCCCAAAACACGTTTTTCCCATGCATTTTTCCATAGGACCTTTAGACACAGCTACAGCCCGAACGGCTGAACAGAGTTACTTGAAATTTGGCAGAGAGGTAGTCCTCAGGTCAAGGAAGTGCCTTTTGTAGGTCTGGTGTAAATCTGTTCAGTAGTTCCTGAGAAAATAGCATTTAAATCAAGATATATATGTGGGCGGAGCCTAACCACACATCTCATCCTGAGATCTGATTGGCTGTCAGCACTTCATCCAAGAAGTGTTGGCAGCCATCTTGGGACCAATATACATGATAGCACCTCATTAAAAAGCATTGCAGTTAATAGAAGATTTTAAGACTTTAGTTACATTATAAATCATTTGTTGATGGTACCATACTCATTTTAGGAATTGTGGTATGTTCTAAGGTGATTTCACCATGTGAAAAAGCCTTCTGCTGGGATATCATGATTGAGAGAAAAATATTTTCTCATGCTTTTACCACAGAGGTTTGGAAGGTGATCTATAAGCTAAACTGAGAGCTTATTTTCTGTAAATTCACATTATCTTTCTCAGTCATGTGAGAATGAAGTCTGACATTCTCAGTAAAACATGTACATCCAACAAGGGCAGAGACTGTCAGTTGATTCCTTTGTGTTCTACTGCAGCTTTCCAGAGTGTTCCAAAGAACTACTAGAGCGCTAACCGTCCTACTTATGATAAATGTATGGCACACCTGAAGCCATCTTGCTTGGATTAAAGTGGTAACTCTTAAAACATTTAATTTAAAAAGGAACAAAATGAGGTGGTTCATTTTTCCATAAAAAGTATGATTAGTGCTGCATAAAGAAAAATTAGGGCACATTTTGAGTGACTTCTCAAATCCTGGCATGCAGACTGAAACATGCACTTTCAATACCAGCAGCAGTTTTCCCTGGTGAGCAGTAGCTTTACTACAGTGATCTAATGAGCAAAAAGAGTGCTAACATTCTGATTTTATGGCAAATGTGTGACACATTTGAATGCCTTCTTGATGGAATCAAAGTAAAAAACTGAAAGTATTTCCTACTGAGGAGACTGCAGTAAATGAGGAAATTAGGAAACTTCATAACAAATAAGTCTCCAAAGATGGCCACCAGAGACAAAAGAGCCCAAATGTAGCCCAAATATCACCCAGATGTAGCCCAAGTATAGCCCAATGACAGAATGTCCAAGAATGTTCTTAAAAACAACTAGAGCACTTACTGTCTTCATTACGACAAAAGTATGGCACACCTGAAGCCATCTTGATTGGAATAAACTGGTAACACTTAAAACATTTAATTTAAAAAGGAACACAATGAGGGGGTTCATTTTGCCATAGAAATTATGATTAATGCTGAAGAAAGAAAATGAGGGCACATTTTGAGTGACTTCTCAAATCCTCTTCTATTTCATAAAAAAATTCTGACATGCAGACTGAAACATGCACTTTTAATACCAGGAGCAGACTTCCATGGTGAGCAGTAGTTTTACTACAGTGATCTAATGAGCAACTAGAGTGCTAACATTCAGAATTCATGGCAAATGTGTGACATATCTGAATACCTTCATGATGGAATCAAAGTAAAAAACTGAAAGCATTTCCGACTGAGGAGACTGCAGTACATGAGGAAATTAGGAAACGTCATAACAAATAAATCTCCCAAGATGGCCACCGGAGACAAAAGAGCCCAAATGTAGCCCAAAATCACCCAGATATAGCCCAAATATAGCCCAATGACAGAAGTGTGCAAAACACTTATTATTTTGTGTTTTTGCAGTGTTATATAGTGCAGACTTGTCAGGTATTGGAGTGCTTTACATGAGCATTGGTTACATCACACAAGAACAAATTCATTTTGGTTGTAGACATGGGGAGACTAAGTGATTTGACCAGAATCACAGAATGTCGAGCTGAAGCAGAAACTTCAACCTGGTTCCCCAGTTGCAAAGTCTGCAGTTCTGGAAGTAACACCACATCCTCTCCCCTATGTGCAACATTTAATCAAGTTGTCAACTAGATAAAAAAACATAAAGATAACAAATAATTTAAAAGTGCTTTGTCGCTATTTGAAAACTCAGAAAATATGTCCTTATTTTAGTCTTTTAGAGCACTAACCATAATTTTGATGCCAATAAGACCCTCTCATATATGTAATTTCTAAAGGAATGCTCTAGGTATTACAGTTTTGATTACATCAAGATGATGTCAGGTGCTCCACACTTTTGTAATAAATATAGAATGTTAGCAATCTAGTTGTTCATTAGGATACTGTTGAGAGGCAGAGGCCAGGGGCACGGACTCTGAAAATTGAAGGCAGGTAGGAGGGTGCAAAGGCAACAATTTAACCACACTGAGCAGGCAGGAAGGGCCGTGGAAGCACAACAGACTATGGAGGGCAGTGGAAAGGGGGGCAGGGGCAACAAACCAACAATACAGGACTTGCAAGAGAGGCTGTTGGAGGGAAGATCTATTACGGGTCAAGGAAGCTAGGGGCGGTCCCCAGAGCACCGGGAGCCACCACAGAACTGAGCAGGAGAGTGAGTCAGGGACAAAAGGGGCACCTTAATTTGAGCCGGGGTGCCTAGGAACGCTTGCTCCAAAAATGAAGAAAACAGACATATGAGACATGGAATTGGAGGCAGAATACAATGGCAGTTTAATGAGAAGATGCAACTTCAAAGAAACCGCAGAATAGAGACCTAAAGTACAAAATACAGAATCCAGATAATCATACAGCTGTCATGATATTGTCTGTATCTCAATTAATGGACTGACAGAGAGAGAGAGAAAACACATCTATAAATGCATCATGAGAAACAAGTTACACCAAGGAAAATGTTACCTAGGGACACTCACATTTACTCTTAGAGCAAGCATTCCTGCAATTACAATACAACATCTTTTAAATGCAAAAGTAAAGAGAACAATGGTTAAACATAACATGACATTTCATATAGGTAAAATAGAATAAGATACTTCAAGCAAAGCCGAGCAAGACATTTTAAGCAAAGGAAGACAAGAGCTCCCAGTTCTTGGGGAAAACCTGCACAGCCTGTTAACCTACATACAGACGGCGAGGTTGTCCGTCGATATCTGTGGGTGCTCCCTTTTTATATCATTTTGTGGGCTCCTTTGCACGCTACATCTACCTACGTATGCTACCCAAAAGCTTCGTCTGCAGATTTTACCAGACATTTCGTCATTTACCCACTTAATGCTGACAATGGACTGGGTGAAAAGGTCAGTCTCTCAGGCCAATCGCTTATCGTAAGTTCCATAGAGCAAGCAGAAAATAATGGGTATTGTACAGGAATTCAATATATTCATGTATAAAATCTCCTCAGTTCTCCTAACTTGACGCTCTGCGGTTGCCACTTCCTTAAAAGCGGGAAACCTGCCCAGGAAGCAAGTACCAGTCCAGGATGCAGCCTACTGTATGTCGACAGCTTCAGGGGGATGTTGAACTTTGATACCGAGCACGGAGCACTCGGGTAGGGTGGGGGCTACTAGTTTGGAGCAGAAGGCCTCGCAGACCTGCCTTCAGACTGCTATACACTAAAATTGCAGAGCTATGGTCAATTTAACAAAGAGGCCTACATATTGAACAGAAGGGCCTACACAGGGGTTTTATGCTGGCTGAGTGGTAAGGATGTCTCAGGATAATTATATAGCAACACAGGACCCGCTGGTCAATTTAATACGGCCTACAAATGCGGCTGGCAGGGCAAGGACAAGGGTCTCATACTTCAGGTGTGGACAGAACGGGCCAGGGGCCCCCTGTGATACAAAATCTACCCTCCTTCAAGGCTGTGGCAATGTAATAGACCATTGTGGGCAGAAGGAAGAGGCAATGGTAGTACAACCATACATGCCAACAGACCCGATTCAGCCAGGAAACGTCCAATGTTTTTAAGCTCAAATGGGCTTTATTTGATCTGTCTCCTGTCTACAATATCCTCTTTTTCAATGTAACTCAAAGGGGAAAATCAATACCCCAGTTTTTTTTCAAAATCTCCCTCTTACCAAGTTCAAAATGTTCGCAAGTATGGTACATTGGATCATGGAAGGAAATGGGATAGGGACATGGACTTGGATAACAGAGGACAGGAGAGACATGGAGAGGTGCACCAAACTGGCCCTGCAGGGCAGGCATCAGGGTTTGCAGCAGCACAATACACCACACAGGGCATGCAGGACGGGAGTGCAGCACAACAATCCATAGAAAGCAAGAGGGAGCGGACAGGACCATGCACATGGACAACAGAGAACAGAGGGGCAAGAGGCAATGGTAGCTAGCTGACCATAATGGACAGACAGGAGAGAAGGCTGCAGCATAACAGACCATAAAGGGCAGGAGGAACGAATCAGGGGCCTTACAATGGAACAGACAAGCCAGGAGGGAGGGAGTAGGGGTCTGCACATGTAAACAGAGGGCTGGGGGCAAGGGGGCAGGGCAGGAGCAGCAAGATGGCCATGGAGGTCAGGCAGGATGGGCACTAGAAACAAGACACAACATGAAGAGCAACAGTGAGACTGTGATGGCATACACACAGACCATGGAGGGAAGGTGGGAGGGGGTCAGGGGCAGCTAACTGACCACACAGGGAAGGTGGGAGGGGCCATGGCAGCACAGAAGACCATGCATGGCAAGTGGGAGGGTTAGTGGCAGCACAATGGCTATGATGGGCAAGAAGGAGGGTGCAGGGGCATGCACAAAGGACGATGGAGGATAGAAGGGAGGGTCAGGACCTGTGCACAGACAAGAAAGTTCAGGGGAAGGGGCCTCACAACAGACCACACGGGGCAGGCAGGAGGAGCAGTTGCAGCACAACAGACCAGGGAGGGCAGAAGGGTGTGGCAGTACAATGGACCATGTAGGACAGGAGGAAGAGGATAGAGGCATGGCATGTGGACAGGCAGGGTGGAGGTGGCAGGGACAGGTTACAGTCATCTGACAATGCTAGGCAGGTGGGAGGGGAGTGGCAGCTCAACAGAACACTCAGAGTAGATACGAGTGGCAGGTCCATGGGACTTGGTGGGCAAAAAGGATGGAGCAGGGGCATGCACAAAGACATCGGAGGGCAGGGGGAAGGAGAATAGGGGCAGCAAGCTAAGCACAGAGTTTAAGCAGGAGGTCAATGATGGGGCATAGAATTGGGCAATGGAGGGCAGGAGGAGTGGACTGGTACATCATACTAAATTGAGGGCAGTGGCAGCACATCAGACCATGCATGGCAGGAGGGAGGAGGCTAGTCCATGGATTCACACAACAGAGGATAGGGAGGAGGGGGATGGGGCAGCAAGCTAACTGTTCAGAGAAGGCGGGTATTAGAAACTTTATTGTTTTTAAAACATTTTGTCTGTGCAAACTACTTAAAATATGAACAAGTATGCAGCATAATCTCACTTTTATTCAGGAAGAAGAAGACGTTAGTGACTGTGACTCCGGGCTCACTTGGCAAAAACACCCCCTGACCCTCCACCCCCTATCGCAAAATGTAATGCCCGTGAAAAGGGTAGGTGAACACAGTGTTATATAGAACATAGTCCTGAGAGCACGATTGAAAATGAAAACTAGATATAGTGTATGGTATAAACTATGCACCAAAAAGTGTGATATAAGATGAACCAGGCGTGAAATATAATATGCAATACATTGTGCGCAATGACAGATTCATTGGAGAGCGCGAGATAGCACAGGCACTAGCGTGTGCTATGCGATATGCGCCTTGGAGTGTAATATGCACAGGGCAGTGTTGTGTAACCTAACTAGTCTCTAAAGTTGTAATATAAAATATGTGCTGGGGAGTGTAACGTTGCATATGCACTGTGACAAAGATATTGATCCCAAATTGTAATATGTATGGCATAGCACTGTGCGTTATTACATAGGCATCGAGGAAGGCACGTTAGATGGGGCAATATAACCCGTGCGAAGACAAGTGTGGCATGACATTTTCACGGAGTGGTGTTACAGTGCACATGGGCTAGAGAGTGTCATAGCATATGCACTAGCTAGTGGAATACAATACAGAGGTGTGTGGCACTCGGCAGGCAATGGTGGGTGTAACACAGCATTGGGCTCTGTCAGGAGCGCGCTGTGACTCGCAAGTGATGTTCGTCCCCTTTCCAGAGAGTAAAATAAAAAGTATTACACATCCGGCAGTGGATGTGTGTTTTATTAACTGTGAGGGGGGTTTCTTGCATAGTTTTGGTCGAATTTTTGTCGAATCCCCTTTGAATGGCTTGGTGTGCATGTGTATTAAATGTGCCCGTCAATAGCTACCCATGTTTGTATAAATAAACGACAAGGGTGTCTACCGGGATTAGGCACGGTAGAGCATCAGACATGTCAGAGCTTCACTAGTGGTGTAAATACATTCCACGTGGATTAATTGCATGCATAGTCGCCTTTTAATGAATATCACGCAAATCGTCATGGTGATAGGTACGTACGGTTTGTCCAGCATGTCCTAGGTGTGTCTATAAATATATATTTTTTTAAAATAATAAAAAACAGTGGCCGGCCCTGGGGATTGGGGTCCAAAAAATATAATTAGGAGACAGGCCCTGGGGGATGGGGTCATCAGGGCCAATAAATTAGAATAAGAAGGGGAACCACACAGCCCCCCTTCTTAAAAAAATAAAATAAATAAAAGACTGGCATCGTGCCGGAGGCCATGCCCCCTCCATGCAGCACTCTGCAAACGCGCCCCCAACAGGCATCTCCAGTATGCGCCAGGGAGCTGCGCTGCAGACAGGTGTTCTGAGGCCAAGCCCCTTTTTACACCTCTCTGCAACGCAGCTCTGTGGCGCTTACTGGAGGTACCTAGTGGTCTAGTGTGACCCTAGGGACCCTTAGGATTCAAGGGGACTTAATCTCTCAACTTAGAACAGCCACAGGGCGCGTTTACACAGTGGTGAAGGGAGGGGACGGGGCCTGAGGTGACGTGTGCAAACACGCACCATGGCACGTTTTAAATTGGGGATATAATTTCCCTTCAATACTGAGGGCCCCTGGGGGCTAACTAGCCCACCAAGTGCTTCCAGTAAGCGCCACTGAGCTGCATTGCAGAGAGGTGGTCCAGGCCGTGCCACTTTTTACACCTCTCTGCAACGCAGCTCTGTGGCACTTACTGGAGGTACCTAGTGGGCTAGTTGGACCCTAGGGACCCTCAGGACTCAAATGAACTTAATCTCCCAACTAAAAACGGACACAGGGCGTGTTTACACAATGGTGAAAGGAGGGGACGGGGCCTGAGTTAACGTGTGCAAAAACGCCCTGTCGCTTGTTTTAAGAGGTAGTTTTAATCCCCATGCCCCATTATATACTAGGGGCTTATAGAGGAGGTAAGGCTAATCACAGGGGGACCCCAACGCATAATGTTCCCTAGTGTATGTAGGTGTTTTCACTGTATTCTAAGTGTCTTTTAACATAGCACTGGCTCTAGGACTGGTTAGTCAGACTCAGTTACCACCAGTATCCGTCTGAAAAAGTTGAGGGTACAGGATGATTTTGCAACAAGGCTTCTTTCTGCTCTTCTTTGTGTTCTTTCTGCACGTTATCCTTCTTCCTGCACTTATCTTCGTATTTGAGGACTTCTGTTGCTTCTTTCTGCACTTCTTTTGTTTCTTTCTGTGCATTTTTTCTTCTTTCTTCACATGTCCTATCTCTGTAGGCATAGTTAGAAATTCGCATTTAAAAAACCTTTGAAATTAACAGAAAAAACCATAGGTTTCAGGCACGTTATAGTTAGGAATTAGCATTTAAAAAACCTCAGAAATTCACTGAAAAAACCATAGGTTTCAGGGGTGTTATAGTTAGCTGGACTTTTCACTTGTACAAAACCATTGAAATTCCCCCGTTATAGTTAGTTCAGCTAACTATAACTCGCGCGCCCGCAATGCACTGCTGATGACGTCACATATTACATCACTCATGACATGGTCAGTGACATCACTCATGACATCACTGATGACATCTCAAATGACATCACTGATGACATCACTGATGACATCACTGATGACATCATCCTTGTGATAGAGTGGCAGACCTCCTCTCACCCTAATATAACCTTTGATACACACATTCAAAAATAGAGACTAAAATTTTCAAAACAATGGACATACCAATACCAGTTACAACAACCTCTTCAGTAATTCTAAGATCCACATACACATCCACTCATTCACCAACAGTCCAATACAGTCACTCATACATGTACTCACTCATCATATGTACTCATACACCTATACATCCTGTTACACAATGCCACTCATCCATAGTTACTCACACACATAGTCACTCATGCTAATAAAGAATCAAACATACATTTACTTGCATATACAGTTATACACACACCACCACACTTACTTCTACGGAAACTTACACATACTTAGTCTTTTAAACAATCACTTATAGAAACACATACTTATTCATACAGGAACTCTTTCAATCTCTCACTCTCACATATACTCACATATATACACCAATAGTCACATATACTAGTTTAAAACATATGTAGTTACTCATAAAGACACTATTGAGACAGTCATTCACTCACTAACACACCCATACACACACTCATCCACCCATACAGTCCTGCACACATACTGTGTTCAACACATACAAACAGTGAGTCACTCATTCATGCACCTATGCACTACGTAATACCCCCACCGAACCATGCAGACACTCAGACTGATACTCAAAAAACCAACTAATAACCTATATAGACACCCATGTAGCTACTCACCAACCCATGCAGCCACTTATACACAAAGTGAGAGACTGATACAGATATTTACATATTTAAACATTACTCACTAAGCCATGTATTCACTATGATACACTTAATCAGTCAGTTACACAATCAATTTTTCAAAAACAAATCATCCATTTAGACACTTATATACCCATTTATTCTTCCATCGACCTTGAGATATACATATATAAAACATATTTAATTTTCAGAATAACACACATTCACTGGATGATGTCATCAGTGATGTCATCAGTGATGTCATTTGAGATGTCATCAGTGATGTCATGAGTGATGTCACTGACCATGTCATGAGTGATGTAATATGTGACGTCATCAGCAGTGCATTGCGGGCGCGCGAGTTATAGTTAGCTGAACTAACTATAACGGGGGAATTTCAATGGTTTTGTACAAGTGAAAAGTCCAGCTAACTATAACACCCCTGAAACCTATGGTTTTTTCAGTGAATATATATATATATATATTCACATAAAAAACCATAGGTTTCACACATGTTATAGTTAGCTGGGCATTTCCCTCATAAAAACCCAATGAAATTCCCCCGTTATAGTTAGTGCAGGCAACTATAACTCACGCGACCGCAATCCGCTAATGATGACGTCAGATATTACATCACTGTATTTAGACACTTATTTACCCATGTCTTCTTCCATTCATCTTTAGCTATACATATATTACATTTTTTTTTTTTCAGAAAGACACATATGTCATCAGTGATGTAATATCTGACGTCATCAGCAGCGGATTGCGGTCGCGTGAGTTATAGTTGCCTGCACTAACTATAACGGGGGAATTTCATTGGTTTTTTACGAGGGAAATGCCCAGCTAACTATAACATGTGTGAAACCTATGGTTTTTTAAGTGAATTTGCAAGGTTTTTTAAATGCTAATCCCTAACTATAACGTGTGTGAAACCTATGGTTTTTTCAGTGAATATATATATATATATATATATATATATATATACATATATATATATCACTGAAAAAACCATAGGTTTCACACAAGTTATAGTTAGCTGTACATTTCACTCGTAAAAAACCAATGAAATTCCCCCGTTATAGTTAGTGCAGGCAACTATAACTCACGCGACCGCAATCCTCTGCTGATGCTAATACTGTATTTAGACACTTATTTGCCCATGTCTTCTTCCATTAAATTTTAGCTATACATATATTACAAATATTTTTTTTTCATAAAGACACATATGTCATCAGCAGAGGATTGCGGTCGCGTGAGTTCTAGTTGCCTGCACTAACTATAACGGGGGAATTTCATTGTTTTTTTACGAGTGAAATGTACAGCTAACTATAACTTGTGTGAAACCTATGGTTTTTCAGTGAATTTGCAAGGTTTTTTAAATGCTAATTCCTAACTATAACGTGTGTGAAACCTATGGTTTTTTCAGTGAATTTGTACGGTTTTTTAAATGCTAAGTTACTTTACGCCATTCGTGGCGTGCGCGCCCAGTTAACGCAGTTCGTTCCGTGCGCGCACGGTGCGCTTCGCGCCCCGTGCGCGCACAGTGAGCACGCGGTGCGCTTCGCGCACCGCGCGCCCACTTTACGCAGTTAGTGCCGTGCACGCACGGTGGTAACGCGGTGCGCTGCGCGCACCGCGTGCCCACGTTATGCGGGATGGGCCATGTACGCACGATGCGCTTCGCGCACCGTGCGCACATGGGGGACATATTATGCGCATCGTTGTGAAATGTATTCTTTATTAATTTCACCAGTTGAAATATGCCATGCACAAATTGTGCCCTTCGGGCACCATTTGCACACGGGGTGGGGAGAGTGTGGATAATTTTTTTTTTAAAAATTTTTTTTACCGTACGCGTACGGTAAGCGTAATCGACGATTTTTCGAAAAAAAATATATATTGTTTTTGGCCTTGGGGGTTGTTTGGGGACCCCTATATCAATGCTGGGTGGTTATGATCTCAATATACTGCCCCTTTAGACATTTTTTGGCTTTATTTTTGCTGCCCCACTCAGAGTGCGAGAGAGAAAATGGCGGCCGCCGCTTCCTGGTTTCGACCGATTCGAATGTTTACTTAGATCTAACAGCCAATCAGAATCGCGCTCGCGCACGTCACCGTACGCGTACGGTAAGCGCACCGTAAGCGCACCGTAAGCTGGCTCAGATATATATATTGATTTAAAGGCTATTTTCTCAGAATCTACTGAACAGATTTACACCAAACCTACAAAAGGCACTTCCTTGACCTGTTGACTACCGCTCTGCCAAATTTCAAGGAACTCTGTTCAGCCGTTCGGGCTGTAGCTGTGTCTAAAGGTCCTATGGAAAAATGCATGGGAAAAACGCGTTTTGGGACCCCCCTTTTATCTCAGCCCCCGCTTGACGAATCCCCCCGAGACTTTCAGGGTAGGAGCGGAGCGCGGCGCCCCACCTAGTTTGAAAATTTTGCGAGGATTCGTCGACCAGCGCCAAAGTTATTCAAAATAGAATGTTGCGGTTTTCCTATAGTAAGAGGGTCCTAACTATAACTACCTACTGGCGACCGCCAGTAGGTAATATATATATATATATATATATATATATATATATATATCCTACTGGTTGTCGCCAGTAGGTAGCTATAGTAGGGACCTAGTTTCCATAGTAAAAGCGTTTTTTGTTTTCCTAATAACGTTGGCGCTAACTCTAGCCAGGACATAACCAAGGGACGGGCGGGTACATTCGTCAAACCAGAATATCTGTTGGTATGAAGAAGGAGAGACGAGTAGTGTCTCCAGGGAACGAACCTGTATCTACTGACTTAATACAGCCCTGAAGAGCGATGGGTTCACTGCCCGCTTGACGAAGCACGCGTCGCCTGGTTGTTTCTTTGATGTCAGCCTTCCCGAAAGGAAGGTCCAATACATTTTGTTTTGAAAGAAACCACTCAATTGTCTACCTTGTCTCATTCGCTACGAATGATGAGGCTGAGTAGGGTGTTGTACTACATCTAATCCCAATACTGGAAGATGGGCTTTTAATGGGTTAGTCCCTTTCCCAGACTTTAATTTCCATTTTTTCGGTAGAATCGAGTCACAAGAAACAGTAAAACAAAGTGTAAACTGAAGAAAAGGGGGCAGGGTAGAAACACCCTGACCCTCAAGGGCTGCTTAGGGGGTTCCACAAGGACCCCCAGGGACAAAAATATATATATTTTTTAAAAACAGCAGAAGTCACGTTGGGGTCGCGACCCCTGCCGAGAAAATAAAAAAAGTAACATGGACTTTCGTTTTGAAAAAGCCCCCAGGTGGGACTGTTAATATTTAAATTCAGGGGTCCGCTGCGGATCCCCGGGACCCAGGGACCACCATTTACCCAAGGCAATGAAAAGGAGGGAAGGGGGCCGCGCGGCCCCCCTCTAGGAGCCCTCGATGGCCCTGGGGACCGCCACCGCTCAGGGCCGGCTCAAACAGTGTCCTGGGGTGCCCACCCCAGAACACTGCTGTTTGCAATGACAGGGCGGGAGCCGTGGGGCTCCCAGTCTGTCATTGCAAACTCCTACATTGCTTCATGGAAGCGAGAGCAGGGAAACCTGCTCTTGCTTCTTGAAGCAAAGCAGGATTGCTTTTCCACAAGGAGAGCCAGCAGCAGCTCCCCTTGTGGAAATGCAATGCCAGCACCCGCAGGAGGTGGGGAGCCGGCATTGGGGCTCCCCCCACGGTCCCCAACTGTGAGGCTATGCCCTGGGGGATAGGGTCTCTGGGGCCAAAAATGGCCTGGGACGGGGCCACACGTTTCCGCTTCCCTTTTAAAAAAAAATTACAAATTGACATGTCCCGGGGTATGAGGTCCCAGGGGTGAATATAAACTAATAATAGTAGATGGGGGGTTTTTCGACAAAGCTTGGAGTCTCAACTCTTATGCGGCGCTCAGCGCGGCCCCCTGGTGTAAACGCGAGGAGTGCACGGTGCTCAGCAAGGCCCCCTGGTGTGAACACAAAGGGTGCGCGGCTCCCTAGTGTAAACGTGAGGGGTACACGGCTCCCAGCACGGCCCCCTAGTGTGAACACGAGGGGTGCGCAGCCCCCTAGTGTGAACACGAGGGGTGCGTGGCTTTGTTAGTCGTGCCTGGTGCACGATTCCAAGTAAAAAAAATACTATTTTTTCATATAAACCTAGGTTATATGTTGGGTGGCTCTAAAATGAGCCCTTGTTTTATTGGGAGATTACTGTAGCTACATATAAGTGCGGATGCAGAGCTTCAGGTTGTTGAGAAACACTCTGTTGCCTTCATCAGTGAAGTGTTCTCCATCACTTCTGTAGATGCCATCCATATTGAAACGAAGATTGTTGTTATAGATGGAGCCCATTCTATGGTCTCTGAGGTAAGCAGAAACAGCTTTATTTTTTTTTTCTAGCTTTCTCAATCTGAGGATAAAATTGATTGGACCACTTCCATTTCTGTTTTTGGCATATGTTAGAGTATACAAAGACAGTTTGGGGGAAAAGCAACATCAATTCTGCAAAGGTGTCCTTTATTAGCATTTCCAGACGTGAAAGTGCCTAGGTCATTGCCACCACAGTGCACAATCATGAGGTCAGGGGCTTGGAGATGCAAAAAGGTTTTAACCAAAGGCATCAATTGGTGCCACTGTAATCCTCTCTGTCCAATCATTTAATGTCTACATTTCTACAAATTCTTCATGCACTCTCCTTGCAGTATTCTAATCATCCAGTCAGTACCTATGTAGTCATTCAATGACCCAGGCACTAACTCATGCTCTTCTACAATCCCTTGAACGCTACCTATACAGTTTGGTCATTTCCCTGTTACTACTTATGCAATCCTCCAATTACGCAGCCAGTCTCATGTTCTTATCTAATCACTGCGCCAAAACCCAGGCACTTCTAAATTCACCATGCACTCTCCTTGCAGTACTCTAATCACCCAGTCACTACCGATGCATGACCCAGGCACTAACTCATGCACTTCTACAATCCCTTGAGCACTACCTATACAGTTTAGTAATCTGCCTGTTAGTACCTACGCATTCCTCCAATCACCCAGCCAGTCTTATGTTGTTACCTAATCACTGCGCCAAAACCCAATCACTTATTAATTCACCATGCACTCTCCTTAAAGCACTCTAATCATCCAGTCACTACCCATATACTCATGCAATGACCCAGGCACTAACTCATGCTCTGCCACAATCCCCTGTCCACTACCCATGCAATCCTCTAAACACCTAAACACTACTCATTCACTCCTCCACTTATCCAGGTAGTACCTGTACAGTGCAGCAAACGCAATGTGATTTCAAAGCAAAGAATGTAATTGTTTTTTTGTAGAAAGTGTTTGTGTAGTAATAGAACAGTATATTTTGTATATAGTTATATTAATAATATATATTTTTTCTTTTTTTCAGATATTCTTCATCATCATTAAAAAAGACTTCCCATGACCATGAAAACAGAAAGGAGGAAACAACAACAAAAAGAATATAATTTAAAGAAAAGACGATAGCAAAAATTAGATGAACTACAACATGTGGGGAAAAAGAAAAACATCTTGCGGTAAGAGAACAAAATAATTTATTAAAAGACTTTCAAGGACTAGAAACAGTTTGCCCAATGTAGAAAGTAGAAAGAATACCTCAACAACAAAGAAGAATGAAATGAAAAAAGGACACATTGATAGCAAATCATGTTTTCAAAAAACAATCTATGATAAAAGGAGAAAGAATCAATTTGATGAAATACGGAAAACAATGTTTCACAATAGAGTAGTACTTAATTTATTAAAAGATGGCAAGAAATATAGAAAAAGATCAGCATTTTATAAAAAGAAGAAACAGATTGAAACTATTGTTGAAAAGGCTTTTGAATTAAAAAGGAAATTATTCATTTTAGTTTTAAACAGAATTCGATCATTAGATAAGCCAATACGTTTTATGAAGGCCAAAAGTAAAAAGAAGAGACTAATTGACAGAACTAACTTTTGTGATTTTTTTGGGGTGAATGGAAGCTCTCTTCAAGTTCAGAGCCTTTTTTAATGAAGAGAGCTATTTTCAAACCAATACATTAGTTCACGCTGTTGATACCAGTGGTCGTGCTTATGAAGTGAAGAACGGTTGTCCAATCGAAAAAGATAAGATGGTACCTAGAAATGTAGAAGAAATGATAGCTGATGAAGTTCTAGGGAGATGTACTAAAGCCCCAGTGTATACTTGGAATTGTTGTAGTATTTGTATACAACAGGAGTCTATCGATATTTTACGAAATTTCTTACGAGAGTATAATAAAAACAGTGTTAAACAAAAGATTAAGATGCTGCAAGGACTAGATCCTTGCTAAGTGAGAAAAAATACTGGTTTGCAAGGTCATTTTCTGGCTTGTGTTTCTAGAGAAGTGTATCACAGTGTTTTTCACCATTTCAGAATGTTAGCAGTACATCACTCTCAAATGCGGAAGTTAGTCAGAAGATTGTACTATGCAAAAAGTCCAGCAATAATTTTAAGTGATTTAAATAGTGCTCTTTTACATGGGTCAGTATCAGATGTAAAAAAAGTTTGTGATGAAATAGAGTTTTGTTACTTTGGTCCTGAACAAAAGTATAGAGAGAGTGAGACATTGATAGAAGTAGGAGTAGAAGAAGACGTGCAAGATAGTAGTACTGAGAAGTTTGAAGAAGAAATTACAAAGTTTAGGGTAATTTGTTGTGAAAGACCAAATTATGTTTGTATTTGTTGTCGACGAAATCACTATAAAAATCAAACTAGGAATGTTGATCTGTATTTAAAAAGTGAAAAAGAAAACAATGATAAGTGGGAGGAATTTGCAACGTATTTGTCCATAGAAGATTGCTTTAATTTGGGTAGTGATCAATGTATTTATAAATATTGCTATACTAAATTAGAGGATAACAAAATGCCAGCTAGAGCTGTACATAATAACCTAGAGTTGGTAGGTATTCCTCCAGAGCTGGTTACTTAAATACTTATGAGTCTATTCTGATTCAATCTGTGCACCCATTTCAGGCTATTGTTCATATGGAGCCTAAAACAGGTAAATTGCCTCCCACAGATTTACAGAGGAATTAAAGGGAAGAGTTGTGTATTTCCTTTAGATTTAAAGAAACATATTGAAACTATTGGTGTAGAGAAAGAGGAAACTGAACCTGTAGTTATTCTAGTTAATGGTGTTCCTACGCAGAGTCGGAAAATATGGCAAGAATTAGTAGATGTGAGCAAAGTGCAAAAGGCTACATTATATCTCACAAAAAACAATGATTACTACAAAAATGTGTATGTGGAAGAAGAAGAAATAGTTTTAGGAGATGATAGCAAAATTTCAAGAGGCCAAATTGAAAAAGTGGACATGTCCAAAAGTGAAGAAATGTTATGAACATTATATTGTACATCCTTTACATTCCAAAGAAGTGACGGGAAATACTAATGAATTATTCCAAATGAAGAAAGCGAAGGGGACTCCCATGAGTGTTTGGGAAAAAAGTTTGGAAGCTTGTTGTTTTCCACAGCTCTTCCCCACTGGAAAAGGTGGACGATATGACGAACGACCAGTACAGATTACCGCATCAGAATATCGGACAACAAGATTGTACTCAGAAGAGCCAAGATTTCGACAATGTATCCCATATATATTTAATCTTTTGTTTGAAAGTGGCTTGTCTGGACTTTCATATGCAGTCAACCACATATTAACACCAGGAGTTCATTTTCAAAGTGTTTCTGCAAAGGAACTCATGGACAAAGTACATCAAAGAGATGATCATTTAGAATCTCAATTGATTAATTTGATGGCGTGTCAAGGTGGTACTAATGAGTATTGGTATTGTCGTCATGGAGAACTTAAATGCATGTTAAGGAACTTAGAAACTCCTATGTGGTTTGTTACGCTAAGCTATGCTGAATACGCATGAGACGTTTTACTTGAATTTCTTCAAAAAGCAAATTCAAATATTAAAAACATTGAATTCAAGACACCTGAAGAACTGTGTTCCTTGGATCCTTTAAATGTGTGCAGATATTTTGATTTCTCTTAGAGAAAGGAGTATCAAGCTGGAGGTGCTCCTCATATACATATGCTTTTATGGATCAAGGATGCACCCAAATTTGGAACTGATTCGGATGGGACTGTTTTATCTTTTATTGAAGTCTATGTTACATATGCTGTACCAAAAACAAGAGAAGAAAACAGCTTAAGACAACAAGTTCTACGGTTTCAAACTCATCGATGTGGCAAATACTGTAGACGGAAATACAAGTCGAAGGAAAAGTTTTATACCAAATGTCGTTTTGGATTTCCACATCCAGTAAGATCGAAAGGAAGAGTCAACAGTTTCATGTCAGCAGTGAGGCATACTATCACTAGAAAATCTCCAAAAAACAATTACAATTTAAAATGAAGTGAACAATCAAAGTATATTAATGATTATAATCCAGTTATTTTGTCGATGTGGAACGCTAATATGGATATCCAGTATGAAGCGGATAATTACATTGCTGTTGCTCGGTATGTAACATCATACATAACAAAATCTGAAAAGATGAAGTTGAAAGAAATGTGGGAAGAAATTTCCCACGAGAAGACTCTTAGTAAGAAATTGTACAGCTTTAGTTTGAAGATGCTGTCCCATCAAAAGATTGGATCCTACGAATGCTAGGATCGGTTGTCCTCTTCAAGTTTATATTCAAAGTAAAGAGGAATCATTTGGGTTATTCTAGGTTTTGCTGCAACACGAAATCGAGTACTTAAATCTACACAAGAAATCAAATATTTAGCATTAAATGAACTGGAAAGCACAGATATTGTTAAAACAAACATGTTGGATACATACTATCCAAATAGAAGTCCCCATCTTGAAAACATATGTCTCTATGAAGTGCTGCAATATTACAGTTTTAAGAGAAATATTACAGAGAACATAAATGAAGAAAAATATGCAGTGATTGGTTCAGAAGGATGTTTGGTGAAACATAGTAAATGAAATCTGATTAATCACAGGAAACTGAGTTGTGATACGCCTGATAAAAGGGAATTTTACTATTTAGCACTTCTGCAACTCTTCAAGCCTTGGCGTACTGAAATGGAATTACTTGGAGATTTTCAGTGCTATGAAGATTCTTTTAATGAATGTAAAGATAGCATTGAATGCACAGTTTTTCAAATTTATCTCCAAATGTTAAACAAATAAATTGAACAGGAAGCTAGTATTGCAGTTGAGATTGCTAGAGACAATTTTTAAGATAGTCAAAGTTCTGCTCCACTCAGTCAAGATCCAATAGGAGAACCAATTCTTGAAAATGAAGCAGCAATTGCTATGAGTGAAGTAGAAACGGCAATGCATCAAGCTCAACGGGATATTATGGAGTTGGGAAACTTAGAAGAGTAACTAAAAATTGAACAGAAAGAAATATATCAGCAAGTTACACAACAGATCGACCATGGTTTACTTCATGAAAATAAAGAATGCAACTGTACATCATTTAAACATATCAGAATGAATATCAGTGGTCAAGCTGGTACAGGAAAAAGTTTCTTAATTAAAGTTTTAACCAGTTATTTACAGAAAACCACTGAATCTAATGTATCTTGTGTTGTAACCGCGCCACTGGGTTAGCAGCACACAACATTAAAGGAATTACATTACATTGCTTACTAATGCTACCTGTTGAACATGAAAACAAGTTGGAATATCACAAGCTTTCTGGAGAAGCTTGTTTAGAAGTTTCAAGAGTACTAAAGAAAATGAAACTTCTGATTATTGATGAGGTGAGCATGGTCTCAAACTTAATGCTTGCCTTTGTGCATTTAAGAATGCAGCAAATTTTAAAAACAGAATACGATGTATTATTTAGAGGAAAACGTGATAGTTTTTGGCGATCTACTGCAACTTACTCATGTAAAAGGGCAACCAGTTTTTAAAACACTTGTGCATGAAGACACCAGAAAATCTTTGGGAAGTATTGGAAATGTGAACATTTGGTCATATTTTGAATGCAAAGAACTTATTAAAAATATGCGACAGGCAAGTGATGAAGATTATGGAAGCATTCTTCACGATATAAGAATTGGTGTATTGACAGATCGTGGCAAAGAAGCTTTGCAAAGTCGACTACTTACAAACTTGTTTACAAATGAAAATGTTGCTCCGGAAATAATATACAAAGAAATTGTAGAAAAGTAATATATAATCTGCTTAATGCCAACACTGCAATACTGTTCTACATTCAATGAAGAACTTTTGAAGCTGGAAAAACAACAAATAATAACAAGCATTTGCAATGCAATCGGTCTCGCATTTGCAAGAGTTAGAGCTATTGTATTTGTAAATGACAATGTCTTTTACCAAAGTGTCTTGGTTTGGATGTATGTGGTTTGGAGTGGAATTATGTGGGTTGAATTGGAATTCTTAGTTGTGGAATTGGGTGGTGTGTAGTGTATTTGTATGGGGGAATTGTGTGGCATTGTGAATAGATAGGAGTGAGAGCTACACAGAATAGATAGGAAGATAGAGAGGGATAGGTAGTTTGTGCACGAAGTGGTGAATGAACTCCAGACAGAGGAATAGAAAGATTGGGTGAGAAAGAGAGAAAGAAGGGGTGGACAGGCCGTAGACACATAAACACTTAAGTTCAGGCTAGTACTTAAAACCTATAGTGAGACTGAATAACAGCTAAAGGCCTGCTTAATTACTTCTCATCTACACGTGGGGAGCGAGTGTGTGGCAAAATGACATTTTGCTTGCGGCACTCAGGCACTAAAATTCCGGTGAACTGCTAAGCTGACCATATTGATTCATGGTATTGTGCAAAGGGGTGGACAGTTATGGCAGTTTAACACCCAGTTTGCATTATACCAAGCATCAGCCATTCAACATGCCACCATTAGGAGCAAAAGAAATGAGATTGCATTTTCTAAAATGCAAATGCCACAGCAGCTGGGGAGACAGTTGATGTTTGCGCTACGAGGGTAAATAGGTTGGGTTGTAGCAGGCTTCATTATCTAAACTTTTCCATCTACAGAACGTGAACAGAAAGGTGATGCACAGATGAAAGTCTACCCACAAAACTGCTCAAAAACACAGTTTCTGAATCGCTGTTTACATATAATGACATATAAGCAAAAAAAATATCTGGAAGAATGGCATTTTCCCTGGAAAGTTTCTGCATTTAGCATGTGATCATGAACTCAAAAAATACGCCCATCCTTAATTGCGCAAAGTCATGAAAGAGACACTATAGAGGTGATTTGTGTAAAAGACAACAAAGAAGTGCAGTGCAAGCCTCGTTTTGGATAATAATCTGGACTATCTAGACAGTGTGGCCCTTGAAATATCGTTATGGCCGCAAGCTTTGGTTGGTCTGTCTTTCTTTAGTTATGGCAGGAGTACGACCTAAATGTGTGCAAAGACAACAAAGAAGTGTGGTGCAAGCCTCGTTTTGGATAATATTCTGGGCAAACATTCAGACTGTTGTCCCCCTTGAATTATCGTTATGGTAAAATGGTTGCAAGCTTTGGCTAGCCTGTCTCTCTTTGGTTCCTGTAGGCGGACGACCATAAACCTCTTTCAGGCTGTTGTAGCTGATACATTTACAGTGGAACAGAGGGGAGCAAGGGGTAGGTAGTTTATTGCAGTTATTTTGAATAACGTAATTGGGAAGCTTTCTTTTGCTACTGATTGTCAACCCCACAGAGGAGATAAGCATTTGAGGCACACGCAGGGCAGCAGTGCAACAAAGCATACCGTGCCGTAGTGCCTGCGACGGACAGTGTCACGAGGCCCCTGCAGCACCTCCCTGACACCTTCCATGGTGAAATACACAATTACAAAACAATTTGTTCGCAAGAGGAAAACACGATCCGTTTTGTACAGAAAAGAAAGCCCTTTCATCCGAGGAGTTGCAAAAACATCAAACAGCTTCAATAAATTCATAAACACTACACATTAAAAAACAATGGTCCGTTCGCAACGGAACAACTCCTTTTTTTCCCAAACCGAAAATAAAAGGAGTTTCAGCCATGGAACTTAAACCAAATTGGAAAATAAAGCACGTTCATCCAAGGAGCTGCTAACACATCCTGCAGCTTACACAAAAACACTACAAATGAAAAGTCGAAATGTGCAAGGCTTAATCCAGCAGCAGCAGTCCGGGATAGCAACTGCAGCGGTATTTATTCTGCAGCAGTAAGGGCTTTGCTTGCAACACGATGTAAAATAATTGGCGAAAATAAATAATACGTTAATAACACCCTTGGCGAATCATTTTATTTTTTTAAATGAACACTAAAGTAGGTTCAGCTAGGCCACGGAGGAGGCGGGGTTGAAAAACCAAAGTCATTTATATCCGGCCCAGTGCATTGGCCTTCCATGGGAAGTGGTGGTGGAGGGAGAGCACCACACAGGCTGCCGTATTTAAAGATAAAAATTGGCATGCAGTGGGAGATGGTGATGGGGAGGTCACAGCATGGATTGCCATAATTAAAGATGAAAAGTGGAGTGCCACGGGAGGTGGTGTCAGAGGGAGGGCAGCGCACAGGACGCATTAGGTAAACAAACAGTGGCGTGCCCCGAGGAAAATTAAATTCTCAGATTAAAAGCGGGTATTTTGTAAATATTTCTCTGGGTGTTTATATGACTTCTGTTTTGCGACACTGGAACAAGTCTTACCTTTCCTCTGCCTTTGGGCTTGAAGAAGACGCTATAAGCTGCATACAGGAAGAAGAGGCAGTACACAAAGGGACGGAGCAGACGCGTTTGCGGGTCAGTCTCATCACTATTGCTCCCATTGGCTGGGCAGCGAGAGCGCGACGGTGCTTGGGCTAGGGAGAAGAACCGGCAGTCCGGGATAGCAACCGCAACGGTATTTATTCTGCGGCAGTAAGGGGTTTGCTTGCAACGCGATGTATAATAATTGGCGAAAATAAATAATACGTAAATAACACCCTTGGCATGTCATTTTATTTTTTTAAATGAACATTAATGCAGGCTCGGCTAGGCCACGGAGGAGGAGGGGTTGAAGAACCAAAGTTATTTATAGCCAGCCCAGTGCAGTCGGTCTACTGTTAGCACAGCATCTGTAGGTGAGCATCTATTGATGTAGTCCCTACATCAATAGATAACGCCGAGCAGCGGTACAAAACTGTAGTTGGTCGGTGCTGCTTCCTGCAAGAGGGAAGCAAAACGGAAGTGACACCACGACTCGCAAGCCAACCAAAAGCCTGCTCGCAAAATAAATGCAAGAGTTAACAAATAGCAAGTGGCAGGAGAAACTACCGGCAAGTTTCTCAACATACAAATTACTTGATGCCTCGTAGAGGCAGCGCATGCGCTGCCCAATGCGAGACCTAAAAATGGAAGCCATTGATAAAAATAGAGCACAAAGGAATTACTACTATTTTGACAGAAAAATTAAAAACAAAATTGGATTCATGTGGAAAAATCTATATCTAAGACTGCTGGTTTAGAAAATAATTTATATGTATGTGAAAACTGTCGGGTAATTTTACGGCGTAATTTGGATGTGGAAAAAGGTTTAGTGAATGGAGCAACGGGAAAAGTTGTTGATTTTGTTAATTATCAAAATAGAGATGCAATAGAATTGTTGAAGATCAAATTTAATCAGATTGAAGAAGTAAAACAGATTGCACATTGTTCTGTTCGTTTTTTGCTTGTTAAAGATTTGTATGTTCGTAGAAAACAGTTTCCTCGTTCTTTAGCATATGCGGTGACCATTCATAAATCTCAAGGTTTAAGTGTAGACAGTGCTTTGGTAAACACTGAAAGTACTGTGTTTAAAGAGGGAATGGCATATGTTGGATTGTCCCGAGTCAGAAGTTTATCTGGATTGTATTTGATTGATTTTGATGAGAGAAAGATTAGTGCAGATGCAAATTGTGTAAGAGAGTGTAATCGGTTAAGAAGATTGTATGCTCCGAACTTAGGGGAATATCCTGTATATGAAAAGCGTGTAGCAGTTCGAATACGAACATATGAGAAACTCTGTAGTGAGGTTGGAAAGAAGAAAAAAAATCAAGAGAATGTTCATAGTTCATGTATGAACTGCTATGCTAATGTAGTTGGGAATGTCATATTATTTCTATAAAATCTCCTACAACAAATTATGGAGAATCGAGAAAAAAGGTTTTGTTCCTTGTTGCTTTCTATTTTTTTAAATTGAGTACTGATAAAACTAAAATTCAAAGTGTTTCTGGCATTCGGAATCTTCTGGATATATGTTCTGGTTCTTCACAATTTGCACAGAATGTACAGCAAGATGCTCAAGAATTTCTTATGTTTATGCTTGCAGTATTGGAAGATGAAGGAATACAAATTGAAAATCTGTTCCGAGTTCATTACAGATGGGAACATGAATGTGAAAATTGTAGATTTACTTCTAGCGCTAACATAGACACTGAAAGATTCATATATTTGACAATACCAGATTGTAAAACAGTGTCTTTTAACAAATTAGTTAAATCAGCTAATCAAAATATGGAGTGTAATCACTGCAAGTCAGAAATGTTATCAACATTATTTATAGAAAGATTTGGACAAGATATCATTTTAATGATACACCATTGTACAACAGATGGAAGAAAATTGGCAACTTTAATTACAAATTTTGTAGCAAGTCAACTATCAATATTAGGAAAAACTTTCAAAGCAGTAGCAATTATATTCCACAATGGACCTTCTACAACATCTGGACACTACACTGTCTATTTAAAGTGCAATAAAGGATGGACACATTGTAATGATGCCCATTTGCTTTTCAAATATCTGTTACCTAATGAATTACCAAATTCATAAATAATATTTTTGATGCCAAAGTTCTGAGAACATCATTTGGCCTATTGGGAAGATGTCATTATCAATTATTGAGATTATTACAAAGGATTTCAGAAACATCATTTGGCCTATTGGAAAGATGTTAATATGAATTAAGAAGTTTATTTTTGGTATTCTCACTGCAAACGGTTTAAAAAACAACATTTAAACTATAGGGAAAATATAAAGAATTGCTGATTCAATTATCTTTTACTGTTCTTTGATATTTTATTTAGAAAATTGTGTTAGAAAGAAGCATTTCATATATTTGATCTTTGTATTATATGCAATATTATTGAGGATGTTTATTTTAGGAAAACTGAACACATAGTTGAGTTTGTTGTAAATATTTTGAACACAGATCTGGTTTTTTTTTAACAATCTTATTGATTGTATTTTTTTGTCCGCTGTTACATGATGAGCAACATTGAAATCACTGTCTATGGTGAAATTCAATAGATTCTGAGAACAGCAAAAAAGGCATACTGAATATGTTATGTAATGGTAAAATTATGTTGTGTACTTTAAACTATAATATTATATGTTATAACTCTATTTTTTCTTCTCTTTTACAGACCAAAATTCTAAAGTTTGAAAGTATTTAAAATGTAGATTATAAAAAAGAACTGCAAAAATTGTTTCAAAGACTTTCATATCTACTATCAAAAAGGTAAGATTAAGTAACCCAAACACTATCCATGCAGTACTACATTCACCTCTGCACTATCCATACAGTCCTCTAATCACCTAGACACTGCTAATTCACACCTTAAATTCCCCAGGTAATACCCATGCAGTCAAGCAACCACCGTGTCACTCCCCGTACACTCCTTCAGTCACCCAGCCACTACCATGTACTAATCCAAACAATCCGCCAATACCCAAGCACGTATAAATTCACCACACACTCTCCTTGCGGTACTCTAATCATCCACTCAGTACCCATATAATTATGCAATGACCCAGTCACAAACACATGCACTGCTGCAATCCCCTATACACTACCCATGTAGTCCTCTAACCACTTACACACTTCTCATTCACTCCTTCAATTCCCCTGGTAGTACCCATGCACTCCAGCAATCACCCTGTAACTCCCTGTGCACTCCTCCAGTCACCCAGCCACAACCATGTACTAATCCAAACCCTCCGCCAATCCCAAGAAACTAATAAATTCACCACGCACTCTCCTTGAGGTACTCTAATCATCCACTCAGTACCCATGTACTTATGCAATGACCCAGTCACAAACACATGCACTGCTGCAATCCCCTATGCACTACTCATGCAGTGCTGTAACCACTTACATACTTCACATTCGCTCCTTCAATTACCCTTGTGGTAGTACCCATGCAGTCCAGCAATCACCCTGTCACTCCCTGTGCACTCCTCCAGTCACCCAGCCACTACCATGTACTAATACACTCTGCCAATACCCAAGCACTTATAAATTCACCACACACTCTCTTTGCAGTACTCTAATCATCCACTCAGTAACCATGCACTCATGCAATGACCCAGTCACAAACACATGCACTGCTGCAATCCCCTAGGCACTACCCATGCAGTCCTCTAACTACTTACACACTTCTTATTCGCTCCTTCAGTTCCCCTGGTAGTACCCATGTACTCCAACAATCACCCTGTCACTCCCCATGCACTCCTCCAGTCACCCAGCCACTACCATGTACTAATCCAAACACTCCGCCAATACCCAAGGAACTAATAAATTCACCACGCACTCTCCTTGCGGTACTCTCATCATCCACTCAGTGCCCATGTTCTCATGCAATGACCGAGTCTCAAACACATGCACTGCTGCAATCCCCTATGCACTACTCATGCAGTGATCTAACCACTTACACACTTCTCATTCGCTCCTTCAATTCCCCTGGTAGTGCCCATGTAGTCTAGCAATCACCCTGTCACTCCCCGTGCACTCCTCCAGTCACCCAGCCACTACCATGTACTAATCCAAATACTCCGCCAATACCCAAGGAACTAATAAATTCACCACACACTCTCCTTGCAGTACTCTAATCATCCACTCAGTACCCTGGCACTCATGCAATGACCCAGTCACAAACACATGCACTGTTGCAATCCCCTATGCACTACCCATGCAGTCTTCTAACCCCTTACATGTTTCTCATTCGCTCCTCCAATTCCCCAGGTAGTACCCATGTAGTCCAGCAATCACCCTGTCAGTCCCCATGTACTCCTCCAGTCACTCAGCCACTACCATATACTAATCCAATCACTCCGTCAAAACCCAAGCACTTCTAAAATCACCATATACGCTCTTTGCAACACTGTAATCATCCAGTCAGTACCCATGTACTCATACAGTGACCCAGGCACTAACACATGCACTGCTACAATCTCTTGAGCACTACTTATGAACTGCTGCCATAGCCCTGTCACTACCCATGCGTTCCTCCTTTCACCTAGCCAATACCATGTAGTAATCCAATCACTCCGACAATACCCAAGCACTTGTAAATGCACCATGCACTATGCTTACAGTACTCTAATCATCCAAGTAGTAACCATGTACTCATGCAATGGCCCAGGCACTAATACATGCACTGCTACAATCCCCAGAGCACTACTCTTGCAGTCCAGCCATCGCCCTGTCACTACCCATGCACTCTTCCAATCACCCATCCCGCATCATGTACTTATCCAATCACTCCTCCAATACCCAAGCACTTATGAATTCAGGATGCACTCTCTTTGCAGTACTCTAATCATCCAGTCAGTACCCATGTACTCACTACAATGGCCCAGGCACTAACATATGTACTGCTACAATCCACTGTGCACTATTCATGCAGACCTCTAACCAGCTACACACTATTGATTCACTCATCCAATTACCCAATGTTGGAAAACCACAATCCCACTCTGAAAGGGTGGTGGTGGTCTTCCGGACACACTGTGGTAGCTTGGCTCGAGTGGTCAGGAATCAGGCTCCGTGCTAAGCATACGACATACCCAAACAATAACCATGCGTGCATCCGTTCCAAAAACGACTCTACACCGTAAAAATTATGAAAATATCTTTCTTTATCTTCTTTTTCTCTTAGTTGCTGATTGGATAAAATAAATAACAATCACAATATACAAACTTTTAGAAAGTGCAGGTCAAATAAATACTGGATTAATGATTCAATAAATAGGGGTGATCATAAATAATGAAGACATAAATATAAGTGCAATACATACAGGCGATTAAATATTCTGAGGCAATAAATACTGTAAACCAATAAATATTGTGCATCAATAAATACTGTGGACCAATAAATACAGTGGAACAATAAATAGGTTAAATACAATAAATACAGTGCCCCTAATAAATACTTAAAAGCGGACAGTGACACTCATGGAATCAGATCACTTTTGAATTCCTAAGGGCTGATTTGGCCCAGGCACAGCTTGTGGGGATGTGGAAGGCTTGAGGGTGTCTACTCCCTGGCTTGGGCAAGGCTGAGGCCTAAACTGAGGTAGATCAAGGGGGGAATACCAGAGACCTGGCTCTCTCTCTCCACACAACCTCTCTAGATTAGTCCCAGCTCACCCCTGGCACAGTCAGGTTGGTTCCAGCACCTCCCTAGCCCCTTAGAGCAGTCTCTCAGGTCTCCACAGGGCCTTAGGCGCCCTCTACTCCACTTACTGCCCTTTTTCTGATGCTCCGACGCCGCTGGAGTCGTGTCGACGCCGTGAGGCGGTTCCAGATCGACGTCGGCGGCCTCGGCACAATGTCAGTTCTTTGACGACGCCGGCAGGCGGCTCCGGTCTCGATGTCAGCGGCCTCGGTTCGATCTTGACCTCCGATTCGATGGCGTCGGGCAGTCTTTACTCGATGTCGACTTCGGGCGGCTCCGGTCCGATGGCGACCTCGGATTCGATGACGTCGGCCGGTCTTGCCTCGCTGTCGATTTCCGGCGGCTCCGGAGTGCGATCCTCACTCCCGACCTCCGGTGCTCCTCTCCTTAGGTTTCCGGCGACTCCGGAGTGCGACCTCCACTCCCGACCTCCGGCACGATTCTCACAGGTTCCGGCGACTCCGGAGTGCGATCCTCACTCCCGACCTCCGTTACACTTCACCTCGGTCTCCGACGACTCCGGAGGGTGGACTTCACTCCTCCGATGACGCCGCTCACTCGACCTCGGGTGACTTCCTCCTCGACCTCTGGTATTCCTCACGACCTCTGACGGCGCCCTCTCTCGACCTCTGGCGGATCCGGGTACGACGTCTGCTTTTCCAGTCAGCGCCGCTTCTCCACCTTGGGCTCCAGGTCTTAGGCTACTCGACGTCGGACTTCAGGGAAACCAGTTTCCAGGTCAGGATCTTGCTGTTCTCTGTTTCTAAGGCCTGTTCCTGCTGTCCAGGTCCTTAGGATGGTTTTTCTGACTTCTTCCCACACAGGGCTCCAGGCTGGGCTCAGTCAGTAGGGACTAGTATCAAGGGTGGGTTTATGGACCCCACTCCAGGCACAAGTTTCCACCCCTGCTGCTTCACTCCTTCCTCCTTCAAGTTTTTGCTGCTCACTCTTCACCAGTCAGGTGCCAACTGCCAGCTCCAACTGCCAACTCTCTGTCTTAGCTTCCCAACATTCTAAACCGCCTCCAACTGTCACAGGGTTCTGGAATGTTCTGGAAGGTGCTAGCAGGTTCCAGTGGATGCTGGTGATGTCACAGGTGGCCACCATTTTGTGCTCCAGGCCCTCAGACAGAAGTTTCAGGGGTAGCTAAAATGGCTCCCTGAATCTGCATCAATACTACAAAAACGAAAAAAAATGAGGGAAAAAGGGCCAAGTCCTACACCCAAGTACTACCCATGCCGTCAATAAATCCCCCTGTCACTTCCCATGCACTCCTCCAGTCACCCAGCCACTACCATGTACTAATCCAAACACTCTGCCAATACCCAAGCACTCATAAATTCACCATGCACTCTCCTTGCAGTACTCTAATAATCCAGTGACTACCCATGTACTCATGCAATGATCCAGGCACTAACACATGCACTGCTACAATCACTGTGTACTACCCATGCAGTCCTCAAACCACCTACACACTTCTCATTCGCTCCTTCAATTCCCCGGGTAGTCCCCATGCAGTCCAGCAATCACCCTGTCACTCCCTGTGCACTCCTCCAGTCACCCAGCCACTACCATGTACTAATCCAAACACTCTGCCAATACTCAAGCACTTATAAATTCACTCCGGCACTCTCCTTGCAGTATTCTAATCTTTCAGTCAGTAGCTATGTACTCCTGCAATGATCCAGGCACTAACTGATCACTGTTACCATCCCCTATGCACTACCCATACAGTCCTGTAACCACTTACACACTTCTCATTTGCTCTTTCTATCCCCCAGTTAGTATCCATGCAGTCCCACAATCACACTGTCACTCCCTGTGCACTCCTCCTGTCACCCAGCCACTACCATGTACTAATCATCATTACGTCTATTAAATCCGGATCGGCTCTGGACCCGTGTCCTTCTTCAGTCCTCTCTATGGTGATGGACACAACTGCTCCGGTCATCACTCATATTTGCAATATAATATTGAGTTCTGGGACTTATCCAGATTCCTTAAAAAACACACTGGTTAAACCTCTGCTGAAGAAACCTAGTCTGGATAAGGAGGAACTCAAGAATTATAGACCCATAGCAAGCCTCCCTTTCCTAGCTAAAGTGGCGGAAAAAGCCATGAACCAGCAGCTATCAGAGCATATAGAGAAACATCAGCTACTGGACGACACACAGTTTGGCTTCCGTAAGTATCATGGTACGGAAACCGCCCTCATCAAGGCAGCAGACGACATCAGAATTATCCGGGACCAAGGAGGGACAGCATTACTGGTATTGTTAGATCTCTCTGCAGCTTTCGACACGGTCGACCACAAGATCTTGGTGGACCGTGTCGGAAGGATGGGCATTCACCACACTGCGAGAGACCTGCTCTCTTCCTTCCTGGCCGATAGAACGCAGGTGGTCACACTGGGGCCATATCAATCAGCTGTCACTTCCGTGTGGGGTTCCTCAAGGCTCCTCCCTTAGTCCGACACTATTTAACATCTATGTGTCGGACCTTGCATGTGTAATCAAAGCATACGGGATGAGCCTAACCTCATATGCTGATGACACGCAACTGGTGTTGGCCCTTAAAGGTGACGGGCTGGAAGTGGCAGAGCGCTTCCAAAATGGAATGAGGGCGATTGGCGAGTGGATGTCAGGCAACTGCCTGAAGCTTAACTCCGATAAAACGGAGGTGGTCATCTTTGGATCCCTCTCTCCAATTTGGCCTGCATCCTGGTGGCCACCAGCCTTTGGTACCCCTCCTAGCCCGACCCCTAAGGTCAGGAATTTGGGAGTCATTTTTGATGATCATCTTAATTTCATGGCACCAGTTAACAAAGTAGCAGCCACAGCCCATCATAAACTTAGACTGATATGGAAAATTATTCCTTTTTTACCGGATGCTGCTGCTAAAACACTGGTCAGTTCCTTAGTACTTTCATCCTTAGACTACTGCAATGCACTCTTTTTAAATGCCCAAATCAGAGTAACAAAAAAATTGCAGACAATACAGAACGCAGCAGCACGTCTGCTGTCGAGAACACCTAAGTTTGCACCCATTTCTGACACCATCAGGACATACCATTGGTTGACGATCCAAAACAGGATCAAGTTTAAATCACTTTGTATAGTTTACAAGGCACTTCACGATCAAGGACCACGTCCTATTAAGGACCAGCTTACCCTCTATCGACCGGCCAGACAGCTTCGATCCACAACTCTTAACCAACTAGTGGTTCCACGCTCTAAAACAGTCTCCTGGGGTGATCGCCGCTTTTAAGTTGCGGCTCCTAAAATATGGAATACTTTACCACAACATATTAGAACCAGCCCATCACTTTCTCATTTTCGGAAGAAACTGAAAACCTGGCTGTTTAACCAGTAACATTGCCCATTATCCTTTGATGTTTCCATTCCTTGGGAGAGATAGCTGCTATAGTCTAGCGCCGAGAAGTCTACGGGTATTCGTTCGCGCTCAATAAATGTCAGAAATAAATAAATAAATAAATAAATAATCCAAACACTCCTCCAATACCCAAGCACTTATAAATTCACCATGCATTCTCCTTGCAGTACTCAAATCATCCAGTCACTACCCATGTACTCATGCAATGACCCAGGCACTAACACATGCACTGCTGCAATCCCTTGAGTACTACCTATGCAGTCCAGTAATCTCCCTGGTACTTCCTATGCACTCCTCCAATCACCCAGCCAGTCCTATGTATTTATTCAATCACTGTGCCAAAACCAAAGCACTTATAAATTCATCATGCACTCTCCTCACACTACTGTAATCATCCAGTCACTAACGATGCACTTCTCCAATCACCGAGCCAGCACTATGTACTTATCCAATCACTCCGCCAAAACCCAAGCCGTTATAAAATCACCATGTACTCTCATTGTACTACTCTAATCATCCAGTCACTACCCATGTACCCATGCAATGATCCAGGTAATAACACATGCACTGCTACAATCCTTGTGCACTCGTCATGTACTCCTCCAATCACCCAGCCAGCACTATATACTTATCCAATCACTCCGCCAAAACCCAAGCAGTTATAAAACCACCATGCACTGTCCTTGCAGCACTCTAATCATCCAGTCACTACCTATGTACTTATGCAATGACCCAGGCACTAACACATGCAGAGCTACAATCACCTGTGCATTACTCATGCAGTCCAGCCATCTCCCTGTCACTACCCTGTTGCAGGGATTCTGCTGATACACAGAACTATGCGAAGAACCCCAGGACCTCAGTGAATTGTGGTGTACCAGAAACTCACCTCAGAACCCAGAACCCAGTATCCGGCTAGCATAAGTGTCCCATTCGTTATCCGAGATTTAGCTCGGCGGTCCCAATGAATAGACAACCCAGAACAAGCGACTCAGTACATACTCAGGAATGGTGGGAATCGGAAATACCTGTTCGTATATTATTCTCACATCAGTCCACAACAATAATCAACAGAGACACGTTGTAAATAAAAGGGGTTTATTTTTATAGACCACGTGTCCTAAGATGCAGTACTTTGGCTAATACAAGTAGACAAATGATTAATATCAAAACCAGCAACATAGTTACAATACCATAGAATATAAAAGGGGTGATCATATTATAATGACAGTGGATACTACCACCTTCCCTTTACTAAGAAGCTAATATTATTATTATGCTAATAGAAGGTCTCTTAGGCTTGAATAGGGGACCCCATACCTCAAAGATCAGCTTAGTGAAATCACATCACAGGAGCATCAGGAGTCTTCTCGCAGGAAGGCTCGTCTTCGGTCTGAATAATAAACATGATGTCTGTGATATTAAAAGCACCAACTTTCAGGCATTTGCAGCTGCGCGTGTGTTATGGCTAAATAGTGGGCCGATCAACCTAGAGTGAAAAACATGCATTGTGTAATAATCCAGACTATTTGTCACACCGTGTACAGACCAAGGTCGCTGCGCAGAGCTTGGGATGGTAACAACAGATTGCTCTCGTGTGAAGCAAGTCTCGAGTCAGCAGTTTATTTAAGAAATAACATGTAAACGCAGTGTCGTGTGCAAAAGCAAAAAGATGGCTTTCTAACATCCAACGTGGTTATGCTAACTTAACAATGCCTGTACGTATTCAGAGAGAACTCACTACACGCCCCCTTGATCGAAGCACTATTTAGTAGGCAAGAAAAGAGAGAACGCAGAGTTCAGTTTCGTCAGAGCAGAACAAGGCGTAACCAAGCCAAAGGTTCAGAATGAGTTAAAGTCTGAAACGAAAAAATTGAAAAGCAAAAGGGGAAACTGTGGTGTCCGGAAAAAAAATATAATCAACTAAATAAAAAAAAAAAAAAAACTCAAAACAACCATCAGGGAGAAAGCAAAAAAGAAAAAGGTAAATGCCGCGGCAGGGTGCTGTCCAGGAGCGTCAGGCGCCAAGGACGACAGTGCAGTCAATCCATGAATGTATAGGCAGCATATGTGGCAACCGCTTCCAATAAAAAATCATTTGCAGGGCCAGCGAAAGTCTCAGCCATCCAATCCATCAACGAAAAGGAACACACGTGATCTTCAATCAGCGGAGCTTCCAGCACGATCAGAGGGCACCCGGAATGTTCCTCCAAATAGCTCATAGCCAAGAAGTTGTAGGCAGCTGTAGAGATGTCCCAATTACCCAGGATCCCATGTGCTGCTCCACAAGCCATTATCCGGGCACCAGAACAGGTCAACTCGTGAGACACTAAGGGCCTCATTAGTCGATCGAAATCCGGCACCGGAGACACCAGGCTGGTCAAGCACAAATCCAAAGGCCATTCAAAGGGACAATCCAGGCAGTGAAGCACAGGCTGCACGCAGGTGAAGTAGCAATACCGGAAAGATAATCCATATGCCAGGCTTAAGGTCGCCAATGGCAGAGTTCCATAAAAGTCAAGCATCCTATCCCGAAGAAGATGCAGGCGGGACAGGTGCACGTGTGGCACAGAAGGAGCAGCCATTCCGTAGTATGAAAAGGAAAAGCAGCACACCCGCCACTAGTGCCAGAAGCAGCGGAACACCTCCAAAGATGCTCGAGAAAAGTGAATGAAAAAATCCCGGAACCACACCAAAAATAGTTTGGAAAGAGGTCACGAGACCCGAGCCCACAAGTTTAAAAAAATGAGCCAGGCCGGTCGTGGACGAGGCATTGAAAATAGTTTGGATCAAAGAGCCGAAATGCAGGGGGAGGTCAGTATTCAGAAGCGCCTGTACCTCAGTGCGCGTATTAGCAACGTGAAGGTCGAATGTTTCACGAGATGAAGTCAAAGACACCTCTTTTTGGGACAATAGGGCTCTTATTCTGCTCAACTTGTTGAACTCTGCTTTCAAGGTTGGAATCGAAGGCCAGATGGAAGCATCCAGCCGCCCATGCGGGGGTGGAAAGAGAACATTATTGCAGCAGACCACTTTCTGCGAGACAGTTACTATATACGGGATTCCCACTAACATCCCACAGCAAGCTTCATTATTCAAAATTAAATAACTACCGTTTGCAAGCAGCGTGAAAGAAGGCGTAATCACAGGCACTGGGATACCTCGTAGGACGCAGGCTAAGTTCGGTGCTTGTACATTGCATGCGCCGTGCAATTGAATGTGCCTACATACCAAGGAATGGTCTGGTGTCGTGGTACATTCCTCGCCTTTCAAATAAACTTCAGTGCCGTCCCTAGTACATCTATACGTAAAGGGGAGGGACCAAACCTCATGTATGAAAGCGGTGCCCAGCGGTTCATATCTACCCAAAGCATAATGTTTCATACAAGACGTAAACTTAAAAAGCGCAAAAGGGAGAGTTATCAATCCGTGGACTAACCACGTAGCTGAATTGATCTCCGCTACAGAAAAAGGCAATGGTTCTAATGTATAAATCCTAGAAGAGAGAGTGCTAATGCTGTTATCTATAACGGCTAAAACCTTTTCCATGTTGGCTTGGTCAATAGCCCTCAATCTGGAAGCCGCCTCAATCTGTGACAACTTCCAGACCTCGTTGTAAATAGCATACGCCCACCTCTTCGTTCTGCCACCCACAGGACCCTTAACAAAATCATTCAAATCTATTTTGTCATGTAATTGTGATAAATGAACTTTGACAGAGGCCAAGGTGGAATGTCGCAGCCAAGATTGGCATAACTTCCCTACAGAGTATGTAGTTACAGTATGTGACGACTCAAACCGAGGGTCTACGCGTTCCTGAGTATACCCCGGTTTCAGTCCCAGAAAACGTCGTTGACAGATATCTGAACTGCTTTGCCAAATTAACCAACCCTCACTATTAACTTTCGAAATATTGAAAGATGTATTTGAAACTAAGGATTGCAAAGCAGCAAGGGACAGATCTGTGTGGTTAACCCAATTGGGATAAGCGCCCAGATCCGGCACAGAAGGTGACTTTAATTGTTTAGAAGTAGCCAATCCTAAACAGGTGGTTTGGAAGATGGATGAATTTAAAAATAAAATATGATTTGGTATAAGACAGGCACGATGTAAAGCCTCTGTACCCTGTACCTGCCACGGCTTGGAACCCCAAACCGATTTCAGATCAATAGTAGCCTTCCACACATCATAACCTTTGATTGACAACTCGTCCATAAAGGACTTGGAATAAAGTAACTTTGTGTGTGTCAGTCTAACCTTTGCGGCAGACTCAGGCAGCACCTTAAAATAAAACGCTGCCGGGTTGGAAACACTGAAATCGGTAAAATATGAATACTTGTTAACTAGTGTTTGTGAACTTCCGAATTCGGGAGTGGGACAGTGTTCCCATTGGGTAAAATTTACAAAATTTCTAAATGTATTTGCTTTATGCAGGAAATGATTGCCATAATGTTGAAAACAATACTGTTCCGCATAATTAGCCGCATTTTCGTATAAATCTTCAGCATCAAAAGCGGCATAATATTTCAAATCAGAAAACAGTGATTCAATGGCGTGTACATCCCAATCATCAGAACGTATGTTCTGCCTAACCACATCACCCATAGAAACACGAAATACATTAGGTACATTAATGACCTCTGTAGGCCCATGAATTTGGAATTTAACAGCATCCCATGCGATTCCATCCAAGACGGGCCAGGCAGTAATATTCACAAAAGTCTGGTCCCTCTTCATGATGTGGGACGAGGAGTGGGGGGCCAAAGTTCCATTGATAAGTCTAATTGTCGGTCTCTCACTCAGATAGTGGCCATCCACAAGACGGAAAAAAACTATTACGAATCCAATGGACATAAACAAAAAAACACTGAAAAGAAACAGCCAAATGTATGTCCAAGGGGCAATCAAAAAATGTCTCTTAAACCAGCTGAAAAAAACTGCAATGTTCGATGGGGGGCTTGAGGGCAATGAGTTAGTGTCAAAGGAGAAACGGGACTGGCCAATTGCCGTAGATTGTAAAACAGGCGAGGGACCACGTGTAGGATAAGCATACTCAGTCTCTTCGGGCAAACCACCAGCCGATGGTATCAACAGGGGATCAGTAACCGATTGCATCTCGATGGCAACATCAGGCAAGGTGTTAGAAGCAAGAGTCAACATTGAATTTCTTTGCATCGTCTGGCATGAAACTGCTGGAGTCATACTAAGAAGTATCGGCCACTCGCTGAAGTTTGACATTGTCAATAGAGATGTACCTGTTTTCTTTGCGACCAGGAAGTGGAGGTAAAATGACTGTTCTTGTACCCTGCACTCCAAGCACTGGAACTGGTGCACGATAAGAGGGGCCGAACTCCTTCTTGTTCTCCACCTTCTCACGGACCAGATCTCCAACTCGGGGTAGCCAGCCGACTACCGGAACCTGAACTTCAACTTCAGGTGTGGAGGGCAAGTGTTCCTTCGATAGAGTGTCTCTGGCTTCTTGTAGAGTCTGTAAAACAGCACAGTGATCATCTACGTCAAAGGGTGCGGTCGACGCCGCCATGTCTAGACCATCAAGGTCTGGTACAAACATTCTGATTCCGAAGAGCATCATGTACGGGGTCCGCCCACCCAGAGACCTTCTAGGGAGATTATTAAGTGCACGTTGGACGTTATACAAATGGGCTAGCCAGTTCCGGCCTGTGCCTAAAACACGGGCTGTCAATGATTGCTTTAAGTCACGGTTCATTCGCTCCACCACACTATTACCCTCAGGTCGGTAGGGGGACGAAAATTTGACTAGGACCCCCAAATTTCTCATAGCCTCCTTGTAAGCCTTAGAGGCGAACGCAGGGCCCTGATCAGAATGGAAGGTACCACACGCAAAAGTTCCCACAAAGACACGCAAATCTCTGATGACAGTCCGCGAGTCAGCACTCCTTTGTGGCCATACCCACAGAAAACGTGTGCACGAATCCACTGCAACCAAGATGTACTTGTACGCAGTATCAGAAGAAAAAGGACCGCAGTGATCCAAATAAACACAACCAAATGGTTTATTGGATATGTACAACTGTGTTTGTGATGGGCGCGCAACAGTAGAAGGTTTAATCTGTTGGCAAATGTCACAATCAAGAACATAAGCGCGCGCTTGTTTATATAAACCAAACCACCAGTAACGTTGTTGTAGCAGAGATATTGTGGCTGACACTCCGGCGTGGGCAGACGCCAACCCCTCATGAGCAGCCAGAATCAGTGCGGGCCTGCAGTCCGCGTTGGGAATAATTCTGTCCCCAACGTCGTTAATCCTCACTAATGGGACATTATCAGGACTTAAATGGTAAATGTAACGAGAAGGAAAACCCTTCGGGTAATCGCCTCCCTTTTCTGTAGCAGCAATAGCTGCCAAGATGTCATCATCAATCTTACTCTTTGATCTGGTAACTGCTGCCACTAAGTATGTAGCCACTGCTGTTTTTGCTGCCTCGTCAGCCAAGCTGTTGCCGACAGCATGGACACCAAGTCGCTGGTGACCAAGAGTGTGAATAACATTCACGAGAGGGAGACGTTCTTTAAAGTCTGCCACTCGAACCCAAAGCGTTTTATGCTTAATTGTGCCACCTTTAGTGTCTCGAAATTCATTCTGAGACCAGAAGTGTAAATTGTCATTATAGGACTGGACACAGTAGAAAGAATCACTCACTATTAGAGTAGTGACTCGGGGATCAGCGAACTCCAGTGCAAGCACTAGAGCCCGAAGCTCCGCCAATTGCGCGGTACAATCGCCCAATGACTGCGTATGCACTGCATCAGATTGGAATTCACCATTTACGAAAGTACCTACGACAATTGCGCAAGCCGCTGAGTAAGCGTGCTTTGATCCAATTGCGGGCTGCGCAGACCCGTCAGTGTATATGACACAATGGTATTCTTCGAGCGGGCGCAAAGACAGAGGAGCCGGATGAACGAATTCATACTGCAAGAACTCTTGAGTCTGTAATGAGGCATCAAAGATGTAGGTGACGTCTGGCGACGTCAGTGTTGTGGCCCATTGTATCCACCGAGGATGCAAAGCTTTAGAATTTGGTACACTTGCCTTTGTCACTGCTTCTAAGGCAGGATAGGGTGTTACAACCAGAATCTGTTTCCCATGTGACAGTGCGCGTTCTTTAAGGATCGCCATCTGTACGGCAGTCAGAACTTTTTCGACCGCGGAAAAACGTAATTCAGCAGAGGTGTACAAGTGGGATTTGTACGCAATGGGGACTGTATCGCCCTCATTAAACGTCAAATACGTGAAACCCACGGCGCCTGGCACTATTCTTATTACCAGGTTAGTGCGGTTATCACGTGTCAGCAAATATTGTGAAGCAAGAAGGTCAGCCTGTAAAGACTGTAAAATTTTAGAATGTTCCAGCTGCCAGCTAGACTTCGAAAATGTGGGTTGTACCAAGGCGTAAAGCGGCTTGATACGCTGGGCATAATCAGGAATGTACGTACGGCCGAAATTCAGAAAGCCCAGCAGAGATTGTAATTTCTTTAGTGTCGTTGGCGCACTCAAGCATGCGCACTTCTCCAGAAAGTGGGGAGCTAACCCCTTACCTTCATTATTGAGCTCGTAGCCCAAAAACAACACTGTATATTCCGCGATGTGAGACTTCGCAAAATTGAATTTGTAGCCATAGTCAGCAAAACTCACTACAATATTGTCGACTCGAGACAGATGCGGCAACAGCTCGTCATCCGTGAGGTAGATATCGTCAACATAGGAGTATGCCTCGGGGTCTATTCTTTCTAAGAGAGAAACCACGCGAGCGGAAAAGACGCCAGGGCTATTTTTGTAGCCCATGGCTAATCGCGTAAACTGTTTTTGTTTTCCGCCCGAAGTAAACGCCGTCCACTGGCTACTCAGTGTGGACAGGTTATGGCTAAAAAAGCCATTGGAAATGTCAAGTGTCGTTTTAAATAGGCCTGGGCAAAATTTCCGTTCCGTTCGCGGAATTTGCGATAATTTGACATTTTTGCGTTCCGCGGAGAGCGCGAAAATGTCAAAAATTCCGGTTTCCGCAGCTTGGCGATAATTTGTTTCTTGCTCGCGCTGTAAAATGATACATTCTCGCGCGCGCGCGATCGCCTTACCTGAATCCCTGCGTTCGCCGACAAGTTTTCTTGATCCGGTCGCGTTCTCCATGAGATGTTGTATTGTTTTTAGCCATTTGCGCTGTCTCGCGACAGTTCGCGCCCGCAGTGACGTCATGCGTCGCGCGATCACGTCTTTCTTCTCGCGATCATGCACCGCGAGAACAACTCAAAACAAGATGGCCGCGCCCGCAAGCAGCCACATGGGTAAGTTGGCGACCCGCAACCATGCAGAAAATCGCGCGAACATGCCGGAAAAAAACTTCCGCATCTTCGCGATATTTCTGCTTGTTTGCGATAATTTTAAACATTCTCGCGATAATTTGCGAAGGTTAATTCCGCAAATTCCGCCCACCCCTAGTTTTAAACCGTTTACGCACGAGACTGTCGACTAGAGCCGAGCTATGTGTATTCTGTACCGCGCAGGTCCGGCAATGGGAATTTAGGTGCCGGTAATCCAAAACTAAACGGTACGAGCCGTCAGGCTTCGATACAGTGAATAAAGGGTTATTCATAGGGGACACACAAGTTTCAATTACACCCTGATACTCCAATTGTTCAAGGATCGCCGCGACGTGAGGTCTAGCTTCACGACGCATGGGATATTGGGGCTGAGGCTGGGGCATAGACCGCAATGGAATCTCATGGCAGGGGGACAACCGGTCCCAACCCACTTGAGTACGATATACCGCTGGCGCAAGCGCCAGCGCCCACTCACCAGCGTACATTTCAGCTTGGTCCTTAGGCACCGTGTGCGCAAAGGACGGGAGGATTTTCTCCTCCCCTCTAGGAGCTTCCAAAATGAAGGCTGGGGGCCAATCTGCCTCCGCTAGGAGGATATCATAGGTGGTGGTCAGATTATCCCAAAAAATCCCTTTTATAGTACGTTGTATGTCACCCTCTATTAATAAGACTATTTCATAAAGTCTATCAGGGGGAGCCACTCTGGTGTCAGCTGTTTCAACAGTAACCAATACATCAGTTGCTGTCGCCGCCAGAAATGGACGCAGAGCTTGACGGACTATGGTAATTTCTGCCGCGCTGTCCAGTAGCGTCAGCGCCCATGTCCGGTTCTGAAGCTGTGTCCGCACTATCTGAGGCATATTTTGCCGTCAGAGCCGCCACTTTCTTCTTCTGAAACGGGGGTCTTTGTCGAGCAAACTCGTCCTGCTTGCCTTTACCCTCAGTCTGTCGGGGTTGGTCACGCTGTTGTGGAGCACCCCGACCTTTGCCACCGCCTCCGCCACCAGACTGTGTAGCCGATGTTTCCTGTGAAGAACGAGGAGAGCGCGGTTCAGAAACCTGAAATCTATCAGGAGACTTAATAGTAGCACGATCTCGCAGATCATAAGTGCGTTCACTACTTGACTGTACGGGAGAGGCAGGCCGAGAGCCCTGTTTCTGCTGCTGCTTTCCCTGTTGTTTAGTCCGCCAAGGTTGTTTTGGAAAAATTGGCCGACCATCCTTACCAGAAGTTTCCGCCTTACCCTGCTGCTTAGAATCGGGATTTTTGATCACAGGCTTAACTCCTAAAGAGCTACGACCCAAATCACGATATGCTTCTGAAATTATTTTTGCAAATTCCTGCGGCTTGTCCTCTTCAGCAACTTTCTTCAGTTCATTACGAACCTGAAAGTGCAACGCATCACCCTTAAGGTTTCCCATTATCATGGTAGCCACCAGGCCAAAATCTCCGAGGAGCCGCATCCCCAATTCTATCGCAGACTCCGCTCCATGGTCCTCTTGAACCTGTTTAATTATGGAGGGCAGCTGTAACATAGACGGAGTGCCAAAGCACTGCGCGTACGTCGCAGCAAAAATCTTACCCCAGGATACACAATCATCTATATGGGGAACTAAGTCTTTAGGCAAACTAATGGTGAGGATCCTGTGTTTTTCCACAGGAGTTGTATGCGGATAAACCGCCTCTATTTGGTCAAATTTTTCAGCAAGCCAAAAAGGATAATCATCCCTTGTGAGGGGGCGCTTGCCCATAACAGAATTGACCATAACAGGACTAATGACCACCGCGTGACGATCACTAGGTTGTCCCGCACTAACAGGCGCCCCCGCCTGTACAGTGCGCGACACATACTGCACCAACGCCCTATATACTGATATAAGGGCAGTGTGTAGTACACGCAATTCAGCCACCGTCACCGTGAGGTAACGGGGATGAGGCGTAAATCCGGCTAGTACCGGCCAAGTGGCCCCTGCAATTGATAAAGGGCCCATTCTCGGCGGTATAACCACATGGGGGAGGGCGCCATTAAACCAAATCTGATGTTGCCAAGCAGATATTGGTATCTCCTGTGTCCTATACGGCGCATAGTTAGCAGGCACGGCAGTAGCAGTGTAAGAATGAAAGGTATCGTCATCCCCACTGACTGCCGGAATCGTCACCCAGGAATAGAACAACTCAAACGGGTGAGCCGCATCGGCTCCCACTACAAAGATGACGTCCATGCCCGTGTCCGGCACCCCATACTGCGTCAAATGACGTTTCAGAGCTGCACGGCTGTGCGCCGCAATGTCTACTGCCATAAGGACAAGCTATACTTCAAGTATTCAGTAGCACAAGGGTTCAATAACCTTTTTAATGTTCAAGCTTGAAGGAACCTATATCAATAGAACTAGGTAGGTTTAAATCCGTCAGACTTGTTATCCGGAAACAAGAATGAGGGTGTTGTGGACTAAATGTAAGCACTACTAAGGCGTTTCAACTCATAGACCAAACGTTAGGTGCGCCATGTTGCAGGGATTCTGCTGATACACAGAACTATGCGAAGAACCCCAGGACCTCAGTGAATTGTGGTGTACCAGAAACTCACCTCAGAACCCAGAACCCAGTATCCGGCTAGCATAAGTGTCCCATTCGTTATCCGAGATTTAGCTCGGCGGTCCCAATGAATAGACAACCCAGAACAAGCGACTCAGTACATACTCAGGAATGGTGGGAATCGGAAATACCTGTTCGTATATTATTCTCACATCAGTCCACAACAATAATCAACAGAGACACGTTGTAAATAAAAGGGGTTTATTTTTATAGACCACGTGTCCTAAGATGCAGTACTTTGGCTAATACAAGTAGACAAATGATTAATATCAAAACCAGCAACATAGTTACAATACCATAGAATATAAAAGGGGTGATCATATTATAATGACAGTGGATACTACCACCTTCCCTTTACTAAGAAGCTAATATTATTATTATGCTAATAGAAGGTCTCTTAGGCTTGAATAGGGGACCCCATACCTCAAAGATCAGCTTAGTGAAATCACATCACAGGAGCATCAGGAGTCTTCTCGCAGGAAGGCTCGTCTTCGGTCTGAATAATAAACATGATGTCTGTGATATTAAAAGCACCAACTTTCAGGCATTTGCAGCTGCGTGTGTGTTATGGCTAAATAGTGGGCCGATCAACCTAGAGTGAAAAACATGCATTGTGTAATAATCCAGACTATTTGTCACACCGTGTACAGACCAAGGTCGCTGCGCAGAGCTTGGGATGGTAACAACAGATTGCTCTCGTGTGAAGCAAGTCTCGAGTCAGCAGTTTATTTAAGAAATAACATGTAAACGCAGTGTCGTGTGCAAAAGCAAAAAGATGGCTTTCTAACATCCAACGTGGTTATGCTAACTTAACAATGCCTGTACGTATTCAGAGAGAACTCACTACAACCCATGCACTCTTTCAATCAATCATGCTCTACACATGTACTCTAGCAATCACCCAGATATTAGCATGCAGTTATTTCTCCTTTTTAACCAAATAAGGTAGTTCTGAAAAAAACTCTTTTTTTTCTTCTTTTTTGTTTTAAAATTTTGTTTGTTTTTTAAACAATTTTGTGATTTTTTTTGGTAAACGAATAAACCAACAGACAAAACTTTTAACTTTTGGAATTATATAGTCATTCCTACAGAAGTTTTTTTTTTTTGCAGCAATGGTTTCTTGCTGCTGAACAAACAGCGTCAACTGACTGCTCCCCACAACATAAAATTGAGTTGCATTTCATGCAATGCTGTTTGAGGGTCGCAAACTCTGGACGAACGTCCAGACCGCGAGATGCAGAGCTTGAGGCTCCAGAAGTGCTGGGACCAGCTCCCTGGTCAGTTTGTGGTGTGGCTTCTTGAGCACGTCACAGCTGTTCCCGTGCAAGTTGTCTTGGATGTATAGTCTGTAAATGCTTATACATACTGGAAGTCCCACACGAATACTTCTTCTCGTTGCCTTTTGAAAGAACTCTGAGACAAAACGTGCAGCTCACCTTTCTTGCATTTACTTTTCTTTCACCCTCTGAGATTGTGAAAAACTTCCACAGAATAGACTCCGGTCTTTTCTTGGGAGGTGGTACCAAGTCTTCATCATAAGATGGAAGGTCTATTGGTGGATTTGAAGAAGCCATTGTAAAAGTTTTCCAGTAAACACCAAAAAAATCACAATTTTGCTCCCAAACACACAACAGGTGTCTCTTCTGTGATGCAGCAGAGAAAATGACTAAAAAGGGTGGGGTCCTTCAAGTTCTAGAATGGAAAACCTTGTGAACCAATTAAATGGTTTCTTTTAAAGTCACATGGGAGTTGCGCACCCGGCACGCAACCAGCGCACACCCAACGAGACTTCGCGAAAATATATATATATTTAAGAAGATGTTCCTTTCCAACAAAGTAGGACCACAGTTTGCAAATATTTCTATGTCCTATTGCAATTTGGTCTACGCCTCCTGTAATATCTCACAGGCGAACTGTAAGTAGTTCAAACTTCAGAGGCCAGGCTTCTTACAAATCTGGACCATTATGACCACAATAGATCAGCAATGATCTCCAGTAAACGATTGGTAAAATATAAAGCTTTGTTAGGTCTTGCCTGAGACAATGCATGTGCTGTTGCTTGCAAGTATTTTATTTATATACAAGTGGCATAAAGCCCGCCCATTGTTTACCACTGGTTGTCTTCATCGTCACTCTCATTCGCCTGCTTCTCTTTGGACAGCACATACTTGCTTTACTTCCTCTTTGTGTATTTGTCCCTCCCCTGGAGCATGACCCAAGTACTACTTCCTTGAGGTGCCCAGTGTCCTTCCACTGCTCAGGCACTTTCGGAGGTACTTTTTATTTTGGTTTGTGACAGCACTCCATAAGAGTGTATGTATTTGCAGGCCATCTCTCCCCCATCTTGCCAGGCATTGTTGTTTACACCCGCCCCTGTTCCTCCCACCCCCTCATATTCCATTGTTACTTTCCCCATCCCTCTCACTCCCTCCTGCATTTGGTTGTCAGTGCTTGCCCTGTCCCTCCCAGTCCTCGCATTCTCTTGTCACGTTCTTCCCATCCCCTCCTGCATTCTGTTGTTGCTTGACATGTCCCTTCCACTCCATCCCGCATTCTATTGTTGCTTGCCCTGTACCTTCCACCCTCTCTTGCATTCTGTTATTTTGCTTGCCCCATCCCTCTTGTTTCCTTTGCATTCCATTGTTGCTTGCACCCATCCCTCTCACCTCCACATACTCCCACATTAAATTGCTTGCACGACCCCTCCCACTAGAAACAAAAAGAGCTATGATGTGGCCATTATTAGTTGCATCATTTCGTCATTTTTTTCTGACTTTCAGCAATGCTTCACAGCTGCTGTGTTCAAGTACAGAAGGGCTAAAAGACATTAACAAAGCCAGTTCTTGTTTTAGTTCATCATCAAATCCTCTGTTCCTTCTTTTACGAAAGCCAGTCGGTGGAAGAGACGCTTCAGTACAGGCTGCCTCACTAAAGAACTCTTGTCCCGCCCTCATGCAATCCAAATGTTTCCCATGCCACAAAAGTTGTCACGCTGATCAAAGCCTCAACCTTCCTACGGTAATACTTACTATGTGCTCAACTCTGCAAGAAGCTGTCTGTTGTTCTTACCCTTCTTTTGCCATAGTTCTCAAAGCATTAGAAAATACAAGCACATATTGATAACAGATAAAGCCAATTTGTATCAAGAACATGACCATGTTGCAGGTGAGTAGAGACCAATTAATGCTATACCAGTGGCTGTGAGCACACAATGTGAGTTAATATAGCTAGAGTGTTAAGGACTTTACAGTACTGACTCTCATTTGTTAGAAAAACATTATTTTGTGGCAGTCAAAAATTCTCTTTTAAAGTGTTTTTATTCATTCTTTATGTATTGAAAATGTTAAGGAATTGAGCTTGTAGCTTTCCAACCACACCCTTTAACATCATGGCCCATGCATGTGGTAGGCCAGCTTCTACTGGGGAGATCTCTTGCTGACTTGAGCTGATGTCTAATGGGTGTGTCTCGGACCTGTCTTATTCCAGGTTTGGGGCGCGGGGCCCTCCCTCCGTACTGCAGGGCCCTTTCTCCTGCTCACGTACACTGCAGCTGTTCGGTGACGAGGTGTTGACATAATTGCTCGAAGTGATAATGAGACAACACACTTTGTCCACACATTTCATTTCTGGAATGCCTTCGTGACTGGCGCTTACTGCCTGGGGCGGCATCTGTACATTTTGCATACATCTGCCATCAAAGGAACAATGAACAATCGCTACAGAGGACAGGACACTTTTTCAAGTTTTACCTCCAGTCAAACACGTAGGACCTTATTGGAGGTCTGTGGACATGGTATGTCACCAAGATACGCCAGATGTTCCACCCCACGTCTGTAGAGTGCCCTAGCTATAAATGTACTTACATCTGGTACATTTTTTATGAAGAAACCTGACGCCAAGCTCTAAATAATTCCTTATTGAATAAAAGCATGTCACTTTTTATGTTTATCTAAAGTTGTTTCGTGCATCATTGTAAATAAAAAATACAATGCAATCGTTGTAATCACAAGATGACTTTCCTGCATGATTACATCACTCGAATGATATCCTTGCTTTTAATGGCTTAAAGGTGCTGGGTGACCTTACCATGGGGCCCACATTTCAAATCTGCAAACAACATTTGACTTTAGGTAGAGAAATTGTTTATTTTGGGCACAGAAATTTCCAATCCTGCTTCAGAGAATCATTAAAATTATGAGACTCACTGCAGTACCACAGTGAAGACTACAAGCGGATGGTGGTTTTTAATTAAACATTTACTTAAGTACTAGTCAAGCTTTTGCATTTTTTGCAACCTCAACATAAAGATACCCATGTACTAAAAGTTAAACCAAAGCCTTCCTCTTGTATACTCTCCTCTACCAACATAAAGATTCGAACCGGATGGAGGATTCTAGACATATACCTGTGGCATTATTGCTTTTTGACACTATCTACAGGAATTGTTGTGGAAATTCAGTCCATAGTGGGATCTGGCTGTCCACACCTGTATTTTCAGACCTGAGGAAGACCCGCAGTGACGTTTGTTGAATAGCTCAAACTTCTGGGTCGAAATGTCAACGCTTTCTTTTTTTTGTTTTTTATTTGTTTATTGGCATTTCACACTTATACATCTTGAAATATATCCTGGAACAATAATGTCAGCATACAAAGTGTACTTTTCATCAATTATTTGCATTGTGGTCTCTTCTCAGACCGTTCTATTGGGTAGTTCCAGAGATTCTATCATCTAACATTTTCGTCTTATTATATATCTTTTGACTATTCTCATACAGTGAATCACTAATAAACATAACAAACATTAGGAAAAATACCCCCTGAAACACCCATCCCATCCCATCCCATTCAGTGTCGGTCCGGAGTCTCAACCCTGTACAAATGTATTTCAGGTCCCGCTTCGCATTTGGTTGCCGCTTGTCTCTTGTGCTGCCGCTGTCCCAGGAGGGGCTGTGCTCATTGCTGTGACCAGAGTTGCTGTTGTGGGAGGAAGGTCGCTGCACGGGACTCCAGCTACCAGGAGTCCGTGCGTTACACCAGCTGGGCTCCTCCCCGCCCACCTGCCATCAATTGCTTGATAAGACCTCGCGGAACCCGTTGGCGCGGGTCCCGCTTCGCATTTGGTTGCCGCTTGTCTCTTGTGCTGCCGCTGTCCCAGGAGGGACTGTGCTCATTGCTGTGACCAGAGTTGCTGTTGTGGGGAGGAAGGTCGCTGCACGGGACTCCAGCTACCAGGAGTCCGTGCGTTACACCAGCTGGGCTCCTCCCCGCCCACCTGCCATCAATTGCTTAAAAAGACCTCTGGGAACCCGCTGGCGCGGGTCCCGCTTCGCATTTGGTTGCCGCTTGTCTCTTGTGCTGCCGCTGTCCCAGGAGGGGCTGTGCTCATTGCTGTGACCAGAGTTGCTGTTGTGGGGAGGAAGGTCGCTGCACGGGACTCCAGCTACCAGGAGTCCGTGCGTTACACCAGCTGGGCTCCTCCCCGTTCACCTGCCTATTGGTTAACGCCCCCTTATTACTCCGTCATCAACCTCTGTGCGGGACGCGCGCGGGACGTGCCGGACAAAGCCCGGACAAAGGGCGGGCCGTCTGTGGCCGTCCGGGGCTGGACAAGGCTGGGCTGGGCCATCCCCCCAACAAACAGAGATTCAGCAAGACGTTTTGGTGCTCTACGTTAAACGCCATTGGTTTTGTCTAGGGGTGGGCGGAATTTGCGGAATTAACCTTCGCAAATTATCGCGAGAATGTTTAAAATTATCGCAAACAAGCAGAAATATCGCGAAGATGCGGAAGTTTTTTTCCGGCATGTTCGCGAGATTTTCTGCATGGTTGCGGGTCGCCAACTTACCCATGTGGTTGCTTGCGGGCGCGGCCATCTTGTTTTGAGTTGTTCTCGCGGTGCATGATCGCGAGAAGAAAGACGTGATCGCGCGACGCATGACGTCACTGCGGGCGCGAACTGTCGCGAGACAGCGCAAATGGCTAAAAACAATACAACATCTCATGGAGAACGCGACCGGATCAAGAAAACTTGTCGGCGAACGCAGGGATTCAGGTAAGGTGATCGCGCGCGCGCGAGAATGTATTATTTTACAGCGCGAGCAAGAAACAAATTATCGCCAAGCTGCGGAAACCGGAATTTTTGACATTTTCGCGCTCTCCGCGGAACGCAAAAATGTCAAATTATCGCAATTTCCGCGAACGGAACGAAATTTTTGCCCAGGCCTAGTTTTGTCACACAGTCCATTTTGTCACACATTGCGTAACTCTGAGTATTGTGAAAAATGGCAGGTAAGGGGAAGCGAATTGTGGGTTCTGCTACAGTGTCTGGTACTCTGGACCAACTCATCACCAGAGCCGTCTCGGTACTTGAACATGAGATCGCCATTACCGAGCGGCGCCTTTCAACAGAACCTATGTATGCCAGACGTTCTTCAATAGGTACACTGGCTCTGTCTAAATCTCCAAATAGGTTGGGGGAACATGGCTGCGACGATTCGCCTCTGCTTGGTGGCATTGAAATGAACCTTAATATGTCACCAGCTACAGTGAGGCCCAAGGAAGGCAGTGGTGCTACCAATGGCGTACCTGCCGTGGTAGTTGCGGATCTATTAAACACTAAAACCACCTGTCCCCAGACAAGTGCTGGTAACAAATCATCTAGACTTGTTAACCCTAAGAGGAAATGTGGGGGGGTTGCCGAAGGTGCTAGGCAGGCGAAAATCGCTAAAACAATAAAAAGCACGGCTATGCCAGACGCTTCGTCTTCTGATGATTGTCTGACTATGGACGACACAAGCAAGAGTACCCTTGCTCCGCTCAATAGTGGCGACATGACTTCCCAGATTGAACAGTTGGTCCGATCCCTAATTCTCCCTCTCCTAGAAAGGGTAAAGTCAATCACTGAAAAAATTGATCGTTTGGAACAAACGATTCTTGACAACTTTTGTTCATTAAAGAGCGTTGTTAAATTGTCTACAAAAGATATCGTTAAATCCAACTGCCCACCCCTTGAAAAGTCTTCGGCTCTTGCACCGGCCTCTACTGATAAACCCTCTGCAATAACAAACATAGGTCTAGGTTCTGGCCCACTAAAATCTTTGGTGAATATTCAACAGACTTCCGGGAGGGTGGGAGGGACAAGTAATGCATCCAGGGATAATCACATTAAGGAAGTCATGGGAGAGAGAGAAATCGTTAACTTAGACACTCCCGAAAATCTCCCTAGACTTCCCCTGGTTCACATCCATCTTCCACCTGAGTCCCTCCCTTATGTAGTAGTACTAACTGGTGTTCCTGAACTACTAGGTGGCAAATCTGAATCCTTTCAGGAATTAAAAAATAAAGTGAGTCATTGGTTAAATAAGAACAGACCAATCCCTAATAACATGAATGGGAGGATCTTATTTGTAAGAAGAGTCAACTGGGTGGGCTCAAGACCCAAGGATGTTTCGGGTGATTCCATCATTGTAAACTTTGTGGACAGGCGTATTCCGAGGTTTATCTGTAATCATGCATTCCCCGGGCCAAGATCAGGGATCGAGGTGCATGACTTATATCACTTTTATAATCTGCCTTTTAATTATGAGGGTACTATTAGACAGGACTGGGTGAAGAGTGGATCAAACTCCGGCCCTATTTTTTTTCCCCCTGATTTTGTCGACTACCGCAATGGTCTGAGTAATTTAGTTGCTCAGTATTGACCAGCGAAGAGAGAGCCGAAACCATTAATTACCAAAGATGCTATGGTGATTGAAAGTGAGCTCTCTGGTGGCCCTGATGTTGTCTCCCAGGTTCCATTTGGAACGGCCATTTCGAATAGGGATCCAACATCGGGCTGGTATATGGTGAGCGAGAGGTTAAGTGAGGAAAGTTCAATTGTTGTACATCATGGCACATCGATGGGTCACGGGCCAGGTACATTGATCTCTTGGAATCTTGCCGGTTTAAAGGCTAAGATGGATTCCCCAGAATGGGTTGATTTCATTAACAAATACGATGTTTGCCTTTTACAGGAAACCTGGTCTAGTGAGGCCCAGTTCTTGCTGGGATATCTGAATTTTTATGTCCCAGCTATTAAGGGTCCTAAAGGCCGCCCTATGGGCGGATTAACCATCTGGGCCCGGCAGGATTTATTTTCTAGGGCTAGCGAGATACTTACGGGGTCTCCCGACATCCAACTAGTTAGACTAACCCTTGGTCTTACGGGCAAACTAGACATTTATAATGTATATCTTAGAGGGACCAAGGGGAAAAGGTCGCGGGTATTGGATATTCTGGCCAGCCTCAAGAAGCAAATTCGAGTGATAGGGATGTGATCATTGCGGGCGACTTTAATGTTACGTTTGAACCCCTCTTAGATCCGGACTCCGAATGGGGCCTTGATCCCAAGAGGACCGGCTGTGGGGTATACCCGGCCTGGCGCTTGCCCCAATTAAAAGATGGTCCGAGGTGGCAGTGCAGGTAAATGCACTTTGCTATGAGAAAGGATTAAGGGCCATGAACGGTAGTACTCCAGGGGATAAGAAGGGTGTAAGTACTTTTGATAATGGCCGCTCAGACAGCAGGATTGATTATGTACTCTGCTGCATGAGGTTATGGCAGTACATTACTGATATGGTGGTCGAACCAAGAGTCGAGAGCGACCATAACCCTATTTGCGTAACTCACCGCTGGTGGGGGGATACTCATATGGTAGGCGAGGCATTGCAATTAGTTCCTCCTGATAGTGTCCCCACCAACGATATGCGTAGACTTAAGTGGACTCAGGTCAAGACCAATGTCAAGGCTATTGGCAGCATTGACATTGAGCTTGCCCAAACTATGTTGAAACTAGAGGGTGCACTGGTTACCAAAGAAGGTAGAGATCAAGTTACTAGATTACACGAGTCCTTTTTTGAGGGACTACGTGGGTTTTTCCTTAAGCCAACGAGCAAAGGTAACAAGCCCCCTCCCAAGCGATTACGTTGGTATGATGGGGAGTGTAGATGAGCCAGAGGTAACCTGGCACAAGCCCTTTCTAGCGGGAACAAGATATGTATTCAAAAGGCCAGACACTCCTACAAGAAATGTCTTGATCAGGCAAAAAAGAATGGGGATGATCTGTACTGGCTAGATTTGAAGGAAGCATGTTATGCCAGGGATTCTAGATTGTTCTGGAATGTGATCAAGTGGAATAGAGGTGGCTTGCCGGACAGACCATCAAACCATGTTACGCAAGAGGAGTGGCTAAGGTATTTCAAACCCCAATATACATGTAATTTCTCATATAACTACCTGGGGACGATATTCCACGTTTTTTACTTGCAGGGCCCTTTTAGTCCCAAGGATGTCTTAGCTGCCTTGGGATCTGTAGCCGCAGGGCGCGCCCCAGGATTAGATGGGGTTCCATCTGATCTCTTTCTCCACAATAAAACCAGTTGGAGTAAGTATATTGCACTGGTGGCTAACGCCGTGGCTGAAGGCGCCCCAGTGCCTAAATCATGGGGGGGTGCTGTTATAATTCCCATTTTTAAAAAGGGAGATAAAACACTCCCAGGAAACTACAGACCTATCAGCTTAATAGATACAATCCAGAAGATCATCGGGAGGATGGTCCTGAATGTGATATTGGATTGGATTGAAGACAATAGGATTTTGTCCCTTTTTCAAGCTGGTTTTCGTAAATTCACCAGTACAGTGGATCAGGTTTTTCGCTTTGTCCATCTACACTGGAAGGTAGTAACCTTGGGCAAAGGCAGTCTCTATGTCGCTTTTGTGGACTTAAGAGCTGCCTTTGATCTTGTGCCCCGCCCGCGGTTGTGGTCTGTTCTCGAAAAGCTGGGGCTTCCCTTGGAACTTCTGACTCTGGTTATGCGGCTCCATGAGTCTAATTTTGCTAAAATTCAGTGGGGAGGACCCGGTGAAGTTACCCCTGAGTTTCCGGTAGAGCGTGGTGTGCGTCAAGGCTGCACCATGGCACCTACGCTCTTTTCCTTGTATATTAATGGAGTAGTAGATTGTATGCTAATTGTTAATACCGATGCCCCAAAGCTGGCTGGAGTTATTACCCCGATATTGATGTTTGCGGACGATACTCTTATTGTATCTAAAACTCCGAGTGGTCTGCAAAGGGCTCTGTCAGTGTTTGAAGATTTTTGCTATGATCACGGTCTGGAGGTAAATGTGACCAAGACCAAACTTATGGTTTTTAACCTGCACTCAAGTTATAGAGCAGGAAAGTTTTCTATGAATGGGCAGCCGCTTGAAGAGGTTAATAACTTCGTCTATCTAGGTATGCATGTGACTAATGACAAAAAGTGGAGCAGGCATATTGAAATGTCCAAAATGAAATTTAGACAGATATCGGGAGCCTTGATCAGTGAGCACAAAAAATCTTTTACTAAGCCTATTAAACCTGTGCTCCAAGTCTACGAGGCCAAGGCTTTAAGCTCTGTGTTGTACGGGGCTGAGCTATGGGGTTTTGACGTGCTAACTTCTATTACAGTTGTCGAAAACAAATTTTTCCGTGGCATAACTGGCCTCCCACAGAGCACACCCTTGGTACCATTGCGATTTGATCTAGGCAGGAAGGCTGTTAAGGATTTAGCCAAACTCCGCCCGGTCTTATACTGGCGGAGGCTTTGGACCACCCCGGAGCTTTCTTCATATGCTACGGGTCTTATGGACGTAATAAAAGCTGACACGTTCCACAAGATAGGGTGGCTGAGGAACCACCGCGTGACTTTGATAGACTTAGGATTGGAGGGGCTGTGGAGTGACCCGGTGGCTGCTTTGTTTCCTCCCAAGAGACTTCTGAAAACGCTCTATTGGGAACGGGTTGATTATCGAGCCTGGAGTGATACCAACTGCTCTAGGATGACCAGTCAATATCTGGAGGCTAAGGTCACGCCAGCTCTAGAACCCTATTGGGATTTGATTACTCTACCCAGAGATAGGAAACTTTATTTCCAACTCAGAGCAGGCTCTCTCCCACTCAGGTCCCTTACAAGCGGGTGGTTTGGAGCAAGTAGAGGAACATGTCCCGCTTGTGGCTCCCATGATGAATCAACTGCCCACTTTTTGTTTGTTTGTCCTGTATACGCTATCCCTAGACGAGTTTGGTTGTCTCCCATGTGTAAAACTTTGGCCACAAGGAGTTGTGCTGTTGCTTTAAGAATTTTATGTACAAGCACTTCTCCGATTGTTTCAATTGCTCTAGCTAAATACTTGGGCTGGGCTTGGTCTTTAAGGCACAAGGCTTCTAAGAAAATTGTAGGAGTACCTCCGTGAGGTTACATGTTGATGGTTTGTCGGCTGAGTTAACCTTTGTCCTAATGGATGTATTATTCTCTTTTTTGTACTGTATTTTTATAAATTGTAACTCATCTTTAGTCTATACATGTTTAATGCTTTTTAAAAAAAAAAAAAATGTAATTTTTAAGTATTTATTGAATGATTTTATGCATTGTATAGGGAAGGCTAATAGTTGTTCCTTTGTATATGTTTGTGTCTTGTATGAATTTTTTAAATTCGAATAAAGACTATGATGATGGTATTTCAGTTTGTTCTGGATTTTTGGATTATTTATGTGCCACACATTTTGTTTGATGTAGTTACAGGCCTTCCCTTCCTGTGTTCTCATGGGAGACCGACCTCTGACCTTTCTGCGGATCCATCAACATCGTGGTCCATGCCAGTCGGTCCTCTTCAACTTTTTCATCCTTTCTTACAAAACTCATTCGCACCATCTCTGCGGTTGCCCATTCACTCATACCTCTCATCCAATTTGTAAATTTCAGTGGTTGAGGGTGCATCCATGTTATTACTATAACAACCCCAGATTAAAAAAGCATCTGCTTAGCTTTTTGTTTTGGGCGTGGGCAGTAGTCCAAGCAGGACCTGTTTAACCTCTTTTAATATGGTCCAGCCTGCCGCTTCTCCTAGGCGACTCAATACCTCCTCCCAGTAGGTGTGGAACAATGAATAGTGCCAAATCATGTGGAGGAAATCTGCCCCTCGGGCTCCACATCTAGGACAACATTCTGAACTGGTTTGATATATTGCGTGTAATGTATGTGGAGTAAAATAAGTTTGATGCACTACATTATATTGGAGGAGTTTAAATCATGCATTTGCGCTGACCTTCTGCACCCCTTCAAACACCCTTTTCCATTCACCTGCAGTCAAGGGTTCATCCATTAGCATGTCCCACTTCTGCTGAAGTGGTAATGGTGTTACGGGCAGGTCCTCGCGGAGTGCCTGGTAAAGATGAGAGACAAGGCTTCCCCCCGTTCCATGGAGAGTAGATTTTTTAGTATGTTGGTGGTGGTGGGTTCCTCTGGGAAGGCCTGCCATAGCTCCCGTGCTACACTGGATATTTTACCATATTGCAGAAACTGGCCTATCCCTATGTCATAGGTGTCCCATGCCTCCTCCCGGGTGAGGAACTGTCCATTTGCATGGAGATCTCACAACAACTTGCAGCTGCCATCTTTCCAGCGACCAACAGATATAGAGTCTGCTATAGCCGCAAAGGGTTGGATCGCCCATAGGGGCATGTCAGGTGCGTACGGTGCTCGTTGATTGACTTTCCTGACCACACCCCCCCACACTGTAGCCACATGTAGTATTATACAAGGATATTTCTCAGGAACTCGCACTGCTAGCATTAACAGCTCAGTCAACAAGCTACCATCATAAGTCATAAGTGGCCATTGACTCCATCGCTATTGCGAAGAGTAAGGGTGAGAGCGGGCATTCTTGTCAGGTGGCACGTTGTAGTGCTAATTGTTTTGATACCATTCTTCCTATCCGTACTCTAACCATGGGGGCTGCGTAGAGCCGCTGAATCCATTGAAGATAGGTGTCACCCACTCCCACTCACCTAAGGACTTTTCATAAATTCGCCCACTCCACAGAGTCGAACGCTTGCCCGATATCTAAGAGCACCGCAGCACTGTCCATCTCCATCACTCTTGGGGCTTGCCATATGTGTGCCAGTTGTCTCAGGTTACAAGTCGTGTTCCTGCCAGGGATAAAGCCCGCCTGGTCAGAATGGATTAATTGCGACACCATCGGGAGGAGTCGATCCGCCATAATACCGCTTAATATTTTCATATCAACATTCAACAGCGATATTGGTCTGTATGAGGATGGCTGGACAGGATCTTTATCTTTTTTTATTATCATAGCCACTAGTGTCTCCCCATTGTAGGTGGCAACCTACCTTTATCGAAGCCCTCATTATATACTTCTAGGAGCCTGTCCGCGAGAAGAGGGGCAAAACATCCATAGAACTCCGCAGGGAGCCCATGCGAGCTAGGGTTCTTGGCCATTTTGAGATGGTCTATAGCGCTAATGATTTCGCCTATGGCAATCGGGGCACTCAGAATGTCTTGGTCCTCAGGCGCTACCATGTCTACATATGATATCAATGCATCTGGGTCCAGCCCAGCTCTACTAGTGTATACCTTTTGCAAGTGATGTGCCAAGTTGTCGGCTATAGCTTTTTGCGAGTACACTAATACTCCATTCTCAGTACGTATTTGTAGTATCTGAGCTACTGGTGTTTCGTGTCTTATGAGCCGAGCCAACAGCGCTTCAGTTCTGTCACCCTGTCTGTAAAGTTTCTGTCTATATGTCGTGTGGACATGATTTTCAAGTCTGCGAAGATCTCTCATAAGAGGCTCCCTAGCTTCAATCCATTGTGTCAACTTCTCTGGGGTCTTGGCTGCCTCAGTCTCTAGTTTCCCAAGACGGTCTCATGTCTTATCGCATCTCGTTCCAATTGGGATCTCACACCATATGTTGTCTTAATGCAGATTCCTCGTATAACTACCTTCATGGCATCCCATTGACTCACGCGGCATGAGGCTGACCCCCAATTCTTCAGAAAATATCTGGTCAGTTCGGTCGAGATCGCGGCTACAAATGGAGGGTCTGTGAGGGCCTCACTGTTGAGCCGCCACAGGGGTATCTCCGATCTTGTGCCACTAACCCCCAATTCCAACAGAACTGGGTAATAATGGTCCGCCCGGTATCTGGGCAAATATGATATCCCCTCCAAACTCCAGCCAAGATCTACAGAGAGGAACCAATACTCCAACCTACTAGAGGTTCCAGTGGTGGGAGAGTAACATGAGTACTGTTTTGTAATAAGATGATGCATATGCCATCATTCTTGCAGGTGTAACCCCTGTAGCACACCCAGAAGCGCTCTGGTCATTTTAGGTTTAGTATGGAGTTGCGCTGGTTCCCGATCAAGAGACCTATCGCGTACACAATTAATGTCTCCTGCCAAAATTATTGGTGCTCCCAAGTAAGGGGAGGCCGCTACCAGAAGATCAGCAAAAAAGGAAGCGCTATCATCATTTGGTGCATATACATTGATAATACAAATTTCTGTGCCGTCCAATCTCCCATGGAGGATTACATATCTCCCATCTGGGTCAACTACATGATGTAAATATTGAAACAGAACTCCGGGGGCTACCCATATGAGCGCCCCCTCACAAACTCAGAATATGAGGTAGCGTATATTTATCTCCTCCATCTCTTCTGTAGACACTTTATGAAATCCCCCAGATATGGATCTCCTGAAGACATGCAACTGCCACCTTATATATTTTTAAGTAGGCAAAGATGCGTCTATGTTTTTTGAAGGCAGCAATGCCTCAAACATTCCACGTAATTAATTTACTCATGGTGGCCTATCCGACTTGCTTCGTGTGCCCTTTCACACGTTTTAATTTCTGCGTGTGTGAACTATGATGCACATTTCCATCCTGACTTTTAATGTTCTGAATATCCCAGGCTGACACTCACATAACAGGACCCCATAAATAGTATTGTAACTTCCCCAAATACCTCCGCCACCCCCCACCCCCTGGGCAATATCACATTTTCCCTTGCCCTCTGAACTAAACCTGGCTAAGGCTTGCAGATGTCGCCCTATTACCCTAATGTCAACGCTCTTTTTAGCTCATGTCCATCAGTTTCCTCACCCCAAATCTAGAAAGAAGAACTTTGTTAGGGTGGTTGTGAAAACTTGGGATATAAATTGTGAAAGGGCAGACACATTTTAATTCATAAGATTTATGTTTGTCATTCGTATGTTTTTGTATATATTTCACTCACAATATCATTGTGTCACTTTATTTCACTTGACTCACGAAAGTCACTTTATTATTCAGTTGTTGAAATTGTTTGTGTGACAGCCATATACTATAAAACAATAAATATTCCATTTTTTTTATTTAATGAATAGGTACTTTTGGTGTGTTTTCTATGATATATTAATTATTGAGCACTAAGCAATTGGTTTACCAGACAGAACCGACTGCAGATTTTATTATTAATACCCAGGTTCTGAGGGGCACAGGGTCACCCCATTATTACTATTGGTTTCCCATTAAAGCTAGACATGTTCTCCAAGTGCATGAGCAACTTTCACAGATGATTCGTTTGTGAATGTAAACTTTGGTCCACCACTCAACCACTTCCACCAACCAACCTGTTTCCAACAAATGGGCTCCTATCCTTACTGTGATCAATCTTCCTACAGCATTTCGACCATTCCACTCTGCTTGCTGCTCTGGCAACATTTACCATCACAGCACTCCATCAGCTCACGTATTATCACTCTAAAGGATCCACCCTGTTGTGCTGCTCAAATTCAATACCACTGTGTAATTTGCAAGCATACATTCAGCATTTTTTATAGGTTTGGCATGCATGCTATGACTTTATACATGCTAGCATGGTCTGTCTGCGTTCATTAAATAGAGTTGAGTATTTTTTCAAGAATTGGAGTGCTAGGCCTGAGAGCAGGCTTCAGTGTCAAAGTATAATTTTGTTTGTGTGGGTGCAAAATTGCCACACCTCATCTTCTTTTCCATTCTATTATAAAGGGGACTTTGTTCCATGCTCTGCTGAGTGATCATGATGGCTACAGTTACAAAGGCTTCTGTCGGTTGACCTTAAACAGATCGGCTCTGTCAAAGTGCAAAAGTAACAAGGGGATGTTGACCACATTATCCCTACTGACTCTTATCAAAGTATTGTTATCAGCTCAGTGTTGAAAACATGGGGGCATATTTATCAATTTTTCACGCAACGCAATGTAGCAAGCTACATTGCTGTGCTGCGTGAAAGGAAGAGGGCAGGAATGCACTGTATTATCATTATACAGTGCATTCCTGCTCTCTGCTTGCGCTGGCACAGAATGTGCTGCCCAGCGCCAATGCAAGAACCCTTGCACTATGGTGCAAGGGTGCCTCCATTGCAGGCAGGATTGCTTCATTCAGAAAGGGACACCTTCCTGCACAAAAACAATTCTCAGAGGCATTTTCCTAGTTGTACATGTGTGCAAAATGCAGCACACGTGGAAAGAGGAAATAATGAAGATAATTAAACATATTTCTCCTTGTTACGCCTCACCTTGGAATGCATAGCATTTTGACTCATTCCTAGGTCTACCACTAATGGTAAATCTGGGAATGCATCAACATCTATGGGTGGGTGTGTGGGAATACCCACCCTCCACCCTTGGACCACCTCCCTGGGGCAGAGTAATGCAATTGCAAAGCAGTGACTTTAGCTAACTGGCATTGTAGGAGAGTAGGATCTGCTTCTTATGGTTACCCCCACATTTTGCTGATGTTTCACTGTTTTTCGACTTTAGTCTGGCTGGGTCCCTGCTCTTCAGGGTCCCAGCCTAGCTGCTTCCTCTCTAAATGGATTCCATGTACTTTAGGTACACTCCAGATTGGATTCTGGGGTACCCTTCTAAGTCCCTCGTATATGGTATACTATGTACCCAGGGCATAGGTACCCCAGAGGCCTACCAGGGGCTGCAGCATGTATAATGCCACCCCTGGGAAGCCATTCAAAATGACACAACAGGTCTGCAACTGCAGCCTGTGGAAGGTGATGTATGCACCCCTTACTCAGATATAGGTTCCCTATATCTATCCATAGCCCTGCACATATAAACCTATCAGTCACCCCTATGACAGGCCTTACCAATCCTGAAGGCAGGGTGCCCATGCATGAGCAGAGCCCCTCTGCAGCCTCCGGAACCTTTATTCCGGGGTTGTTTGTGATGCAGCCAAACCATATACTCTTAAGTGCATTATAACCTCGCGGTAAATGCTAAATTTGGAATGGCTGCATGGACACATGTTGTGTTTTGTGCCCAACACCTTTGCAATCATACCTCCACACCAGTAACTGGTGTCGGAGGTATGATTCCACCCTACTAGAGGGAGAAATATGACAGCACCGGTATACCAGCTTCACAGACCCTGGCATCACAAAATGGATGCTGCCAGCCACAGGCACAAATCTGCCCTCCTGCTGCTGGACGAAAATACTACGGCAGGGGAGGCCTGGACAATAGGTTTCCTGTCACAGGGAGGTGTAACCACCTCCCAGACAAGCTTTAGTGTATTGGGGCTGGGTGGGTGCACACTAAGAATGCTTTGATGTCTGCACTGGGGGCACATTTGGTGTCCCTGTGCATAGTCCAGCTCAAACCGGTTGCAGGGGCCACCAGCCCCTGCTCTTGTGTGAAACTAGACAAAGGATGTGGGTGTAGCCACCCCTCTGTCCTGACCCTCCCATAGGTGGGTCCCCAGAGTTTGTCCCACCCCTTCCTTGGGTATAAAGTAGGAACCCCTGACTACAGGACTTTAGATTTACCTGGACGAAACTCTGCTACAGAATCCCAGAACTTCTACTATCTACACGACGTTGGATGACCGAAGAATCTCCCTTGGAGTAAAGGAGTTACTCCCCTGCACGGCATGCACCAAAGAAGCATCTGTCCTGTTTGTATCGATGCTGCTCCCGAAGGACACCGACGATTTTGCAACTCAGGAGGTGGGTTTCCAAGCTTCCCCGAGGCCGATCCGTGCTCTTGCAACTCTGAGAACCAAAGCCCTCGTGGGGACCGTGCAACCCGAACCCCTGGACACCGTACACATATGCAGCAGCATATGCTTCTTGGTGATCCCTGAGGCTGTGCTTTGGGCTACTTGTAGTCCAGACCCCGAACAGTGATTCCACTGAAGATTGCTGGCCTGCACTCCTCGAGTGACCCGTGGGCTGGTATCAAGTGATTCCTCTCGAGGTCCCTTCGCGATCCCTTGTCTGTCGACTTGTGGGTCCCTGAGAAGGATACTTTAACTTTCAATGGGCTTTCCTGGTTGCTCCAGACGTGCCCTGACTCTCCATCGCTAGGGGAGTCCATAGGACCTTGCTGGTTCACACCGAAGCTATTTTTCTTTCACCACGTGGGTTGCCGTTGCCAAGGCTTGTAGGTCTCCAATCTGGAAACTGACCCCCCAGCACTCAACATCCTTTTGTGGGACAGCTCGCCTGCAGACTGTGGTCATCATCGACGCCTCCTGGTCCCCGTGGCAGTGGAGTCAAGCTTCACTTCTTCGCACCTGAAACACCCGACATCGGTGGGCATTTGTCTATCGTACCCCTGGTCACTGGCAAGTTACCCAGACTCTGTCCCCTCTGCTTTCAGGTTCTTCAGATCTTCGATCCAGGCTTGGATCACCCAGGACACTTTTCCTTTCCACGGCAGCAGCACTTTGCAGCACATCGCCATTGAAATCAACGACGATTCCCGACACTATTTGACACCTCTGCACCCGGCTTCTCTGGGTGAGGTAACACGAGTAGTCCGGTGCTCCCATGGGTGCTGGCCCTAGAACCCTCTAAGTCTGAAAGGGTTTGCTCAAAGTCCTCTCCTAAGTGTCCTTATTCTTTAAAATTCCAACCGCGACTTTCCCATTGAATTGTACGGGGCTTGCGACTGTGTTCTCACACTGCACACGTCCCCCATGGGTCCCCTGTGTCACTGCCTGGGGTGGTTCCTTGGGGCCCCAGCGATTCTACGTGCTCTAGGCACTGTATCAAATCGTGGTTCTTATTATACCACTCTTTTTAATATATGGTTTGGTCTCCCCCTGGGGCCTATTGTATATTGTGCTATTTACTGTAGTTTAATAACTGTATTATTGTGTGCCTTGCTCTCTAACTTCATAAAGAGGTTAGTAGAGAGTATTTAGAAATAAATAGATATATTTTATATATATATATACCTTGTGAGGTTCTCCTTTCATTTAGTTATTCAAGAGGTTATAATCTGGTAAACCAAGCTGCTTTACACTCCTTCAAGACTTAGCCTGAAGGCTGCTCTCCATAGCTACCACTAGGATAGCTTTCAATAAAGGTTGCCTTAAACCTAATCATCAGTGAGGGTTGTTTGGACTGGTGCAAGGTGCCCACTATAACTAGTGGACAGCATATACCAGGCCAACTTCTCACAGGCATTATTCCAGATTTAACAAGCCACGCAGGTCCACTCAAGGGTGGCCTTGCATGGATTGATATGCCTCATTATACTTTTTGTGTTGCCCTCTTGCATGGTGCAAGGGCAACACAAAACCATGGACAAATATGTCCCATGATGTTCTAAGCAGCTTCTGGGTGAACAGGCCCTTACCTACTCCATAGAAATACCTAGGACGATAAGATTTAAAGATTCCCCCAATTTGGGAGGGGCAAAGAGAAAGACTGGTTGCTCTGAGGGATGTTGAAAATCAGGACACCAATTTAAAGGACTTCTGGTTTACTGGCTCACAAGTTTACTTTGGTAACATATGGCTTGGTAAGAAGGAAAACACTATAACTAGGGAATTTTATACTATTTGTTGTGGATTCATGATGTTCATCCTCATACTATTTTAATAGTCGAAGTATTTATTATTATGTTAATTCTAACTCACAAGATCTGCAGAACAAATAAAACATAATAAATAACAACCATTATAAAATACCAATGTTTGTGTACACACTGATTTTGTGGGGTTTCAGCATGGCCTTTTTATCTATCACTTTCAATAGTAAGAGATTTCCTGACAGGTTTTCCAGGTACTAAACACCTTTTTCTTCCAGAAGTAGATGAATGTGTTAAAACTATATTTTTCCTTTTCTCTGAAAAGGTCACAGTTTCGTTTAGGGGTTAGGGTAAATCTACCCCTCTGTGCCTTCCAAAATATTGCAGTTCTTCCGACAAATACCACTACCTGTTGCCCAGTTGTCAAAAACAGAGCAGCAAACAAAATACTTTCCCTAGTCTTGAGAGCTATCCAGAGAACCCTCATACATTAATTCTTTATTGTTTAAGTCATTAAAAACCATAACAATAATCCAATAAAAACTGTAAGAATTAGAACAATAATTATAAAACACAAAGAATTTCATTGTCCTTGGATATTCAGTTGATTTCGAGCTTTGTTAATCAAGGGCATCCTAAAATAGTACCGTACTATCATATGGAAGATAGTCATATTAATGATAGTCAAAATTCAATAGGGTAGTGACATAAAGTGCTACAGTGCTCTACTTCAGTATTTTTCCAATAAGGCGTGGTCCTAGCAACTCAAGTGCTCAGTTCTAATCAATTTTTCGTATAAGAGCAAGGGCTTCATTGTTTTACAGTTAAGCTGTAGGATCAAGACAATTTTCTATGGCAGATCTGCACGAGTGTATGCCCCTGGCATTAAAAGGTTTTTTTTAACAAAGAGATCCGACTTGATTTTAAGGCTGGGCATAATCCAGAGAACACGTTCCAACAGCTTCAATGAAATCCTTTCTCACTACCCCCCTCTAAAAACCTTAGACCCACCTACTCAAATGTTCTCATCACCCCAAAACCCCGCTGTTCTATGTCAAGATTCTTTTGATCCCTCCATTAGAATTCACTCAGAGATGACCTTTGAACAACTTTATCGATTAGCGATGTTCAACATTGCCTTGAAGGCACCTCTCCTTCATTTGGCGCATTACAGAGGGATTAATCACAGGAACACCCTAGTATTAATATATATAACAACAAGCACTTCTCCAAAACCAAATATTTAATACAAGGCTTATTCAAAAATATATTGTATTTATAAATCATGTTTTTCTTTTGTGGAATGCAAATACAGTTAATTATAAAAAATATACACCAACAAACTCTGAATAAAAAATACTTAACATATCAAATGTAGGGGAGCCCCACCAACATTGCAATGAACAATAAACATATTGTGCATAGGTTAATACAACATGACAAAAGACATAACACTTTGCCAAGACAAATGAACACTAGACAACAAACAATATTGACACAAAGAGAGTACACAAGCACACTAGAACAGAATTCTATATATGCCCAGTTATGCAAATCATTGTTAATTTCTGGTTACATCCCATCCCGTTCCAGCCTCATGTGGTTGTTGAGATGGACATAGCAGCCCCTGTTTCTCTCCAGGTTGCCATCTACCAAAAATACAGAAGTATGAGGGACGGGATAAATACAGTTGAACACCTAAGGTGGGTCTGGGACGGAATATGCACCAAAGCTCACCTGAAGATACCATATGCCCCACCTTCCCCTTTGTCACGAAACCCACAGATCCCAGCCATGGCGGAGGATGGGAACGTAGTGTTGGCAAAATCAATGGGACTTGAAACATTTGTGGATCTATATCCTGAAGACGCATTCTGTGCCCCACCGGAATCTACGGCCGAGGGTTTGAAGAAAGTTTCGGAGCTATTTCTTTATTTTAAGATGAAAGCCACTTGCAGGCAGCTACATGCCACTTTTCCAAAAACCCCCAATCAATTACCAGTAGTAGAGCAGTTGATAACTTCTACAGGCTCCCGAAGACTAATAATGAGGATGTACTGCCTAATGCAAACCACAGCACCACTGATTACACCCAAAGCCCAGCACAGCTGGAATGCAGATCTTGAAGGTCAGGTGACGGACGAAAAATGGATCTTCTGTTGTGGCCAACTCCAGCTACTCTCACCCAATTATAAACGGAGATTAATACACTTTAAGTACTTGCACAAGTTCTCCAGGACCCCCTCTCAGTTACACTGCGTGGGGTTAAGACCAGATGAGATATACTGGAGGTGTGAGCATGCTCCTGCCACCTTTATACATATGTCCTGGTACTGCTGATCCAGCGCGAGACCTAGAGGAAAAGAAAAGGGGGGAAAATATCTATATACACAACTATCCTTCCTGCGTCGCAGACCCGACGTCACACTAGCTCATTCACACACGCGGTCATTGGTGGGGCCCATAACACCAACACTCACGCGTCTCCACTCACGAGTCTGCACACAGGAGGGATGAATAATTCAAGCACTGGACATGTGGGGGGGTACCTTATAACCTATGGGAAAAGAAAGTTATTTTACAAAATATATATTAGCATTCACCACCTATAGATTCCTAATCCTGATCATCAAGGCACTCCACACACTTGGTCGACGGACCAATTAGTTGGATTGGTTGATGGTGATTTAGAGCCATCTAAAACACATTTTAATACTCAAAATCCTTTACTCTCTTCATTGAAAAACTACAAACTCATAATTTCTGTTAATCAAATATTTGTTTATCTAAATATTGTTTGCAATTAATATTAGCATTGTATACAAATCGCAGGACATTATATTTACCTATTCTTGCTATCTGGATTTTCTCTAATTCATTTGGCTCTGCATAACCAAATTAGCCGTTAAATTGTCAAAATAAAGCAGGCCAAAGGTCAAAGTCCAAAAGTTCTTCGCTCAGCACGTTACAGTCCCAAATGTCAACTTAAGCGAAACAAACACAAAAGAATAATTAATACAAAGAAATGATGATTCTAATGTTAAACCCTCACTAATCCCTTTATGTATTAGTATTGTCCTAGCATATAGCAACATTTAAAGCGATAATATTTACCTTTAGGATCCAAACAGGAACGCAAACATCACATAAGCAACATAAATCATGCGATATCTATTACCACATGTACTGCTATTAATATGTGTACATATTTTAGTTATTAGAGTTATGTTGCCATGCAAATAGCAATTTCCCATGTGTAATTGGTGTATGCAAAAGGTTGATTTAGTATCACACAGCAATCCGTTAGTAAAATTATAATCAGTAGGTTATATAGTTAGTCTTTTCATGCAAAATAGAGGAGGTATACAAAATGTTGTTCTACCTGCTCCATCAATCCCCCCTTGGTGATTTTTAACATCACCACACAACCTTAAATATTGTAAAATTTGGGAAATAGAAATGAATTCAGTTCTCTTAATATTTTGTTAGATCACATGACTGTTTCTCCTGTCTCTTATTCTCTTGTCTTTTTATACATATTCTCTTTCCACTCTTCTAATTCTACCTCTTCAAATTCTCTTTCTTTTCTTTCTTTCTCTCTTTTCTTTACAGTTTCTCTTTTTATGTTACTTCGTATTTTCCTTCTTTTGCTACATAGACATCCTAATCTCAGAATTAATACTAGAATAATCACACATGTTACTGGAAATAATATTTTACCAATAAAAGTACTACCTAGTTTTAGTAAAAAGTCCTTAATAGTAGAAAACTTTTTTCCAATCTTTTCCCAAAGACCTTTAACCTCCAGTGGAACAATCTCCTCATGCAAATCAGTTATATTCTTTATGTACGTCTTTAAATCTTGACTTTCGTCAGGAATGTAAGTACAACAATGTTGAACTTTCAGCATTCCACAGACTCCACTCTCTTTCGCCAAACTTATATCAAGGGCAAGTCGATTTTGCATTACCATGGCTCTCATGGCAATCATTTCAGTATTTACCAATAAAAATCCTCCAGCAGTGCTTGTTGACAAGCGATCCACTACTGTTGATAATTTTCTAATTTTATGTGCATTCAGAGATATTCCAACTGCTGGTATCAACACCCCAAAAATGTCTCCTACAATTTCTGACCAAGATTCTCTTCTCCTACGTGTTAGTTGTCTACCTATCTCATGTGCACCATCTTTTCCTCTTCCCACATGAAATATCTTTGGGAAAGCCAGGCCTAGATAACATGTGCCATACCAATGGTCAGGTAATCGATAATAAGCTTTGTTCCCGCAGATAAAATATAATCCAGGAAAAACCGGATCATTTCCTACTTTAAAACCCCATCCACCCATGATTCTATAAGTATCATGGCAATCACTCGTGCCTACAAAATAGTTATCATATGCAGTTTGATTTCTTCTAATACACAACTTGCCTTTCTGAGGCCAATCTAGAGCCATTGTTGGACTAGCCTCTCCTTTCAAATGTTTTTCTCTTTCAACATCCCAGACTGTCTTTTCTTCTTTTCCCTCAGGTACCTTCTTTTGCATTTTTCATCTCCTTTCTTCTACCATATCTAAGAAAATCTTCTCCTCTCTTTTCAGACTACAAGTTAGATTATTTCTAAATATTGACTCTAATGTTAATTCTTTAGTTTCTAAGAAAAATTCACCTAACACTTTAGCAGGTTTGACTTTATTCAGCTTATTGACTACAGGTACTTGTGAAAATATATTATCTACATCTGAAAAATAATATTCTAGTCTCCCTATTTTGTAAAACAAACTTACTAATACACTACAGGTTATTCCATATGTTACTGGGAGGTGATGGTATGTCACTCCCTCAGATACTGATGCAGGCAACTGCATGCAGACATAACAATCCCTCATATCCATTGTCTTCACATATTCGTACAATAATTTTGAAAAAAACATTGTTAGAAAAATCAGTAATGGACCTATCTTTGTGTAAATAACTTCTATCTATTTTAGTTGGATAAATCTTTTGAATCTTTTCTACATTAGTCATATTCTCACTATGACTTTCTATTGTTTCTAATGTAACCTTAAATGAGACCATTAAAGCTAACGCACTCCACAGAAGCATTAGTAATCCTGTACAACAACAAGACATTTTGCACCATCTTCTAAGGAACACACATTTAGATTTTCTACTTTCTGTGTTTGCCATTTCGGAAAATGATCAGTGTCTTTTGACTTAGCCTCTTCTACTTCACAACTAGTTTTGTCTAACCCAAGGCTCTAAGCACCTACTTGGTTCTTTTCAGTTTTATGTCTTTTTCGGTAAATTTCAAGTTTCTCCTTTCAGAGCACTTTTGCTTCTTCAGTTTGGCATTTGATCGTCCTTTACTTTCCTTTCACAGTCTTGAATCAGGATTTCCTGAACATCGGTCTCTTCCCCGATGTCGGACAAGATAACTCTCAGGATTTCTGATTCTTCCTCTTCCTCAACCACTTCTGGTATAGTCACCTCTAGATCTCCTTGGCTGTCTGCCTCTTCACGTACTTCCGGAAGTGCCACATACAACCATTCTGGTGACTTATACTTCTGGTTAGGTTTTCTCGTTCTCTTGCTTTCTTCTGATGGTGTCTGTTCAATGTCTTTTGATTTCTCTTGGCTAGACACCTCATGCACTTGTTCAGCTCTAGATGAATTTACTCATGTCAATCTGTATCTCAATTTCTTTATCTTGTTTGGCCAAATTTCATCCTTTGCTGGCCTTTTTAACTTACTTCCCTTTTCATTTCTCTCAGTTCTCAATGCTCTTTTCCTCAGAACTCGACCTTCTGGTATTTCTTCGTCACTATCCTCCGATTCAGTTCCAACTTAATTCTTACTTTCAGTAATTCTTCTTTCCAACACTTTCTTTTTCTTACCTATTTCTGTCCCTCCTCGTGGTTCTTCCACACAATCTTCCTGCTGACTAGCTGTCCCTTCTTCTACCTGGATGTATGGTGTCCGTACATCTCCTCAGGGGTCTTCCGCGACAATCTTTCCCTCACTCTCTGTTTCTGGTACCTTACCATCTATTTCTGTTATTTCAGGTGGAATTTCTCTTGATTTTTCATTCAGAACTTCTTTATCATGAATTTCTTTGATAATCTCTTCACTGTTTTTATTTTCACTCTTATGGGCTTGTACTGGTTCAGTGTCTGATTCTGAGCTGGTGTCAGAAATCTGCAATTTTCTTAATGGAAGATTCTCTGGTGCAATAGCTGGACTTAGTTCTGACTTCCCCCTTTCAGAACTTGTATCTGATTCTTCAAAGTATTCTCCTTCCTTGTTGTCCACTGGATTTGGAATTCGCAAGGTGTGACTAGCATAAATCCAGTTCTTCACTCCTGCACGTTTTACAGCTGTCGTCGTGGTCAGGATCACCTGACGGGGTTTTCCCCACCGTGGGACAAAACAATTTCTTCTTCTGTGCACTTTTATTCTCAACCAGTCACCTGGGCTCAGATCATGAGCTGGCTTCTTTTCAAGAGTGGTTGCATCCGATCCAACCTGATGAAATACAGAATGAACGGAATCAGCCAATCCCTTGCAATAATCCAACACCAAGTCATCAGATATAGGCAATAGCTTGTTGACGGGTATGAAAACATGTCGCATTGCTCTCCCCATCACAATTTCGTGGGGACTCAAGCCTGTATTCCTATCTGGAATAGATCTAATAGTCATGAGTACCAGAGGCAAGACATCAGGCCATTTCAAACCTGTGGCTAAACACATTTTTCCCAGTCTGTTTTTAATGGTTCCATTTACTTGTTCCACCACACCAGAAGCCTCTGGGCGATAGGCACAATGTAGTTTCTCTTGTACATTCAGCGCTTCACAAATTAATTTCATGATTTCATTATGAAAATGTTTTCCTCTATCTGACTCGATAGTAACTGGAAAACCAAACCTAGGAATGAACTCTCTCAATAATAGCTTGGCTACTGTAATTCCATCACTTCTTCTTGTTGGGTATGCTTCCACCCATCGAGAGAACAGACAAACCATCACTAGAACATACCTCAACCTGTTGCAGGGGGGCATTTTAATGAAGTCAATCTGCATTCTGGTGAAAGGACCTCCTTCTCGTCCTATAGTTCCCAGACTTACCACTGTATTTCTTCCAGGATTGAATTGCTGACATATAAGGCATCTTTGGCAAAAGTTTCAGCTACAAGTCTAAATTTTGCATTATACCATGTCTGTTTGAAAAGTCTGATCATAGCATCTCTTCCTACATGTGCTTGTCCATGATACATCCGTGCCATGGTAGAAACCATGCTACCAGGCATAACTGGTCTTCCATCCCGATAAACTAACACATGATCTGTTTCCCGTGGTGCACATCCTGATTTTACCCACTGTCTCATTTCCTCATCTCCTGCTTCTTCCTGCAACTGCCTCACTACTTCCCATGTATTCACAGTGTTAGTAAACAACAAGGGACATGAATTCATTTCTTTTTCTCTCCCACGATTGACTGAGTTCTGATTACGTGCGCAATACTGAGCCATATTGTTGGCAAATTGGTTGCCAGCTGAAATATAATCATTGGATTTAGAATGAGCAGCACATTTCACCACTGCTAACTGCTTAGGCAGCTGTATCGTCTCAAGCAATTTTCCAACCTCTTCAGCATTCCTTATAGGAGTTCCACTCGATGTCAAAAACCCTCTTTGGGGCCAAATTTGCCCAAAGTCATGCACTACACCAAACCCATATTGACTATCGGTTATCACAGTCACTCTCACATTCTTTCCCAACTTGCATGCTCTTGTTAATGCAAAAAGTTCAGCAACCTGGGCTGATTTTACTCCTTTCAGACAAGATGCTTCCAATACAGCTGCTACCGTACATACTGCATATGCTGCACTCAGAATTCCCTCATCCGTTCTCAAGCATGATCCATCCATGAACATCACAGAGTCACTTTCTGTCAAAGGTACATCTTTTATATCAGGACGTGGTTTGGTACAGAAATCAAGCACTTCCAAACAATCATGATCCACATCATTTCTGACTTCCACATTCTCAGCATCAGGTAGCAATGTTGAAGGATTCACATTCAGACATCTCACAAGACTCACATTCGTTGCACCTAAGATGACTTTCTCATATTTAGTCAGACGACTATGCGTCATGAACTGAGTGCGGCTCCTTGTTAAAAGGATTGCCACATTATGAGGTACGAACACTCTCACAGGATATCTCATCACAATTCCTTCACTCTGTTCCAGACTCTTACAAGTAGCTGCTGCAGCTTTCAAACAACCAGGTAATGCTACAGCTACAGGGTCTAATACAGCTGAAAAATATGCAATTGGTCTCCTCAGTTTTCCATGTTTCTGTATTAACACAGAAAGTGCACATCCATTTCTTTAGCTGCAATAGAGCTCAAATTCTTTTTCATAGTCAGGCATGCCAAGAGCTGGTGCTTCACACAACCCATCTCTCAATTGTTTAAAAGCCTTCAACTCTTCTTTATTTAATTCAATGGGATCTTTTACATCGCTCCTTGTCAAGCGTACCAAAGGTTTTGCCATCAGGGAAAAGTTACTTATCCACTGATGACAATATCCAACCATTCCAAGAAACATTCTCACTTCTCTTTGAGTCATTGGGGCTCTCATTCCTTTTATTATCTTGATTCTGTCTGCAGTTACTTTTCTTAATCCTTTTTCAATTGTGTGGCCCAAATATTGTACTTCTTTCTGACAGAATTGCAATTTTGATGGGGATACTTTAAGTCCTCCATCTGCCAAATGATTCAACAATGCAATGGTATCCACTACACAAGCTTCTCTTGTTCTCGATGCCACAAGCAGGTCATCAATATATTGGACCAGTACTGAACTTTCAGGTATTTTTAAATCTTCTAAGGACTTTTTCAATATCTGATTGAATATTGAGGGACTCTCTGTATACCCCTGTGGGATTCGGCACCATGTCAAAATACGTTCGCCAAACCGGAACGCAAAAATCTGTTGGCTGTCAGGTTGCAATGGAATGGAAAGGAAAGCATGACACAGATCAATTACTGTGTACCATTCTGCATCGTGAGGAATCTGATACAAAATCACTGATGGAGTCGGTACAATGGGACAACATGATACAACAATTTTATTTATTTTTCTCAGGTCTTGTACTATTCTAAAAGTTCCGTTAGGCTTTTTCAGGCCCATAATTGGTGAATTACATGGACTGCTCATTATATCCTTCAAAATACCTCGTTCAATCATTCTGTCTATTATAGGTGTGACTCCTGCAATTATCTCGGGTGTCAATTTGTACTGTGGAATATTTGGGTAACTTACTCCTTCCTTTACAGCAACTTTTACGGGATCTACATTTTTCATTAATCCCACATCTTCTCCTGTGAAATCCCATACCTCTGTTTTTACTGTGTCTTTCAATTCTTGAGGCAATTCCTCGGGGTCATATACAGCAAATGCCTCGGTAATCTCAGGTTCCATATTAGCTATAGTCATTTTATACAGTACGTCCTCATCAGGAGTCTCAAAAGCTATACCATCCGGAGTACAAAATATTGTGCAGTTCATCTGGCACAGCAAATCTCTCCCTAACAAATTTACAGGGCTTGAATCGCACACGACAAAACGGTGCATTTCAGAAGATTTCCCTATGTTAACTTCAACTGGTTCAGTGAGATACGTTTTTATTTGTCTGTTGGATACTCCAACTACTTGGATCGTTTCATTCAAGAGAGGAAGATTTTTAACATCAGCTGACCTAATAGTTGAACGAGTAGCACCAGTATCTACTAGGAAAGTAATGTTTTCGTCATTTACCTTTCCATCCACAAAAGGGCCTGTCTGGTCTACTTCTAGAGTTGCGCCAAGTACGCACTCTTCTTCCTCCCCTCGGCAATAACTTTCTTCTAACTCACTCTCATCGCATTGTAGCCAATACTGCGAAATAGCACTAGCGCGCGGAAGCTTAGTTACCTGTTCTTCGTTGTAGAATCCTGTCTCATTACTGTATTTCTGAGGATTTACGCTCTGTGGAAAAGGAGGTTTTGGCGACTGATTCTGTTGGGCAACAACCTGCTGCTGTCGCTGCGGTTGACAACTCACCTCATTCTGCATCTGTGAATTCAATGATGCATTATCACCATTAGCACTTGGGGGAAATTTACACTTGGTTATCCAATGCCCTATTCTTCCGCAATTATGACATGGCCATTTCTTTTTGGCTTCATCTAGATCAATTTGTCCTTTTCCTTTCCCAATGTTAGGTTGTTGTCTCATGCCCGTACCATTTGCTTGTTCAATCAATTGAGCTTCCTGTCTCTCTGCCACTTTTACTTGAGCCCACATGGCTTTTTCTTTTCATTTTACGCTGCTTTGCTTCAATTTCATCACTAAAATATTTTGCATGTCTCAGTACTTCATCTATCTTTTTATTTTGCCAATCTACTGTATGCTGTTTAATCATTTCACTTACTTCAGGTCGTAACCCATACACAAGTCGATATACAAATTGACTCAAATCCTTCTCACTCAAATTTTCATCACCACTGTATTGCTTAAAAGCCAATAACAACCTCTCGTAATATGCGTGTACAGACTCTTTCACTTCTTGATGAGTTCTATCAATTTTTACCCAATCAGTTTCTTTAGGGGGGTATTTTATTTTTCAGAAAGGTAACCACTTGTTCATATTTTCTCATTACTTCTGGATCAGGGGCACCTGTTTTTGGGTCTCTAGGGTATTCTTGGGTAGGCCAACTTATTGTAATTTTACATTCTGTCCATAGATCTGCTGGTACAATTATGTCAAATAAACTATTCAAATCAATCCACACTACTTTTGCTTATTTTACAAACCTGTCAATCTGCCTATACCACTCTACTGGCTTCTGGCGCAGTCGTGGAAAGTCATTGGTAAATGACAAAATATCTTGTCTGGTCCAGGAGACATGTACATAGCCTCCGCCTGGAATCTCTCTCACGGGACATTCAGTTACTAACTTTTCTTTTTCTCTTACTGGATAAACTGCAAATGTTTTGTCTGTTGTATCGTCTCGTTTTCGAAACCATCTACTTTTCCATTTGTCTACATCGCCCCATTTTCTCAGTAAAATAATTAAGTCTTTAATCTGAGTTGTTCGTCCTGTAGTATTCAAATTTTCAATGTCTTTTTCAGAAAAGTCTACTCTGTATGGTTTTTGTAATTACTTTACCTTTTCGAAGTCGATACCCATTTCACTTGCTACTTCTTCTAATCTTTCATGTAAATTTCTTGCTCTCCACGTTATACTTTTGCATAGAAACATTAATTCTTCATCCTGATAGGTTTTTAACTTTTCTGTAGGAATAGTCCCTACTATTAAATCTTCTAACACTATTTTTAATTTTGACACATCTAAAGGTCTAGGCTCAGCATCTTTTTGATGTAAACTCCTTAACCATTCACTTAATTCATCAGAAGTAGGACCTACAGGAATCATTTCATTTTGTGTTTGTTCTAAGCTTTTTGGTGACCCTGGTACTGATTCTGTCGTCATTATTGCTCTATTTGCTAGACTGATTTATTGTCAAATTTTTAGGAGTACTTTGTTCAGAAATTCCTACCGCTTGTCCCCATGAATTTTCTCTTGAACCGCTTCTTTGTATTTCATTTTCTTTATTTTTGTTATAAGGAATCGTCAGACAATGCTCACTATCCTTTTGTTTATCAAAAATTGGCATTACAGGCCCTATTGTTAAAGGAACAGTTACAGCTTCCATATTTTTAGTTAATTCTCTAATCTTTTCAGTCAACTCTAAAGTAGTTCTGGCTAATTTAGCTGAATTTTTATTTGCCATTTTACTCGGTTGGGTATTTTCTGTTTCTCTGAAGGGATTATTTCTTCCTACCTCATGTGGTACTGATTCGAACTTTATATTTTGTGGCGATTCTTTTACTGGGGCACTTGGTGTCAATAATGTGGAATTTGGTTGAGATACGGAGGTGGATTTTTATAAAACATGTCCTCAAGAACGTCATCCTCCGACTCATGCACACCATACTTATAACCTTCTGATCCTGTATTATTTCTCTTTTCTGTACATTTTCTACTAGTAGTCTCTTCAACATTTCTCATAGGGAACATCCCATCAGTCATATTTGCACTTCGCCATCTCCTCATTTTATCATCATGATTCTCTTGTCCATACGATCTACCAAACATATATTTGTACCTTCCGCCACTCCGCTGTCGTTGTCTTTAATACATCTCATCTTCCCATTCTGTCAATGCTTCAAACTGTTTAGGTCTAGGTCTGGGTTCTAGTTTCATCACTCTCTCTCTCAAGTTCCTCAATACCGCTAAATTGAATGAACCATATTCTGGAAAAGCTAAAACTCCATCATCTTTTGTATACTTTGCCCAATTGTCTAACCAAATACATGTATGATAGCCATATTTCGCAACCATAAAGGATGCAGGTGATTTTGGTGGAGGAAGCAACTGTCCCTCTCTAGTCACAATCAGTTTGTCCTTTTTAAATAAGTTCTTGATCTTTCCGAACCAGGACTTTTTCTCTTTCTCTGGTGTATCATAATACATCATTTTCTCTTTTCTCAGTATCGCTAGATTTCTCCTACGACTATTCTGTTGTTTTATTCAATCGTAGCGCGACTTACACTAACGCACTAATCTGGAGCGTCTATGTCAGTTTTGCAATTCTCCAATCCGAGCTCGACTCTCACTAACGCACCAATCCGGGGCGTCTATGTCTCCCTGTAATTCTCCACTCCTAGCGCGGCGCACACTAATGCACCAATCAGGAGCGGCTACGTTTCTGACTGGCAGCGCGGTCTTTCTGACGTCAGCTTTTCTCGCTACTCCTGCTTCTGCTGACCCCTCCTTTACAAAACTTTTCAGCAAACTTTCTTACATTCACTTTTTACTCAAATTCTGTTAGTAACAACATAAATATGCCACCATTATCTGTATCGCTAACAAACGGATAGTCTTGACCTTTTTCACAAGAATTCCGTCTTTCCCGAGAGCAGCGAATCAATCTGCCCTACTACGGAATCATTACATCCGTCGATAAAGTAGCACTTCCCTCTACCTTACCCTTCTAGCAAGCATTAACTAACCGTTTCTCTGGAAATAAGACACCTGTTGGAGACGTTCTGCTCCTGAGAAATAAAACCAGAGTTTCACAATTGAGTCGAATGCCGTTTCATTTACACACTTTCATACGGAAAATGTAGTTCATTCATACAGAATCCTATCTTTCCCGAGAGCAGCGCAACAATCTGCCCTACTACAGAATTATTACACTTGTTAATAAAGTAGCATCTACTTTACCCTTCTATCAAGCTTACAGAACACCTATTACCTTTCCAGTGATAAGCATATCCGAGTTCCTATGGACTCCTGGTACTTAAGACCAAAAATTTCACAGGTGGCCTTCGCTACCCATACACCTCTTTCACATAGAAATGTCCCTAACGATAACACACGACGATGTTACCAAATCGAACCCAGACAATGCGTCGTGCAACTTCAATCGTCACACGTTTTCCCCGTGTACCTACAGGGCACAATAATTCCGTCTTTCCCGAGAACAGCACTTACCTCTGTCCTACTACGGAATCATTACAAGGCATCCGACTTCATACATCCCAGAAGTCTTCAAAACAACATAGAACTCAACGCGACTCAACATAGAGTGTTAATACATAAACCAATACTTATCCAAACCTCCGCAATCAATAATCAATATTCAAAAATAAGAAATCAATAAGCAATAATCAAATCTATAAGCAATATTCACCAAACCAATGCAATAAAACCATCATTCTGCTACCAGAAAAACTGATCCAGCGCGAGACCTAGAGGAAAAGAAAAGGGGGGAAAATATCTATATACACAACTATCCTTCCTGCGTCGCAGACCCGATGTCAAACGAGCTCATTCACACACGCAGTCATTGGTGGGGCCCATAACACCAACACTCATGCGTCTACACTCACGAGTCTGCACACAGGAGGGATAAATAATTCAAGCACTGGACATGTGGAGGGGTACCTTATAACCTATGGGAAAAGAAAGTTATTTGACAAAATATACATCAGCATTCACAACCTATAGATTCCTAATCTTGATCATCAAGGCACTCCACCCACTTGGTCGACGGACCAATACGTTGGATTGGTTGATGGTGATTTAGAGCCATCTAAAACACATTTTAATACTCAAAATCCTTTACTCTCTTCATTGAAAAACCACAAACTCGTAATTTCTGTTAATCAAATATTTGTTTATCTAAATATTGTTTGCAAATAATATTATCATTTGTTTCATCAAAAGTTTAGAATTTCTGGTTTAATCAATACAAATCGCAGGACATTATATTTACCTATTCTTGCTATCTGGATTTTCTCTAATTCATTTGGCTCTGCATAACCGAATTAGCCGTTAAATTGTCCAAATAAAGCAGGCCAAAACTCAAAGTCCGAAAGTTATTTGCTCAGCACGTTACAGTCCCAAAGATCTCCCAAGGACCAGAAATTGTGCAAGCATCTGTCATCGCCTGTGGGGTCAAAGAGGGTGTGCAGTCATCGAAACCGCCGAATGCGTAACCCCTCCCTATTCTACTACTCTTTTTATAATAAATTTCGGAATAACAAGAAACATTTTTAGGCGGCGAAAGTCTGTGATTGGCTGATCGAAAAACGTCCGATTTTTATTCTATGAGGTTCTCATGGATTTTGCTGGTTCACTTCCGTAGCTCATGTTGCCCTTTGCAACAATGTTTAAGGTTTGCTTGTATGTCCCAATTGTTCATTTAGACCAGTTTTTACTGACTGAAGTTTGGCAGTCCACCAAGATCCTATCCTTGACATGGTGAGCTTAGGTCGTCAGGAAGTTCACGGAGCCATCCGAGTCTGCGCAGTAGGCATCGTGCTCACGAGACGGTGGCCACTTCTGAACTCGATTTCGATGCCATTTTTAGGTAGGCCCAAATGTCAACTTAAGCGAAACAAACACAAAAGAATAATTAATGCAAAGAAATGATGATTCTAATGTTAAACTCTCACAAATCCCTTTATGTATTAGTATTTTCCTAGCATATAGCAACATTTAAAGCGATAATATTTACCTTTAGGATCCAAACAGGAACGCAAACATCACATAAGCAACATAAATCATGCGATATCTATTACCACATGTACTACTATTAATATGCATACATAGTTTAGTTATTAGAGTTATTTTGCCATGCAAATAGCAATTTCCCACGTGTAATTGGTGTATGCAAAAGGTTGATTTAGTATCACACAGCAATCCGTTAGTAAAATTATAATCAATAGGTTATATAGTTAGTCTTTTCATGCAAAATAGAGGAGGTATACAAAATGTTGTTCTACCTGCTCCATCACTACCCACCCATTGCTTCCTTCTGAGCTGCCATTTTTAGTAAAATTCATGAAATATTAGAGGTGCCCAGCGAACCTCAGTCGGACATTGGGTTATTGGGATATGTGAAAGACACTAACGCCGACTCCCGCAAATTACACGCTTTGTTACCCCTGATGGCTAAACGGAGAGTGTCCATTCATTGGGGGGATAGGAAAGCACCCACAGTCAAGGCCTGGACCCAAGACGTCACATTCAGTCACACTCAATTATCGACCTTCTGAGAGTTAATGCCTGTAACTTCCAAGCCAAAGGATATATGGGGCCCCTTCTTACACTGGCTAAGAACACTTCAGGAAGACATCTCTGCCTCCCCTTCCTGAGTTGAATCTCGCACTTCACAGTCACTTGAACCACATGTAGATACGGACCCATTTTAGCTAGACGCGCTTGAATGGTTGTCGGGACCTGACATTTTCTGTCCGCCTGCGACAGGTTCGCTGTGAGTAGCTTATAATGGTATTATTAGCTTTACATGAGGACTAGCCTAATGTCTACTGTCTTTAACTAGGTGATGAGAGATATGTACAAAGCCTCCTGTCCGTTTTGTAATTGTTCTTTCTTGATTTCTGTTTGCTTGTTCACACATTCGGAACAAAGATGCTCTTTAGTTATAAAGTCCTGATATTGCGATGCTGAATTTGTATTTGTGGTGATCTCATGTTGACTACACTCCAGTGATGCAATGCTGGAATGTAAAATGTCCTATGTGGATTCTGTGTTGAGAGAGTCCTTGTAAGTTAGTTACTTGAGGACTGCTGAAGCTGTGGCTAATAAATACACGAGATGAAGTATTTCTGTATCCAGAGTTTTGTTATATAATACTTCACCACAGTATTGTTGTAAAAATTGTGAATAAATAAAAAAAAACATTAAAAAGTACTGCTAAATACAGAGAAGGGTGATCAGATGTGAATGTGTTTTCCAGGGGTGTTCCTTATCCTTCAGCTTATTTCCACACCACTTCAATACACCAAGCCTTTTTACATCAGAGGTTTAAAGGTTTCCCCAAGGACTTCCAGTGATGCTCAAGTGTTAGTCTGGCTGCTGTGAGGCACTGAGTGATTAGGGAGCATGAGGACGAGGAAAGAGAGTAAGTAATTTCATTCAGCAGTGTCCAGAAAGATTACCAGTGGATTAAGCAAAATTTGAGATTTCTCTAGTATGCACCAACATTTCTTTCCAAATATCTCAGCTTTATCATGTGTCCTCATCCATGCATCACATAGTCCATCCAGGCACATCCCCTGAAGTTGGTGTCTGCAGTGGTGAGATGATTTGTATACAATATCTTGTAGATATCCTCCTTATTCTAAACACAGGCAATCACTCCACCAGTATGTTCCAAATAATCCGCCATGTGTGTTCGGGAATCTCCATCCTTGGGTCCTGTGACTATACTTGTATAGTGGTGGGTTTGGTACTCCTGTCTGTCTTCACCAAGGCTTTGTAGTCTTAACATGAATTTGTACGTAATGGTTGTATAAAGAGAGCTTCGACTGCAGCGTTCTTGTGAGAATCTTCATTCCAGACTTTGCTTTTCAATATCCAATAAAGGATCTGCCTGTAACAATGACAGTCCTGGTCAGTGAGGTAGAATGTCCACTTACAAGCTTCAAAGTCCATGAAAACCTCCTAGGTATAAAATTGTTTTAGAGTGTGTCTTCAGTAGCCAAATGGTGGAACCTGTCATCTATATGGGCCCTGAATTTACAATTATTAAAGTGCAATGAGAAAGGTAAGAGACAGGATTGTACTTCTTGTCCTTTATCTCCTAATTTCTAAGAGTTACTGAAATAATTTGCAATATGTTACTCAGGACTGGTCTTGGGGCCACTATAGTAAGAGATGTACTTCTAACTATTATGAGGATTGCTCTAAAGTGGAATGAGGGTCATGGAGGAAATTGTGGATCAACCAAAATCAAATTACTCTTCTATTCCCTTGCATGAAGGAGCCAGGGGGTTTCCTTTTGTTCATGGTGGGTCCATTCCCATCAGGTCTCCACTCTAGGATAGTATTCAAAATGTCTGCAAGTACATGCCTTTCTATTTCAGTTTTTCAATGCCCTTTATGAAAGGAAGTTTAAGAAGGATCTGTTCAACAATTCAACATGCTTGTTTGGGAAATTCATAGCTCAATAACAGAGAGTGGGGCTGTTTGAGTGTGTGTGTCAGAATTATAAGAGGCAACGGCTGACACACATAGGAGTTTCACCCCAAAGCATGCTGCCTTTGCTAGCCAGAAATTTCCAACTTTCCCCATCTAAGCAAATCTTTATAAAGTGAGGGTGAGACAGAATAGGAGTATTGTGCAAAAAAGAGATATATATGAAGGTGTGAAGTATACCGCCAGATAGTCTATTCTTTGTGTCGATGTGTGATATGGTCGGTAGTCATTGGCTCATTGAGCTACGTTGGTGCAGGGGCTGGGGTCCTTTATGGACAGCAGGCCCTCAATCCTTCACCCATTTGGTCTAAGAATTACGTCAATGGGCACAGAAATGTATAGGATATTATTTCTAATCCTAACTTACAAGCAGAAATGAAGATCTGCATATGCATTTTGGTACATGGCTAGCAATGCAGGATGGGACATATTTTTTCCCAAATGAGCTTTGCATCTCCCCCCCGGCGCTGTCCATTACTGAGAAAGGATTCTTAGACATAATAGAGCCTTGAAGATCCGCATGTGAATGTGGCACGTGTAATTCTCTGCACCAAAACCATTGCCTTGCCCACATGTGAATAATTATTGCTCGTCCTGATTGCATGCCCTTAGCTACATTTACCTTTTGTGAATGCAGCCATGAGCAAATATCCTATCTTCTGCTACTCCCATGCACAATAACTGCATACAAACTTTAATCTGCCCTTCATTTGAGCCTAGTGTCCACAGCCTTTAGCTGTAAGTAGTGGGCTCCAGGTATACCCTAGAGCACGCTTTCAAATAGTTAGAACCAACTACACCTTTAGGTGTGCACACTGGGATGGGACTTCCATACAGTGCTTAGTTTGTAAATAAGTAAGTGCCTGAGCCCTCGTCAAGAGACAACTGCAACGTGTGCGCCAATTGCCCCTGCCAGCTCTGCCCATGACAGTACAAACATAACTATACACTAAAAAGAAGGTGGGGCAGACTGCCTCACATCCCAGCATTCAGTTTACCCCAGTGTATCATGGTAAATGCAGTGTATGATAACACTTACATCAGTGACAGTCCTTACTGTTTCACCCTTGTTGATGCAGCCAGTGCTATGAATCAATCAAAACATGTTTCAAGATAGTGGTCCTTCTTCAGTAGAGCGCAACACATCTTTTTGGGGGTGGTGGAAATGTTGCCCAAAGTCTTCTCAGGTCTCTGCACCACCCACTGGGAGCAGGTGCATCAGCCAAACTGGTCAGCTCATTAGTTCAAGGGAGCCTTTTCAAACAAAAAGAGGGTGGAAGCACAATACAAGTGTCACTCTTAGAAGTATGACAATTCAGACTATTCTGCGCCCCCAAAGCTACAAGACTGGCGTCGGCAGAAAGTATTAGTCATTTTCAATATATGTTGAATAAATAAACAACTGTTGTTGTCCTCATCCCTGGATTAGATAGACGACACCACCATGTGGCAGACTGTCATAAGTGCCAGTGTCCACAATTATGTGCTGGTGCCGTAAAATTAGGCACTGCTACCAGATACAACTTTTGCCCAGGGCTCTCTTAACTCAGCACATACAGACTTTGGCTGCTTGCATCATCTCCTGGGCGAAGTCCGTTTCATTTAATGCACATCAAATTAATAAAAGACCTGAAACGTAGACTTACACAAAAACTAACATGTTATTATTCTATAACTCCCTTACCATGTCTTTTGTTTTGACTTCAGCATTCTTTCGCCTCTTCCCAATCTACATTACGTGAATCATGGTTTCTGTAGTGCAAAATGTAGCACAATGTATATTCTGGGCCTGATCATGATGTAAGATGCAGTAAGTACTAACAGCTCAGTGAGTTGTATTAAGTGGATACAATATTACCTTCTGAATCTGAGTTTTTCTGCTTGGAATATGAGATAAAATTCAGAATCTGAGTTTTGTCCATCAATTTCCACATATTTTGCCTCTTTTTAAAACATTGTTCCTCATTCAGTACTACTTGAAAATGGGAGAGGTGAAAGTTACCCAATGTGCTGGTTTTCCAACAACCGGTAATTCTGGTTCTTTGCAAACTGCAGAATTATCTGAATTATGGCAGAGCTGTACGTTCCATCATATAGTCATGGCTTGTCTGTCCTGTTCAGAGTGTGACTTGTCTAAAGCCCACGTGACAAGCTGCTCAAAGCAGTATCCACAGAGTAAACCAGTGGTTCCCAAACTTTTTTGATCTGCGGCTCCCTTGACCCATTGGCCATTTCCTGTGGCTCCCCACTGTTACTACTTTTGGAGGGTGGGGGGGATGTAAGCCAGCCTTGGGAAGACTTGCATTTTTCTCCCTGAAAATAATTTGGATAAATCTGATGAAGATATTTTAATCATATGTGCATGTTATTTTGTATTACTAAGACGGCGCCTTGAATAAAATATTTCTAATTACACTTCTTTGGCCATGCCTTTTTTGGAGTACCCTCGCAAACCTTTTTAGCCCACTTACAGTACTAGATAGCACCCCCATGCATGTAGTGCCGGTTGCCAAAGTTTTTTTGCGCTTGAAGATTATTTGCATGCACTTCCATTTCTACCCATGTCATACGTGCCAACGCACCTGTCTCAGCAGGGTAACTCCCGATTTTTTAAACCACATACAGCTTTATTTTTGCTGTCTCCTCTCTAAAATTGCCTCTAAATCAATGCAAGTAAAATAAATTCCTCTGATTTTTTTAAAAAATGTCCCTCTTTCTTGCTTCCAAATGTTGGCATTATGCCGTATATCGTGTTTTACTTCCCTGTGCTCATATATCAATACTTAATAATACTTAGTGTGTTTAGACAGGACAACTGTACCTTCCTGATAAATTTCATTGGTGTAAAATGCATTTGGAAAAAAAAAAACTATTAACGAGTCTAACAAAATAAATCAGGCATCTTACACTTACTTTGGGAGTGTTGGAATGTGGGGATCCAGTGAAATATGAAGGTCATCTCCCTTGACATGTAATCAATTAAGCACTACATTTACTACGTTTACAGCTTTAGGCATGTCACTTACAAATCATCAACGTCATGCGTTCCAGTCTAATTAGTTTCACTTCAGCCAACAACCCATTCAACATTAAAAGCATTAAAGTGCTTGGTGCGTGGCTCCCCTTTCTAAGTTTGCCGGTTTCCCAGGGAGCCATGGCGCACAGTTTGTGAACCACTGGAGTAAACTATGAGTTGCCCAGTGTTCACTGGCTCAGAATTTGCAGGTCTGAAGATCCAGACCTGTTAATTCTATGCCCAAAGAGACCGTGCCTGGCCTTTTTGTGTGGAACTGCAGGGCTGTGGGTAGATGCTGTGCCCAGCACCCACCCCTGCATACTTCACTGTAGGGGAGCAGAAAAAAACTCCCACTAGCTGACATTGCACTTGCTCTGCCCTTCTGCTTCCCCCCACTCAGACCTCTGCATCACAGCCGAGAGAAAGAGACTCCAAATATTTACCACTTACTTCAGCCAGGCGGTAAATGTCTGATGATTTGGGCGTGTTATTTCCCCCGGAACGTGGAAAATCACCTGGAATTGGGTGTGGCATTCCCTGGACCAAGTGTTAGTTCCCATTCAGGAGCAGTAACTTGAAATCCTGGGGTTATGTGCAGGGAAACCACTGTGCCTCTGAATACCAACTGGTGAAATCTACCCTCCCCCAAGCCGGCAGGAAAAACATGAATACATTGACAGCCGGCGCAGGTTAGGCTGGCCCATTTCGCCTCCGAACCCCAGTGTCACTACCCCATTACAGTGCTCATACCTACACTGGTGAGACAGGGCCCAGCTCGGGTAGGATCAAGGAGACAAGATAGGCAGGGGGCAGCACCAGGCACAGAGCAGCAATAGGCCTGAAGATAGCCCTGCACTCCTGTGACAGTAGCCGGCTTAACAATTGTGCGGATCTGCCTGACAATACCATCAGCTTTTTGAGTGTAGTCCACAAGTGTTAGGAAATGCCAAATCAGGATACTGAATCCTCTAGCATAGAAAGAGAAGAAAGGACTATCCAGGAATGGTGCTTATAAAAACCCAGTGGGTAGAGGAGTTGTGGCAAGCATGAGCAGAACCGGGAGGCAGACAAGATGAGCTGGATCCACTCCAGCTCCCGGAGACAGACAGGGACCAGTTGGATCCACTGCACCAGAACCAGGAGGGAGACAAGATCAACAGGGTCCACTCCAGCTCTAGGAGATAGACAGGGACCAGTAGGATCCATTGCACCAGAACCAGCAGGCAGACAAGATAAACTGGATCCACTCCCAGCTCTAGGAGATAGACAGGGACCAGTAGGATCCATTGCACCAGAACCAGGAGGCAGACAAGATAAACTGGATCCACTCCAGATCTAGGAGACACACATGGACCAGTTGGACCCTGTGCACCAGAACCGGGAGGCAGACAAGATCAACAGGATGCACTCCAGCTCTAGGAGATAGACAGGGACCAGTTGGATCCAGTGCACCAGAACCAGGAGACAGACAAGAATCAATTGAATTCACTGCACCAGCACCAGAAATGCAGAAAGGATTACTTGGATCCACTGCACAAGGAGGCAGACATGGGTCAGTTGGATCCCCTGCACTAGCTCCATTAGACAGATATGGCCCAGATGGATCTACTGCACCAGGAGGCAGACACGGATCACTTGGATCCACTGCACCAGGAGGCAGACAAGGAACAGTTAGATCCACTGCTACAGCATCAGGAGGAAGGCAAGCATCCGCTGAAGATGTAGGTAGAGAACAAATCAAGATGGGGCCAGTTATGCCAAGAGTGGCAAATGGCGCTCATCCAGCCAGACAAACACACAGAAACATGCCAATCAATGAAGAACTCCTTCCATTAACATAAAAAGCAGCATGCGTACTGACTTTGCCAATGTTTGTTAACAATATTGTCATTATATATTTATATTACACATTTGCCGCCAAAGACAGCACCAGCTAAAGAACTTTATTGTTAAATGCCAAATGAAACTGCTGATAATGGTGCCGAGTAATTTATTTATTTCCGGTTTTAGCAACATTTTCATGAATAAAAAATAATATGTGTCTAATGATGTGTGGGGAACGAGGTGTTTCTCATGTAGCCTTTGCAAATGTTTGATCGTGCTCATCTGACAGCTCCCGGTATCCAGTTTGCACCTGTGTCTGATAGGACTTCTTAGAACTCCCTCCTGTGAGGAACATGGAGAGCAGATAAACAGGTTATGTGGCATTGGAGTCAATGATCCATGCAGGCTTCTCTCGTCAAGTCTGACAGAAGTATTCTCCTGTGAGAAACCCGAGACGTCGCCTCCCAGGGGACCTTTGTCCCACACTGTATCTTAACTTCTGTTTGGAACAGGACAGGATCACAAGGCATTTTTATTAACATATACATCGAAATCTTGACTTCCCCAGCCTGCCTCAGACAACCAATGCGATTTATGCTTTCATCCTCTCTTAACATTTTATATAAGACTACCTTGGTTTGTCTATTAATTATTTGTTTTAGTCACCTAGATTTAGAAATTGGGTTTCTGGTTGACTGGCGTGTGAACCCTGGTCAAGCAGCAACCACAATCCTAGTCAGGGTAAGACTGGCACAGAGCAGTCAGGCTTAACTTAGACAAGTGTCAAGTATGGGTGCAAAATTTCAAACAGTAAAACAGTAGAAGCACCACATAAAAAACCTCAACAGGTTAGAAAAATAGAGCTCAATTTAATAAATAAAATAAGACCAAAATGAAATAAACAGGAGTTCTGAATGTTTAAAGAATAAATTGTAAAATTGCACCTAAAAGCAGAAAGAGCTAACCACAGCTATCTGGTCACACTGAACCGTGTCAAGGTCAAAAGTTCAGGCCAACTGCGATGGAGCTCAGGTCGGTTACAGTCCCACAACAGTCCTGCTGAAATGTTACCTTCTATAGTCTTGTGCCAAGAGTTCCGTTTGTATTGGAGAGGGTTGCGAGAAGCAAGGAGAACCTCGCGGGCAGCAGTTGGCATTGTGCGAAGAAGAGGCCGGGTGTCGCAGATGGGCAGGTTGGAGCTTTGCATTGGCAGTCCCATATGGGCTGTCAATTCTGCTGTAAGAAGAAATGGGTTGCCAGCAGCTCATACTGAACTTCAGTGCGGGCAGCACAGATCCAGCGCAAACAGGCCCATTTACAGTTGCGAAGAGAACAAAAGCTTGATTTAAAGAGCCTGTGAGCCACAACAAGGGTCCAAGACCTGAGAGGCACCACTTGGGAGTCAGGAACCCACTGTAGACGAGTCCAGGAGATGTTGGGGAGCCTTTCATGCCTATGACACTCAGATCAGGAGGCCAGCAGACTAGCCCTTGGAGTCACTCTGGGTTCCTGGGTTCAAGATGAGATTGCAGGTCCAGTTCTTTCTCCCCAGACAAAAGGGCAGAAGGCCGAAGGTCAGCACAGCAGAGCAGTAGATCCCTTAGAGTCACAGTCCAGCAGAGTGGCAGTCCCTCCAGCAGCACAGCAGTTCTTCTTTCTGGCAGAGTATCCACAGGTCCAGAGGTGTATTGAAGTGGTGGCCTCTGAGGTCCAGTATTCATACACAGTTGTGCCTTTGAAGTGGGGAGGTTCTAGAGGCATGCCTTTGAAGTGTACGGATACTCTGCCTTCCTAGCTCCAAACTCGCTACAGGGGGGTATGCAGTCCTTTGTGTGAAGACAGGACACAGCCTATTCAAGTGTAAGTGGGACTTTGCCCTGCTCCTCCCTCACACCCTGTGAGTGATGGCCCATCCAGTCACAACTAAGCTCCCATTGTGTGTGGCTGTCCAGGTGGAATACACAAATCCCGACTGTTACCCACACTCATTCATGTGTCCCAGAGACAGCCTGCAAGCACCAAATGGCTAAGGCAAGAAAATGCCAACTTTATAAAAGTTGGAACAGAATTTATTTTGGGCGTGCGTTTTAGATTAATGTATTTTAAAAAACACTTTGACAACTAGAGTGGTTTTGGTGTCTTTATTACACCTTTTCTTTGTTCATTTACTTTTAGAACCTATTTGGTCAACGCTTAACTCATGTCATAGAGAAAAACAATAAGTATAAAATTTCAACAAAACATCAATAATAACGACACAATTGACATTTGACAAGTACATAACTTATAAAGTGACAAAGCAAGACAAAACGCAACTGACCAGTCCTTGATTTGAGAAAGAGACAATGGCAGTACAGACTGTTTGCACTTTGCAAAACTGCAACCTGCCATGCACAGCTAGACAACACTACAATTACAACAGACTAATTGCCCTGTTTGCACACTGTATTATTCAGTGCTTTGGTGGTGGTTACGGCTAGCTGGATTAGGTCGACGAGTTTCAGAACCCTATTTTTCTTTTGTGGTTCTTCTCAGGACCAGGACAGGTCGAACATATTTGCTTAGTCCACACATCGCTTTGTTTGCTCTCTGCATATCCCTTGGATTTTGGCTGCACATTATGTGCAAGGTCGATCAACAATGCCCCTTGTTATTTTTTTCTGGCCAGTCCTTAGCCCTTAGACAAAACATACCGATGCAGCTGTTGTTTGGCCAGCGTACTTGGGTTTTTAGTGGGGTGCACGAATAGTTGACACACACTTGGAAAGGGACCTTTCCAGGGAGAAGAGCACCCATGATGTCGATCTGCCATCTATAGGCTAAGGCATGGGGTCTGCTGACAAAGCCCAGAGATCTTTTGTTTTATAATAATACTTCTACAAAGCAAGGGGAGGGAGGTTAGGCACTTTAGTCCTTACTCCATTGTCTTGCTATGATGACATCTTCCTTCATGATTTATGGACTGACTGCTATGCTAACAATATTTGTGTTATGCATGTTGTGGCATGCATACTGCATGTTAGGACATGTTAGTTAAAATATTTTTGTCAGATCTTATTGTGGACCAGTGCAAGAGAGTGAGCAAAAAGGGGTGCCTAGTCATTTGTTTCTCTGTGAGTGAGTAGGAGAGCAAGTGAGGCAGTATAGTTAGTTGGTCCTGGGTCTGTGGGTACTACGGTGATAGGAGGACTCAGTCCCTATACACCAAGGTCCCATTTCCTGTGCATAGTTCTGCATTTGTGCAGAATCCCTGCAACAATGAATTCAGCAAAAATAGGAGGTGGAAGGCAAAGAATGTTGTTGATGACCCTGCAAAAAGGACCAAGTCCAACACAACCCCTTCTAGCCAGAAGCCAGGGTAGACTGACCAATACCTTGATGGGCTTCACTACTTAGGCGATAGAACATGCATGAAGGCCCTGTTATGCAGGGACACTTGTCTGTTCTACGTCTCTCTGAATCCAGTTTGATCCCTCTGTCTATACTCTTCTGAGCCCCTGTACTGACCCATGGGAAGCCCTATTCCTCACCTGTTTCTCCGATCTGTGCAGCTCCTAACTTTAACTTGCCCACAGATGCAGCCCAGTAGCCAGACAGTACCACCATGGCCAGGAAAGTGATGCGGCCCACTCCATCCCTTGGATCAGTCTTCTGTCCCCCAACCCAAAGAAAGGTCTTCCCATAAAGACAGCAAGCAACAGAGACCACCAACAGCTGTCAGTGTCAAGAGTCAAGCTCCAGGCCATCCTGGGCTCTCTGAGGTTTCACAGAGTGAGGGGCATAGCCCTGGGCATTTTGCACCCTACTTCCACTCCACCTCCCACCAGTTCCGGGATGGTATCCTGACACTGCCCAATCAGCCCAGGGTCTGTACACTGAGGCTGAACAGGCAACAAGGTGAATCTTCCTTCACCTTGCCCCTCCATCTAGGCTCCCGTACCCTCCACTTGGGATTGGTGCCCCCAGAAAACTGAAACGTCAGGGTGCCCTGGTCGGCCACCCCTCTTAGTTCCCCTGACACTGGGGGCAACTTATTCCCCAGAATGTGGTCTATGGGCAAGTGGGGACTAACTATGACCCTCCACTGGTCATATTTCCACACCACTACAGGGATACAAGGGCCATAGTGTGGAAAAAGTCGGTCCATGGTCATGGTGCCCCTACACACCTGACGGATGTACAGCTCTGGAGAAACTAGCCTTTCCACCTTTATGGCCTGGCTAGCCCCGGTATCCCTCAGAACAGTGACTGGGACCCCATTCACTTTCACATGGTCGAAGTGAGACTTCCGCCCTATCTCTCAGCTAAAAGATATCATGGTATGGTCTATGACCGGCCCCTGGGGAATACTTACCTCTAAGGCCACATTGGCCACCCCTGTACTGATACCACCAGTGGGTGATTTCTTAGGGCAGACTGAGTTCCCCTGCTTGTGTCCTAACTGAAAACAATCAAAGCATTAGGGTTGGAAATAAGGCATCTTGGACCATCGCCCACCACAACTTCCTCCCTGTTTCCCAGAAGGGGCCTCTTCCCCCTTATTCTGGGGCCTGTCTGTGTCTCCCTGGACATCCCCTCACTCTGCTGGGGGAACCTAAACCACCCTTATTGGGGTCACTCCCAGGTATCTTCTTTAGGACCCTTTGCTGAGCCAGTGGTCTGCCTCCTTAGAAAGCTCCCTGGGACCAGTGAGCTTACTATCAAAAAGGTGTTGGCGCAGATCTGGAAAACAAAGACTGAACATGTTCTTTGTAATTAAATTGTGCAGCCCTTCATAATACTTGACTGCACTGACCTTCACCCAGTGTCGTACTTTGATATTCGGGAACCGCGTAGGGAACAGGGCCTTACCCCTGTCTATCTTGGTATTAGCGAACCGCAAATGGTAAATGCGGCACGTACGAGTGCTTTGCGTGTCGTTCTAGTTACGAACGCACTGTGTACACGTATTCTGCTCAACTACGCGGGTTCCATTTTGGAAGCAGTGGCCATCTTGTCATTGCCCTCACATAGGCTATGATGGAGTTAATACGGGCCTCACAGTACATGGGCTTTCCCTCTGACTTCTCCGTGACCTGGGCAGCTGGCTCTGCTGCCCCGGGTCAAACCGGTCCCACGAGCTCCCCTTCCTCCTTCCACCTGTGATTCGTATCAGGGCTTGACCCGTCATAAAACCCTTTTCATTCTACACAATCCCCCGGCTAATCTCTTCTACACCTGCTTGTTCTTGCTTTATTACTTGTTTCCCAAAACAGGAGATGCTCATGTTTATTGGGGGGTCTATTTACTTCAAACATGGGATCTGAACCTTCCGGTGTAAATCATTGTGGGCTGGCCGAACTGGAATGTGGGATGGTCATCATGACTCTACTTTTTCGTTTGTAATGTATGCCTTTATATGACCATATCATAAACCAAGGAATGTATGCCTGGAGCATGATATTTTGTACTTAAGGAGAAGTCCGTTCCTATGATTTTCAGCAGTCTCCTGAGAACATACACGCTGGTGTACTTCTAGGATACCTGTCATTGGTCTGCAGCCAATAAACGATTCTTTGACTTCACCCAGAAGACTCTGTGTTTCTGTAGGTCCGGAACAGGGTGAAACCCCGAAGTCATAGGGTGTGTGCCCCTGCACCGCTGGGTCTAGAATACCCAGTACTTCAGTTTGGCGCCCAACTCGGGACGATTTCAGCGGTACCAGTCCAAGCCAGAGGTTCGTGAGGAGCTTCGTGTGGAAATTCCGGAGGAAGGCCGCCACTTCATCGACCCCTGCATGTCGACGTGGTCCGAAAGTCTTTTCTGCGAGGTTCTCCGCGTCCCGACGGCTACGAAGGACTGCTGCCCTGATTAATCGACCTGTTTTGGACCCTTGACGAGTTTGAGAGAGCGAAACAATCGAGAGAGTCTTCTGGTGACGTCATCGATCAGCTATATTCAGTTAAGTATAAGTGGAGCGTCTCCCATTTGTTTTGGTATCCCTCGGGATCGTTTGGTTTGGTAATTGGTGATTTGGTGTTTGCAAACCCCAAAGCCAGAGGATTCGTGTATTCACGAGAATATCGTAATCGATAATCCTTTGACGTTTGGATCTAGACTAGTGAGCGAAGATGCCTGGTTCTAGACTATTTGGTAGATTATTCTGCTTGGGTTGTGGAAAAGATTTCCAGCTAGAGGAATCATGTCCGGTTCCCCCGGTTGGAACTCCAACTTATGAGCTCTATGTGAAACATGGTGTAGGCCCTATTGCATATAACGAAGTGTGGATCCACTACACCAGGAAAGACGGTGTTTTAAAATGGCCCCAAAATGGTAGTTTCGATACCGATATTCTAGATAATCTGGAAATTAAATTGTTTAAGAAGAAAGCCCGGCCGGCGATGTTTGACTCTTTCCGCTTATGGCGAAAGGAAGCCAAACAGAAGGAAATTAAGTTAGCGAAAAAGAACAAGAGAGAGAGAGGTATGTCAGTAATGCAAGCAGCTGTACAATTTAAAGACAATGAAGAGGAGCAAATGAATGAGCAATTGCACAGGCAGCGTAAGTTAGGGATTGACAAATGTTACCCGGCTTTGCCATATTCTAAGCAGGATGAGTCAGACGAAAAGGAGAAAGATCCCTTGATGTCACATTTGTTGAGTTCGCCACCCCCGTATGCTCAAACTGCCACGGCGCCTCCCCAGCTTGTAAATATGCCGCCTCCAGTGCATATACTGCAAGCCTTGCCGCAACCGCCAGTTGCTTTGCAACCAGTTCCTATTCCTGTAGCGCAGTCCTCTCAAGCGCCTCTAGTAGTGCTTCCAACTGCCCCCGCACTTCCTGCGACTTTGCTTGATCCAGTACCTGTCTCTACATCCTCTTTTCTTCCCTCTGTTTTTCCCCCTGTTCTCGCTTCAGCTTCTCCTTCAGCGCGACAGCGTTTGGCTAATGTGGTTACTACATTAATGTCGCCTCTCTTTGGGTCATCTGGTGCAACTCCTGGTGTACAGCGTAAGCAGTTGCGCAGCCAATTGCCTAACCCCGATGAGAAAAAGGTAATAGATCACATGGCGCGCAGATGGATCGTTTTTCCTTCACTGTATGATGTGGAATCGGTTGTTAACACTTTCCATCAATGGGATGCCCCGAAACAGAGATACGTATTTGAGAAAATGTGCGAAATTCTCTGTGAAGAATTGGAGGATAGTGGTAGAAATCCGAATCCGCAGGAATTGTGTAGAGTGAGGTGCGATTTTGGAACTGGTATAATTGTGGACCGCGAAGTAGATAAAGCAGTTGCGATTGTACTGTCCTTAAGGAATGACGACTGCCAACAGTCATTGTTTGAACAAGAGGTCCTTGTGGGGAGTAAGGCAAAAGCGCGACAATACCCTATGAGAGAAGTTCCCCCGGTATGGAAGGAAGCGGTTGCAGCTGCCGGTGGTAACCCCGCTGTGCCAGCGCATTTCCAGCGTGTTTGGGTGCATGTTCCATGGAAGCGCTCTGAGGTGTTAGCACTTAAGCAGACATTGCCTGATCCCCGTAAAAACCCAGCAGGTTATTATAAAGAGTTGTCACAGACGGCAGGGTCATGCATTATGAATCTGGCCGACATAGACATGTTGTTTGGTAATGTTGTTCCACAGCCTCTATGGGGATCAATTCGTAATGTAGATCACAATGCAGAACTAGGGGATACATGGGCTAACATTGTTGCTGCTGATGCTAGACAAACGGGTGGTGCGAAACCAGAACCTTTAGTAGCTGAATTGCCTGGTAGAATCATCACGTATATGAAGACAATAATGCCTGCGATGCGCGTAAATTGGGACAAGTTATCTGCATGCAAGCAGAAGAAAGATGAGACGGTGTCAGACTTCTTTACTAGGTTTGAGGAAACGTTTATTGACCACAGTGGGCAAGATATGAGTACTGAGGGTGGACAACGGTTGTTTGTGGACAAGTTTGTGCAGAATTTACTCCCTGACCTGTGTAAAAAGTTGAAAGATTCAGAGAGTTCTTGGGCCGTTTCCTCTTCAGCGCAAATACTGGCTACTGCACAGTATTATGAAAACAGAGATAAAGACGAGAAAGATAGGACGGAGAAGAAAACGAAGGAACTAAAAACGAAGGTTCTTCTACAGCAGGCCTATGCACCACGTGGCGGTGGTACTAATTATAGACAGCCCCAAGGTGTCTATCACCAACCCCAACAATTTCAGACAAACCAGCAAATGAATGGGTATTATCAACCACGTGTCCCTGTAGGTCCCAACCAATGTTCATACTGCAAAGAGGAAGGTCATTTTAAATATAGTTGTCCTAAATTAATGCAACGGAATGGTAATACGTATGGCGCAAGAGGTAGAGGTGGTCAGCAAGCTCCTAGAGGCAGAGGGCGTGGAAGTGTTCCCCAAAATGCGCGTCCTCTTCCGCCCCAAAGCGCAATTAATAGTTTTGATCAGCAAGCTAACGCGACTGGTAATACGGCCCAGTATTACAATAATGATTATTATGCAGAAGATGGCGATGCAGAAAATAATGGTTACTAGGACAGCCATAGACAGAGAGAGGGAGTTGTTTTAGTGCCAGTGGATCAGAGTGGACCGTATGTTGAGGTGACTACAGCAAATGTAACGGAGCCTTTTCTGCTAGACACTGGTGCTGCAAAGAGTTCAATCATGCATTCCAAACTCCCTGGCGCACCTTTGTCTGGCGATATAAATGTTTCAGTAGGTTTTTCTGGCGCCCCAGTTAGGAACCCGATTTCCAGTCCCATGTCACTTTCTGTTGGACCTTGCGAGCTGAAAGCGCCCCTGATCCTGACCACAGGTTGTGGTGAGAATTTGCTGGGATTAGATTTGTTGAAAAGATTGCACGCTACACTGTATTGTTCTCCTTCAGGAGTACAACTTACCTTGGGCAAGAAAGTGGTTTCCCCAATGTATTTGTCTAAAAACACGATGCCACCTGAATTGTCATCCCTTCCGGATGCCCTTTGGGCTACTGGTCCCAATGATGTGGGCCTCTTGGAAATACCACCATATGTGGTGACTCTAAAGGCTAATGTCAGACTGCCACGTATTCCTCAGTACAAGATCTCTAATGAAGGGCAGAAAGCATTGTTAGACATTGTCAGCGATTTGATTAATAAGGGTGTGATTGAAGAGACAAGAGGCAACGTTTGCAATAGCCCGATTTTACCTGTTTTAAAACGAACGGACCCTTCACAGCCACCTGTTTACAGATTTGTGATTGATCTTAGAGAGGTTAATAAGATTGTCGTGCCTCAGTTTCCGGTTGTCCCCGATATAACTGCCTTGTTAACGATGATTCCAGCCTCTGCTGCATGGTTTTCAGTGATCGATTTAAAGAATGCTTTCTTTAGTATCCCAATTGCAGAAGAGAGCAGAGACATTTTTGGTTTTAGTCTGGGAGGCCGAAGCTTCCGCTTCAAACGCGCTCCCCAAGGCTACTGCGAGAGTCCATCCATATATAGTCAAGCTCTGAAAGCGCAGCTTGATGCACTTGTTTTACCTAGTGGCGCTATCCTGATCCAGTACGTGGACGATTTACTGATCGCCGCGGATACTGAAAAGATCTGTAAAGAAGCCACATTGTCACTGTTGCGCCATTTATCAGCTTACCATCACAAAGTGTCTCTCTCTAAGCTGCAATATTGTCGACAAGAAGTGACCTACTTAGGTCATCTCTTATCGAAGGAGGGAAGGAAACTGACCCCAGAGAGAATTCAAGCCATTGCACAGTTGAGTGTGCCAAAAACACAGAGAGAAGTGCGTGCTTTCTTGGGCATTACTTCATACTGTAGGCATTGGATCCCTAGTTTTTCTTTGTTGGCAAAACCTTTATTAGCATTAACATGCAAAGACACACCGAATCCTATCCCATGGTCTGAAGAGTGCCAGAAAAGTTTTGTGGAATTGCGCAATGCGTTGTGTTCAGCTCCTGTGTTGGGCACTCCCGACTACAGTAAGCCTTTTACGTTGTATGTTCATGAGAAAGATGGATGTGCGTTGTCAGTGTTAACACAGCCTTTTGGCGACAGACCGCGCCCATGCGCATATTTTTCATCCACCTTGGACCCTGTAGCGAGGGCATTGCCAAGCTGTCTGAGAGCGACAGCTGCTGCAGCGATGTCTATCCGACAATCTGCTGGTCTGGTAATGGACAACACACTGATTGTCATGGTTCCACACGCTGTAGACACATTATTAAATAGAACCAAGACACAACACCTGACTAGTGCGCGATTATCAGGATATGAACTCACACTGTTAGCGAATCATGTACACATAAAAAGATGCAATACGCTGAATCCAGCCACATTATTGCCGATTCCAGCAGACTCAGATGAGATTGAGCAACATGACTGTCTGTTCAGAACAGAAGAGGAGACGAAAGGGAGAGTAGATCTCAAAGATACTCCCCTGACTAAATGTGATGGCACTTTATGGGTAGATGGGTCCTGTTTCAAGCTCCCTAATGGTGACACGACTGCTGCATATGCTATCACGACTTTACACACGGTCGTGGAAACTGCACGAGTGCCACATAATTCGGCCCAAGCAGCAGAATTAATCGCCCTCACGAGAGCATGCGTGTTGTCTGAAGGAATGAGAGTGAACATATACACAGATAGCCAATACGCCTTTGGCGTGGCTCATAATTTTGGGCGTTTGTGGAAAGAGCGTGGGTTCCTGACGTCGCATGGAGCTAAAATTCAGAATGGCAAGTTGGTGAATGATCTCCTTGAGTCACTGACCCTACCTTTGCAAGTTGCGATCATGAAATGCAGTGCGCACAGGAAAGTCACCGATGATGTTGGACGTGGGAATGCGTTTGCTGATGAGACCGCGAGAGAAACCGCACAGAATGTGAAGACTAGAATGTATGTTGCAGGTCCCGCAAGATGGGTTAATGATGTGGGAATGTGCGAGAACACAATAGAGAGTGTGAAGTCGCTTCAGGCTGAAGCTACCGAAGAAGAGTTAAGCAAGTGGAGAGAGAGTATGGGTAAGTTGGATGAGAATGGTTGTTGGATTGACCTGACAGAACATAGGCGATGGTTGTTGCCTGATGCATATGTGCTTCCAGTGGTTACTATGGCGCATGGAATGGCACATATCAGTACGAAAGGTATCTGTAAGTTGTTGGCTCCAGTATGGCAGAATGTTGGGATTCCCAAGTGTGCAGAGAATGTGGTCAAGAATTGTATGGTATGCTTGAAATACAACCCTGGTAGGGGAACCCCAACTCCGGCCGGTCACTTTGCACCCCCATCATGTCCATTCGAAGTTTTGCAGCTGGACTTTATTCACATGGAAAGATGCAACAACCTGAAATATGTATTGGTGGTTGTTTGTGCTTTTTCCAAATGGGTAGAGGCTTATCCTCTGAAAGATAACACTGCCCTATCCACAGCCAAAGCCCTTGTGAAGGAGTTTTTCCCCAGGTTTGGGATGCCGAGAATGGTGTGGTGTGATAACGGAAGTGAGTTTGTGGGTAAAGTGATGAAGAATGTATGTGAAGGTTTAGGCATAAGGCAGAAATTTCACGCTGCAAATCACCCCCAATCAGCTGGACTGGTTGAACGCTACAATGGAGCCTTAAAGCTCAAGTTGGCCAAAATCCAGGCGAGCACTGGTCTTAAATGGCCTGATGCCCTGCCTCTAGCACTCTTGTCCACCAGAATGACAATACACTCACGAGTGGGACTTAGTCCCTACGAGGTGGTCTTTGGCCGCCCGGCTAATGTATGGGGTGTGCCAAGGCCCACTAAATTCAGTGAGATAGAGCATCCAGTACTGCTCGATTACCTGTATGATTTGACTGTTAAACTGCGTGTTTTGCACCAACAGGTACATGATACTCTTCCCCAAGCCTCTGAACCTCCTGGACACCCCATCAACCCTGGTTCGTGGGTCTTAGTACGGAATTTCCAGCGTAAGGGCAACGACGAGCCTCGTTGGATCGGCCCTCATCTTGTTCTTCTTTCGACAAGATCAGCAGTGCGAGTGAAAGGGAAGAAGCACTGGATACATGGTACTCACTGCAAGGTAGTTCCCTTGCCTCTGCCATATGACCAGTGGGTCAAAGAGGGTATCGCCGACTCGGAGACAGACATTGTGCCTCGTTTTGTACCATTCAGTGACGCACGCCTAAAAGACACAGCTTCAGTCCAAGAGAGTGACAATATTCTGCAGGAAGCTGTGCCGCCATCGAATCGACTGGACACCACTGAGCCTGAACTTCTTTTTCAAGACCAAACAACACCTGGCCGTCTCCGCTATAATTTGAGACCTAGGCCCATGGACGAATAAAGATTCCCTCATTATTTCCCTTTTGACATTTTTTGCTCTCCCATCTGAAGGACTTTCTTGATTTTTGTTTTTCGAACCACCATCCGGGTTCTGCCGCAGGGTCGCGGTGCCAAGACTTTGGGGTACAGGCCGAAGACGCTAGGTCGACGGTTCTGGTTGGTCTAGGGCGTTTCCCTGGACTGACAGGCGTACTCCTTAGCAGAAGAAACTCATCCACCGCGAGCGGCCCGAGTAGAGGATGGAGTTTTGTAAGATGGAGAGACCGATTGAAGAAATGAACTTTCAAGCCAAGATGTGTAGAATTGTAAGAAGTAAATGTTTTGTCTTTTTGTGCCTTTTTACACTGTGTAGTATCATGATGTTTATTGTAGGATGTGTGTTTTTCTCTGCTCCAAAACCCATTGCACCCACTCAACAGCCTATACTTCTTTCTACTGCCTCCTCTCACTCTTTTCACCCTTTGCCTGAGCACGAACAGACCCGACGATCAGAGTTCGTAAATAACTCGTTTATCCAACTCTTGCACCAACACCAACTGGTAATGAATACGACCAATTGCTGGGTCTGTGGGTTAATGCCACATACCACTAACAAGGGTATTCCCTACCTGGTGCTACCGTACAGTTACAATGGATCGTCATGGGCATTCCAAACCATGTTTCTCTACGCTCTAGATACATACTCCCCTCGCCCACCGCGTTCCATCAGACCCATCACCAATAATAAGGCTTTGATGAAAGGAGTTGCCGATATGAGTAGAGATATTAATGCATACTCATCCATTCCCAAAGAAGAGCTGAGACCTTATATGGGATGGAACGCGACGGGGTATAGTATTAGTCTGGGTGAAAGACAGCGGAAAATTTCATCTCCAATCTGGGTCGTACCCCACATGGGTCGGTTCTGCTTACAGGGTAATGGTCAGAACCCTAGGGCTCAACTGGGAAGAAGTGACTGTACTGAAACGTACACTTTCCCGTCACAGTTTTCCCCTGCGTTTTTGGCTGCTAAGGGCACATACTTCCTCTGTCATGATCGAGCATATACATGGTTGCCCCCTGATTTCTCGGGCACATGTTATATTGCGAACTTGCTACCGCCGACATTTACTGCCGCCTCTGATTATCACAAGACCAGAGTTGTGAGAGGTGTGATCAGTAAGGAGGACACTGCCGGTCAGGAAGCAGGAGACTTCTTCTTGGGTTTCCTGCCGTTTTGGGGACCTATGGTCAATAGTAGGAACCTGAGACAGCTGACTCGTGTGGTTGAATCCACCGTCAATGTAACGGCTGGTGCCCTTAGTAATTTGACAGCTGAGCTCCAAGCGGATCGCCTTATGACTTTGCAGAACCGCATGGTCCTAGACGTTATTCTCGCAGACCGCGGTGGGGTATGCAAGGTCATCCAATCCAGTTGCTGCATTTTCATACCAGATAATGCTCCAACAGTGTATCAAGCCATCTCCAAACTCCATAAAATATCTGAAGCCATACACGTGGATAAGGGAGATTGGTCACTGATGGGATGGTTCTGGGAATTGATATCTGCCTGGGGTTGGAAGGTTCTGATGGTCATTGGAAAGATCTTAGCCATTCTTTTCCTGTTCTGTCTATGTATACAGTGTGCTCCTGCGATATATGGCCTCTGTGCTACCTTATGTGTAAGGAAACCTGTATCGAGGGACGAGTTAAGTAATAGGATGATGCTACAGCAACATCTCCATGACTTCGTGAACATTGACCTAGACTCGGATTAAGATGAGTATAGTGATTGCCTATGTAAGGGCAAAAGGAGGGTCTGTCGTACTTTGATATTCGGGAACCGCGTAGGGAACAGGGCCTTACCCCTGTCTATCTTGGTATTAGCGAACCGCAAATGGTAAATGCGGCACGTACGAGTGCTTTGCGTGTCGTTCTAGTTACGAACGCACTGTGTACACGTATTCTGCTCAACTACGCGGGTTCCATTTTGGAAGCAGTGGCCATCTTGTCATTGCCCTCACATAGGCTATGATGGAGTTAATACGGGCCTCACAGTACATGGGCTTTCCCTCTGACTTCTCCGTGACCTGGGCAGCTGGCTCTGCTGCCCCGGGTCAAACCGGTCCCACGAGCTCCCCTTCCTCCTTCCACCTGTGATTCGTATCAGGGCTTGACCCGTCATAAAACCCTTTTCATTCTACACAATCCCCCGGCTAATCTCTTCTACACCTGCTTGTTCTTGCTTTATTACTTGTTTCCCAAAACAGGAGATGCTCATGTTTATTGGGGGGTCTATTTACTTCAAACATGGGATCTGAACCTTCCGGTGTAAATCATTGTGGGCTGGCCGAACTGGAATGTGGGATGGTCATCATGACTCTACTTTTTCGTTTGTAATGTATGCCTTTATATGACCATATCATAAACCAAGGAATGTATGCCTGGAGCATGATATTTTGTACTTAAGGAGAAGTCCGTTCCTATGATTTTCAGCAGTCTCCTGAGAACATACACGCTGGTGTACTTCTAGGATACCTGTCATTGGTCTGCAGCCAATAAACGATTCTTTGACTTCACCCAGAAGACTCTGTGTTTCTGTAGGTCCAGAACAGGGTGAAACCCCGAAGTCATAGGGTGTGTGCCCCTGCACCGCTGGGTCTAGAATACCCAGTACTTCACCAGCCATCCAGTTCCTTGTAAAGGGAACCCACACAATTCACCCAAATCTGATGGGCCATTTTCTGACTTCCCTAAACATCTGTCTCTACAACTCAGGGGTCAGACCATACTTCCTGACTGATAAGGGCTTCCTTCATGGGGAGTGAAGGGGTACCTCATCCTGTCTCCATTATCATGAGCCAGTAGTGTATCCCTCGCTTCACAAGGCATATTCCTCCACAGACTAGTCTCCAAATGCTCCTCAGGGATCTTGTGCCTCTGTAAGGCAATATCATAAGCCTCAAACCACTTGTCAATATCATCTCCCACAACAACGTCAGGCACCAGACCTTTAGGAATATGCCCCTCTTATCTCCAGAGGGCACTTAAGGTATGCTGAGACCATCCCTGATGAACTATGTCAGCCTGGCCTTGATGTCTAGCTCTTTAAGGCTCCTCTCATGCCAACAATGCTTTTCTTTCTTGCTTGGCCAGTCTCTTTTCCTCCATGGCTAGTTTATTTTCCTGTAATGCTCTCTCATCCGTTTTCTCCTACATACTGAGCTCAGCCATCTCCAACCTGTACTCGCTCTTCTCTCCTTTCCACCTGATCATCTGGGGTCAGGTTGAGAGAGGACACACTGCTTCCTGCTCGGGGAGAGATCTCCAATCCCAGGGGGTAAGACATCTCCCTCCTCAGCAGGCTGCATTTCAAGACCCTCCTGCAGGGCCTGCTCAGATTCCTCCTCACCATTCTCTCCCTCCTGGCCCTCTGTTGTGACTGAAAACAGGAGGGTATCTAACAATGCTCTCAAGATGATCCATGGTACTTGCTGGAAAGTGGGTTATTAGTAGTGGTAAATATGCATCTACCACTGGCAGTAAGGCCAATAACACAGTCTAGGGCTCAGAACAGGACTCAGAAAATTATTCCCATGCTCAACCCTTGGTAGATTGACTGCTAGTAGGTAGGCATAACTTATGAGACAGGTATGTAAAGCATTTAAATACACCAGACAGAGCAGGGCTGTCGGACCGGCTGTGTGGAACGAGGATATGCTGAAGCAAGATTAATTATTAGCTAAGAGGAGGTTAATCAACAAACTGAAATTTCGGGAATAATAATGGATGTGGAAGTGTCTGGAAAAAAGATGGTGGTTTCTAGCTATTGAGCTGGATTATCAGATCTGTTGTGGAATATATGGGGATATATTATTCCAAGATTAACTAACTGATATACAGAGGTATGGAATGAGATACTGAAGTTATTGGCAAGTGCTAGGAAACGAAGAATTGGAGAGAGTACGGAAGGAAAAGAGAGCATAGATTTGCAAGGATTGTTTCAAGTAACATTGAGCCCTGATGATGTCCTAGATAGGACGAAACGCGTTGGCTGTATAATTGTACATATTGAGCATTGTATTGAGCATTAAGCTGTACAACTGTATATACTAAGCATCATTTATTTGAATTGATTTATTACAAAGTGTATAATTTTGAATATTGCTGGTATAAATGAATCAATGCATCAGTTCTACATGTGATGGTTAAGATGGAAACCAATGTATAGGTTTATTGGAATACTTTTGAATAATTGAAACAATTAGGAAGGAAATACACAAATAATTATAAAGAATAAGGAATAAAAACAAATAACTCAAATTCATTTTGTACTACAACATTTATTTATTTATAACATGTAATATTACTCAGTAAATAATCAAGGCACAACACACAATATAAACCCCACAAAATGACAAAAATCCAATCTAGGGAGCGGGAGATGTGCATTTTCAAGGATTTAGCACTATATAGCACTGTTGGACTTGGCCCTTTTTGCAGGGTCATCCCTAAACTTTTTGCCTTTCTCCTAGCCATTTTTCTGACATGGTGTTGGTAGTTTTAGGACTCTGGGCACTTTAGCACTGCTGTTCAGTGTAAAGTGTGTGTGCTCTCTGTGTTAAATATGGTAAGATTGGTCTACACCTGTTTGGCCTATTTAATTTACCTATCAGTCCCTTGTAAAGTGGTATCTCATATACCCAGGGCTGGTAAATTAAATGCTACTGGAGGGCTTGTGGTGCTGATTGCGCCACCCACCAAAGTAGCCTTTCAAACCTACCTCAGGCCTCTGTCATTGCAGGGCCTGTGCGCACAGTGTTACTGTCGCTGTGACGTGGCACCTAAAGTGTGCACCATGTCCGTGACCCCCCTTTTTACTACATGTCAGTCACCCCTAAGGTAGGCCCTAGCTAGCCCCATGGGCAGGGTGCATTGTAGGTAAAAGATAGGACATGCACCTTAAGTGTGTGACATGTCCTGGTAGTGACAAACAGCCATTTTGGTTTCTCAGTACTGTGGGGCTGCCCTCCCATAGGAATGCATTGGGGATTCCCTGATAAGTGTTTCAGTGGTAATCCCTGATATAAGAGGCGCAGTGTGGTCAAGTTTGCTATGTTTGGAATAGTGATAATAAATGCTACGCAATGGTGTGCGCAGATTTATTATAACTATTTTAGAAATACCACTTTTAGAAGTTGGCATTTCTGTGTGCTATGTGTCTGCCTGCATGATGTGAATTGCATGTCTGGCTTTTGAGGTGTGTGTGGCTCCAGGAGGGGCAGGGTGCATCTGGTTCCCCCATGCCCTTCACTACAGACAAAGGAAACTGGGATATAAATGTAGGTGCTGTGACTCCATGAGATGTTCTTGTTCTGTGCTTACTTGTGCCTGTCTTGGGAGGCTGAAGGACTGCTGGGCAAGGAGGAACTGCCGTGGGACCCAGCTGCAGCTTCCTGGGGGTCCCTACGTGCTGGCCTGCCTGTGCCCAGCTCTGCCCCCTGCATTTTGGACTCAACGACTCAGGAGCGCTGCCTTTTTTATCACCAAGACAGGGAGGGCTGGGGCTCCGCAGCGCCGAGCTGTACATAGCCTCTGAGGAAATCCCCAACATAGTGATTCCCCCGAGTTGCAGGGAGACAGCATCTTGTGCTTCACAGCGGGAGCGCACCCCTCGTTTTACTGACCGAAGCGGTTGCCCACCACGCGTCTGTGATTTGCTTATGGAGGCGGGTGCCCACCCCGCATTGATGCGACTCGAGCGGGTGCCCCGCAATTCTTTTTATTTGAGCGGGTGCCATCCCCGAAATTCTTTTTATGTGAGGCGGGTGCTCACCCCACACTTGTGGAGAAAAGAAATCACCGCCGCGGCCCGGGGAGCACCAAAAGCGGAAGACAGGCGCCCGCGCCTGTCTGTGGGCGGGGCAGTGACGGCTCGTGTGGGGCGTTTTACCAGGGCGGTGACGTGGCGCAGAGGAGGGGCAGGGTGGGGGGTTGCAAAATGCGGCAAACGGCCGATTTCAGGTAAGTTACGAAAAAAAATTATAAAACAAATTTCGTTACGCGCGCTGCATCGCATTTGGCGATGCAACGCGCGCAACGAAATTCGTTTTATTAATTTTTTTCGTAACTTACCTGAACTCGGCCGTATGCCGCATTTTGCAACCCCCCACCCTGCCCCTCCTCTGTGCCACGTCACCGCCCCGGTAAAGCGCCCTACACGGGCCGTCACTGGGGCGGGGCCTGCTATGGCAGCGGGACGGTGCCTTGCGGGCTCCATTTCCGCCTCCCCCTGCCCTGGGGGAAGCCATCCGGAGCCATTCGCGCGCTCCGCATCAAAGGCCCAGGTGAAGTAAGCCGAAGCCCAGAGACGACCGCAGGGGCCGCCCGTGGCTACCGGAGGAGACCGGAGTCAATTTGGAGAGGTCCGGTGGGAGACCAAAGGAGTTCCCCCTGCAGCCCCGGTGAGTGGGGCTTCTTAATTATTTAAGGTCCCTGAGGCACTACGGGTGCCAGTCTTGGTTCGCTTTCTTTGCAGCTGCATCTTGGGGGCATTTCTCAGCACTCGGTCGATAGTGCCAGTCAAGGCACAGTGCCTGAGTGGTCCCGCCATTGGGGCATTTGTTTTGTGAAGTCCCGGAGTGGGGCTTCACAGGAGCACAGTGGTGCCGATTGGGCTACATCTATTAGGAGAGCCCCAGAGCAGGGCCCCAAGGCCCAGTGCCGTTTTTCCAGTTCCCACATTTTTGCCTGCTCAGCTGCACCGCAATTAGTGGACAGCTGCTACATTTAGACCAGTGCATTGCACACTTTTCATAATTGCTGCATTGGCAGCTGAGCCCTGACTTTGCTGGACGTAGGGCATTTGAGCCCTCTGAAAAGGCCAGCTGAAAGGTCCCGTTTTATACCGCGCTGCGGTTTGTAAGGGCTGCAGTTTTTAATATTTCACTTGGGGCAGTTTATAGCGCGTTTAGCGCGTTTTTGCGCGTTTGGCACTTGTCCTTGTTTTATTTAGTGTGCACTGGCTGGGCTCTCCCCCCCCCTCACACCTGCATTTAAATTGTGGAATACTCACCACCGTTTTGGTGGGCCCGGGTTCTGTGGGTGGTCCGGGGATCGTCTTTTATCGGCGACCAGCGCCATCTTGGATTGGGTCCAGGCTTTTTGTGGCGGGTGCCATCTTGGAGCGTCCAGGCGCTCCTCCCTCCACTTCGGTGCCTATTTAAGGCACTTTTTATCGGTGGTGTGCCTGAAAGGTCCCGTTTTATACCGCGCTGCGGTTTGTAAGGGCTGCAGTTTTTAATATTTCACTTGGGGCAGTTTATAGCGCGTTTAGCGCGTTTTTGCGCGTTTGGCACTTGTCCTTGTTTTATTTAGTGTGCACTGGCTGGGCTCTCCCCCCCCCTCACACCTGCATTTAAATTGTGGAATACTCACCACCGTTTTGGTGGGCCCGGGTTCTGTGGGTGGTCCGGGGATCGTCTTTTATCGGCGACCAGCGCCATCTTGGATTGGGTCCAGGCTTTTTGTGGCGGGTGCCATCTTGGAGCGTCCAGGCGCTCCTCCCTCCACTTCGGTGCCTATTTAAAGTCGCTCTCACCCGCGCAGCGGGAACGCGCAGCGAGGACGCCGTCGCTTGCCGGAGTCTTGCCAGAGTCCTGCCCGTCTGCGCCCGTCAGCGTCCCGGAGGCGTTTTGGCGGCGGGCGGGGCTCTGCTTACCGAGAATGAGTAATCCGGGCCCTCATGCGGTGCGGTACTCTTCTAGGGAGCTGCGCTCCTTGAATCATAGGGAGAGCTGCTGTCGTACTGTCTTCCCAGGCCGCTACAGAGGTAAGTCGCGATGTCCGGGATGTGGCTGGCATCCGACACGGGTTCTGTCATCAGCCCCGCCTACTGTCAGTGCTGGTGCAGAGTATGCTTGCATGCTGTTAAACACCAGATCTGCACGCAGCCATGCGCAACACATCTTTGAGCTCCTCGAGACAGAGAAGCCACTTTGCCTAATGCTGACGGAGACCTGGTGGGGTGAAGCTTCCAATCCTGATGTGGCTATGGCCATTCCGCCGGATTTTGATGTCTTCAGGAAGGACAGAGCAAAGGGCAGGGGTGGCGGGGTTGCATTGATGGTTAAGAAGGGCACGCCCTGCACTATCCTGCCCACTGAGGACATCCGCGGCTCGGAATCGTTGGCTTTTTCAATTGTGCTAGCGCCGCATCAATCAGTAAAGGGACTGTTAGTCTACCGCCCCCCTGGTCCGCTTTGGACGTTTTTTGCTGATCTTGATTCGGTGCTGGTGGGCCTAGCACTGAGAGCAGAACACTGCTTAGTGGCGGGGGACTTTAACATCCGGATGGATGATCCGTCGGACGCCGCTGCTATTAAGCTGTTGGAGACTATGACTCCGCTGGGTCTTACCCCGCATTTGCAGGGCCCGACCCATGACAAGGGGCACACTCTAGACCAGGTCTTCTCGACCTCGCCTCTAGTGGTGAAAGAGATTCTCCCGGTCTTGTGGTCGGATCACTGGCTGGCCAAATTTGTAATCAGCAGCAACGCCAGGGTGCCTTACCCTGTCTCACAGCAGCGGGGACGAGCCTTTAGAGCATTTTGCAGGGTGACCCCTGAGATGCTGGCTCTGGCTGCTGTGTCGCACCCTTGTCCTCTGTCTGGCGAACTAGAGAGAGATCTGGAGTCCCTGCAAGAATGGCTGACGGCGAGGCTTAATGACTTGGCCCCAGTCCTGCCCCCCCGCTCGACATCTAAGCGGGTCTCGGCCCCTTGGTTCACCCCTGCTCTGAAGGCTATGCGGCAGCAGTGCAAGGTAGCCGAAAGGGCCTGGCGGGCACACTATGACAGCAAGGACAGGTCTGCCTACATGGCTGTGGTCAAAATCTACCATCGAGACATCCGCCTCGGAAAGAAAGCCTATCTTGCGGGGAGAATCGAAGCAGCTTCGAACTCCAGTAAGGAGATCTTTACCATCGTTCGAGAATTCATCTCCCCTCGGACTATTGCTTCGGAAGAGGGGCCCGCAGAATCTTGGGCGGCGGATCTTGCGTGTTTTTTTACAGGCAAGATCAAACTTATCCAGGACTCCTTTCTATCGAGTGAACTGGTTATATTGCCGCTGCCCGAGGCGGGCTCGCCTCCTTCAGTTGGGCAGGGTGCCTTATTGGCTGAGTTTCCGTCTCTGCCAGCCTCAGCTTCTTTAGCGCTTATGGGCAACTTAAAATCTGGGTCTCCGCTTGACCCCTGCCCTGCTAAGCTCCTGGGTAAACTGGCGGAGGTGGTTAATCCGTTGGCGCACCCTCTTCTCAACCTCTCGTTGAGCTTGGGAGAGGTGCCGCCAGTATGGAAGCAGGCAATGGTCATCCCGTTGCTTAAAAAGCCGGGACTTGACCCGAAAGCCCCAGCCAATTATAGGCCAATTTCGTTGCTGCCGGCCCTTGTAAAAATTTTGGAGAAGCACGTTCAGTCGGTGCTCTCCAATTTTCTGGAGTCTCATGAGATATTACATGACTCCCAGTCGGGCTTCCGTTCACATCGCAGCACCGAGACCGCGCTCCTTGAGGTTTCTGAAACCATTAAAGGGGTGTTGGATACCGGGGGCAAAGTCATGCTGGTGTTGTTGGACTTGTCGGCGGCTTTCGACACCGTCCCTCATGAGGGCCTGCTCGCAAGACTCTTTGAGATTGGTCTGCGGGGGACGGTGCTCAAATGGTTTTCTTCCTTTTTGGCCGGCCGCCGGCAAACGATCTGGACACCATCTGGCACCGCCGTTATGCCGCCTCTGGGAGTCGGGGTCCCTCAGGGCTCTATATTGAGCCCGACCCTTTTTAACATCTTTATGACCCCTTTGGCGGCGGTGGCGGAGTCATTTGGTGCCCGGATCGTGTCATATGCCGACGACACCCAGCTCCTCTTCTCTTGCGAGAGAGGGGCTGACTTTGACGGGGAGAGTATCCGGAATTGCCTTGGGGCGGTGTTCGCATGGTTCCAACGGAACAGCCTCAAGTGCAATTCCGACAAATCGGAGGTACTCTTCTTCGGGTGCGAGACGGAGCCTAGCTGGCAGGCCTGGTGGCCCATCGACATGTTCCCTCCGTCCGGTTCTTCTCCCATGGCTAAAAACTTGGGGGTTAAGATGGACAAGGGGCTGACGATGAAAGCCCAGATCATGCGGGTAACCGGCACTTGCTTCGGCCTCTTAAAAATGCTGCGGAGGTTTCTGCCTCTCTTATCAGAGGAGCACAGGAGGCTGACGGTGCAGGCTCTGATAGGCTCCAGGTTGGATTATGCCAACATTCTTTACCTGGGCCTGCCAGAGTACCTGCTACAAAGGCTTCAAGTTGTACAGAACGCGGCGGCCAGGGCCATCTTTGGCCTAAGTAGACGGGCCAGCGTCTCTGGGTTGTTGGTGGCGTTACACTGGCTACCCATCCGCAAACGGATTGCCTTTAAGGCTTTGACCCTGGCCTACAAGGCGCTCCATGCGGTGGGAGCTAAACATCTTCAAAAGAGACTGACCTTTTACCATCCGACTCGCGCGTTGAGGTCAGAATCTCTACTCCTGGCGGCTGTTCCGCGTGTGAAGAGGGCTCGCCTGGGGGGCCGCTCTTTCAGTCTGTTGGCCCCACAGATGTGGAACGCACTACCGCTCCCTTTGAGGGGGGCGTTCACTCTCCTTGATTTTAGAAGAGGTCTCAAAACCTGGCTGTTTTCTCAATAGGTCTCTCAGTTGCTTGTTTTTGTTTATCTTATCTTGTTTTTAGTCGTGTTGTGTTATCCTGAAATCTGTTTCCCTTACCTAAAAGCGCCGGGACACTCTTTTTGAGTAACCGTTGCGCTATATAAAAGAATAAATAACATAACATAACATAACAGTTGGCCTGGGGGGTCAGTTTCTATGGTGATGCCTAATGCAAATGTCATGCTGTGATGTTTAGGCCTAATAAGATAGAATAATGCGTTTATGCTTATGATGACTTATGCCTAATGTGGTTTATGCCCCATGGTTAATGCCTAATGTGTTTGGGCTGCTGATGTCCTAGTGTGTAAGGTGTTTATGCTTAGGAGGGTGTCTTATGCTAATGAGGTTTGGACCTAACATGTTTTATGCCCAAAGGGGTAATGCTTAGATCATTATGGTACCAGTAGTTACTGGTTGTGTTTGACATTTACTTACCTGTTCTGATGGGTTTGACAACAGCCCGATTGGCCTGGTCCTGTATATAATCCCCTGTGAATATTGCCTGTGCCAGTTGGCATAGTGTAAATGTGTGATTACGTTTCTAATGTGTCTATGATAATACAAAGGCTATTTTTTTATATAACCTTGTGTGGAGTTTCTTTTGTAGTGTGCCTAGTGTGTTGCTGCTGTGTGTGTGTGCTGCGCAAACGCTTTACACATTGCCTCTGAGATAAGCCTGACTGCTCGTACCAAGCTACCAAGGGGGTGAGCAGTGGTTATCCTCAGTGTGTAACTCCCTCGCCCTGACTAGAGTGGTGGTTTCTGCCTGGCTTAGGAGCAAGCCCTAGCCAACCAGAAATCCCATTTCTAACAAGCACTTAGAAACATATAGCGCCACCTTGGGACATCTGGTCGTGCTTGACAGGGACAAAGTCAAAGTTTCAGGCTAACCGCGATGCAGACCTGCTCAGATACCCCTTGCGGTAGGCCTCTGTCGAGATTTTACCTATTGACTTAGAAACCTTTCTGGAGCTTTTTCTTCAGGGGTCCCTCGATTCTCTTCACCAGGCTGGGTTTAGTGAGGGTTTGACGTCTCCCGGTCAAAGTCTGGAAGTCGGATCTCAGGATCTTGTCAGCCGGAGGAACTAGCTGGGCAGGTCAGTTCACGGTTGAAGGTCGCTTGCTTGGCTCTCGTGTTGAGTTGGCATCCCTCAGGAGCTTTTTTCCAAACTTGTTCCAAACTTCTGGAACTTCTTTCTGAAGTTCCTCTGGGAATCTCAAGTGTGCAAAAGACTATCCAAGGGTCTGGATTCTCCAAGATGGTCCTTAAAAGTTTGGAACTTCAGTTCCCTCACTTCACTTGGACAAAACCCTAACAAATCCAATGGATGCGCTGCAGGCTTTGGATTCTTGGTGGTGATGGTCAGGTGAGCTCTGTTACCTTGTGGCATGTAGTCCACTCTTTATTCTTTTTGAAGCAAGGCACATACAAATGGCTGTAGTCCCAGATAATGCAGCAGGCACAGTCAGTCAAAATGCAGGGGCTGATGGTGCAAATCATGTTTCCAGCTTGGAAAGCCTTCTTCTTCTCGTAGTTTCAAGCAGCAGATATGAGATGCTCTGTACCTCTCACATATGTATTTAATGGTCTGTGGGGTCAAGCAGGAGAGCACTCCTGTCCAATGAGGTGCAGGGAACCACCCCATGGCATGACCACTTCCTCCAAAGTATGGCATAAGCTTCTCCCAGAAAGCACTATTTCTCCAAAATTCAGTATGACTATTAAAACCAACCTCCAGAATAACTCATTTCCATTGCTCTCCTCCCCCTACCATCTCCAAATTCCTACCTTAAGCCTATAAAGCCTGCCATCTGGCTGGGTCAGGGGGCTGGGGGGGGTATATGGACCTGGTATTCTCTGCCTGTCCTATTCCCATTTGAAGCTTCATGGTTTTTGTGTTAGATTGTTACTTTATATTGTTTTGTTAGTTCATTATATTAGATTTTTATTTTAGATTGTTCTTTTAGCTTGTTTATTTAATTTTCATTTCAGGTCATGGGGGATCGAGGTTTGGTGTCACCACCACCATTCTTACTACTCCTGGTGAACCTCTAGTACCTTGGAAACAACTGAAAAAGTAATTTTTAACATATATTTTAGTTAGTGTTGGGGACAAGTATGGATCAGTAAGGAGTCAGGTAATAGTATTCCATCATTTAGGAGTCGATGGAGGCGATTGTGTGAAGATCTTCCATAATGATTGTCAGCAATGGGTGATGGACAACCTTGTAATGTTTATGAGATGTCATTACAAATGTTAGATTTACAATTTACCCCTAAAACTAATGTGGTCTCGAACAACACATCTTTTTTTTCCAGAACCCAAGGAAATGAGGGGGATATTGCATCCTATGTAGCTGCTGTAAGAGGTGTAGCCATATCTTGTTGGTTTGAGAAGCTAACGGACTCACTTATTAGAGATCAAGTTGTGAGGTGTGCCAGGAGTTAAAGTATAAAAGAAAAGCTTTTGACACAGAAATACAATTTTGATGAGACAATCCATATTGCCAAGATTATGGAATATTACGCTGTATGGTTAAAAGGGACATAAGATGATGATCACAGTCTAAAAGGTTTAGTTAATGAGGTACTTAAAGATAGTACACCAAGAGTGAGAGCACAGGAAGAAATGGTAAATAAGCGTTACCAGAAAACATACCTATCAACCAGAACAGATCTTTCAGATGGGATCCGCTAAGAAAACTATGACACCCTTAGTGAAAGCATAAAAAGATATGCAGTCAGAGAAATAATTTTTTTTCGTTGTGGGGCACATGGCTTCTAGATCTGGGTGTGCTGCCCGGAACATGCTTTGCAGGAATTGTGGAAGGAGGGGACATCTAGCTAAAGTGTGCAGAATGAATTTACAAGGGAAGAGAATACAGGAAGTTAACCAGGATGTCGATAATGTACGCGAAAATATTCAAGATAGATATAGTCCTAACTGTTGAAGAACAGTGTAACGTAAAGAGTAAGAGTAATGAAAAAACATCAGAGCAAATGGAACGAAGTTTTAAAACTGAAAGTACTGACAGATTAGAAAAACCACATTGTCTGGTCACCTTTGATAATAAGTCATTAAAAGTACTTGTAGATTCCGGAAATCTTTATACTTTAATAACCAAGAAGACATATGAAGGATTGTGGTCAGGTGGAAATCATCATTGGAAAAACCTGACACTAATGCTGTAGGTTTTGCAAGTAAAAGAGTTGGGATTTTGGGAATGGGATGGATGAACAACAGATTCAAATCTGAGGGTGTTCAAGAGCGTGTTTATGTGACAAATGTTAGATCGGACCTGTTGGGTTGGGGCCATCAAAAGGATGTGAACATTATCATAAATTTTAATGCCAAGGCAGCTGTGAACATGATGATTGATGCTGAGAATTACTTAATGCCACGGTACCCCAAGGTGTTTACATAGTAGTTGGGGTTATTGAAAGGTTTTTATCCCAAAATATTACTGAACAAAAAGGTAGACCCATTCTGCATTAAGTGAGGAATGTTCCTAATATGATGAGAGATCCACTACACAAGGAGTTGGATAAATTGGGACCTTTTTTAGGTGACTGGAAAAACATTTATTGCAACTGATGCCAGTGGAGTTGGATTGGGTGCAGTATTGATGCAAGTTGTGAATGGGGAAGAACGAGGGATTGGCTTTGCATCTAGGAGGTAAAAAGGTGCCGCGATTTCATTTTCAATGATCGAAATAGAAGCCCTAGCTTGTTGTTGGGGAAATAAACATTTTAAATTTTACCTATGGGGCGTGCCTTTCAAAGTCAAAACCATCCATAAACCTGTAACCTATCTGTTTAATGGAGGAAGAGGGTTGGAAGGTAATGTAAGTCCACGCATATTAAGGTGGATGTTGTCTGTGCTTAATCATAATTTTGAAGGCGGATATGTGAAGGGTTGTAGGAATGTTATTGCGGACTGTCTATCTAGGCTACCTGTATCCAAAGGAGAAGAGGAAAAGTGAGAGGAGATTGATGGCTATGGACAAGGTGAGACAGCACTAGGCGGGGTCGAATGGGACGTAGCAAGTGTAAGAGATTTGGTGTTGAGTGAGGTCATGAATAGAGTTGTATGGGGATGGAGTGAGCAAGATACGATGATTAAGGAGTTAAAGGAGTTTTACATGGTGAAAGATGAGTTGAGCCTGAGTAAAGGAAGAGTAATGAGGGGGAATCAAATCATACCTCCTATTGATTTTCGTACTCGTATAACTGCCATTGAGCATAAATGCCATCCTGGTCACAAGTAGAATACAACAGTCTTACTGGTGGCCTGGGATGGATTGAGATATCGAGGAAGTGGTGAAAATGTGTCATGGATGTGCAGATCGTGATAACACCAAAGTGGTGAGACAATCTCCCTTAGAGTGTGTTGACTTTCCCTTAAGACCATGGGACAAATTAGCTGTTGATTTTATAGGGCCAGTTAATTGTCTGGGTCTGACGTGTAAGTACATTTCGATTGTGGTTGATTATCACCCAAAGTGATTTATGCTGTAAACCTTGGAACAGGTTAACAATCTTAATGTCATTGAATTATTTGAGAACATGTTTATGGAGAAGGGATCCCCAAGACACTTGTCTCTGCCAATGGTGTTCAGTTTATTTCCAGGGAGAAAACCAACTATTTTGCCAAAATGGGTATTGTCCATGAGAGGGTTGTTATGTTTAGCCCACAGGCTAATTGTTTGCTGGAGAGGGTGAATCGGCTGGTGATGGAAAACATCCAGCTCTTGTTGGCTAATCACCTTCTATGGATAAAAGAATTGAGGAAAATGGTGTTGGCACAGTAAGTGACTCCCCATTCTGTAACTGGTGTGTCCCCATTTGTGTCTCTGAAAGGGAGAGATCCAGGGAGGAAGGAGTGCCCTGTTTGGTTGAAGAGAACATGAGATGTATGGGTTGATCGTGGTGAAATCAAAGAAAGGGTTAAAGGAGTTCAAAACAAGGCAAATGAGTACTATAACACAAAACAGAATGTAGAAAATCTGTGATTGAAGGAAGGAGATTGGGTGGTCATAAGGAAAGGAGAAATTGTACGAAAGGGTGAGAGCAAATACTCTGATCCTCACAGAGTGAGGAAAGTGAAGTGTAATGTGGTAATTTTGGATGATGAACCTGCAATGAGTTTTAGAAATGAGTGTCAAATCAACAAACATGGTGAACATGACTAGTGAAATGGTGAGATTTCTGTGTGGTATTTTAATGTGCAATACAGTATTGTAAATGTGCATTTTAGAGTTCAAATGTTATGCCTAAGCAGTTTTCCAATGTTAGTAATTGAAGTTTTAAGTTTATTTTAATTTTAATATTTAATTATTTATGACAAGGGGGAAGATGATGTAGAGATCTCAAGGTTGGAATGTCAGCCATGGAATGTAAAAAAAGTGGGATGAGATTAATGATTGAAGAGGGACCGTTGTCTCAAGCTGGGGATGCAATGAAATAAAGAAGATAAAGAAGAAGAAATCCTGTGTCCTGAACTTCTTTAAAGGCACCTGTGGTTTTTAACCTTCTTTACACTGGGCTTTCCCCTGGGGAAGGACCTGTCCTCCTTTCTTCTGGTCACCCCCCCTAGCACTGATTGGAAACCCGGGTTCTCACCCACTCATCAGCGGCTTCCCTCAGCCCTGAGTCAAAATATGTTTTTTCAACAACAAATTATACATTCCCTCATATGTGTCTACTTTGTTACCAAAAATTCAGCCTTGTAGTGCCTTTACTGAGACGTCCACAAAGTCCACCCAAGACTTTATACTCACTTTCTTGGTGTCTCTGAACTTCGCCCTGTACTACTCTGGAGTCATACCAAGGGGCATATTTACAAGCCTCTATCGTCACTTTTAGTGGAGATACGGGCTTCGCCTTATTTAGAAGGCAGCGTTAAGCCACTTAATGTGGCTTAACGCTGCCTTGTAAATAAGTCACCCTTTCACGCTAAAAGTGAAAGGGGAGGACAATGGGTGATGCGGTGTGCGCAACACCCATTGATTTTTACGCTGCCCCATATTTACATGGGCTACATAAATATGGGCAGTGCCAAAATTAAGACCAAAAAAAACCTGGTCTTACCCTGTTGAAACAAGGAGAAATGCTTTATTTCTCCTAATTTTTGCTGTTTAAATGAGGGCTGCATTGTGCAGCACACATAGAAACAGAAAACACCATTGATTGTTTATGTGCAGGAAGGTGTCCCTTCCTGCTCATAAACAATCTTTAAAGAAAATGACGTGTTGCAACTTCTATGTGTGCTGCATTCTGCCATTGGTGATGGTTTATGTGCAGGAAGGGACACCTTCCTTCACATAAACAATCTTTCCCTGCAACACAGGTACCCTTGCACAATGGTGAATGAGTGCCTGCGTTGGTGGTAGGCTGCTGCAATTAGCGCCATTGCAGGGTGAAATGGAGGGCTGCACGTATTCTTCTAAATACGGTGCAGCCCTGTGTTTCTGGCTTGGAGGAGCGGGGCGTTTAGCCAACAAGGCTAACACTGTGCTTCGTCACGTCATTGTGAATTTGCCCCCAAATCTCTCGACTGAGCATGCTATCATCTGCTGGTAGTATTCTGCATCATCCCCTCCCTGGGTCAGGAGCCTATCCCTCCCAGCGACTGGAATCAACTCGCACAGGAGTGCACCCCAATACTTAGAGTGGACCCTACACATCCTAAGGGCCCTCTCAAAGAATGCTAGCCACTTATCAATGTCATTCCCCTCTGTCTACTTGGTTACTATACCCTTGGGAAGCTTGTGGTCAAATCCACCACCTTTAGACATCTCAACAACTTCATCATTTTCATAGCCACCATTTCTTTTTGCATCCTCCCTCTCCCACTTCTTCTTAGCTAATTCCACTTTCTCCCCCTCTAAGAAAGTGGAAGTTAGCTGTGCCTCCATCTGCCTCTCTGCAAAAGACAATGGTTCCTGTGGAAAAATATACTATGAGGTTATGATACATAAGCACAATCGCGATATAAAGGGTTAGATAATGGCAGAGCGCGAAGGAACCACTAACACACCGATTACAGTGTAGTATATTTTATGGATTTTTTAAACAATAAAGTTTATACATCAAAACAACATTTGTGCATAGTGTCCCAAGTGACAAAGGGAACCTAAACCTAAGTGACAATGTGAATATTAAATACAAGGTTTCCACAGTTTGTACAAGTCGAACATTATCATAATAATTCCATGTGAACAGCAGCTATATACAATGATATGTGCTGGGGAAATGGTTTGCTTCTTCTGTATGTCGATGGCATTTTGACCCTCAAAACAATGTGGGGTCTCTTCAGGACTATTGGTGAAGGAACATCTGAACATATGGTTGTGCAGCCTTGTGAAAATGATGAGCCACACGTGAAGGAAAGAGGTAAAAGGTTTACTCACATGAGGACCCGTCCGGGTACTCAATGTGAGGACAGGCTGTCAATCCAATGGGGTATTTAGGTGGGCCAGAGGGGCTCAATTAATTATACGGCACAGCCGTAGCGTTGTAGAATCCCTTTGTGGATTAACAGTGACAATGCACTGAGAGTATTTCTCGGTAGAAGAATGGAAAAGCGGGACAGCGCTCCCCGTGTAGATTTAGAAAAAGCCGTGTCAGTCAGTTTGATCGGGTTTCCTCTATATCGCGATTGTGCTTATGTATCATAACCTCATAGTATACTATTCCACAGGAACCATTGTTTTTCCTATATAACTATTACCCTGGTTCCTTAGTGAGTAGGGTTCCCCTGTTTTTTCTTGAAGTCTCTGCAAAAGACAGAAGGAGAATATTTACAAGCCCCTATAGCCACAGGAACATCATTTTTAACGATGTTCTTGTGGCGATAGGAGCTTCGCCTTTTTTACAAGGCGCCTTATAAATAAGGCACCCTTTCACGCTATATTTAGAGTGGAAGGGGTGGGCAATGGGTGTTGTGGTGGGCAACGGTTCAACACCCATTGATTTTGACACCCCCCACTATTTACAAGGGTGGTGGAAATAGGAAAACCTGGTCTTAGCATGGCGAAACAAGTAGAAATGCTTTATCTCCCCTCGTTTTTGCTGTTTCTATGTGTGCTGCATTGTGCAACACACACAGAAACAGCAAATTGATATGAATGACTGTTTATGTGGCGGAAGGTGTTCCCTCGTGCATAGAAACAATCATTAAAAAAATGACACTTTGCAACTTTTATGTGTGCTGCACAATGCAGCACACATAGAAGTTACAAATCGCCATTCTGGATTGTTTATTTGCAGGAAGTAACTCCTTCCTGCACATAAACAAACATTCTCTCAACGCAGGCACCCTTGCACTATGGTGTAAGGGTGCCTGTGTTGGCGCTAGGCAGCTTAATTTAGCGCCAGTGTAGGGTGCACAGTATTATTGCATCCCTGCGTTTTGAAAGTGATGGAACGCAGCCCTAGCTATTTTGGAGCTAACCAGCGCTCTGCCACTTCATTGTAAATATGCCACCAGTGTTTTCTTTGGGGGGGTGAGTTTTATATTGCACGACACTACCGGATGGTATCAGATCGCATTACATGAGCACCAGTTGCTTTACAGATGAACACATACATTTTTTTGTTAGGCGTGGGAAGATTAAGTGATTTGGCCACAATCACAGAATGTGAGCGTTCCTTCAAAACTCAAATCCAGTTCCCCAGGTCTGAGGTCGACAGTTCTAGCTGTTAGGCCACATCCTCCAAGGGGAATCTACCCTCCTCCGACCATTTGGAATTACATAGCTAACCCTGGAAACAATGGAGGAGCCATCATCCTCACCCTCCTCCTGGGTGACACTCAGGGGGGTCAACCTCCCCTCCCTTGACTCTCTTCAGCTGCCCTAGCCCAGGCCTTCAGGGACTTAAGCAACACCGCCTTTCTAATCTTGTTGGATTCAGGTAGCCCCCTAAGCCTACACTTTCTCCTAAGATCAGCAATCTTGAGTTTAGTCAGTTTAGTAAGTTAAGCTAAGTCCCTTGTTTACAGTCACAACAACTAGCAATCAGACTTAGAACACTTTTGGAAAAATCAGTTTAGTCCAAATTCCAAAAATCAAAACTCAAAAGTTTTGTTCTAAGACAATTTAGGGGATTCTAAAAATCTTAATTTTTCTTCACTGAAAGGTGTACTTTTAAAGTCACGATCTTATTCACACCGCTGAACACCAAATGTTGGAAAGTGGGTTATAGTAGTGGTAAATATGCATCAACCACTGGCATTACGGCCACTAACACAGTTTAGGGCTCAGAATAGGTGACAAAAAATGATTCCCATGCTCAACCCTTGGTAGCTTGGCTGCAAGCAGGCAGGCTTAACTTAAGAGACAGGTATGTAAAGCATTTAAAAACACCAATTCAGTTAATATTTCAGACACAACACACAATAAAAATACCACACCAATTTATTAACATAGGAAATATTTGTATCTTTCAAATGACACCAAAACAACAAAACTCCAATGTAGGGAACTGGAGATATGCCTTTTTAAAAATTTGCCACTTTATTGCACTTAGAAACCTATAGCACCACCTTGGGCCATTTGGTCATGCTTGACCAGGATAAAAGTCAAATTTTCAGGCCAACAGCGATGAAGCCCTGCTCGCGGTAGGCCTTGGTCGAGATTTTATCATTGTACTTAGAAACTTTTCTGGAACTTTTTCTGCCGGGGTCCCTCGATGCTCTTCACTAGGCTGAGTTTGGTGAGGGTTTTACTGGCTTTCTTTCCAGGGAGCTCCCGGTCAACCTCTGGAAGATGGCCCTCTGGAGCTTTCCAGCAGGGCAGGCCAGCTTGCAGTTGAAGGTCACCGGCTTGGCTCTAGCGGTTGAGTTGGTCCCCCTCTGGAACTTTTTTAAAAGTTGCTACAAATTTCTCCAAACTTCTGGAACTTCTTCCTGAAGTTTCTCTGGGGGTCCGTAAGTGTCCAGAACACAATCCAAGGGTCTGGAATCTCCAAGATGATCTGTAAAAGTTTGGGACTTTAGTTCCCACAATCCACTTGGACAAAAACCTTACAAATCCACTGGACGCACTCCAGGCTTGGGATTCTTGGTGGCAAGGGTCCAGGTGAGCTCTGTTAACCTGTAGCTTGCAGGGAGTCCACTCTTTATTTATCTTAAAGGTACATCCAAAGGACTGTAGTCTCAGATAATGTGACAAGCACAGTCAGAATGCAGGGCCTGCTGGTGCAACTCAAGTATCCTGCTTGGGAAGCCGCCTTCTTCTTTTAGTTTCAAGCAGCAGATCTGAGAGGCTCTGCAGTTCGCACATATTTATTCAGTGGTCTCTGTGGTCAAACAGGAGAGCACTCCTGTCTAATGAAGTGCACAGCAACACCCCCGAGCATGACCACTTCCTCCAAAGTGTGGCATAAGCTTCTGCCAGGAAAGAACTATTTCTCCAAAATTCAGTATGGCTGTATTTCCAGCAGAGTAGCAAGAACTAGTTAAAGCAACCCCCAGTATGGCTCATCTGGCTGGGTTGTTGGGGGATATATGGACCTGGTATTCTCTGCCTGTTGTAGCCTCCTTTGAAGCTCCATGGTTTACGGTAACCCTGGGCAATGAACTCCGCAGAATTCAGGCGCAAACTCCGTTCCTCTGTAGCGGAGTCATCTACTAAACTGCACCCACAAATGCTTTGATAAAGCAACTTTACATGCTAAAAAGCATATAACCAATTCACCAAAGTGAACTTTGAAAAGGAGAAATATCAGGCAATGAGAGAGATGATGATTTTGGGGTCCCCCCTAACCTAGGGGGAGGACCAAGCAGATTCCTTAAACACAAAGAGCATATCATGTTGAACAATTCAGTGGTGGTCCCATCCTCTTAGGACCACCCCAAGCACAGTTATGGGCAAAAATACAATCCCAACCAAAGGCCCAGCAAAGCATTATGGGACGAGATTAGCAGTGGGCAGTGAATATTATAGTATCCAATATCAAAATAATTCTACAAAGAGCTGCAGTTCAACTAGTCGTTACTAGGTGTCCTTCACGAGTCAAATGCAAAAGGATTGAAATTATTACATCAAGCTGCAGTTCAACTAGTCTTTGCTAGGTGTCCCTCAAGACAAATACTTTTGCATTTAACTCATGAGGGACACCTAGTAATGACTAGTGGAACTGCAGCTTCATGAAAGGGTTTCAAATGCTTTTGCATTTGACTCGTGAGGGACACTTAGTAACGACTAGTGGAACTGCAGCTTGATGTAATAATTTCAATGATTTGCATTTGACTCGTGAGGGACACCTCGTAACGACTAGTTGAACTGCAGCTTATTGTAGAATTATTTTGATATTGGATACTATAATATTCACTGCCCACTGCTAATCTCGTCCCATAATGCTTTGCAGGGCCCTTGGTTGGGATTGCATTTTTGCCCATAACTGTGCTTGGGGTGGTCCTATGAGGATGGGACCACCACCGAATCGTTCCGTAAGATGTGCTCTTTGTTTTCAAGGCATCTGCTTGGTTTTCTCCCTAGGTTAGGGAGGATCCCAAAATCATCACCTCTCTCACTGCTTGCTAAATTTTCATTTTCACTTTTGTAAAATGACTATATGCATTTTAACATGTAAAGACAGATATACTTGTTATTTTACCAAAAGTGTATGAGGTTTCTGTTTAATTGGGAGTCCAACGGAGTGAAGTTGCACAGAGTTTTAGTTCAACTTTGTGGAATCCCGCGTAGTAGTACTCTGCCAATTACGCCCGCTCACCCTTAGTTTACGGCCCGTCCCCCCTGCTCTTTCATTCCTGTGTAGCAGAGCTCTTTCTACGAGATAGCCTCTCACTGAGTGAGCCACTTATCACTGCAGTAAAGCAGCCTGCCTAACTCTGCCCAATCAGGGGAGATCACAGGAAGGCTGAATGTTGGCTTACAGGCAAAAAGTCTTATAACTTTTTTTCTGTATACCTTAGGATAAATTCAACAATAACATATTGTTGGATTTATCAATACCATTCTCCTAAGTCCTTGAATGATATTTTTAGGTAATTCCCAGCTATAGTTATTCATTAATAAACTATTGCCATGTTAATCTACATGGCTTGGGATCTACAATGGGAAAAATGACGTGCAATTTCTCCAACACCAGGGCCTATAAAACATCTTCTATAAGGACCCGGCTGATAGTTACAGGACCCGCCCCCCTGGAACACCTAGGGGAGACTTTATGTGTCCTGAATATGCACAGATAGTGCCGATCCTCACTCTACAGTGCTCCTAGCACAAAAGTCGATTTTGGGAAGCATTTTACTATAATGGGGGGAAGTGAAATTTGTAATATCTCTATCCACATGGCATATAAAATCTCTTTCGTAAAGGCTCTTCTTAAAAGTTCCTGACCCGCCCCCCACCCCTGGGACACCTAGGGGAGACCCTGGGGGTACCTAATATATCAACATATTGTATTTTATCTCTTTTTAAGTGCCCCTACCATCAAAGTCGAGTTAGGGCACAAGTTACATTTAAAAGGAGTGCTGCAACACACTGCTGCTTTTAAAATGACCTTGGGCTCACAGCAGTGTACACATGTAAGTGCAGACACAGCTGCTGGGCTCTAAACCACCATACCCTATTACATACTAGGGACTTAAAGGTAGTTTAGTCCCCCTCCCCTATTATGTACTAGGGACTTATAGGGTAGGTCATACCGGGGAACAACCTTTACAACGCACTACACTTACAACGCAATTTTTACAATGCAACATCCACTACAACGCATTCCATTACATCGCATGACACTACAACGCATTTTTAAAAACTACCTTTACAACGCATTCCATTACATCGCATACTACCTTTACAACGCATACCATTACAACGCATAATATTACACTACACTATCCAACACTTACCCTACTGTTGCACCCCCTGGAGTTAGAATAGTAATTTTTACCCCTATACTATCCAACACTTACCCTACTGTTGCACCCCCTGGAGTTAGAATAGTAATTTGTACCCCTATACTATCCAACACTTACCCTACTGTTGCACCCCCTGGAGTTAGAATAGTAATTTTTACCCCTATACTATCCAACACTTACCCTACTGTTGCACCCCCTGGAGTAAGAATAGTAATTTTTACCCCTATACTATCCAACACTTACCCTACTGTTGCACCCCCTGGAGTTAGAATAGTCATTTTTACCCCTATACTATCCAATACTTACCTTAAATGCAATGTAATATTATGCGTTGTAATTGTATGCGTTGTAAAGTTAGTATGCGATGTAATGGAATGCGTTGTAAAGGTAGTTTTTAAAAATGCGTTGTAGTGTCATGCGATGTATTGGAATGCGTTGTAGTGGATGTTGCGTTGTAAAAATTGCGTTGTAAGTGCATGCGTTGTAAAAGTATGCGTTGTAACGTCATACATCCGTCATACCAATTATAAGTGTACCCTAATATATATATTGTACCCTCATGTATGTGTGTGTTTCCACTGTGTTTTCACCATAGCACTGGCCTTGGGTCTGGTTAGGCAGAGCCCAGTGACAGTCAGAGTCAGATACCACCAGTACCAGTCAGCAAAAAAATGGAAGTGCCCAGGGCACAGGATAACTTTGCAACAGTACTCCTATTGCCTTTTGGAGGGCAACCCCCTCAGCTGACAAAATTCCTTAAACTCAGCCACAGTGTAGCTCTCCAGTTTGACAAGCTCAAACGCCATCCTTGCAGTTAAGCCACAGACACAAATGGTTAGGTAGAGTAGAAATGAATTTAGAAAAAGCAAAAAGGCCAATTAGGTGGAATTTTAAATTTAAATTGGTCTTAAATATGGGATGGTAGTGTACACCAGATCACTGTACGGCACTACACAAACACAAGTCCAAACCCACCGCTGATCACCAGTGCTAGAAATTGGGTTACTGGTTGACTGGAGTGTGGGCCCTGGTCAAGCAGCAACCACTATCCTAGCCAGGTACAGGTAAGGCACAACCAAACCTCATATTAATCTGTGCTCAACTCCCTGGTAGCTTGGCACAGAGCAGTCAGGTTTAACTTAGAGGTAATGTATAAAGTATGTGTGCAACATTTCAAACAGTAAAACAGTGAAAACACAACACAAAATGATCCACACAATAAATAGACCTTATTTAATAAATAAAACAAGACAAAAATGGCAAATGTCCAATCAGTAGAACCAGAATTATGAACTTTTAAAGACAAAACGGTAAAATAGTACATATAAGTAGAAAGCACCAACGCGGCTATCTGTTTGTGCTGGACCAGGTCAGAGTCAAAAGTTCACGGACGGGCAGGCTGGAGCTTCACTTTGGCTGTTCCTCATGTGCTGTAGATGCTACTTTGAGAAGAGCCAGGCTGGTTGCTGCTCAGGCTAAACTTCAATGCGAAAAGCATGGTTCTAGTGCAAACGGACCTGTTCATGGTCGCGAAGAGCCAAAAAGTTTGATTTAAAGAGCCCATGAGCCACACCAAGGGTCCAAGACCTGAAAGGCACTACTTGGGAGTCAGGAACCCGCTGTAGATCGGTCCAGGAACAGTTGGGGAGCCTTTTATAACCCTGAGGCACAGATCAGGAGGCCAGCAAACTAGCCCTTGGAGTCACTCTAGGGTCCTGGGTTCAAGATGAGGTTGAAGGTCTAGTTGTTCCTCTCCAGGCAAGAGGGCAGCAGGTCAGTAGAGTGGCAGTCAATTCAATAGCGCAGCTGTCCTTCTTCTTGGCAGAGTATCCATAGGTCTAGATGTGTACTAAATTGATGGTGTCTGAAGTCCAGTATTTATAAACAGTTCTCCCTTTGAAGTGGGGAGATGCTTCTAGAAGCATGCTTTTGAAGTTGCCTGCTTTCCTGGCCCTGGCTCCATACTGACTGCAGGGGGTTATGCAGTCATTTGTGTATGCCCAGCCCCTCCTTTGCATCCTGCCAGTGATGGCTGATCCAGTCACACCTAAGCTCCAATTGTGTGTGGCTGTCTGGGAGGAATACACAAAGCCCAACTGTGACCCACACCCAGTCATGTGACCCAGAGACAGACTGCAGGCTACAAATGACTAAGGCAAGAAATTGTCAACTTTCTAAAAGTGACAGTTTCAGAATTGCAATTTAAGATTGGACTTTAGATAAACTTTATTTCTGACATCACCATAAGTCAGGATTGTAATGTGATTCCAGAGACACCAAACATGAACTGGATATATTTTCCTATTTGGAAATTACTTTGTAATAAATTCAATCCATTGTTATCCTATAGGAGAGATTGGCCTTGCGGTAATGAAAAACGAATTTAAGAGTTTTCACTCCCAGAACATGTAAAACTTGAAAATACATATCCAACTTCATTAATACATGGCACCCTGCCCTCTGAGCTGTCCTGGGCCTACCCTAGGGGTGACTTGTATTAAAAAAGGAAGGTATGGCGCTGGCAAAATTTTTATTTTGCCAGGTCAAAATGGCAGTATAAACTTCACACACAGGCTGTGTACTGGAAGGCCTGAAACATGTTTAAAGGGCTACTTAGGTGGGTGGCACAATCAGTACTGCAGGCCCACTGGTAGCATTTAATTTACCGACCCTGGGCACATGTAGTACCACTTTTCGAGGGACTTATGAGTAAATGAAATATGCCAATTGGGTATAAGCCATTGTCACCACGTTTCAAGTAGGAGTGCAAGAATTTTAGCTCTGGGTAGCAGTTGTGAAGAGTCGTCAGATCAGCTAAAATCAATTCAGAAAAAAATAGGAGGAGGGTAAAAACGTTTGGGGATGACCCTGCAGGAATTGCCAAGCCCAACATTTATTTTGTTTTGTATTTATTTATTTAGGTAATTTATTTACATATTGGTGTATTTTTATTTATTTGTTAAGAGCATTTTCCACTCCTATTAAGTCGCTTGGCACAAACTAGGAGGAAGAGTCTAGAGATAACTATTGTTTTTTCCAGATTGGTCACCCCAACATAATTACAAGAAAGATAGTAGTACCTGCCTGTGAAACCTCCTTCACTGGATTAGAAACCGTGGTGAAATTAAATCCAGTTGTAAATGCATTGCCATAGAGTAGTCAATTACATCCTAAAATGCCATATCTCTTTCTTTAGTTAGAAAAGTTTATTTATGAGTTTTATGAAGTGCTGTATTTTACCTTTTGGTCACAACAGGGCACTAGAAAGCTGAATTGTAGATATATGTGAATATTCACTTCGAACTATGAGGAGTTGAGTTACAAAGGAACCCTGAAAAGTTCAGTCCAACAATTTTTTCTAACGTACGTGGTTATAAGGTAAAAACAGGTACTAAACAAGCTGGTGCAAATAACATCAGGTGCAATCGTGCAACTCATTATGACCTTTGTAGTATTTAAAGGGAAACAAACATTTTTGTGCCAAGTTTCCCTGCGTTAGTACCTCTTACACACTGACTTGTATTGACATTTAGACCCTCACACAATAAGTCACTGGTAACTCCATATGCAAAAAACTGGAGCAAGTCCAATTTACTTACTGCTCCTAATGGAACAAGTGATGAAACAGGTACAATTTATATTTTTCATATATTTAAGCATGTACTGTCCCCAGTAGTGTCTTATACAGCAAAAAGCTAGCCCTGTCTGAGCCACTGCTGATTCGAATAATTGAAGGCTCCACATTCACTACCAATGGCATTTCTTCATAATGGCCATTTGGCATCAGTTGTCACTTTAATGATTTTCTCAAGTGACCTCCTCCACTCCAGCTGTCCTACTGCCAATCACATCGCATGAAAAGTGTTTCAACAGGAACTCTTTAAAAAAGAAATGTTAAGTTTGTGGCAGCACAAGCAACTTAGAAACTACTGTGCAAGGGAGGTCATGGGAAAGCAGCCTCACAAACCACCAATAAGCACATTTGGAAGACTCAGAGGGAAGTATGAATGAGGCATGGGGTAGTGTGAATAATGGATAGAGATGTGTATGCCTTTTCACATGTGGTTCAGGTGAGCTCATGCTAAATATATTTCAAATTCCAAAACTGATATACATGGGTACTATGGGGCTCATTAAGATGGCCACCCCCAGCCATGTGGTGGAGGTCCTTCCATCCTCCGACCGCTATTTCACCCCCGCCAAATTAGGACAGCGGGGGGGATCTGACAAAAACTGTGGCAGTCGCAAAGACCTTCCACCACAGAACCGCCACAGGCAATTGTTACAATTGCCTGGCAGAGCGGTCTTCATCAGTAAAATGGCGGCGTGCCTAGCATGCACCGTCCGCCGAATTACAATGTTGGCTGTAGCCAGCCTTCCCATGGTGGTGGAACTGCCATGGAAAGGCTGGCGGGCATTGGGTTTGGGGGCCCATTGTGGGCCCCCCTTGTGTTGGGGGAGGCGAGCGTTCACTTGGGGGGTACCATTTCACAGCACTACGTGGCAAGGACCATGTGGTGCCTGCCACGTACTGCTGTGAAATGTGCAACATGGCATATTGACATTGTGGCGGGTACTGCTCTCAGCAGCACCCGCCCCAATGTTAATGGTCAAGATCCAACCGCCATGGTGGCGGTTGCATCGTGATTTGGTGTGTGGGATTGCCGCATGCATGGCGGATGGTCCCGGCTTACACCAGGATGGCGGACTCATCCTAATCAAATTAAATGAAATGAAATATCAGCATTTGTAAAGCATGGTGCTGGGCTAACCTGCCACCGGGGATCGAACCGTGAACACCGTGGTCCGGAGTCAGCCACCCTGGCCACTGTACCACATCTCTTCCACGAGCCCCTAAATACCAACAATTTAACTTCATGGCTAGTCTGTTCAGCCCAGGTTACTTATATGCTGCAATTTCATTTGAAAGCACTTTCGTATGAAAGGTTACAGATTTAGGGCTTAAATGCATATTAAAAGTAGCAATGAGTGGTGCAGCACGCACTGCTTGGAAAACATACTCCTTCACCCTTGCTCCCTATGTCTGTACTCTCTACAACAGCACAGGGTCTTACCAGCATGACAACAGCAATTTGGAAATAAAAAACATTGTTCATTTAAACAGAGCACAGGAAGTTGCCCTGTTTAAAAGGCCATAATCATTCCAACGGTCAAACACCTGATTCCCAGATCAAAACAAATAGGGGGAGCATGGCAAATACATGAATTTTCCTAAAGAGGGTATGGCCTGCCTAATCGGTATGGCCTAAAAACAATTTGTGAACATCAAATAGATTATGGTTTACAACTAGATTAAACAAGAGATTAAAGAGATGATGAGTGTGGGATGAGTGTGATGCAGGCTACAGCAATTAGTTGGTACAAAATGTATAATCTGTGCATGAAGTCATCCATTTCCATGAATGCAAACCCGCTCAGTTATTACATTTGGCAAACTTCACAAGTTAGGAAAGGTGAAAAGTTTGTCAGTTTTACCTATGTTTGGATATAGTTTAAAACCGTGCCCATAATTTTTCTTTTTTGTGTTCATAATATTTTATAAAAATTTTTGCTAAAAGAGAACATACAAAAAAGAGCTCAAATGGATATCAAGTAAAACAATATGTACACAAATAAACATTTTATATTATAAATAAGCATCAAGAATAATTCATAAAGTACCAATAATACTAAAAATCATATTACTGTAAGAGAAATGAAAAGGTGACAAATTCACAAATCTATAACTATAAATTTATAGAGCTACTAAAGTGAAGTGTTAAACCTAAACATAGAAAGTTGACACCTATATTAACAAATACTTAATGATTTAAACCTAGATAATCATTAATTTGTTTGCAAAAAGCTTGCTAATTCAGAGTATTATGAATTATACCAGATAGCGTTAAATTAGCACCTCTCCTAGTAAAAATTATCCATGCCCACCACGCATGAACTGATAATAATAAGGCATCTTTCCAATTAGTAGTAATTGATTTTAAAACTGCGGATATTAAGAAATCAAAAAGTTTGTTCACAAAGAAAGGGGTATATCCTGAGCAAAAGTTATCCACAGTGATTAAGTACAGTTCATAATAAACATAGACACAAATATTCTTCTTTGTCTTCTTTATTCCTTTACAGTGCTTCAACAATGTCCTAGCCGTGCTTCAAGAATGTCCTAGCCAACACGTGTTTCGTCTTATTGTGGTGTAAGCCACAGACTTCCTCAGGGCTGTAACTGCCTAGTAATCCATAGTATGTAGTTAAAAGATTCAAAAGTTCTGGTAATGTGAACTATATCATCCCAAAAAACCCTTTTTTATTTTCATCGGCCAATAGTACTATTAGAAGCTCGCGGGAGTACCCTCCGAGCTGATTTCTTTATATCTATGGTGGCCAGATATAAACGTGGAAATCAGGAGACTGTGGATAACTCGTACTACTGTCTCGTTTTCCAGGCTTCTAGGCCTGCTAGATAACAGATAATTGCACCTGTGACTGCCTGTTTAGTAGTAAAATTCAGCAATATTCTGCATTTAGTTGGGTCCCTAGAGCTTTTGGTGCCGGTGCCACTACACCTGCTGCACCATTCAAATCAAGCCCCTTTTAATTGAAAGATAACTGCAATTGTGTCTGTCGCTATAATAGTAAAATTAGCAATATTGGGTGTTTAGAGGCGTTCTGACAGCTTTTGGGCCAGGTGCCACTGCACTTGCTGCACCATTCAAATCCTGACCCTGTTGTCTGCAAGGTAACTGTGCTTGTAACTGCCTGTTTAATAGTAAAATATATAGCAATATTTCGTGTTTAGTGGAGTTATGTGGTAAATAATTTAATTACCGGGACTTAATTTGATGCGGAAAATCTATAACAATAGCTCAGTAAAATAAGAGGCAGAATCCGTGGTATTAGAGGTTCGGAACGGGCTTTATTCCAGAATTGATTTAAATCAATGAGCTCCATATTCCATCACCACGAAGGTTCAGGAAGTGAAGACCCTACTTTATTGATAAGTAATCATTTTTATACAATAGGCATTACAGTGAAACAAATGCAGGAGGCGTGACAATTGATAGTAAAGATAAAACATACATGCGTAGCAAAAGTGGGTGTAACAGGGCGTAACTAGAGAACGTCATCAGGTATGATGTCATAATAGGGTGGTTCCATGAAAGAATTTCGCAATGTCAGCAGAAATACTTGGCAGAAATGCGCGCGCAGCAGCATGACGTGTGATTGACGTGCAACTAGGGGGTGAAGGGGACTTGACATTTAGCTCTACATGTGGCGACAGAAGTCTGGAGGGTCAAGTCAACCTAATCCCAAATCATATCTAACATCCTATGTTTAAAGAACTATGTTATCCAAAAGAGAGGTCTCTCAGAGTAGAATCTTATTCTATACTGACTATACTGACTGTGAGTGCGTGTACAAGCGTCTAAGTGTCTACACAATATGCGAGGGCAGGAATCTTCCATAGTAACAGGGCTATGAATTACTTGCATAGATACAGAGAAGCCGGGCCTTTTGCTCGGTAGCTGGAAGAATGTTTACTTAAACTACTAGACAGGAATGCATTGGGTAGGGAGCGGAGCAGATAATTTCGAAGGTGAAATACAGTTTTTGGCAGGCAACAGGCTGATGTCAGGCACCGTTAGCTGCGCAGGAAATAGGACAAAGTTCATGGATACAGATGCGAGCTCGGACTGGAGCTTTCAGAGGCAGAAGGCAGGAAAAGCTTGATGGCAGAATCAGGGCCTACTTGCCTGGACTGTAAAATGGCATAGGTGAACCATATAAAGCCGGTGGCCTTTCGTACTTAGGAATGGAATATCCGGCCCATTCATGGCGGATCTGAAAGAGGACATGTTGACGGAGGACGCACATGTGTTTGCGTCTTCATAACTGGAACTGGAGGGAACATACATGTACTTGTGATTTATACATGAAACCGTTGGGGTCCAAGATAGGGGACATAACTGACCAGAAAAATCCATATTTCCACATTCCCTCCTTGTCCCCTACTTGCCCGTCAAGAGATATCAATCTTCATCAATCCATCGATCTGTTCATATAGCATCATTTGTTCTTCTTTTTTCTTCCGTGATGAATGAAATCTTGGTGGTGGAATACACGATGTGGCACACAGACCACAAATCGCTGGTCCACATTGTAGGCATAGACAGCAACTGAATAGTATGAGAAAGCCAATACCTAGGAAGGATAGGACCTTCCATCCAAAGGTAGATAATACACTCCAAAACCAACCGGACCAAGTCCAGGTGCCTGGATTCTGGTGTATCTGGCTTACAATCTTATGAAGGCGAGTTATGGCTTTATATACAGATGGCGAATTTTCTGGTATGAAAATGCAACAACTTGATCCGATGACCCTACAAGCTCCGCCCCTATCGGCCAGGATGACGTCAAGGACAAGACGATTTTGAAGCACAACAATCCGCATAGCAGACTGCTCTTCTGTTAAATTGCCTAAGGCGGAAATAGTTTCGTTCACTACTGCTTCAAGGGTTCTGGTTAATCTACGTATCAGCTTACTATTGGTAACTGTACCTATATAGGGAAAGAGACCTTTATTGAAATCTGTGTATTTTTCCCATGCTGTCTCAGTGTAATCGACTATTGGGAGATCTCTCCTTTCTCTATTGTGTACTAAATGAGTGTTTCTGTGATAATCAGGAGGAGCTAGGAAAACAGGTGGCAAAAGGAATCCAATGTAGCAGGTACCCTCCCAATCTAGTGGCAAACGTATGTATGCCGTCTGACCACATATGAAGTAGGAATGGCGGGAAGCTCTAAATGTAGACTTGCCTTGATCACTAAATTCTATTACAGTGGTGCATCTACTATGGCCCATATGTATGGAACCATTCTTTCTTACACATAATTCACCTTTAACTGGAAATACTGACATGGTGGGCAAAATTGGAGTAGCTTCGGATTCGACATTCAGGATCATGAGATTAAGTGTAAAATTACCTAATCCATATACTTCATTTTCTAGATCAGTTCCTGTTCTTTTGGGAAGTCCCTCCTTGTTAGGGTGACAGACTTTGAGTAAAACTAAGTTCAAATTTCCCCATACCCAGTTATTCTGATAAACTGCAGAATTCGAATCTAGGGAATTAATTAAACTAAACCATGCTCCACAGGAGCCGTTGTGTGTGAACGGGTATGGAAAGAGAGCTAAAATTCCTTTATAGTTCTGATAGGGAGGGAGTCGACCACATATCCAACAATTTGTAGCATTGCTAACCTGATGGGAATGATGTAACATACTAATAAACGTGTTATTGCGCAGCGCAAATCTATAAGACAACTCATGCGGAGGTAATTCACTAAAAGAATGTTCAGCAGTAACATTATAAACATGTCTAGAAATAGGATAATATGTGTGTAACAATATACTTGCAGTAATTATTAAAAGACTTAAGAAAAACAAAATTAATAACGTCACTGTGCAATGACTACGCAGTGATTTACAGTACGCATGTCGTTTCAGCTTTATCCTTCTGTTTTTTTCTCTATACAGGTCTAAGGGATACATGTCAGAGACAAATTCGACCGATTCACCTTGGAGAGGACTTAAACAATCAAATTGCCTGACTGGTTAGACCTAAGTTTTAGTTTGTATTGTTCATGGCTAGTCAGTTCAACCAAAGGAAGTTTAGAGTCAATCGGTGAAGACACGCAAGGTGTGTCGTTTACGTCTGACGGTAGTCCATGAAATTTCTTGATATGACTTGAATGTATCCAGCCTTTGCGACCTTCGATCTTCACGGCTGTCCTCGTCGTCAACAATACGAGTTGAGGCGACCTCCACCTAGGATCCAGCTGAGACTTCCGATCAAAGTTCCTCACTAAAACTAAATCTCCTGGAATTACGTCATGGGGTTTCACCTCGGTGTTGTCGGGAAAGGCTGCAGCTACCTGTGAACGACAAGATTGTAGTGCAGACATCAAGGAAGCCAAGTAATCTGTCAGCATATTACAGTCAATATCAGTTATTTTGCGTGGTATAGGCGTCCCCCACATATTTGGTGGTCTACCGAAGATCACCTCATAAGGGGATAGCCCTGTTCGAGAGTGTGCTACCATTCTCATGTAAAAGAGTGCAACGGGTAAGGCTACTACCCAGTCGACACCTTTCTCTCTGCATATTTTGGACAATCTAATTTTCAGGGTCTGGTTATGTCGTTCCACGAGACCTGCTGCCTCGGGGTGTCGGACACAGTGAAATTTCCACTGATAGCCTAACAAAAGTGAAACGTGTTTCATTAATTCGGATGAGAACGGCTGGCCGTTATCTGAGTAGACAGCACGTGGTAAACCGTATCGTGGGAAGAATTCTCGAACTAACTGTTTGGCAGTAGTCGGGGCAGTGTAATCTGAAACCGCGTATGCCTCTGTCCAACGGGAAAGAGCACAGACAACTACGAGAACATATTTGAATCCTCGACATCGTTCCATCTGGATATAACCCATCTGGAGGACTTCAAAAGGGTGATCAGGAGGCTGAAATCCACCCTGTTCTACGGGAATGCTTTTACCTGGGTTAAACTGACAACAGATCATACAGGTACGAACTTTTTGTTTAGCTGCTGCTCGTAAATGTTTGTTGAACCAAATGTGTTGGATGCTGTCTAGCATAGCTTTTTCTCCTAGATGCGCTGGACTATGTACAGTGTTAATTATAACTTGGACCATTGAATCAGGAAGGAACCACACAGATTTTTCCTTCGTCATCCATCCTTGATCCGTTTGGATCCCTCCTAATTCAGTCCATTTCTTTATTTCGTCTGGTGTAGCATGTGTCTGTATGTCAATTACGTCAAGAGCGGGATCCTTAACCGTCATGCAATATGTTGGTGTCGGGACTATTGTCTTTGTCATGTCGGATGTTTGAGTTTGAGCAGTCTGTTTAGCTGTTCTGTCAGCTAGATCATTGCCTTGAGAAATGATATCAGTAACTTTCGTATGAGCTTTGCATTTCATAATTGATATTGCAGTGGGTAGATGTATTGCATCTAATAAGGCATGAATGAGGGGTCCGTGCTGAATGTGGGCACCGTGAGAAGTTAAATAACCTCTCTCTCGCCACAGCACGCCGAAGTCATGTACAACTCCGAATGCATAACGTGAATCAGTGTATATATTGACTTTTTTATTTGTGGCTTGAATACAGGCTTGTGTCAGAGCGATGAGCTCTGCGGCTTGAGCTGACAAGGTTTTTATACAATTTGTTTCAATGATTTCAGTGTCTGTTGTGACTGCGTAAGCGGCCACTAGCTCTCCTGTACCTGTTCTCATACATGAACCATCTACATACAACGTCAGGTCTGGGTCTGACAATGGGACGTCTGTCAAATCTTGTCTGGGTTTCGTCGTGATAGTGATAACTTCAATACAATCATGTGCAAGTGGGTCTGTTCCGTTTATTGGTAACAGTGTGGCAGGATTCAATGTACTACAACGTCTGATCTCTATATGTGGCTGAAACAATGTTAATTCGTAACCAGTAAGTCGTGCTATAGTCAAGTGTTGTGTTTGTGTGCGGTTCAAGAGAACCTCTACTGCATGTGGTACTTGTACTGTCAATGGATGTCCTAATACTATGGCATCGCTTTGTCTGATTGCTAAAGCTGTTGCTGCCACTGATTTCAGGCACGCAGGCAAAGCCTGAGCTACGGGATCTAATGTACTAGAAAAATAAGCACATGGTTTGTGTGATCCTGCTTGTTCCTGTGTGAGTACTGACAAGGCAGTACCTTCGCGTTCTGTAATAAAGAGTGTAAACTGTTTATTGTAACATGGTGTTGCTAAAACAGGTGCTTGGCATAAGGCTGTCTTTAGGCTTTCAAAAGCTTGTGTATGTTCCTGAGTCCAAGGGAGAACAGTCGATGCGGCTGCCTCCTGTGTTGTCAATTGAATGAGTGGTTTTGCTAAAAATGCATACTGAGGGATCCACTGCCTACAATATGAAGTGAGGCCTATGAAAGCCCGCACCTCCTTTTGTGTCTTGGGTACTGGCATGTTTGCAATTAACTGGATGCGATCTGGTGTAAGCTGCCTTCCCTCCTTGGACAGCGAGTGACCAAGGTAAACAACTCGCTGGACACAGAATTGCAGCTTAGAAGGGGACACCTTGTGCCCCTTTTCGGCCAAAAATTGTAAAACCATCAGTGAGGCTTTTTCACATTCAGGTTCGCTTCTAGCGGTGATCAGCAGATCATCGACATATTGAAGCAGGGCAGTGTTGACTGGCATGTGGATACTGTCGAGTTCTCGTTTCAGTGCTTGGCTATAGATGCTGGGGCTTTCGGTAAATCCTTGAGGTGCGCGTGTGAATTTAAAGCTTCGTCCATTTAAACTAAATCCGAACAAGTATTGGCTTTCCGGATCTATTGGGACGCTGAAGAAGGCATTCTTGAGATCAATTACAGTAAAGAATGTTGCTTCGGAATCAATGGCTGTCAGTAATGAAGAAATGTCTGGGACTACGGGGTATTGCGGTACTATGCATTTATTTAATTCGCGCAGATCAATAACCAATCGATATACTGGCGGGGCTGTTGGATCGGTTCGTTTAAGAATCGGAATTATCGGTGAATTACATACATTGGAGTCAGTTTCCACAACCACTCCCTGGGTAATAAGCTCGTCAATGATTTGTAGTAAAGCCACTACAGCATCTGGGGGTAACTTGTATTGTCGCATTCGTGGAAGTACCACTCCTGCCTTTAGTGTGACTCGATATGGTGTAATGTTCATGCAACCAACATCTGTAGGGCCTTGTGCCCATCAATGTGTCGGTAAAGTCTGCAGTCGGTGATCCATGTCTCGGGACACGTAGTGCCCTTTGAAATCACGTAAAAACAATCTTACTCCTTCTGGAGAACAACATATAATAGCTCCTAGAGCTTTCAAAGTTTTTATGCCTAACAAGTTTTCTGGACATGATTTAGTAAGTAATAAATCTGTAGTTCGTGTCAAGGGACCGATCGTGAGTGGAAGAGGCTGTGTTACTTCGTTAATGATAGGTTTTCCTGAAAAGCCAAGGGAAATATTCTGTGTGCCTGAGAGGGGTGCCCCTGGAACTTCACTACGTTTTATTGTTGTTCGGCTTGCCCCTGTATCAAGTAAGAATTTTCTATCTTGACCTAACAATTCACTGTGTACATAAGGTCCTTCTTGATCTACAGGGACCTCAATAAGGGGTAAGCCAACTTCCCTCTCTAGGCTGTTTCATGAGTATCGTTGATAATCAGGATAGTCATACTGTGCGGTCTGATACATCTGTCGGGTCGTTGTTTGTGTGGCAGCAATAGGCTGCGGTGGTGGAACTGGCATAGACTGTTGCGGAGCTGGCATGGACTGTACATGCTGCGGGGCTCCTTGTTGATTCTGATCCTGTCTAAGTGGTCGTGGTCTTTCTTTTGTGTTACCTATTGCAATATTATGTTTTAAAACTTGACAATCGTGTACATAATGACCTGGCTGTTTACAATAGTTACATGTCCCTTTTACAGGACCTGTTGAAACACTAGACTGTGTTATACCCTTCTTATGACTATCAGCTGGAACTGTCTGGGAAACTAGCATTTTCATTTTCGTGTCTTTCATGCGTCTATGTTCATGTTCTTGTTCTTCTCTGATTCTATTGTGATGGTACTGTAGCATTTGTAACATTTGTGACGGAGTGTTACCTTGCCAGGTACTCTCGAACTTCAATACTCTATTCTTAACTTGGGGCAAGGCATTTTCAACTAACTTTGTCACAAACAGGTGTGGATACGACTCGCTACTTGCTTTTATTCCACTATTTATACCAAAACATTTCTCAAATCGGCAATAGAAATCACTAGTGTCTTCATCTGATTTTTGTTTACAGGCTGAGATTGCACCCCAGTCTTCCTTTTTCGTAGTTAATAAACGTGGCAATACCTGTACTAGTAAACCTGGTAGTGCTTTGATCTTGTCCCCGAGTCCTGAACCTGGACCTCGAGCTTTTTCTTCGTTTTCTAATGCTGTCCAATCTATCTTCTGGTCTCCCACCTCCCAATCCTTTTCCTTGAGTTTTTCGTAAATGCCCGCAGGCAATAATACCTTCAATATTGTCATAATGTCGGGGTAGGTATATTCTCCCATGAGTAACATATCTTTAATTTCACGGTGGAAACCCGCTGGGTCTTTGTCATGACTGGGTACCACTTTCTTCATTTCTAATAGTTCTATTTTGGATATGGGTATGTATACAAACACACGTTTAAACTCATTGTCATCACCTTTTATCGGGTGTACTTCGCGTAAGGGATTCTGTCTATCCATGTAATACGTCGTCCTTTCCTTGATGGGCAGTGAGACATGTTCAGGACATACAAAAAGGCTGTACTGCCTTCTAAATTCTAGTATTTCTCTAATTAACTTAGTACCGGAACCTCTCCATTTATTCGTGAGTAATTCAGTCAATATATCAGGTAAGGGGCCAGGATCGGAGTGTTGGCTTTTATATAATATAAGGAGTTGTTGAATCATATAGATACCAGCTAAACGCTGTTCATCTGGGGCGAGGTTCAAAAACGTATGTGCTAGTGTATCATCACCATATTTTCCAGGACTATCAACCCAGCGAACGGCTGACCTGGCTAATTCTTGTTCGTCCATAGAATCGAGTATATGATAACCCCTTCGTTCTCGGAGTAATTTGTCTGCGGCTTGGAATGAATGTTCGGGGGACCTTATATTTATTATAGGAGTTTGGAATTTTCTGTTATGATCTGGACGTATCGGACATATCGGATCAGTAAAGCATCTAGTATTATTGCAAGATCTTCCTCTACCTACATAGGCCATGGTTTCTAACTGTCCTGTGGGCAGTTCTAATTCTTCCTCGTCCTCGGTTTGTTCAGGTTCGTCTACTGCTAATCTTTCCTCGTGTATTCGTTCTATTTCTTTGCGGATCTTTCGGCTCATAGCTACTATACATGATCGTTTATCGTGTCTCCCCTCTGATATATTCTTACCCCATGTGGTAAGAATTTGCATTTCTTCCGGTTTTACCCCTGGTTGATCTTGATTTCTGATCACACAGTTTATGAGGAAACGTAACAGTTCCCCCTGGATTTCCACTTTTTGGTACTCCATGGCTCTGTTAATACTCTCAGAGTCTCGCCCTGACTGAACAAAATGATATATATTTTCTAAATGTGCAGTCATTCCTGGTAGCTTTCCTAAGTATATTGCAGCTCGTCGGATACGTAATGAGGCCAGCATCATTTCGTCCCCTTTTCCGGGCACTGGGTCATATCTACAATCTATTAGAAGTTCCTTGAGCGTGTTGGGAGTTACTAGTTTGGGTGTACGTTGGTGGGCTAATTCTTGAAAGGAAAGTTTATTTGTTCTGGGTGGCGTAGAAAAAATGCTTGATGCACCTCCGGTAGCACCACCTGGGGTGCTGGGTGTGAAAGGATTTGTTGAACGGGATATAGCAACCATAGGTGTGGATGCGGATGTAGAAACAGATGTGCTTGCCGGAACTTGTGTCGGAGTTTGCTGTTGCAGAGGTACAGACGAAAGGGGGGTCTTGGCGTTGAACCCCCTCGGCAGACGGTCTATGTGGCGCAGCATTAGCATACTCGAGAGCTGCGCCGTCTAAATAAGAGGAAAGAAAAACATCTTCTGCGGTTCTGGGATGCCCTTTGAGATGTACTTTTATCGGAAACAATGGGGGTGGCAAGTCTTTTGGTATTTCCGGAGTAGCCTTAGGTAATCCTTCGGCCAGAAGAGGATACATACCATTCACAAGGGCATTTCTTTGTCTGTCTGTTTGTTCTGACTTTACTCGAGCACCTTCTTCAATTAATACACTTTCTCGAACTTTATTTGAATTCTCCTTACTTTTCTCTTCCTGTCTGAGCGCTTTTTCTGTACGTCTATATGATTCTTTACGCCATAATTCAATGGCATCTTTCTGTGACTGTCTAGCTTTCTTCTTCCACAATTCTTCTTCTACTTTCATAATGCAATCTGCATCCCAGGTCCCAGCTGCGGGCCACCTCTGACTTTCTGGTAATTCCTTGGTGTAGTCTACCCATAGATCAAGAAATAATATGGCGTCTAGGCCATGTTTATGATACATGAAGTACCCTGGAGTGTCCCTAGGAGGAATGGGAACAGCTTCTTCGAGTACCCCTTTTCTAGTTGTGATCTGTCTTAATTTCGAAAAGAGCGGCATATTGAGAACTGATCTGATACCCTAATTTTGAACACGTTTAATACCATAAAACACAATAATGAACAGTCATTCACACCACAGTATACAGAACGTATATAAAACATTTTAACATTTAACATTTAAATGAAATAGACAATGATGGTCATTTAGGGAAACTCGTCACTAAGCATAATACTCGATACTAACTAGGTAATTCTGAATTATATACTAGACATACTTGATATACTGCTAAACAGTACAGAGACACTGCTGAAACAGTGTAGACCGGATTTGTGTACCCAAACCCGTCTTGACCGGCACAACCTATGTGCACGTCAGAACGCCTCCCCGATAATGGTACTCACCGGGTAGCTCGGAACGGAAGGCCTCGGAACTGAACTGAACTTGAACCGGACTGGACTCGACTCGGAACTTCGGAACTTCGGAAACTTCGGAAACTGGTGGGCCTCTGTATACCTCGGATCTTGCTCTCTCAGCTAGGCTCTGGTCGGGATACTTCGCACTTCTCACCGCCTCGTCTGGGTGTTGATCGCAGCCTCAGTTACCCCCGCTCGGCAGGAGGGAGATACAGGAAATCCTGTGGGTACGCGTTGTTGTCCGTCCAGCTGTGACAGGAGACCGGGCCTGCAACGCACCGCCGGCGCGTGAGATGAGAAAGTGTCCCTGTTCGGGCGCCATTTCTGTGGTAAATAATTTAATTACCGGGACTTAATTTGATGCGGAAAATCTATAACAATAGCTCAGTAAAATAAGAGGCAGAATCCGTGGTATTAGAGGTTCGGAACGGGCTTTATTCCAGAATTGATTTAAATCAATGAGCTCCATATTCCATCACCACGAAGGTTCAGGAAGTGAAGACCCTACTTTATTGATAAGTAATCATTTTTATACAATAGGCATTACAGTGAAACAAATGCAGGAGGCGTGACAATTGATAGTAAAGATAAAACATACATGCGTAGCAAAAGTGGGTGTAACAGGGCGTAACTAGAGAACGTCATCAGGTATGATGTCATAATAGGGTGGTTCCATGAAAGAATTTCGCAATGTCAGCAGAAATACTTGGCAGAAATGCGCGCGCAGCAGCATGACGTGTGATTGACGTGCAACTAGGGGGTGAAGGGGACTTGACATTTAGCTCTACATGTGGCGACAGAAGTCTGGAGGGTCAAGTCAACCTAATCCCAAATCATATCTAACATCCTATGTTTAAAGAACTATGTTATCCAAAAGAGAGGTCTCTCAGAGTAGAATCTTATTCTATACTGACTATACTGACTGTGAGTGCGTGTACAAGCGTCTAAGTGTCTACACAATATGCGAGGGCAGGAATCTTCCATAGTAACAGGGCTATGAATTACTTGCATAGAGACAGAGAAGCCGGGCCTTTTGCTCGGTAGCTGGAAGAATGTTTACTTAAACTACTAGACAGGAATGCATTGGGTAGGGAGCGGAGCAGATAATTTCGAAGGTGAAATACAGTTTTTGGCAGGCAACAGGCTGATGTCAGGCACCGTTAGCTGCGCAGGAAATAGGACAAAGTTCATGGATACAGATGCGAGCTCGGACTGGAGCTTTCAGAGGCAGAAGGCAGGAAAAGCTTGATGGCAGAATCAGGGCCTACTTGCCTGGACTGTAAAATGGCATAGGTGAACCATATAAAGCCGGTGGCCTTTCGTACTTAGGAATGGAATATCCGGCCCATTCATGGCGGATCTGAAAGAGGACATGTTGACGGAGGACGCACATGTGTTTGCGTCTTCATAACTGGAACTGGAGGGAACATACATGTACTTGTGATTTATACATGAAACCGTTGGGGTCCAAGATAGGGGACATAACTGACCAGAAAAATCCATATTTCCACAGTTATGACAACTTTTGGCCGCGGTGCCACTGCACCTGCTGCACCATTCAAATCATGACCCTGTTCTCTGCAAGGTAACTTCACTTGTGGCTGCCTGTTTTGCAGTAAAATATAGCATAGCTCTTGTAGATTAACTTTATTTTTAACTTACAATGTTTATTACAACATTTAGAATTTGATCATAATGACCAAGTAGATTAAGTTTAAAAAAATAATTCCGATAATGCCTACAAAGTGCAAAGAAAGGTGCCGAGGCCTGAATAGGAAATACCCCAAGCGTTAAGGCTAAAGCATCTGCCTTACACAACTAAGTAATAAAAAGCAAGCATTCTAGCATACTGTATAAAGCTGTCTGCCGTTTCCGTGGGAGGGATCTTTTCTTGACATTGAATGAGGCTTAAATAGTGTGAACAGCTTTAGCAGAAGTGTCGTAAATGCGGGCATCAAGGTAACAAAACAAAAAAAATCCACACAAAAGCAAATAAACACAGTAATTAGGTTTTGGGAACTGGTATGATTCCCCTTGTAAGATATATTAAATACATGAGATTTCACAAGCACAGTGCAGGCTTTGCGCAAGCGGAACCTGAAAAACAGCAGGTTTGGCATGCAAGTCTTTAGTAACACTCATGAGATATTTCAATTCTCAATTGTTCTGCCAAGCAGCACCAACATATTCCAGAGGGAATTGCGTCATGATTCAGCCCCCTAATAACAGACCATTAATCGAAGTCAATATGTACATTTGTCAGTACCATTTCTATATGAGTTGGATAAAAAGCCACCGTTTTTGGACACTAGATAACCTAAGTATGTAATTTGACATTGCCTATCATTTTACAAAATGCATATAGCACTTTTCCTCACTTCTGTCGAGCATTTACTTTCATTTTCCCCCTGCTGCCCATTCCAAGTAGATTCTTAGTTATATAATATGGCTGGGAATCTATTTGGAAGGACAGGGAAGGAAATTGAGAAGTTACGTTGATCCCATGATCTAAGGCCCTAGGCAGCAAAGATATTTTTAAATTTCGGGATTCAGGCAACAGGATGAATATTTGAGGCACTGAAATACCTCCTCACGAGACTTGAAATCATTCTCTTAGCAGCAAATTCCCAGCTGTGGCAAAGAGGGCCCTTCCCTCAGAAGTCAATTATCACTCAAAAAATCAGCTTCAAACATGCATTAGCTAAGCAATCAATTTGTTCACCAATACTCGTTTGCGTGTTCTGGAAAATACGCACATTTGCTCCAGTTCTATTCTTTCCATTTTTCTGGTTGATTAACAGTTTTACATCAAAAATCCACTTGCCATTTTCTGAGAATTTGGGTGTTTTCTCTCAAATGCACACTTTTCAATTTTTGACAGTGAAACGCATTTGCTTCATCTATCAGATTGGCATTGTCTGTAAGTATATTCATTTTGCATTCATATATCATGTTTTTCATTCAAAGTGTTATTTTTTCCTCAAATATTAGCTTTTTTCATATTAGGAAAACATGCAAATTTTGCTTTCACGTATTAGGTAATACTATATTTTGATAATTATTTTTCATTTTGGATAGATAAAGTGATATACTTTGACAAAAGCTTGTCATTTTCTGAAAATGTGCAGGTGTGTGTGTGTGTGTTACACTACTTTCTTTCATCTTTTATATTCCATGAAATGCAATACTGGCCAAGGGCCAATGTCATTTTAGCCGGTTCTAGATTTTTAGAGTAAAGTCCATTTCCAATGAGGAAGAACTGTCCAGTGTCGTGATAGTTACCCTCCTCCACGTCTTCTTTTTTACCCAATAGATGTGCACGCTGGGAAAAGTGATAACAGAATTGTAAAGGTTTACAGCATCCTGGGAAACATACTAAGGTTTTAGATTATTAGCTAGGTATTAAGCAGATATAGGGGAAGTATTTTCGCTCAGTCTGAGTCGGAAAATCTGCAATGAAAGGAAAAATGTCCTTTCTTGAGTCCCTTCACTCACCAGCGTTTCCCCACGGTGACATGCTTCATCATAGGGGCCATCTCAACCCGCTTCGGTTGAGGCGTGCTGCGACTTGCGAAGTTACGTAGGAGCACTGTATAGTGAGGAACTATGTGTAGTGCAGTGGTGTTGTGGAGTGGAGTGAGTTAAAAGTACCTAACTAGTGGGCGAAGTAACTTTATTCTGGCTCCTAGTTGGTATATTAAAAACGGGGTGAGACTCTAGGGGGCCTAGCTTTAATGAGTCAGGGATCCCTAGTGAACGTCATCAAGTTTCGAGCTTCCCCAAAGCTCTTCTTCAGGACAAACACAGGGTCCAGCCCTGTGTGTACCACTCCTAAAGTGAGGTAATGTGAATTCAATTACGCTGCAACTAATAAGCATTCGTTATTAATACATACGATAAATTTTAGTCACATAGTATCTGTGAAAAAAGAAAGAAATACAGTGTTATCAGAGACAGCCTCCCCCTAATGGGGTAGGTAAGTTTAAACCGCAACACATATGTTATTCCTCATTATGGTGTGTGTCTACACGTAGCATTCTTGTGCTTTTCCATGCTGATTTTGTAGACAAACACAGTGCCTGCTTATTATGCCTCTACTAACAAACCGGACGTTGTTAACCAGTGCGTGGTATTTTGTTAATAAGTGATATCTTTAAAAAAAAATACACCTTGTGACAGTACAAACAAAACATGACGAACATTACATAAAAGTTATAAACATACTCGTTAGAAAACAACACTGTGCTTCATGGTCTTGAGGGGCTGAGAGGGTTCGTACTCGAACGCTAGAAGCGGAGGACAAAGTGTGGTTAGTTGCCTTGTTGCTTAAGGAAAAAAATGGGTGAAATGTGGTTGGGACCACAGTCTGCCCAGTTACGAGATCTGCTCCGAAAGGGAAATTGACTTACTCGTGAGAAACTCCTCTCGGGCAAATTACCTATTCGTGTCCCTCGAGACCGCATATTGGCGAGTCTCCCTCGGGTGCTGGTTTAAGTAGGAAGTGTTTCCGCTCAGTCATGCAGTGAAGACTACAGCGGAAACCGTCTCAAAATGGCCACCGAACCTGGCTAATGGAGACGGCCCTCTTGGGACTGATTAAGGAATATATGAAAAGGAGATGAATAAAAGCGCTTCACCATTGCTTTGTAGGAATGATTACACATGCAAAAATAAAGGTGAAAAAAGACATTAACACACAAAGAGATACGTGATAGGTGGTATATACGCTGTCTGGTAGTCTTTTAAAAAAGGGGTTATTATGTGGATGTAGAAAACTTCCATAAGAATGAACTGTTAAGTTGAATAGTTAAGAAAGTCTCTGATTTCGTGCTCTAGAGGGCTGATATTACCTCCTCAAAAGGGCAGATTAACTGTCCTCATCCTTGGTTAATGTTTAAAGGTTGATAAATACCCTGAAGTATTTGAATTCGGAGCAGGTTTACTTGTTAATGTACCTTTTACGGGGTATATTGGGTAAATGTGTTTTTTTGCGTAGCCTTGGTTAAGGTTTCATACTTCAAGTTATTTCCAAAGGGCACTGCTGAAAAATTCTTACAGTAAGTGTCAGACGTCAATACAGGTTGACTAGCTAGTGTTCCATCAAAGCGGTGTCATAGGTAAAGCGTGTTGCACAGTATTTCCTGCAATCAGTAAACTTTGATTCATGTTTAGTATCATTTGTGAATTGGCCCCACGGGATGTTATCATTTAGACCTTGGTTGTCGGAGCGTAATTTGAACACACAGCGTTGCTCCTTTTCAAGGAGTCTGTGTTCTAGATTGTCATTGCTTTTAATGTGTTCCAAAACCACCCATCTCATATCGTTGGGTGTGTGTTGTTTTTCTATGAAGTGTGACGTCATTTTTGTGGTGGCCCGCTTGCACCTGATGTTACTGCGGTGTTCAACTATTCTGGTGCTGACTTTTCTGGTGGTCATCCCTACGTAGTGGAGGTTGCAGGTATAGGTGATCAGATATACGACCCTTGCAGTATTGCAATTGGTGAAATTGCGTAGTTCCCAGTTCATTTGGTTGTTAAATACCACCTTCTTGGTGGCTGAGGTAAGGTGGCATACACTGCAATTACTGCACGGATAGTGTCCACTAGGTAATGCGTGTTAAATTTTATGTGGCCCATCTGTTTTGGCTGTATTTTTAGGGCGTGTATTGACAAAATAGTTTCTCAGGTTTTTGCCTTTTCTGTCGCTGAACATAGGTCTAGGTATGTCTAGTTTGCCACTGTTCAGTATCCCCTAGTGTTTTTGATGATCTTTGTCACTTTGTCTGATGCGATGTTGAAAGTGGTTATGCAAATTGGTCTTTTATCTTGTGCAGTCTTTTCTTTTTGTCTGGGTTCAAGGAGCGCTTCTCTGTGGTTGTTAGCGGCTCTTTTACTAGCAGTGGATATTAGGTGTTTCGGAGAGTGTCTTGCTTTCAGTTTTTCGGACAGGTCTTTCGCTTGAGTGTTATAGTCTTCCCTCTCAGTGCAATTTCGTCTTAATCGCAAGAATTGTCTGAATGGTAGGTTGTCTTTTAGTTGCCTAGTATGAAAGCTGTTGTAGATTAAGAGACAGTTCCTAGCTGTCGGTTTGAAATGGGTAGTTGTTGTCAACATTCCATTGTTAGCCATGATGTTTAGGTCCAGGAAGACTAATTGAGACCTACTCATTGTGTGGTTAAACTTTAGGAACGGGTCTTGGAGGTCCAGCCATTGATGAAATCCATGGCTTCCGATTCGTTCCTGTCCCAGACCAAAAACACATTGTCGATGTAACGTTTCCATAATTGTAGGTGTTTGATGTGTGGGTTAGAGTTGTTAAGTATTTTCTGTTTCTCAAGGTGATGGACATAGAGTCCTGCTACACTCTGCGTGAAAGTGCTCCCCATGCTGGTGCCGTGCACTTGGCGGAACAGTGTGTCTTCAAACTTAAAGTAATTCTCTGTTAGGGCCTGCTGGCAGCATTCAAGGACTACATGTCTGGGTGTGTGGTAAACCCATGGGTTTTTGAAAAGTATTTCCTCCATAATTCCCAATGTTTCTTTGTGCGGGAGACTTGTGTACAGCCTTTCCACATCCAAGCCGATCAGGATGTTGGTTGCGGGATTGAATTGTAAGTCTTGGAGGAGGCAAAGGACTGCTTCTGTGTCCTGTAGGTACATACTAGTGCCTTGTATTAGGGGTCATAGAAAAGCAACGGCGAACTTTGAGAGTGGTTCTAGTATTGAACCAATACCCGACACTATCGGTCTTCCTTGTGGATTGTCCATTGATTTGTGGATTTTTGGAATGGTGTAAAAATATGGGATCGTAGGGTTGGTGTTCTCCAAAACATCTGTTTCTTCTTTGGTTTTCCAGTTGTTGGCTATGGATTCTTCCACCAGATAGGCAGTTTCTATGCGTAGATGGTCTGTAGGGTCATCCTTTATCTTCATATAGTTTCTTTCATCCGCCAATAGTTGAAGGCATACCTCTCGATATGCGGTGGTGTTTTGTAGTACTATGGAGCCACCTTTGTCTGCTGGTTTTATGGTGATTCTTTTCTCATTTGCCAGTAGTTGCATGGCCTCATGTTCTTTTTTTCTGGTATTATGGAAAGTATTTATGGTTCTGGGGTCTATTTCTGCCACATCCTTCAGGACTGCTTTCTCAAAAGCTAGTAATTCCATGGGGAGACTTGCCGCTGGTGGTGTAAAGTTGGATTTCTTGTGAAGACCTGCGTCACTGTCCTGGGTTGTGATAGGTGGTTTGTCTTTAAAGAAAACTTGGAGTTTTATTTTCCGGATTAACTCATTAAGTTTTGCAGCAAAGTCTGAATTTATCCATGTTAGGCGTTGGCACAAAACCAAGTCCTTTTTTCCAGAACTGATTTTTGTATTGAGGTCAGAATGGTGTCTGATAGGTTTACCACTAGGCTGGTTGGTTGCTGGTTGATGGGGGATCCGGTGGGCCCATGCTCCTGGTGTGGCACCTCGAGGTCTCCAGGGGTTATGCCCATTGTACTTGTTGGCTTTTTCTGGATTTTCCTCTTTGGGGTCCCTTGCCCCGTCCTATAAAGACTGGTCAGGTGGCTCATGTGGTTGTACATGGTCCCAATATGCGTGTGGTTGCTGTTGGTATGCTTGTTGGTGGAAGGGTGGTGGGCCGTAGAAAAAAGGTGGTGGTCCTCCATAAGGTGGCGGTCCTTGGTAGGTAGGCACTCCGAAGTTTCTTCCCCCTTGGTTCCTGAAGCGTCCTCCTCGGGGTCGTCTGGTCCTGTTTCTGTTATTGTGGTTATAAACAGTATCTGAGTGGTCTGAGCCTGTATCCGATCCGTCACTGTTAGTGTTGTATCCCGGGTTTCTCCCAGACGGGTCGTAGTCTTCCCTGGTGTACGGGTAGACTTTTTCATGTGAGAAGGATTCTTGGTCTTTTTTGAGTTTTGTATATTTAGTGTCCTTCAAACTTATCTCAAAATCGGTCATTGATTTGTTCAATTCTTCTAAACGTTTCTTTAGCTCAGTGACGCTCTGAAAGGTTTTTAGGTGGATTTCTAGTGTATGTATTTCTCCTTTCATTTCTTCTGACAGGCACGCTGCAGTTTTTATTATCAACACAAGCCAGTCCCTGGTGCAGTGCCAGGATATGAGTGACCAATCCTTTTTAAAGTTTTTACCCTGCTGAAATATGAATGGCTCATTGCATACGATTAACCCTCGTGGGGCAGTATTGGATCTCAAATACTCGGTCATCATGATGCCATGCACCATGGTTTTGATTTGGTTCCTTTTTAGCTCAGTGAGTTCGTCCCAACATTGGCTTGATTCATTAGAGTCTCTATGTGGTGTCCCTGCTAGGGGTAGCATGGATGCGATTATTCTCTCTACTTCCTCTTCTGAGAAGGTTAGTCCAGTAACTTCAATCATGTTTGGACAATGTCACAGGGGTATGGGGGAAAAAGAAGGGGAAATTAACTCCCACAGCTGGGCGCTGTAAATTACAAGATCAACAAAACGGGGGGAGGTAGAGGGATATGCTAGGTCCAGCCTCCTGTTCCAATAGTAGACCTACAAAATCCGAAATCTCGGATAGGGACCTAGCAGAAAAAGGAGAAGGATTTTCGCTCAGTCAGAGTCGGAAAATCTGCTATGAAAGGAAAAATGTCCTTTCTTGAGTCCCCTCACTCACCAGGGTTCCCCCACGGTGACATGCTTCATCATAGGGGCCATCTTAACCCGCTGCGGGTTGAGGCGTGCTGCGACTTGCGAAGTTACGTAGGAGCACTGTATAGTGAGGAACTATGTGTAGTGCAGTGGTGTTGTGGAGTGGAGTGAGTTAAAAGTACCTAATTAGTGGGCAAAGTAACTTTATTCTAGCTCCTAGCTGGTATATTAAAAACGAGGTGAGTCTCTAGGGTGCCTAGCTTTAATGAGTCAGGGATCCCTAGTGAACGTCAACAAGTTTCGAGCTTCCCCAATGCTCTTCTTCAGGACAAACACAGGGTCCAGCCCTATGTGTACCACTCCTAAAGTGACCTAATGTGAGGTAAAGTGAATTCAATTATGCTGCAACTAATAAGCATGCGTTATTAATACATACAATATATTTTAGTCACGTAGTATCTGTGAAAAAAGAAATAAATAAATACAGTGTTATCAGAGACAGCCTCCCCCGAATGGGGTAGGTCAGTTTAAACCGCAACACATATGTCATTCCTCATTATGGTGTGTGTCTACACGTAGCATTCTCGTGCTTTTCCGTGCTGATTTTGTAGACAAACACACTGCCTGCTTATTATGCCTCTACTAACAAACAGGACGCTGTTAACCGGTGCGTGGTAAAAATACACCTCGTGACAGAACAAACAAACATGCCGAACATTACATGAAAGTTAGAAAACATACTCGTTAGGAAACAACACTGTGCTTCGTGGTCTTGAGGGGCTGAGAGGGTTCGTACTCGAATGCTAGAAGCGGAGGGCAAAGCGTGTTTAGTTGCCTTGTTGCTTAGGGAAAAAAACGGGTGAACTGTGGTTGGGACCGCAGTCTGCCCGTTTACAAGATCTGCTTCTGAAAGGGAGGCTGTCTCTGATAACACTGTATTTCTTTCTTTCTTTTTTCACAGATACTACGTGGCTAAAATGTATTGTATGTATTAATAACGCATGCTTATTAGTTTCAGCGTAATTGAATTCACTTTATCTCACTTTAAGTCTCTTTAGGAGTTATACACACATGGCTGGACCCTGTGTTAGTCCTGAAGAAGAGCATTGGGGAAGCTCGAAACTTGTTGATGTTCACTAGGGATCCCTGACTCATTAAAGCTAGGCACCCTAGAGACTTACCCCATTTTTAATATACCAATTAGGAGCCAGAATAAAGTTACTTCGCCCACTAGTTAGGTAGTTTTAACTCACTCCACTCCACAACACCACTGCACTACACATAGTTCCTCACTATACAGTGCTCCTGTGTAACTTCGCAAGTCTCAGCACCCCTCAACCCGCAGCGGGTTGAGATGGCCCCTATGATGAAGCATGTCACCGTGGGGAAACCCTGGTGAGTGAGGGTACTCAAGAAAGGACATTTTTTCTTACATAGCAGATTTTCCGACTCAAACTGAGTGAGAATCCTTCCCCTTTTTCTGCTAGGTACCTATCCGAGATTTCTGATTTTGTAGGTCTTTTATATTTGAACCCCAGTCAGCATGTTCCTGGTCAATGGCGCATGAATACCAATATTGCCCTTAATGACAAAAATAAGCCAAAAACTTTTGTCTGCAATTCCTGATTACTTTTCATTCAATCCTGAAGGTTCTACGTCTCTTAATTGATGGGACGTATTCAAAGCATATATCAGAGGAGAAACAATATCTATTATGGCACCTGAAAATATATCATTATTACTATAATTAAAGAATAACTAGGGCCATGATTTCAATAGAGATGCAGGTGCAGTGGCACAGGGGCCAAAAGTTGTCAGAACTCCCCTAAACACCAAATATTGCTGAATCTAACTACTAAATAAGCAGTCACATGTGCAGTTACCTTGCAGGCACTAGGGTTATGATTTTAATGGTGCAGCAGGTACAGTGACACCGGCGACCAAACTCTAGGAACCCCTCTAAACAGCAAATATTCCAATAATTTACTACTAAACAGGGAGTCCAAAAGGCAGGCAATAGGGCCATGATTTGAATGGTGCAGCAGGTGTAGTGGCACAGGGGCCAAAAGTTGTCATAACTCCTCTAAACACCAAATATTGCTATATTTTATAACTGAACAGACAGTAACAAATGCACTTATCTTGCAGGCACTAGAGGCATGGTTTGAATGGAGCAGCTGGTGCATCAGGTGCAGTAGCACCGGGCCCAACAGTTGTCAGACCCTCTAAACACATAATGTTGATATTACATCAATTAATTCAATTATTTCTCTCCTTCATTTTGTTTTTCAAAAAGTTGCTATTATTTATCGGCACTATACCCACTAGGACCAGCACAATATATTGCCTTTTTGGACATAAACAAGTCATAACACTTTAACAGAGTTACTTTAACTTATATTGTACAACTTCTCAGCAAACTTACAACAAAAAACAGCTTATTATTACTCACATAGGCGAAACCGAATGCATTTACCAATGCTTGTTACCCAATGTATTTAAAGACTGTGCTGGCAAACGTACCAATAGATCCCCCTTGTTTTCAAAATCTTCTCAGAGTGGGGAAGGACCTTCTGGAGGAACGCAGGGTCACACTGAGTCTGTGTAACTCTGGGCAGTTCATTCTGAGAGTTCTTCAGCCCCATTGCTTAGTGTGCAGAAGTAGACTATACAAGTTTGGAAATATCTATGAGTATTCAAATTGAAAAGGTGGGTGGTTGTCCACTGCAATTTAGTGTTTGACTTTGCAGATGTCCATTGCTTTGAATGTGGATTTAAAGGATTGCGGTCACCAGAAAAAACACATCTGGGCGGTTTGTGGTCTGCAAGTACACGTTGTAAACAATACTTCTTATACACACCCCTTAGGAAAAAATGTCACCTACTTCACAGTGACTCTGCAGGGGATGTAGGTTTTAGCCTGAAAAGCCATTAAAGATTTGCATCCTACGTTTAAAACATCATAGAAACCTGAGCCTGTAGGAAGCAGGCTTTGTGAATTGGGCCCAGAAAGCTCAATGATGAGCTCCCATCTCGCAGTGATTGATATATAAACCGACCAATCAGGAGCTTTCTTTGACCCTGTATATAGCCAGGAACCTTCTGACGTCTCGTTTGAATCCTCAGCTATCAGCATTCTATCTGTTTCCTCGTAACTTAATTAATTGTTTTCTAATCTTGTAATTATTGTGGCCATCGATTCTTAATGACTGATTTGGATGTTTTCTCCAACAAAATTATGGAATTACTGCAATAGCCTGCTCCTGAAAGCTCTGAGTTGCAGCCTTCTTGGTCAGGCTGCTGCATTAAAATCTACCGTTGTTTCCTACAAGACTTGCTTCTACTCGACCTCATGCTAGCCCTAGGTACTAAACCAGGTCTGCTACAATGGAAATCCACCACCGAAATCCCCTCCGAGAGGCGGTGGAGCATTGTATGTGCCACCGGAAGTACCGGCAGCATCATGAATAAAAAAAAGGCACACCGCTTCTGGCGCTCAAGGTCTGTGGGACTCACTCAACCTGTATCCCCCAAAAGTGCATCCTCCACAGCTCCCACACACCAGGGCTGATATCACAACCACAGGTCTTATGTCCACTTCTGTCCTCTCTTTCTGTCCTCTAATTCTCGCTCTCTTGCCCACTCTGGTATTTCACTCGTCCACCGATTAATGTCCCTTCGGCTTACTCTCTGTAACCACTCAGTTCTTGTGCCTCCCCATCCGCCCCAGACTCGGCATGTTGTGGACTCAGACGCTGCTTTCGAACGGAGTGTTACGCTGCTCTATACCTTACCCTCTAGTGTGCAAATATTATCCACTATGTATCAGCTCAATGTTTTCTGTTTTTCTTTTACATACATTTGAAAATGAAAAATGGTTTGAACACAAAAAAATCTACTGTTCTTTTACAACAGGGCTGAGCGCCCGGACGCCATCCCCCTCCCCTCCCTCACCTGAAGAAGCTGTCCACAACCCTCTTCCTTTAGAAGGAGCGGTCGGTCCGATCCACATGATCCGTGGTACACCAGATGGTCCCAACTTTGGATATTGTGTGCAGTAGTGAAGTCCTTTCAGGTTCAGATGCATCCCCTTGCTTTGGCAGCCAGGGTGGAACCAGACTTTCCTAAACCAGATCGAACTGACACATTCGTGGCCAATGCTGCAGAGAGCAAAGCATGACGGCCATAACAGCAACAAGGTCATGGCTGAGTCCGTGCAGGCTAAAGAAGATGTTTTGTCGCATAGACTTATGGGAAGCTTGGGATGCAGTCAATTTCGAAAAGAAAACAGAGTTCTTCCTCCTGTTCTTTCCTTGCAGACCACCCTGCGCAATACCTTAGTGCGCACAGTGCCCCTGAGAGACCGCCACCTGCATACGTCACTTCCACCTTCAATCCCAGCAGAATTTACCCGGCCTTTCATCCTTCGGAAGACAAACACATCTAACACATCTCATGATATAAAACAGAAACATAAGGGCTTGTTAAAAATGCAACTGGCTGTTATGCACACAATGCAACCACTTTCTGTCATGGATGTATTCGCACAGTTCATGACTTGTGCAGTACATATTTGTTTCACACTAGGACATTCTGGAAGATGGCAGGTGACTCTAAGGAAAAACATTAGCATAACAAAGTTAAATTGTATTGAAATTTAATTAAAACAATTTCAGTATATGAATAAATGCATCCAACTAACCTAAAAAAACAAACACTTAGCAAGAAATGTATATTAACGAAAAAGTCTGCCAAAGAGCAGAGGGCAAAATAGGGTACTGGGAACTACCATTGTAAATGACAGTGCCTTTTATTTATGTTTTAAAAAAACAAAAATATTAGGCACTGTCATTTACAATGCCAATAGCTGAAACTTGCGTAAATGCGAGACCTATTGCATTGCAAATGCTTGTTTATCCTTCCATTGCAGACATTCAGGAACCTATTTTTTCTCTCTGTTTTTTCTTCGTATTTTTTACTTTCTCTCGCACTCTATCTATCTCTCTGTCTCTATCTGTCTCTCTCTGTCTCTCTCTCTCCTCCTCTCCCTATCCTTCTCCACCCGCCCACTGCAATTAGCTTCACCAAAACTTGTAAAATTGAGCCAATAAATATGGTCCACCACCGTGAGTTGTAAATTATATGCTTACTGTAGGAAAATGCATTACTAGTTTTGGTGGGTTCTACCCACCTCAAGAAACAATCACAATCCAAGGGTGAACCCTTAAAAACACTACATTTAACTGAGTTCAAGCCCCTGGTAGCCATAGCACACAGCACACAGGCTTAACTTATTTTTGGTGAAAGAAAGGACTGACACCCCAGTCCCCCAAATCTGTGGGACCGCGAAAAATGACACTTTCCTCGCTGTCACGGGCGGGCAGCCGAGCAGAGGCGTGGCTAGAGCTTGTGGCGCCCGGGGCTATCCCTCAGATTGCCGCCCCTGGGGGGGGGGGGAGGGTTGCTGGGGAAAAAGGACGGCAAGCACTTGAAAGAGGTCCGAGAGACACGTAGTATCGCCGCTAATAGTTACCTCGATCATGCAAGTTACATGCATATACATGACACGGTCCAAGGCTACACAGTTGAATACACCGGTGACTGGCAGTGACTGGCAGTACAAAAGAGAACACACAGACTGCATGATCTATCTGGGGACTCAGAAAAACCGCATGTGACATCCATCAGAGAGCTGCGTGAACAATTACCTGGTAATCCCCTCAGCACAATGCAAACATGCACATACATGACACTGTTCAGGGATCCATCATCTACAGCTGACATTAAATGACCATTCATCATGGTCCCCCTATTAAAGCAGTGCACTTTGTGATCTGCACGGTACATGTTCTTTGCAGCAGGCACATTAACACTCTGTGCTACCTTGCCAGGAGTCAACCCTTCCACTAGACAAAACTCTGATCTCTCTCTAGGACGAACATTAATCACTGAAGTTATCATGACATTTTTTATTGTTTCTGAAAATTGCTGGAGGCCAGGAAGGAGGCAGAAAGTTTTTTTAAAACCATAATATACTTGCAAACACTACTCACCCACCCGAAATAGGTACCAAGTGCGGTCACACCGTTCGCACCGCCCTAACCTGCTCAAGGTTCATGTGACCTCAGTGACAGAGTCACAGTGACTGGATCACTGTTGCTCTAGGGTGTGCTGCTTCGTAGGCCTGCCCGCAAGACTGGAGATGAACTTCAGTATGGATTGTGGTGGACAGGCCTTCAAGGTTAACTCACAATTGACACCACTAGGGTACACCTGCTTGTGCTAAGACATCAAGCCTCCTAAGGTCTAGTGGGGCCTTCTGAGGTCTAGCATGGGAATATGCTCCCTCAGTAAAGTGGTCTGGTGGACTGGTCATGAAGGCTGAACCCAGTTCCCCAGTTCCAAGGTGACAGCTCTGGCCATAGTGCCACATCCTCTCCCCCACTGAACACCATACTGCCCCACTGAGAGAAACTCGCACTGCCTTCAGCTACAACCTAATTGTGCCCGCTATAAACACTTGGATGTGGCTCAATTCAAATTATGCACTTGATAGTAATATGTTGCCCAAAAAAAAAAAGGTAAAAGCAAACACTCATAGGGAATGCAAGATTAAGTAAAGCATGTGAAATGGTTACCTTAACGATCTCTCACTCACGATTCAGAAATCAGCAAGTGATTTTACCTGAAAAGTTAAGGACATGACTACAGGGCCCTGAAGGGAACCGTTTCAATGTATATTGCTTAGATCCTTACAAAACGTAAGCAGTATGGTTTAAAAAGACCACATCCATAAACACAGAGCCATGGTACACATTTTGTTTTCCAATCCACCCATTAACCAGGTATTACAATCCCTCCAGGAATGGTACACTTTCCCACCTGGGGACAACAATGCTGTTCAAAGAAAGACTAGAAAACAAAAGTAGCGCTTCACTGGCAAACTCTGCAAAGTTAGGCTGATGTATTTGGATGTGAATAAAACCAATCTGGCCACTTTGAAACCACTCTGTCTTGCTTTATTTAGTTATGTATTTATTTTTCATATTTAAAACCTTCTATTTCTCTCCATCCCGCTGCACTTTGGTATAGGAAAATGTCAGAAAAAGGGAATTTCCCGCAAGAGTGTTTTTCTTTTTTGGATCCATTTCACAGGGAAGCAACTAAATGAAAGAAGGAAAGAGAGGTTGTGAACCGTTTCTTCAAGTTACGGTTTTCAGTAAGTGAGGAGCAAGACAGAAAGAGAGGGAATAATAGGAAGAGAGGGGGGGGACAGCTGCCAGCACAAAAAAGAAGAGGACATTGCCCGAGTCCTATTCCTTCTCTGCTCGTGCTCGAACGTCCACGAAAGCAAGCCGAGCCTTATCTGAATGCCTTTGTCCGCCCCCAAAATAGTGCCGCCTGGGGTGGACCGCCCCCACCGCCCCCCCCCCCCCAGCTACGCCACTGCAGCCGGGACGTGACCTCTCTGCCTAGTGCCTAGCTCTTAGGAGTCATAAAAACTGCAAATAAACGCTTCCGAGGCCACTCCCTCTATAAAACGGGTGCTACAGCTACTAGTACTAACAAACAAGGTGCAGTCCTCAACTGAGCTGCTCTTACAGAACAAGAAAGACAAGCATTTACAATGCAATGGTCTCGGCATTGTTAAAGTTAGAGCTATTGGCATTGCTCATGACATTATTTTTGTTTATGTTTTTGTTTTTAAAACATTTAACCCCTTCCATGCCCATGACGGAACGGTTCCGTCATGAGCATCGGTTGCGCTGTGCTCATGACGGAACCGTTCCGTCATGGCCCCACCCGCGCTCGAACCCTTCAGCACCGCGGGGGAATTCCCGCCGCGCTGAAGGGGTTAAAGAAACGGCATTGTTATTTACAATGTCAATAGCTTAATCACTCTAAAATGCAAGACCTACTGCATTTGCACCCACACACAAAGCCACACACACAGAGCCACCCCCCCCACTACCTGGTCCACATCAGAGATGTTGACGACTTTTTTGGACTGTGCCACATACCCCAAGACACCAGTATCCAATGGGTAGATAATCTCCGAATCAGGCATTACCAGGCACTCATCCAGGGTGGCGTCTTTATGTATGTTGAAAAGCCGGGTGGCGAGCTCGCCTGTGCCGTTGTGCATACGGTACATGAAGAGGCTCATGCGGTCAGCCTGGATAATGAAGCACATATGCTTCAGGATGTTGAATCAGCAACGCTCCATCTGCACATTGTCCTGGAAGTCCCGTATGAGGTCAAAGACAATCTCACTTTCCTCCACGCTGGTCAGTAAATGGAATGTGTCGAAGTCTACATCGGCCTTGCGGTTGCTCAGAAGTTTGGCAATGACCTCAGGCCGTAATTTACGGTCGTAGTATTGCCTAGTAAAGGCCAGGTTGGCATCAAGGAACTTCTCCACCGCCTCTTCAGTCAAAGCACTCATCCTGAAAGTGGCTAAGCTGAGCAGCTGCCGGAGAACGCTTCCTTCTGCTGCACCTTCTGTGTCTTTGTCCCCTCAATCCTCTGGGACCAAACTCACATTTATAAAGGGAAAACAGCAAATCAAATGAAAAATCCCAAAGTCAGATTTGGAATCCTGGAAAGGAGTTGCACCATAAGAGAGGTTGTTGATTCCAACCCATCCCTCGTCCCCCAGCTGCCGGCCTGACACAGAGCGGGGCGCGAACTGCAACTCTGACCCGACAAGTATTAGGCTATCGAGAGTGAACGTGACACAGGGATTATCCAGATTTTTTAAAATAATCACGTGGCTGCTCGCTAATCCTTAAACCAATTTGGCTGGGGAGCTGGCGAGGGCAGGCAAGGGAGCTGGCGAGGGTACGGTAGGGTGTAGGGGTGCCAAAATTCAAAATATGGCATTGTTCTGTGCAGGGATAAGCTGAGTGTGGGGATTGACTGCAACTCCCGAGAATGCGGCAGAAAAGGACACTTTCTGAGGGGCATTACTCAGCAGTGCTTGCCACTACATAGAAAGTCGCTGCCGACACTGAAGACGGCTTTGGTCTCGCCCTTCGCACTGTAGATCTCGTACTTTTCCTTCGCATGTCCGGTACTTCACAAGTAAGGTAGTCCGGTTCTGTGATCCCGTTTGAGCCTCTGAGTATTTGCAGAGAGCACACAGCTCTTCACGCACACTGACAGTCTGAAGTCTCCGTGAGAGATGGGTGCTGTAGTTCAGCAATGAAGTGCGTGGCAGAAGTGTTTTTCGGGGCCTGACATTTGATATTTTCATTTCCAGTCACGGTTTATTCGTGTGGGGTTCTTTGTGGGCCCCAGAAAAAGTCCCTGTGGTATTGCAGGCAAACGGTCTGGATCGCACCTGGGCAGTGAGAGCCATGAACACCACCGCCTTTCTCCGAGGTCAAGCAGAAATGCCTCGGAGAAACGCAGCGACATTTTCAGATTCGGGGGCATGTTTTTCTTTCTCTCCTCTTGCCATTGGCTGGAATGTTTACATTCCAGAGGAGAGAAAGAAAGTAAAAAACACGCCCCCGAATCCGAAAAAGACGGGGCTTAAACGGACAGACGACCCTCTCCTCCAATGGCTGGCCTCCGTTTAGGAAGCCAGCCAATGGAGAAGAGGGGCGGGTTCAAGCCCCGTACTAAAAAACATTAAATCTAGCGAGCGAGACTGAGCAAGCACAGCCTTCTCTAGCCGAGACCTAAAAAACAAGTGGAATTAAATGCTGTCTGTACTGCAGTGCTAAACAATGGCGCTACTGGCTTACCAAGATCGAGAAGCAGCCATGCGCACCCTTCAGTGAGTGCAGCAAACGTGGGCAGCTGGCAGCGCATTCCTCCTCTGAGAGGCAGCAGGACCTGCAGACAGACAAAGGGAGACCGCGTTTAAATGCGCTGGCAGCAGAGCAGAGAAAGGGAGCCAGTGATGGCAAAAAAAGAAATAATACTTTTAGAAGGGACGGCGAAAACAACAAGCATTTGCAATGCAATAGGATTTGCATTTATGCAAGAACTATTGCGTATTGCATCACGGACAATGGGAGGGAGGGTGGGGGCACAGACAACAGGAGTGCCGGCGGGGGGGGTAGGGGGCACAAAGGAGTGCTCACAGTCCACGTACGGTGTAACACTTGAAGTAAAGGGGCCAGTAACCATGGCAGGTGACAAAGGACGACATAGACGTCATAAGGAGGGACTAACAAGCCTCAAAATGAATCAAAAGACAGCATTTACGGAGGACAAAGACACAAGCCAATGGGCGGAGAGTGGGCGGAGCTTCCAAGAACCTTCCACTCCGTACTGAATACTACAGGCCTCGCAAAGCGACCAGCGCATGCGCGCTGCCGCTATGGGCTCGACCTAAAAGAGGAGGGGTATGAAAAAGAAAAGAGAGAACACAAAGAAAAGACCACATTAAAAATAAAAAAATAAAAACACAAGGGAACGGGGAAACATTTAAAGAAAGCAGAAAAACAAAGTAAAAAATACAAATAAAAATGGGAAGTAAACAAATTTAAAATGCAAATTTAGATTTTTTATAGGTGTATTCATTTGCTGGTATTAAGAGCATGCTGAAGGTCGGACATGGGGGGGTCCATTTGAGGAAGGTGTAAAGGGTAATGTTTCAACTTTCTTAAATAGCTTAAGTTTCAGTGAGTTGAGCAAAGGGTGTTGAACCTGGAAAGTAAGTTTATACTTGGTTCTTTGGATCAGGCCAGTGTGGGGACTTCTGGATACCTGGAACAAAGTGTTCTCAGGGGCTGTATAGACTAGAAATGATCCTACATTCTGATAATATTACTTCTAAATATTTTGTAGCATACCAAATTGGTAGAACATCAGAACTGCTCACAAAAAATTAAGCCGTGTGTCGTGCACTGCTGTATTTTTAAAACCCCGCCTTGTTTGGCAACAACTCTTGGCCAATGGCCTCACACTAAATTTACAGTGACAGCAGGTTTAGCCTAACTTCTGTGAGTAATTCTATAGAAATACTAATTTGGGATGTCAGTACTTAAAGGGCGGATTTTGGTACCTCATAATATTTACTCTCACTCCCATTCATTTTGAAATGACTGCCCCTTTTGTCTTAGGATACCTAAGAAGAACAGTAAAAATGCTCTCATAAAATACATTTATGCTGATACTCTCTTAAGAAGCAACTAGAGATGATGAATGAATGAAGGAAGAAATTTAAAAAAATATTATTTTTTTAATTAGTTTTTATAGTTTTTTCAACTCAAAAATGAAACAGTATACTTGCTGGCAATATAGCACATAAACGTTATCACAAGTAACTGCATGGGGAAATACATCAGTGGTCATGCATTATCTCCCTTGGTGGAGGACATCTGTTCACTCAGCAGGCGGCGCCTCCAGAGTGCAGTGGCTCCAATCATATTCAGCACGGGATCACGACAATGCCTAAGGTACATTTCCAATTAAAGCTTCTTACCAGGGATCCAACTAAATAATCAGACACATTGCATCATGATCCCTTCCCGGTCCACTGACAGGGCCCAAACCTATAATCAGTTTCAACGTCTTCGATATCATGAGTTAACAAGAATGCTTGCAATGGGCCACAGATGTTCTTAGGCCAGAGATCTTGAGGCATGCGGAGTAGTAGTGTTTTAGGTGGTTTTTAAAATATATCATATCATGCCCTCACTTTAGGTATACGGTCAGCAACCCAAGCACATGACAACAATCGCCTCTTTGCCAATAGTAGTACCATCAATGTGAATCGTCTCAAGGCACTTGCATGCCAATAGTGCAACTCAATAGGGCCAGCTTTGGTGAGGTACTATGTCCATATCAATCATGTCTGCAAGAAAGGAAAACACTTTACACCAGTACCTGGGGATTGGTGGGCAGGACCAGGCCAGGTCCATAAAGGTTGCATCAGCCGTTTTATATCCCACACAACGGGATTTAACTTGTAGTTTGTGTGCAAAAAGTTTCAGGGGAGTATAATAGGCCAGATGTAAATATAAGTGAATAAGATGCAGTTGACCACGGGGAGACGGAAGTAGGTCCACTCTTTATCTAGGGTTACATCTCCCAGGTGTGCCTCCTGTAGTGTCTTGGTGCTGGGTCCCAGTGATAGATCTCGGCCTGCATAGAAATGTAGAGCATGGCTGCTGGGAGTCTGTCCAACTGCGTGGTTAGTGACATGGTTAGTTTCTTGGATTCTGGCAGCTGTTGGGGAAATGTTGGGTAGTGTTCCCACACAGTGCCCAAAAGTGAAGGTATGTGAATGTGTTAAGTGTAGAGAAGTCAGCCCTTTCTGGATTTGTTGCGTGATCCAAAAATTGGTTAGTGGTAAAGAGCTCAACTATCGAATGAGTCACCCATTTATTCAACCTCTGAAAGATAGATTTCTCTTAAGTAAGCAATATAAATGGAAATGAAGCAGGGATTGCACTGGGGAATAGAGTATTGGACAAGCTGCCATTGGTGGAGTCCTTCCCAAGCCAGCTGCATGTGTGCCACTGAACCGATCTCTACACAGTAACAATGCATTGTCTGCCCCATGAGGCCCCCCAGTGGGGTGGGGTTTGTTATGTTATGTTTAATCTCTAAGTGTGGCATGAAAGGTGGCGGGTGGAGCCAATAGTGAGCAAAGTGTGCTTGGGCACAATGGACTATAGCTCAAAGTCAACTGCCGCCAGTCCACCCTGCTCATAGGCCAAGGTCAGAGTCTTCCACTGGACATGAGATTGTTTGACTATCCACACAAGAGTAATCTTGTGTGATTTAAATGTTTAAAAAAAATGCTGGATTAATGGTATGGGAACATTGTAAAGTAGGTAAAGTAGCTTCAATTGATCAATCAATCAATCAATCAATCAATCGACTGGCACATGCATCAACAATGCCATTTGCGATTCCTTATTAGCGAAAAATAAGGATTCGCTAATAAGGAATAGCAAAAGGCTATGCATGTAGAAATCGCTTACAAAATAGCGATTTTTAAACATTCCTTAATTGCGACTCGCAAATTGCGAGTCGCAATTATGGAATACCTCCCCATTTATTCCTATGGGCCTAGAGGCCCATAGGAATGAATGGGAAGACTTTCTCAATTTGCAATTCTCAATTAGAGAATCGCAAATTGCTCATGCAATTTCAAGGGTGCCAGGGTGTCAAAAGGACACCCTGTTGCACCCCTGAAATCTGCATATGAGTACATCTTGCACAAACACATGCCCTAAGGGCATGTGTGTGTGTAAAATGGAACTTTGAAAAATGCACTTTAGTGCTTTTTTCAAAGTTTTTGCAAATCACCATGAAGTTCAACTTCATGGTAATTTGCTCCCCCTATTAGCGAAATCGCTAATATTTTTACTTTAATGCATTGCATTTAAGGAATCTCAATTTGAGATTCCTTAAATGCAATCGCAATTGAAGTAATCGCAATTTAGAGATTACTTAAATTGCGATTTTTGCATTTGGGATGATGCATCCCAAATGCAAAAATACTGGTCGCAAAGGGGCAGATTCTGAGAATCTGCCCATTTGCGACCGGTTTTTGCTCTGATGCATGTGGGCCCAAGTGACTTGCAAAGCGCGACTAACCCGTAAGCGTCTCAAGGCGCTGGGGAGGATAGGGGGGGGGGGCTGACTGCTGATCACTGTGGTTTAGTCGAAGAGCCAGGTCTTGAGGTTCTTCCTGATTTGAGTCAGTGACGATGATTGCCTGATGTGGAGAGGCAGGGTGTTCCAGATCTTTGCTGTGAGGTAGGGGAAGGATGTTACCCCGGCCGTGATCTTGCAGATACGTGGGACAGCGGCCAGGGCCAGGTGGGTGGAGAGGAGGTCTCAGGTGGGTGCGTGGAATGCGAGGCAGTGATTGAGGTATGCAGGTCCTGCGTCATGTAGGGCTTTGTAGGCGTGTCTGAGGTGCTTGAAGGTGATGCTTTTGATGACTGGGAGCCTCTGGAGGTCTCTCAGGTGGCTGGTGATGGGGCTGCGGTGGGGGATATTGAGGATGAGCATGGGTAAGATGACCTCTTCATCACAGCAATTCTGACTAATAACAATAATGGAAGTTGCATCCAATTAAAGATCTGCTCTTTGATGTATGTCATAGCCGGTCCATAGTTATTCATGATCACATTATCCTTAGCTTGGTTATTCTAGACACCCAAGTATTTTATAGAAGTCGTGGTCCAATAGAAGGGAAAATCCAGTTCTCCAGGCTGCATGGTCTGTGTTAACGGGAAAATTGTGGACTTATAACAGGGTGAACTCTTGGATTGTCAGTGTAGAACTGGTTGAAGAAGAAAAATCCCTACCAATTCAGAAAAATAGAGTAAAATTCCATAAATTATTTGCAAACAACAAGAATTCAATCAGTGCAACCAGAGAGTTGCAATTTCAAAGATTTATGGTAAGTATAATTCCTAAAAGCACAAAGCGCCCCTCACAGTTATCTGGTTTTGTGCAAGACTGGGTGAAAGTCACTAGTTCAGGCTGACTGTGATGGAGTGTGCCCAGATGCAGGTACCAGCTTAGTTCTGCTAAAAAAAGTACCTTCTAGAGTTCTGCATAAAGAGTTCCGTTCACGTAGGAGGAGGCCACGAGGAGCAGGGAGAGAATCACGGATGCTGTTTGTTGTAGCGCAAAGAGCAGGCCAGGCGTCATTTATGGTTGTCATTGTAGCGCAAAAAGCCTGTCAGGCATTGATGACAGCCTATGCTGTAGATTCACATTGGTGGACACTGCAGGCTGTTGATGCTGTAGCACAAAATGCAGATTTCATGTTGCCGGTTGTCGCTTGTGGTGGCTGTAGTGCAAAGAGCTGGGATCACCGGAGCTTCGCATTGACGGTCAGTGTGGTCGGCAAGATCTTGGCGCAAACTGGCCTGTTTGCTGTCATGAACGGCCTAAAACCTCAGGATTGCTCCTTTCTTCGGGGAGAAGCTTAACTGCTGAAGCACCAAGGATCATGTACCTGCGTGGCACCTCTTTGGGGTCAGGAATTCACTCCAGTAGAAGCAAGCAGGGCTCAGGCAGATCCAGGTGCATGGCAAGGTGCAAATCTGGCAGAAGGTCAGTTGGGCAAATACCTGTAGGCCTCTGGAGATTGTTATGTGCCTGTAGCTCAGAACAGGTGGACAGTCAGCTGACTCTTGGAGGCATTTCAGCCTGGAATGAAGAGTGCAGCTCCAGTTTCCCTTCTCAGCAAGAATGGCAGGCCTCAACCAGGGAGCAAAAAATCAAAAAGGTGGAAAACTGTGGGGATTCATCCAAACGACATTTACAGCAAGCACAATGAAACAATTAATTTTCACTGAACCTTGTTTTTAATCACAACTATAATCTCACATAATCATAGTATACAGCCTGCCTCTGTGACTGCAACCACTCTACCTGAAACGATTTAAATTGGTCTCTTACAACAAAATAAAAGGTAAGAATGAATGAATAATGAATGAATATTTGATTTGTAAAGCATAACCTTAGCCCAGGGGCATCTAGGCGCTACAGGAGGGTTGGTCATACAGAATTAAGATAACATGCTCAAACTGATGTCTCTGTAAAGAGCCAGATCTTAAAAGCCTTGCGGAAGAGGGAGTGTGACACTTGTCCAGAGAGATCACCAGGGAGGGAATTCCATAGCCTAGCAGCGGCAATGGAAAAAGCCCTGCCTCCCCATCTAGCCTTCTTAAACCTGGAACTGTCAGCAGATTTTTACTAGCCGATCTAAGCTGCTTAGTAGGAACATAGCTCTGGAACAGTCCTTTAATAGAATCAGGGACTAGGCCATAGAAGGCATTGTGGGTCAGGCTTAGGGCCTTAAACAGAATTATTTGATCAAGAGGAAGCCAGTGCAGCTTGATGAGAGAAGCCGAGAGTGAGTGGTATTTCGGAAGATCCATCACCAGCCTGGCTGCTGCATTCTGCACCAGCTGCAAACGGCCAACTAGGCCCTTGTTAATGCCCAGATAGAGGGCATTACAATAGTCCAGCCTGGACATCACTAAGGCAATAACTGCCTGCTTTCATGAGGCAAACTAAAGGAACTGGGAAATTTTCCTGAGAATCCTAATGATTCCAAAGCAGGTGGACACTGTTCTGCTAATCTGCAGGCTCAGAGAAAGAGAGTTGTCCACTATAACCCCTAAATTTTTACCATGGAATACAGGGAAAGGACAGCAACCAAGCATGTCTGGCCACCAGTCATTGGACCAGATGTTCTGTTGGTTTTCCAAAGATCAGGACCTCTGTTTTTTTCTCGTTAAGTTTGAGATAGTTCTCAACCATCCAAGAGGAGACAGCCTGCATACAGTTTTTGAAATTCGTGGCAGATTCCCTAATGCTGTGGGTAATAGACACCATAATTTGTGTGTTGTCAGCATAGGACAATACCTCCAATCCAAAGGATCTTACAACCTTAGCCAGCGGGGCAACATACATTTTAAAAAGGGTCGGGTTCAAAGAGGAGCCTTGTGAAACTCCACATAGCAGAGGATTAGGAGACGAGTGGAATTGACCCATTTTCACTATCTGTGCCCGATCACTGAAGAAGGAGGTAAGAGGCTTGAGGGACGTTACCCAGATCCCTAGCTCCTTGAGCCGTTCCACCACTCTCAAAGGAGACAAGGTATCAAAGGCTGCGGTGAGGTCAAGAAGAACCAACAGCGTTGTGTGCCCTGCGTCAACCTGAGCACCGATGTTATTGAGTACCGTGGTTAGCGCTGTCTCCGTGCTGTGGTAACCTCTAAAACCATGTTGCGAGCCATCAAGCAGCTAGTAATCCTTTAGATAGGAGCTGAGGGGTGAGTTTAAATATTTCTCCAGAATCTTGGCTGGGACTGGTAGCAGGGAGATTGGGCAATAGTTCTTTAATTATGCTGGGTCCAGAGAAGGCTTTTTTAAGAGGTTTGACCACCACAGTCTTCCAAGGGATAGGGTACTGCCCCACAGAGATCGCTACATTAAGTACTGAGGTAAGGTGGGGAACAATAACTTCGCTTCCTATTTATAATACCTTCAAAGGGCATGAGTCCAGCGGGGACCCAGATGTAATTCCCCCTAGCAGGTGGTCCATGAGTTCTGGAGACATGAGAGGGAAGGTAAGTAACCTAGGTACCTCCTCCGTGGTTACAGAATCATTAGAATAGAGGTGGGACAGATTAGGAGGGACAGACAGGGCAATCTCAGCATTGGAAGTTTCCAGCGAGGAATATATACCTGTCATTTTAGTGCAAAAATAGTCAGCCATTCTGTCACAGAGCTCTTGAGAAGTGTCCATCAAGTCAGAGACAGGGGGGGAAGTAAGCGAGTTAATAACAATAAAAAGCTCTCTAGGAGATTTGATGGATTCAGTAACCTTTGAATAATATAATACTTTTTCCTCAATAATGGCCATTTTATATTACCTCAGGCGTTGCTTGTTTAGCACTCTACCAGCCGGCGTGAGATCTAAGCGCCATATCCTTTCCTGCTTGCGACAGGATTGCCTCAGCTTTCTGAGCCTATCAGAGAACCATGGGGCGGAGGGCTTTTTCCTCGCTGCGTAGTGCTCCTTAACAGGTGCTAAGGTGTCCATGGCTAATAAAAGCCACTTAGAAAATTCAGCTGCCACTAAGTTGGCATCACAGTGCAAAGGGACCTGATAGTTTTTGAAGAAGTTAGAAAGAGCCTCCTTGCTGATAAGGCTAGGATTTCTCTTTTTCTCCATTATCCTTTTATAAGCTGGGACAAAACCTAGGTCTGAATATTAAAAGGAATGGCGTAATGATCTGACCAGGAGAGAGGTATGGGCTCTCCCACCTTGATCCATATGTCCCGCCACATGGGTGGGGCTCATGACCAGCTGTGGGAGGCCACAGCAGCCCAGGGTTTCCAGGAGAGTTTGAGTATCTTTACATAAGTCTTTATCCAGATGGAAATTAAAGTCACCCAGCAGGGTAAGGTTAGGTCTTGCCAGGTATGGTTCTAAAAGGTTGCTAAAGTCCTGGCTGAAGGATGATCTGGGTCCGGGTTGCCAGTAAGTTACAAACCCAGAGAAACTTTCAGTAGGATGAATTTTTATCGAGAAATATATTGCCTGGTACAGGTCAGAGGATGTGGTGAGTGGCTCGGTGCGACAAGTATAGACACCCTTATAGAGAATGCCCAGACCCCCTCCCATCCTACCTACCCTATCAAATCTAGCTAGGTCATATCCAGAAGGGATTGCTTCCATGAGATCAGGACCAGAACAATCCCTTGCCCATGTCTCAGTGACAAACATCCAATCTGGCTTGTGAAGTGAGACAAACTCCCTAAAAGCAATCTTGTTCTTAATCAGGAATCTAGCATTAATGAGGTAACCCAAAAGTGCGTGCTCATGGAGAGGAGAGGTAGTTGCGCTATTCTCTATGGGGGTACTACCATCGCCTACCTGAGTCAAGCAGAAACTGCAAGAGGGACAAGCATAAGACTGTTTCTCGACTAGGACCTCTGGGTCCGCAAAGTAGCAGCGAGGAGCTGCCAGTTGCTGTAAATCTAGAAGTTCCTCCCTATATAAGACAAATATAAACATTAAACACCACAAAAAGAGGACAAATCACGGTATATTACAACAGCACACTGAGATTCAGCAGGACTTATTGTCCATCTCCTTTTGTAGGGTGGTTATGGGGTAAGTATACATTTTAATTCACCTGGAGATAGTTGCACCGTCTTGAGAGTCCTGGGGTAAAAGACTCATTTTGCTTACTCCTTAGACTAAATTAATTAAAAAATGATATCTGTGATTAAACTCCTCCAGAATGAAGTCGACAGATTCCGGACATTCTCACTTAAGGCCTTATCAGAACTTAGGGGTTTGTGTGAACTCAAGTCTCAAACTTGAAACACACACAAAGGAATGCCTCACAATATACACATCCAAAGGTGCTCTGTTTATATGCAACATGAGTTTTTCAGGACAAATGTGACGTAAGGTAAGATCATATGGATGGTATCATTCGTCACCCAGTGACATTCAAAAACCAAGGGTCAGGTGTGCACAATAATCACATGCAAAACATTACCCTGTGATTCAGGTGATAAATCGCATGTAGTCATAGACCATGCATGTTGAATCTTTTTTTTTTTCTTTTTTCTTTTTTTGTATTCCCCATATACCAAAATACAAAGGGCATTCTAGATGGGGAGTTCCTACCCCTCTCCCCCTACTCATGCTCCAGTTTCGATACTTAACACCCAAGGGGAGAGAGAAAAGGGTCTAACCCCACTAGCATTATACTGTTTGCTCAGTCCACTCCAACTCAGTCTCACTGAAAGGCCCATTAGCGATATTGGAGATTGAGCCCCAACAGTACCCAGGTGAAATCATCGGAATACCTTCATCTGTTCCGCCAAGCCACCAGAGCTGCCCAGATCTTTACTCCACTCGACGTATCACAGGCGATATCGGATTCGCTTACAAAGATAACCTGTTTCAAACAATCTGAGAAAGTAGGTGCTTTCTCGTTCTTCCATGCCCTGCATATTTCCCGCCTAGTTAATATCATCACATAAAAAATAAATTTAGATGCCATGTCATTAAGCCGATATTCCTTAACTAGCCCAAACAAGATTATCCTTGGAGTTATTATAAATTGTATATTCAATACTGTAGCGATAAACTCACCTATTCTAGCCCAGTAATTCACAAGCATTGGGCACCTTACAAACATGTGTAAATCGTCAGCGTCGGGGAACCTACAACGGGGGCAGCGATGTTCTAAGTTTGTAATTTTTGTTAATTTCTTAGGTGAAATGTATACTCTATACAGGGTGAACGCATGATTCCTTTTGAGTGGAGCTGGCTTAACCACAGAGTGCAACATTGTAAAAGAATCCACCCACAGGTCCTGAAGATTGTTATGATCTAAGTCAACCTCGTCACCTCATATTTTTTTTAAGTTCAACCTCTGCTACTCCTTCTACCTCCATCATGGTCCAATACCAAAAGGCTAACTCTCTTTTCCATGTCCCCTTCCTATTAACTAGGTCAAATTTTGGATTTAGTGAACATGACATCGACGCCAGAGATGTCCACCAACCCAGTAATTGATAGTACTTAAACCTGGTAAGTGTTCCCCCTGTCAATCTAGAAAGAGAGTCTCAATCAATTAGCTGTGAATCCTTTAATAAATCTCTCCAATGTGTAATGCCCGCTAACCTCAGGGGGCGAGCTAGTTGGTCCTTCAGACACTCTGGAGTGCCTGGGGAGTCCCAGATTGGGGCCTGGGGAGCATAGTAGGGAATTCCCAATTTTTTCCTGAAAAAAACCCAATTATTTTGAGCTGTTCTTAAGATCTTTAATCTCACTTTTTTATAAAACCTGGGATCGCCGAATTTAAACAGACAATATTCCTGGCCTTTGGGTATACCATGTAGCAATGCCTGAAACAAACAGCCCAAAACAGAGGTATCTGCCTTATCAGCCATTAGTCTAAATTTTTTTCAATTGAAATGAATGACAATAGATGAGTATATCTGGCAGGGCAAGACCACCTAATTTTAATTTCCTCCTCAATTTTTTCCACGATATCCTCGATGACTTGGTGTTCCATATAAATGAGCCTATTTTCCCCTGTATTTTAGCCATATCTTTTGGATTAAAGGTTAACGGAATAGAATTGAATAAATAAGTGATTTTAGGTAGAATTACCATTTTTACTAGGTTCACTCTCCCGAATATATTGAGCGAAAGACCAGACCAACGTTGTAAAAGGTGACAGACCTCCTTATAGACTCTATCCAGATTTATTTTAGCTAGCTGATTACTATCTTGGACTAAGTGAATTCCCAGGTATCTCATCTTTGGTTTGACACCCGGAAACTCCTTGACCTGATTCCACTGCATAAGCTCAGTCTTTTCTTTATTTATGTTGTAACCAGAGATCGCCCCAAAGTCTTCTGCCCGATCAAAAAGTCTAGGGATAGCCTCTTCAGGATTCGAGGTAAACATTAGAAGATCATCCGCATACAGAGCAAATTTTTGTTCTAAGTTCGCAATATTAAAGGGTCTAAAAGAGGGGTCTGCTCTCAGCTGGATAACAAAAGGTTCAATGTATAAATTAAACAAAAGGGGGGAAAGGGGGCATCCCTGTCTAGTACCGCGAAATATTTGTACCCACTTTGTGAGATGGCCATTAACAAGAATTTTAGCTTTAGGACAAATATATAAAGATCGAATCGATGCTATAAAGTTCATTGGCATACCAAATGCGGCCAATGCTTCCCACAAATAAAACCAGTTCACTCGATCGAAAGCCTTTGTGGCATCGATAGCCACAATGGTCAAGGGGGATTTCTCATCAATGGCGACATCCATAGCAGCAATGGCCTGAAATGTAAGTTCATTCAGCTGCCGACCCGGCATAAAGCCCCTCTGATCACCATGCACTACTGATTTAATAACTTTGGCCAATCTCGCTGCCAACACCCCCGCAAAGATCTTATAGTCAGTATTTAGCAGCGAGATTGGCCGGTAGGACTCAACGATCTGAGGGTCTTGCTATAACCTATTGTTGTTAGTTGGTGCATCTTCCTTAATACTGTTCTGTCCCTTGCTGCTCAGCCATGAATGATGTCACTTGGAATGTTGAGTGTGTGGGACTGGAGGAGATGGCAGTTGGAAGAGATGGGCTGAGCAGCAGGGAGGCTGCTCCTGGTGGGGCTTTACATGAGCATTACATGGACTTTGTGACTTAACCAATAAACCTACAACCTGTTCTACATGACCTGTCTACGAGACATCTTTCATTATAACACTGGCGACGATTTGGAGGAACCAACGCGTGTGCTACTTCAAGGATAATGGTTTGTGAAGCTTAAAGGATTTTCAAGAAAAAGGAACTTAAAGAGAAATTACAAGAGAAATTGAGGAAGCTGACACTCAAGAGCCCCACCAGTGACCACTCCATCGGTCGCCCTAAAATGTAAGTGCCAGTTCCTTTTGAATTTTCCTTCTCTGTACAAGAATCTCTAGTTCAATTCAAGTGAAAGAGAACCTACATGTTGAGGGAGGATGGCTGTGAATACCCTTTCACGTTCTACTGCCTTGGAGGTGAATCTCTTGTTCAGCTGTTTTTCTACTGTCATGGAACGAGCTACTAATTTGGTGTGGCCGTGACAATTGGTTTTTGAGTTCTGTGATGGGTGCACGGAAAATTGGCAACTGTGACTTTCATGGCGTTTGACTTTCTACTACTGTGGAACCTGCTGCTGAGCACCAGCGATGGGTTCTGGAGAAAATTGACACCCTTGTGAGAAGTTACATTTGGGAAAAATAATAAGCAGAGGCTACTATTTCTTTTAAGCCGGTGAAGAGAGGCTGCTGAGGTGAATGGTGACAATGTGAGCCTCGACGCTCCAGAAAAAAGGGAGCGACGCGTTCTGGAGGAAATCGGCACCATACACGAACTTCAGTGCAGGTCTGACTTCCCTGTTAACAATGCTTGTGGCACGTTTGTATTGGTAGTATGTGTCCTTGCTATAGTCATTGGTGAGGCACTGAGTTGACCCTGACTGACATTTCAATTAAATTGGCAGCTGCAACGTGTGCTGGGGAATTGGTAACAGTAAACTGTGAGTTTTAAGAAAATAAAAGTTGGACTTTGAAACTTTGGGCGTTGGACAACCGCCGTGTTGCAGTTTAAAAGACTGAGGCGCGAGTTACAAACAGCGCGCGCAGCCTTACCTGATTGTCCTGCGATATTTTCAAGTATTTCCTATGACACTCCAGGCTGCTCGCGTTGTGTACCTGCTTCTGGACGCCTGCATGCACGGGCGCGCTGTGAGCCATCCAGCCCTGCGTCACTTACGTGCCGACATCTTAGGGTTGGCTACATTGTATAGTTGGTTTCTCGTTGTGTGTGGCCAACCGTGTTTGTGGTAATGAATTTTCTTTACGTTGTGGGATCCTCGTGCAACCATCTGTGGCCAACCGTGGGGGTAATGAGCTTTCTTCACGTCGTAGGATCCTCGGGCATCCGTTTTTTCAAGATCTAGTTTTGTTTGATGCAGTCATGCTTTACGCTCTACAGACTGTAAGAAGGATTTTCAGTGTAATTGCTTTAATGCAGGACGACATCTGGGTCCAAGTTTGGCTTCACAACCAAATGGATATTTATGGGGACATTTTGCAGCAACTCTACGGTAAGACTGTTCTTGTGCTCACATAGAAGCAGCTGTGGATGTAACATTCAATGTAAAAGAGTATCCTTGTATTTAAGTAGATTCTGTAGTAATGTTATATTATGCCACAGTTTTTGCTTGTGCTGGAATTACTAATTTTGCTGCTTTCTAAACTACAAATGCCATTTATGGAGCTGTTTTGTTTTAGTGTTTTTTTTTAGGGAGGTATTGCCCCTATAGGGTGGTGTGTTTCCTTTTTACGGTGTGGATAGATGTTGATGTTCTGTTTCTAAGGGAGGTGAATTCCCCTATAGGGAGACGTTTTTCCCTATTACAGTGTGTTCAGTGTGTATTGGGAGGTGTATTCCCCAATAGGGAGGTGTTTTTTTTTCCCTATTACGGTGTTTCTTCTGGGAGGTGAATTCCCCTATAGGGAGGTGTTTTTTCCCTATTACAGTGTTTTGAATTTTGGAGTATTATAGGGAGGTGTATTTTCCCTATTACAATGTTCGGTGAGTCTTTGGGAGGTGTTTTCCCCTATAGGGAGGTGTTTTTCCCCTATTACAGTGTTTTGAATTTTGGAGTATCATAGGGAGGTATATTTTCCCTATTACAATGTTCGGTGAGTCTTTGGGAGGTGTTTTCCCCTATAGGGAGGTGTTTTTCCCCTATTACAGTGTTTTGAATTTTGGAGTATCATAGGGAGGTGTATTTTCCCTATTACAATGTTCGGTGAGTCTTTGGGAGGTGTTTTCCCCTTATAGGGAGGTGTTTTTCCCCTATTACAGTTTTCAGAGTTTCATAGGGAGGTAAGTTTCCCTATTACAATGTTCTGTGTGTCTAAAGGGAGGTGTATTCCCCTATAGGGTGGTGTGTTTACCCTAGTACTGTTAGTTTGTTGGAGGTGAGTACCCAGCTAATTAGTTTCCCTAGGGAGGGGGATGGAGCTCATTCATTCTTTTGCTAAAGATATTTTCTTGTGAGTATTTTCTGATTCGATTGCCTTATGTATATTCAATTGCTTAATGTATTTTCTTATTAATTCTTTCGAGATGTTTATTCTTGTTTATGTAGCAAAGTTACTTTGTGCTATCCTGACTTAATGCATTTGTATCTTTTTGCTTAGTTTTCCTAAGGAAGGGAGATGTGCTATAACCTATTGTTGTTAGTTGGTGCATCTTCCTTATTACTGTTCTGTCCCTTGCTGCTCAGCCATGAATGATGTCACTTGGAATGTTGAGTGTGTGGGACTGGAGGAGATGGAATTTGGAAGAGTTGGGCTGAGCAGCAGGGAGGCTGCTCCTGGTGGGGCTTTACATGAGCATTACATGGACTTTGTGACTTAACCAATAAACCTACAACCTGTTCTACATGACCTGTCTTCGAGACATCTTTCATTATAACAGGTCTTTATTGGGTTTTAGTATTAAAGCTACTGTAGCTTCCGTCCAGGTTTGTGGAGCAGCTTCACCTGAAAGATGTATCTTGTTAAACAAAATTGTGAGGACCGGTACAATTTATTCTGGACTAATTTGATACAGATCTACTGGGAGCCCATCTGGTCCCGCTGCTTTACCTTTCGCCATGCATGTTGAATCTCATGAATAGGTGTACTTAGAGAGACAGACAGCTTGACTGCTAGGTCACCTCCACAGCAATGTTATAGTGTTATTATCTTACAAACTCAACACACTGTGCAACTGAAAGAATAAACTATACCAGAATACAAGAGGCTCACCTAGCTTGCCAGAAGCTTAAAGGTTTAGGAATTATAGCTGTTGGTCCAGGACTACCGGCCACTATATATCCTTTTTAAGCACACTGCATCATGCTCTTTGGTTTGTGTAGTACCTACCCTAGGGGTGACACATATGTATTGAAAAGGAAAGTTTGGGCCTGGCAAAAGGTTTATTTTGCAGGCCAAAATGGCAATTTAAACCGTACACACAGGCTGCAATGGCAGGCCTGAGAAATGTCTAAAGGGCTATTTAGGTGGGTGGCACAGTTAATGCAGCAGGCCAAGAAGTGGCATTTAATTTACAGGCCTTAGATATATGTAGCACCACTTTACTACAGACTTATAAGAAAATTCATTGTTGTAATTGGGTGTTACCCAATGTTACCATGTTTTAGGGACTGAGTACATGCACTTTAGCACTGCTTATCAATGGTAAAGAGCACAGAGTTCCAAGGCCAACAAAAATTAGATCAGTAAAAATGGAGGATGAAGGCAATATGTTTGGGGGAAGACTACCCTGAGGCTAACATGTATCCCCCCAACTGAAAGTGGGGAGAATTACCAAACCTCCTGGGAGTTCTCATCACCAAGGCGGAAGAACCTGGAGAGGCCATCAGCATTAGCTTTTTCTGACCCAGGGCTGTGTTCCACAGTAAAGTTCATTCCCTGTAGGGAGATGGACCACGTCAACAGCTTGGAATTTTTACCCCTCATTTGCATGAGCCACCTGAGGGGCCGATGGTCTGTTTGAATCCGAAAGTGAGTCCCAAACAAGTATGCTCTCAGCTTCATCAGTGCCAAGACCACAGCAAAGGCCTCCCTCAATAGCACTCCACCTCTATTCCCAGTGGAAGTAACCTCATGATAATGAAGGCTACCAGCTGGTCTATGCCCTCCTCATTTAACTGCGCTGGACAGCCTCTTTGCCATGCTCTGAAGCACAATCAATTCATTGGATATGGCAAGAGCCTTGACTACAGGTGCTGTACACATAACTTCCTTGAGGGTGTTGAAGGCTTTCTGACAGGTCACGGTCCATATCACCTTTTTGGCCTGCTTCTTGGACGTCAGCTCAGGTAAGGGGGTAACGATAGTGCCATATTCCTTAAGAAACCTCCTGTAATGTCCAATGATGCCCAAGACGGCTTTACCTCTGTCTGAGTTTTAGGAAGTTGCCAGGCCAGGATAGTCTCAATCTTGGCCTGGAGAGGCAGCACCTTGCTCCGGCCCACCATGTGGTCCAGATATACCATGGTACCCTGCCCTATCTGCCACTTACTGAACTTGATAGTCAAGCCCTCCTTCTGAAGGGCCTAAAACACCTACTTGTAGGACACCCCCGCGCCGCACGGCCACCAGCTGCTGCGTGTGCCCCTTCCGCCTGTGCCTCGCTGCCCGGCTGCTGCCGCTTGACCACGCCCCCTCCCTCGAGCCTCGAGGTCCGTGGTTGCTCCTGTGCCCTGCTGTCTTCTGTCTACCCCGATTAGTTCTGTTGCTTTATTCTTTGTGATTTCTTCATTTTTCCCTTATTGCCAGCATTGTCGTCTTCTGTTCCCTCCCCGCTTCCCGCCACCGCCGCTAAGCCCCGCCTGTTGGACCCGGCCTCGTAGAATGGCCCTCCGTGCCCCCGCACCACCGAAACCTGGTACCTACAGCCCAAGCACCCGGCCCAGCCGAACCTCCCCACCAGGACACACGCACCGACCCGGACATCCCCGTCCCTGGCCTCTCTCCTTTCGGCCACCCCGGGCCCGCGTGCCCACTTCATGCACCAAGATGGCCGCCCGGCCCCAGCGCGACCCGGGCCTAGAGGCGCCACTCCGGCTGGAGGACATCACGCTTCCAGGGGATGAGAGAGGGAGGAGCAGTTTCTATCGCACCTCTGAACTCCCCCGGGACGATGGGTTTCGATCGGCCCTCCGGCCTCCCTGAGGGCTGGCTCCACGCCTGCTGGGTGTCTGGGACTCCTCCCGACCCGGCCCTGAAAGGATCAAAAGACTATAGCAGGAAATCCCGACAAGCGACCCCCAGGTGACAAGACCCCTGCCTGCACAAACTCCGGACATCAAAGAGGGGTCGAACTATAACAAGGGGTGCTCTGGGGCTGTCCGGCAGATTCGACGCTGGAACAACGAGAGCCTGCTGACGTGGTCGCGGCTCCTGGAACTGGAACTCACCTGAGCCCTGCTGAGTGACTCGCGGCTCCCTGAAGATCGTAAGACCTCCGAACTTGTACCTGAGCCCTGCTGAGTGACTCGCGGCTCCCTGAAGATCGTAAGACCTCCGAACTTGTACCTGAGCCCTGCTGAGTGACTCGCGGCTCCCTGAAGATCGTAAGACCTCCGAACTTGTACCTGAGCCCTGCGGAGTGACTCGCGGCTCCCTGAAGATCGTAAGACCTCCGAACTTGTACCTGAGCCCTGCTGAGTGACTCGCGGCTCCCCCAGACTCTCACGGTCCCGCCGGACCCCAACTCCGACCACGTATCCCCCAGCTCGAGGATTGTGAGCTGTGCGCCGGATAAGTCCCTGCTTTGACCCGTTACCAGAGACAGTCCCGCTACCTCCTACCTTTCCGAGACTCTTGAGCCCGTGCTCACCTTGTACATATTTGCAGTGATACCTGTTTGATAAAGCTTGTTCTGAGGATACCCAGTGTGGTCTCTCTGTGTCGTGTGGTGCCAGAAGTACGATCCTAGTTGCGAGATTCCTCCCCCCTGGGGAATCTCCCGCCAGTGCCCGGCTACGATACTTTGAGGGTGGGTCTCAGGGTAGTCAGGACCCCTTTCCGGGCTCCTCTGAGGTCGCCGTCTAACATTGGTGGCAAGCGACGGGATTCGGGCCCATCACCTAGAGATCGTACAGTAAACAACGGACGCACGACCAACAAAGATGGCAGAAGGAAGCGCCACGAGCTCCGCAGAAACCAACGCCAACAGAATGTTCCAGGTGGAGCATCTGGAAGAATACACACACAAAGAGCTAAAACAATTTTGCAAAGAACTTAAAATCGCTACCACTGGCCTCAACACTAAGGAAGACTTGCAGAAAGCACTGAAAACTTGGGTGGAGACCGGGGCCTCCCGCCCGGAAGGCACGGGGGAGCGCCCCGACGAAGCCGAACCCCCCCAAAGTGAAAGCAGTAGCAATCAGGTGCGAGGCATCGTACCAGACGGGGGCCTATCCCCGGAAGAGCTCGCGGACAGAGAGAGAAGCCGCAGTCATGAACTCGAGTTAGCCAAACTCAAAATCGAGGGCGAATTGAAGTTAGCGGAGAAAAAGCTAGGGGTAGAGCAAATGCGCGTACAAGGCGAACTGGAAGAAAAGAAGCTCCAACGGGAGCACGAAGGAAGGAAGCTCCAACTGGAGCACGAACGGAGCTTAAAGGAACTCGAGCTCAAGGCCCGAAATGAGGACGGGAGGCCCTCGGGGAACCGAGAGACGGCCCCCCCAGCGGAACAGAAGGTCCACATCCCCAAGGATGTGGTCAAAGAATATTATAAAAACGATGACATTCAGCAATGGTTTCGGGCCTACGAGGTCGCCATGACCTCCCATCGGATTCCACAGAAGGACTGGGGGGCGGGGTTGTGGGGACGGTTTCTGAGCGAAGGATGGGACACCCTGCTCGACCTACCCCTCTCCCTGCAGACCTCCTACAGCCACATGAAAGAGGCTCTCCTCACAAGATACGGCCTCACCCCAGAAATGTACCGCCAACGGTTCCGGGACTGCAGGAAGATCCCGGGCACCACCTGGGTGGAATATGTAAACTTTTTTAGTCGGGCCTTCGATGGGTGGGTCAAGGGCAGCAAGGTCACCACCCTTGCCGAACTCACTGACCTCATGTTATGGGAACATCTGGCTGCGAACTGCTTCATAGAGCTACGTCAACATCTGCTGGATAGCAAGCTCACAGATCCCCGGAAGCTGGCCGTGGAGGCCGACCGCTGGACCAACACCCGGGTCTCCCGGGGCATGGTAGGAGAGTACCCCCGAACCAGTCAGGGACCACCCCGCCAGAGAGGGGGAGGGAACCAGGGAGGGCCGAGGGAGTCCCAGCCTAGCCCCCCGAAGACACCACCTCCACCTTTCCCGGCGCCCCCCCACCAGTAACAGGGCCCCCTGGGAGACGGGGACACCGGGTGACCGTCACATGTTTTCGCTGCCAGAAACCCGGGCACTACGCCAATGACCCAGAGTGCCCCATGGCCACCCAAGTCACCCCTGCGAGACAGATAGCCAACGTAGCCCTGGGGGAGGAGGTTGAGGAAGCCGAGGAGTGGGAACCCGCCGCTATGGCCCTGGTATCCCTCGGAGATAGGGAAATGATCCCTGGTAGCCTCCTACCCTCCAACACACAGAAATATGGGCAGCTCGTCAAGATCAATGGCCACCAGGTAGAGGCCCTGCGGGACACCGGGGCCAGTATCACCGGTGTCCTCAGGCACCTAGTTCCCGAGGAGCAGATCCTCCCCAATGTCTTTTGCCCCGTAATATCTGCAGACAATAGGGAAAGTATGTGTCAGGTGGCACTGGTGCCATTTGAGTGGGGAGGGGTGATAGGTAAACTTAAGGTGGCCGTAAGAACCTCCCAGCCGGTCGACTGCCTCTTAGGGAACGACCTGGAGAGTTCTCCCTGGAAGCACGTAGAGCGCAAGGCCCACCTAGGAATGATGGGACTCCCCGAGTGGGTGTGTGCCACCACCCGATCTATGACAGCCCGACTCACTCCCCGGAGAGAAGTCGAGAGCACCCCGGTCGAAGTAGCCAGCACCGTCCCCGCCGAGGGTCCTCCCGTTCCCCCATCGGAAGGGTCCGTCGCCAGCGACGAACCCGCACCATCCGACCCCGCCCCGGTCCCCGAGTTGGGGGATCTACCCGAGTTGGCCCAGTGGCGCCACGAGGGCGGGCCCACCCGAGAAGAATTTTGCCGGGAGCAAGCCACCTGTCCTTCCCTGGTCGGGCTGCGGCGCCAGGCCGAGGGCCAAGCCGCAGGTGACCAGACCGGAACGCACCGAATCTATTGGGAGAATAACGTCCTGTATAGTGAGCAGAAATCAGTGGAGCTGGGATCCGGACGGGTACTGGTGGTACCTCTCCGCTTCCGGGATTTCCTCCTGGGCTTAGCCCACGATGTCCCCCTCGCCGGTCACCTGGGTCAGGACAAGACCTACAGCCGTCTCGTGACCCATTTTTATTGGCCTAAGATGAAAGCAGCGGTAGAGGCCCACTGCAAGTCCTGCCCCACGTGCCAAGCCAGTGGGAAGAGTGGGGGGAAGCGCAAGGCTCCCCTCCAACCCTTCCCGGTCGTCAGTACCCCCTTCGAACGAGTCGGGATCGACATCGTGGGGCCACTGGACCCCCCCACCTCCCAAGGTCACCGTTTCATCTTGGTCCTAGTGGACCACGCCACCCGCTACCCAGAGGCTATTCCCCTACGCACCATTACTGCCCCCGTGGTGGGCCGGGCCCTGATGGGGATCTTCTCCAGGGTGGGTTTCCCCCGCGAGGTCGTGAGCGACCGCGGCACTAATTTTATATCCAGGTATATGACGTCCCTGTGGCAACAATGTGGGGTGTCCTATAAGTTCACCACCCCGTACCATCCCCAAGGGAACGGCCTAGTAGAGAGGTTTAATAGGACTTTGAAAGGGATGATCGCTGGCCTAGAAGAGCCCCTCCGGCGTAGGTGGGACGTCCTGCTCCCCTGCCTCTTGTTCGCTTACCGGGAGGTCCCCCAGAAGTCCTTAGGGTTCAGCCCGTTTGAATTACTCTATGGGCACCACGTCCGAGGTCCCCTCAGTTTAGTTAAGGAAGGGTGGGAGGCAGCACCCCAGACCACCCCCCGAGATGTGTTCCAATATGTCCTGGCCCTCCGGAACCAGACCAGGAGGTTCCGAGAACTGGCCGAGGCCAACCTGGAGGCGAGTCAAGAAGAAATGAAGCGCTGGTACGACCAGAATGCTACTCTGGTCGAGTTCCAGCCGGGCCAGCAGGTGTGGGTCATGGCCCCCGTGAAGCCTGGCGCTCTCCAGGACCGATGGACTGGGCCCTACAAAGTGGTCGAGAAGAAGAGCCAAGTCACCTACTTGGTGGACGTCCAGTCGCCTCGGGATCCCCTCCGGGTCCTGCACGTGAACCGCCTCAAGCCTCACTTCCAGCGGACAGAACTGAGCCTCCTGCTGGCCACCGATGACGGGGCCGAAGATGAGTCGGATCCCCTCCCGGACCTCCTGTGTATCAAGGAGCAGGATGGCTCCGTGGAAGGAGTGAACCTCTCCCCAGCCCTCACTGCCCAGCAACAAGCGGACTGCCGCCAGCTCCTAAGACAATTTTCTGACCTCTTCTCCCTGACCCCCCGGGTCACCAACTGGTGTGTTCATGATGTGGACACCGGGGACAGCCCGCCGGTGAGACACCGAGCCTACCGGGTTCCTGACCGGGTCCGGTCCTGCATTCAAGCGGAAGTCTCGAAGATGTTGACCCTGGGGGTGATCGAGCCCTCTGACAGTCCCTGGGCCAGCCCCGTGGTCCTGGTCCCGAAGGCAGCGGCCCCCGGTGTCGCCCCCGAGCTCCGATTCTGCGTGGACTACCGGGGGCTCAATGACGTTACCCGAGCCGATGCCCACCCCATTCCATGAGCCGACGAACTCATTGACCGACTAGGGGCAGCCCGGTTCCTCAGCACATTCGACCTCACCTGCGGATACTGGCAGATTGCGCTCACCGAAGGGGCCAAAGAGCGGTCCGCTTTCTCCACCCCCGATGGGCACTACCGCATCCGCGTAATGCCCTTCGGGATGAAAAATGCCCCGGCCACTTTCCAGCGACTGGTGAATAGGGTCCTGGCCGGGCTAGAACAGTTCAGCGCGGCATACCTGGACGACATCGCTGTCTTCAGTTCAGAGTGGAGTGAGCACCTCCAGCACCTCCGAAGGGTGCTAATCGCCCTGCGCCAGGCAGGCCTCACAGTAAAAGCCAGCAAGTGCCAGATCGGGCAAGGATCCGTGGTCTACTTGGGGCACCAGGTCGGGAGTGGTCAGGTCGCCCCTCTACAGCCAAAGATCGACGCCATCCTGGCCTGGGAACCACCCATCACCCAGACGGAGGTCCGAGCCTTTCTGGGACTCACGGGCTACTACCGAAGATTCATTCGGGGGTATGGCAGCCTTGTCGGCCCTCTCACAGAACTCACGTCTAAAAAACAGCCAAAGAAAGTGCAGTGGACGGCTGCCTGCCAGGAAGCTTTCGATGCCCTAAAAAGGGCCATGTGTACTGCCCCCGTCCTCCAGGCTCCCGACTACGCCAAGGAGTTCATAGTCCAGACCGATGCCTCCGAGCATGGCATTGGGGCCGTCCTGTCCCAAGTAAATGACCAAGGCCTAGACCAGCCCGTCGCCTTCCTCAGTCGGCGGCTGTTGCCCCGAGAACAAAGATGGACCACCATAGAGCGCGAAGCCTTTGCCGTGGTCTGGGCACTCAAAAAGCTACGACCCTACCTGTTTGGCACCCATTTCAGAGTCCAAACTGACCATCGGCCCTTACGTTGGCTCATGCAGATGCGAGGAGAAAACCCCAAGCTACTGCGGTGGTCAATCTCCCTCCAGGGGATGGATTTCACCGTGGAACACCGCCCTGGTACGGACCACGCCAATGCTGACGGCCTCTCCCGGTTCTTCCGCCTCAGCGAAGAGAACCCCCCAAGCTGATGGGCAGTTCTCTCCGGCTTTCAGCTGGGGGGGACGTGTGTTGGACCCGGCCTCGTAGAATGGCCCTCCGTGCCCCCGCACCACCGAAACCTGGTACCTACAGCCCAAGCACCCGGCCCAGCCGAACCTCCCCACCAGGACACACGCACCGACCCGGACATCCCCGTCCCTGGCCTCTCTCCTTTCGGCCACCCCGGGCCCGCGTGCCCACTTCATGCACCAAGATGGCCGCCCGGCCCCAGCGCGACCCGGGCCTAGAGACGCCACTCCGGCTGGAGGACATCACGCTTCCAGGGGATGAGAGAGGGAGGAGCAGTTTCTATCGCACCTCTGAACTCCCCCGGGACGATGGGTTTCGATCGGCCCTCCGGCCTCCCTGAGGGCTGGCTCCACGCCTGCTGGGTGTCTGGGACTCCTCCCGACCCGGCCCTGAAAGGATCAAAAGACTATAGCAGGAAATCCCGACAAGCGACCCCCAGGTGACAAGACCCCTGCCTGCACAAACTCCGGACATCAAAGAGGGGTCGAACTATAACAAGGGGTGCTCTGGGGCTGTCCGGCAGATTCGACGCTGGAACAACGAGAGCCTGCTGACGTGGTCGCGGCTCCTGGAACTGGAACTCACCTGAGCCCTGCTGAGTGACTCGCGGCTCCCTGAAGATCGTAAGACCTCCGAACTTGTACCTGAGCCCTGCTGAGTGACTCGCGGCTCCCTGAAGATCGTAAGACCTCCGAACTTGTACCTGAGCCCTGCTGAGTGACTCGCGGCTCCCTGAAGATCGTAAGACCTCCGAACTTGTACCTGAGCCCTGCTGAGTGACTCGCGGCTCCCTGAAGATCGTAAGACCTCCGAACTTGTACCTGAGCCCTGCTGAGTGACTCGCGGCTCCCCCAGACTCTCACGGTCCCGCCGGACCCCAACTCCGACCACGTATCCCCCAGCTCGAGGATTGTGAGCTGTGCGCCGGATACGTCCCTGCTTTGACCCGTTACCAGAGACAGTCCCGCTACCTCCTACCTTTCCGAGACTCTTGAGCCCGTGCTCACCTTGTACATATTTGCAGTGATACCTGTTTGATAAAGCTTGTTCTGAGGATACCCAGTGTGGTCTCTCTGTGTCGTGTGGTGCCAGAAGTACGATCCTAGTTGCGAGATTCCTCCCCCCTGGGGAATCTCCCGCCAGTGCCCGGCTACGATACTTTGAGGGTGGGTCTCAGGGTAGTCAGGACCCCTTTCCGGGCTCCTCTGAGGTCGCCGTCTAACACCGCCCCTTTTGCCTTCTGTATCCCTCCCCGCTCCCGCCTCCCAGCTGCCCCGCCCACCCGCACACTTGGCCATATATGGCGACCGTGCGACGCAGGTGAGTGTGACCTACTTGTAGGACACCCCCGCGCCGCACGGCCACCAGCTGCTGCGTGTGCCCCTTCCGCCTGTGCCTCGCTGCCCGGCTGCTGCCGCTTGACCACGCCCCCTCCCTCGAGCCTCGAGGTCCGTGGTTGCTCCTGTGCCCTGCTGTCTTCTGTCTACCCCGATTAGTTCTGTTGCTTTATTCTTTGTGATTTCTTCATTTTTCCCTTATTGCCAGCATTGTCGTCTTCTGTTCCCTCCCCGCTCCCCGCTCCCCGCTTCCCGCCACCGCCGCTAAGCCCCGCCCCTTTTGCCTTCTGTAGCCCTCCCTGCTCCCGCCTCCCAGCTGCCCCGCCCACCCGCACACTTGGCCATATATGACGACCGTGCGACGCAGGTGAGTGTGACCTACTTGTAGGACACCCCCGCGCCGCACGGCCACCAGCTGCTGCGTGTGCCCCTTCCGCCTGTGCCTCGCTGCCCGGCTGCTGCCGCTTGACCACGCCCCCTCCCTCGAGCCTCGAGGTCCGTGGTTGCTCCTGTGCCCTGCTGTCTTCTGTCTACCCCGATTAGTTCTGTTGCTTTATTCTTTGTGATTTCTTCATTTTTCCCTTATTGCCAGCATTGTCGTCTTCTGTTCCCTCCCCGCTCCCCGCTTCCCGCCACCGCCGCTAAGCCCCGCCCCTTTTGCCTTCTGTATCCCTCCCCGCTCCCGCCTCCCAGCTGCCCCGCCCACCCGCGCACTTGGCCCTATATGGCGACCGTGCGACACAGGTGAGTGTGACCTACTTGTAGGACACCCCCGCGCCGCACGGCCACCAGCTGCTGCGTGTGCCCCTTCCGCCTGTGCCTCGCTGCCCGGCTGCTGCCGCTTGACCACGCCCCCTCCCTCGAGCCTCGAGGTCCGTGGTTGCTCCTGTGCCCTGCTGTCTTCTGTCTACCCCGATTAGTTCTGTTGCTTTATTCTTTGTGATTTCTTCATTTTTCCCTTATTGCCAGCATTGTCGTCTTCTGTTCCCTCCCCGCTCCCCGCTTCCCGCCACCGCCGCTAAGCCCCGCCCCTTTTGCCTTCTGTATCCCTCCCCGCTCCCGCCTCCCAGCTGCCCCGCCCACCCGCGCACTTGGCCATATATGGCGACCGTGCGACGCAGGTGAGTGTGACCTACTTGTAGGACACCCCCGCGCCGCACGGCCACCAGCTGCTGTGTGTGCCCCTTCCGCCTGTGCCTCGCTGCCCGGCTGCTGCCGCTTGACCACGCCCCCTCCCTCGAGCCTCGAGGTCCGTGGTTGCTCCTGTGCCCTGCTGTCTTCTGTCTACCCCGATTAGTTCTGTTGCTTTATTCTTTGTGATTTCTTCATTTTTCCCTTATTGCCAGCATTGTCGTCTTCTGTTCCCTCCCCGCTCCCCGCTTCCCGCCACCGCCGCTAAGCCCCGCCCCTTTTGCCTTCTGTATCCCTCCCCACTCCCGCCTCCCAGCTGCCCCGCCCACCCGCGCACTTGGCCATATATGGCGACCATGCGACGCAGGTGAGTGTGACCTACTTGTAGGTAGGACACCCCCGCGCCGCACGGCCACCAGCTGCTGCGTGTGCCCCTTCCGCCTGTGCCTCGCTGCCCGGCTGCTGCCGCTTGACCACGCCCCCTCCCTCGAGCCTCGAGGTCCGTGGTTGCTCCTGTGCCCTGCTGTCTTCTGTCTACCCCGATTAGTTCTGTTGCTTTATTCTTTGTGATTTCTTCATTTTTCCCTTATTGCCAGCATTGTCGTCTTCTGTTCCCTCCCCGCTCCCCGCTTCCCGCCACCGCCGCTAAGCCCCGCCCCTTTTGCCTTCTGTATCCCTCCCCGCTCCCGCCTCCCAGCTGCCCCGCCCACCCGCGCACTTCGCCATATATGGCGACCGTGCGAACGCGCAGCGGTCACGCGCAGCGGGCGCGCCGATTGTGCGCCGAAGGCGCGCCAAAGGTAAGCCCGTCTGCGCCCGTCCGCGCCTGGACCGCGCCCAGTGCCAGGACCCCTGGCCCTCGAGGACCCCGACCGACCCGCCTGACGTACAACGCCGCCACCCTCATCGCACTCAACACCGGCGGAACCCAGGGATGCTACCGAGCTACTCCGAAGCACACCCACGGACCCTTCAGCTGCCACGCCTGCAAGTTCACCTGCATCCGGACCTGCCCGACACCAGCACCTGCCATGCCGAACACCAGCAGCAACCACCTCAAGTGCATCCTGCTCAACACCCGCTCCGTCCACAGACACGCCATCGAACTCTGGAACCTCATCGACACCACAGCCCCCGACGTCGCCTTCATCACGGAGACCTGGATGAACGCCTCCTCAGCGCCCGACATCGCCATCGCCATCCCAGAAGGATACAAGATCACCCGGAAGGATCGCAACGCCAACCAGGTGGGAGGAGGCATCGCCATCGTCCACAAGAACACCATCCGCATCACGACCAGCACCGACAACTCCCCACCCTCCGCCGAACACCTGCACTTCCAGATCCACACCGACCCGAAGACCACCCTCAGAGGCACCCTGATCTACCGACCTCCGGGACCACGCACCCAATTCAGCGAGGACATCGCCGACTTCGTCAGCCCGCACGCCCTCCCCTCCGCCGACTACATCCTCCTGGGGGACTTCAACTTCCACCTGGAGAACAACAACGACTGCAACACCAGCACCCTGCTCGACAACCTCACCAACCTTGGACTCAAGCAGCTGGTGTCCACCCCCACCCACCTCGCCGGACACACACTCGACGCCATCTTCTCATCCAGCAAAGACATCGCCTTCAGCCACGCCACAGGACTCCACTGGACGGATCACAGATGCATCCACTTCACCTTCAGAAGAACGACGATCCACCACCACCAGCAACAGGCTGCCCGAAGAAGCTGGAACAAGATCACAGCCGACCAGCTCGCCACCTCCCTGAGCCAGCACCCTCCGGCCAGCTCAGCGAACCCCAGCCAGGCCGCCGACAACCTCTCGAAGTGGATCAGCGACTGCGCGGACGAACTCGCCCCACTGAGGACCCCGCCCAGCAGACCCGGCAGCAAGAGAGCCCCTTGGTTCACCGACGAACTCAAGAGCTCCAAGAAGAACTGCCACGCCCTTGAGAAAGCCTGCAGAAGGGAACCCACGCCGGACAACAGGACCACCCTCAAGCTTGCCACCCGGAAACACCACCAACTGATCCGCATCGCCAAGAAGACGGCTTTCAAGAACCGACTGGACAACAACGCACACAACTGCAAGGAACTCTTCAACATCGTGAAAGAGCTCTCCAACCCCAACGCCGGAAGCAACGACATCACCCCTTCGCAAGACCTCTGCAACTCCCTCGCCTCCTACTTCCACAACAAGATCGCGGACATACACAACAGCTTCAGCACCCATCCGACCCACGCCACGACCGCAGCAACGCCACCCACCACCACCCTCCGCGCCTGGACCCCGGTCAACACCGAAGACACCGTCCACACGATGAACTCCGTCCACTCCGGATCTCCGACCGACCCCTGCCCTCACCACGTCTTCAACAAAGCCGATGCTGTCATCGCACCCCACCTGCGGGACATCATCAACACCTCATTCGACACCGCCACCTGCCCCGAGAGCTGGAAGCACGCCGAACTCAGCGCTCTACTCAAGAAACCTACTGCAGACCCCACCGAACTCAAGAATTACCGCCCCATCTCTCTACTCCCGTTTCCAGCCAAAGTCATCGAGAAAACCGTCAACAAACAGCTGGCCGCCTTCCTCGAGACGAATGGATCCCTCGACCCATCGCAGTCCGGATTCCGTGCCAACCACAGCACCGAGACCGCCCTCATCGCCGCCACTGACGACATCCGAGCCCTGATGGACAACGGGGAAACAGCGGCCCTCATCCTCCTAGACCTCTCCGCGGCTTTCGACACGGTCTGCCACCGCACCCTAGTACAGCGCCTCAGCAACGTCGGAATCCAGGAGAAGGCGCTGGAATGGTTCGTCTCCTTTCTCGACGGAAGAACACAAAGAGTCCGCCTACCACCGTACAAGTCAGAGGCCACCGAAGTCATCTGCGGCGTCCCTCAGGGATCCTCACTGAGCCCGACTCTCTTCAACGTCTACATGAGCCCTCTCGCGGCCATCGCACGCCAACACAAGCTCAACATAATCTCCTACCCCGACGACACCCAGCTGATCCTCTCCCTGACCAACGACGACCCCGCCGCCGCCAGAGCCAACCTGCACGAAGGGATGAGAGAGGTGGCCGAGTGGATGACGACGAGCCGCCTGAAGCTGAACTCAGATAAGACGGAGGTCCTCATCCTGGGCTCCTCGCCCTCCGCCTGGGACGACTCCTGGTGGCCCCCCGCCCTGGGCACCGTACCCAAACCGACAGACCACGCACGCAACCTGGGTTTCATCCTGGACTCCTCCCTCTCCATGACCAGGCAAGTCAACGCCGTCTCCTCATCGTGCTTCAACATCCTGCGCATGCTTCGGAAGATCTTCTGGTGGATCCCCACGGAGACCAGGAAGACCGTCACCCAGGCCCTCGTCACCAGCCGACTGGACTACGGCAACGCACTCTACGCCGGAACCACCGCCAAGATCCAGAAGAGACTCCAGCGCATCCAGAACGCCTCAGCCAGACTCATCCTCGACATCCCACGTCACAGCCACATCTCTGGACACCTAAGAGACCTGCACTGGCTCCCGGTCAACAAGAGAATCACCTTCCGCCTCCTTACCCACGCACACAAAGCTCTCCACGACCAAGGCCCGAGCTACCTCAACAACCGCATCAACTTCTACGCTCCCAAACGCCACCTCCGATCCGCAAGCCACGCCCTCGCCACCGTCCCACGCATCCGCAGAACCACTGCTGGAGGAAGGTCCTTCTCCTACCTGGCCGCCAAGACCTGGAACTCCCTCCCGGCCGACCTGCGCCTGACCCAAGACCACCTCTCCTTCAGGAAGAAGCTCAAGACCTGGCTGTTCGAGCAGTAGCGGCACCCCCCCCCCCCAAGCGCCTCGAGACCCTACGGGTAGGTAGTGCGCTCTATAAATTTCTTTGATTGATTGATTGATTGTACAGATGTTCCTCCTAGCTGGAACTGAAGATAGTAATGTTGTTAGAAATTGGGTTCCTGATTCACTGGGGAATAAACCGTTTTCAAGCAGTAACCACAATCCTATTCAGGGTAAGGCTCAAGCACACACTAAATTAATCTGTGCTCACCCTCTGCTAGTATGCAACAGAGCAGTCAGACTTAACTTTAGAGGCAATGTGTAAAGTATTTGTGCATCAATATATTAAAAAAAAAAAATTGGGGAGGTAAGAGGTAAACATGACGAAAAGGGCCGTCCTCCAACTGATTAAGTTCTAAAAAAAGAAGGCCTGCCCGTTCTGTCATAGATTAACCCTCCATAGGATGATGGGAAAAAACAAAGTTTTTTCTTTGATAACGCTCAGGGTTGCCCCTTGGTGGCATGCTTCATCATCGGGTTCTTCCCATTCCCCTGTGGAACGGCACGTGCAGGGACCTACAAAAGTACAAAGTAGCACTGAATATTATAAAAAGATGATGCAAGTGAATAGGAGTGGGAGGGGTCTTGTGTAGAAAGTTAGTATTACCTGCCTTGTAGGTTGGTCAATAATTTAATTTATCCTCTAGAGAGAATGATTAAAAAACAGGGAGAAAGTGGGAAATCTAGGTGATAATGTACCTGCCTTCCTATAAGTCTACATGTTTCAAGCCTATCTCCAATGCTTTTCATCAGGACCAAGAAAATTAGCTCTATGATTCCCCACTCTGCATGCTTAAATAATGAATATGGATTGATTGCACCTTGCTTGATACCTACTTGGCATACCACTTAATACATGTAAGTGGCCAGAATTTGGCACATGGAACCTCTCGTGGAAAGGTACATTTGTAGTCACACTGACACCAAAGCGGCACCTCAGTATATCAACCTAGTTGAATCCCCGCGGCCCGGATGAAGTATTTGTGCAACAATTCAAAGAGTAAATCAGTGAAAACACAACACAAAAAGATTCCACACTAGGTTAGAAAAATAAAGCTTAATCTGATAAATAAAATAGGACCAATACGTCAAAACTCAAATGGAGTTATGAATGTTGAAAGAATAAATAAATAAAAGTATAAAGCACCAAGAGGAGAAACCTGGTCATGCTGGACCGGGTCAAATCCAAATGTTTAGGCCAACCGCGATGGAGCACAGGTCGAATACAGTCCCGAGGAGTCTCGCTGAAGTTTGACCTTCTCAAGTTTTGTGCGAAGAGCCTCTTTTGTGGGGAAGCAAGGAGAGCGTCGCTGATGATGGTTGGCAGGGCATGAAGAGCAGGCAGGGCATCATGGATGGATGTGCTGGGGCCTCGCGGTGGTGATCTATGCAGGCGGAAGATGCCTGCTGTGCGAAGTGATGAACTTGTGGTGGCTCACGCTAATTCTTTGTGCAAGCGGTGCGGTTCCGGAGTGAACGGGCCCGTTTGCGAAGAGCCCAAAAGCTTGACTTTAGGAGCTCATGATGAACACCAACAGCCCGGGCACCTGAGAGCCTCCTCACGAGGGCCAGGATATCATTGAAGGCAAGTTCAGGAGCTGTAGGGAGCCTGTTATGTCCCTGAGGCTCAGATCAGGATGCCATCAGACTAGCCCTTTGAGTCACTCTGGGGTCCTGGGTTCAAGATGGGTTCCAGGTCCAGTTATTCCTCTCCAGACAAGAGGGCAAAAGGTCAGCGCAGCAAGGAAGCAGCTCTTTCAGAGTGGCAGTCCAGCAGAGTAACAGTCCTTTCAGCAGCACAGCACTCCTTTTTCCTAGAAGAGTATCCACAGGCCTAGATGTGTACTAAAGTGGTGGTGTCAGTGATCCAGCACCTCTACCTAAGTGGGAGAGACTTCAAAGACATGCCTTTGAAGTGCATTGAGTCCTTGTCCTTCCTGCCCTGGCGCTAGACTCACTACATGGGGTATGCAGGGGGTATGCAACCCTTTGGCAGGGGACAGGGCACAACATATTTAAGTGAGGCTAGGTAAAGATCCGCCCACCCATCCTGTCAGGATGGCCCATCGAGTCACACCTAAGCTCCCATTGTGTGTGACTGTCTAGGGGGAACACAATGTCCAAATGCCACCCACCCCAGATATTTGATCGGAGACAGGTAGCAGGCACCAAATGGCTAAAGTATGAAAATGACATCTTTCTTAAAATTGCATTTTCAGAATTGTAATTTAAAATCCTACTTCACTTTAAGTTAGGATTTTAAATCAGGATTCCAGAGGCACCAGACTTGGGCATCTTATCTCTTGCCACTTAGAAATTATGCATATAAAATGTAATAGTGTGATCTCAATGTTACCCTACGGAAGGTATAGGCCCTGCAGTAGTGAAAAACGACTTGAGTGCTTTTCACTACTAGGATATGCAAAACTTATAAATACATGTCCTGTCTTTTAAATATAGTGTACCCTGCCCTCTGGATTGTCCAAGGCCTACCTTAGTGGTTACATATATGTAAAAAAAAGGGAAGGTTTGGGCCTGGCAAAAGATTGAATTTCCAAGGTTGACATGGCAATCTACACTGCGCACACAGTCCCTGCAATGGCAGGTCTGAGAGATAGTTAAAGGGCTACTTAGTGGGTGGCACATTAGCGATGCAGGCGCACTAGAAGCATTTAATATATAGGCCCTGGACACATGCAGTGCACTTTAATAGGGAGTTATAAGTAAATTAAATATGCCAATTGGGTAGGAGCCAATATTACCATGTTTAGAGGAGACAGCATATGCACTTTAGCACTGGTTAGCACAGTTTCACAGAGTCCTAATACCAGCAAAAGGGAGATCAGAAAATTGGAGGAGGAAGGCAAAATGTGTGGGGGTGGCTGTTAGACCTGTCAGCCTTAGGGTGGTCTCTCCCAAACGTTGTGCCTGCTTACCTCCTCTTTTTGCTGATTCATTTTGTTAGCCTTGGGACTCTGAGCACTTTACCACTGCTGACCAGTGCTAAAGTGCATGTGCTTTTCCTCTAAACATGGCTACATATGGTATATTAAAAACTAGGATATTTAATTTACCTGTAAGTCCCTAGTAGTGTGCACTACCTGTGCCCAGGGCCTGTAAATTAAATGCTACTACTGGGCCTGCAGCACTTATAGTGATACCCACAAAAGTAGCCCTTTAAACATGTCTCAGGCCTGCTACTGCAGAGCCTATGTGTGCCGTGTGCAGTGCTTTTCCAGAAATGTAATTTATTTCCTGTGAGCAAACTCTGCAAGCACTCTTTATATGGTTGCAAAAGACAGCCCTCTGGAGATGAATTAATTAGCCCTTCAATGAGCGAGTCCCCCTTAAACACGTTGGACCACCAAAGAAGGTGTCTGAGCAGTAATTCTTTTATTCAGAAACAGGCAAGGATCCTGAATGACGATCCTGACTTTTCCCTTCTACTGTCACTTACAATTCAGTCTCTATTACATGTTATTAGCATGTCAATAGCTTAAGCATGGTCTCAACAGAGAGAAGACCTAGAAGATGTTTCTTGGCTTGTGCCATTGTCATATTACCAAACATAGCTAAGGATACATGAATTTTAGATGACAAACCTCAATAATTTATCACACGTGGGACAAGATGACACCGACTTCCAGCAAGCAACACTTTCTGTGCTACACCCAAGCTCTAATATTAGAACGTAGTAGTATCTGGTCTTCAGAATGCAACACTAGCTGCAACTCCAGCAGGGTCAATTCATGAAGTTCAAACAAAAGCACAGTGCAGAACTTGAACCTCTGAAGAAGACACTAACTTTCAACTTCAGACTTCATAATGCTTGAACATCAGATCACAACATTATATTTGCAATTCTAGTCTTGTTAGAGACTCATCTTTTACCAGGCTTGTCTCAAAATTCCCAAGGGATACATAGATATTTCAGCCTTGCCTTAGCATCCCATGAGGGTCAGGGTAACCTTTTGTCACCATAATCATCACACTTCGGGCAGGTGTGTGAGAAGGATCATGATAGTATTTATGACATAGGCTGCCTGAGGAACCACGGGCAAGTAAACGCCCAGCAGTACCTTTTTAGCCACTTTTGGTTATATGTTAAAAAAATATAGGCAGGAATTTGTATTGCAACTGTTGAGTCAGCCGAGAGCTAGTAGAAAAGAATGTAACCTTGGTCTTTGCCTTATGAAGTTGTTCCGTGTTCTAATTTTGCTATTTTTGAACAACAAAGACTTTTGCTGTATTAATGCTTGGAACCTTGTATAATAATCAAGATCTGAGTGCCCCTTGTATATGATTACAGATGAAATTTAACAGAGCCTTTATTTAAATATTGAATGTGCACGAGTAGGAGCTCAAAGCTACTAAACATATTAGAGGCTTATAGGCTGAAAGTAAGAGATTCACTGTTGTTATCTACAGTTGGTTGGTCAAGAAGCAAGATAAACACAGGAGGGCAAGTCTCCAGCAATGGCTTTGAGAAGTGGATCAGCAATCCATGACCCAGAGTCAAATGCTGAAAGGTCAAGCACCATTAGCACTGCTATAGTTGCTCCACCCACTATCTGACCAGTACACTCAATAGAACAAATAAGGTCCCAAGGCAATACCATGCTACCTGATAAAGGTCAATAATTGTATTTTGATAAAGGTCAGTCTCTTGTGTTGATCCAGGTGGGCATGCAGCTGATCAGAGTTTAACTGTGCTAAGACTTATGATGTCTTGCAATTAGTCTATTGCAGTGGAATGCATTTTTTCTACAGCAAAATAGACCATCAAAGTTCTCAAATCTTACCCTTTGAAAAGTTTGTAAAGTGTTGTGGTATACCTGCATCCATGAATGATTTTCTGCACATCACAAGTTACTTTTCATTGCAGCACAAGATAACGTTCACTTTATTCAAACCCTGCAAGCTGGAACATGTATACAGACCTTTTCTCTACAAGTTTAACTTTTCTATGCACAAAAGAAAACATATCACGAAAGTTTACCCTTCACAGAACCTTTCTACGGCATTGTAAACTAGAAGAAAATGGCAAAGTATATTGTTAGGCCTGTCAGCCGTATGGTGGTCTTCCCCAAGTGTTTTGCCGTGCTCCTCCTGTTTTTGCTGAATATGGATTTGTTGGCTTTAGGACTCAGCATACTTTACCACTGCAAGCCAGTGTTAAAGTGCTTGTGGTCACTCCTTAATACATGGTGACATTTAATTTCACCCAATGGGCATATATAATTGAAGTCCCTAGTAAAGTGGTACTACATGTACCCAGGACCTGTAAATCAAATGCTACTAGTGGGCCTGCAGCACTTATAGCGACACCCACACATGTAGCCCTTTAAACATGTCTCAGGCCTGCTACTGCAGAGCCTGTGTGTGCTGTTTACTGCATTTAAAACCCTTTGCCAAGCCTTAAAAGCCACTTTTATTACACATAGTTCTCCCCTAAGGTAGGTCCTAGGTAGCCCAAGGGGCAGGGTGTGGTGTAAATAAAAGGACTTGCACTTTCAAGTCTTACATGTCCTGGTAGTGGAAAATACCTAAATTCGTTTTTCACTACTGTGAGGCCCACTCCTCTTATAGGTTAACATTGGAAATTCAATAATATCCTTTTAAATTCCTGATTAGAAAGGAGTTGTTCTGTCATGTTTTATATATTTGGAATGGTAATGATAAATCTCTATACTGGTAAATTGGATTTAACATTACTAGTTTAGAAATGCCACTTTTAGAAAGTGGACATTTCTCTGCTGTCTCCAATACACGTCTGGGGTGGGTGACAGCTTCACTTTGTGCATTCCCTCTAGACACTCACAAACACAGAAGGTTAGGTGTGGCTGAGTACCCATCTTCATTCTTATGGCTCATTCCGGGCAGGATGGGAGGAAGAATCCGGCACGTACACCTGAATAGGCAGTGTCCTGTCCCCATACAAAGTGCTGATTTCCACCTACAGATAGTCTGGTGTCAGGGCTGGGAAGAAAAGACTTCTATGCACTTCAAAGACCCTTCTTTAAAGTTACCCTCACTTCAAAGGCACAACTGGGTATAAGTACTGGGTCTCTGACCCCTCAAAATCAGACTATTATGGACCTGTAAAGAGAATATGTCAGAAGGACTGCTGGGCTGCTGCAAGGACTGTCACTCTGCTGATCTGGAAGACCTGCTTTTCTGCTGTGCTACCCTGCTGCCTGCTGCTCTCTGACCCTGCTGAGGGAGGGCTGGACTCTGTCCAAAGTGATCTCCAAGTGCTTGTTGGCATGCCCCCTGTTGCTTGAGACTCAGGGCTATCAAAGTCCTTATACCTGCTCCTGTGCCTGGTTCACTGGAGGTTGACCCAGGTACTTGCACCAGAAAAATTGATGCATATCCAGTCTGCTTGGAGCAGAACCGGTACATCAACCCTGTTGCCGGAGTAGAATTGGTGCATCTCCATCTGAACTATCGACTCGCCTACAGACCACAACACATCAGAACCGTGCATCGCTGCTGCAGCAGTGTCAAGAAATCGATGCATCCGCAACGCATTATCACCGCTGCGGAAACGACATCAACGCATCACTCGACTGTGTCCCCGCATCTCGCTGTCGCAACCAGGATCAAGGTACTCTGTTTCCTGGGCCTGCATTGCTTCTGTATCCAGCCCACACTCCATCATGGACTGCCTGAACTGTTGACATTCCCCCAGTCCAGCTCAACCAGATAACCCCTATAGGCGCTTATTGCTTCTAGGTGCCAAGAACCTTTTTATTCTTTAAAAATTTGTGTCTCGACTTGCAATTATTGGATTATTGTTGTTTTGGTCTTGATTTATTTAGAAAATTATTGTCTATTTTTCTAAACCAGTGTGGAGTCTTTTTGTGGGGTTTATATTCTCTTACTATGTGTTTTGTTTCACAAATACTTTACACAATGCCTCTTTAGATTAGGCTGCCTGCTTTGTGCCAAGCTACCAGATGGTGAGCAGAAATAATCTTTTAGTGTGTATCTGACTTACCCTGACTATGATTGTGGTCCTGCTTGGGCAAGGCGATAACTCTGCTAACCAGAAACCCAATTTCTAACAGTGACCCTGCCAAAAGGCCCATTTCCAGCAAATGTCATCAAGGTGTGTGGGACAGAATGCCTCCTTCCCAGGCTGGACCCCTTCATCCCTTCAAGGTGGCAGGGGCATTCTTTAAGCCAAAGGGCATCAACTGAAACTAGAAACTGCCCTATGGAGTCGAGATTGATGACTTTGCCCCCCTCAGTCATGGCAATCTTCCAGTACTCTGATGTAAGATCAAAGGTACTAAGGAACTTAGCAGCACCCAACCTGTAGATGATCTCATCAGCTTGGAGGATAGGGTGAGCATCAGTCTTAGTGACAAAACTGAATTCTCAGTAGTTCACACAGAACCTAAATTTCTGGTTCACACCAGGTGGGGCATCCTTGGGTACCAGCACAACTGGAGTGGACCACGGACTGTTGGAGGGGAGGGATCAATCACCCCTAGTGCTAGCATCTTGAAGACTTTCTGCTTGATACTAGAGCTCACCTTAATCGACAACCAATTCCTTTTGTTTTTAACAGGCAGTATCTATATCATGAGCCCTGGGGTGAGGGAGACTAGGGAAGCAATCTGACCCAATAACTGGCGACAGTCACTCTGCTGTTCTGGGGTCAGAGTAGGGGAGAGGTTAACACCCTCTACTGACCCATCATGCTCCTTGGAAAACAGGAGGTCAGGGAGAGGTTCACCCTTTTCTTCCACTCCGTCATCTGTCACCAGGAGCATGATGATCTTGGACTTGTCAAAGTGTGGTTTGCGGCGCTTTCTGTGAATCACCCTTAAGTGGTTACCAGGGGTATTGAGATCCACGGGATAGGTGAAATCCCCCTTCTGCTCCTTCACCTCATATGGGTCTGTCCTACAATCTTTGAGAAATTTGGCCTCTACAGGCTCAATGACCAACACTTTTTGGCAAGGCTGAAACTCCACCAGAGTGGTCTCCTAGTTGTACCATAGTTTAATCAACTTTTTACTGGCTTGAAGATTCTCCTTAGCCTTCTTCCAGAAGCACTGCATCTGGTTACGTAGAACCAGCATGTAGCTTACTACATCTTGAGGGGGCTTCCTGTGTGCTTGCTCCTACCCCTCTTTCATTAGGCGGAGAGGTCCCGTAACAGGGTGAGAGTATAGGACCTCAAATGGGTTAAAACCAACCTCCTGCTGTGTTTCCTGCCTTTACACTAATAGCAGGCATGGTAAGAAGACTTCCCTCTTCCACCTTGTGGGCATAGATAGGCCCAAATGCATGCCTTTTAGGCTCTTGTTGAATCTCTCAACAAGCCCATTTGTTCGGGGAGGGGTAATAGGGTGTTGAGAAGGTATAGGTTACCCCACACTCATTTCACATGAATTGTGTGCACACTGACATGAAGTTGGTGTCTCTGTCTGACTTCTTTGGGGAGCCTTGGGTAAACATTGCCATCAGTGTAGCCACTGCATGTGCACCAACTGACCTCAGAAGGATGGCCGCTAGGTACCTAGGACACCAGTTGACAACTCACAGTATTCATAATGGCTCCTGTGTCTCTCAGAGCCTCCACCCTTTACCCAATGATGTGGAACCACTGCCTATACTTGTAAGTATTGGAAGGCATATTGGCTTTTGACACCATCTCTCTATTCACTAGGGACACTAAGGTAACCTCTGCTGTCTCCTCAAAGTTAACTGGGACTACCGCCTCCCCAAGCACTATACGGGCCAACTCAGGTGTCTATTCACGAGTGGGGGGCTATGCCCTCTTGGGAAATTTGGTGCCTCCCTTGGTGTGCCCTACTTGTAGCATTCCGTGCCCTGGGGAACACACCTCACTGTCTGTTTATCAAAGGACCCCTTCTTCTTTGGTTCAGCTTGGGACTAGTTACTGTTCCCTTGGGAATTATTTTGAGGACCTTTAGACAACTCCTTATTTTTAAGTTATTCTCCCCCCTCTTTCTTCTGGTGGGACACAAAACAACCCTTCTGGTACTCCCCCCAGATACCATTTTGGACACTCTTGTGCTGGCCCAGAGGTCAGCCTCTTTTGCAAACTCCCTAGGATCCGCGAGCTTACTATCAATCAAGTGGTGGTGCATCTCTTTAAAACAGGATATTGAATATGTGCTCTCTCTCAGTATCAGATTAAGCAACCCAGTAAAATCATAAATTGTGATGCCCCACACCCAACCATGCAGTGCCTTGCTGACATATTCAGGGAAATCCTCCCAAGTCCGGTTCTGCAGCTTTTGGCTATTACTGGACCTAATGCGGTACTTCTCTGGGATGAGCCCAAATTTGGTTACAAGGGTGGTTTTCACGGGGGTGTACTTCATCTGGTCCCCCATCTCCAGTGTAAGCAAGGTATCCCTCCCCCTGTAGGCATGTGTTTTTCAGAGTGATGCCCCCAATACTCTTCTGGGACCCTGTGCAACTTAAGGGCCACCTCATAAGCAGATAAACACCTGTCAGTATCATCCTCTACCACATATCAGGGCACCAGAACTTTAGGTATGTGGATCTTCCTGTCCTCCTAAGACAGTGTGGGTATTCTGCCACCATTACTGCTAGACTCTACTTGCCTAGCTCAGATGTCCAGCGCTCTGAGACTTAGCTCATGAGCCAATCTCCTTTCTTTCAGGGCTCTCTCAGCCTCCATGGCCAGTTTTTTCCCCTCCATTTTATGCCTGGCTATCTACATCTTAAACTCCATTTTAACCTTCCTGTCCGCCAGCTCCTTTGGGGACAGGCGTTTGGAGGATACACGGCTTTTCACTCTGGGAGGGAGTTCTAATTCATTAGACAAGGTATCCCCCTTCCCTGTGTGCTTCATTTTAGGACCTACACCCACCTTCTGCTATTGTTCCTCCATATCATCCTCCTCATCCCTGCCCTCTGTTGCTGTCAGCCAAGGCTGAGCCTCCGTAAAAGCCCACAGAGCTTACTGAAGCTCCAAATTCTTGGTGCCCTATTTGTTTGGAATTCCCCTTTCCTTACAGAACTTCTTGAGCTCAGCCACAATGTAGCTCTTCAGATTGACTAGCTTGAATTACATTTCTGCAGACATGGTCACAGATAGTCAGGTAGAATGAAATAGAATTTGGAAAAAGAACCAATCAAAGAGAATGTAAAAAATCTAATTATTTATCTGGGATTTTAGTGGTACACAAAATCACTGTACGACATACATGCTGAATCCCATCACTATATACCAATGTAAGAAACTGAGGGGCATATTATCAAGAAACGGCATTAAAATTATCGCTAAAGCGTCGATAATGGGCTTGATAATATGCCCTTGAGAATTCCCATAGAAGCCCATGTTCTGGTGTCAACATGGGCTTCTATGGGAATTCTCTGCGGCATATTATCAAGCCTATTATCGCCGCTTTAGCAGCAGTTTTCTGCCGCTAATGCAGCGATAATTTGAACGCAGAGCTTTATAATATGCCCCATAGTTCCTGGTTGAAGAGGGTGAAACCCTACTCAAGCAGCAATCACAATTTGTGTCAGGGTGAAACAGAAGCAAACTTCAAATTAAACTATGTTCAACCCTCTGGCAGTTTGGCACAAAGCAGTCATGCTTAACTTAGAGGCAATGTGTATAGCATTTATGCAGCACTTCAACCAGTAATAAAGTGAAAACACAATACAAGAAAAATCCCACTTAACTTAGAAAAACAGAGTAAAAATGAATACATTATTTGACACCAAAATGACAAAAACGGAATTAGAAGAACCAGAGACATGCAATTATAAAGATTTTGTGTAAATTAAGTGCTAAGAGACAAAAAGCACCAACCACCGTTAACTGGTCATGATAGTCGGGTCCAAGTCACAAGTTGATACTGACTGCGATGGAGCGCATATTGAATACTAGACTGAGTTCAATCATGGTGTTGAGTAATCATCAATGAGGAGCTGCGATGCTAGGTCAGGCACTGAGATGCGTTGCGCAGCAGCAGATTCAATGACCATTGAAAAGGAGCTGGGATGCGAGTTCCTGTGCTATCATCAGGGGAGCTGGTGAGGCCAGAAGAGACTTGAACTGTTGTTCGTCAGTGCAGAGGATGAGAAAAGTTGTGTTGGGCTGTTGATCACATCATGCTACATTGGCATCAAAAGAACCGCTGGGGCTTGCAAGGACTTGTGCTGAGATGCATCTGAGAAAAGGTTGAGCTACGTCGTGCTGGGCTGGAGTCCATGGCGAGCTGCATCGTGATGCATCGAGATCCGTGGAGATGGATTGACGTCACAGAAGCCTCTTATGTCCCTGTGGCTTGAACACGGGGCCAGCCAACTGACATCTGGAGATTTCCTGGAGAACTGGGTCCACACAGGCATGCTGGATTCATCAGGGCAGCTAACAGTCACATAAGAGTCCTGTGAAGCAACAGCAGACCTTGGCAGCAAAGTAGTCCTTCGTCAGCAAGCAGATCAGCTGGAGAAACGTCACAGCTGGGCAGTCCTTCTTCCTGGCAGAGTCCACAGGCCAAGAGTGATCTTAAGAGTGTAGAATGAGGGTCCACTATTGATCCTTGGTGCCGGCTTTTGAATGTAGAAGTTTCTAGAGTCTTCCCCCCCACAGAGGTGCCTGGAACTTCCTGCTTCCATGCCATGGCCCCAGCTTGTCTGAGGGCACAAAAGACTAGATCGAAACCTTTGTGAGTGTGCTGAGGTATAGATGTGTGCTGCAAGTGTGGTAGGTGACAGCTCCACCCCCCTATCAAGTTATAGATGGCCCTTACTGCCGACACAGATTACCCCCTTGTCTCAATGTCTAGGAGTAATACACAAAGACCAACTGCCAGCTGCACCTACTCATGTGAACCAGGATACACGCTGAAGGAACCAAATGCTTGGGACAAGAAAATGCCAACTTTCTAAAAGTGTAATTTCCAGATTTATGACTTAAAATCCAACTTTACCATTAAAGAGGCAAAACTCGAAATTCCCACCTGCTTCCAATTGAAAGTTATCACTTATTAAATGTAATAAGGTAATCCAATGTTATCCTAGGAGAGAGGTAGGCCTTGCATTTATGAAAATCAAATTTAAGAGTTTTTCACTACCAGGACATGTAAAAGTTTAAAAGTACATGTCCAAATTCTTGAATACACCACACCTGCCCTATGGGCTATTTACTGCCTATCCTTAGGGTGGCTTATTAAAAAAGAATGTTTGGACCTGGCAAAAGGATTATTTTGCCAGGTTGAAATGGCAGTTTAAAACTGCACACACAGGCTGCAAAGACAGGCATGATACATGTTTAAAAGGCTACTTTAGTGGATGGCACAATAAGTGTTGCAGCACCACTAGTAGCATTTCATGTACAGACCCTGTGTACATGTAGTATCACTTTACTAGGGACTTCAATTATATATGCCTATTTGGTCAATTTCACCACGTACTAAGGAGAGCCCACAAGCACTTTAGCACTGGCTGGCAGTAGTAAAGTATGCAGAGTCCTAAAGCCAACAAATCTGTATTCAGCAAAAACAGGATGAGCAAGGCAAAAAGTTTGGGGAAGACCACCCTACGGCTGACATGCGTAACAATATACTTTGCAGTTTTCTTCTAGTTTACAATGCCATAGAAAGGTTCTGTGAAGGGTAAACTTTTGTGATATGTTTTCTTTTGTGCATAGAGAAGTTAAACTTGTAGAGTAATGGTCTGCATACATGTTCCAGCTTGCAGGGTTTGAATAAAGTGAAAGTTATCTTGTGCTGCAATGACTGTAGGAGAGTAGGATCTGTTTCACATGGGTACCCCCACTTTTTGCTGGTGTTTCACTGTTTTTCGACTTTAGTCTGGCTGTGGCCCTGCTAATCAGGACCACAGCCTAGCTGCTTCCTCTTTGAAATGGTTTCCATGTACATTAGGTACATATCTAATTGGATACTGGAGTGCCTTATAAGCCCCTAGTATATGGTATACTATGTACCTAGGGCATAGGTACCTGAGAGGCCTACCAGGGGCTGCAACATGTATTATGCCACCCCTGGGAAGCACTCCAAAATGACACCACAGGTCTGCTACTGCAACCTGGGTAAGGGTGTGCTTGCACCCTTTACTGTGGTATAGGCTACCTATATCACTACCTTATACAGACACATATAAACCTATAAGCCACTCCTATGGCAGGCCTTGACAATCCTGAAGGCAGAGTGCTTGGTTTTATGTGAGAGGGTGCCCAAGCATGAGCTGAGCCCCGCTGCAGCATTCGGACATATTTCCTTATGGCTGTTCTGTGATACATACCAACAATTTGGGGCGACTTGCCCCCCAAGCCAAAGGCACAGCGTTCAGTCCTTCAATCCGCAATAATTTTGAAAACCACTTAATCCTTATGTTTTACATGTAATCACTTGCTTACACAATCTTTTGTCTTAACTCCCGTTTGATCCACAGGTGCGGTATAATGCCAATTTTCCAAGTTTCTCATGCCATTGATGTGCCCATCCGGACCTCTTTGCAATAACACGTACAAATGCACTTATTTCATCCAAAGGCAGCTTTTCTTAAAATACCCAATGCATTTCGGGCCGTTGGGGCCCTTCGTCAGGGGTCACTGCCGTGAATAAACGCTCCTCGTCTGCTTTTCAAGGAAAAGATACAGCCATACCATATACTCTTAAGTGCATTATAACCTCGCGGTAAATGCTAACTTTGGAATGGCTGCATCAAAACATGTTGTGTTTGGTGTCAAACGCTTTGGAATACTACCCCCCCCCCCGCCAGTTCTAGCGGTAGGGGTAGCATTCCACCCTTCTAGAGGGAGAGACATGTTCACACTGGCTAAACCCGGTTAAATCCTTTCAAAGCCCTGGCATCACAAAATGGATGCACTGCCACAGACACGGGTCTGGCCTCCTGCTGCTGCTGGACAATAGGTTTCTTGTCACAGGGAGGTGTAACCACCTCCCCAGTCAGGCTGATGTGTATTGGGGCAGGGTGGGTGCATTCACAGAATGCTTTTGAGACACTGCCTGGGGCACACAAGGTGTCCCTGTGCATAGCCCAGTTCAAACTGGTTGCTCTGGCGCGAAACTGGACAAAGGGGAAGGGGTGTAACCACCCCCACCCCAGGCCCACCCATAGGTGGGGCCTTAGAGTTAGTCCATCCCCTAAACTTAGTATAAGTATAGGAACCCAGTCCCTAGGACTTTAGATTACCCTGGACAAACCTCTGAACCATATATCCTGGACCTTCGACTTTCTATCACGACTAGAAGACGGAAGAAATCTCCCTTGGGGTCAAGGAGTGACTCCCCTGCTTGGCAGGCACCAAAGAAGCAACTGACCGGTCTGCATTGCTGAAGCTCCCACCGGACGCCGAAGTCTCTGCATCACCAGAGGTGGATTTCCAGACTTCCCTGAGGCTACCCTGAGTCCACAGCAAAGCTGAGACCCGTGGCTATCGTGGGTAATGTGGAACTGTGACCCCTGGATACCGTGAACTTTTGCAGCAACAACACCTTCCTGGTTATCCTCGAAGTTGTGCTTTGGGCTTCGAGTAGCCCCAGCCTTGACCACCTCCTGCACTGAAGATTGTTGGCCTCCACTCCACCAGTGACCCGTGGGCCAGCTACAAGTGTGACTGCTTGAGGCTCCTTCGCGATCACTAGCCCGTTGGCTAGCAGGTCCCCATGAAGGCAACTCCACTTCTACTTGTGCTTTTCTGGTTGCTCCAGACTTGTACTTACTTACTCTTGCTGGTTGAGTCCATCAGACCTAGCTGGTCTGCACCGCAGTCCTTTCTCTGATTTCCTTAAACTTGCCGTTGCCAAGGCTTGTTGGGTCCTTTCTGGTCGCCGACACTACAGCACTCGACAGACTTCGTGGGACAGCTCGAATCCGGCTCGTGGACTTCATCGACGCCTCCTGGACCTCGTGGCTGAAGAGTCAAGACACTCAAAAACTCACCAGAAACACCCGACATCTGTGGGCATTGGTCCATCCTGCCCTAGGACACTGGCAAGTGACCCAGACTCTGTCCCCTCTGCTTTCAGGTTCCTTACATCCCAGATCCAGGCTTGGATCTCTCCGGACACTTCTCCTCTTCTCGGCAGCAGCCGTTCTTTGCAGGCTTCCATTGGAATCGACGACGCGACCCGACACCAAAACACACCTATGCACCCGGCTTCCCTGGGTGAGGTAACTCAAGTACTCCGGTACTCTCGAGGGTGCTAGCCCTAGAACAGTAAGTCCAAAAGGGTTTGGTCCTAGTTCGATTTGAAGTGTCCCTAATCTTTAAAATTCCAACCGTGACATTCCCCATAGAAAGTAATAGGAACCCGCGGTTGTGTTTCCACACTGCATAAGGCTCCCGTGGGTCCCCGACGTCCCTACCTTGGGTGGTTCCTTGGGGTCCCAGCGATTCTAGAGGTGATAGGCACCTTGCCTATCTCAGTAGTGGTTCTTATACCACGATTTTAGTATATGGTTTGGTACACCCCTAGGGCCCAAACGTGTATTTGTGCTTTTACTGCTGCTTAAACACTTGTAACTGAAGTACTTCGAACTCCAGTCTCATAAAGAGACTAGAGGGGTGTGATTTATCTGAAATACATATATTTGGAATATATACCTGGTGTGGTTGTCTTTTCATTTGATCACTCAAGAGATTATAGACTGGTAAAACAAGCTGCTTTACATTCCTTCAAGACTTAGCCTGAAGGCTGCTCTCCATAGCTACCACTAGGATAGCTTTCACATAAGGTTGTCTTTAACCTATCACCATAAGGGGTTGTTTAGACTGATACAAGGTGCCCACTAGAACTAGTGGTCAGCATATATCAGGCCACCTTCTCACAATGACAAGTAACTTGTGATGTGCAGAAAATCATTCATGGATGCAGGTATACCACAACACTTTAAAAACTTTTCAAAGGGTAAGAATTGAGAACTTTGACTGCCTATTCTGCTATAGAAAAAATGCATTCCACTCCAAAAGACTAACTGCAGGACATCATTTAGTTAAGTCTTAGCACAGTTAAACTCTGATCAGCTGCATGCCCACCTGGATCAACATAAGAGATTAACATTGATCAAAATACAATTCTTGACCTTTATCAGGTAGCATGTTATTGCCTTGGAACCTTGTTTGTTCTATTGAATGTACTGGTCAGATAGTTGGTGGAGCCACTATAGCAGTGCTAATGGTGCTTGACCTTTCAGCATTTAACACTGGGTCATGGATTGCTGATCCACTTCTCAAAGCCATTGCTGGAGACTTTGCCTCCTGTGTTTATATTGCTTCTTGACCAACCAACTGCAGGTAACAACAGTGAATCTCTTACTTTCAGCCTACAAGCCTCTAATATGTTTAGTAGCGTTGAGCTCCTACTCGTGCACATTCAATATTTACATAACGGCTCTGTTTAATTTCATCTGTAATCATATACATGAGGCACTCAGATCTTGATTATGATCCAAGGTTCCATGCATTAGTACAGCAAAAGTCTTTGTTGTTCAAAAATAGAGGGCTAGCAAAATTAGAACAAGGAACAACTTAATAAGGCAAAGACCAAGCTTACATTCTTTTCTACTATCTCTCAGCTGACTCAACAATTGCAATACAAATTCCTGCCTATATTTTTGGAACACATGACCAAAAGTGGCTAAAAAGGTACTGCTGGGCGTTTACATGCCCGTGGTCCCTCAGGCAGCCTATGTCATAAAGACTATCATGATCCTTTTCACAAACCTACCCGAAGTTTGATTATTATGGTGACAAAAGGTTACCCTGACCCTCATGGGATGCTAAGGTAAGGATTAAATATCTATGCATCCCTTGAGAATTGTGAGACAAGCCTGGTAAAAGATGAGTCTCTAACAAGACTAGAATTGTAACTATAATATTGTGTTCTGATGTTCAAGCATTATGAAGTCTGAAGTTGAAAGTTAGTGTCTTCTTCTGAGGTTCAAGTTCTGCACTGTGCTTTTGTTTGAACTTCACGCATTGACGCTGCTGGAGTTGCAGCTAGTGTTGTATTCTGAAGACCAGATACTACTACAGTCTAATATTAGAGCTTGGGTGTAGCACAGAAAGTGTTCCCAGCTGCACACTGACTTGTCATATTGTCCCACGTGTGATAAATTATTGAGGTTTGTCATCTAAAATTCATGTATCCTCAGCTATGTGTGGGAATATGACAATGGCACAAGCAAAGAAACATCTTCTAAGTCTTCTCTCTGGTGAGACCATGCTTAAGCTATGGACATGCTAATAACATGTAATAGAGACTGAATTGTAAGTGACAGTAGAATGCAAAAGTGAGGATCGTCATTCAGGATCCTGGCCTGTATCTGAAAAAAAGAATTACTGCTCAGACACCTTCTTTGGTGGTCCAACGTGTTTAACAGGGACTTGATGATGGGTGCAATTGAGGGGCAAATTAATTAATCTCCAGATGGATGTCTGCACACAGGAAACAAATTACATTTCTGGAAAAGCACTGCTTCATCATTTTGGAAAACATTAATGGTGAGATTAATTGTGGTCAGCCTTAAAGAATTTCCCCTGAAGTGCTACTGAACATGACAGTGACATACATTATAGAAAAATAGGGACTACAGGTTATCTGATATCCTTGTCCTGATACCACAGAGGGAGAAAATGAAAATGGTTGCAGAAGATAGCTATTTTTTCTAAAGTTTTGTTTATTGACATTTTACACCTTTACACATTACAGCAGTGTGTCATGTAGTAACAAACTTGGAGCACAAAATAAACTTATCTTCAATGGTTAACACTCTAGTTTGATCATGTCCGATTATTACCATCAATACACACAAGTGCTGTTCTCAGGTGATCTCCCCTTGCTCTTATGAAGGGTGTATGTAGACAGTACAATGTAAAAAATAATATGACATTTGAGGGAAAAGTGCCAATTGCCTAATAAATAGTGGGAAAATATAGAGAAAGAAAAATACAAGGAAACAAGGTAAACATGCACAGAGAAGAGACCGGATCAACTTTGCGCTGCCGACCTCTAGTACAGGTGACCTCCGGGTCTTACCCTAGACCAATTTCCAGGTGCTCCCACAATACCAACACCTCAGTCCATAAATCCACTATTGGGCAGATCCTCATCCCTCTAGCCTCCTTCCTGACCAGCACCCTTTCTTCAGCTTTTGCCCACTGGATCACGTCTGCTCTCCAAGTTTGAACCCTCGGTCCAACTGGCGATTTTCAGTTCATAGCTATGCGCCTTCTCTCTAACACTAGGGCCCGGTCTATAAACCTTGTGCCTACTTTTTGCATGCTCGGCCTCAGAAATAACCCCCCAAAAAAGCCTCCAAGGAATGGGGGGGGAGCGCACAAGTGTGGAGTATAGGGCAGCGAGCACCGCCTCCTAATAGGGTCATAGTTGTGGGCAATACTGCACCATATGGGCAAAGTCAACATGTAAGTGTCCACATCTAGGGCAGGGGGGAGGTTCGTCTCCATAAACCACTTGGATTCTATGTGGTGTTGTGTATGTCATGTGTACGTAGTTAAATTGGAGGTACTTCAACCTCATGTTCCTAGAGATTTGTTTCGGGGAGGCTAATACTCTTCACCACTTGGGATCTGATAGCTCTTGCTGTAAGATCCTTTCCGAACTGTCCCGCAAAGTAGTTAAGGGGCTGCGGAGCATAGCCGAGAGAGATCGGTAAAACCAGGTCAATAGGTGTCTAGCTGTGCCCATTGAGATAATAACTGCAGGACGGTGTGGGTCATGGTTCCTCCTGCTCCCCGGCGCACATGTCTCGGAACTCTCAGGTCAGTGCTTTGTATGTAAGAAACTGGCCCACGATAAATTATAATGCTCCATCAGGTCCTCCAATGGCAGTAAGGTGCCCTGCTGATAGCAGTCCCTGACCGTAACCAGCCTGGCATCCATCCAGGCTAACAAATGCCCAACAGTGAAATATGGGAGGGCTTCACCATGAGGAAGCCCCACCAAGGGCAATGCTGGTACATACAATGGTGTTCCCTCAGTTTTTAGGACGTATCTGCGCCAACATTTCAACGCAGCAGATAACAACACGCCTGGGCGTTCGATAGCCACTGATGAGCAAAGAAGTTTTTCCAATAGAGTTTCCATGAGTGCCAACTCCCCAGCCATCCCCAGCTCACCCTGATTAGCCACATCAAGACATAGCATGATCCACTGGTGTTGGAAAGCCAAGAAATAAAGATCAAAGTTTGGGACACCTAAACCCCCTCTTCAGGAGGGCACCGAAGGAAAGCCAGGGACACCCTATGATGGCCACCATCCCATATTAGGTCACATAACAAGGTATCCAGTTGCTAAAACCTTGAGACCGGCACTCCCACCGGCAAATTTGTGAAAAAAAATAGGAGCCTCGGAAGCATGACCATTTTAGAGACCGATATCCGAGTCATAATATGCAGCTTAAGTGAGCGCCAGAAGGGAACACAAGACCTCAGGGAATGGCGAGCCCTCCCCAAATCGCTCTTTCGGAGGTTCTCCAATGTATGAAAAATCTGGATCCCCAGATACCAAAATGAGGTAGGTGAGCACAGCAGGTCCAAAGGAAGACACGTCAGCTATGCTGCACCAGGAGAAACAGGGAATATGTAGGTCTTGATATTTTTGACCCCCAGGCCAGACACCACTTTAAAATCCCGCAGGAGCTCCAAAGCTCTAGCAACGCCTGAGGTTCTACCTCTTGAGTAAAAGAGTATATTGTCCACATAGAGGGAGATAATATGTTCTTGTCCCTCAACCATCACACCATTGCCCCGGCCCTCCTGTCTACAGAGTTCCGCAAGAGGCTCAATAGCCAGGTCGAACAGCAATGTGGACAGCAGGCATCCCTGCCTCGTACCTCAGCATACCCGGTATTGTGGGGAGAGCGTAATGCCACTCTTGATCCTGGCTGCCAAAGCACTGTATAGCAATTTGACCCACTTAACCCAATTCTTTCCTCGGCCCATCTTTGACATTACCTCAAATAAAAAGTCCCATTTCACTGTGTCGAACGCCTTTTCAAGTTCCACTGACATCAGCACTGCATCACGGTTTGAGAGGACCTCGGGATGGTGCATCACATAATAAAGCCGCCTAATGGTTTGAGGTGGGATGCGAGTGGGGAGAAAGCCACTCTGATATTCATGAACCAATGCCCGCAGGTGTGGAAGCAGTTGGAGGGCCAACATCTTACTAAGGATCTTGAAGTCTAGGTTCAGCATAGAGAGGGGGCGGAACTTGGTAACCCGGGCTCCCTGTGTCTTAGTCTTGGGCAGGGGGATAACCGCAGCATCATTAGGCATTTTTTCAAGCCGCAGGGCTAAGGTCCCAGCATAGGCTGCATAGAACTCAGTCAGAAGGCCATCGGTCCTGCCATTTTGCCCCTTGCCACCCCCTTGATAGCCACCCAGATCTCTTGGACAGTTATGGGGTCCCCCAAAATCCTTGCGGTTCTCCTCAGGTTGCAATAGATGGATGTGGTAGATTCATAAAGTAACTCAGCGGCCCTGGGGTTCATTTGAAAGGGTAGTTTCCAGATTTCACCATCACATCCAATTCTGTGAAAGCTTGGGACACTCCTTTGATTTCACTGGATTAGGACAGTTGCACAAGTGCACTTGGACCTTCAGGGCACCCACTTCAAAGCTTGTGAGGGCTTGATTCACCCCCCATTCCAAAGGGGGTCATAAGGTGAATGCCCTTGAACATAAAGGTCTTATACTGTCACTCTCTGCCACCCTAGACCCATAGACTACCTACCGCTTTATATGGTTCAGTTGCCACTGCAATGCCATCCAGAGGAATTTTGGAATTTCTGAGATACAAAAGAGGGTTCACTAACATAATATTGTCACTACTAATATCAACCTACACAATTATCGTAACACTAATATAGCCAACAAAAATATCGTCAACATATACTTAATCGAAAAAATACAAAAATATTGGCAAAAAGTATCGTCATAAAAAACATCGATTTTACTACGATCAAATGCACAAATATCATCAACAAAAATATCATCATCATTAAATAAACATAGTTAATAACAAAAATATTGAAATTGACAATACCGACTACTTAAATATTGTAATCACACATAATAATTACCTATACAAAACATTACATTTCACAATTACAAAATATATCTCACATATAAATAAATATATTTCCTTTACCCCTTCGCTGCTAGGCCTTTCGCCTCCCCTGTGCTAAGCCTTTTCCTGGCTATTCTTGGTAGTTTGCGCTTAGTCCCCTGTAACTTTCTGTCCACATACGTTATTTATACCAAATTTACGTCCTTTTCTTCTAACATCCTGGGAATTCTAAAGGTACCCAGGGTTTGTGGATTTCCCAGGAGGGGATCAGAGATTTAGCCCTAATACAGCTACATTTTTGGTTTCTGGAGAAAAATGGGGGAAAAGTGCTGCAGAAGAAAACATCTGGGGTTTCCGTGCAAATGGTATCAACAAAGGGTTTGTGTTGCTAAAATCACAATCTTCCCAGCTTTCAGGAACAGGCAGACGATTGTCAGAAAACCATCATTTTCTACACAGTTTTGGCATTTTACTAGGACATAGCCTATTTTTCCTATTTTTTGTGCTTTCAGCCTGTTCCAGTTAGTGATAGCAATGGGTATGATAGCAATAATGGATAACGGAAATCCATTCATTTCCAAAAAGTAGATCAAAGTCTGAATCCAGCAAGTGGTCATTTGTAAAGATCCTTCAAGGTTTTCCTATATAAACTAACAGCTGAAATAAAAAAAAATATTGAAATTGAGTTGAAGAAAACAGCCAATTGTGCCAACGTTTTCACCTGTAACTTCTTGCAAGTATGGCATATTTTTGAAAGTAATACACCCTTCTGGTTTCAGGGATATATAGGACGTGTAGGTTCAACAAGAACCCGACTTACCCAGAGCCAATAACTGAGCTGCGTCTTGCAATGGTTTTCCATTGTGTACCAGGTATATAGCAATTCATTTGGTGAAATATAAATGGTGAAAAACAGGTATCAAGGAAACCTATGTATTTCCTAAATGGGAACAAAATATTGAGTTTAGAAGCAGTGGTTATTTGCACATGTCCGAAATTGGGGCACCCGTACTAGTATGTGAGTTAGAGGACATTTTTCAAAATGACTTATTTTGTACACATTGCCTTACATTTGGAAGGCAGAATTACATAGAAAGCCAATTGGTAATAACACTTGTTCAACTGTTATGTGTTCCCCCAAGTCTCCTGTTACCTCACTTATGTGGGTAGGCTTGGTCCCGCGACAAGAAATGGCCTAAAACGCAACTTGGACCCATCATATTTTTACAGAGAAAACTGACCTTTTTTCACAATGGGACTTAGGGCCTGATTATGATGGAGGTCTGACTTTTCTCCGACCCCCATCCTGTCTGGAATGGGACCGCCCGACTAGCTAACGGTGGTCCCGCTACCAGTATTACGATGCAACCACCTTCAAGGCAGTCGCAATATGTATATTTTGTATTTCGGCATGTGCTGCGGGCTGCAGCACAAGCCACAATACAAAAAAAAAACATTTTGCATATCCATGCACCATGTGGCAGGCAGCACATGGTGCTTGCCACATAGTGCAGGGATATTCAGGGAGGGTCCATAGGTGCCCCCTCCAGGGCCCATATCAGAGGGCCAAGATGGAATGGGGGCCGCTACAGCCCCCCAAGTCACTTTCCGTCTGCCTTTTCAGGGCGGGTTAACCTCCATGAAACGGCCAGCAGAAAGGGACATTGTAATCCCTCCAGCAATGCCTTAGCAGGCACCACCACTGTTGTAGGGATTGCAGTTCCTCAGACAGTCCGATGGGCTCAAGCTCAATTCGTGGTGGTCAGTCTTGTCGCCCGCCTTCCATACACCCGCCATCATAATGAGGCGGGCAGTCAAGCAGGGTCCAATGGCAGTGGGACCACCACCGATGGCCTGACAGTAGCGGTGTCACCGCCATCATAATCAGGCTCTAACTGGGGATTTTGGACCCTCGCTCAGCCGGCACCTAGGGAAACCTAGCAAACCTGTACATTTTTTAAAACCAAAAACCAGACTCCCATGGGAATCCAGGATGGGGTGACGATTGTGGCTCTCACCAGGTTCTGTTGCCCAGAATCCCTTGCAAACCTCAAACTTTGTAAAAAAAAAACTCAAATTTTCCTCACTTTTCTGTGATGAAAACTTTTGGATCTGCATGGAGAAAAATTTGATTATTTTAGCTAAATTTGAGGTTTGCAGGGGATTCTGGGTAGGAAAATGTTGGGAGAGCCACACAAGCCTCACTTCTCTGGACTCCGTTAGGTGTCTAATTTTCAGAAATGTCTGGATTTGAAGGTTTCCCTAGATGGCTGCTGAGCCCGGGACCAAAAACGCAGGTGACTCCCTCGAAAAACCAGATTGTTTGCGATCCATAATGTTGAAGTCTCCACAGTAAGTTTTGGGCAATTTCCGGTCATGGGCACTAGACCTACCCACACAAGTGAGGTACCATTTTTATCAGGAGACCTGGGGAAACGCTGGGTGGTAGGAAATTTGTGGCGGCTCAGTGAAACCACAACTTTCCCATACAGAAAAGTGAGGAAAATCTGATTTTCTTTAGCTAAATTTGAGATTTGTAGGGGATTCTGGGTAGGAAAATGTTGGTAGATGCAAGCAAGTCACACCTCCCTGGACTCCCCTATGTGTCTAGTTTTCAGAAATGTCTGGGTTTGGTAGGTTTTCCTAGATGGTTGTTGAGCCTGGGACCAAAAACACAGGTGACTCTCTTGCAAAACCAGGTAGTTTTGCAATCAATAATTTTGATGTCTCCACAGCACGTTTTGTTCCATTTCCTGTTGCGGGCCCTAGGCCTACGCACACAAGTGAGGTATCATTGTATCAGGGCCAAAAATGCAGATGACCCCCTTGAAAAACCAGGTCGTCTTGTGATAGATAGGTGGGCACCTGTGTTTTTGGTCCCGGGCATGCAGACATCTAGAGGAACCTAAAAAACCCAGATATTTCTGAAAACTAGACACCCGTGGGAGTCCAGTGAGGTGTGGCTTGCATTGATCCTCCAACATTTTCTTTCTCAGAATCCTCAAATTTAACTAAAAGGTCATATTTTCCGCTAATATATGTGGGGAAAAGTTGTGGGATCACTGCATGGAATAAATTTCCTACCACTCAGCGTTCCCCTCAGTCTCCCAATAAAAATGATACCTTACTTGTGTGGATGGGCCAAGTGCCTGAAATTGAAGGGCCAAAATGTGTAGAGATTGAGGGGGGCCCAAGGGGTAGAAAAGGGCAGTTTGTTTGTACGTTTTTAGGCTGCCGCTACTTTGGGCACACACAAGTGAGGTATAATTTTTCTCGGGAGACCAAGGAAATTTGGGCCTGCGCGGTGATCCTAACACTTACCCACACAGAAATGTGAGGAAAATTTGACTTTGTAAGTAAATTTGAGGTTTGCAGGGGATTCTTGGTAAGAAAACACTGGGAGATGCATGAAAGCCACACTGCCAGCCAAGAGTCAGTACACACACACCACCATCCATGAACACCACCAGCCAAATGCCATCCATGCACACGGACAGCCAAGCGCCATCCACGTACACCACCAGCCAAGCGCCATCCATGCACACAGTCAGCCAAGCACTATCCACGCACACCGCCAGCCAAGTGCGATCCACGCACTCTGCCAGCCAAGCACCATCCCCACACACCACATGCCAAGCACCATTCATGCACACTGTCAGCCAAGCGTCAGTCCACGTACACTGCCAGCCAAGCGCCACTCCACGCACACCACCAGGAAAGAGCCAATCTACACACACCATCATCAAGCGCGAGTCCACACACACCATTAGCCAAGTGCAAGTCCACACACACTTTCAGCAAAATGCCAGCCAAACGTCAGTACACATAGACCATCAGCCAAACTCCAGTTCACACACACACAAACTCTTCTGGGTTTCTAATGGTTTTCTGCCCCGCTTGGGGGTAGATGAGACTAAAAATGTTACTGAAACAGCCGAAATGTGTGCCTAAGAAAAGGTTAGTGACCCTTGCCTATGGGGCTTCTCCCTGACATGCCCATAAACATATCCCGGGTGCCCAGTGGGCTTTCTGCCTCCCCGGGGGGTCAGATAAGGGGCTATTACCCCAATCTGCCTTCCGGGATGGCAGAAATACGTTTTTGGGGGGGTGGAGCATTAGAATGCCCATTCTGAGCAACCCCCACCCCTACGTATACAAAACCCAACATAATCCCTGGTGCCTAGTGGGCTTTCTGCCACCCTGGGGGGCAGATCAGGGGCTATTGCCCCCGTCTGCCTCCCGGGGGATGCGAAAAGACTGTGGCTATTTTGCTGGGGGTTAGGGGCATTGGCATGCCCATACTGGGCAGCCCCCAACCCTATGTTTAAAAAAACCCATAATCCCTGGTGCCTTGTGGGCTTTCTGACCCCCCGGGGAGCAGATCAGGGGCTATTGTCCCCATCTGCCTCCCAGGGAGGCAGAAAGATTGGCAATTCTTTGGAGGTGGGGGAATTGGCATTCTCATTTTGGGCAGCCTCCACCCCTACCTATCGAAAAAACAATCCCTGGGGCCTACTGGTTTTTCTGCCCCCCCCAGGGGGCAGATCAGGGGCTATTGCCCCATATCTGCCTCCTGGGGGGAGGGCAGAAAGACTATGGAATTTTTGGTGGGGGCTTTGGCATGCCCATTTTGAGCAGCCACCATCCCAAAACACATTAAAAAAAATCCCTGGTGCCTAGTGTGCTTTCTGCCCGTTTGAAGATCAGGGGCTATTTCCCCAACTGCCTCCCAGGGAGGCAAAAAGACTGTGGCAATTTTATTTGGGGGGTGGGAGCATTGGCATGCCCATTTTGAGCAGCCCCCACCCTTACGTATACAAAAAAACAATCCTTGGTGCCTAGTAGGCTATTGCCCCCATCTGCCTCCTGGGGAGGCAGAAAGACTATGGAATTTTTTTTGAGGGGTGTGGGCATTGGTATGCCCATTTTGATCAGCCCCCACCCCTATATACAGAAAAAAATCAGTGGTGGCTAGTGTGCTTTCTACCCCGCTGGGGGATGCAGAACGGGGGCTATTGCCCAAATCTGCTTCCTGGGGGAGGCAGAAAGACTGTGGCAATTTGTTTGGGGGGTAGGAGCATTGGAATGCCCATTTTCGGCAGCCCCTATCCCTATATTCATTTAAAAAAATCGGTGGTGCATAGTGTGCTTTCCATCAATACGGGGGCAGATCGGATGCCACTGCCCTATTCTGCCTTCCAGGGGGGTCAGAAAGATTGTGACATTTTTGGGGTAGGTGCAATGGCATGCCCATTTTGGCCAGCCCTCACCTCTATATACATGCAAAGAAAATCCCTTGTGCCTAGTGTGCTTTCTGCCCCCCTGAGAGGCAGATCGGGGGCTATTGCCCCCATCTGACTCTCAGGGGGGCAGAAAGACTGAATTTTGGGGAATACTTGGGGGGGGGGGAACAAAAGCCCTTGCCCAAGGGGACACTCCCCCCTCCCTGGTGTCTAGTGAATAGATCCCTGCTTGGGGATCGCCCTCCTGTGGAAATACCCAAGCAGAGATCCACTAAGGAGGGGTACCATTGGAAAGGGATGATTCTCCCCTTTCCACTTACACCTCTCCCGTCTGCCTCGGTGCTCAGGGGGCTGAGATAGCCTCCTGAGCACTGAGGCAGTGAAACTGAAACAAACCAATTGGCTAATTTCAGTTTTGATTTTACTGAAATTACGTCAGCACGACGCATGCACTGATTGTCATTTCAGTGAAAGAATTAGAACAGCCTGGGGAGCTGGGGAAGCTCTTCCCCAGCTCCCAAAGCCTGGGGGGAAAAGGGAATTCCTGTGCCATGTGCGCGGACAGCCGGGATCTGTCCGATGCACAGAAGCACTGTGGCGTCGGACGGCTCCCAGCTGCCCGACACACCAAAAGGGTTCAAATTTATACTTTTTGATCATTTATAAATTAAAATTTCACATTTTTAAACTTTACATTATTTACCAAAAATTATTTAACATTTATAAACATCAACAAAAAAGTTAAATATATTTTTTAAACTAACATTATTTTTCACAAACAATAAATACTTATAATTTATTAAATACACATTCAGTAACACATACACATTAAATCAAAATGAAATAGTGTTCTAAATAAGGACATACCAGAAATAACAATTAAGAGACACTATCACAACCAATAAAATAAGACTACAAAACAACAACCAACAAAAATATTCTACCAATTAAATAAATAATATAAAAGACACTAAATAATTAACAGCAAACTACCTCTAAAACTACAAACACTGGAGAAGAACGAAACTCTGCTGGATATCTACCAGAACACAGTAATTTTGGAAAAATATATTAGACATCAACAGAAAAAAGCAAGTATGCTGTCTAATTTATTTCATAATTTAGCTAACTAAATTTAAAAGCAATATACACTAAATAATAAAATGAATAATTATGTTCTTATTTTTTCCCTTCTCTACAGATCATCCCAACTTCAAACACACAAACTTCACTTAATAACAAACAAAAGCATGTAAATATTGCAAGTTTACAGCAACTTAAGAAACAATTAAACTAAAACTTCCCTACACTCAACCTTACCACCGTTAAACACCATAATCTTTCCAACCAACATAACAAAACTGTTTTTTTTCTCAACAGTAAAAAGCAGCAAGCTGAAAACATAAAATTTCAACTGAAACTATCTCAACAAAGCAAGAAATGAAATTAAAAGCACAACCAATATGTAAGTTTGGAAAAAATCTAAAAATGTTAACATGTAAAAAACGTATATAACATATTTAACTTTTTCTACATATATATTAAATTACAATACAATTTACAATACAATTAAGAAAATGACAGAAGGTGCAAAATGTATCTCTTCACAAAAAGGCAAACTTTTGTCATGCTATCTGGGGTACACATACAGCCAAGACAAAAGATCCACTAACCACATGGATTGGAAACGTACAAAATATTACTCAAATGCTTACTATGGGAGGGCAACAACAGTTATACATCTTAAAGAACATAACCAACTCCAACATCACTGAAATTGAAGTTAGAGATGTCCTCGAAAACATAAATTTGGAATCGAGAAACAGGAGCACACCCGTTAACCCAGTCGAGACCCGGGTAGTGGTATATGTACAAAGAACAATGACTCAACCGGTGATCATTTAGAGGGCAAATACATTTAGAGAAGACACAATCAATTGGAGAGAAATGGAAAAAAGGGAGACCACAAGAAATTATTAAGAGAATGTAGACTCTTATTGCAAGTCGTTATATCAGCACCACATTACAGAGTATGCATAAGTAACCCAATGGTGGGTGTGCACATTTTCTGCTTGTGACGGTGAACGGCGTAAAAACAGCGTGGACGTCACAAAAAATACAGAAGAATTGGAGGTCAAAAACACAATGAAGATTATTTACAAAGCAGGTTTTGCTGCTTGGGAAGACCACAGTAATGCCCAAAATTATGCTGAAGGGTCGACGGCATTTCGACCTGTACAATTCCAGGTCATCATCAGGACTGGGTTACTTTAATCAGGTGAGTGCTGTATAAAGGCAGAGAGAATATGGATGAGGCCCAAGAATTTCCAAGAGGAGGTAATTTAAAAGGATATAAGGAAAGGAGAACTACCTGTGATGGTAATAGAGGGTCCAGCGGGACGGAAAGAGAATCTCCCGAGTTTTTCCTTAAGGTGTTCTCCCTTCCATACAAAGCCAGTCAGGACCTTCTGGATTTCCTTTCCTGATTAAAGTAACCCGGTCCTGATGATGACCTGGAATTGTATAGGTCGAAAAGCTGTCGAACCTTCAGCGTAATTTTGGGCATTACTGTGGTCTTCCTAAGCAGCAAAACCTGCTTTGTGAATAATCTCCATTGTGTTTATTGACCTCCAATTCTTCTGTATTTTTTGCGCTGTCTATGCAGTTTTTACCACATTGTGTCCCTGCACCGTTCACTGTCATGAGCACAAAATGTGCACACCCACCATTGGGTTACTTATGCATACACTGTAATGTAGTGCTGATATAAATACTTGCAATAAGAGTCTACTTCCTCTTTAGAATTTTTTGTAGTCTCCCTTCTTTCCGTATCTCTCCAATTGATTGTGTCTTCTCTAAATGTATTTGCCCTCTAAATGATCACCTATTGAGACATTGTTCTTTGTTTATATACTAGAAAACATTAAAGCAGCAAGCACTAGCTCCGAATAACCAACAACTCAAATTCTAAAAGAGATTTTGCCACATGTCCCAGAGTACGTAACTGGTCAGTTACCTGCTATACCAACTTAAGATTTATAGGATCAAAAAAGCCACCACTCAAACACCACCTGCTCCAAAAACATTTAGCACCTGATTACAAGTTTTTTGTTGCCGTGCGGGGTCCGCCCTTCTACCGCACCGCCAAGCCCATGGTGAGGCAGCCCACCAGATTAGGACTTTCCTCCTGTCTAGCAGGATTGTTTTGGCATTCCCACGGTGGTGCCTTCAAAAACAGGCACCACAGTGGGAACTGCAAAAAGAGTTCCTGCATGGCATGGACTGAAAACTCCATGCTGTGCAGGAACTGGGTTGCATGCACGTGTGCATCCACAGGGCGCAGACTCACTGGGGGCCCCTTTGTTACCTCTCCGCCAGGGTTTCCATGGAGGAGGAACCACATGAAATGGAAAGAAAACTACTAATATGCTTGTCATGACTGCGGAGGTCCGCTAAGCATGTGGATGCCTCCTGACCACTGCAAAACTGCCAGGGAACAGCAGTTCCCTGGCGACTGCAGCAGGGCTGTGGCCCCCACAAGTCAGGAGGTCTGTGGACCACCAGACTCATAATTAGACCCTTAGGGAGGCAGAAATCCCACCTGAACTCTCATTAACACTCAAAGAACAACAATTCCTTTTGTATGATAATAAAAGTCATGAAAAACGAACTATCATCTTTGCTACCCCAAGAACTAATTAAAACCAGGGCAATGAGAAATATGGATAATGGATGGGACATTTAAAATATGACCCAAACCATTTTACCAACTCTATACCATCCATGGGGAATTTCACCAAAGTAAAATACCTATTATCTATGCATTATGTCACTAAGGTGTGGGGTACTACGGGGGTCCTCATTAAGCCCCACACTATTTTACGTATATATGGAACCACTTGCTAAGATTGTCCAAGAGTTTGACATCTCCATGACGTCCTATGCGGACAATACTCAGCTGGTGATCTCCTTGGACACAAAGAACAGCGAGGACTTTGAGAGACTTTCACCATGTAGGGAAAAAATTAAGGAGTGGATGACAAAAAGCTGCTTAAAATTAAATGGGGATAAAACATAGTTAATGATCCTCGGAAACAAAAAAATCCCCAGGCCCTCCATAAGGTAGCCTGAATTTTTGGGCAGCCCACCCATACAGAAATTATTAAGAATATGGGTTTTTGGCTAGAAAAGGATCTTTCCATGGCCACACAGGCTAAGAAAGTCACAGCCACCTGTTTTGGACTACTTAGAAGTCTCCAAAAAATCCTAGATAGCATCCCAATCCAGCTCAGGAAGACAGTAGTCCATTCCTTGGTAACCTTGCGGCTGGAATATGGAAACTCATTGTTCCTAGGGGCACCAAAATATGTGACCCACAGACTACAGGTGGTCCTGAATGCAGCAGCAAGGCTGATGTGCAATGTCCCGGCGCGGGATAAGTAAAAAAACACCCAAAGAGACTACATTGGCTCCCAGTAGAGGCCAGAATAAAATGTAAGATTCTAGTCATGACGCACACAGCTCTACATAATAGGGGCCCTAGGAAAATCAAGAGTTTGGTATCCCCTTACATCCCAAATGGTATTTGAGATCAGGCTCTGAGGGACTTCTAAAACCAACTAATGCCAGCAGGGAGAGGTGGGGAGGAAGATCTTTCTCCCACTTGGCTCCCAAACTCTGGAATTTTCTTGCATGGGAATGTCGGTCACTGGACAATGAATTGCAGTTCCGCAAAATAATTAAAACATGGCTGTTTAAGCAATACCTTTAATGTCCATTCAACTAACTACGTGTCTTTTAGCACTGGGAAGCTCTAGGGCAGCCATGCGCTCTATAAAACACAAATAATAATAATAATAATTATTGCCAAATAAACAAAAAACTACCTATATAGAATTCCTAACCCAAATAAAACAGCAAACTAACAATAACTACCCCTAAAAGATTATCATAGATTTTGAACAAGCAATGATACAAGCAATTCTTAAAGTTTAACCCTACACAGCTATACAAGGATGCTATTACCACTTTACCCAGAGCATACGGTGCCACCTACAAAAATCTACCTTAAGGGGCCAATTACGATGCTGCCCGTTACGACTCTGACTGGCGGTCGGTGCCTTCAGACCCACATCATAATCGGCCCTGCGGCTTACTTTCCAACCACCTAATTATGATCTAGACAGTCAGAAAGTAAATCGGCGGGTCTTTCCAGCTGGCTTCCGTTGGGCTCTAGGAGCCCGTCGGCCAGTCGAAAGCCGGCCAGTAATCTCAAGGGCAGGCCTTGCAACCCTTGAGATTACGATGCACGGTTTCCGGCATGGTTTTCATGCCTGCCTGTCGACATGAAAACCATGTCGGAAAGTGTACTTGGAGGCCCCCAGCGGGGCCCCCTTGTGCTTGCGGCTTCTGGTTGGGGGCTTTTGATCCCTGCACCCCGTGGTAGGCCATGGGGTGCAGGGAAGAACTGCACCTCCCTTTTCTCAATAGGAGCTTGTGTTACAGCCGTACCACGACCTCCCATTGAGAAAAGGGAGTATGCAACTGAACAGTGTTGGGTTGTATTGTAAGGAACCGGTCAGACCACCGACCGGAGATAAGTCAGTCACAGGACTAAGACAGTGTCAGTCCGCCCAACATCATAATCAGGCCTGAAGTGTTGAATATGAAACAAATAGCCATTTTGGAAATGGAATAAAACAATTAATAGCTCTAGCCTACGTCCCCATCACTGAAGTAGCAAACTGCTATAACCTTTTAATAGAAAGACCCTTCTACCAAACAAACGAAAACAAATTAACTCCCATAATGGATTATTTTGAAGATATTTGGGTAGGGAGGCTACACAGATCTGGACACAGACGCCAACCAAAATTTTACGTTCCATGGTGGAATATGTAGGACAGTACCCTAGTCGAACAACCTTAGGTGCCCCCAGGACGCCATGCGGCAGCCTCGCACCCATGGGGGCCCTACTGGGGGCCCCCAAAGACAGTTTCCGACTGCCTTTTGTGCCGGAAAAAACGGCACGAAAAGGCAGTGAAAAACTGCCATTGTACTCCCTCGGTCGCAAAGAGGCGGCCGGGGGAGTACTGGGAGATTTCAGGAAGGCGGACGGGCTCTCCAAGCCTGTCGTCCGCAATCCGGAAATCTGTGTCGGATTCCTTTCCGACCGAGCCCATCGGAATGGCTCGGTCGGAAAGGAATCCGGCCGACATGATCCGAATCGGTCGGAACCCTTCTGGCCGGAATCGGCCCCTAAGTGGCTCATTAGGATGGCGGTCGTAGGCACATCTGTGGTGCTGGCGTAAAATGTCCTTTTCTGCACTCCATCTGCCATATTACAATGGGCAAACATAGCCCATTTTCCATCCGCTGCGGAGTTACGTGATCTGCCAGAAATTTCCTTCTGCAACGGTGGCGGAGGGAGGCAATAGAGAAAAACCGCCATGCGGAATGATGTCCCGACCGCGGGACAAATCACGATTTCCCAAACAGCCCATCGCACCGCAGCAGAGAATCCAGCCACCCGGAGACGGTGGAAGCACTACTGCGGAGAGCGAAACTCGAATCCCGGTCAACTCCACGCGGTCCTGACCGCAATGGATCCAGCTCTTCAAGCCCTTCCGCTGCTGTACCTCATCCGCTAGCAGCAAATAAGAGATCGCCGCAGACAACACCGCAGGTACGTAAAAACACAACTCCGCATACAACCACAACACACAACTGCTGTGCTGACATATGGTTCCTGTCCACATCAGACACCCTGGTGGGACAGGAACATATCCCCCAGTGTACTCACACATGTCCAGCCTGATAGAAACCCACACCTCTGCATCGGGTCACCCATCAACCGCGAAATCACTGCAATGTCCCGGGCAAGTCACTGCAGCAGTGAAGATGCGGGAAAACCAGCACACAATGTAGTAGGCAGGGCCGGCGCCAGGCATGGGCAGTCCGGCCAAATTCACAGGGCTCCACCTTCACCCTACCCACAGTACACTTCCCACACCCATTTGGGCACATGCTGTGTGCCATCCTGTGCCCCCTGCACAATTTATCAGCCAGGTGTGGCTAGACCTCACACTTCACACATCAAAGGACAAGGTAGATTGACTGGGAAGGTGGGTGTGAAGATGAACACCCTGCACAGAAGGTCAGGGGCTGGATAAGCCTCCTCCTCACACCTACCTTCCACTCATGAGAATCAAACTGAGTATAATTAAGAAATAAAGACTCACACTGCATATGAACAACCACTGAACTGTTCACACTGCTTGTCAAGTCCCTCAGAAAGATCCCACACTGACACACTGCCACATACACATACCATAGGTCAGCAGCAATGGAGGACAATACATTTGCTAGCCCAAAGTGAAGTGGACAGTGCTGGAAAGCCATGGAGCAAGCCACATAGCATGTGTACATCACATGCAATAGGAGGAACATATCACACCACCCTTAGGCCCTCAAATCAGACATGGGTGGCACAGTGAGTAAAATTAAACCACAGTGACTTCTGTGCATCAACTCAGGGACACATAAATGAAAGCCATGCATAGGCACAGGAATGATAGGAAGTGTCAGAAGTCATACAGTAACCAGCCACACATCTGTGATAACTTACTTGACATGTGTATGCCATCAGCACAACACACATGGCTCATCGTCACACTCCCTGACTGTCAAACCCAAGTAGGACCTTCACACATGCCCCTCATCTACCCACCTCACACCTGCAACACTCAACACCTGTGAGAAACACACATAAGGGTGCAAATGATGTCCTGTGAGTTCACTGGCAACCAATCACATACCCTGTGGTGCATCCACAAATGTCAGACTGACACTCAGCGATGCCTGAACCAATGCTGAACCAAAAACAATATCTAAACACAAATCTCACAAACAACATACACAGAAGTCCAACAAGCTCAGCCATGTGCAGCCAAAAAGTGAAATGGCAATGTGACCCTAGACAGAGCAGAAATACACAACATTGTCACTCTGGACCAATGCACAGACACCATACCCCAACAAAAACAAGATATGCATCATCAAAAAACAATCATGAACAATAACTGGGTTCAAGGGGACAAATAAGCTAACACACACATATACACCACACCAGTCATCAAGTGAACATGGTGTCATAGTGTATCACAAACATGCACATGCACACACCTGACAAGTGACAGGCCAAAAATAGGAGGAAAAACCACTATTGTGCACTCAAAACAAATTCATGAACATGAATCCACATTGCTGCATGTGACATACACATAAGAAACGCACACTACACATGCAACACACATCTGAATGTATCACAATGCACAAACTACTCACACACAATATCATGCAAATAGAGCATCACACACACATTGCACCTGTCAGTAGAAAGAGCCAACACAGGCCAAACACTGCATACATCCACAAGAAAAACACAACAGATGCACATACCAAACCATCACATAGCAAACTCAGCTGGACATCAAGGGGATGCACACCAAGCAAGTACAAAGCAACATACACTGACAGCACTGCATGCACACCAAGCAGTGTGTTCACACCTACAAAACCAGTAGCACACATATCTAAGTGCCCCACCATGAACTCCCACAACACAAATCATCAAAGCACACAGATAACATCACACTCAGGAAGGGTAGCAGTACCTCAGCAATCACACATACAGCTTAGCCTTCACCCACAGATGTACAACTCAGGGAAACCCAGATGCAAACAACATGACTAGAGGACCATACAGCTCAAACGTATGCACTGCACATGAGCAACCTAACTAGCAAACTAGTAGAAGAAAATAACATGAAACTAATTGTGAAACCATCCTGGGTGGTACATTGGTCCTGTACACAGATCATCTTCACACAGTATAGTGTCACACTATGAAGTGGCGGGGAGGCTCACACACTGGCAAGGCATGGGGTGGAAGACATGAGACTGAAGTGGTGTGTACATCAGTATTGGACAGGTGAGGAGTGTACAGTGCAAAAACACATAGAGTAGTAACTCACAATGTGTAGGCATCAGAAGCACCTACAGAGTATGGTCTGACTCCTCATACCACATACCAAACTGGTGCAAAAATGGGTCAAGTGACAGCAATGCATGAGAAAACTCACAAATAATGTCAGTGTAGCTGAGCTGGTCAGCACAGTGAGCACAAACAGAAACAATACACATGGCTAATCAACAAAACACAACACAGACTTTGCAGTCACACACTCTGCATACTCACAGCTGGCAACAACAACAAGTAGGTGTCCCCCAGGAGTGCAAGGACACACCGACACACTGCACAGTGCTCAACCTACTACTCCTACATGTACTTACAATCTGAAGCACATGTCTGACAATTTGAACAAACAGGTACTCATTACCTGGGTCATACATGTGTGTAGTTGGCATTGCAGGGGCAAACACACATCAACACTACTGACAACGACAGGCCATTCACACTGTATGACTACTCAAGTGCACTCATTCAAATGTACCCATGTGACTATGAACACAGGCACACACAAGATGACCATACACCAACACTGCTGTGCACACATCAAGAAAGAGCCCACAGAAATGCCGGACCTTGGCCACCCCGCAAGTAATCCTGTGGATAGCATTCACCTCTGTTCTGGTATTGCATCCTGACATGACATGTGTACAATTTAGCAAACCTGAGCACAGAATGATTAGGAGAAGAGTAGACCATCACAAACAACCATAATTGCTCCCTCAAGCCTCAGACTGAAGAAGAACAAAAGTGCCTGTTACCTCGGGAAACCTCTGAAAAAGTAAAACAAACAATTCGCAATGTTAAAGTGGCATACAGATCATGTGTCACATGAACCGAAAGCCATTCATAAAACCTTTTATTTAGCAAGGACATTGACAAAGCAGACAACAGGAGTAACTGTCTTTATTACATAATACCCAGATAGGCATCAAAATTACAAAACAGCAAGGCCAGTACAAATTCAAAGTATGCACATGTGTGCATGAGAAACTGCACAGGGAATGGGCATCAAAAGTAACAAACAGCAAGACCATTGGCCAGTACAAATTCAAAGAATGCACATGTGTGCATGATAAACTGCACAGGGAATGGGCATCAATAGTAACAAACAGCAAGGCCATTGGCCAGTACAAATTCAATGTATGTACATGTGTGCATGAGAAACTGCACAGGGAATGGGCATCAAAAGTAACAAAAAGCAAGGCCATTGGCCAGAACAAATTCAATGTATGTACATGTGTGCATGAGAAACTGCACAGGGAATGGGCATCCAAAGTAACAAAAAGCAAGGCCATTGGCCAGAACAAATTCAAAGTATATACATGTGTGCATGAGAAACTGCACAGGGAATGGGCATCCAAAGTGACAAACCCCAAGGCCATTAGCCAGTCCATAGTTCCGTTGTGCACATGTGTGCATGAGAAACTGCACAGGGAATGGGCATTCAAAGTGACAAACAGCAAGGCCATTGGCCAGTCCATAGTTCCGGTGTGCACATGTGTGCATGAGATACTGCACAGGTACTGGGCATCCAAAGTGCCAAACAGCATGGCCATTGGCCCTTCCATAGTTCTGGTGTGCACATGTTGCATGAGAAACTGCACAGGGAATGGGTAACACTGTCGACTGTAATGGGAATCACCCCAGTTCAGGGAATACAAATGAGCAGTCCAGGCACCGCTGTGGGAGAGATGGTGTTGGGAGGGGGACTTTGCCTCAAATTTGGCTGTCAGTTTAACCGGGAGGTAGCTGATTGTCGGGCCAGTTGGAGGACTGGACCTGGGAGAGAGAGGATCAGCTGAGGTACAGGCATCAGTGGCTGTGGGAGCCTGAGGGCTGCTTGGATTGGGAGGTGTGGTGGCACAGGGAGGCAGAGACATGCTGCCGTGAGACACAGTGTGTGAGGGTGAATGTTGAGGGCTGGATCTCAACTTCTTGGGGATTCGATAGCCCACAAGTTTCTTGGCCGGAGTGGGAAGTGAGGTGGGCATAACAACCTCACTCTCCACCAAAGTTGTATCAGGTGCAGGTGGCTCTCCCATTGGGGATTTGCTGGATTTGTGGTACACTTGGGGTGGCCTTGCCTTTTCCCCTCCATCCCCTGTTGTCCAGGTGAACCCCCCACTTTGCTCTCCTATCCCAGATTCACAGGGGTGTGGGTGGGAGTTGAGGTTGTGGTTGATGGAGAAGTGTTTGTGCTGAGTCGTTGCAGGCACCAGGTTCACAGCAGACAGGGCAACTGTTTGTTTTTCTTTGGGAGCAGGTGTGGGGATGGGAGTGCCCTTGGATGGGGGCGATTTGGATGAATGTGAGGTTGAGGCCTGCTTCTTAGCCTGATGCCCCTGTGAGTCATCGTCAACAACTTTATTTCGGCCAAATAGCCATAAAAGCAAAATGTACATAAAAACATTTCCAGCAATTAAATACATATACAGAGACCAATATTCGGGTAATACATAGAATGGGACGAAAAAGCAATTAATCTATCTCAATGGTTGTGCAATTACCGCATAAAAATTGAAAAGGACATTTTAATTTAAAAAGCCAGATTTAAAACTTTCTTCTAAAACATATTAAAAAAGAAGGGATCAGTACTTGTCTTGTTAACTTATCAGGGCTAAGGGAATAGAACCCACAGCGATTCATTACAACTTACAGCCGATCTGTTTTCTAGTAAGGTACACATTGAATAAAAACCTACTTATACAAAACACTACCAGTTGGGTAGTATTTGACTTGAGTATGCGTTCTGCCTCTTTATAAGACCTAACCCCCATGTTTTTACATAAGGGTTTGATCCAACGGTCCCTTGATTTTTTGTAGACTGGGCAGAAGAACAATAAATGGGCATCATCTTCTTTTGCTTTTTGAGAACAGAGGGTACACAGCCCGCTGTCGTTTTTGCCCCCCCACCTGCAAGTATTTGCGGTGGTTTGTAAAACCCCGTATCTGAGTTGCAGGTATAAAGTTTTTGCTAAGGGTGGTTCTATCTCATCCATAAATTGTTCAAATTCGGGAATATCCTTTAAAATCAAAAATTTCTGAGACAATGTGCCAATCGTTGAGCTATGAACTGATTCATCATTAACATCGGACCAAAAAGTAGACTTTTTCAAGCTTTTTAAAAAAGGGTGTCATGTTCTGGGGTTCTTCCCATAGCTGGGAGAGTCCCAGCCTGTTAAACCACTGAAAAATGTGCTTTAACCATGCGATTTTCTTACACCCAACATTCTGAGTTATTTCTATCAGCCCACTCTTATAATCGCTCAGCTCCGGGGTTGTCCATAATCTAACCCAATACAATAATGGCCTTAGTATTGCATGGTAATCTGTCCTTTTGAGATAATTGTCCAAAAACACTGGTACTAGGGGAGTTCTCGTTGGTATCTTAAGCAACCTGCGTATAAAATAGTTTTCTTCTTTCTCGAAGTTGCTTTTACAGGAATGCCCCCATAATTCCGCTCCATAAAGTGCCGCTGATTGAGCCTTTGCCTTAAATACTTCCAATGCCGGAGTAATAGCTTTAGAATAGCTGCTACCATGCATTTTTAGAATGGGCATTGAATTTTGTTTTAGAGATTATTTACTTTTTTCCAGCTGCCCCTTCCAAGAAAGAGTACTGTCCAGTGTAATTCCTAAATAATTAAAACTCCCCACGTACTCCAGTTTTTGGTCATTTAATACCAGGTTTTTCCTAAAGGACTTCTGTGGGTTTATGGACATATATTTTGTTTTGGATGAGTTTATTTCTAACCCCTTCCCTGCACAGTAATTATTAAAGGAATTCACTACATTTTGTAGACCCTTGGGTGTTTGTGAGATGAGAATCGTGTCATCGGCAAAGAGTAGTGATGTGATCACCTCATCTCCTAGCTTCGGGGAATCATGATCACAATTACTTAAATAGGTAGGTATATCGTTGACGTATAATGAGAAAAGTGTGGGCGCCAGCACACAGCCTTGACGCACACCCCGACCTATAAGTATAGCCTTTGAAACTTCACCGCCCTTCCCCCATCTAACTTTGGCGTAGTTCCCTGTGTGTAATCTAATAAGTTCTTTAAGTAACTCACCAGGGACCGCCATATTCTTAAGGTTGGACCACAGAAAATTACGTGGGACGAGGTCAAAAGCAGCCCTCAAGTCTGAGGAAATATGAATTTTTATGGTCAGTTGTGTCCCCTATCTAGACCCCAACGGCTCCATGTACATGCTACAGGTACATGTATGTTCCCTCCACTTCAAGCTATGAAGACGCAAATACAATTGTGTCCAACGTTAATATGTACTCTTTCATATCTGCCATGAATGGGCCAGATATTCCGTTCCTAAGTATGCCTTGCCACCGTCTTTATATGGTATACTTTTCACGTTCTCCAGCTCTGGCAAGGTAGGCCCTGAATTCTGCCATCGAGCTTTTCTTGCTTCTGCCTCTGAATGCTCCAGCCTGGACCTGCATATGTATTCATGAACTTTGTCTTACTTCCTGCGCGGCTAACGGTGCCTAGCCCGGCCTGTTGCCCGGCCTGTTGCCTGCCAAAACTGTATTCAGCCTTCAAGTTATCTGTTCCGCTCCTCAAGAAATGCATTCCTGTCTAAATAGCTTAGGTAAACATCCCTCTAACTGCAGAGCAAAGGGCCCGGCCTTACTGTCTCCGTGCAAGTAATTCATGACTCTCGTTACCATGGTAGGCCCATGCCCCCCTCGCATCCCATGTAGACACTTAGACGCTTGTACACGCACTAGCAGTCAGTATAGAATAGGATCTGTACGAGAAGACCTTTCCTTCTAGATAATATAGTTCTTTAAACACAAGATATAAGATATGATTTAGGACTAGGTTGTCCTGACACCCCAGACTTCTGTCTCCTCATGTAGGGCTAAATGTCAAGTTCCCTTCACCCTCTAGTTACACGTCAATCACACGTCATGCGGCTGCGCGCGCATCTCTGCCAGATATTTCTGCTGACACTGCAGGATTCTCTTATGGATCCACCCACTTGTGACATCATTTTAAATGACGTTTCTAGTATACGCCTATTATTACGCCTATTTTCATTACGTATGTGTATTCTTATCTGTATTATCAGCTGTTACGCCTCCTGCATCTGTCTTAATGTAATGCTTTTCATATATATATGATTACTTGTCAATAATGCATTGCCTATCCCTTCCTGAACCTTCGTGGTGATGGAATATGATTGCCTGGTTCGAACCATAATTCCTTTGTAAGGAATAAAGTCCTTTTCAGAACCTCTAATACCACGGATTCTGCCTCTTATTTTGACTGAGTTATTCTTACTAGACTTTACCGCATAAAAAATAGTACAGGTAATTTAAATATTTACCACATAATTGGCGCCCGAATAGGGACACCTCTCACACCCCACGCGCCGGAGGTGCGTTGCAGACCCGGTCTCCTGCCACAGCCGGACGGACAATTACGCGTACCCGCAGGATTTCCTGTATCTCCCTCAGGCCAACGGGGGCGACTGAGGCTGCGATCAACACCCAGACGAGGCGGTGAGGAGTGCGGAGAATCCCGACCAGAGCCTAGCTGAGAGAGCAAGATCCGAGGTATACAGAGGCCCGCCAGATTCCGAAGTTCCGAAGTATCTAAGTCACGAGTCGAGTCCAGTCCAGTTTGGTCTAGTCCAGTCCAGACTTCCGAGGCCTTCCGTTCCGTGCTTCCCGGTGAGTACCGTTGCTGGGGACGCATCTAGACGTGCGCATTAGTTTGTGCCGGTCAAGACGGGTCTGGGTACACAGACCTGGTCTGCACTGTTTTAGCAGTGTATCTGTACTGTTTAGCAGTACATACAGTATATTTAGTATTATGCAGTTAACTAGTTTTATTCTAATTATTATTGTTCGTTCTAAAATGTTTTGATATGTTTTAAATGTCGTGGTATGGGTGATTGTTCGATCTTCATTATTGTGTTTATTGTATAAATTGTGTTCAGGTCCGAGTAAAAGTAAGAATTAAGTAACAAGATTCAAGATGCCGTTATTTTCAAAATTAAGACAGATAAAAACTAGAAAAGGGATACTCGAGGAAGCTGTTCCTATCCCACCTAGGGACACTCCAGGGTACTTTATGTACCATAAACATGGCCTAGATGCCGTATTATATCTTGATCTATGGGTGGACTACACCAAGGATTTGGCAGAGAGTCAGAGATGGCCCGCTGCTGGAACATGGGATGCAGATTGCATCATGAGAATAGAAGAAGCGTTATGGAAAAAGAAAGCCAGACAGTCACAGAAAGATGCCATTGAACTATGGCGTAAAGAATCGCATAGGCGCACAGAGAAAGCGCTCAGAAAGGAAGAGAAAAGTAGGGAAGATTCAGAAAAGGCCCGAGAAAACATATTAATTGACGAAGGTACACGAATAAAAACAGAACAAGTAGACAGACAACGAAACACTCTTATGAATGGTATGTATCCTCTTCTGGCCGAGGGTTTGCCTAAGGCCACTTTGGAGGTACCAGAAGATCTGCCACCTCCGTTACTCCCGATTAAAGTACATCCCAAGACCGCAAAAGACATTTTCCTTTCTTCCTATTTAGACGATGCAGCCCCCGAATATGCTAATGGTGTGCAGCCACGCACACCACCCGTTAACGACACTCAACCCCAGAACCAGTTGCACTCACCTCCGCAGCAACAAACTCCTACTCAAGTTCTAACAATTCCATCTGTTTCTACAGTCCTTCCTGCACCGACACTCTCTACCCTGCACCCAACAAATCCTTTTGGACTTGGCACCTCAGGGGGTGCGACAGGAGGTTTTTCCACGCCACCGCCAACAACTAGATTAACTTATAGAGATTTAGCATATCGACGTACACCCCAAAGAATATCAGACAATATATTAAACAAGCCTCTTTCCGATTGTAGATATGATCCAGTACCAGGAAAACACAACAGAATGTTGCTGTCTTCAGTACGTTTGCGACGAGCTGCAAACTATTTAATGACGTTACCAGGAATGGTTGAACATCTAGACAAAATATACCGCTTTATCCAATCAGGGCAAGGTCCTGAAAGTATTGCCGAAGCCATGGAATACCAGAAAGTAGACATACAAAAATTACTGTTACGTTTTTTTATAAACTGTTTGATCAGAAATAGAGATAGGCCAGAGGTAGATTCGGAGGAAATGCAAGCACTTACCAGATGGGGTCAGAATATAACAGACGGGAGACATGATAAACAGAAGTGTATAGAAGCAATGTGCCGAAGGATCAGAAAAGAAGTAGAACGAATACATGAAAACAGAGTAGAAGCAGATAAAACTGAATCAGAGGAAGAGGAGGAGGAACAGTCAGAAATGAACACAGGACAATTTGAATTACCAGCTAGACAAGCGATAGCTTATGTAGGAAAAGGAAGACCCTTTAATAAAACAATACGTCCGATACGTCCAGAATGTAACAGAATTTTTCAAACAGTTATTACAAATCCAAGGACCCCTGAACACTTATTCCAGGCTACCGATAAATTACTTCGAGAACGAAGGGGGTACCATGTGCTCGATTCTATGGATGAACAAGAATTAGCCAGGTCAGCAGTACAATGGGCTGACAGCCCTGAAAAATATAGTGATGATGCGCTAGCACACACGTTTCTGAATCTCGCCCCAGACGAACAACGTTTGGCTAGTATATACATGATACAACATCTCCTTATAATATATAAAGGCCAACACTCCGATCCTGGTCCCCTACTTGATATATTGATAGAACTACTCACGAATAAATGGAGAGGTCTAGGTACCGATCTAATTAAAGTAATTCTAGAATACCGACATAGATATAGTGCCTTTTTGGGCCCAGAACATGATCCAGCTCCTTCCATGGAGAGAAACCCGTATTACATAGACAGACAGAATCCCTTACGCGAAGTACACCCAGTCAGGAATGATGACAATACGTTTAGACGCGTGTTTGTGTACACGCCCATAACCAAAATAGAACTATTGGAAATGAAAAAATTTGTGCCCAGCCATGACAAAGATCCAGCAGGTTTCCACCGTGAACTAAAGGACATGTTACTCATGGGTGATTATACCTATCCTGACATTATGAAAATATTGAAAGTATTATTGCCTGCCGGTATTTATGAGAAACTCAAGGAAAAAGAATGGAAGGTGGGAGACCAAAAGATTGATTGGACCGCATTAGAAAATGAAGAAAATAACCGAACTGCAGGCTTAGGGCTTGGGGACAAAACAAAAGCATTGCCAGGTCTATTAGTACAAGTATTGCCACGTTTATTAACTACGAAAAAGGAAGATTGGGGAGCAATCTCAGCCTGTAAACAGAAACCCGAGGAAGACACCAGTGATTTTTATTCCCGATTTGAAAAATGTTTTGGTATTAATAGCGGCCTGAAAGCAAATAGTGAGTCATATCCACATCTTTTTGTAACAAAACTAGTCGAGAATTCGCTGCCGCAGGTTAAAAACAGAGTATTGAAAGTCGAGAGCACTTGGCAAGCTAACACCCCTTCACAAATGTTACAAATGTTACAGTATCACCAGAATAGAATTAGAGAAGAGCAAGAACACGAACAAAGACGTATGAAAGACACGAAAATGAAAATGCTTGTCGCTCAGTCAGTTCCAGCTGACGGTCATAAAAAGGGTGCGACACAGTCCAGTAATTCAGCGGTTCCCGTTAAAGGGACATGCAACTATTGTAAACAGCCAGGTCATTATATAAACGATTGTGCAGTTCTGAAACATAATATCTCTACGGGTAAAACTAAGGAGAGACCGCGTCCGCCTAGACAGGATCAGATCCAACAACAAGTACCTCAGAATGTACAGCCTATGCAAGCTGCACAACAGACCGTGCCACAACAACAGCCACAGCCTATTGCTGCCACACAGAACACGACACAACAGATGTACCAGTATGCACAAAATGACTATCCAGAGTATCAGCGATACACATGAAATAGCCTAGAGAGGGAAGTTGGCTTACCCCTTATTGAGGTTCCTGTAGATCAAGAGGGTCCCTATGTACAGAGTCAAGTATTAGGGAAAGACAGAAAATTTCTACTTGATACAGGGGCAAGCAGAACAACTATAAGTCACAATGAAGTCCCAGGGGCACCCCTCTCAGGCTCACAAAATATTTCCCTTGGTTTTTCAGGAAAGCCCACTATTAACGAAGTATCGCAACCACTTGCATTTACAGTTGGTCCATTAACACGGACTACAGATCTATTGCTTACGAAATCATGCCCAGAAAACTTGTTAGGTATAAAAACATTGAAAGCTCTAGGAGCTATAATATGCTGTTCTCCGGACGGAGTACGACTATTTTTGCGTGACTTTAAAGGTCACTACGTGTCTAGAGACATGGATCACCGGTTACAGAATCTACCTGCACACTTATGGGCACAAGGCCCCACTGATGTAGGTTGTATGCACATTACACCATATCGAGTCACACTCAAAGCAGGAGTGGTATTACCACGAATGCGACAATACAAATTACCTCCAGATGCTGTAGTGGCTTTACTGCAAATCATTGACGAGCTCATCTCACAAGGAGTGGTTGTAGAAACCGACTCCAATGTATGTAATTCTCCGATTATTCCGATTCTTAAAAGAACCGACCCAAAAGCACCCCCAGTATATCGATTAGTTATCGATCTGCGAGAATTGAATAAATGCATTGTACCACAATATCCCGTGGTCCCAGATATCTCGTCATTGCTGACAGCTATTGATTCAGAGGCAACGTTCTTTACTGTAATTGACCTCAAGAACGCCTTCTTCAGCGTCCCAATCGATCCGGAAAGCCAATATTTGTTCGGATTCAGTTTAAATGGACGAAGTTTTAAATTCGCACGCGCACCTCAAGGATTTACAGAAAGTCCTAGCATCTACAGCCAAGCACTGAAAAGACAACTTGACAGTATCCACATGCCTGTTAACACTGCACTGCTTCAGTATGTCGATGATCTGCTGATCACCGCCCGAAGCGAACCCGAATGTGAAAAAGCATCACTGACGGTTTTACTTTTCTTAGCCGACAAGGGGCACAAGGTGTCCCCTTCAAAGCTGCAATTTTGTGCCCAGCAAGTTGTGTACCTAGGGCACTTGCTGTCCAAATGGGGGAGACAGCTCACACCTGATCGCATCCAGTTAATTGTAAACATGCCACCACCCAAGACACAAAAGGAGGTACGGGCCTTCATAGGCCTCACTTCGTACTGCAGGCAGTGGATCCCCCAATATGCATTTTTAGCAAAACCACTCATTCAGTTGACAACACAGGAGGCAGCGACATCGACTGTCCTCCCTTGGACTCCAGAACATACACAAGCTTTTGAAGACTTAAAGAAAGCGTTATGCCAAGCACCTGTCTTAGCGACACCATGTTACAGTAAGCCTTTTACACTCTTTGTTACAGAACGTGAAGGTACTGCCTTGTCAGTACTCACTCAGGAACAAGCAGGATGTGTCTTGGTAGGAAGCGCAGCGGACGAGCGCAGCGGGTGCGACGATTGCGCGCCGAAGGCGCGCCTAAGGCAAGCCCGTCTGCGCCCGTCCGCGACTGGCCGGGACTAGGGGCCTTATACTCTGCCCCTCCCATCACCTATAGCCCGGACCTACTTCGCAGCTACCAGGGCCCCTGGCCCATCACGACCAGTACCAGCTCTCGCATTTCTGCTCTCGGTATTGCCTCCCTCTCTTCCTCTCACCCCCCTCCTATTCTGGACACCCCGCCCACGACCTGTAGGGCTGCTCCTTCGCCAAACCCTAAAACTCTCACAGCTCTCTACCTCAACACCCGTTCTGCTGTTGCCCACTCGCACGAACTCTCGGTCCTATTAGACTTACAGGCCCCTGATCTCCTTTTCCTAACTGAGACCTGGTTCTGCGATGACTCCCTCCCCGCACTCCTATCCACTCTTCCTGCCCCCTACTACGCCCTCAGGGCTGACCGCCCTCCGGGCAGAGCCGGGGGCGGCGTGGCAGTCATCGCACGCACCGACTTCCCTTTCCAAATCCTCCCTCTACCTAACATTGCCACCACCGAATTCTTGGTGATCCGCACGGTGTCCACCTCCCCTCCTCTTACCTGTTTCCTTACCTATCGTCCTCCTCAGTCCCCAGTGCAGTTTCTCCCAGATTTTTTGGAGGTCCTGACTACCATTGCAATCAACAACTCCTCCATCCTGCTCCTTGGCGACTTTAATTTTTGGCCCTCCGATCCTGCCGAATGTCTGTCATCTAAGGATTTCTCTGAAACCCTCCACTCCCTTAATTTCATTCCCCACGTTCACTCCCCCACTCACATCAAGGGTCACCAGCTTGACCAAATCTGGTCCCTAAACTGTCCTGTGGAATCCTTATCTATCTCCCCTTGCACTTGGTCCGACCATCATTTGATTTCATTTCTCCTTCCTATCCTCCCCCCTGCTATGCCCCCCCGACCCAAAAACATCTGGGTCCGATCATGGGGCCGAGTCAACCTTGAGAACCTCTCCTCTCTCCTTGCTGGCTCTCTCCCGCCTCTTCAGGGCCTCACCACCGTCTCCCAGGCTGATGCTATAGACCAGTGGCTCTCCCGCAGCTGCGACTCCGTTGCCCCGCTCAAGCGCATTACCTCTAAACGCGACAAAGACGCCAACCGGTGGTTTACCCAAGAACTAATAGCCACCAAACTTATTGTTCGCCGCGCAGAGCGGGCGTGGAGGAGAAACTACTGCCCCACTTTGAAACTGGAATATATCAATATCCTTAACCAGTACAAACAAAACATCCTGGAGGCCAAAACAGCTTATTTTTCCTCCAAAATCTTAGCAGCGGAGAACCAGTCCAAGGAGATCTTTTCCATCGTTCACAATCTGGCATTCTCGGACAGAACTACGCTTAAACCTGCCCCGTCAAATGACCTCTGTCTCTCTCTTAATAATTATTTCACCCAGAAAATTATCACCATCAAGGCCAACATCCCCCCACCCCCCCCTCTTTTGTTGATCCCCAATGCCCCCCTCCCAAAGGCAAACTAACCACCTTTCCCCCTATCACTCGGGAAAACTTGACTTCACTGGTGCCTCTGATCAAATCTGGCTCCCCTCTAGATCCTTGTCCTGCCCATATCCTCCGTCACATCTTTGTCTCCTGTCCAGATCCCCCCACTCACCTCCTCAACAGCTCCCTCGCGCAAGGCATAGTTCCTAGTTCCATGAAGTCTGCGGTAATTGTGCCCATCCTGAAAAAACCTGGGGCAGATCCCTCTGTCCCTGCCAATTTCCGCCCCATCTCCCTCCTGCCATTTCTAGCTAAGGTGCTCGAGCGCCACGTCACCTGCGCTCTGAGCTCCTTTGTGGAGAAACATGGAGCCCTTGCCCCCCGCCAAGCTGGTTTCCGCCCCGCACACTCCACGGAGTCTGTGGTCATGTCGGTCCTCGACACCCTCAGGGAGGGCATGGACACTAATCATCACCAGGCCCTTGTGCTCCTCGACCTCTCAGCTGCCTTTGACACGGTGGACCACAACATCTTACTCTCCCGTGTCAGGGCGGCGGGGATCGATGGGACTGCCCTGGTCTGGTTGTCCTCCTTCCTGAGCGACCGCACCCAGGCTGTACGCCTGGGTGACTTCACAGCGGACTTCCAGAAAGTCCAGTGCGGGGTTCCTCAAGGCTCATCTCTTTCCCCTCTTTTGTTCAATCTATATATCGCCCCACTTATCTTTTCTCTCCAACAGATGGAGGTCGCCGTATTTAATTACGCGGATGACCTCCAGCTGGTCTTTGATCTTTCCTCTCCTTCTTCTGTCCTCAACTTCCACACTGTCATGTTTCACATCAGGGACTGGATGAGCCATAATCACCTCAAACTTAACCCGGACAAAACCGAGTTGGTATTGACGGGCGGTTCTTCCAGCCCCTGGTCCCCCCTTTGCTGGCCTCCCTCTCTTGGTCCCCCTCCTGTCCCCTCCTCCTCTGTCAAAACACTAGGCATTAAGCTCAATTCTCAACTTACCCTTCACTCCCAGGTTAGCTCTGTGGTATCTTCCTCTTTTCTTTCACTACGTACTATCCGCAAGGTGTCCCGTTTCTTTACTTTTTCCGCTCTTAAACTTATTATCCTGGCCATGGTGGTGTCCCGCCTGGACTATGGGAACGCCCTGTATGCCGGCATCCCTGCATACAGTTTGTGCCGCCTACAACAGATTCAAAACCAGGCGGCCCGCCTAGCCTTCAACCTTCCCAAATTCCACCACTCCACCCCACTTCTAAAATCTCTTCACTGGCTCCCAGTATGGGCCAGAATTCAATTTAAACTCGCATCAATCACTTTTCTGGCCCGATCGGACCTGGCACCTGCCTTCATCTCCTCTGAGATTGTTCCCTATGTCCCCTCCAGGGACCTACGTTCTTCCTCTCAGTCCCTCCTCACCATCCCCCGCTTCCGGAGAAAAAAGTGGGGCGGCTCCAAATTTGCCTTTCTAGCACCAACCCTTTGGAATTCCCTCCCCCTTCACCTTCGTGCCAGCACCCTCTATCCCCAATTCCGTAAAAATCTTAAAACCTACCTTTTCACAAAATCCTTTGAATGAATGCCCAGCCCTTTCCCCCTGTTTCTTAAACCTCAGTCCCCACTAGCTACAGCGCCAAGAAACCGCCGGTATACGTGCGCTTTAAAAGTGCTTTTAAACTCAAACTCAACTCAAACTCAAACTCAGGATCACACAAGCCATGTGCTTACTTTTCTAGCACGTTAGATCCCGTAGCTCAAGCTCTTCCTGCGTGCCTGAAATCAGTCGCAGCGACAGCTCTAGCGATTAGACAAAGCGATTCCATAGTATTAGGACATCAATTGACAGTACAAGTACCACACGCAGTAGAGGTTCTCTTGAACCGGACACAGACACAACACTTGACTATAGCACGACTGACTGGTTACGAACTCACATTGTTCCAGCCACACATAGAAATCAGACGTTGTAGTACATTAAATCCTGCCACACTTTTGCCATTAAGTGGAACAGACCCACTGGCACATGATTGTATTGAAGTCATTACTATTACGACGAAACCCAGACAAGATTTGACAGACGTCCCATTATCAGATCCAGACCTGACACTTTATGTAGATGGTTCATGTATGAGAACAAGTACAGGAAAGTTAGTGGCCGCCTATGCAGTCACGACAGACACCGAAGTCATTGAAACAAATTGTATCGACACATTATCAGCTCAAGCAGCAGAACTTATTGCTCTAACACAAGCCTGTATTCAAGCCAAAAATAGAAAAGTTAATATATACACAGATTCACGTTATGCTTTTGGAGTTGTACACGACTTCGGAGTCCTTTGGCGAGAGAGAGGTTATTTGACTTCTCACGGTGCCAACATTCAACACGGTTCCCTCATTCAAGCTCTATTAGATGCAATACATCTACCTATTTCAATATCTATCATGAAGTGTAAAGCTCATACAAAAATCACCGATATCATTTCCCAGGGTAACGACCTAGCAGACCGAACAGCTAAGCAAACAGCACAGAATCAGACTCATGCAACTGACTTGACAAAGACAATAGTTCCGACGCCGACACACTGCATGACAGTTAAGGATCCCGCTCTTGATGTAATTGACATACAGACACATGCTACACCAGAGGAAATAAAGAAATGGACTGAATTAGGAGGGATCCAAACCGATCAGGGATGGATGACGAAGGGAAAATCTATATGGTTTCTCCCCGACTCAATGGTTCAAGTTATCATTAACACAATACATAGTCCAGCACATCTAGGAGAAAAAGCTATGTTAGACAGTATTCAACACATTTGGTTCAACAAAAACTTACGAGCTGCAGCCAAACAGAAAGTCCGAACTTGTATGATTTGTTGTCAGTTCAACCCAGGTAAAGGTGTACCTGTAGAGCAGGGTGGATTTCAACCTCCCGATCACCCTTTTGAAGTCCTCCAGATGGATTATATCCAGATGGAACGATGTCGAGGATTCAAATATGTCCTCGTAGTTGTATGCGCTCTTTCCCGTTGGACAGAGGCGTATCCCGTTTCAGATTACACTGCCCCGACTACTGCCAAACAATTAGTTCGTGAATTCTTCCCACGGTATGGTTTGCCTCGTATCGTGTACTCAGATAATGGCCAGCCGTTCTCATCCGAGCTAATGAAACACATTTCACTCTTGTTAGGCTATCAATGGAAATTCCACTGTGTCCGACATCCCGAGGCAGCAGGTCTCGTGGAACGCCATAATCAAACTCTGAAAATTAGACTGTCCAAAATCTGTAGAGAAAAAGGTGTCGACTGGATAGTAGCGTTACCAGTTGCGCTCTTTTACATGAGAATGGTAGCACATTCTCGAACAGGGCTATCCTCGTATGAGGTGGTCTTCGGCAGGCCACCAAATATGTGGGGGACGCCTATACCTCGTAAGATCACTGATGTTGATTGTAATATGCTGACAGATTACCTGGCTTCCTTGATGTCTGCACTACAATCTTGTCGTTCACAGGTAGCTGCAGCTTTTCCCGATAACACTGAGGCGAAGCCCCATGACGTGGTTCCAGGTGACCTGGTACTTGTAAGAAATTTCGACAGGAGGAGTCCATTGGAGCCTCGCTGGCAACAACCGAAACTCGTTTTACTGACCACGAGGACAGCCGTGAAGATAGAGGGCCGCAAAGGGTGGTTACACTCGAGCCATATCAAGAAATTTCATGGACTACCATCGGACTTAAACGTTCAGTCCTGCATTCCCTCACAGACTGACTCAAAACTCCCCCTGGTTGAAAAGACAGAAAAAGAAAATTATAAACTGAAACTAAGGTCTAGCAAGTCAGACAATTCGATTGTTTAAGTCCTCTCCAAGGTGAATCGGTTGAATTAAGTCTTTGACATGTATCCTCTAGACCGAATGAGAGAGAAAAATAGACAGAAGCAGCTCAAGAAACATGCATACTGTAAATCACTTCATAGTCACTGTATAGTGACATTGTTGATTATGTTTTTTCTAAGTCTTATTATTATTGCTCCAAGTGTGCTGTTACATATGTACTATCCTATTTTCAAGCGTGCTTACAATGTTACTGCCGAACATTCTTTTAGTGAACTACCTCCACATGAGTTATCCTATAGATTTGCGCTGCGCAACAACACATTCATTAGTATGTTACATCATTCCCATCAGACCAGCAATGCTACAAATTGTTGGATATGTGGCCGACTCCCTCCCTATCAGAAATACAAAGGAGTTCTGCCTCTCTTTCCATATCCGTTCACACACAATGGTTCCTGTGGAGCATGGTTTAGTTTGATTAATTCCTTAGATTTAAACACTGTAGTTTACCAGAGCAACTGGGTATGGGGAAACCTGAACTTAGTTTTGCTTAAAGCCTGTTATCCTAACAAGGAGGGACTTCCCAAAAGAACAGGAACTGATCTAGAAAATGAAGTATACGGATTAGGTAATTTTACACTTAACCTCATGATTCTAAATATTGAATCTGAAGCTACACTAGTCTTGCCTGCTATGTCAGTATTACCAGTCAAAGGTGAATTCTGTGTAAGAAAGAATGGTTCAGTACACCTGGGTCATAGTAAATGTACCACTGTGATCGAATTCAGTGATAAAGGCAAGTCTACATTTAGAGCTTCCCGTCACTCCTACTTCATATGTGGGCATACCGCATATATACGTCTACCTCCAGACTGGGATGGTACCTGTTACATTGCATTCCTTTTGCCACCTGTTTTTCTAGCCCCTCCTGATTATCATAGAAATACCAATCTAGTACACCATAGACCTCAGAGAGATATCCCGATTGTTGACTACACCGAAACAGCATGGGAACAATATACAGACTTCAATAAAGGTCTCTTTCCTTACATAGGTGTTGTCTCAAATAGTAAACTGATACGAAGATTAACCAGAACCCTTGAAGCAGTAGTGAATGAAACTACCTCTGCCCTAGGCAACTTAACAGAGGAGCAGTCTGCGATACGGATTGTTGTTCTTCAAAATCGTCTTGTCCTTGACGTCATCCTAGCAGATAGGGGCGGAGCTTGTAGGGTCATCGGATCAAGTTGCTGTGTTTTCATCCCAGAAAACGCGCCATCCGTATATAAAGCCATAACTCGTCTTCACAAGATTGCAAACCAGATACATCAGAATGCAGGCACCTGGACATGGTCCGGTTGGTTCTGGAGCGTGTTTTCAGCCTGGGGATGGAAAGTCCTATCCTTCCTAGGTATTGGCCTTCTCATAGTATTCAGTTGTTGCCTATGTCTACAATGTGGACCAGCGATTTGCGGCCTGTATGCCACATCGTGTATTCCACGTTCAAGTTTTCATTCAAGATCCCGGAAGAAGAAAGAAGCGCAAATGGTGTTGCATGAACAGATTGATGGACACCCCCGCGCCGCACGGCCACCAACTGCTGTGTGTGCCCCCTTGCCTGCCCTCTGCCTCGCTGCCGGCTGACGCCGCTGGCGTCTGTTTTCGCCTGCTTGTCGAAAATTTGTGCTTGCTTAACCGTTCTTCTCCCCGTGTTAACTATTTTTTTTTTCATAGCGTCTGTTCTCGCTTGTTTTGTCAAAAATTTGTGCTTGCTTAAACTGCTTTTCTCCCCGTGTCAACTGTTTTTCTTTTCTCCTGACATTTGTGCCTGCATTTTGTTCGTGTCTTTTTCAGCCCTTCGCGCCCTCCTGCCTGCCTGCCCGCCCACCGCGCCGTCCTCCCTCCCCGCTCCCCGCTTCCCGCCACCACCGCTGACCACGCCCCTTTTTTCTTTCTGTTCCCTCCCCGCTCCCGCCTCCCAGCTGCCCCGCCCACCCGCGCACTTGGCCTTATATGGCGACCGTGCGACGCAGGTGAGTGTGACCCACTTGTGGGACACCCCCGCGCCGCACGGCCACCAACTGCTGTGTGTGCCCCCTTGCCTGCCCTCTGCCTCGCTGCCGGCTGACGCCGCTGGCGTCTGTTTTCGCCTGCTTGTCGAAAATTTGTGCTTGCTTAACCGTTCTTCTCCCCGTGTTAACTATTTTTTTTTTTCATAGCGTCTGTTCTCGCTTGTTTTGTCAAAAATTTGTGCTTGCTTAAACTGCTTTTCTCCCCGTGTCAACTGTTTTTCTTTTCTCCTGACATTTGTGCCTGCATTTTGTTCGTGTCTTTTTCAGCCCTTCGCGCCCTCCTGCCTGCCTGCCCGCCCACCGCGCCGTCCTCCCTCCCCGCTCCCCGCTTCCCGCCACCACCGCTGACCACGCCCCTTTTTTCTTTCTGTTCCCTCCCCGCTCCCGCCTCCCAGCTGCCCCGCCCACCCGCGCACTTGGCCTTATATGGCGACCGTGCGACGCAGGTGAGTGTGACCCACTTGTGGGACACCCCCGCGCCGCACGGCCACCAACTGCTGTGTGTGCCCCCTTGCCTGCCCTCTGCCTCGCTGCCGGCTGACGCCGCTGGCGTCTGTTTTCGCCTGCTTGTCGAAAATTTGTGCTTGCTTAACCGTTCTTCTCCCCGTGTTAACTATTTTTTTTTTTTCATAGCGTCTGTTCTCGCTTGTTTTGTCAAAAATTTGTGCTTGCTTAAACTGCTTTTCTCCCCGTGTCAACTGTTTTTCTTTTCTCCTGACATTTGTGCCTGCATTTTGTTTGTGTCTTTTTCAGCCCTTCGCGCCCTCCTGCCTGCCTGCCCGCCCACCGCGCCGTCCTCCCTCCCCGCTCCCCGCTTCCCGCCACCACCGCTGACCACGCCCCTTTTTTCTTTCTGTTCCCTCCCCGCTCCCGCCTCCCAGCTGTCCCGCCCACCCGCGCACTTGGCCTTATATGGCGACCGTGCGACGCAGGTGAGTGTGACCCACTTGTGGGACACCCCCGCGCCGCACGGCCACCAACTGCTGTGTGTGCCCCCTTGCCTGCCCTCTGCCTCGCTGCCGGCTGACGCCGCTGGCGTCTGTTTTCGCCTGCTTGTCGAAAATTTGTGCTTGCTTAACCGTTCTTCTCCCCGTGTTAACTATTTTTTTTTTTCATAGCGTCTGTTCTCGCTTGTTTTGTCAAAAATTTGTGCTTGCTTTAACTGCTTTTCTCCCCGTGTCAACTGTTTTTCTTTTCTCCTGACATTTGTGCCTGCATTTTGTTTGTGTCTTTTTCAGCCCTTCGCGCCCTCCTGCCTGCCTGCCCGCCCACCGCGCCGTCCTCCCTCCCCGCTCCCCGCTTCCCGCCACCACCGCTGACCACGCCCCTTTTTTCTTTCTGTTCCCTCCCCGCTCCCGCCTCCCAGCTGCCCCGCCCACCCGCGCACTTGGCCTTATATGGCGACCGTGCGACGCAGGTGAGTGTGACCCACTTGTGGGACACCCCCGCGCCGCACGGCCACCAACTGCTGTGTGTGCCCCCTTGCCTGCCCTCTGCCTCGCTGCCGGCTGACGCCGCTGGCGTCTGTTTTCGCCTGCTTGTCGAAAATTTGTGCTTGCTTAACCGTTCTTCTCCCCGTGTTAACTATTTTTTTTTTCATAGCGTCTGTTCTCGCTTGTTTTGTCAAAAATTTGTGCTTGCTTAAACTGCTTTTCTCCCCGTGTCAACTGTTTTTCTTTTCTCCTGACATTTGTGCCTGCATTTTGTTCGTGTCTTTTTCAGCCCTTCGCGCCCTCCTGCCTGCCTGCCCGCCCACCGCGCCGTCCTCCCTCCCCGCTCCCCGCTCCCCGCCACCACCGCTGACCACGCCCCTTTTTTCTTTCTGTTCCCTCCCCGCTCCCGCCTCCCAGCTGCCCCGCCCACCCGCGCACTTCGCCTTATATGGCGACCGTGCGAACGCGCAGCGGTCACGCGCAGCGGGCGCGCCGATTGTGCGCCGAAGGCGCGCCAAAGGCAAGCCCGTCTACGCCCGTCCGCGCCTGGACCGCGCCCAGTGCCAGGACCCCTGGACCTCGAAGACCCCGACCTACACGCCTGACGTACTCAGCCGCCACCCTCAGCGCTCTCAACACCGGCCGACACCCAGAATGCCATCAAGCCACTCCTGGACGTACCAACGGACCTTTCAGCTGCCACGCCTGCAGGTTCTCATGCATCCGATCCTGCCCCGCACCCACCAAGCCGAACACCAGCAGTACCCACCTCAAGTGCATCCTGCTCAACACCCGCTCCGTCCACAGACACGCCATCGAACTCTGGAACCTCCTCGACGCCACAGCCCCTGACGTTGCCTTCCTCACGGAGACCTGGATGAACGCCTCCTCAGCTCCCGACATCGCCATCGCCATCCCAGAGGGCTACAAGATCGTCCGGAGGGACCGAAACGCCAACCAGATGGGAGGAGGCATCGCCATCATCCACAAGAACACCATCCGTCTCACGACCAGCACCGACAACACCCTGACCAGCGCCGAACACCTGCACTTCCAGATCCACACCAACCCGACCACCACCCTCAGAGGCACCCTGATCTACCGACCCCCTGGACCACGCACCCAATTCAGCGAGGACATCGCCGACTTCGTCAGCCCGCTTGCCCTCCCCTCCGCTGACTACATCCTCCTGGGAGACCTCAACTTCCACCTGGAGAACAACAACGACCGCAACACCAGCACCCTGCTCGACAACCTCGCCAACCTGGGACTCAAGCAACTGGTGTCCACCCCCACCCACCTTGCCGGACACACTCTCGACGCCGTCTTCTCATCCAGCACAGACATCGACTTCAGCCACGCCACAGAGCTTCACTGGACGGACCACAGCTGCGTCCACTTCACCTTCAAGAGAACGCCGACCCACCATCACCAACAACAGGCCGCCCGCAGAAGCTGGAACAAGATCACAGCAGACCAGCTCGCCACCTCCCTGAGCCAGCACCCTCCCGCCAGCTCAGCGAACCCCAGCCAGGCCGCCGACAACCTCACGAAGTGGATCAGCAACTGCGCGGACGAACTCGCCCCACTGAGGACCGCGCCCAGCAGACCCGGCAGCAAGAAGGCCCCATGGTTCACCGACGAACTCAAGAGCTCCAAGAAGAACTGCCGAGCCCTCGAGAAAGTCTGGAAAAGGGAACCGACACCGGACAACAGGACCTCCTTCAAGCTTGCTACCCGGAAGCACCACCAGCTGATCCGCGCCGCCAAGAAAACAGCATTCAAGGACCGGTTGGACAACAACGCACACAACTGCAAGGAACTCTTCAACATCGTGAAAGAGCTTTCCAACCCCAGCGCAGGAAACAACGACATCACCCCATCGCAAGACCTCTGCAACTCCCTCGCCTCATACTTCCACAACAAGATCACAGACATACACAGCAGCTTCGACAACCAACCAACGCACAGCATGACCGAACAACCACCCCCCACCACCACCCTCCACGCCTGGACCCCGATCAGTACCGAAGACACCATCCGCACGATGAACTCCATCCACTCCGGATCACCGACTGACCCCTGCCCTCACCACGTCTTCAACAAGGCCGACGCTGTCATCGCACCCCACCTGCGAGACATCATCAACACATCCTTCAACACCGCCACCTTCCCGGAGAGCTGGAAGCACGCCGAACTCAGCGCCCTACTCAAGAAACCAACAGCGGACCCCACCGACCTCAAGAATTACCGCCCCATCTCGCTTCTCCCGTTTCCAGCCAAAGTCATCGAGAAGACCGTCAACAAGCAGATGGCCGCCTTCCTCGAGACAAACGGATCCCTCGACCCCTCTCAGTCCGGCTTCCGAGCCAATCACAGCACCGAGACCGCCCTCATCGCCGCCACCGATGACATCCGAGCCCTGATGGACAATGGAGAAACAGCGGCCCTCATCCTCCTAGACCTCTCCGCGGCTTTCGACACGGTCTGCCACCGCACCCTAGTACGGCGCCTCAGCAACGTCGGAATCCAGGACAAGGCGCTAGAATGGATCATCTCCTTCCTCGGCGGTAGAACACAGAGAGTCCGCCTACCACCATACAAGTCAGAGGCCTCCGAAGTCATCTGCGGCGTCCCCCAAGGATCTTCTCTGAGCCCCACCCTCTTCAACGTCTACATGAGCCCCGTCGCGGCCATCGTACGCAAACACAACCTCAGCATAATCTCCTACGCCGACGACACCCAGCTGATCCTCTCCCTGACCAACGACCCCGCCGCCGCCAAAGCCAACCTACAAGAAGGGATGAAAGAGGTAGCCGAGTGGATGACGACCAGCCGCCTGAAGCTGAACTCAGACAAGACGGAGGTCCTCATCCTGGGCTCCTCACCCTCCGCCTGGGACGACTCCTGGTGGCCTCCCGCCCTGGGCACCGCACCCAAACCGACAGACCATGCACGCAACCTGGGCTTCATCCTGGACTCCTCCCTCTCCATGACCAGGCAAGTCAACGCCGTCTCCTCGTCATGCTTCAACATCCTACGCATGCTACGGAAGATCTTCTGGTGGATCCCCACAGAGACCAGGAAGACCGTCACCCAGGCCCTCGTCACCAGCCGACTGGACTACGGCAACGCCCTCTACGCCGGCACCACCGCCAAGCTCCAGAAGAGACTCCAGCGGATCCAAAACGCCTCAGCCAGACTCATCCTCGACATCCCACGAACCAGCCACATCTCCGGACATCTGAGAGACCTCCACTGGCTCCCCGTCAGCAAGAGAGTCACCTTCCGCCTCCTCACCCACGCACACAAAGCCCTACACGACCAAGGCCCGAGCTACCTCAACAGCCGAATCAACTTCTACGCTCCCAAACGCCACCTCCGATCTGCCAGCCACGCCCTCGCCGCTGTCCCCCGCATCCGAAGAGCGACTACAGGAGGAAGGTCCTTCTCCTACCTGGCCGCCAAGACCTGGAACTCCCTCCCGACCGACCTGCGCCTGACCCAAGACCACCTCTCCTTCAGGAAGAAGCTGAAGACCTGGCTGTTCGAGCAGTAGCGGCACCCCCCCCCCAGCGCCTTGAGACCCTACGGGTATGTAGCGCGCTCTAGAAATGTCTTTGATTGATTGATTGATTGATGGATTCCTGAGGATCGATATTTCATGAGGGTCCGTAGGGGACAAGGAGGGAATGAGGAAATATGAATTTTTATGGTCAGTTGTGTCCCCTATCTAGACCCCAACGGCTCCATGTACATGCTACAGGTACATGTATGTTCCCTCCACTTCAAGCTATGAAGACGCAAATACAATTGTGTCCAACGTTAATATGTACTCTTTCATATCTGCCATGAATGGGCCAGATATTCCGTTCCTAAGTATGCCTTGCCACCGTCTTTATATGGTATACTTTTCACGTTCTCCAGCTCTGGCAAGGTAGGCCCTGAATTCTGCCATCGAGCTTTTCTTGCTTCTGCCTCTGAATGCTCCAGCCTGGACCTGCATATGTATTCATGAACTTTGTCTTACTTCCTGCGCGGCTAACGGTGCCTAGCCCGGCCTGTTGCCTGCCAAAACTGTATTCAGCCTTCAAGTTATCTGTTCCGCTCCTCAAGAAATGCATTCCTGTCTAAATAGCTTAGGTAAACATCCCTCTAACTGCAGAGCAAAGGGCCCGGCCTTACTGTCTCCGTGCAAGTAATTCATGACTCTCGTTACCATGGTAGGCCCATGCCCCCCTCGCATCCCATGTAGACACTTAGACGCTTGTACACGCACTAGCAGTCAGTATAGAATAGGATCTGTACGAGAAGACCTTTCCTTCTAGATAATATAGTTCTTTAAACACAAGATATTAGATATGATTTAGGACTAGGTTGTCCTGACACCCCAGACTTCTGTCTCCTCATGTAGGGCTAAATGTCAAGTTCCCTTCACCCTCTAGTTACACGTCAATCACACGTCATGCGGCTGCGCGCGCATCTCTGCCAGATATTTCTGCTGACACTGCAGGATTCTCTTATGGATCCACCCACTTGTGACATCATTTTAAATGACGTTTCTAGTATACGCCTATTATTACGCCTATTTTCATTACGTATGTGTATTCTTATCTGTATTATCAGCTGTTACGCCTCCTGCATCTGTCTTAATGTAATGCTTTTCATATATATATGATTACTTGTCAATAATGCATTGCCTATCCCTTCCTGAACCTTCGTGGTGATGGAATATGATTGCCTGGTTCGAACCATAATTCCTTTGTAAGGAATAAAGTCCTTTTCAGAACCTCTAATACCACGGATTCTGCCTCTTATTTTGACTGAGTTATTCTTACTAGACTTAACCGCATAAAAAATAGTACAGGTAATTTAAATATTTACCACAAGTCAATAAATGCCACGTACAAACTGCCCTTCCTTATGTTAATGTATTTCCAGCAGATGCACGTGAATCTGAATACTTGATCAACCGTGCTGGTTTTGGATCTAAACCCTCCCTGATATTTGTTAATATCTGAGTCTCCTCTATCCATTCTAAAAGACGGTTTAAAATATGTCTGGCAAAAACTTTTTGTAAAAGATCTATTAAACTTATCGGGCGGTAATTGCTCGGGTCTTAGCGATCCCCTTTCTTAAAAATTGCTACAATTTCAGCCCCTTTCCAGGTTTCGGGAATTGGTGTTCCTGCCACTATGGAATTACATAAAAAATGTATATAGGGCCCCCAGACTTCCATATCGTGCTTGAATAAATCACCAGTGATCTTGTCAGGACCAGGGGCTTTGCCCATTTTAACGGCCTGTAGTATCTCAGTAGTCTCCTTTAGGCTAAACCACAAGGGAGCAGTACTCGATACTGGAATAATCTCTTGATCCCCCGTGGGTGACCCCTCATCGTTAGTAGCATACAGTTTCGAAAAATGGTCGCACCATGTTTTTTCATCTAAGTAAATATCCCTAGGTGATCTACCCTTTTTATTTCCCTTTGAAATTAAATTCCAAAAAGTACTCTGATCTCTCAGTTTGGCCGCATTTAAGAGATCAGCCCATAAGGCATCATCCCAGTCTTTTTTTGCCTGTCTTCTATCTCTTATATCCTTGGGGTTCTTTGATTTAACAGCCTGGATCAAAAGGGACTTAGCTGTGCGACAGCCCTTGTTATACCATTGATTAACTGATTCTACATGATTATCTTTGTGATTGTTATCCTTTTTGTGGATTTTACTCAGATGAGGAGTTAGAGCGTCTACTAGTTTATAATGCATATCTAAAACACCCTGAGTGCCTATTAAGGGCATCTGACATGCTTCAATGGTATCAGTGAATGCATTATAAATTTTTAGCAACGTCTCTTCTTTAGCCAAAATATATGGCCATTTTAAAGCACGCCTGTTATTTGTTATTTGGGGTTCCCCGAATGAGCTACTTAGTATAGTTTCACCGACTAGGTTAGATATAAAAGGCTCGGAATCCAGCCATAGTTGGAGTGGAAAATGATCACTCTCTGTCCTGTGGTCTATTTTAAAATCGATTATTAGATACCATAGGTTCAGGGAGACCAATATAAAATCTATATGTGACCTACAGTTGCCTTTACAAAATGTAGGGGCAGGAGGTCTGTCGGACTGAAAACGGCCATTACATGCCCTTAAATCATGAGTTACGGACAGCTGTAGGATCTGGATAGCAGCTATAGAACTTTTAACCGATCCAGTAGAGTCCAGGGACAGGACATTATTCCTGCTCATCAAATAAATTGTCAAGGCCCAACACTGGTTCGTATTTACAGTTAAAATCCCCACCAACGACTACCTGTGCATCTGGGCTTAATTTGTCCAAGACGGAATCCAAAAGCTCTATCACCTTGGATTCCTTGTTAGATGAATGTGGTCTATTATATATATTTATTAAGTGTATGGTACCTTTGCCCCTAGTCTCCATTTTTAATATCAATAAATCAGGAGAAGAAATCGATAATTGGGTAACATCTATTTCTAGAGTAACCCTTACCCAAATCACCAATCCCCCTGATGCTCTCCCTCTTACTGATGGGATTGCGCCACAACAAAATGTTGTATACCCTAATCTATGCGGAATTTCAACGGCCCAAGTCTCCTGAAGAAGAATAATATCAAACTTCTCAGTATAGGAGCACCAAGCTACGTCCCGTAGGTTCCTAGTTATACCTGCTATATTCCATGATATTAATCTAACAGATGAATTTCCTTCTGGGCAGGGTGAAAGTACCTTCACCGATCTACCATGCCCAACTACACCAGATACAGGGCTAACTAGAGTGTTTATTTTATCTGTTGTCAATTTTATAGTATTATTTACCTCAATCTCAATGGTCCTAATACTACACTGTCCACCCTCGCCCAAGTTAGGATTACTAGATTCCATAGTATTTGAGGGCTCATCTAATATCACGGCTTTAGGAGTCAAGACGGGTGCAAGTCTAACATCATTAGGTAATGAGGGAACCTCCAACTGTAGTTGTTCAGACTCTATAGCACTCAAACTCAACTCCCCAGCCTGGGTATCAACAGATATCTCTAGATCAGAAGTGCCACCCGACGAGTGTCAATCATTCTGATCCAGGGAACTCAGTGCCAGATATCTGTTATTAGTAGGAATCTGGAAAGTTGGACATCTTTTAGGATTTTGGGATCTACTTGGAATATTAGCATGGGGGACACTAGCTAAATGACTATAAAAATACCCCAAAGGGTGCACACCCACACTATTTTCCCCCAGTACCAACGACGCTGAGTAACACAGTCGCAACATGTTGGGGGAGTCTAAAATTTATAATTATGCATTCACCTCTACAGGTTTTTCTAGCATTGCCGATCCAAGGAACTCGTCTAGATAGTAATATCTGGTCCGCGAAATTTATTGGAAACCCACAGTTTTTATTCAGCCAGGAGACTGTTTAAGTGAGTCGTGGGATTCATTCCGTGGGTAGTGAAGAGTCCAGGGGTGGAACATTTGAAAGAACAACAACATATGGCTCGCACTCTGGGGGTAAGTTAATTGAGTGGATTTTCCTTGATGAACCTAAGGGCAACGCCAAACTAGTTGAAGCCTCTTCAGTCGGGGGATTGTTATCTCTCGGTTGGCTTATCATATTGGGTTGAAGTCTCTTTACTCTCTCTATCGACGACAACTGTGCAGCTTTTTCATGTTGTTCCCCCAGCTCCCTCTGTAGTGTACTGTGATCATTAGATATTTTAGATAAGAGACCACCCAATCTAGTCACTTCAGCTGTCAATGAATCGATATTTTCTACAAGTGGCTGCACAACAGCTTCGAGTTTATCTTCGAATATCTTTGTTATTTGGGCCAAGAAGTCTGTATTCATATCTATGATAGTGCCACAATGAATAGTCATAGTTTCCTTATGGCCAAACCCGTTACTGTGGATTGGGACAGTTAAAGACTTATGTAGTAAACCCCCCCGCTTGGGCTGCGTTTTCCTACATTTCCTTACAACTCTCTTAACAGGAGAGTGTACAATTGGAACGACCATGGAATCATCTAGTAAATTCTGTTTTAGTACATCCTGGTCTACAACCAATGGTACAGGAGTCTCTCCCAACAAAATATCATTAGCGGGGGATACAACATTTTCGCTACAGTTATCGTTAGATGTGGGTGAAGGTGGGACTGGGGAACACTCCCGGCCCAGTGATTTCCTTCTTTCATTATTAATCTTGCTCACCACCTTTACTAAATAATTATCCATAGTTGATTTATTTTTGGACATTAATGTGCTGAGAAACACCTCAAGTAGTACAAGGAGTGTTCAAGTCTTACAGGCACTTTTTGGGAGTAAGCAATAATCACCAGTTACACAACAACAATCTATACTCTGCAACCAAGCGCACTTGTGTAATAAAGTGGTTAAAGAGTAGCCGAGATCACCCAAGCTCCCCCGAGCATTTAAGAAGCAGCTTATCCACCTAGAAAGCCTAAGTAGGCAGTATGAACTATGGAAATATAAATGCCCACGAGCTTATCAATATATACTTAACATAAGTCTCACGGACAAGGCAGAAAAACAGTGGAGATCGTCCACAATAAGCCCCCCCAGGTACAACCCGGCCAATGTCCACTGATCACAACAGTAGGAGCTGGTCTCACTTCAGATGGCCTGCAGCAATGGCAATCAGTTCAGCACGAACAGGGAATGGCAAGGGAATCAATGTCAGCCGAGGGCTCCGACCTCGTCTTACCTCAACACAAGGGGGGTGGCCCAGTCCAGCCTCTACCAGCCCCGGACGGCCACAGACGGCCCGCCCTTTGTCCGGGCTTCGTCCGGCGCGTCCCGCGCGCGTCCCGCGACGTGGAGAAAGCCTCAGTGTTTTCTGCGCCTCCGGGTGCGTGGAAGGCGTCGGCGGGTGCTAGGTGACCTGGGAGCTGTAGTCTCCCCTGCTCACGGCCGCGTGGTGGATAGGCGGAGGCAGGGGAGACACACAGCGTTAGGGACCCAGCAGCGGCGGTAGAGCAGGCGAAGCGGCAGCAGGACCCCACGGCAGGTGAGGCGACTCTCAGCAAAGGTCCCTGTGAGTCACATGATTAACTTTTGCCTTTGCGCTCCTGTGTGCCTGTTTTGTGTTGTGGGGATGGTGTTTGTGGTCTGGGCCGCTTGGAGTGCTGCTTTTGTGTGCTGCGTGTGGAGGAATTGGTGCCTGAGGCCTGTGGCGTGTGGGCACTCTCGTCAGGTGGTGCCACTGGCAGGGTGTTTACTGAAGGGACTGGAGCTGGACTGGGAGCCTGTGACTGCTGAATGGCTGCCGTCACTGTGGAGAACAAAAACTGGACAGTTCGGTGTAGCCCACCCACGTCAGAATGAATGCCCTCCATGAAGGCAACTACCTGTGCCAACTTCTTGTCATGGTCCTGGAAGGCATTCAGGAGAGCAGCCTGACCCACACACAGCTGGCACAAAAGAACCACCGCCTCCACACTGAGGGCAGCAGGGGAGACAGGGGCAGGGGCAGCAGTGCCTGGGGGGAAGGAGACTCTACCCTTCCTAGGGCTGCGGGCATGGACAGCACTTGTGGGAGCATCCGGGAGGGTGGGCACTGGATGATGTGTGGTGGAAGAAGAGGCAGATTTTGAACTCTGTGTTCCCGCCAACATCGAGGAGTCACCGCTGGAGTCAGATGATGTTGAGGTTGGTGTTTCCGGGCGTGATTCATCCAGGGTACTCCTGTCCCCCTCCGAGGCGCTGGTCACATCAGTGTCAGTGAGCTCATGTGTAGCAGTCGTGCCAGAAGCGTCCCCACTGGTGTCAATCCCCTGTCCTTCCGTGCCCTCGGTAGATGCTGCAATAGACAGAGACATAAGTTCAGTATAGTGCTATACTCACAAACATCATATGCAAGCAAAGTACAAAACTAGAAAATTATCCCCTCATGTTGCCCACCACCATGTGCAGTCTTTTTTTTTGTTTTCCAAAACCTTTATTCAGCAGAAAACATCAGTACACGGCAGTTTGCCTACATCCACTTCGGGCCGGCAGCATATCATAATAGGCAGAGGAGTAGAAATTTACACAGCGGATTGCCAACAACCCAAAAGGGCCGGCCGCGTAATAGTGTATATGGGTTTTGCAGTTTAGTGAACCAAGGATGCGTTAGCCCAAGAGTCAAAAATAACAGCCACATAACACATTACCAACTAGCCTCCCGGTAAGAAATAATAGTCCGAGAGTGAAAATCTCATATCGAGCCAGAGAGTATCTGGGTCAGCAGACCTCAGTCTTGAATGCGGAAGCGTTACCATGCATATCTCAACAGTATAATCAACTCTTTATGTAGCACCCCTAACACAGCAAATTCGCAGCAGGCCGCACGATGTCCCCCAATATCCCAGTACCCATTAAGCCTCTGCAGGTGACCAGGCACTAGGAGCCCGTGAGAGCAGTGTGTGGTCTCGTCAGCCTAAGATGCCAGTAAGAGTCCCCAGTCTCCTCAACCAGCAGCCAGTTCCCAGGGGCTCCCAAGATCGACCACTCCCCCTCTGCACATTATTGAGTCTCCTATCTAATCGGAGAGAAGGGGACCGCCTCGCCAGGCAGCAGCGGGTTCAGCAGTAAGTACGTCTTCAGGGGGTCCCAGATGTCCCGAGGCCGGGAGCCAGGCGGCAAGAGGTCAGAGTATAGGGCAAGCTGATCCTGCCAAAGGATCATCGTTTCTAGCCAATCTTTGAATTTAGGTGCCCTCCCCCTGCCCCATCTACAGGCCACCCTCCATTTGGCGAGGAGGAAGCAAATTGAGGCGAACTTCCGATGCAGCATTGGGTGCTTTTCCGTATACCCCAATATGCCCATCAGTGGGGTCGGCGGGAGCGAGGTATCTAACATTTCCCCTACTGCCTCAAAGACCTGTTCCCAATATTGCTGAAGGGCTGGGCAACTCCAGGCCAAATGCAGCATATCAGCACCATCCGTCCAACATCGAGCACATCTAGCGTCCTCCCGCAGCCCAAATCTGTACAGCCTAGCAGAGGTGTAATAGTATTGTTGCAGGAATTTGAAATGCGTGATGCGCAACCTGCCACTAACAGACACCTTCTCCGTTTGTGTACAGCAGTAGAGCCATTCCCGATCTGTGATATCCTGTCCTAGTTCACTAGCCCATTTAGCTTGAGCAGGGTTATGTGAGGTGCCAAGTTCGACATACACAGACCGGTATAGAGTGGACACCAAGTGGGATGCAGTTTTCGCTCCCAGCAGAGCATGTAGCTTGGGGAGCACCGACGGTTCCTGCGGGTAGTGCGGCGTACAGGCCCATATCCCCTCTCGCAGACGGGCATAAATGAATGTCTCCATCACAGTCGGGGGGGGCTCAGCACACAGCTGCTGAAGGGTAGCGAACCTCCCGTCTCTGTATATATCTCCCCAAGTATAGATCCCCCGTAATCGCTGGAATCGTTTAAAAATACCTTCCTGCAGGAGGGTCAGTTGGGGATGAAACGTCAGTGGCAGGCGGGGGGAGTAAATCATTGGGGCTTGCAATTTGCGCGCAATCCAATTCCATGCTCGCACAGTGCAGTCTACAGTTGTGGGGTCTCGCTCACGCCGCACTGACTGATGTAAGAGTGCCCCCTCCAGCGAGACGGGCTCCACCAGCCAGTGCTCCGTAGCCACATGGGCCGTGTATTTCGGGCCATTAAACCAGTAGTGCGCATAATGCGCTTGTGCACACATGTAATATAATTCAAAGTTAGGGAGCTCAAGCCCCCCCATCGCGTAGGGACTGGCCAGCGTCTCCCAGCTAATCCGTGGCTGTTTGCCGCCCCATATAAGGCGTAGGAGCTCCGTCCGCAATGTGGAGAAGAAGGTTCGGCCCGGGTGATAGGGGATGTTCAGGAAGAATTAGAGAAACTTAGGCAACACAGACATCTTAATCAGGGAAATCCTGTCGGCGATGGACAATGGCATAGCTATCCACTTCGTTATTGAATCGCGCAGTGCGTCAATGGCGCGACCATAATTTTTGCGGATCAGCTCCTCCCGATCCATGGTGACATTCACCCCCAGGTACCGAACAGAAGAGTCGCACCATTCCAAGGGGAAATCAACCGCAAAGGGGACAGCAACCGGAGTGAGAGGCAGGATCTGAGATTTCGCCCAGTTAATGTGTATGCCAGAAAGGCCTCCAAATCGCACAAATTCTCGTAGGAGCGGATTGAGGTTATGCTGCGGGTCTTTTACGTACAGGGTGACGTCGTCCGCATATAGTGAAATCAGAATGGGACGCAAGAGGCATCTCAGGGCCTTTTCCTGATGGTGTTGGCGCACCCTGGCCGCCAGTGGCTCCATCGCCAGGGCGAACAGCAGAGGCGACAATGGGCACCCCTGTCTAGTGCCCCGCGACAGCGATATTGCCCTGGACGTGTGACCGTTGATCTGCACACGGGCTGTTGGGTCAGTATAAAGCAGTTTAATCAAGGCGGAGAAGCCTACCGGAAACCCCATACAGCGAAGCACTGTGTGCAGGTAGTGCCATTCCACCGAGTCGAATGCCTTGGTGGCATCTAAAAAGATAGCCGCCAGCGGCAGTTGTGGGGATACCTGTTGGACGATCGAGAAAAGGGTACGCAGGTTGTGGGACGTGGAGCGCCCGGGAATAATTCCGCCTGATCAGGCAGTATTAGTTTATCCATCAGGAGGTTCAGCCGATTAGCTATAATTTTAGTGAGAATTTTACTATCCACATTAATGAGGGACAATGGCCGGTAAGAGTCACATTTGTTAGCCGGCTTTCCTGGTTTCAGAATGGACATGATAAGGGCCTCTCTTATTGTGGGCGGCAGTGCCTGTGTCTCCTGCGCCTCTGCATACACCTCCCGCAGAATGGGGGCCAGCTGGTCAATGAATAATTTGTAAAAGTCACTCGGCAGCCCATCCGGCCCAGGCGCCTTACCAGATCGCAACTGGAGAATCGCCTCTCTAAGTTCCTCATTCGTAAAGGGGACACATAGGAACTCTCTCTGATTGTCCTCTAGGTATCCCAGCGTGATGTCCCCAAAAAACTGCGGGAAATCCGCCGTATTGGTCCCCTTTGAGCGGTAAAGCTCCGCATAGAAGTCAGTGAAGTATCCGATCACTATCTTTCTGGCAAGTACCTTCTCCGTCCTCCACCTCTAGTATGTAGTTAGCATATCGAGGCTGTCTGATGTCCTGTGCCAAGGCTTTCCCGGGCCTCCCCCCTCTCCGTATCGCCGCGCCTGGGCGTATTTCCCTCTAAACTTCACCTCTCTGTCCGCCGTGTCTGTGTACTCATTCAATAGCTCCCTCAGCTTGGCCCTGCCCTCTCCATTTCCCCTCCGCCAAATATCCGCTTCGAGATCTTTGAGTGCCTCCTCCAGCAGGTGTAGCCTTCTGCGAATGTCTCGCAGCACTCCAAAGCTTTTGGCCATGCATACCCCTCGTATGGTGACATTAAACGCTTCCCATAGTGTGCCCACATGGTCAACCGACCCCCTATTCCGTCCGAAGAAGTCTGTAATTGCCTCCCCCAGTTCGACTCTAAATACCTCATCAAGCAGCGCCTCCGGGGCAAGTCTCCAGCATCTGGGACTATTAGTCAAAGTCGGGACGTCAACCTCCAGGCATACCGGGACATGGTCAGACAGGGTTCGAGCCAGGTTAACTACACTCCGTACCCAGGAGCACATGCCCCTGGACCCAAGCCAGTAGTCCAGTCTCGACCAAGACTCATGTATCGTTGAATGAAGTGTCCCTTCCCGCTTCCCTGAATGTCTGTGTCTCCACAAATCCACCAGCCCGCCGTCCTCCAACAGTCCCCTTAATGCATCCTGGCTTCTCGTGTAGTGATGGGGCATATGTGAAGAGCGGTCCACCACCGGGTCGCAGACTGTGTTAAAGTCTCCCGCCCAGAGTATGTGAGTGGCCCCTACTGCAAGTATCTGCCCCCAAAGTACATTTAAGGTGTCCGGATTGTTGATGTTGGGACCATAATAGCTGATAATAACCACTGACTGTGCGCCCAGGGCTCCCCACATCATGCAGAACCTACCCTCCCCATCGCTCCTCGTACCAGCGCATCTAAAGAGGGTCCCTCTCTTAACCAAAATGGCCATGCCTCGCGCGTATGAGGAGTAAGCAGAAAATATCCTATCAGAAGCCCATCTGCTACCAAAGGTGGGGGAACATCTGGGGTCAGTGTGAGTTTCCTGTAATGCCACTATGCTGATGTTGTGTCGGTCGAGGTAAGAAATTATCTGCCGTTTCTTCCTGGGATCCCTCAACCCCCTTACATTCCATGATAAAAGTTTCAGTCTATTCCGTCGATCTCCCTCCATGATCGTGTAGCAGTGTCCAGGAGGAGTGTCCAGGAGGAGTGTCCATGTTAACCCAGTGCATGGTGCGCCAGTCCCCAGAGTTGTGGAGTATGTTGTTGTATTAGCTGCTGTAATGCAGTGTAGCAATTCTTCTAAATTGTATCCAATTCTATCTCTACCGTGTCCCACTCTCATTTCTCCGTGAAGCTCTCCCGCATCCCTCCCTTCCCTCTTCCCCTCCCACATCGGAGCCCCAATTGCGCCGACATCCCAAAACCCTCCCTCCTCAACCCCCTTCCATAACATTATTCCAAAAAAAACCCAAACAATAAAATGCAAACAAAATAAGAGCCGTTCAGTCGCAAGACATTTCCTAGCTCTTAACCTTTGGGTGCAAGGGACCTCCCTCAGTGGGGCGCTAGTGTGCCTCTTAAGCCCTCGTGTCCCACCGTACAGTAGAACTCTCTGCTCCCTCCCCAGTGGGGCTGGTATGGAGGAGGGTTAGAGTCGAGGGTGCCCGTCCCAATGAAGCAGACCCCTTCGAGCCCAGTGCTGGCCAACAGGCAGGCTAATTTGACATAAACTTGAACAGCGCAGCTTATGCTGCTCCATGGGGCCCCACAGTTCAACATCTTAAAAGGACTACCCAAACATCATGCAAGGTACTCATCTGTCGACGGTAGCTCAAGCACAGGACATCTTCCGTTCAGGCAGTTGTCTGGCGGCCCAGAGCATCTCTCCGGCATCCGCCAGACCGTGTAGCAACAGTCCTGCCCCAAGGTGCCACGGGGGTGTCTTTTCTCCTAGCGCCGTTGTAGCGCATAGTTGTGAAACACTGTATCTGTTCTAATCCATCAACGATGTGGGTGCACGTCATTCAATCCTCAGCCATGGGTGAGTGCGATCCCGAATGTACAGCATTATTTCCGTGTGCCGGAGACGGCCGTCTCAAGGTCTTGAGGAAGTCCTCCGCCTGCTGTGGGTTGGTACAGATGATTGTGCGATCTCGATGTCGTATCCGCAGTTTGGCTGGGTATAACAGAGCATACTCGACGTTCGCCTGGCGCAGTTTCTGTTTCACCGATAAGTATTTCCGTCGAGCTTCTTGGACCGCCAGGGTAAAATCTGGATAAATGGAGAACGGATTTCCGTCGTACTGTAGTTTCAGAATATCCCTCGCTCTGTGCAGAGCCACGTCTCGGTCCCTATAATTAAGCAGCCTTGCCACTATGGGTCTCGGCGGTGTGCCAGCCGGAGGTCGCGGGCCCAACGCCCTGTGTGCCCTCTCAACTGACAAATGCGCCGAGAAGGAGTCCGCTCCCAGCGAGGATATGAGTAGTCTCTCCACGTAGTCTTCCATCCTCCCTGTGGCCGTGGATTCCGGTATTCCCACCAGGCGTATGTTATTTTGTCGACTGCGTGCCTCCAAGTCTTCACTTTTAGCTGCAATCACCTTCAGTAGTTTATCCATTTGCACCATTTGTTGAGCCATTTCTGCGGAGCTGTCCTCCGTGGCAGAGATTCTCTTTTCCGCCTCTTTGATCTGCTCGTTGTGCTTGTCCACCTTCAGCACCAGAAAATCCAACCGGGTGTTCATAGTGTCCATTTTTCCCGAGAGGGCATTTAGGCTCTGCTGCATTGCGATAAGCATGGTTTTTAGTTCATCACTTGGGGCGGCCTCAGGAGGGGTCAGCGGCCCAGGGGCAGACTCGCCAGCATCTTCAGTAACAGGGCGTGTAGTCGATTTCTTCTGGTCAAAAGGGAGTTTGGACTGGCGTGCCTCCGCCTTTCCCATGATGACAGTCTCTCGGGCTGCCCGCGAAGCAGTGTGCCTCAGACCTCGTCCGCCCAGCTAAGCCTCCGTACCGGCCCTTCAGAGCTCTGTCTCCTGGTGCCAGCCGCTCGCCGCTGTTCCTGTCGTCTATGTGAGCTGCGTCCCCGCGATATGTTCTTACTTAGGAGAGGTTCTGGTTCTGTTGATGTGATGTTTCCTCCTCTGCATTCAGGGGGGTACGGATATGTCACATAGCGCCAGCATCCGCTGGTAAGTGCTTCGCCTATCTTCCCCCACCAATGCGGTGCCGCCTGCTGGTCAGTCAGCGTTCCTGTTAAGTCCAAGGGGGCCCTCCTCTCATGCAGCGAATCTACCTTTTCCAGCATATAGATCTAGGCCCAGCAGCGCATCTCGGGCTCGCAAGGCATCCATACGCCCACTATTCCCCTACTATGCTCGCTGTGCTGGCACGTAGTTTTGCAGTTCTTGAGGTTTACACTTTGCACGCCTAGGCACTCGGGTTTGCCGGTATTGTAATCAGGGGGTACAGATGTGCAGTATCGCCCCACCACGCACTGTTAAATTCTCCCCGGTACCTTCCAAGTCTGTGTCTTGCTGCCCGATGGCCAGGCAACGCAGTCTCTGCGTCCTGCTTGGGTCCCGCAAGTTAATCAGGGCGGTAACGCTCGGATCGCAGCAGTCTCTACTCACGATTCTCTGCTCGGGGCAATCCGCGCTTCGTCGCCCTTCCAGGCCGGCTCCGACATATGCCTGACCCAGGCCATGCATCCAAGAAACTCTGTCTCTCTCACTTGCCGGATCCGCGTTCTCCAGTGCTCTGAGCAGCCGCGATGGGCTCCGTCACATTAGGGTGCCATTAACGGAGGCTCGCCACTCTCAGGGCGCTCACCAGCATTGCTCCGCCATTCGCCCATAGTCACCTGTCCGTTTCGTTGGCGGGCGCATTGTCCGTGAGCGGCGCAGCCTCCACAGTTCGGCGGCAGGCCTAAAGCCGCATGGCCACACCGGCCCTCAAGTTGTCTCCGCAGCCGCAGTGTTCGTCCGTCGGAGAGGTACGCTGCTCTCCCAAGACGGGTCCGGGCTCAATATCTCCTCCGTACATTGACACAGCGCTACCAAACTTTCAGCGAGTCTTCCTTAGCCCGAGGAGTCCACTTTGCCATGCTGTGCACTCGTGGGCGAGGGGTCTTTACGCGGATTATTGTCGGATATCAGGGTCGGGCGTCCAGAGCCTCACATCAGTGCGGCCATCTTGGTTCGGTGCCACCTAGCGCCCCCCCACCATGTGCAGTCTGCATGTGCAACCTTTATGCAATCATCAGAAGATGCATGGAAACATGCATAGTTGATATAAATGGCCCATGTGACGTTGACACAGCCAAATAGCTGGCCCGTGCCTCCTTGTAACCTAACATACTAATCTCTGTAAGCATACCTACGTGCCTGTAGGTGGGATAGATATATTCATCTCAACATGTTGCCTCTGTCACATATGGAGTCACTTTAAGGGAATACCACAGATACAGACACCCAAATGTCCTTTTGCAATGGCCAAAAGCTCCTGCTATCCACCATGTTGTTCTTTGAAGCACATCTACAGTTGCACATTGGTGTCAAAAGTGTAGTTCTCCCAAATATTGAGTTGTGCACAGCACACCTCTACAAAAGCACACTAAGATGATGCTCACCGCTGTTCGCTGCCAGGTGATTTCTATGACATTCATAATGCAGCATATGTCACAAGGCCACATCTCATCTTGCAATGTCAAGGGTCATTGTATTAAACACATGAGAAACTACATGTTGTGAAAATGCATGACAGCTGCACTCAACACAGAGGCCATTTAGAAGCCATTGCATCACACTAGAAACATCACAGAGCTCCACACTGGCTCAGGGTTGGGATTCATGCAGTCACTCACACCCAATGTCACACTTCACAGAATACTCACCCCCAACTTGCTACTGATGGGCCCTCAAGCGTCCATCCAGCTCTGGCTGTCTCACTGCCAAGATGCGGGCCATTAGTGGTGTGACGCTCCTGCGCTCCAACCTGCCACTCCGAGGGAGCACCCCCAGCATCATCTCTGCAACGTTTTTGCTCAGCCGGCAGATGTCATCCCACCTCTTGTGGCAGTGTGTGTGCCGTCGGTTGGAGACACCCAGAGCCCGCACCTTGCCTGCAATTGCCCTCCATATGGCCTTACGCTGGTGGACCTTAAGCTACAGGCATGGGAGACAAGAAGAGGAAGTTTCAGTGACACTGTTTCATGTACCACTGTGTGTCAGTACAGGAGCATGAAAAAACATAGCACACCAATACATAAATGTTGAGCAGAGGCCATACAGCATAACACGTAGTATACTTGCATCAAATACTCTCATATAAATGTATACATGCATGAGGATGGACACAGTACATGGCCATCTCATACACATGCAGAGTGCCAGCACAGAAACCAATGTGAAGAAGACCCTCATCTGTGATGCAGTATGTGAGTGAGCAATACATACAATACATTTGAAATGATGTGTTGGGGCAGACTCACTGTGTCCAACACTACACACCCCTCAATGTCCTTGGCCAGTAAATGGCTACCTGAGTCATGGAGGTGACATTTAGGGCCATGATCTTACATTCTCACACTCTTCTCACAAGGTGTAGGCTTGTCTTGTGCATTGAGAAATAGGGTGGCAGACAACACATATGTTTCACTCTGTCCTTTTACTGATGGGTCATTGTCAAATTGGGCAGTTTCTGTGCAAGCCAGGGGGACTCACACTGAGGTTAAACGTGGGCGATCAGAACATTCACATTCATGTACAATATGAGAGGTCAAACAGTGCCTACACATGCGAGACAGAACACATAATGAAAACAATGGAAGGATGATATCTCCAAATTACATTTATCTGATGTGTCATAGGTGAATTACCACCAAAAGTGTTACACTCAGGCATTTTACTCTTGTGCATAAAGCACACATATCCATGGGGGCAATATGAAAACTGTACACCCATTTTGCATTACCCTCTGGAAGATATACCTTTGCAATGTCACAAATGAGCATGTGAAAACCTCGTGGACTATGTCATCACAAAGCCCAGGCAATGTTTTTTCAGACTTCGGCTGTGCAAACCAGCAGTGTGACAGTATGGCTGCAAAAGCACTGCATGTCCCTCCCATCCTTCAATGCAACCATGGATCAGTGGAAATAAGGCTACACACCCCATTGACATAAAGTTAGCATGCCAGGCAGTGTATCACTCATTTACATTACCAGTCTCAGACCAAGGTTTGTATTTTCCTTGCTGGAAAAGGGCTGTAGAAATCTCTATGTTGCCATCCTCCACAAATAGTCAAGTGCAATGTGTACTATGCCAGGTTTGGAGCACGGTACATCAAAAATGAGGATGCATGCACATTAACTTGCACACACAGGCACATACTACTGCAGAGCAATATCATGTGAGCACTGTGAGCACTTTCAAACTGTCACTCTGAAACACTTGCTAGTACATCTGGAGGACCATATAGCCTCCCATACTGTGAAAGCACCTCGTCCACCAGGACCTCCAGCTCCTCTGTGGTGAAGAGACGGGCCCTGATGTTCTCAGTCCTCGCCATCACTAGGTCCAGGAGACAGGAACAGCCGCAGTTGTTAGTGAATAATGGCAGGCAGCAGTGTCTGGATGCAATTGAAATGTGTGACTCTCTCACAGACATATATAGCCTCGTGGGGTTGTTTCAGTGGTACTCAGCTGCTGCAATTGGTGTTCCTGGTTAGCTTTTTTCAAATGTAACCAATGACCGGAACCGCGGTGGTGGTGCACGCCTACCGTAATTTTCAATTTTCACTACCGCGATCATGGTTCCCATTGGCTGAAAGGGCATGGGGATTGGCGGTGTCAAACCGCAGGGGCCAGGCGGTTGCTACTGCAATCGTGCATCTTTTGATTGTACCCAATGACCAGGCCCGCGGTAGAGGAGCACACCTACCGCAGGTTTCAAATGTGTAATTCACTACCGCGATCGCGGTTCCCATTGGCTGAAAGGGCATGGGCTCTGCCGGTATCATGCCGCGGGGCCCTGGCGGTCGCTACCGCAATCGTGCATCTTTTGATTGTACCCAATGACCGGACCCGCAGTAACAGAGCACTCCTACCGCGGGTTTCAAAAGTGTAATTCACTACCACGGTCGCGGATCCCATTGGCTGAAAGGGCATGGACATTGGCGGTGTCACACCGCGAGTCCCAGGTGGTCACTCCCGCAATTGTGCATCGTTTGATTGTACCCAATGACCAGGCCCGCGGTAGCGGAGCACGCCTACAGCGGGTTTCAAATGTGTAATTCGCGATCGCGGTTCCCATTGGCTGTAAGGCATGGCCATTGGCAGTGTCACACCGTGGGGCCCAGGCAGGCGCCACCGCAAATTGGCATTTTTCAATTGTGGCCAATAACCGTGATTGCGGTGGCGGAGCACGCTTACGGCACCTATGGACACATCATGCTGTAGCAATGGCAATGGCCGATTTGCATCATGGAACACTAGACACTTACAATGAATTATGCCACCTAATTGCTAAATTGAATGCTAGTGTGACATTAAACTCACTGATGACTACACATGCCATGTCAGTGCACAGGATTACATGCATTGACATGTATTTCCTCACGTCACATATAATATTTGTGTGCATGTATACAGATCTGTTGTGTAATGGACTCTCATATTTGTGAACATGTCAATGTGTGAGATGGCTAATAAACCCACAGTAATGATGGACTGACTACATAATGTGCCCATTTCACTGTGCAGATTGCTGAAATAATTGTGATAGTTGAGCTGCTTACACACACTGTGCTCATTGTGTTGAGTATGTGTGCTCTGTCAGACTTACACAAGAAGATGTGGCAGGTACAGCAGCTACGTAGAAGTCAGCAGTGTTGCTGTTTCAAACATGTGCTGTGTCAACTACTCTCAGGGCCGGTGACACAAGATGTCGGAATGTACCATTTTCCATTCACATAGTCAGAATCTGTTTTGGAGGTACTCAGTATGTACATACTGAACACATGTACAACTACTTGAGATCAAGGTGTCTCTGCATGTGACTTGTGCTTTAAGCTGTTATTTCAGTCCAGTCATTGTTGGTGCTGTGTCAGTCAAGACGTAAGATGTTGGACACATCTCATAGTGGAATTGAATTGACATAAGTCCACTTTCATTTTATGTAGGAGACGACCAAATGTGCATTGTCCGTTCACAGTGCTGGTGGACATGGAGGATGAGGACATCATAAGGAAATTACGTTTGGATCCACTTACCCTTCAAGACCTATGTGACCAGTTGGAGCCCCATCTGAGGCCTCACAGAACCTATCCGACTGCTTTGACACCAACAGTTAAGGTGATGGCGGCCATGCATTTCTTTGCAACTGGTTCGTTCCAGTACACGGTGGCCAGTGCAGGTGGGATGTCTCAACCAATGTTCAGCATGGTGCTACGTGATGTCCTGTCAGCAATGATGACATACAATGACCCCTACATCCATTTTCCCAGGAGATATGAATTGGCAGCTGTGAAGGATGATTTTTATGACCTTAGCACCATACTGGATGTTGTTGGCGCCATTGACTGCATACATCTTGGCCTGGTTCCACCACAGGCACATGAGCACATATACAGGAACAGGAAGCATTTCCATTCCAATAATGTGCAAGTGGTATGCCTAGCGGATATGATTATCTCCCATGTCTGTGCCAGATTTCCAGGATCAGCACATGACTCCTACATACTGAATAACAGCATCATACCACAGCTGATGGCAAATATGCATTCGGAGCATGCATGGCTTGTTGGTGAGTATGCAGAGTCAAGTAGTGTGCTGTATGTGTAACATGCTGTTCTCAGCTACTGTTTATATTACAAAATTGGTCTGTGTATCTCACACCTAGGTGACTCTGCGTGTCCCAACCAGCCTTGGTTGCTGAGCCCACAGAGGAATCTCAGGACCCCGGGTGAAGTCCGCTACAATAAGGTACATGGGAGGACACGTTGTGTGGTGGAGCGTACTTTTGGGCTTCTGAAGTCTAGGTTCCGGTGTCTGGACAAGAGTGGAAGTGCACTACTGTACTCTCCCCAAAAGGTGTGTCAGATCATAGTTGCATGCTGCATGCTCCACAACCTGGCCTTGCGCAAAGAGATCCCCCTGCTCCTGGACGATGATGAGCAGCAGATATGCCCCCCTGCAAACCCACACATGTCCAGTGACAACGATAGTGGAGAAGAGGAAGGTTTTGACCTGCATCAACAGCTCATCAACAACTACTTCCCTTGAGTGTGAGTGACATTGTACAACAGTCACATTGTCTGTTGTCTTTGATGGTAGTGACAAGGCCTAGAAGAGCTTTTTGACTGCTGGCTGTTGTTGGCTCTGTGCTAATGGCAGATGTGTGTGGCACAGAGTATTTATGGCCAGCTACATAATGTCTATGTTGATGTTGTTGCTCATTGTTATGTGTGCTGGTTTGTGTACATTGATGACTAGTGGTGTGTTCTAGCTGTGATGGTATCACCTGACAAGTAAATGTCATTCTCTTGTGTCTTTATAGGTCCCTTCACCCTCTCAATGCCTCGTCACAATCAGAGCTTGTGGTACATTGGAATCTAAGTTGACATTGTACATACTGTTATTAACATGGAGCTGACACAAAGACAGGTGTGTAAAGAGTGTTTATTTACAATGAGTATTTGTGACATAAAAGTGATTGTTTACAAAATAATGCTTTGTGAATTTCTGAGTTGTCAGTGATGGTAAATGAGACAATAGAGTAGTCACGATATTAATGTAGCCAAACTGTCCAACAGACACCTGCCATCAATATGGCAATGGGGGTAAGGATAGTCAACAAAGTCAATGTCAAGGGGAACAGAGGTGCCATCATGGCTGGATCGGCGACTAGCGTTTGGATGGTGCATTGCCACGTGATCTTCCCCTGATGTTTCTCGGATGGCCCCTTGTGCGTTTGGCAGGGGGGGGCATTGCTGCAGGCTCAGCATTGTCTTAGGAGTCATTTTGTTGCAGCTGACCCCTCTCTGTGGCCGCAGCTGAGGTGGTGGGAGTATCATCCTGTGGGCCACTGGAGGGGGGTTAAGCTGCCCTTTGGGCTGCATGTCTGTCCCTCAGAACACCCACTAGCTGGCCCATGAGGTCCACAATTATTTGGCCCATGAGTGTGTCCATGGACCTCAGCAGCAGGCGGAGCTCACGCACTTCTTCCACAACCTGGCCCATCTGTCCCTGGGTAGGCTCATATGCCCCAAGGACTCTGGTGATGTTGGCCAGGGCTTCGGTCCCAGTGTCCTCCTGTATTTGTCTCCAAGTTGCCCTCCCACCTGCCCTGCTGACCTGGACCTATGGTGTTGGCACTCGAAGTACCCGCAAACTCTCCCTGCCCTCCACTGATTGTGTGGTGGTGCTGGTAACCACTGAGGCAGGGAGAGTGTTGCAGGCAGCAGTGGTGGTGGTGTGGTTGAGGCCGCACAGGTCGTTGCAGCAGGGGTCAGCGCTGTTGTTGTTGCTGTGGTGGTGGCGCTGGTGGGGACAATGGGGGCTTGGGACATGGTGCGCCATGGCAGTCCGGATGGGCCAGGTTGTTGATCCTCTTCCGAGAAACGTAGGGAGTCGTCTGCATCCGAGAGTTCATGTTCCGGGGGGGGGGGGGGGGGGGGGGTGAGGAGACTGGCTCCGTAGGTCGGTGTTATGTTCTGCAGCAGTTGCTTGTGGATCTCCTGTTGCTCAGAGTTGAAATGGTCATTGAAGTGCACTCCACAAGCTTGGTGTTAGACGTTTAGATGTTACATGGGATACACCACACACTTAGCATTGCAATCTCTTGATATGGCTGCAAGGTACTGAACATCATGACATGATGTTGAGGTACAAACATTACTTGTCCATGGTGTGACATGTAAATAGTAACCATTTGCCACGTACAGATTGTGTGATTACAAGGACATGTCGTCATCTAACGACTTGGGGCACATCAACTTTATGTGATGCGTCTTTTTGGTTTGCTCTGCATGGAATCAGTTTAATCTAAGCAAGAACTAGCCATTGTAATGTTATACATACCTTTTTCATATCATGTACTTTACTTTGTTTTTACGATTGACCAAGCATGTTTTGTGTTCATATGGGCCTTCATGCTCTGACACCATGGCACTTACACATTGCATTCTGTGCTGTGCATGATTGGGCCCTGAATTTCTTCAACATGTGACTTGGTAGTCAAAGTTTAATTTCAGTGACAGTTACGTACGCTTAGCTGTCTGCACACTGGATGTGGCATTTGGATCTATGCCAAGTTGGATGACATGTGAGGGCTGGTGTGGTCATATGGCTCCGTGCATTTTGAGAAGGATGGCAGAGTGCATGCACTGTCTACCTACCTGTTCGGAGACACAGTGAAGGGAAATTGCTGCCACATGGTTATGAGTGGGAGGGATGTATCTACCTGCTGAGCTGTGGGACAAGGGGACCTGGTGGAAGTTGTAGTGCTTGCCCCACCCACAAAGACCCCTCCCTGTTAAGATGGCTACCTACCTGTAAAGTTGTGCAGGGGAAGGGAATAGGTTACACATGGTTCAAGGATGGGGGGAGTGTTTCATCCTGCTCAGGAGTGAGACAAGAGAGTATGAGAAGGCTCCCTACCTGTAAGTTTGAAGAGAGCAATGCAGTGGCTGCCACATGGCTGTGGGTGTGTGGAGTGCTCCATCCTGCTGAGCTGTGGTACAAGGGGGCCTGGTGGGAGTTGTAGTGTGGACTTCCCTCCCACAAACACCCCTCCCTATTAAGATGGCGACCTACCTGTGAGTTTGAAGAGAGCAATGCAATGGCTGGCACATGGTTGTGGGTGTGGGGAGTGCTCTATCCTGCTGAGTTGTGCGACCAGGGGGCTGGTGGGAGTTGTAGTGCTGGCTTCCCACCCACAAAGACCCTTCCCTGTTAAGATGGCTACCTACCTGTGAAGTGGAGCAGAGGAAGGGAATATGTTACGCATGGCTCTTGGATGGGGGAGTGTTCCATCTTGCTCAGGGGTGAGACAAGAGAACATGAGAAGGCTACCTACCTGTAAGTTTGAAGAGAGCAATGCAATGGCTGCCACATGGTTGTGGGTGTGGGGAGTGCACCATCCTGCTGAGCTATGGGACAAGGGAGCCTGGTGGGAGTTGTAGTGCTGGCTTCCCATCTACAAACACCCCTCCCTCTTAAGATGGCTACCTACCTGTGAGTTTGAAGAGAGCAATGCAATGGCTGCCACATGGTTGTGGGTATGGGGAGTACTCCATCCTGCTGAGCTGTGTGACAAGGGGGCCTGGTGGGAGTTGTAGTGCAGGCTTCCCACCCACAAACACCCCTCCCTGTTAAGATGGCTACCTACCTGTGAGTTTGAGGAGAGCAATGCAATGGCTGCCACATGGGTGTCGGGTGAGTGTTCCGTCCTGCTCTGCTGTGGGACAAGTGGGCCTTGGTGGAAGCTGTAGTGCTGGCTGTCTGTACACATGCCCCCTTGGGAATGTTGCTAGCTAGCTTTGGGGTGATTCAGAGGGAGTAGATGTAAGATCTGTGAGACATGTGTTAGGAAGAGTGTGTTGTACATAAGTGCATTTGGGCCTAGGAAGTGTAGCGTTGTAGTTGTGCAAGCAGTGTAATAGGAGACATTTTTTGTAACTTATCAGCCTCCACTCCCCAGGCTATTCCTGTGAGACTCTCTGGATGCAGTATGGCAAGCACCTTCTCCTCCCATTTGGTGAATGTTAGTGGTGGAAGGGGAAGGCCACCCCCAGTCCTCTTAGCCAGCTTATGGTTCTTGTTGGCACGCTCTTTCACCCTGGTCTTGATGTCATGCCACCTCCTCCTGATCTCCTTCTGGGTGCGTGGGGTGGTCCCTACTACATTGACTTTGTTGACTATCCTTGCCCACATTTGATTTTTTGTGGCTACTGGTGTCTGTTGGACCATGCTTCCAAACAAATGTGGTTCTACTCTAATTACCTCATCTACCATCACCGACAACTCATTGTCAGTGAATTTGGGCATCTTCTTCTGTGACATGGTGTGTGATGTGCAAATGTGGGAAAAGTGAAGTTGTCATGGTGGTGGTGGTGATGTGTGTGTGTGTGTGATGGTGTGATGGGTGCTGATTTGCCTCTCCTTTGTGCTGTGGGGCTGGGCCCTTCAGTTGTGGAGTTGGGCAAAGAATTCTGGTCAGGAAAGGGGCTGGTTTTATACTCAGCTATGTGGGTGGGTCAATATGGAGTATTCATGCCAGGTGTGTTGTGTGGGTTGACCTGGGAATTGTAGTTTTTTACTTGCCATGGGGATGTGTCATTGGGGTGTGTTAGGTGTTTTTTGAGGCTGAGCCAGATTTATGGCCACTCTTGGTAGCTTTGTTGTGTGGTTGCTTTCGACTGCCATTATTCTTCCAGAGCGACCGCAGCAGTCGGAATACAACAGCCCTTCCGCTGGTCTTTCCCATTCATCAATTGTTGCGATCACGGCGGTTGGAAACAACTGATCGTTCCGCTGTCGCGGCAATCGTATCCTAATTTAACGTGCGGTCAAATCCGCTGGTCGAACGGCAGTTTGGGGTCTTTCAGCAGCAAATCCGACTGCCGCAGACGGATTTTCAACTGCTCCGGACGGTCCCGGCAGAGTTTCGTGGGATCCGTCCGCCACTGTCAGATTTTTCTGGTGGTTCATCATAATCTGACCGCTGGTTTTTCCGCGGTACATGCAGACGTTAATTTCCACTACCACGGCGGTCAAAATGGTTTTCCGACCGCCATCCTAATCGACCCTTATATTTCTGTCACACAATATTTTTTTCTCAATATTTTGTCTGAATACCACAAAGGAGAATGAAGATTCATGAGATTAGAGGATTCAACCAATCTGCAGTTTAGCCTTGCGTGAGACCCACTATATTCCAGAAGAGTTAATTGGGGTTGCACTGCAGCATCAGCATAGGTGCTTGCAGTGTCGGTTCTGCAAACCGTTTAATGAGCAGTGGAGGATGTGATGTGTGCTGATTTGATTCTCCTTTGTGTTGTGGGGTTGGGCCCTTCAGTTGTGGAGTTGTGCAAAGGATTCTGGTCAGGAAAGGGACTGGTTTTATACTCAGCTATGTGGGTGGGTCAATATGGAGTATTCATGTCAGGTGTGTTGTGTGGATTGTCCTGGGAATTGTATTTTTTACTTGCCATGGGGATGTGTTATTGGGGTGTGTTAGGTGTTTTTTGAGGCTGAGCCAGATTTATGGCCACACATCGTAGCTTTGTTGTGTGATTGCTTTCAACTGCCATTATTCTTCCGGAGCGACCGCAGCAGTCGGATTACAACAGCCCTTCCGGTGGCTCTCCCATTCATCAATTGATGAAATCGAGGCGGTCGGAAACAACAGATCGTTCCGCTGTCACTGCAATCGTATCCTAATTTAACGTGCGGTCAAATCCGCTGGTCGAACGGCAGTTTGGGGTCTTTCAGCAGCAAAACCGACTGCCGCAGACGGATTTTCACCTGCTCCGGACGGCCCCGGCGGAGTTTCGTGGGATACGTCTGCCGCGGTTGGATTTTTCTGGTGGTTCATCATAATCTGACCGTTGGTTTTCCCGCGGTACATGCAGAAAATTAATTTCCGCTACCACGGCGGTTGGATTGGTTTTCCGACCGCCATCCTAATCGACCCCTATATTTCTGTCACACAATATTTTTTTCTCAATATTTTGTCTGAATACCACAAAGGATAATGAAGATTCATGAGATTAGAGGATGCAACCAATTTACAGTTTAGCCTTGCGTAAGACCCACTATATTCCAGAAAAGTTCATTGGGGTTGCACTGCAGCATCAGCATAGACGCTTGCAGTGTCAGCGCTGCAAACCGTTTAATGAGCAGTGGAGGACGGCTGTAATCAATCCCACATACTTTAGGAAAGTTACAGCCAGACGATGTCTGTGAAGGCTGCACCCCCTACTCAGTCAACCCGCCACAAGCACTCCTTTGCTACAGGTATTCGTTGAAACCCCTCTGTTCATGGTGCCTGACGCCTTTATAAAGAGCATGAGGGTCAACAGGGAGATGTTAAGGATTTTGGGGACCAGGCCGGACGTATTTTGGGGGCCCATGTTTGGACCAGCTTTGAAATGATGCCCTCTTTGGTCAGGTCACTGACAGTTCACAGGTGCACTCCTCAAAATTCTAAAGTTATTACATCTAATATTCAGGGATAGTGACGTGTTTTCATTATTGTAACACTGCAGAGGGTCACTAATATCAATCAATCAATCAATCAATCAATCAATCAATCAATCAATTAGGGTTTATAAAGCACGCTACTCACCCGTGAGGGTCTCAAGGCACTGGGGCTGTGCAGCTCTGGATTAGTCGAAGAGCCAGGCCTTGAGGCTCTTCTTGAAGGTGTTCAGAGTGGGGGTGCGTCTGATGTTGACTGGGAGCTCCTTCCAGGTCTTTGCTGTGACATAGGAGAAGGCTCTTCCACCTGTTCAGGTTCTGCAGATGCGAGGGGTGAGGTTGGCGGAGCGGAGGTTGCTTTTGGGCATGTGGAAGGAGACTCTTTCATTGAGGTATTTGGGTCTGATGGTATGGAGGGATTTGTAGGCGTGGGTGAGTAGCTTGAAGGTTACTCTCTTCTCAATGGAGAGCCAGTGGAGGTCTCGTAGGTGCTGGGTCATGTGCTTGTGTCGTGGTGTTTCGAGGACGAGTCTGGCTGAGGTGTTCTGGATGGTTTGGAGCTTGTGTAGAAGGGTTTTGTTGATTCCGGCGTAGAGGGCGTTGCCGTAGTCCAGTCTGCTGGTTATGAGTGCGTGGGTGACGGTCTTTCTGCATTCGAGGGGGATCCACTTGAAGGTCTTGCGGAGGATGCGGAGGGAGTTGAAGCAGGTGGAGGAGGGTCCGAGGATGAGGACCTCTGTCTTCTCCGAGTTCAGTTTTAGGCAGTTGTCGCTCATCCAGGCTCATCCAGGCTGCAACTTCTTTTATTCCTTCTTGGAAGCTGAGTCTGGTGTTTTCGGGGTTTTTTGTGAGAGAGAGGATGAGCTGAGTGTCGTTGGCATAAGATACTATGCTGAGCCCATGCTGTCTGACGATGGCGGCGAGGGGGGCCATGTAGATGTTGAAGAGCGTGGGGCTGAGCGAGGACCCTTGGGGTACTCCACAGTTGATCTCTTTAGGTTTGGAGAGGAAGGGAGGGAGCCTGATCCTTTGGGTTCTGCCGGAGAGAAAGGAGCGGATCCAGTAGAGGGCGGGTCCTCGTATACCGGCGTCATGGAGTCTGGCTGCGAGAGTGATGTCTGGGACTACCGAATTTCTCCCTCCCCCCTGCGCATAACACATTTTTAATGAGGGACATGAGAGGTAATTACTGTTGGAGGCGGGGGTCGTACAACCCCCGGCCGTATTTATTAAAATATGGTAAAACAAAATTAAAAATATTGAAATAAACAATATTTACACAAATTATACGCAGAAACATAACACGGCATTTGATTACAATTCATATGCACAGATTTCAGATGGCTGACCTTAACATATCTCTAATACATAGTTCTCCTATCCGAATCTAACATAATGATCATAATCATACATTAATTACTTTCTGCGTATCCTATTTGGGCCTACGGCAAGGTCACTAACTGGTGTCAGATCCTTATCAATTTACCATGCCCCCCCGTAGGGTTGCGCATGCGCAGAGGGCCCGCTTACCGAGAGGGTACTTCCCCCCCCGGTTACCCCCATACGTTCCCTGAACCTCCATGCAAATTTGGGGGGTCTTGCACTCTGCACCATTTAGTGACGTCCATGCCAGTGTGGGGTGGCCAACCAGCCTAAAAGAAAGCGTGACTCCCCCCTTTCCCCGCACCCATCCAGCCAACCGGATGTACCGCCCCTGGAGTTATAGGAGAGACCCCTTGTCCCTCCCCCTGGGCGACCCCATCCGAGAATGACGCCGCCCCCAAGGACCTTAAATTTACTGCTCACTAGTCATGACCTTACCGCCTGACTAAGGAATAGCAATAAATACGACGATTGAAGACCTGTAAACGGGAAAAACGCCTAAGGAAGAAAACCACACCGTCAATTTCAATCACCAATAAACACATTGCAACAGGGGATGGAGGGTGGGTAACAAAAACGTGAGCAGCCTCCTAGGGCTGCGTCCGGATGCTGGGAGAGCGCGGGACAAAGAGACCGTGTCCCGCGCTCCCCGGCCTTTTATCACAGTACTGGGGGCAGACCAGTTCTAACTGGCCTGCCCCCAGCCCCCTCTGACCCGGAAGCGCCTCAATCGCTTCCGGGCCAAGGGGGTCGCCGTCGCGAGCGAATCCCGGATGTGGCGCGCCCACCGCGTCATGGTGACGCGATGGCACGCGCCGGCCGGGTGCACAAGCGAGGGGGGGGAGGGGGTCAGTGCCCTGCCATATCTGCGGCGGGGCCGATCCTGGCCCCGCCTTTCTCGATGGTGTCAAAGGCTGCAAAGAGATCTAGTAGGATGAGGGCCGCAGTGTGGCCTCATCAAGTAGCATGCAGATGTAATCGGTGGCGACGAGGAGGACGGTCTTGGTGCTGGGGTTGCTGCGAGATGACGTGTACACAGTGGTGGTCTGTCCAGAGGGGCTGGGTGGTGTGGCTGAAGTGGATGTTTGTTCCTCCTGTGAAGATGGGGTTGAGTAATATTACTGCAAATAATCTCTGCGACACTCTCCCATTTCTTATATGTGCGGTCCTGTTTTGATCTAAAAGAAACTGTTCTATGGATGTTGCATGAAACATAAACACAACATTTCTCTGCAAAATGTCTGTAATACTCACACCTCACTCACATTAAGAATAAATAAATAAAAAGGGAAACAATATATAAAACTATGTTTATGAATTACTCAAGGTCATCAGGGCAAGACTCTCCGCAGAACAGAGATGGCTCTATCATAGGGCCCCATGAAAGGCTGGGGCCCTGGGCCAGAGCCCACGTTGCACCTGTCTTACCTAGAACGTCTCTGAGTCCAGCCCTGGTGGAAAGTCGGTCCGCATTGGGTCTATAATCTGCAGTGTCTGAACGTCTTTGTTGCAGGCAGCGCTCCTCGCCCCATCTTCGTTCAACTCCCCTTGTAAACCTAGACCTGGATGCGGTCTTGTCGTCTGCCTACAAAAGAGGGCAGCTTGGGTTTCCTGCGTGCGTGCGTGAGGGGAGCGGAGCGGCATGGTGACCCCGCGCCCGGGGCCCTTTGACAACTAGAGACTTTCCGGTGCGTGAGCGAGACACAGGTGTGGCATTGTGGCGGCACTTCAGGCGGAGGGGTGTAGTCAAATGAAGCTGGGCAGATTGTATGTCAATTATCTTTTCTCCAGCAAAGCGTCCCTGTGCATTGTGGAGTGTGGTAGTTCTATGTCTCATTATTAATCTGCTTGCACTCTGATAGTCTTGCGGTCCCAAAAAAGTCTCAAAAATCCATGTTGGGCGATGATTCTTTGTGCATCGCTCACTCCCTCGAGACAGGAGAAGATGGTGCATTCAAATGGGAAAAAAAACCTCTGGCTACAATGAGAGCGCATGCTCACTATGCTGCTGAGCTTCGTGCACGTCTTCGCCTACAAAGCTATCTAATGACCTAATTTATCCATTTACATTCGCGAATGCTAACGGTTAACGTAGCAAGCTAAATGGCCTAACAGTTTATTACAACAACACTTTCGTTAGCACCACCTCTGTAGGCAGACACCTGAATACATTAAACATTAAACAGACCTCAGTAGCCAAAAATCAGAAAGCTCAAATCTGAGAACTCTTTGGTACAGCACGCTTACTAGGGCGATGCAAGGGTATCGCTTTTTTTGTTACATATATTTATATAGCGCGAACTTGGAGCGCTTTACATGAGCACCGTATTTACATTACACATTTCGGCACGGGGAGTTTAAGTGATTTGCCCAGAATCACAGGATGCGGACGCGACCTCGAAGCTCGAACTCTGGTCTCCAGCACCAAAGTCGGCAGTTTAAGCCGACTGACTACATACTCTCCCCGATATCGCTGACGCTATATCGTAAAGAACAAGGCGTGAGGCGCGTGTGTACGTGGAATCTTGTGAGCCCAGCCCTTAAAAAAAAACAATTACGAAAGGAGCACCCTTGACGAGGTATTCGAGGGTAGGACATAGATTTATCTCCAAACATATCATGAAATACTTAATTACACGTTGAAAGTGGTACAGATTGTTTGCCAATACACACATCCACCGAATAACACGTCTTATAACATTTCTCGACAACGTGAACGCAGAGATTGTTGTCATAGCACATTTACACGTGTCCAGCATTAATCTTACAGCTCAGACCCTGCAGCCAAGAAACACTGACGTAAGTGACGCTCAAGCAAGCACACGACCTGCAACGGAACACAGAGTGAAAACGCCCCTCCCCCCCATCATTTCTACTTGGGACATCACGTGATCAACACCTTACACGATCATTCCGTGAGCAACCTCGGAGTAAGCGTAGAGGGTCAGGACCTCAAACAAACCGACTTCTAACCAGACCCTGTGCCCATCTCAAACCCTTATTATAAATATGGCCAGATACATCAAGTGAAGGTGTCCTAGGTCATAAAAATGATCTATTTTGTCATTTTGTCATTTTTACTGCCACTATGCCTGACTATTGCCCAATGTGCTTGTCTGGGTGGGTGGGTCTATGGGTGGCACGGGTCTATGGGTGGCACGTGTAGCAGTTGCTTAAAAGGAAAAGAGGACAGAGAGGTTTGAGCAAGGAATGCCCGGTTACTCACCGGTGATATTCATTACTCCTCGTCCAGGTCTTCCTGTCCCATTCCTTAACAGTGAGCAGCTAGTTTGCTCCACAGTAACCTATTACCTAGCCGAGCTTTTCGCACATCCCCCAACATGGCGCCACCATCAGGTGACAATAAAGGGGGATGTGCGTCATAGAAACATCCTAGAAAACCAAAGAAACAAGCATTTGCAATGCAAAAGGTCTCGCAGTTACGCGAGTTTAAGCTATTGGCATTGTAAATTACAATGCCTTTTATTTATGTTTTTAAAAATAAAATAAAAATAAAAGGCATTGTTATTTGCAATGTCAATAGCTCAAACTCGCGACCTATGGCATTGTAAATGCTTGTTTTTAAATTGGAGCCACAGAAAATGTGTATTAAAACTTGACTAACAACAAGCTATATTGTTCACATTGGCAGGTTCTTTTTTATTTTTTTCTCATTTGCCTTTTAATTCTCTTGACCATTATTGTTTCGAAATATTGGCCATCGAGGAGGAAGAGCCCCTGGAGAGGGCGAGACTGCTCTAATTCTTGTTGAAGGAGAGCCACCAAGAGACTGCGCCCTCGGCTCTGGACGGTCATGATGGACCAGAGCATGGCATGGGCTAGAAGGCTGATCATTTTACGATGCTTTTGTGAATCCAGGGAACACACACCTTTGAGATCTGGGTCTATGGCATCTGAATCAGACTTGTTTCGAAATAGTTTGATACAAAACAAATCTCTAGATTGCGAAACCAATTTAAACCTCTTTATTAAGGCCTGAGACGGACTCGACATGGAAAGATTATGAAACGTTTTTCGGGTTTGGTGGCTTGAACATTGGACACAAGAGTTGCTGGGCTAAAGAACGGCTGCCGCCTGGCACCTTGAGATTGGTAAGCTTTCGTAATTTGATCCTCTGTGAAGATCCCAGATGCTCACTTTAACCTCTCGTATATTTGTGAATAATAACCCAGAATAAAAATTTAAAAAAAACATTTTTAAATAACGCTTCTCACAGCGCTCCTGTCATTTTTAAGTGCTCTAAATAACAGCTGTTCGTTAGTATTTCCTATTCAGTGGTACTTCCACCTCCGGGGTTAAACTAGGATGCAATATGGTTTTCGCACCAGCTTCCATAAGAGCTTGAGAGGGATCACGAGGTGAAGAAAGGCACGGAGACCCAGGGAATATATAATGGCAGCCGCAATGCATGCCAAGATACATCGGAGGGCAGCGAGTGGTAAAGAGGCAGCCTTACACCCTTGATGAAGTGAGTAAACGCAGGGTATGAACAGAAGGGACTTATTAGGTGTAGCGGGACCCCGAACATTTGATGAGAGTAAGGTGGACTTGAGAATGTTATATCCCAATCCAGATACCCGATTAGGCGGGGAGATGCGAAAGGGGTGACGCAAGCATTACAAACAAGCGGCCGTGCGGCCGCGAAAGTGATCACGATCAAACATCAAAGCGGCCGCGAAAGTGAAAGTAATCACGTCAAGCGCGGCGCGCGCCTGTGCACATGCACTGTAGCTCTAGGCTGGCCTGGTAGCACTTTTTGGAGCCCTCTCATAAAGTCTCGCCAGACCAGCGCATGCGCTGGGTCAGGCGAGACCTAAAAAACCCAGAAAGGAAACAATCACCCAAAAAAACAAAACCAGGGAGGGAGGGAAGGGCTCAGGAATGGGATGGGAAGACCAGGACTCGGAGTAATGAATATTACCGGTGAGTAACCGGGCATTACCTCCTCATCCTGTCTTCCCATCCCATTCCTTAACAGTGAACCCATACCCAAACACACAGTGATTGTTGTAAGAAAACAGACCAGAAAATGTGAGAAAACAGGTCCATCCAATCAACAGAAAGCAGTACAAATCATAAACCATGTACAGAAGACAAAACAGTAGAGCCAAAGGCAGCCGAGGCCATCATCCCCAACTGAAGATGATAATGGGAAACAAACGTAAGGGGAGAAGCCCACGCGGCGGCAGCACTAACGTCTCCCAAGAAGGCCCCCTGAACATGGCCCAGGAGGAGGAGACGCCCCTGGGCGACCAACCCCGAACAGAAGAGGGGAGAGGACAGGGGGCAGAACCACAGGCCGAAACCACAGCACCCATGACCCAACAAGTCAAGGTGGACAAGAAAGGACGAAGACCCCGCCCAGAGAGGCTACAGGTGATAAAGAAGGAATCAACCGTACGGAAACCAGAGGTCCGAACCAAGGAGATGCGGAGAGCCCACAGCACATCCAAAGAATGGAGGACCAACTCCCCTGTAGAGGCAGGATTCAGAAAAAGAACAGGGAGAACAATACCCCCCTGACAGTGGAAAGATGACAACACTTAGGGCAGAATAAAACGACCGGGACAGAGAATGACCTTGGCAGCGCAAAAGCGCAAAAAGGGGGGCAAAGCCAGCAAAGCCCCAATCACACCAACCCCCTGCCCAGAAGTAGTGGCCACCAGGAAAAGAGCCATAGTAGAAAGGAATGGAAGGGCCACCAAGACCAAAGGCTCAAAAGGGGGACCCGTCAAGGCCCGGAGAACCAGGGGAAGATCCCAGGCTGGCACAGGAAAGAGAGAGACAGGACACTGAAGCAAAAAGCTCCGCAAATAGCGAGTCACCAACTGTGAGACAGAGGACACAGGGAACCACGAAAGGCAAGAACGGTAGCCCACCGCGCACGCAGGGAAGAGACAGCGAGCCCCAAGAAGAACCCATCCCACAAGAAGTCCAACACCCTCACAGCCTCACAGGAGGAAGAAGAGAGACCCTTCCCAAGACACCAGGAGGAGAAGTTCTCCCAATGACGGTCATAGGACTCCAAGGTGGAAGGGCGCCGAGACAACCGGAGGCACTAGTCAACCTCAACCGAGCAACCCTGACCCAACAAATTCAACCACTCAAGTGCCAAACCCCCAGCGGGAGGCGGCGCAGGGAGGCAACCACGAGAAGAGGAGCCCGCAGAGGGGAGGGACACAGGGGAAACCCCCAATGGGGGCACACAGACAAGGGCAGAAGCAGGGGAAACCAAGACCGACGAGACCACTCCGGTACAACCAGAAGAACATCCTCCCGGTCCAACTGAATCATCCGGAGGACCCGCGGAATCAAAGCAAACGGAGGGAAGGCAAACAGGAGCCCCAGCGACCACGGAACGGAGAAAGCTTCGAACACCCACGCCAACCGGGAGGTAAAAAGGCTGCAAAACCGAGGAAGAAGGGCAGAATCCTCCGAGGCAAAAAGAACCAGCCAAGGAAGGCGGAACCAGAGGACAATCAGATCGAACAGATCCGGGGACAGACACATAGTCACCGAGGAGGGGAACACCCTGCTCAACGAGGCCGCAGGCCCCATCTCCTACCCCTGAAGATAGACCGCCGTCAGAGACAAGAGATTCTGCGCGGCTCAAAGCCCCATCATCCTGGAGAGGCCAAACAGAGACCAATACATGCCCCCTTGACGATCGACATAGGCCCGAACAACCTGGTCGACGGCCTGCACCGAGACAGCACGGCCCAGAAGGAGAGGAGCAAACCACCGAAGAACCAATCTAACCGGCCTCAACTCCTTCCAGGTCGAGGACCGGAGAGACTCGAAACAGGACCACCGACTCTGAGCCTAGGAGGCCCCCATCACCCACATCCTGAGGAGGAAGAAGAATGAACCCCCGGTAAAGAGAATGAGGGGACAACCACCATTGGAGATCCACCTGAATCCCAGGAGAGACGGGAACCAGGGCCACGTAGTCCAGGGAGGCAGAATCCCAGTGTGACAGGACATGAAGCAAGAGGGGATACAAATGCAGCCTGGCCCAAGGAAGGAGATGCAAAGAGGACGCCATCCCCCCTGACTTCTCAACTAGAGACGGGCGGACACCCAAGAAAGGTGACGAAACAAAGTCAATTGGTGCTCCGGGGAGAGGAACACCATCCCGAGATCCATGCGGAAGAGAGCCCCCAGGAACTTCAGGGTCCGGGAGGGCACCAGGGGATCGAGGAGGAACCCAAAGGACCCCAGAAGAGGACAAACTGGTCCACATCCGACAGAGCCTGTCGAACCCCTGGGTCCGAAGCATCCCACCCGGAGACCATAAAGAGGACGGAACAACAACCCTCGCCCCATTCCAGAGGCGGAACCCCCACGAAAGCCGCCTACACCAACAGAAGGGGCACACCTTCCAGCATGGCCTCCCGTCGCGAGGAAGACGGGGCAGGGGAGTCATAAGGAAGACCGGAGGGGGAGGAGAGGAGAGTTCGAGCCGACAACCCTTCGACACGGGCTGAACCGCCCAGGCATCCGGAACCGACAACCATTGGAGCAGGAAAGATCGAAGGCGACCCCCATCCGGCAAAGGCAGACAGACATTGTGAAGAGGAAGAAGCGGCGGCAGCAACACCGGCAGGTGCCCGGGGCATGGCAGAAAGGGCTGCGAAGCACCCCGAGTAGAAGGCCCAAAGGCAAAAAGGCAGTCAAGAGCACACCCCCAAGAAGGAGACTTGACCGGAGCCACAAGCCCGAGGTAACCCGCCGACTGTCTGACCATCTCAACAAGCCGAGGCCCGAACACTACGGAACCCACAAAGGGCAACTTAAGCAGGACCGACTTCTGAGAAGACGCAGCCCTCCAGAAATGCATCCAGATATGATGCCTCGCAGAAACAAAGCACCAGAAGCAGCCGCAGCGTACATTTTTACATTTGCAAGAGAAGACTAGAGATCACATTTATTTAATTAATAGATTAAAAAAAATCCCAAAGAACACAGGGCACTGTTTCTGAGTCTGCAGTAGTCTGCCCACTCACCAATATCGCCGCGCCAGCTCCGCTGTTCACACTACACGTGACTGAGTGATTGCTTTGCTGCTCCCGGGCCCAAAGAAGCCTGCTATGTGTTTGCCGGGCTGACAACCTCACAGCCCTGAAGGCTGTGATGTCATCAGCTCTGCAAAGACCTAGCTGCAAGGCCCAGTCTCCACCCCCAGATGGCGTGGAGGTTAAGTTAGCCCTGGGCGTTTTTAATATAAGCCCGGGATCGCTAACTCTCCACGTCAATCAGAGAGTGGAGGAGAGCTTGCCATGGTGTCACCCCACCCCTTCCCAACTCGTCACAGGGCGTGGTGGGACCCACCCTGTGACGAGTTGGGAAAGGGTGTGGCAGGCAGGCAGCCAAGGAGTCGAGTGACCTCCTGCGCAGGCTCAGACTGCTTCCCGAGCGCGTGTGTTGGCAGTTGGAGGAGTTGCAGCCGTTTTATCCAGACGGACGGTCACAGACTGCATTAGAGCTGAGCAGAAAGCCGAGGTCGAGGAGCCTCAGTCAGTCTATACTGAAGGAAGCGGACCGGTCGTGCCCTGCAGCAGCAGCAGCTAGTCCATGTGGTTGCAGGCTGCCAGGTTGCTGTCCGGAGTAGACTTGTGAACTCGGGCAGTTCACCAGGTAAGGCCCCCAGGCGGGCAGTTTTTAACTTATAGGCCTGCGTGCAGGGCACAAGTCCTAAAAAAAGAAGTGGGGGGACGCTCCAAGTTAGGTGGTGTCACCGGAAGTGACCTCACAGCCGGAAGTGACGTCACGAGATGGAGTCCCCACTAATTAACAAAGGTTAGAAGGCGATGGGGGCAGGTTCAAAGGGAAAAGGAGAATGTTTACGTTGGAATTAGTCACCGTATTCACACTCAAAGGAGCGGGGAAATTAAAGATGCGCTTGTTCGGTGCGTATTTATTGCCCACAGTAAATTTGCCGGTCTCCGTCTGAAATGCATAAACACATACTGACCTTTTCTAATATACGGCCACGAGCGCCCGTCTGTCATACTGAACGGCTCCATCAACGTGAAACAACTTAAAGAGCTCTGTTCGCCCTCTCTCGACAATAGAAGGTTAGGTTTGGTGAGTGCTGAGCGCGCACGCAGGCTCGGGTACCGGCTCCATCTTTTGGGCAGGGTGGACGGCGTCCACCTGGTAAAAACCCTGTAAAATAAGTGGGGGGACGCCGTCCACCCGCGTGGTACCCCGACTCGAGCCCTGCCTGCGTGTGTTAGTGTTAGTCTACTCTCTCTGATGGTGGAGCGGAGGAATAAGGGGAGATAGTTTGGCTTATTATGAAATCTTTCTTATCTGTGACAATAGCGTTAGTACAGGCCAGCAGCCATGGCGGGCCTGCCGCGCCAGAACAGATAATGCAGCGCGCGCAATTCACTTCAGACATTTGCTGCACTCCATCCTACGAACGTCCTCGATGGGCTATTTATCCTTCAGCGAGAGAACAATGAGTGAAGAGAATGTAAACAAAATGTAAACCACCACGCAATGCAATCATCCAATTTCAGAAGCCAGCCTACAAGATGGAGGGGAAAAAATGAGCAAACTGTTGTTTTCAACTTTCCATCGGGAGCAAGACAGAATTTTAAGCAACTGGGTGTCGAGTATTTATTACTCCAAGGAAGCAGGCAGACATTGTGTGGCAGGCCTGCAATAGATAAAGAATGATCCGCGATAAGACAGATGGCCGGTTTGAAATTAGCAATCACGGCCATTGAACTTGCTTGGAAAATATAATTGTTGTTCTTTCACCACATGCTGTATGGGGAAGTGATGAATACAGGCCCCAGCTAGGCCCGCAAAGCACAAGGGTTCGCTCTCCTGTAACGGAATCTATAAGGAAGTTGGCACGGAAACTGCAAAGTACAAAAACAACGTTTATTAACCCTTAAGGGTGGTCCTACAATCCACACAACACTCTTCAGTATTGCATGGAGTAGCACAAAGAACATTCGTACACAGTCCCCTTTTATACACAACAGAGGGGCTCATAAGTGGGTGGATACAACATGAGGCCGAAGAACATTACCATTTATGGTCATTCTCGATACTGAATCAATACATGGGCGGAGCCAACACACTCCTTGAGCCCGCGAAAGGACATGGTCAAGCAAGGCTAATTATAACAGATGTGGTCAAGTCTGGGCATGCGCCAGATGGACAAGAGAGAGCTATTTATAAACTGTTACTAGGCAGATTACAAGAGCAACTAACACAGAGGTCGGACTCTCCTCGTGGTGAACACATGGCAGCATGCCAATACAAAATGGAGTCCGGACTTCGGTCAACATAACGAAGAAAACATGATCGCAAGGGAAAGCATTAATGTTTTCAGTAAATGCTTAATCACATTCTGCCTTAATTTACAACAGACGACCCTTTCAGCATTTACTGAAGACATCCGGTTTCCAAGAATAATCATCATATATATCAATTATCATCATTCCCTTAACCTCTTTAGCTAGACCCTTCTGGCGAGCAACATCGGCAATAGCTTTCTTATCTGGAATGCAGAATGAAATGCATACGGAACAGCACAATGGTCCACATTGAATACACATACAGAAAAGGAACAGAATTGCTATAATAATACAGAGACCAGTTAAGACCTTCCATCCCCAGGCAGTAACCAACGCCCAAAACCATCCAGAAAAGGACCAAGTGCCGTTTTCTGTGTGGATTTCAGCTGCTATTTTATGCAGCTTGTTAATGGCGTTATAAACGGATGGCGTATGATCAGGGATGAACACACAGCAGCTACTTCCAATAATTTTACAGGCTCCTCCTCGATCAGCTAACATTACATCTAATACCATACGATTCTGCAACGCAACAATCCTAGTTATTTGTAACTCTTCCGTAAGATTCCCAAGAGCAGCGGCAGTCTGATTGGTCACAGCTTCTACCACTCTTGTTAATCTTCGGATCTTCCTACTATTCAAAGCGGCTCCAACAAAGAAAAACAGTCCTAAGTTAAAATCAATATACTGTTGCAAGCTGGTATCGGTCTGATCCACATCATCAATTGATAGAGTACGTTTATATCTATTTACAGTCACATTATTCAACAGTTTCAAATCCTTATGATATGACGCAGGTGCTAAGAATACAGGAGGTAATAGGAATGATACATAGCATACCCCAGACCACCCAGCCGGCAAACGGTAATAACCTTTATTTCCACATACAAAATAGGTATTATGGGACGCTAGGAAGGTACTGTTATTCAACCCGTCAATGTTCAATACGGTTATGCAATCACTGACACCAACAGGGATAAAACCCACACTCTGGACACACAAGTCCGCTTGAGATTGTGCTACTTGGATTACGAATTTGTCCTTCCCCACAGTGTCTCTGGTGTTCGTGAAGATATAGGGAATGGATTCATTGTCCGGTCGGTACTCTTCCCATTCCCAAATTGTCCCATTCGCTTGTGGATACCCATTCTTGTCCTGATGGCATTCTTTATTAAGTCTAAAAAGCAATCGTCCCACTGTCGGTTTCCGAGTGGCAAAAAGCAAAGTGTACCATGCTCTACAAGAGCCATTATGAGAGAAAGGAAGTGGTATGAATGGCGTACCTCCTTTCTTCTGATGGGCCGGCATCATCCCACATATCCAACAGTTCGTAGCGTTCGTAGCAACGTGGGTATGATGCAGCATCTGGATGAAAGTGTTGTTCAAGTAAGATTGTCGATGCTTCAACTCTTGATACGGTAATGTATAAAAGTAGTGCTCCTCAGGCACCGGAGTTGTCAACACAAGTGTTTTCCGAGCAGGAGTTACCTCCTCCACAAACCATGTGGTTATCCCAACGATAGCTACTGTTAGCATGAACCCCAACGCACAAAGGATTTTCTTCTTCTCCATGTCAAAAGAAACAATACCCTGATATCTTCCTGAAACTAAAAAGTCTGTCAGAACTCTTCCCCTTCGGCAGCGGTTGATTTCTTCACCAGCGGGCCAAGACGGGTGTCGCTACACTAATGCAGGGCTGATCCCCCCCCCTTGCCTCATCGGCTCTCCGTTTCACTAACCCAAGGGCCGTTCTGACAGTATGTCCCGGTACTGGAAACCTTACTTCCTTGGTCGAAGATGATATCGCCTTCCTCCAGAAGTCGTGTGGTCCGGAAAGAGCTCCTCAGTGTCGTTTGGCTCCGCAGCACGGCCTGTCTCTGCTGCTAGGATTTCTCGTTGATCGGTCAGCACGGCAGACTCCACCAATCCGGGCGGTACCTTTCGACAGTGCAAGGAATGGATCCAATTCTTTCGGTTCGAGACTCGCACAGCCGTCCTCGTTGCAAGGAGGACTTGTTCAGGTCCTACCCATCTCGGCTCCAAACTGTTCGTTCTGTCGAAGACCTTTACCATAACATGATCTCCAGGCCGGAGACCATGTCCTTCGCCGGTAGACCGATCAGGGAGCGCCTCTCGGACCTGTTGATGAATAGAAACCAAGTTATCCGTTAACTGTGCCAGATAATCGCTCATCATTACACAAGGTACATCATACACAGCCTTAGGCCTTGGTGGACCCCAAATGTTCATTGGGCGTCCGAATACTATTTCGTATGGCGTAAGGCCGGTTCGAGAGTGTGGCACTGACCTAATTGACAATAACGCCAGTGGCAGGGCGTCTGGCCAAGTCAAAGACGTTGAAGCTTGGATTTTGGCGATCTTAAGCTTCAGTGTACCATTATACTTCTCGACTAGTCCGGCAGACTGGGCGTGGAATACGGCGTGGAACTTCTGGGTGATGCCTAGGCCCTTCAAGACATATTTTATAACATCCGCTCCAAAGTGAGGGCCATTATCACTCCACAGAAGTCTACAGACGCCGTATCGAGGGAAAAACTCTTTCAGCAATAGCTTCGCTGTAGTCATTGCAGTATTGTCTTTCGTAGGGTACGCCTCAACCCATTTACTGAAGGCGCAGACCACTACTAGAACATACTTCAAATTGTTACAGCGCTCAAGCTGGATGTAGTCCATCTGCAGAACCTCAAAGGGTGCAGTGGGCGTCGCAAATCCTCCTGCTGGAGTTCGAGTGCCTTTCCCTGGGTTATACTTCAGACAGATCATACAGGTCTGCACCACCCTCTTTGCTGTGCTAGCAATCTCTGGATGCTCCCAGACTTGGGTAAGCAATTTCACAATTGCGGAAGCTCCAACATGTGCTAGCCCATGTGCCATTTGAACCATAGGTTGTACGAAAGCCGTGGGTAACTTCCATCTATCCATCTGCTTATTTCTCCAACAGCCCTCATCATCCAACTCTCCCTCGCTAGCCCATTTCTCCCGCTCTTTATCAGAAGCGGTCCTTTGCATTTCTCGCACTTCCTCCTTCGCATCACGCCATCTTTCCACCTGTGACTTTACTACATACATGGCAGTAGCGCCGGGCTGCATCGCAGTCTCCCGTGCTACCCGGTCTGCTAACGCATTCCCTTCTCCAACTTTATCAACTACTTTCCTATGGGCACTACACTTAACAATGGCAATTTTCTTCGGGTATGTCAATGCGGTTAAGAGATTGTGGACTAACTCCCCATGCATTATCTGTACCCCATGTGACGTTAAGAACCCTCTCTCCTTCCAGAGTAGGCCGAAATCGTGCGCTACTCCGAAGGCATAGCGGCTATCTGTGTAAACATTCACACACAATCCTGTACTGAGCTCACATGCTCGTGTTAAGGCTATCAGTTCCGCTGCTTGAGCTGATTTCTGTGGTATGCGTGCTGTCTCCACTATCGTGTGTAATGTGGTAATTGCATACGCTGCTGAAGTCGTACCATCTGGTAGCTTCAGGCATGATCCGTCTACCCACAACTCTCCATCTACCTCTGAAAAGGGCGTATCCTGGAGATCAATACGACCCTTTGTTTGTTCCTCAGTCACAAGAATACAATCATGCGCTTTCTGCGCCTCAGGCTGGGTCTCGGGGTATGGCAACAATGTGGCCGGGTTTAATGTCACGCACCTTTTCAACGTAATATGAGGAGCCAAAAGCGTCAGCTCATATCCCGTTAAACGGGCACTGGTCAAATGCTGCGTCTTTGTTTGATTAAGCAGGGCATCCACAGCATGGGGAACTAACACCAACAATTTATGGGACAACACAATTCCTTCACTTTGGCGTATTGACACAGCTGTCGCCGCTACCGAGCGAAAACACCCTGGTAATGCTCGGGCGACAGGATCAAGCACAGCCGAAAAGTATGCACAAGGGCGCTGCTTGTCGCCGTGCATCTGTACTAAGACTGACAATGCACATCCATCTTTCTCATGCACATACAACGAAAAGGGTTTTGTATAATCAGGGGTCCCTAACACTGGTGCTGAACAAAGGGCCTGTCGCAGTTGCTGAAAAGCAGCATCACACTCATCTGACCAAGGGATTGGGATAGGCGTGTCTTTTGTCAAAAGAGCTAGTAATGGCTTAGCTATGTGTGAAAACCCCAATATCCACTGTCTACAAAAAGAAACAAGGCCCAAAAATGCACGCACATCCTTCTGCGTGGATGGTCTCGGTGTGTCCAAAATTACTTGGATACGATCTGGTGTGAGTGCACGCCCCTCCTTAGACAAAAGGTGACCTAAATAAGTCACCTTTGGTCTACAGAATTGCAATTTCTTCCTAGATACTTTATGATTGTGGGATGCTAAAAAGGAAAGGAGGGATAACGTGCTCTTTTCACACAACTCCAGGGTGTCAGCCGCCAACAAGATGTCGTCGACATATTGAATGAGGGCGACCCCCTCGAGTAAAACAAAGGAATCCAACTGTCGTTTCAAAGCCTGACTGTAAATACTAGGGCTTTCTGTATAGCCTTGGGGAATTCTACAAAAACGATAAGATCTATTGTTTAATGTGAACCCAAAAAGAAATCGGCTATCAGGGTGAATGGGAATGGAAAAGAAGGCATTCTTCAAATCAATCACTGAAAACATGGTCGCCGTAGGCGGGACCAAGGTAAGCAACGTCGTGATATCGGAAACCACCGGGTACTGAGGTATCACGATCTTGTTTACCTCCCTCAAATCAATTATGAACCGATAGACCTTTGCATCCGTGTCCTTTTTCAAAATTGGGAGAATCGGACTGTTACAGATATTATAGGGAACTTCTTCCACTACCCCTACTGCGATCAAATCTTGCACAATCTGTATGAGAGCTTCCTCGCCCTCCTGGGAAATACGATACTGCGGGAGGCGTGGTAACACCGCCCCCTCCTGGACACTAATGTGGACCGGAGGAATCACCATTTGTCCCACATCTGTGTCCGAAGTCGCCCATAAAGCTCGGGGGAGGGTAGCCAACAACGCATCCTCTGATATCGTACACATCCGCCCAGACCTGGGATAATTGTCATTTAAGATCACCCTCACACCCTCAGGGGAGCAGCGGATTGTAGCCCTAAAGTACTTTAACATATCAAGGCCCATAATGTTATCCGGTGTATACGGAGCAAGCAGAAACGGACAGGGCGCAGAAAAACAATCAACTTTAAATGCAAGGGGCTGTGAAAGAGGGCTTCGGGAGAGTGTACCGTCAAACCCTACCGATGTAACTATTGAGCCGGATGGGGGAGCCCCCGGAACCAAGTACCTAGACAATGCACTACGTGTCGCTCCTGTATCCACTAGGAACTGATCAGTAGAACCTAAAACCTCAGCCGATACATAAGGACCCGTCTGATCGACCGGCACCTCAACTGATTCGGACCCCCATCCAACGCATTCCTATGCATGCTGAGAATCATGATATCCCGATTGATCGATGTCCGATACATGATACTGGTGCTGGCGATCAAAAACATTTGAGCCATCTCGGTGCCGCCCGGCAGTATCGAAACGGACATTATCGTTAGAATTCCCTCTAAAGTTCGAGAAGCCCCCTCTACCTCTCGGGCCACCCGGAGTGTGCCCCTGACGCGAAGCACGCAACGCTGGGCAATCCCTGGCCCAATGGCCCAACTGCTTGCACACTGGTTCCTATTCAAATCAGATCGGCCCGAAGGGGGACCATAAGATCCGCCCCTTCCTCTATTATTATTACCCCGTCGGGGCGGGCCATATACTTGTGCTAACATCACCTTGGTTTTGAGATCTTTCGATTTCTTCTCCTCCTGGCCCTTCGCCTCGTGCTCCTGACGCTCATAATACTGAGCGATAGTCAGAAGGGCCGTCGGTGTCGCGGAGGACCAAGAACTTTCACTCGCTTTTAACCGGGCCGCAACTGCCGGTAGCAGATTAGCCACATATTTGTCCGCGAAAAGGTGGCGGCCCGTGTCGTCAGTAAGCGACTGGCCACTAAAATCATGAAACGTCTCCTCAAAGCGCGTAAAGAAGTCCGCAACTGACTCGTCAACTTTCTGTTTACATGCAGCTAACATATTCCAGTCAATCTTTTTAGGGGGGATAATCGTCTTCAACTTAGCCACAATAGCCGCAGGGAGATCTAAAATATTCTGGGGTGGTTTCTGTGCGGGCTTCCGTTCCCTATCCTCATCCTCAAGGTCGGACCACCGGGCCTTGAAGGCAACCGCATCATCTACCTTTCGGACAGAGCGCCACGTATCCGGCGGTAGGATAAGGCCAAAGAACAGGTCTATATCCGCTAAGGTCATAATGCAAGAATTCAAGGCCCCCTCGACTTCTTCATAGAAGGCCGCTGGATTCTTGCGGGGGTCAGGCAACGCATTCTTTAATGCCATAACATCGGCCCTATGCCATGGAGTGTAAACCCAATTATATACAAAATATCCCCTTGCATCGGCGGAGTTAATATCCGAGCTAGTCCCTGCTCCCTTAGGAGGAACATACAAAGGCGCCGCCTCTCGCATTGGTTTAGCATGCACTATGTCATCCTTATCTGACTGGGAGGCGAATGGGTGGCCCCCTGCTGCAGACGAATCCGACTGCTTCTCCTCCTCCGTTTGTTGGCGTGCTTTCTCTCTAAGGGCCAGCACCTCGTCCCGTAAAGCGAACAGCCGCCGAGCCGCCTCAGGAGCCTTAGGGGGAGAAAAAACACCATTACGTAATGCTCCGGCATCCGAAGACACTTCGTCAGGCTCAAGGACACTAGAATATTTTCGGAAAGCAGCAATTACTTCATCTGCGAAATGAGACAGAAAATACACCCTCTCTCTATCTTGCCACGACCCCCAAGTATGGAACAACTCCTCCTTAGACATCTTGCCCTTAAGTGCACGGAGGGAAAGTTTCCGAAGCTCAGCCATATGCTCGGCCGATAACATGGACCGTGTGTCGACCTTACCCGGAGCCGGGCCAGAATCTTGCGGCCGCGGAGCAGATGCGCCAACATAAGGGGGCGGAGAGCGATCTAGTAAATAAAAATCATCATCAGGATTATTAAGGACAGGATAAAGTGGCTGGCGAACAACATATTGACCCGAGACCTGTAGCCTACGCTCTTTCTCTTGTCTGTCCGTGTGCTCTTTGTCCTCCCGACGCTTCGCTTCCTGCCCTCGCACATGGTCATTCTTCCGTTGCTCTTTATCAAACAGCGCTTTCTCACGTTTCTCTCGCTCACGCACTTCCTTCACCCATAATCGCACACACTCAAACATATCCTGACGAGCACGTCGCTTACACATACACTGTTCCACATACTCAATCTTACGTATATCAAACGATCCATACAAAGGCCATCGCAACTCAGGATCCTTCCTCGTGTATTTCCTCCATAGCGTGCTGTACATTATGGAAGAAAGACCATGCTTCACATACATATCCCTATTAGGAGTCCCCTCTGGGGGAGCTGGAGCAGATTCCTCGAGGTTCAACCGGTTACCAAAACAGCAGCACCACTTACGGAGTGCGCTGAAAGCAGGCATGCTCAGAAATAGTGCAAAATATGCAATATTATAAGGAAAAATGGCACTTAATCGTTGCGCCGTTCAAAGTTTACACAGCTCCTGGAGAAATTTCTCCACATTACCTGCCTATATGTGTTGCAACGCATATATTTTCACAAAGACAAATTCAAAATATGACTAGTCATCATCAATCAAACTCAAATAGCCAACCCAGGCTTCAAAAACTCGGAGCAAGTACCGTACAACGGTTCTTACCAATCAAGAGTCCAGGTTCCAACTGCCAAGCTCCACAATCGCCCAAACGGCTCTCACGGCAGGACCGACAGAAGAGGTCTCAGTCGATGACCGGCGCCACCCAGACGGTCAGCTCGGAAGGGAAGGAAGAAAAACCTCGGGATGCCAGGGCTAAGACGCCGCTGGCAGTGATCACGTCCCCGGCCAAACTCCTCACCTTCGTCGCGACCAGTCCTTCGAGCATCCGAGTCGCCGATGAGCCCCACGTGACGGGCGCCAATTGATGAATACAGGCCCCAGCTAGGCCCGCAAAGCACAAGGGTTCGCTCTCCTGTAACGGAATCTATAAGGAAGTTGGCACGGAAACTGCAAAGTACAAAAACAACGTTTATTAACCCTTAAGGGTGGTCCTACAATCCACACAACACTCTTCAGTATTGCATGGAGTAGCACAAAGAACATTCGTACACAGTCCCCTTTTATACACAACAGAGGGGCTCATAAGTGGGTGGATACAACATGAGGCCGAAGAACATTACCATTTATGGTCATTCTCGATACTGAATCAATACATGGGCGGAGCCAACACACTCCTTGAGCCCGCGAAAGGACATGGTCAAGCAAGGCTAATTATAACAGATGTGGTCAAGTCTGGGCATGCGCCAGATGGACAAGAGAGAGCTATTTATAAACTGTTACTAGGCAGATTACAAGAGCAACTAACACAGAGGTCGGACTCTCCTCGTGGTGAACACATGGCAGCATGCCAATACAAAATGGAGTCCGGACTTCGGTCAACATAACGAAGAAAACATGATCGCAAGGGAAAGCATTAATGTTTTCAGTAAATGCTTAATCACATTCTGCCTTAATTTACAACAGAAGTGTGAAAAGAAATAGAGATACGAGCAGTGAAGGTGATCGACTGAATGTGAAATTGCCAGAGAAAATGCATTTGTGAAAGCAGTTGGCGATGATTGAGTAGACTTTGACACACAGAAATATTGTTCTTAAAGACAATCTGCCGATAGTTCATTAGTTCTTTTGAGAATGCGGCCCATTAACTGTTATATTTATTAAGCTGAACGCAGTGGTGAAACTAGAAAAAATTATACCACAAACTGCATATTCACACTGTGCTAAGTTAGCTTGCCAAAGAAATGCCTTCGCGCTACGTGACATCCTGAGACACCGACGTCATCATCAGCATGTCCTGACGAGTGACGACATTGCACTATTTATGCCTAAGGTGTGTTGCGATACCCAGAAAACATCCAACACAGGCCCCTGCACATTACAGTCAAGTGGTGCGTGCAAGCATCCATGCATAGAGTGTCTGTGTGGTGTAGAAGTCCTGAATGAATCTCAAGTTTCGTAGTAACCAGTGGGTTACAAGATGGCGTGTTGCTCACTAGCAGGGACAGAAAGAATGTTGGGTGTTTTTGGGGTCCACCCAAAGCCGTATTCTTTTGTGCATGCATGGGTAGCTAGTAATCATCATCCCCGTGACCGAGACACGGCACCATGGGGCCTGGCCTGGGCTTTAGATGCAAGCTTCATGATCATCTAAAACCCAGGAGCGGAGCCGAATGTATAATTGCTACACATGTTAATGCTGCAGTGTTTAGTGTTTGGTCTACCTCTTTCCCTTGATTTTGCGTTGAGTGTGTCTGCTGAACTGTCTCCCTTCCCGTAGTAAAGGAGCCACACCAGGAAAATAGCTCAGCAAGTTGTACGGACTCCTGGCATCTGCTGCGATCTACAGTTCAAGTCAGTGAAGCAAGACATGTCCATGTTACTAAGACAATAGTATTGTCTTAGTAACATGGACACGTCTCGCACAATAGTCTTTCAGCAGACAGTTGAGAAGAAAACCGTGTGTTTATGTGGCCTGGCTGTACGGGGTGCCAACTGCAGCTGGCTCTGCACCACACGTGTTTTTAAATGCTCGCGCGGTGTGCTCCACCACTGATTTTACGCCTCACCACTTTCAAATGTCACCAGCTGCCACTGCACAGTGGCACCCAACCTGTCAAAGGAAAGATCCGACAAGTATCGCACCTGCAACACCATGAGGGCCAAGAGAGAGGAGGCATCCCCCCCTCCTGCAAAAGAAGAGACATTGCCAGAAAATCCCAGAGGAGGGACTGGACCATACAAGTGACAGAAAAACTGGAAGCAGTATAGAAACGCGACACCGCCACTACAACACACTTACCCACAGCGTCCCCAGGAAGGGCGTCATCCGACAGGACCAAACCTGGAGAGGAAAGACCAGCCAACAAATTGTCAACCTTGACGGCCTGTGGAAACGCAGCAGCAAAACGCAGAAAAAAAGAACAGGATGTTTCTATGACGCACTTCCCCCTTTATTGCCACCTGATGGTGGCGCCTTGTTGGGGGATGTGCGAAAAGCTCGGCTAGGTAATAGGTTTCTGTGGAGTAGACTAGCTGCTCACTGTTAAGGAATGGGACGGGAAGGCAGGACGAGGAGGTAATGGGGTTTTAAACCCTTTACCTTGCTTCACTGGTGCAGCACACCCCAAGTGAAAGCTACACCACCAAGAGGCAACTGGCTGTACTGTAAAAGGCTACTAACCTAGGGAGAGAAACAACGGCGCCTTCCTCTTATGTCCCTCTTTCCGCCAGAAGCACGCCTAACGGTGCCTCTCTTTGATGTATGTGCAGGGGGGCCATGCCATGTTTGTGCCTATTTTAAGTGCCCCTGAAATAGAAAGGCGAATTTCATTACTCAGCCACATTTGAAACAGATGTCTCTCTGAAACGTGCAAGCGATACTAGGAGTTATTTGCGTGGGAGCGTATGACTGATTTTACCAGAAGTAAGTCTTTTCAAAGCAACGACCTCTTTGCGGTTCTTGCATTTTGCCATTGACTTGTTTGCTGCCAAGTGGGACTTTTGTGAACCACACATATACCAACTGATTGGTCTCTTTGCACTGAGAGTGCGGTTGAGAATCTTGGGTGGAAAGGCAGATGTTTCCATGGAGTTTGTTCCAGAGGCTTTTTCTTCGATCGCTCACGAAAGTTGAAAAGTCATATATGAAATTCAGCAAAACTGGACTTTCCCCAGCTCTCTTGGCTAAAAATAATGAAGTTACAGACTTCAACACCAACTTTAGAGTAGCCATCTGGGGTCATATTACAAATAGAGCCACACGATCCCACTCTGCACCTTTAACTGGGTGCAGGGTTGGATTGGCATCCAAAATTGGCCCGGGCACCCTAAAAGGGGTTCCTATTTGTTGATTGCGTCTTGTTTCAGAACACTGCTTCAGTGTTTTAAGTGTTATAAAAAGGAGGGGATTTCTATAAAAGAGGCATGCTTTCTTAACTTCAGTAAGATATAAAAAAAATGCAAATGTTGCCAGGAATCTTCGTTTACGGATTAGTTCACAATGGTGAACCACACCTGACTATAAGTGAAGCCACTTCTGCTCAGGCCTCGCTCAATCTGCATACATTAATGGGCCGGCTCAGTGAGAGACTGGGAATGACACCACCATCCCATTGGTAAAAGGGAGGTAATAGAGGCCCATCTGCCACCAAAAGGACGTTCAGGCCCCCACTAGGCAGGTGGTGGCATCTGAACTGCACAGACACAGCCCATATCAGCCACCATGCTGGCCAAAAAAGCAGACCGCAACTGCAACTCCGATACCAGCCCATCGCCTATTGCCCGAGTGCCTGCTTTACCAATCCGACCCTGGAGTGGACCCTACGTTGATATAGACGGCCACAATATCACTTTCCTGCTTGACATTTGTGCTACCTGCTCTACCTTGAGAACAGCAGAGGTTCCAAACCTACCTCTCTTTGGAAAAACAATCCAAGTTGTAGGAGTTGCAACTAGACGGTTGTCAAAGCCCCTTACTGAAGAAGTACCGTTAAAGATAGAGACATTTGAAGATAATCATCAGGTTGTGGTGTACAATTCTAGTCTTGTGTGCCTTTTAGGAGGTGACTTGCTAAGCAAGTTAAATTGCACCATCTATTGCACCCCAAAAGAAATAGACCTTCAGACAAATAATGAGGACATTACCTTTAAACTTGTGAATCACAACTTGGGCGTCTCATTGCTCCCTGTGTTGACAGTGGAAGACTTACCATTGGATCTCAGGGATACAGTGAGGGGCCTTGTTTGGGATTTTACTGGAAAGGACATCTGACTCCTCCCAGGGGTTGAGTCAGCCCATATCCAAGTTTAGCCAAACGCAGAATACCAGAGAACACCACAGTACAATCTAACGCCTGAACCAGTTGTTGGAATTACACCTGCGATTGAAACTATGACTGAACAAGGCATATTGAAGAAGGTCCTGCGGAGTCTATGTGAGTCACCCATTATGGGCTTACAGAAGCCAAGTGGCAAGTACCGCATTGTACAGGATCGTCGAAAGGTTAATAACATAGTAGTTGCTTGTTGTCCCGTGGTACCGAATCTATCTGTGATATTGTTTCAAATTCCATGCAAGGCTGAATGGTTTACCATCATTGTTCTTTGTCAGGCTTTTTTCTCCATTCCTCCATGAGGAAAGGCAATTTTTGTTTGCTTTCCAGCTGGGGAAATGTGTTTTAACATGGTGCCATGTCCTACAATGGTATACAGAGAGCCCTTCGATATTCAATCACATCTTGAAAAAGAACCCGGGGTCTCTGGTTATGCCCTGTAATTCTGTCCTAGTCCAATACATGGATGACCTGCTGGTTGCATTGAATACTCGAGAGGCTTGCAAAACTGATATAATAGCTCTGCTGAACCATCTGGCTGAGAATGGACATAAAGTGTCCCCAAGCAAATTCCAGTACTGTATGACAGAAGTTCCTATTTAGGACATCATATTGTAAAGGGTGCGAACAAGGTATCACAAGAAAGAATCTTAGCGATCATGCAAATGAATCCGCCTTTTACGCACAAAGAAGGCAGGATGTTTCTGGGAATGGTGGGCTACTGTTGCTAATGGATACCCATCTTTTCCCTAATGGCCAAGCCTTTACAGAGGCTAACATGCAAGGATGTGTCTGATCTGGTACATTGGAACAATGATTGCTTGAATGCCTCCCTAGAGCTGAGAAAAAGCCTCTGTTGTGCTCCTGCTCTAGGAATGCCAGATTACAACAAAGCATTATCGCTCTTTTGTAATGAACAAGAAGGTTGTGCGCTCTCAGTATTGGCACAGACTCATTAAGTGCCTGTAGACCAGTAGCTTATTTTTCAGCTACTTTAGAACCAGGTGCAAAAACAACAATGGATGGACAGAATGCAGAACAATGTCATACATTCACCCCAGTACAGAGATCTGGGCCTAAATCCATTGTTTTTCAGCTCGCCATGCCATTCCAGTTTGAACCCAGCCATATGCAAATCAGTCTTGACCCTGTGCCCAATGGGAACAGTCCAGCCTAAACTGCCAGGCCGGGTCCTCCCTGGACTGGAAACAAGCATCCTAGGACCGGTTTTGGGGTTTCACCCCTCATCAGCTAGGATAGCTTGACTCCAGTGGCATGGAGATCAAGGGACCCACATCTGGGCATACCTGCCCCACTCGGGGTGACAAATGCAAAAACAACAATTGATGGACAGAATGCAGAACAATGTCATACATTCACCCCAGTACAGAGATCTGGGCCTAAATCAATTGTTTTTTTGCTCACCATGTAATCAATTGTTTGTCTTTTACTTTAGTTCCAGGAGCAGCAGCATTGCCCAGATGTCTCAAATCGGTTGCTGCAACAGGTGTCTGCACAGAGAGATGCAAAAGCATCATGATGGGTCATCCTTTGACTGTCTACATTCTTCACTCAGTTTATTAACTTGAGCTCATACTCAGCACTTAACAAATAGCAGGCTCACTAGGTATGAGCAGTTGATTTTGGCAGCAGAGAATGTGAGCCTGAACAGATGTTGCATGTTAAAACCTGGTACTCTGATACCTTTTCCTGATTGTGATGCAGATGAAATTGAAGTAGAACATGACTGTCTTGATGTCACTTAACTATGCACCAAGTCCCGTCCCGACATTTCTGAAGAGCCATTACCTGAATCTGATCATACCCTGTTTGTGGATGGCTCTTGTCTCAGGGACAATGATGGAAACCTGAGAGCTGCATATGCTGTCTGTACCATTATGGGAGTAGTGGAAGCGGCATGGCTTCAAGGAGTATTTTCTGCGCAGGTGGCAGAATTGATTTCCCTTACCAGAGCATGCTGCGTTTCAGGCTAGCTAAAAGTGGCAATATTCACTGATAGCCAGTACAGCTTTGGTGTGGCTCACAATTTCGGACAGTTATATTCTCAGAGGGGTTTCATGACCTCATCAGGGTCTCCCATCCACAATGGAGAAAATGTAAGAAAACTGGTAGAGGCCCTCCAAATGCCCACACGTATCGCTGTTTTTAAGTGTCCTGCCCATTGTAAAGGAAATTATTTTGCGACAATTGGCAACTATTGTGCCAATGAAGTCGCATGCTACTGTGCACTGAATGTCTGTACTTTTAACAGTGAGTATACAAATGGGGGAACAGATGAAACCAATTTCAACCTTTTGATGACAATTGCTGATAAGTAAGAGGAAGTGAAGAGATTGCAAGAAGAGTTTACTGAGGAAGAGCAAGATGTTTAGATAAGAGCAGGTTGTGTGAAACGGGATGATGATGTTTGGGTTTTAGTAGACTGGAGACCAGTATTACCTAATAACTTGTTTCCCCCTATGATGAGGTATTACCATGGTTGGATACACATAGTAAGGGATGCCATTGTGAGATTGTTTAGGCAGACTTGGTTTAACCCGGAATTTGGAGCGATAGCTGAGGCATTGTGTTATCGATGTTTGATTTGTCAGCGAACTGCTGTCACATTCAGTCATATAGGGAGATCTAGAGCTCCTTTCAATGGGATGTAATTGGACTTTGTTGAGATCCCAGTATGCAATGGATTGAGGTATATTTTAGTGGTGGTATCCATCTTTTTGCATTGAATGGAAGCCTATCCAACTAGGAGATGAGATAGGCTCACTGTAGCTAAGCTGTTATTGATGAAATTCATACCAAGATTCGGATTTTCACCCTCTTTGGAGTTAAACAAAGAAACACATTTTAATAATGAGGTTTTGAGAATTCTATATGCAGCATTACAAGTTGAGGAGAGACTGCATTGCAGTTATTGACCAGAAGCATCAGGCATCATGGAGCGAGTCAACAGCACTTTGAAATCTAGAATTGCTAAAGTGTGTACTTCAACATCTCTGACATGGCCTGATGCTATGCCTCTTGTGTTGGTGAGTCTTTGCAGTGTCCCATTTCAGAGAACAGGAGTCTCACCCCATGAGATCATCATGGGGGCTATGAGACTGCCTGCTGTGCCTGCTAATATATTAGTGACCATCACATATGATTTGGTGCTCGATTACTGTAAGGGATTGGCTGACATGGTTTGTTCTGTGTCTCATCAGGTTGAAGCAGCTACTGCACCACACATCAGGAGCAGTGCCATGACTTTAGTCCAGGGGACTGGGTTGTGGTGAAGACACACGTGAGGAAGAGTTATCTTGAGCCTCATTGGTGTGGTCTGTCACAGGTGAGCTTGGTCACTCTGACAGCTGTGTAGTGTGGTGGTCTGCCAAACTGGGTGCATGCAGCTCACACTTATAGAGTCCCATGTCCCCTTGAACGAGAAACAGCACCCCGCCCAGAAGAGATGCCAGCAATGGTCAAAAGGCCACCGGAAGAGGTCAGACAGACTGTTGGGGACCAGACAGAGCCTGAGACATCATGTAAGCAATCTGAGGGGGGGTCACGACAAATCTGAAGCTGAGCCTGAACTGAATGAAGTTGATGCAGTGCTAGTGAATGAAGCCGATCCTGACCCTAACGAAGGAACTGGTGCTGTGGAATCATGAGTGGTGAAGGAAAGCTGGCCAAAGGATAAGGAGAAGAGAAGAAGCTGTCCTCGGAAAGAGCTCTTGCACCCACTTCGGAAACCTCTGGTGAACCAGAGTGGAATGAAGTCGTAGGTGAAAGGTCGAATGTTCAAAAATCTAAAAGACTGAGGGTGCCTTGTTGGCGGTACTCTTCTCCTGAGTAGACCTATCTGGTTACTAATGACAATGAGGGAAATTAATCAGAGTTCCGGACTGATAGTAGAAGTCCTGCTGAGACTTCCGGAGACCAGCTTGAACACTGTTCTTACATTTGGCCTTCCGTACCCAACAAGACTGAGTGGTTTAAGAAACCTGATATTCAGTTAAACTGAATTCCCTCATTTGAATTTGCAGGAGTTTCCTGAACAAGTTGCTAAACTGAAAAAAGGGTATTGGAGATGCTCATTGATGAACTTAGTCCTCACATTATCAGAGATGATGAATGAACTTGGCGTTGCTGCTTAAAGAAGAATACTTAGGTCCGAGTGGAAGAAGAATAACGGTAGGGATTGCATTTAGAAGAACACGGAGTAGTTCTCATGAAAATTGTACATAGAGTGAACACATTTGAAAACGAAAGACTGTTTCACAAAATTAAATACTGGTTTGTAATTTGCATAGGTGGAGACCAACAGAGAAAATTCTGTTCCTGCTCTATCTCTGCCCACTTTGTCTGAATCTAAATAGTATGTAACTGAATATTAATAGTCATTGGCATAAGCACATAACAGTTACATTACTAATCATATTAGTGTTAGGCCTAATAGCATTAATTATAGGATTAAGTTTGAGTCCAACTAAGGTCGAAAAAGAGAAACACTCAGATGTACAAGAAACCAAAACATAAACAAGGTGCAGGGTTGTACTCATTAGAGAGGCAAAATTTACATACTGATTCCTAGAGAGGAGATTACACATCTAATGCATACCCAAAATTGCTTTATGAATATATTGAGACTATGGAAGCCAGAGATTGTTATGTTTGCTTGCATACAGTGGCTGAGGGCAGTACTTATCATCACTTACCATTGATGTAGAGTCTGCTGTTGAGTATATTCTGTGGCCAGGGTAATTTCTGGTGCTATTATTCAAACTATGATTTGGTCTTTTCAGACGTCCGGCTGTTTAAACATTTGAACAAACATTCCTATGCTGAAAATGCAGAAACAGTTAGAAGATATTTTACACCGGTTAATACACTAGATATGGTCTATGCACACAGATATAATTTTACTTGCGTCCTTACGAATATAGAAAGAAATTCTTGGAACAGGTAGAAGATAGATATAGGGCAGTAAGGCAAAAGCAGCTATAGGAGTTAAGATTGTCAGTTGGTCACAAGAAGAAGTGGAGCACAAGACAGCAGGAAACACAGCAGCATTGACATTAGACTGGCAACTCCAAGCGGAACTGTGCATACATTACGATAGGAATACATGTGACACTATCCCTGTAGGAGGAAGTGAATGTGATCATACCTTTGAGGTTAAAAGATCTTGGAAGTTGTTTTTGAATGGCCCGACCCTGTAATTCCTGGAGTTTATTTTGTTTATGGAAAGAATGCAGAGCAATTGGTATGGCACATGTTATGTAGGAGTAGTTTTTCCAAAGATCTATCATGTAGAGAATTTTGATCACCCTGTGTTGGAGGAAAAGTCTAGATCTAAACGAGGTGCTTCTGTTGGAGGGATAGTAGATATTTTCGGAGTGATAATTCCAAGTGTCGGGGTGATAGTGAATAATATCAAGATTAGGAAACTTTCCACTGTAGTTGCTAAGTTGTCTACTAATACTACTGAGTCTTTGTTGCTTGTAAACACCGTGATGGTTGCTATTAGAGACATGGTTTTACAGAATAGGCTTGCATTAGACATATTGCTTGCAATAGAGTGCAGAATCTGCCGGATGTTGAAGGCCCAACAGTGTTGTACTTACGTTCCAGACAAAAGTAAGGATTTGCAGAAGTTTATAAAGAATATTACAGTTTGCACAATGAAGTGAGAGGATTGGCTGAGGAGGGTGTTTGGGTCAAAGTTGGACATGGATTTAGTTTGTTAGGAATATGGTTTGCAGATATGGGAAGTGGTATAGTGGGTTCCAATTTGAGACCCTTGATGATTATTGGTCTTTGTGCAGTATTCCTGATTATGGGAGTAACAGTGCATCAGAAATACTGGAAACAGAGAGGGATTTCAAGTAAAAGAAGATTTAAAACTTGAAAGGAAACACGATGATTATTATAATGAAAAGAAACATTTGGAGGAGTTCAAGAGAACAGCAATGGCCACAACAAGTGTTAAACTTGGTTATTCTGATAAGATCAAAGAATAAGATAAGAGATTTGTGATGGCTTGATTCGCCATCAGAGTGGGGATTGAAGAAGTGAGATAATGTAGGAGTGCATCATGCTCAAGCATAGTCAGCACTCAAATATATTCTGTTATAATTAATGTCCTCAAAAAAGTGGAGTGGAGTATTGCATACTGAAAGTACTTCATCCAAAATATAAATGTTTGTTTAGAACGTGATTAATAAAGTTATGTGACAATTTACATATTAACGTGACAGGAGAAATTAACCTGAAGCGTCTTAGTGTGAAATATGAACTAGGATGTGGGTAACTAGCATTTGCTAACCTCATACGTATAACCCAAGTTAATCATGTGAAGGTGTAACTATAATGACATTTTGTAGTTGTTGCGTTGAATTTATGGTTATGAGAGGCTGCATATATTTCACAGAAATGGTCCACTAGACAAAGTTGACAGTTAAAGTGCAGCCTAATGTGTATGTTAGCTTAACTTTATGTGTTATTTCATCTTGGGCTAACGTTCTCTGTTTGAGCGCAAGCTCACGTTGTAATCTCATGTTTCGTCTATGTTCAGCCTTTGCTGTGGAATGTTTTGTCTTTTAGTTTCTTTTTTTTAAAAAACAAATTTTATTTGTCAAGTTGCACATGTGTTGCAGAGCTCTGTACCCCAGAGACAGCTACACAATCAAATCTCGGAAATATGTTGACTTTGACTTTTTCAGATGAAATCCAAACATGTATATGAAACAATGAAATGAATGCCCCAACTCCCTCCCCCCTATCTCTCCCCCCTGATTGCACATGTTCCGCACAGCCCTGACCGCAAAGTAGAATCATAACAGATGGGGTGTACCCCTCCGGGCCCACCCCCCGCACCGCATCCCCACTGTCCACAGATGCCCAAATGAGTTACCCCAGGGGAGAAACCTCCGTTGCCGATGGCGGATCCAATAACAATCCTCGATAATCCGCCCACCGCTTCCAGATCTTGAAGTGTTTGTGTGGGCACCCCCTAGCTACAAAAATAGGTTGTTCCAGTCCCATGCAGAAGTCTAGCCCATTCTTCCATACGGCAACTGACGGGGCCCGTTGCGCCTTCCATGCCCTGGCAATGTCCCTTTTCGCCAGAGTGAAACCCAGTTGCATGAGGTGTTGTTTATAAATGTTGCCTCCAATTCCCTCCATGACATGAAGTAGGGCCAACTGCGGTGTGTGTGGAAGTTCCCACCTCAGGACCTCCGAAAGGCAGGCAAACACTCCCCTCCAAAAGCGGTTAAGGGAGAGGCAACGCCAGACTGTATGGATAAAGGTACCCTCCACCCGGCTGCAACGAAGACATAGAGGAGTAACAATCAACCCCGCCCTCCACAGGCGCACTCGGGTAAAGTAAACCCTGTGTAAATACTTGAAAAGGCAAAGTCGCATCGCTATGGCCACCCCCCGCGGGGCCGCCAGGGCCTCAATCCAGCCTTCCTCCTCTAATGTGCCTACATCTTCCTCCCAATCCCCCCGGAGCTTCTGTAGTGTGGGGGAGCAATGTGTAACCAGGGACTGATATATCCGGGAAATCGTCCGGTCTGTTAGATCCCCCATGAAGACTTTTGCTTCCAGGGGACTGAATTCGGGCAGGGACTCCCGACCCTCCAGACTGGGGGACAGGACATGTCGAAATTGAAGATAGCGATAAAACTGAGACCGGGGCATGAGGAATTCTTTCTGAAGATCTTGAAAAGATTTGAGTGTCAGGCCCCGCATAACATCACCCAGGACTGGGATGCCTATACTGTCCCACCCCCTGAACCCCTGCAGACCTGCCAGCTGGGGTAAACGCCCATTGTCCCAGAGGGGGGTTTCCCGGGTCAGTGTGTTCCACCAACCCATGCGTCGCAGTGCCTGTCTCCAGATCTGGAACACCAATTGCGTAACTGACGGGAGCGAGCCCCGCAAGGGCGCCAAGTACAAAATCGCATGTAGTGAGTGGCGTCCCATAAGTTGCCGCTCAACTGCATATGCCAGGTACCCCTATTGCCGAACCACCACTCGTTAAGGACCAGCAGATGCGATGCCTGATTATAGGAAAGAACATTAGAGGACGCCAATCTCCCGCAGTAGATGGACAGAAAGCATGTGCGTAGGACTATACGCACCTTTACCCACCTCCCACAAAAACTGTCCAAGCACTGCGTTCACCTGGCGGAACCATCGGGGCTGGATCCGATATGGATGGTTTTGTAGTTGACAGAGAAGCCAAGGGAGCGCCACCATCTTGAATATCGACGATCTGCCGTATAACTATAGGGGCATGCGAGACCAGGACCTGAGATCCTCGCGGATCCGCTCCCGTACTAGGACCAAATTGCACTCCCAGGAGTCTGAGGGTACATCCGATAAGAACACGCCCAGATATTTCATTCCCCCGCCGCCAACTTAACCAAGGAGACCCATGTGCCCATCCCCGACTGCTTCCCTAGGACCCATAGTGTCGACTTACGAGGGTTCATATATAGTCCTGAGGTCTCCTCGAAAATTTGCATAATGCGCAGTAGCCGCGGCCCCGTCCTGTCTATATCCATCAGAAAAAATAGGACATCATCCGCGTATAGTGCGATTCTATCAGATAGGACCGGCGCCCACTCGAATCCCCGGACCTGCGCATCGATACACACCCATGCAGCCAGGGGCACCATAGCTAACGCAAATAGATATGGGGACAGGGGGCAGCCCTGGCGCATGCCCCGTCTAATGGAGAAAGTACCTGAGATCGCCCCAGCCACTCGCACTGACGCTGTCAGATCTGTATATAAGAGCATTAAATATGAAAGAAAGCGTGGTCCCAGATTAAGTCTCCCCAACAGGGCGAATAGATACACCCAACTGAGGGATTCAAACGCTCTGTCCAAGTCTACCAGTAGAAACGCCGCTGGTTCCCCCAACCACCGGATGGCCGCCATCACCACGTGCGCTTGCCTAATATTGTGCCTGGTCGCCCTCTAAGGCATGAACCCGGCCTGGTCGGGGTGTACCAGAGTGGAGATGTGAGGCAAGAGGTGGTTGGCCAAGGCTTTGGCCAGAACTTTGCCTCCACATTTAAGAGGGATATCAGACGATACGAAGCATGATGCTCCGGGGGCCTGCCTGGTTTCTGGAACACTACCACCTCCGCATGTCTCCAGTCTGGGGGTAGGGAGCCCCGCTCCCGAGCCTCCTCCACCATGGGTCGAAAATGGGGGGCCAGCTGTAGGAAACAATGCCGAAAAAATTCACTGGGGAATCCATTGGGTCCCGGCGCCTTCCCGGGGTTGAGCTCCACCAAGGCTGTGCCCAATTCTTCATCCGTCAGAGGTAACTCTAGTTGCTCCCGCACCTCATCGGACACAATCACGGCGGCCGATAGGCATTCACGGGGAGCATACCGCTCTGCATAGTATACGGCAAAGATTTCGGCTATGGCCAGGGGTCCGTAAGCAACTCCCTCTCCGGGCCCAAGACTCCCGGCAGGGTCTGGGAATGGAAGGTACCTTGACAAAGACGGTGCAACATATTGCTGGACTTGTCACCCCATTGATATATTCTGCTACGCGTCGCCAGCCAAGCTTGACGGGCCTCGTCCAGCAGAAGAGTTGCATAATTCTGTTGAGCCATCAGTAGTTGCCTCCTGAACTGCCCTCCCCTGGTCTCCCGGCTCTTGCGTTTGAGTTCCTCCATTCCTACTTCCGCTCGCAGCAGCTCTGCCCTGCGTTCCCTGCATGCCGCCGCGCGCCAAGATATATCCGCCCCCCTCAGTGTGGGCTTCAGTGCCTCCGATAATGTCGCAGCACTAGATACAGACCCCACGTTAGCCATTAGGTAGTGATCGATAGCTTCACCCAAGTGCTCTCTATAGTCATCATTCTGTAAGTGCCATACCGAGAGGCGCCACCTAAACGGCTGCAGCCCCGACCTATCTGGATTGTGAGGGTCACCGGGGAATGGTCCGACAGGCCCCAGGGGAGAATCTCCGCCGACACTACCCTGCCCACCGCCACTCTGGGAACAAAGAGATAGTCAATTCTGGAGTAGGAATCATGAGCCGCAGACAAATAGGTAAATTCCCGCCTATCACTGTGGAGCTGTTGCCATACATCGACCCAATCGAGCCCCGTCACTAAGGAGTGCAGACTTGTGGGGCGACCACTCTCCAGTGCACCACCCTCCCGCCATCTATCCCTGGCCAGTTCCATGACTTCATTCCAATCCCCACCAACTACAGAGAGCGCCTCTGGCATATCCAACCATAAGGTCATAAGCCGTTCTACTAGATTCCATTGCAGGGGAGGTGGGGCGTATACACTGCCCAGCACAAGGGGATCTTCCCCTATCTTACCCCGAAGGAATAGGTACCGCCCCTGTCTGTCCGTCCATTGTTTATCTTGGGTGTAGGGGACCCTGCGGTGTATCAGTATCGCTACTCCCCATGAACCCCTCGTAAAGCCAGAGTGGAAGACCTGCTGGAACCCACCCCGCTGGAGGCAGAGGGCCTTCGTACCCATGAGATGTGTTTCCTGAAACATAAGGATATCAACCCCCACACGCTTGGCCAGTTGAAATATGGCCCCACGTTTTATTTTGTCCAAGGCTCCACGAACGTTCCAAATAACAATGCGAAGGGTACACGGGTTCACCACCCCTTTACTAGGTGTTCTGGCCATCTGAGCAGGTGACCACTTCTATAGCATACCCGGGGACTGTGTGGTGCATATGTGAAGGACAGCGATCTGGCAGCGAAAGTGCGATCTGTGAACGTAAACAACCCCCACCCAACAAACCCCCCACCCTATACCTCAAAAACACTGAAGCATCTGTCGCGGTGGGGCTGGGCCCGAATCCCCAACGGGGGAATGGGAGCCGCCCGGCCACTGGATCCCCAACGTCCAGCTCATGTCTCCCGGGCCTATCCCCCACCAGGAGGAGCCTGGCAAGCAAACCAGCCCATATCAGAGTCTCTCCGATTAGTTATGCGCAGTCTAAGGCCCTGTAGTTCCTCGCAGAGCCATGGATCAATCTGCCGATATCTGCCGCCCTGAAGTGGAGCCACCCCGCGAGGAGGCGCCACAGTACTGGGAGCGGCGCCGAGATCGTGACCGTCTGTTACCCCTCAGCTGACCACGGGGACCCTTCCGGACCATCTCGCTTGATGAGGAATCAGATTCTCTCCCAGGTGGTGTGTGTACTCTCACTTGCACCCTCTCATTAGTCCATTTGAAGACCTCTTCGGGAGTGTCATAAAAGTGTGTGCGGGAGTGGTATACAACCCTCAGGGGGGCAGGGAATAGGAGAGCATAGGGAAGCTTAAGGTCCCTCAGGCGGGCCTTCGCCGCCATGAACGACTGCCGTTGTTGCTGCACCAGAGGTGTATAGTCGGGAAAGATAAGGATGCGTGCATTTTCATGGAGCAGCGGCTCCTTGGCTCGGGCCTGCTTTAAAGCGGCGTCGCGGTCCAGGTAGTTCAATAGTTTTGCTATGACGGGCCGTGGGCGTGCTCCCGGTGGGGGCTTCTGCATGAGCGCTCTATGGGTCCGTTCCATGACAAAGCAACAAGACAGGGCCTCTGGGGGGAGCCAGCTCTCCAGCCACTGCGTGAGGAAACGTTCCATATTGCCCCCCTCACAGCCCTCCGGGAATCCAACAAAGCGGAGGTTGTTGCTTCGGGCCCGTTCCTCTGCGTCTTCCACCTGCACTGCAAGCCCCTTCTGAACATTCTCCATGGCAGCCACTTTCTTCTTTAGTGAGGTGACTTCTTCCTCCACTCCAGAGATACGAGTTTCAGCTTCCGTGATACGCGACTCCGTGTTGCGCAAATCTTGTCGCAGCAGCATGACATCCGAACCGACTGCTCAAATGTTTGCATCCAGCATATCCCTGCATTGAGTGATGGCAGCCATGAGAGCCGCATTATCCGGCATCACCCCCTGCTGTCCTCCGGGTGCCCGAGCAGCCACTCCCGCACCCGTATATTTGTCAATAGGGCCTTGCTTGGCTGGGCCGCCACCGCCCTTGTCCCGCGCCATGGCCGCTCTTGGAGCTCCCCACACGAGCTCGCTGATGTCCGGCGAGGAAGCAAAGTCAGTGAGAATCCACCTGCGAGCCCCCGCGGCGCGGTCCCACCACCGATTTGAGGTCCGCACGGAGCCGCCCCAGAGCTGAGGTAAATACCCAGTGGACCACACTATAGCTGGCCCCACCAAGAATCCACAGCGTCACTCAGGCCACCCTACTACGTCCTGGGTCCAAGATGATCAACTCAGGTGCCACCGGGCCGACCCCCCTCTCCGGCGCACAACTAATCACCGCCTGCCCGGGCAGACGCCGATTGAATTGTCTCTGGCGGCCCGAGGGGGGTCCCCAGGTAGGGAGAGGGCCCTCCTCCTCCGCATCCAGATGCTGGTCTACCGGTCTTCCCAAATACATCTCCGCGCTCCACCACTAATGCGTCTGTGCCATGGCCACTCTGCCGGGCCGCTGCACTTCTTCTATAAATCAGGCCAGCGGGGGATGGGTCTAGGCGAACGTGCCCTGCAATGCCAGGACCGGATGCTGCAAGTGATTGGGGCCCCCACCGCCGCCAGGGGGGGACGCCGAGGAGGGTGCCTGGGGCTTGGGCCAGGAGATCACCGGCTCGTGGGCAACGAGCCCCACTCCCCCGCTCCGCTCCTTACCTCCACGGTCCGGTCTGGCCGCCGAGCCTCCCTGCCAAATTTCACCACAGGCTGTGCCACAGAGCGATGGTCCGCACCCCGCTGATTGCCTCAGTTCGCTGGCCGATTTCAGCAATTGTCCGCTCCGTTCCTTCGCCAGGACGTCACGTTGAGGCCGCTGCTCTCATCCGGCAGTGAGCTCCCTCCACAGCGCGGCGCCTCGATCCGCCAGGCCTCGCCCCCTCACGGCCCCGTCTTGGCCGGAGCTTCAGTCTGCCACCAAAGACCCCCCGCGGATGTCCCAAGACCACACCGGGCGATGCTGGGGACTCTACGGGACCACAGGGTTGGTGCTATGATCTGTAGTGCATCAGAGAGGTAGGATAATTGCAGGATTTACAGCGGGCTGGACGGAGCTCGTTCAGCAAGCGTCCGCTATGTTAGCCTGCTAAGCCATGCCCGTCTCATTTAGTTTCTACTGCCAGTGTGGCAAAGCCTCATTAGTTAGAGTAAAGGAGTTTTGTTTTAGTAGATAGTAAAGCATGGGAAGGAAGAGTCGGCCAAGGAAATTGCGGTAACGAGCAAAGAGAGGAGTCCTCATGGGAGAAGAAAGACCAAGGATGAAAAGAGATTAAGTGTTATCGAGGTGGAAAAGGTGCTGAAAGTATCCAGTTGTGCCGGAGCTATGGAAATCTCCTAAGAAGCAGTCACATGAGTGTGTCAATTCTACTTTAGTTGATATTATGTGCTATGTTTAGCAAGGCAGAGAGTCCATCTTAGATTTCCTCAGAGAGCAGTCCTATGCTTCTGTTTGAGTGGCTTTAAGCTGCTTGACCTATTGTCAGAGTGTTTTCTATTGAATACTCTAACGGCTGACACCTTTCTTTCCCTTTCTTCCTAGACATCTCTTGACTCAAATAATTTAGTTAGGTTTCCCTTGTTGCGGTAGCATAGGGAAAGTTAGTTTGCTCATGCTCGGTAAAGAGAATCATCTGATGCAATTTAACCTTCATTTCTTTTTCCTGATTGTGTCATCTTAGAGTTAGTCATTTGCTATGTACTATATAGGGTACATCTCTTAAGGAGTTTTGGACTTATTCTGATGTTTTTGTACTTTTATATGATTATGCTGAGATTGATATATATTGATTTGTTCTTAAATTTATAATTAAAACCTACTAAACTCATATCAAAGAGTTGTGTGGATTAATGTGTGACCACATTGGTTGCACTGTATTGAGATGCGAATTATTGATTTTTTCCTTTCACCAATTACTCTTCTAGAAAGACACATCCCTTCTGAAGAAATTTCGTAAATGGGCCTAGACTTTAACACAACCGAACAACTAGACAGCTAGAAAAATGAGTGTCATATAGAAGTGAGAGTTATCTGTTTGGACACTGAGTAAAGGGCAAGAAGGTGGTGGGTGAGGGAGGAAGAAAGGTAGAGGGATGATAGGAGGGAGCCTGGGGGCCCAGGAAAAGGGAAAGGGGATATGCAATCTGCGATCTAACTGGTCGGTCGAGGCACGGAGGAAAGGGACGCAGCTATAATACTGGGAGTCAGCTGGTGTTGGCTGAAACTGTGACGTGGCCAGCAGATGGTGGGCCAGAGTCTGAAGGCAGGGACCGGGCTGGAACAGTATCACACCGAGACAGTCTCATCGGTCCCTAGAAAGGGACCTCAAATTGCATAAAAGGTGTCAAGTTTATAGTTTAATTTATAGGTAGAATGTTCATGACTAGCCACCCTATAAAGTTATATCTGCCATTCTTTGAATGTGGGCAGCGTGGGCTGCCTCCAGTTTTGGAGCATACAGAGTTAAGTGACAGCAAGCGAGGTCACCATCCAGCAGTGATCATGTGTTGTTAGATCAGGGAGGTTAGGGATATCATACAGGGTGACAAGATGAGGGGTGGAAGGAAGGAGGAAAAGGTCTATAAAGCGGGCAGGGACCAGACGTCTGTCCAATAACCCTTACGCCTTGTGCACAACCAGAGGCTATGGTACAGGTCACAAAGGTCTTCAACACAGTTCCAACAGCACTCATGGGGTAGGAGCTTGGCCCATTTGAGCTACCAGGGCATACAATAGTAGTCATTGAGTATTTTGAAGTATAAAAATGTTGAGCAAGGATTCTCCAAGGGCTCTGTCATGGTGAGCCAGCAGGATTCCCCACTCTTTGGGCAAATATATTTTACCCAACAGCAATAGCTATGCCAATCTAATCATATTTATGGAGTTCCTGAGTGGGAGAATTTGATGAGTATTTTGTACAGGCCAGACACAACCACGCCCTGAAAGTGTCCCAAGGCCATCAGGTATTGAAGGGTGGGAGAGATGGGAGCTCCACTGGATGCAGTCCCATTGCCACCTGCGGACAGTGTGTCAGTTGGCAGAATTAGCGTTGGTCTGTGGGCCGAATTCCAAATTCTATCCCCAGTGCCGGAAATGTTTTGAGCAGCCTATTGTCATACATTTGGTGCATTCACTGAAGCCCCTTCATGTGCCAGGACATCTAGAAGAACGGCAGCCCCCCGTTGCAAAGAGCTGAGTTCTGCCATAACGGTGCCTTGTGATGTAGTAACGGTGGGGCATTCATCCGGCTTGTGAGCCTCCTTCCAGGCTGCTACTATCACCATCAAGAGAAGGTTGGAGGCCAATGAATGGTGGGAGGAGGTCACGTAAGGCAGCAGGGAAAGGTGTGGGCAATGGAGGAGATGTTGCTCCTAAGGAACCCACAGGGGGCCTCTCGTAGGTGACCCAGATGGACTGCCTGTTGGGAGAGTTTAAAAGTAAGATAAAAGGACTTCATATGGGGCAACTTCGAGCCCCTAGCCATTGTATTCGCCCACAGGAGAGTAGTCTGGAGACAAGGCCTATGCACACTCCAGATGTAAGACCAAATATCCATTTCTATGCCGGTCAGGGGATCACGAGGGACCCAGAGGGGCAGAATGCCCAAAAAATAATGGAAAGGTGGAAATGGGGTGTGACCGTCATTATATTAGTCAGCACTCTCCACCAGAGCGGGAGATTGAGGAGAGACCCCCTTTGAAAATACCAACTTGTGTTGTCTATCAATGGCAGGAGATTGCTCTCCACAATGCGAGAGAGAACCTTGTTGATTTTAACGCTCATATAAACGAGCCCTGTCAAGACCTATTGCATTTTATAGCTGTAAATGCCGCTGTCAGACGTAGAGCAGGACAAGGGGGGTGCATCACGATTCGACCAGTTGATTTTGTAGCCCAAAAGCCAGGAGAAGTCATCAATGATGGGCATGGCTGCTGCAACTGAGGTGTGGGGATAAGGTAAAAGGAGCAGGACATCATCCACATAGAGCAGAGCTTTAACCTCCCCTGCAAAGGTAGGGTTGCCTGACACCTCTGGCGCTTGACTAAGTGATGCTGTAAGAGTCTCGATAGCAAGGAGGAATAGAAGTGGGGACAGAGGGCACCCCTGCCAGGCTCAACTACAAACAGGTCAGAGAGGAAACCTGCACAGGAGATCTCAGCTACCGGGAAGACAGATCTAGCGGATGACCTTGTGGATGAAGTCTTCCCCCAGTCCCATGTATACAAAGACTTGGAAAAGATCCCGCAAGTCCACACTGTTGAAGGCTTTATCATCACCTAGTGAGAGTGCAAGGATTGTAGACAAATCAGCCTTCGTTTGTCACAAAAGATGCACCAATGTCTGTGGATGATCGTGGAAACTGCGACCTGGTATAAAGCCCACCTGTTACTCGTGAATGAGGAGGGGTATCACCTTGGTTAAGTGTGTCACCAGCGCCTTGGCCATGAATTGAAGTCCATGTTGAGCAAAGATATTGCTTGGTAACTTGCACAATTCAAGGGGTCCTCACTGGCCTTAGGGAGGAGGATGATAGTGGCCTTATTAGAGATGGTGACCTAGGAACCCACCGCTTCTGTCTCCTGGAACACCCATGTTAAGTGGGGCATTAGGATGTCCTTCCCCACCTTGTAATACTCTCCCTGAAACCTGTCTTCCCCTAAGGGCTTACATTTTTGGAGGGCCAACATGGCCTCTGCTACCTCATCCTCTGTCAATGCACCAGACAGAATGGCCTGTCCCCTTCGTAAAGTGAAGGTAGGTGCAATGGGGACAGGAAACCACCTACCTGCTCAGTTGTGACCGCTGGTTCCACAATCTAAAGGGAAGCTGTTGAAAAGTGGGTTATTAGTACTGGTAAATATGCATCTACCATGGGCAGTAAGGACACTAACATGGTCTAGGGCTCAATATAGATCTCAATAAAGTATTCCCATGCTCAACCCATGGTAACTTGGCTGCAAGCAGGCAGGCTTAACTTAGGAGACATGTATGTAAAGCATTTGAAAACCCCAATTCAGTAAATAATTAAAACAAGCCACACAATAAAAAACCCACATCATTTTATAAAAACAGGAAATATTTGTACCTTTAAAATTACACCAAAACGGCAAAAATCCAAAGTAGGGAACCGGGAGATATGAATTTTGAAAGATTTAGCACTATATAGCACTTAGAAACCTTTAGCGCCACCTTTGGACATGTGGTCGTGCTTAACCAGGACCAAGTCAGAGTTTCAGGCCAACTGCTCAGATATCCCTTGCGGTAGGCCTCAATTACAATTTTACCTACAGACTTAGAAACATTTCTGGAGCTTTTTCTGCTGAGTTCCCTTGATGCTCTTCACCAGTGTGGGTTCAGTGAGGGTTCGCTGACTTGCTTCTAGGGAGCTCCCGGTCAAACTCTGAAAGACGGAACTCTGTAGCTTTCCAGCAGGACGAGCCTGCAAGGCAGGCCGGTTGGCTCGCGGTTGAAGGTGTCCAGGCTGGCTCTCGCGGTTGAGTTGGGCTCCTTTTGGAGCTTTTTTCGAAAGTTGCTCCAAACATCTCCAAACTTCTTGAACTTCTACCTGAAGTTCCTCTTGGGGATCCAAAGTGTCCGAAACACAATACAAGAATCTGGAATCTCCAAGATGGCCATTGAAAGGTTGAGACTTCAGTTCCCACAATCCACTTGGACAAAACCCTTACAAATCCACTGGACGCACTCCAGGCTGGGGATTCTTAGTGGTGATGGTCCATCTGAGCCCTGTTAAACTGTAGCTTGCAGGTAGTCCACTCTTTATCCCTCTTGAAGCAAGGTACACCCAAGGGCTGTAGTTCCAGATAATGCAGCAGGCGCAGTCAGTCAGAATGCAAGGCCTGATGGGGCAAATCAAGTTTACAGCTTGGCAAGCCTTCTCCTTCTTTTAGTTTCAAGCAGCAGATCTGAGAGGCTCTGCTCCTCTCACATATTTATTCAGTGTTCTCTGGGGTCAAACAGGAGAGCACTCCTGTCCAATGAGTTGTCGAGCACACCCCAGAGCACGACCACTTCCTCCAAAGTGTGGTATAATTGTCTCTCTGGAAGCACTATTCCTCCAAATTCTGCATGGTTGAAATCTCAGCAGAGGAGCAAGAACTAGTTAAAACAAACTTCAGTATGGCTCATTTCCATAGCTATCCTCTGCATACCATCTGCAAATTCTTGCATTAAGCCTGCCATCTTGCTGGGTCTGGGGAACCGGTGGGTACTTGGGCCTGGCATTTCCTGCTGGTCCTATCCCCCTTTGAAGCTTCATGCTTTACGACCCTCTGCCCCCTGTTCTGGCATTCCTGTGTAGCAGAGCTCCCTCTAACAGATAGCCTCATCTGGGGGAGACACTTATCACTTCATCAAAGCAGCCTGGCTAATCCTGTTAACTCTGACCAATGAGGGGAGACCACAGGAAGGCTGAATTTTGGCTTACAGACAAGAAAGTCTTATGGCATATTTTCAGTATATTGTAGGACAAATTCAACAGTAGCATATTGTTGGATTTATCAATACCATTCTCATTAACCCTTGCATGATATTTATGGTTAATTCCTAGCAATAGTTATGCATTAATAAACTATTTACATATTATCCTACATGGCTGGGGATCTGCAATTGGGAAAATTAAATGTGCAATTTCTCCAACACCAAGGCATTTAAAATCATTTGTTATAATGACCCTGCTTATAGCTAGATGACCCCCACCCCTTGCACACATAGGGAAGACTTCAAGGGTCCTGAATATGCAAGAATAATGTAGGTCCTCACTCCACAGTGCTCCTACCACAAAAGTTAGTTTTGGGAAGCCCTTTACTACAATGAGGGATGTGAAATGTGCAATTTATCTATCCCCAGGGCATATAAAACCTCTTTTATAAGGGCCCTCCATATACGCACATGACCACCCCCCCACAGCTGAGACACCTAGGGAGACCGTGGGGTACCTAATATGCCAAAATATTGTACTTTATCAGTTTGTAAGTGCCCCTACCAGTAAAGTCAAGTTTGGGCCCAATTTACATTTAACATCAGTGCTACAACCCAGGGCTGATTTTAAAATGACCTCAGGCTCTCAGCAGTACACACATGCAAGTGCAGAAAGGGCGGCTAGCCTCTTAAATGCCATGCCCTTTTATATATTAGGGACTTAAAGGTAGTTTTTATATCCCTGCCCTATTATTATAAGTGTACTCTAATATATGGTGTACCCTCATGTATGTGTGTGTTTTCACCATAGCACCTGCACTGGGCCTGATTAGGCAGAGCCCAGGGACAGTCAGAGTCAGTTACAGCCAGTCAGCACAAAATGGGGGGGCACAGGGCACATAGGATGACTTTGCAACAGAAGCCTAGTAAATGGGAAAGTGGGGCAAAATATAACAAGGGTGCACAAGTAGATCCCCGTTGAGCTGCGTATTTCTGGGTTAGCCAGTTGGGAATCTCTCTGGTTCAATTGAGCAGCAGGAGTCTGCCAACCTTCTGTCCATGCTCATACAGTCACCATTGCAGCTTTACCAGTCTTCTCAGCCGCCTTGGAGAAACATTAGTCCAGGTAAGTTTTGGCGAGCTCAAGCTGCTTAAGAAGAGTCGGTGAGGGGGGCGTAGTATATTGTGCCATAAGGGTGCGCACCGTGGCCTTCAATAATCAGAGATCAGTGTAGTCTTAGTGTTTCACCATGACAGAAACCACCATCATTGGGCCCCACCAGGTCTCCTAACCGTCCGCCCACAGCACCCTGTGGGAGGTCGCTAAACACTCGTTACAGGAGAAGTAGGACTTAACTCAGGCGTGTAGGTGTGCCTTGCCCTCAGGCTGCTAGTATTCAAATGCTTTCATTTTCCACTGGCTCAGGGGTGGTGATCAGGAGCGGCCCGTGCAGGTAAGAGAGGTGAGTTGGGGTGAGGGGGGATTCGACGCAGAGGGAAAATTAAATAAATAATTACATTTCCCTCGTTGTTGTCTGTTGAATCCCCCTCCCCCACCTTGCCCCACCACCCCAATGCTCTTACCTGCATGGGCCGCTCATGGTGGTGATATGTATCCAATGTCAAGGCCCAAAAAGACCGGACTATAATCAGCAAGACCCGCCTCCAGGATCTCGCAGCAGGTAATGGGCTGTGGCAGCTGCCCGTGAATCTATATGGGATTGGTTCCCGTGCGGGCAGGAGAAAAAGTACACTCCCAGTCGTCTGGGTGCAGCAGGTGCTCCATGTTCATTAATCCATGGTCCTCAACTAGGTCTAGGCCTGGGCAGTGAACTTCGCTCCGTTTGCAGAGTTTTCTACACTCCGCCGAGCTCGCGGAGTGCAGAAAACTCCGCTTCACGATATGCAGCGGAGTTTTTTCCCCGCTCGCGATCGCGAACGGTAAGTTCACAATCATGAACAGTAAGTTTGAGAGTGCGAGCTGCCGCTCGGGTAGAATTTCTACCCCAGCGGCAGAAATACCAGCACAAACTGCAGTTTGCACTGCACTCTGCCACTTGCGGAACTTCGTGGAGTATTTTTGTAACTTCGCAGAGTTCCGCGTAGCAAAACTCCACGAACTACTCTCAGGTCTGACTAGGTCCTGAAAGAGTGCCCCATCATGTCAGCCATGAGTATCTCCATGACCAATCGCCCAAGATCTGCTCCGTGCCAGATTCCAGTCTCCACCCAGAAACAAGGGCATCCTACTAAAGTAGATTACTTGGGGAATACTATTTCTAGCAATGCTGTTAAACCTAAATTTTTTAATTTGGAAGCTATTCAGAAAGCATCACCTCCAGAGGACAAAGGTAGCCTGCATTCCTTTCTCGGGTTGTGCGAATATTATGTCGGGTTTATTCCTGGATATGCTCTAATTGTTCATCCTGTGAGATCATTGCTGAAGAAGTGTGTTAAGTTTGTCTGGTCTCTGGAAGTTAATCTTGCCTTTGAGAGAGTAAAAACGTTGATCATGGAAGTACCTACATTAATTTAGTTTTTGCCTCATAGGAGCTCCTTTATTGCTGTGGATGCTAGCTTGAAGAGAGTTGGAGTTGTTTTTGGTCAGGTAGTGGATGGCAGTGAGAATGCAGTGGCTTTCACATCCCGGATGCTCAGTGATGGTGAAAAGAATTACAGCACCATAGAGCGTGAAGCTCTAGCTTGTGTGTGGGGTGCACAGAAACTTAAAACTTATAGTTGGAGGACATCGTCTGATATGTATGCAGACCATAAGCATTTAGTTTTCTTGTGAAGTGGTAATGGTTTAGGGAAGCCATCAGCACGTTTGGGGAGGCTTCTTTCCAAGTTACAAGAATATTATATGCAGGTTAAGTATGTGCAGGTTCGCAAGAATTACGGGGTTGATTGCTTGTCGAGGTTGTTTCTGCCAATGAGAATAGAGGCTGAGTTTCCGCTTGAAACTGAGTGTGTAGTGGCACGTATAGATGTTGTATTTGGGTGTTAAGGTGCTATCTCTCAGGATGAGTGGGTGATTGCTATGGGTCAGGACTTGGTGCTGCAGAAAGTGATTCATTTTGTCAGAGTAGGATGACCATGTCTCAAAGGTCTATCTAGTGACTTACCTAGGTTTGCTCAAGTTTCTTCAGAATTGATTTGCGAAGGGAGAAATGGTCTCTTTGTGCCATCTGAAAAACGATGTGAACATATAGGTGCCGATTCCGATCCTGGAAAAACCGGGTACGAACCGTCGGTCGGAGGGTTTTCTAACATTACACACATGGAAGTACGATTCGCACGGAAACACCATTTCCGTACGAATCGTTAAAAACACCGGCCAACGAAAATATACATACAAATTTGATCCGGGGAAAGCGCCGACGTGACGTCGGGACGCATTCAGGCTGCGTTTCACGAACCAGGAAGTACGAACCGCACCAACGTCACCCCGCACGGATAAAATTCTCCGCCTGCCAAAAACTGCCGGGAAATCAGGACGACGCGCGCAAGGAGCACCTGTACGCGACGGACAGCCATGGACCCGAACCTATGTGTCATCCCAGCCCTCATAGCAGTCCACCTGCTCTACAGGAACCGACGCAGACGCCGCAGAAGGTCAGAACAACACCCAGGGGCAAAGGGGGGGGGGCAGGGTCAGGACACAAAACCCCCACCCAAGTCACAAATCATACATGCCCTGGACATACCTGACCTTCAGGGCCTGGTCACTTCGAGGGGGTGGGGGCGTGTCCAGCAACAGAAGTGGATGTACACGCGAACCGGCAACACAACAAGTCCGGTACGTACCGTACCCACGCTTTAAGAGCGTGGGTACGAGTCGTACCACGCCCACCCCTACATCACCCCAATAATGGCGGTACGGCCCGTACCCATGTTCCAAAGGCCTGGGTACGGGCCGCACCCCCACCCGTGTATGTACGGCGCGTACCAACACCCCACCCATGGATGTACGGACCGTACCCCCACCCCACCAGTGTATGTACGGACCGTACCCCCACCCCACCAGTGTATGTACGGACCGTACCCCCACCCCACCCGTGTATGTACGGACCGTACCCCCACCCCACCCGTGTATGTACGGACCGTACCCCCACCCCACCTGTGTAAGTACGGACCGTACCCCCACCCGTGTATGCATGGAGCGTACCCAGACCCGTGTATGTTCGGAGCGTACCCCCACCCGTGTATGTACGGACCGTACCCACACCCGCGTACGTATGGAGCGTACCCCCACCCCAACAGTGTATGTACGGACCGTACCCCCACCGGTGTATGCATGGAGCGTACCCAGACCCGCGTATGTTCGGAGCGTACCCCCACCTGTGTATGTACGGACCGTACCCACACCCCACCAGTGTATGTATGGACCGTACCCCCACCCCACCAGTGTATGTACGGACCGTACCCCCACCCCACCCGTGTATGTACGGACCGAACCCCCACCCCACCCGTGCATGTACGGACCGTACCCCCACCCATGTATGCATGGAGCGTACCCAGACCCGCGTATGTTTGGAGCGTACCCCCACCCGTGTATGTACGGACCGTACCCACACCCGCGTACGTATGGAGCGTACCCCCACCCCAACAGTGTATGTACGGACCGTACCCCCACCCGTGTATGCATGGAGCGTACCCAGACCCGCGTATGTTCGGAGCGTACCCCCACCCGTGTATGTACGGACCGTACCCACACCCACGTACGTATGGAGCGTACCCCCACCTCAACAGTGTATGTACGGACCGTACCCCCACCCGTGTATGCATGGAGCGCACCCCCACCCGCGTATGCATGGAGCGTACCCCCACCCGAGTATGTACGGACCGTACCCACACCCGCGTACGTATGGAGCGTACCCCCACCCCAACAGTGTATGTATGGAGCGTACCCCTACCCCAACAGTGTATGTATGGAGCGTACCCCTGTGAGATGGATTAAGCCACGCCCTATTTACAACACTAAGTTAGCATAAACGAGATCATTTTTAGCAAGCAAGCTTGTCGTTTCTGCTGCGCTGCACACGACACTGTTGTTATGTGTTATTCATTTTAGAAATGCTGACTCGACTTTGCCTTACAGGATAACAAACTGTTGTTTCACATTCTTAACCGTGAAATGTGCCCTTGGTCTGTACATCATGCAAAGAACGCGTCTGGGTCACTAGAAGGTACAGAGTGTTGTGTTTAGATTGATCGTACCACTTGTTAGACATATCATGCATACAGCTGCCAATATCTGAAGGACAAGCGTCTTTAATATTGCAGAACAGTTTGGTTTTACATTCATTCGAACAGAAGAGCTGATGCATGCTGTGAGAGCTGATCCTTTGATGTGATTCTACTTAGCTGATCTATACGGTATGTGGTCCCCCCTGTTAGCCTAAGAGACCTTCTAATAGTATAATAATAATAATGTATTAGACTATAGTGAAAGGAGTGTGGCCGTATACCACTGTCATTAATAGTATGATTGCTCCTTTCATTTTATATGGTATTGTAATAATGCTTATGGTTCTGATCTGTACTGTTAGTCTGCTAGTTTTAGCCAAAGTACTGCATCTTAGGACGCGAGGTTTATAAAATAAACTCTTTAAACTTTACCGTGTCTGTATTATTATGTTGTGGACTAACAAATAAGTACGAACAGGTAGTTCGGATTCCCACCACTCCTGAGAAATATCTAAGTCGCTTGTTCTGGTTTGTCTATACATTGGGACCACCTTGCTAGATCTAGGTTAACAAATGGGATACTAAGCTAGTCGGATAAGAGGTTCTGGGTTCTGAGGGGAGTTTTCTGGTACACCACAATTCTCTGAGGTCCTGGTCTCCTGCGCATAGTTCTGTGCAAAAGCAGAATCCCTGCAACATGGCGCACCTAACGTTTGGTCTTAAGATCTGAGACGCTTTAGTAGTACTATTGTTTTAGTCCACAACGACCCTCACTCTCGTTTCCGGAAAACTTGAGTGACGGTTTAACCTACCTAGGTTTAGACTAAAGGTTCTATCAAGCTTGAAAATTAAAAAGGTTATAATTTTGAGCCCAAGTGCTACTGTAAATATCGTTGTTACTCTTTAAGGTGTCCTTATGGCGGTTAATATTCCCGCTCATAGTAGGGTTCCTCTGCGCGCTCATTTGAGGGTGTATGGGGTACCTGATGACGGGATGTCCGTATGGGTGACCTTTGCGGAGGTGGATACAGACGATAATTTGTTCCACGAATATACAGCCTCGGCTGTACCTGCGGCTTATGCCCCATATCGGACTCTGGAAATTCCTATTTCTGCCTGGCAGCATACAATTTGGTTTAATGGCGCCCTCCCCCATGAGGTCGTATCGGCGAGAATGGGCCCGTTGTCAATTGCAGGGGCTACATGGCCGGTACTGGCCGGATATACTCCACACCCATGCTACCTGACGGTGGGAGTGGGTGATTTACGAACGCTACACACAGCCCTGATTACGGTCCATAGGGCTTTAGTGCAGTATGTGTCACGCACAGTTCAGGTGGGAGCACCTGCGGTTGCTGGACACGGGGCGGATCACCATCACGCGGTGGTGATTAGCCCTGTTATGGTTAACGCGGTTGTCGGCAAGCGCCCCCTCAGTAAGGATGAATTTCCTTACTGGCTTGCGGAAAAATTTGATCAATTAGAAGCCGTGTTTCCAAACACTACACCTGTGGATAAACACAGGATACTCACCATTACTTTGCCGAAAGACCTAGTCCCTGAACTTGTGGATTGTGACAATTGGGGCAAGGTCTTTGCTGCGACATATTCGAAGTGCTACGGCACTCCGTCTATGGCTGTACTACCCTCCGTCATCAAGAAAGTTCAAGAAAGTCATGGTGCGGAGGCAGCTATTGAGTTGGGATTACGACTTGTCGACAGTTTCGATGTGGTTTGTTCCATGGTAATGGGCAACCTCAAAGGAGATGCCATGCAGTTCCAAGTTGGTAATATGCTGGAGCTTGTGGCTGATGCCGATAAGCCTAGGGAGTTCGCAAAAATTATTGCGAAAGCCTATAGGATGATTGGACGTAGTGCCTTAGGTGTGAAACCCACCATCAAAATTCCCGATGTAGTGCAACAAACTAAGGTGAGTTCGTCTACAAAAGACGAAAAGCCCAACTTTCCTAAACAAAGTTGGCGAGCCAAAAAACAAGAGAAGCAGCAACAGAAACAGGTTCCTCGTCCTGCCTCACCCGTTCAGTCGTATAGTGAACGCACTTATGATTTGCGCAATCGTACTCGTATTAAGTCACCTGATAGGTTTCAGGTTTCTGAACAACGCTCTCCTCGTTCTTCACAGGAAACATCGACTTCGCACTCTGGTGGTGGAGAGCGTGGGAGAGGACGGGGCACTCAAGGTCGAGACCAGCCCCGCCAGACTGACGGTAAAGGCAAGCAGGAAGACGCTGCCAGACCACGTCCACCGTTTCAGAAAAAGAAGGTTGCTGCTATCTCAGCGAGATATGCCTCAGATGGTCAGGACACAGCTTCGGAACCTGACATGGGCACTAACGCTGCTAGACAGCGCAGCGGAGGTTACAGTAGTGCGGGAAGCATTGCGTCCATTTCTGGAGGCGACAGCAACTGACATTTATGTGACAGTTGAAACTGCTGATACTCGCGTAGCCCCCCCAGAAAGATTATTTGAAATAGTCCTTAATATTGAGGGTGACATACAACGCAAAATTAAAGTGGTTTTTTGGGATAATCTTACCACCACATATGATATTCTTTTGGCGGAGAAAGATTGGCCTCCGGCTTTCATTTTGGACGCCCCTAGGGGAGAGGAAGTTATACTTCCTTCCTTTGGGCACGCAGTGCCCACGGAGGAGTCTACTAAGTTGGCCGGGGAGTGGGCGCAGGTGCTTGCGCCTGCGTTATATCGTAATCAGGTTGGCTGGGATAAATGTTCTCCCAATCACGAGATTCCATTGCGATCCGATCCCCAGCCTCAACCCCAATATCCCATGCGTCGCGAGGCTAGACCTCCCGTCGCGTCCATCCTTGAACAATTGGAATGTCAAGGAGTGATTGAGACATGTGTGTCACCCATGAATAATCCTTTATTCTCTGTAACGAAGCCTGACGGATCGTACCGCCTAGTTTTGGATTACCGGCATTTAAACTCGCATTGCCGGATGTGTGCGGTACAAAATACTCATAGTTCGGCTCTCGCAGATAGTCTTGTGAGAAAACGTTTGAAAACTACGCTCGACTTATCCAATGGCTTTTATTGCCATAATCTGGCCCCTCTTAGTTATGAGTGGACAGCATTCACCTCGGGTGGCAAACAAAAATTGTTCAAGAGGCTCCCGATGGGCTATAAAAACAGCCCTGGAGTTTTTGCCGCTCGCGTGGTCTCTCTCTTGGAGATGGTAGACCCGGAAGCATACTCGTATGTCGATGACATCTATCTGACAGACGACGAGTTGCTTCCACACCTTGCTCGTGTGGATAACATAGTGACTATGTTTGCGGACTTCGGTTACAAGTTTAACTTTAAGAAGTCCCACATTGCAGAATTTACAGTGTTGTTCTTGGGGTACGAACTCAATAATGAAGGTCGAGGATTGGCACCGCAGTTCCTTGAGAAATGCGCAAACCTTCGTATCCCTACGACACTGAAAAAACTACAATCCTTGCTGGGTTTCCTGAATTTCGGTCGATCCTACATTCCTGATTATGCCCAGCGTATCAAGACACTTTATGCCTTGATACAACCAACTTATACCAGATCTTGCTGGCTGCCAGAGCACTCGTTGGCATTGTATAATTTGCAAACTGATCTTCTTACAGCTAAATATCTAAAAACTCGTGACAACCACACCAACCTGGTCATTAGAATTGTTCCAGGTGCGGAAGGTTTCACGTACTTAACGTTCAATGAGGGTGACACAGTCCCCATTGCGTACAAATCTCATCTGTACACTTCGGCTGAGCTGCGATTTTCCACTGTTGAAAAAGTCTTGACAGCAGTTCAGATGGCGATCCTGAAAGAACGAGCGCTATCACAGGGAAAACGCATGCTGGTGGTAACACCGTTTCCTGCTCTCGAAGCAGTCACTAAAGCTAGTGTACCAAATTCTAAGGCTTTGCATCCAAGGTGGATACAATGGGCGACCTCCTTAGCTTCGCCTGACGTCGAATACATCTTTGACACGGCATTGCAGACTCAAGAGAGTTTGGAGTATGAATTTGTTCATCCTGCTCCACAGTCATTGCGCCCCATCGAGGAATACCATTGTGTCATATACACTGACGGGTCGGCGCAACCCGCAACTGGATCAAGGCACGCTTATTCAGCGGCTTGCGCAATTGTAGTCGGTACTTTCGTGAATGGAGAATTCAAATCCGATGCAGTGCATACGCAGTCATTGGATGATTGAACCGCGAAACTGGCGGAGCTTCGTGCTCTGGTGCTTGCACTTGAGTTTGCTGATCACAGAGTCACTACTCTTATAGTGAGTGACTCTTACTATTGTGTTCAATCTTACAACGACAATTTGCTTTTTTGGATTATGAATGGATTTCGTGATTCCAAAGGTAGCGCAGTGAAGCATAAAACGCTTTGGGCTCGAGTGTCGGAACTCAAAGGGAGTCTGCCACTTGTGGATGTAATTCACACTCTTGGTCACCAACGAGTTGGTGTCCATGCTGTCGGTAACAGTTTGGCTGACGAGGCAGCTAAAACAGCAGTGGCGACATATTTAGTAGCAGCAGTTACAAGATCAAAATCTAAGATAGATGCTGACATCTTTGCAGCTATTGCTGCATCTGAGACAGGGACAAACTTCCCTAGAGGTTTCCCTTCTCGATACCATTATCACTTAAGTCCTGATAACGTCCCATTAGTGAGAATTAACGACGTTGGTAATAGATTGATTCCCAACGCGGACTGCAGACCAAATTTGATAACAGCTGCCCACGAAGGTGTTGCGTCTGCGCATGCTGGAGTGTCAGCAACTGTGTCTCTTTTGCAGCAACGTTACTGGTGGTACGGTTTGTATAAACAAGCACAGGCTTATGTACTTAATTGTGACATTTGCCAGCAGATCAAACCTTCTTCTGTTGCGCGTCCAGCTCCAACGCAGCTGCATATATCTAATCAACCACTAGCGCGTGTTTATTTAGATCACTGCAGTCCTTTTACCTCTGATACTGCGTAATAGTACATCTTGGTTGCAGTGGATTCGTGCACACATTTTCTGTGGGTGTGGCCACAAAGGAGTGCTGATGCCAGGACTGTCATCAAAGCATTGCATGTCTTTATAGGGAGTTTTGCGTGTGGTACCCTTCACTCTGATCAGGGCCCGGCGTTCGCCTCTAAGGCTTACAAAAAGGCAATGAGAAGTTTGGGGGTCCAAGTCAAATTTTCGTCTCCATACCGGCCTGAGGGCAATAGTGTTGTGGAACGGATGAACCGTGACCTAAAGCAGTCGTTGACAGCCAAGGTGTTAGGTACAGGCCGGAACTGGCTTGCCCACTTGTATGACGTCCAACGTGCACTTAATAATCTCCCTAGAAGGTCTCTGGGTGGGCGGTCCCCGTACATGATGCTCTTTGGAGTGAGAATGTTTGTTCCGGACCTTGATGGTCTAGAAATGGCGGCGGCTGCCGCGCCTTTTGACCTCGATGACCACTGTGCTGTATTACAGAATCTACAAGAAGCAAGAGACACTCTAGCGAAGGAACACGTGCCCTCTACATCTGAAGAAGCGCTCCTGATTCCGGTGGTCGGCTGGCTGCCTCGAGTTGGTGATCTGGTCCGTGAGAAGGTGGAGAACAAGAAGGAGTTTGGCCCCTCTTATCGTGCACCAGTCCCGGTGCTTGGAGTATTGGGTACACGTACAGTTGTTTTACCCCCACTTCCTGGTCGCAAGGAAAACAGGTACATTTCAATTGAGAATGTCAAGCTACACAGGGTGGCCGATTCTCCATAGTATGACACCTTCGGTTTCCTGCCCATCAATGCTGAGAAACTCTGTTGTGTTGCCACCCTCTATCATCGTGCCTGAAGTTTCCATTGAGATGAATACAGTTTCAGACCTGCCTGTGCCACCTTCTGGTGGTGGTTTGCCTGGTGATCCGGAGTATGCTTACCCTACAGAAGTCGCATTGCCACTATTAAATACAACGACACTTACCCAGTCACATTCTTCCTTTGAAACTGAATCATTGACTTCCACTGTCCCTTCCAAAATTTCTAAATTTTTTGCCTGGTTCAAGAGACATTTTTTGGTTGCACCTTGGACTTACATCTGGTTGGTGCTAATTTGTATTTTTTTATTCATGACAATTGGCTTTGTGGTAGTGTTTTTTAGACTTGTAAATGGACACTACCTGAATGAACTTTGGCTCCCCATTCCTCATCACACATCATGAAAAGAGACCAGACGTTTGTGAACATCACCGCCTGGCCTGTACGTGATGGGATTGCTTGGGATGCAGTGAACTTTCAATTCAACTTTTGATTGTTCTGGTGTCGGGTTTATGGCTTTGGGTGCTGCACACGGAGTCCTTGGAAACTGGGATATCGGAGAGGCAGCTATTGATTTCCTTGAAAGGAGTTATATTGAGGAGACTGACAGTTGTCCTATCGTTGTGCTGGATGCTCCGATATTTGATGAACATGTGTGTTCCTTTCCCTTGCTCAATTGGATGGCAGATACTTTTGCGGAACGCTCCAATGATTTCCTCTTGGAAGCAGTTGCAACTTACGGTGCATATACCTTCATGGATTGACTGGTTGACATTGTTACTCCAGGGTGCATCCAGGCGTGTTCATTTTCTACGAAAGTTTTACGTATTTTTTAATATATCATTTTTCATTTTTTAAACGAAAAATACTTTTTATCATTCTCGGACTTTACACTTACCTTATATGGACTTATAGTTCATGCCCTTGGTTCCGTTCTAAATCACTTGAACTCTGCGTTCTTGATAAGTGTATCCCTATTGGTTAGTGCTCCGATCATGGGGGGGTGTGAGATGGATTAAGCCACGCCCTATTTACAACACTAAGTTAGCATACACAAGATCATTTTTAGCAAGCAAGCTTGTCGTTTCTGCTGCGCTGCACACGACACTGTTGTTATGTGTTATTCATTTTAGAAATGCTGACTCGACTTTGCCTTACAGGATAACAAACTGTTGTTTCACATTCTTATTTTTTTTTTTTTTTTATTTTACTTTCCACATCGCACATTTATATTCTAAAAAAAGACAAACTTTATTCGGTAAGGAAATTGCATACCATAAAAGTATTTACATATAAAAATACATTAACATTTATACACTTTTCATTTTTGCAAGATTAATTTGTTTCACCTAAGCAATTGGAACAAGTGCAAAATGGCAAAAGCGGATTTAAAAGAGATGATGTATCATTAATTTAAGAGTGATAAAATAGATTAAGAGAGTTTAGGCGATGTATAACAGTGCAGAAACAAACCCCCCGGAAGCAATTTTAAGATGCATAGGGGGCTAATCCCAGTTCATCGTAGGGTATGCTTTAAAGTGGTTCGCAGAGAGCATCTGTCAGTGTGTTATTTAAACAGAGATCTTCATTTAGAGGTTAGCTCTATGTCGTGCACAAAATTTTAAAAACATTGCCATATTTTTTGCCAGTAATTCTGTTTCTAGCAGTTGGAGGGCCATGAAAGCTGGCCGACACTGATTTAGGCCCAAATGTTTCAGAAAGGGGATCAAGTATAGCTTTCTTGGCTCAGCATAAAATTTGCAAAACATAATCACATGGATGGTAGTTTGGGGGGAAAGATCGTCACAGGGGCATGGCATCAGTTGGGTGCTCCAGTCGTTTTGCCCAGGGAAAGTGATTAAACGATGGAATATGTTCAGTCGCATTCTGGTGAGTAAAAATTTCTCGTAGTTGCTCAGGTTGGAGTTCAAGTATGGCTCAATCTGATCTGTTGTCTGTATTGAGAAGAACAGTTGGACAGAATTTTTATTTAGTTCAAGAGCCAGGCGCAGATCAGTTAAGTGAGTTAGACAGATATCTCGCAACCTTTTTCTGGGGATTAGAGTGTTATTTTGGGGCTTTAAAAAGAGGTGCTCAAGTTCTAAATCCGTTAGAAACTTTTTGACATATGCAAGCCAAGTGATTGATAGTCCGTGGTCCAAGTTCGTACAATCATTTATGAGTTCCTGGGTGAATTTTAGTTCTGGTGTCGTCCAGATGCGGTGCCATAGGAGGATAGGCTGCATGCGTATCACGTCCGTGATGTACGGAAGGCCCAGTTCGTAATGAATGTTAAAAGTTGAGGTGGACGATGGGACTCCCAGCAGGAATTTCATAAAGGAATTTTCAGTCTTTTGGAGTAAAGTGACGTGTGCGTTTCCCCAAATCCCGGCCCCGTAGATAGCTGTGCTGAGGCATTTTGAGTTATAAATATCTAACATTTCCTTTAATGCTCTTTTACCCAACCTCCGGCCGAACACTTTCAGGGCCGTTGTTGCTTTTAGAAACTGCAAGTTTCTGCTCTCTATTGCGCTTTTCCAAGTAGATTTATTATCTATCACGACTCCTAGATAGGGATAAGTAATAGTGTCCTCTATTTTCATGTCATGTAGATAAATATTTTTCTTGTTACGTGGGTGTTTCCCTGATGCCATCACGAAGGTTTTTTTGATGTTAATGTTTAGGTCCAGTTGCTTCATGAAATCTGTATATCTGATCAGGGCCCGTTGTAACTCAAGAGGGGTGCGGGCGAGTATAACTGCGTCGTCCGCATATAGGAGTGCGGGGATTGGGCGTTGTTTGATATGCGGCTGGTCCTGGCTGCCTTTTAACAGAGCTGTTTCTAGTCCGTTAGTGTAAATGTTGAAGAGAAAGGGAGCCAGGACACAGCCTTGCCTTACTCCTCGTTCAATTGCAAATGGCGATGTTAGCTGCCCCCCGATGCCGTATCTTACTCTTGTAGTGGTATTCGAGTAGATTTCCCTTATGAAATTAACCAGATTGGGGTCAATGCCCAGTTGTGTCATTACGGCCCAGAGCTTGATGTGATCTACGCAGTCGAAAGCTGCGGATAGGTCAACGTATGCCATGTAAAGACTGCCACCCTTTACATGGACATACTTCCCTCTCAGGAGTGTAAGGTTAAGGACCTGCTCTATGGTACCTCTACCTTCCCTAAACCCGAACTGAAGGTCAGATAGAGTATTATTTGATTCGGCCCAATTTTGTAAGCGTGCTAAAAGGATTCTACCTACTACCTTGCCGAAAGAATCCAATAATGAGATGGGTCTATAGCACGTGGGGTTGTTCCTGTTACCCTTTTTAAATATGGGCACTAAGATCGAATCAGACCAAGAGGTTGGAAGTCCTACGTGACCCAGTGCGTCTAGGACATTTAGTAACAAGGGGGCCCAGAGGTCGGTGTTTGATTTATATAGGTCCATCGGGACCGCGTCAGGACCCGGGGCCTTTCCTGATCTACTGGCATTCAGGGCGTTCTCAACCTCTGCAAGCTCGAAGTTCATGTTTGGGGGGATCGTTCGGGGTGTAGATGCGTGGTGGTTATGTGATTGGGGCCCAGCCGGTTTTGAGAAAATTTTTGAAAAGTGGGTAACCCACTCTTGTTCTGAGATGGTAGTCTCAAGTGTACCAGTTACTTTTGGTCCTGACAGAAAAGAGGAATTTACAATCTCCCAGAACGTTACCGAATCTTTATTTTGGCAGCTGCTATGTAAAGCAGTCCAGTGTTCTTCTTTAAGTTCTCTTTTCCTGGATGCTACTGCCTTGTTGTAGTTTTGTCTAGCTGTTAGAATATCGGAAACATTTCTTGGGGATTTTTTAAGGGCAATTTTGAGGGTTTTATGAGCTCTTGAGCAGGCTGAATTAAACCATCTGAACTTGGGTTTATCCTGAGGTGTCTTCTGTGCCCGAGATTGAACTGTCAGGGCATTCTTGACCTGTAATGTTATTAGATCATAGTTAGCCACGGTCTCCTCGGGGTTAGTTGACTCGGTTAAACAGACTTCAAACGCAGGGCGGGCTGCGTTGATTATAGTTTCAAGGATATCAGTGGGATTGATTTTTGACCATTTCAGTGCATAACCATTTGGACGAGACATAGAAATAAGTATTCATTAATACATATTTCCCCCGATAGAGGTATCATACACAACATTGAGACTTATCCAACAAATTTAAATTTAATCAATCATATCATAGTTTAACTTAATCAAGAGAAAAAACAAACAAACAAAACCCCCTCAGTCTTCTACTCTCTACCCTATCCCATCCCTCCACCGTGCTAATGGCTTCCATATTCTTAAGCCTAGAGCTCTCCCGGTTCTTCCCTTCCTAGCATATATAGGTTTTTCTAAATTAAATGTGGAGATTAAATTCGCCAGCCATGTTTGCATGGGGGGGGGGGGGGGGTTTATCTAACCATGCCCTAGCTAGAGTTAATCTATACACCGCCATAGACATAAATAAAAATTCTTTGTCTAACTCGGTATTTCCAATTCCCAATAAAATCGACAAGGGGTTTAGAGATACCTGTAACCCTAATACCTGGGCAAAAAAACTCTCAATATCCCTGATTAGCGTGTATAGTTGAGGGCAGGTAGCAAACATGTGAATAATATCTGCATCTGTTGAGCTACAGCGAGGGCAGGTAGTCCCACTAGTACCACCCCATTTAGCAATTCTGTCTGGAGTATGGTATAATGAAAATAATGTTTTATAATGCTGCGATTGCAGGGAGGCCGAGCACAGTATAGTACATCCCAGGTCCAGCGACTCCTGGAAATCATCTATTCCTCCTTGAAGTTTCTCCACCCACTTATATTTATGTTTATCTAGATCATCCACTTTAGTTTTAACTAGAATAGCATACGCTGATCTAATCGTATGTTCCCCGCCAGAAATTAAAATCTCAAGAAAGTCATTGGTTTGGTACCCTGCTGAGCCGCCCTGCTTTTTACCCAAAAAACTCCTAATCTGCAAATACTTGAAGTCCCTATTGCTTAAATCAAATGCGCTTACAAGCGTGCTAAACTGTACTATTCCCCTTAAATCTCTTAAATCCCCAAGTTGCTTAATTCCCTTTTGGTCCCATACAGCCATGACTGAGTCCGAAAAAATTTCAGAGGGAAAGGATCTATTGTTATACAGTCTGACATATCTGTGACATCTTCCCAGCCCCATTTTTTTCAAAAAAGCATTCCATACTTTAATAGCCGCATCTAAAGTTTTGAATTGTTTTCTTCGGAGACAACCAAAATCGGTATGTTCTAGTAGACGATTTTCTGTCTCCTGACCCAATAAAATTGCATAGACCTCCGTCGATGAAGAGTTAACTTTTTGTAGAATCCCCCCTCCTCCAATTAAACCCTGCATGTATTGCAGGGCAGATGCCAAATAATATAATCTAAAATCGGGAGCTCCCCATCCTCCTCTTTCTCTAGGTAAAGACATGAATCTATAAGCTCTGCGCGTTTTTCCGTGTGCCCATATGAACCTATTAAGTATACCCTCCAACATGTTGAACCATTTAGATTAAAAAAATAAAGGAATTGCTCTAAATAAGTAGAGAAATTTTGGCAAGATTGTCATTTTCACCACATTAGTGACTCCGACTAGAGAGAGATGTAAATTATTCACTCTATCTAAGTCTAATTTTACTTTAGCCATGACAGGGGTTATATTTGCCTCGACGATAGCATCGATGTTAGCTGCAATTACAATACCCAGATACGTGGCTGACATAACCACCCTAGGGTCAGTGCACACGGTGTATTTATTCTTGACTATCATGGTCTTTGATTTATTTAAGCTATAACCCGACAAGTGCCCAAACTTGGTGGCTTCTCGTTCCACCTCCATTATAGCCATAACAGGGTCGGGTGTTAGTATAGCCACGTCATCAGCATATGCTAGAATTTTAACTGTTCTGCCATTCAAGACCATTGGAGGGATTCCACCATTTCTCTCCAGGTGTCGTAATAGTGGTTCGAGAAATAACGCAAAAAGAAGTGGGGACGAGGGACAACCCTGTCTTGTCCCCCTACAGATTTTAACTACATCTGAATACCCTCTGTTCACTCTAACTCTGGCTGTGGGTCCTTTATATAAAGCTTGTATAGCTGTTATGTAGCCATCCCCTATACCACACCATCTCAGGACTGCCCAGAGGTATTCCCAGGCAACCCTATCGAAGGCTTTTTCTGCATCTAAAAACAATGCTGCAATAGGGTCGCCCAGGGTTCCTGCGGCATCAAACATTGTAATAACTGTCCTCACATGTTGGGTGGTTCCCTTGCCTGGGATAAAACCGTGTTGCGACTGGCTTACAAGCTGCTCTATGTTCAGCGCAAGCCTTGTCGCGAGAATTTTAGAGTAGATTTTAACGTCAGAGTTCATGAGGGTGATCGGTCTATATGAGGCAGGGAATATAGGGGATTTCCCTTTTTTTGGGATAACCACAATATCCGCCCCCCCCCCCCCAAGACTCCGGAGGGGTACCTCCTTGTTGCGTATAAAGCATTATATGAAACATCTCGACGAGCAGGATATCCTGAAAAATTTTATAAAATTCCACTGGGATTTGATCCGGCCCAGCAGCTTTCCCCGAGGGGAGACTTTCCAGTGCCCCTCTAATCTCTTCTAACTGAAAAGGGGCGTCTAATATCTCTCTATCCTCTGACAAAAGAGCAGAGGCAGAGATGTCAGTAAGATATCTTTCTATATCGGTTGGGTCCCTTATGTCTTCTAAAGAGTACAAGTCGGTATAGAACTTGTGAAAAACTTCTCTGATTAAATCTGAGTCAGTACCCAAATTTCCCTGAGGGTCTTGTATCTCCTTAATGTCAGCCTTTGCTGCGCGTTGTCTAGTTCTAACAGCCAAAATGTGCCCGACTCTCTCGCTTAGCTCGCAAGTATCCTGTTTATGTACAAGATATTTTTCAGCAGCTTTTGCGATAATGCCCTCCGTAGCATCCCCTTTAAGAGTGACCAATCTGAGTATATAAGGGTCGAGTGGTATTCCCGTTGTTTCACATTCTTAACCGTGAAATGTGCCCTTGGTCTGTACATCATGCAAAGAACGCGTCTGGGTCACTAGAAGGTACAGAGTGTTGTGTTTAGATTGATCGTACCACTTGTTAGACATATCATGCATACAGCTGCCAATATCTGAAGGACAAGCGTCTTTAATATTGCAGAACAGTTCGGTTTTACATTCATTCGAACAGAAGAGCTGATGCATGCTGTGAGAGCTGATCCTTTGATGTGATTCTACTAAGCTGATCTATACGGTATGGGGTCCCCCCTGTTAGCCTAAGAGTCCTTCTAATAGTCTAATAATAATAATGTATTAGATTATAGTGAAAGGAGTGTGGCCGTATACCACTGTCATTAATAGTATGATTGCTCCTTTCATTTTATATGGAATTGTAATAATGCTTATGGTTCTGATCTGAACTGTTAGTCTGCTAGTGTTAGCCAAAGTACTGCATCTTAGGACGCGAGGTTTATAAAATAAACTCTTTAAACTTTACCGTGTCTGTATTATTATGTTGTGGACTAACAAATAAGTACGAACAGGTAGTGGGATGGGATACTAAGCTAGTCGGATAAGGGGTTCTGGGTTCTGAGGGGAGTTTTCTGGTACACCACAATTCTCTGAGGTCCTGGTCTCCTGCGCATAGTTCTGTGCAAAAGCAGAATCCCTGCAACACCCCCACCCCAACAGTGTATGTACGGACCGGACCGTACCCCCACCCGTGTATGTATGGAGCGTACATGGCCAGACACAGGAGGGGTGGGTGCAGAGTCCTCCCAGCAGTGCCCAGACACAGAAGGGGTGTGTGCAGAGTCCTCCCAGCAGTGCCCAGACGCAGGAGGGGTGTGTGCCTATCATTCCCAGCAGTGCCCAGACGCAGGAGGGATGGGTGCCTATCACTCCCAGCAGTGCCCAGACATAGGAGGGGTGGGTGCAGAGTCCTCCCAGCAGTGCCCAGACGCAGGAGGGGTGGGTGCAGAGGCCCCCAGCAGTGCCCATGGAAAGAAAAAGGGTGGAGTACCCACAGATCCAATGGCCACAATTGTCAGTCAGGTGCACAAAGACCCTGCAGTACATGTAACACATGTGTACGAGGCTGGGAGTACACACATGCATACTGCCTAAAAGGGAACATGTCCACATGAAGTCATGTCAACAGACTATATACACAAGTACAGTGATCACCAAGGATGCCATGAATGATGCAGGTGGAGACATCGCTCTGCATGCATGGCCAAAGTTGAAGGGGTTTGTCACAAACCCAGCTAATGTAGACACAGCTCAGCGCAACATATTGGAAACACCCTGCAGGGAAGATGTCAGGGTACACAGAGGAAGGAACACACCTTGGGACAATTTCACCATGCAGTAACTGCTTACATGAACAAAGAAACTTAGCTAACACCTTGTGATGGCACACAGATACCAGGTTCCCCCCTATGACCAGCGCACTACTACATTTCCCACACACCCAACACATGATCACCACCCAAAATCATGTAGCAGCCCCACCAACAGCAATACCACAAAAGCAGTAGTGTCCTAAGGAAAAAAAAATGGCTTTATTCAGCATTACCAAAAAATGTTTGTGTGGATAAAGTTCAATATTTACAAAGCCCATAGGGCAGTCCATAAGTCACAGCTGGATGGGGGACACATTGGGACGCGTGTCCCCTAGCTTGCCTGCACAGTTCAGACCACCCTGTCTTCCACAGGGGGGGCATCATGTGGAGGGGAAGGACCAGGCACCGCAGGGACAGGAGGGGCAAGGGCAGGCGTTGTGGGTGCAGGGACAGAGGACTCCACCACAGGGGGTGGGGCAGCGCCAAAGGAGGTGGTGAGGATGGCACTGCACACGTCAGCAAGGTCCCCCAGCGTATCCCCTGCACCCGAAGGAACCACAGGCCCTAAGGAGGGGGTGGGGGGCGGAGGAATGGGTCGCAGCGCCACTGGGGGAGGGTGTGGACAGGGGGGGCACTCAACTACCCTGACCGGGGACTCCTTTGCCCGCTTGCTGGGTGGTGTCACTGTTGGGCTCAGGGACAGAGCGGCCATGAAGGAATCTTTTCTGGATTTGTGGCCAGGAGAGCTGAGGGGAGTGGATTTGGAGGGAGTGGATTTTGCGGAATGCGGACTCCCACTCTGGCTGCATGACTTACGTTTGCCCCCCGACCCAGTGGGTGTGCCTACCTCACCCTGTGTGTGCGTGCCAGGAGGTGTGCGCTTGCCCTGCCCTGCTGGTGTGGTGCCTGTGTCTGGTGGGGTGCGTGCATGCTGACGTCTGGGTGTATGTGGGACAGGCATGGGAGTGGGAAGTGTGGATGGGGCAGGGGTAGGGGGTGGGATGTAACGCTGCAGGAGACCCACTGCTGCAGTCAGTGTCGAGTCTATGGACCTCAGCAAGTTGCGTTGGTCAGACTGCGCGGCTGAAATGCCCTCCAAGTATGCCTCCATCTGGTTGAGCACTTGGCTGTGGCCACGGAGGACATTAAGCGTCGCAGTCTGACCAACCCGCAACTGCCGCAGGATGTCCACAGACTCGGCATTGGTGGCAGCAGTGGAGACAGGGGCAGGGGGTGCGGTGCCTGGCAAGAAGGAGACACGTGGTGACCGAGCACAGCGGGAAGGGACACGAGCAAGTGGGAGGCCGGTGATCGGAATGGAGGGGGCGGGTAGTGATGGAGTGCTGGTGTCAGCTGTGGGACCAGCCACAGCCCCCTCGGAGTGCTCAGCCTCGGACCCGTCTGCGTCATAGTCGGTGGTGGATTGACTGGACAGGTCCTCCGCTGCACTCCCGTCGGCCTCCGTGCCACTCGATGTGGCAGAGAAGTTGGCACTGCTGCCACTGGTGCTTGGTCTCTCCTCACGCTCCGTGCCAGTGTCTCCCTCGGAATCCCCCGACGATGCTGTGGGCAAGGTGAAGAGACAGGAAATAATCAGACACCTGTATACATATGTCACATGAGTCAAATCCACATAGGTCATAGTGCATAGCCTGAAAAGCAACATGAGTAACATCTACAATACAAGGTACATATGTAGGCCCTGCAACACACAGTTGGTTGACCCACCATGCCACTGACCAACTATGGAGAGCATGACACAAAAGCTAATAACATGAAATGGATTTGGACAGAGGAGCCAGGTACTGGGGACAATCCAGCACAGCATCTGCAGCACACAGCGTTGGCGTAAAAAGGGATGAGCAGGAACCATGTCTATTAACTGTAGGCACATGCTGCAAAGGCAATACTTAAAAACATGCCCAACATTAATGGGTCACTGCACCTTGAGTGTATGTCCAGACAAACATCACACACTGGCCAGACCTAGCAAGGAGACTTCAGGTCTAGACATGTAGGCCTTGCCCGCACCAACCACCCCCTACATGAAACCATTTTTTGAGACACAGGAAGCACTTACATCTCTAAGTCTGGAATGAAAACACATGGCCTGCAAGAAATCCAGATTGGACACGATATACCCCTGGTGCGCGGGTACAAATACATCATCTACAAATGGCCATCATCAGATCATTGTACCAAGACACACAGGCACTGGCCCCCGTGAGTATGAACAAGGGACATTTGGTCAGCCTGTACAGTGGACACATGTAGCAGAGTTTACGTAAACACAAATGGTGCCAGGGTACAATGGCACAGAGCACAACCTATGCTGTAGACACAGAGATTGTCGACATTTGTGGATTACACACATGATACCTAGGAAAAGATGCCCCAGGGGACAGTAGTGGCCACACTACTCCATGGTCCTGAATGGTAATGACTGCAACACAAGCCACCATCCCTGCACTCTGCATATCTCACACTCATGCACATCATGTCACTGGCCACAAAATAGGACATGCATGCTGTATAGCAATACACTTTAGAGACACACTCCTATGTCTGGACTCAGCATCAGTGACAACTTACATGGACCCCACAAGTACTGAACTGGACAGGGCACAGGCAAGGTCCCAAAACCTTTTACACACCACCCCCACACATGAAGCTGCAAGCATTGGGCACATCGATAAACTGGCAGCCTAGATAACCTTTTGCAAGTGTGACTACACACAGACCAGGGTACATATGCCAAGGAGGGGAAGGGAGGAAGGACAGCACCGCTACACTTTGGGGACCAGGAACTGCACTGCACATGTAAACCCTGGCAGTGTATCCATGCAACTGTGCACTTACAAATGCTGGTGAGACACAACAAACACACATGTACCTACCCCCTTCCTGCTGCTGCTTTTCCCGTAAGTGCCTGTCCATGTCAGGGAAGACGACCGCCAGCACACGCTTGTGGATGTGGGTCAGACGGTGGCGCCATGGTTCTTTTGGCTCACAGGTGAGTCCCCCAGCAGGACCCGTTCGATCCTCCGCGTCCAGCACCGGATATCCTGCCAGCGTTTCCTCACCTGGGCTAGGCGCCGCTTCCGACCATCAGTCTGCCTCACGGCACTGACGGCGTCCTTCCAGATCTGCTGCTTGGCACAGGCGCCTACCTGTGAGGATGAAAAAGTGAGACAACATCAATACACCTGCGACATGTCACAGAGACACACAATTTGGCTGGATTTAACAGGGCACAGAATGCATCAAGCTCATTACACCTGTGTCATAGGGACACTTTCCTCTGTGGAAGGCAAAAAGCACTAGGTGGCATTGTAGAGTACACAGGTGGCATGAGGGGTATGACACAATCAATCATCCAGGCTCACACTGTGCATCACAAGCGACACCAGGATTATGTTCAGCACCTCAATGCAGTCACATGCCACAGGACACTGAGGCGCCCTCAGCAGAGTAAACAGACACACACAGCCACAGGACAATCACCTGCCATTGCCAACTGCAGCTACCCACCTCACTCTGCACATGTGCCACTAGACTGGGGGGTGTCACAGGTGTGGGGCTGGCTCAGCACGGCAGTCACACAGCACTGCTCCCTGCTCACATCAGATGGGCAGGGTATATCCATCCCTCATGCAGCGGGGGTGCTACACTCCACATATGCACTCACCCACATGACAGGGGAATTACACACACACACCAATGTCCAGGGGACAAACACATCATTTGTACACTCTCAGCACATGTACACTAAACAAACACACATCTATGGGTACTGCCACCTGTCACACTGGGGGGACCACAGATTCACATAAGGACTGTAGTAACAACATTCCCAGGAGGATTAGACAGGCAGAATGTGTAATGCCACATGCAGTGATTGTCACAGTACACACAATGCAAGTGAGGAGAGCAGACATGCACCACAGCATGCTCTGGATGGGAGACATTAGGCATTCCCCCACCCGGGACCCACCCTACAGTACATTGCATGTGTGTTACACCTGGACACACTGGCAGAAGTCACAGTCACAAAAAAGGGGCACAGTCTTTGCTAGTGGACTCAGCACTCACCTGAACCCCTGGTCGACCATACAGCATGGGGTACTGTGGGAGGATCACATCCAGCAGGGCTTGGTTCTCCTCCTGGGTGAAAGGCTGGGCCCTCTCCACAGACCTGGACATGGTGCCAGAGGATTCACGAGCAGCAGCAGTGTAGTTGAATCAAAGGATGTGCAGGCAAGTGCTCTCTCATGGGACCTGGCTGCCTTATATCTACCTTGCTGGCCTGTTTCATTCACAGGAGTACAGAGTGATTGGTCACTCACATTTGCATCCTATGTTTCCTCCAATCTCTTTAAACCTACCACAGTCAGTGGCTTAGCTTTTTTTTTGAGCATGATGTCAACTCAACAACCACTTTGCAACAAAGTAGATACTTTCAAACCGACTTTAGCTGGGCACCTGATGAAAAAAATTCAAACTTTAAACTCGGTCTCCATGACAACCAGCATGCATGTAGGGCTTTATACTTGTCCCTCATGTGTCCCCTCTGTAATTTGGACATTCACCCACAGGTACGGTGAGTTCCAGGGCCCTAGGGCACCCCATATGCATAGAAACGGCCCGTACACGCGCGTGTACGGGGCGTATCACTATGGGTACGCATACGCGAGCAAAGCCATAGTGAAACGGCCCGTACACGCGCGTGTACGGGGCGTATCACTATGGGTACGCATACGCGAGCAAAGCCATAGTGATACGCCCCGTACACACGCGTGTACGTGCCGTTTCACTATGGGTACGCATACGCGAGCAAAGCCATAGTGATACGCCCCATACACACGCGTGTACGGGCCGTTTCACTATGGCTTTGCTCGCGTATGCGTACCCATAGTGATACGCCCCGTACACGTGCGTGTACGGGCCGTTTCACTATGGCTTTGCTCGCGTATGCGTACCCATAGTGATACGTCCCATACACGCGCGTGTACGGGCCGTTTCACTATCGGTAGGCCTACAGAAGCACTCCCATAGTGATGGGGAACGTACACACGCCCTCAGAGCGCATGTACGGTGCATTTGACACCTGACAGTGGTGACAGGCAGCACACAGAAAGGAATAGAGCTGACATACTTGTCCAAGGCTGGACATCAAGGCATTGTCTGTGCAGTACTACATGTGTGGGGCACAGGTGTGTCAGGCTGTAATGTGGCACATTACTCCTGAGTTGTGAAGGCAATAGATGTATGATGAGATGTGTACAGATGTCATGTGTGATGGTGGACTATGTGCCAGACATCCCCTTCACTCCTTTGACATGTGTGCATGTAGTACAGAACACTTGTGAAAAGCGTCACTGCCATGGCACAGTCAACAACACACGCAACTGTCCCCTGATGCCAGCTACAGGGGTTTTCACACCTGACATGTGACTACCCGCGTTGCATGATGTGACTATGTCATGTATGTGTCGTGTGTTCCCATTAGCTTGCTGTAGGTTTTTGGTCAAATGCATCTGCAGTTGCTGCAACCAACATGTGTCTCTGTGTAGATGGCCATGGCACAGTGTTACGCATACCAGGCCACATGTGGAATCCAACGTAAGGTGTGTGTGTATGCATCGACACGGAGTATCAAAACAAGGACATATCTGCATACTCTCAATGTATGTGGGATCATTCTTGAAATGTAATCCTTCATGGCAAGGTGTGTGGTCTGTGCTTTTTCTATTACATGTGACCTGTGCCTCTAGTGTTCCGCAACCTGTCTGTACAATAAAAATCCTTCCTCTGCACATATTTGGTTGGCTGTAACTCCTGTAATGCGTCTGCCTGCTCACTTACACTGGCCCACAGCTAGTTTCATGGCATGGCATGGCATTTTGAGGTTGAGAATAAACGTTTGGAGCTGTCTCTTGGTGGGAGTGTCACATGGCTGGCATACGTGTCCAGGGCATATTGCACAGACCTGCCTCTGTATGTAGCATATGTGTATTGCCTGTTGACCATGTGCTCAGTACATTGACATTGGTGGTGTACTGTACTCACTCTTCGTTGTCCCTTCTAATTCACTGCAGGGCTCCGCCTCTCCCTCGAGCAATTCCGAACTTGGCTGACATGCGGGAAAATGACTGTATACGCCGCTGCCGCTTCCCCCAACGTTTGATTGAGGACTTGACGACACGGCTGGCAGCACACCTCCAACCGCTACACAGGTATCCTGGTGCACTGACACCCAAGATGAAGGTGATGGCAGCCCTACATTTCTTGGCCATGGGTACCTTTCAACATACCATTGCCCATGTTGGTGGGATGTCCCAAACCATGTTAAGCCGTGTTCTGCATGATTTTTTAGAGGCAATGTTGGAGCACCTTGATGAGTTCATAAAATTCCCAACTCCTGAGCAGTTGACAGCTGTCAAGCGTGAGTTCTATGCCCTGGGAGGGATGCCCCATGTCATTGGGTCCATAGATGGAACACGTGTGGCTTTGGTACCACCACAGGCACAGGAGGTAGCCTTCCGTAACCGCAAGCATTACCACTCCATTAATGCCCTTGCGGTGTGTCTTGCCAACATGCTGATTTCACATGTCTGTGCTCGTTTTCCAGGATCAGCACACGATGCGTACATCATGAGGCGTAGCAGGGTGCCTGAAATGATGCTGCAGCTGCGCAACGAACGAGCATGTCTTGTTGGTGGGTATACTCTGGCAGTCCTGTATTTAACGTCATCTTCCTGTCTTACTGCTTCTCCTGACCCACTCTTGTCCATGATGTTTCCATGTAGGGGACGCTGGCTATCCCAACATGCCATGGCTGATCACGCCTCTCAGCAACCCCAGCACGGCTGCCGATCACCGCTACAACAACGCCTATGGGCGGACCAGGCGAGTGATAGAGAGGACGTTTGGCCTCCTGAAGAGCCGATTCCATTGCCTCCACAAGACCGGTGGCGCACTCCCATATGCACCGGTGAAGGTCTGCAAGATATTCCTCGTGTGCTGCATGCTGCACAACATGGCAGTGGAGAAAGCTGTGCCACTCATGCTGGATCCAGATCAGCAGGACCATCCACCCGTGGAGGATGAAGGGCTTGGGCACGAGGCAAGTGATGTGGAGGAGGAGGAGGCGGTAGAGGACATGCGGAGTCGGCTCATACGCAACTTCTTTGCTTAGTGGTGAGTTCCAGTGTCTGAGTGTGCACGCATTGGGCTGTGTGTGGCATGTGTTGCAATGTGTGTGTCCATCTGCATGTCTTCCAAGTGAGTCTGAGGTGTGTTTGGATGTGTCACTCGAGTGATGGTGCATTAGAAGAATGTTTTTCTGGAGTCATCATTGTCACCTAGCATGTTGACTACCTAATACGTGTCGAGTACATGCACATGCATGCGGATGTACTTCTTTTGGCTGACTTCTGGTGTGTCTCCCATCCACAGGTACTTGCGCATGCTGTCTGCTGGTGGCATTGTTGTGCTCCTGCTATTCCTCATGAACACAGCAACATGTGCTGAATCAGCGTTACATGCACGGACAAGTTTGAAAATCTCCTTCGGGTAAGGGATGCAGCACGGCTTTTTGGGAGTGGTATTTGTTTTGAATGTGTGTGCACTGCTCCTGTTCATGTCTGGTTACTTTGCATACATGTAGAATCACCATGGGGCACATGACCTGGAGCAGAATTCACCTGAATTGATGGTCAGACTTGGTGACAGTCATCTGTAATGGGATTGTGATGGAGCCATCAATGTGTGTGACACTGGCCTCGGAAACATACGGGTTGCACCGGGTTGACACGGTGTGTGAATTCCCCATTAGGGGCTGAATGGTGTATAGCAGGCTCTCCGTGAGCAGCAGGGGGTGTTTAGCTGTAACCCGTCACTTGTGTGCCAGTGCCATGGCTTGCCAGCATCTGTGGTGGTAAGGGGGGTGCCAGTGTTGGTCCCACGTGTTCATCCACAATACCTGTGTATGTGTTGACAGAGTTGCATTAGCATTCCGACACACATGAGTAATAAAGGTGTCCCTCTGCCTCCAAGGTGCCTCATCTCTGTCAATGGTGGTCTGTTGCCACTGTGCATGCGGCATGTCTGGCATTGTTCTCAGAGATGGTGCATATGAGTCTATGTGTAGAGTAGCAAGATGCAAGCTGTTTGTCAGGGATTAGATTCTGTTTTGTGCATGATGTCCATGGCTGTGTAGGTTTTGTGGCATGTCAGTCTCCACGACGGCCACAATGCCGCATGTGAATCCATTGTGTGTGTGTGTGCCATGTTGAACCAGACATTCCTTCCTTGACATACACCTTTTGCATGGTTCGTTCCTGAGATCCTTGTCTTTGTGTGCTACTTGTGGCATTGTTTCCTTGACATGGCGCATGCAGCTGCAGGCCCTGCTGCAAGGGCACCCAGTGTCCCCGCAAACGAGCTGGTGTCCATCATGGATTGCTTGCTGACATGTGCTATGCTGATCAGCAGCATCTGTGCCTCGTGCGGCAGCACACTCTGCATTATGCACAAGATCCCCAGTTCCATCCACATCAAGGCAAGAGGGAGACCATCCCCCAGGTCAACTATGAAATCCGTGTCTACTCCTACCCTGCACTCTACGGACATGTGCGTTAGAAATCCCATGATACTTGTCCACATCCAGGGTGCATCTGCACAGCTCTGCTACTACATCCGGCGACCAGGCCACATCAACGTCCAACAGAGATGGGGGGAGTGGATCACTGCCAGCTGCAGGATGACCTTCTCAATCCACGCACACCCTCAGGATGCAGCCCACACCCACAACACAACCTTGTGGCACTGTGATCCAACATCCAATTGTGCCATCTCCATGCATCCAACCTTGGCTGGCCCACCATTCTCCACATCCACCTGACTCAAGCATGCAGGACATGGTTCTGCCACGTGTCTACACATACCTGGGACTCCCACCCCAGGACACTCCACATGATCCCTGACCTCTGCGCATGACTGTTGCTCTTCTAAATAGGTCTGTGGGCACAGTTGTGCGGGCACCCCCTCAGCTGGTTGGGCCCATCACGGGTGAGTATGGTGCTCCATGTCTGTCTTGGATGGTACGCTGTGACCCGTGTGTGTCCTGTGCCTGACTCAGACCCCAGGGTATGGTGGTTCGGAGTTAATTCAGTAATCAGGCATGGTTTGACTTTACAACACACACATGTAGTGGAATAATGCAAAATGACGGCATCATCTTGTGATTGTGATGAATTTTATTAGTGCTGGGGTACGTGTTTGGGGGGGTGACAAGAGGTGCTTGGCGGGGGTGTAGAATCCAAAGTTCACAGGGGGAGTTGGTGTCCTTGCCATTGACAGTCATCAGAGTCTGTGCCGCAGTCTTTGTCAACATTGGTCAGACAGTGACCAGCAAGGCCATGTGGCAGAGAATGTCCTTTGCTGCTGTGCTGCTGTTGGGCCATAGGGCCAGGTGCCAGGCCAGGTGACCTGGGAGATGGTGATGTTCCGCTGACTCTCACGGTCTTTTGCATGGACGACCCACCTTCCTGCGGGGACCCTCAGATGCCTGGCTTGACGGTGCAAGGGACGCTCCGTCAGATGAATCCTCCTCCTCCTCCCTCCCTGGGGCTGGTGCTGCTCTACGCCTGGTGGCACAGGGAGGGTTTGCCAGGCTTTGGGCGATCTGACGGAGGGATTGGCTCATGTCCCTGTGCACCGCCAAGTGCTCTGCATGTCTTGCCTCCATCCTGGCATGATGCTCAACCTGCAGGGCCTTCATCTCATTGAGGGTCTCCACTACCTGGGCGATGCCTCTGGAGTCACGCCGGTATGTGTCCAGGATGGTTCTGACGTGTGCCATAGCCGGGTCCTGAGCCAACTGGGCAGGTTCGGGCCTCCGCCGTCCTCCACTCCCACCACCCCTGCCCACTTGTGCCTGGCCTGCCTTTGTGGGCACATCGAGTCTCCGGGACCCCTGAGGGATGGCATTTGTGGTGTCGCCTGCCTCCTCCTGGGTGCCCGAAGAACCTTGTCCCTCCTGGACAGACTGGCTGCGTTGTTGTGTGCGGGCAGGGCTCCTGGGTGTCTCCTGGGATGTGGCAGGAATGGGGGTGGTGGTTGGCACAGTTGTACCTGCCGCAGGTGCTGCAGGTGGTTGGACACCAGAGTGGCCAGGTTGGTCTGGGTCATCCACGGAGTGGTGAGAGTCGTCGCTGGCGGTGGGGTCCTCTTTACGCAGAGCCTGGTCCTGTGAGTCTTCCCCCCCAGTGTTGGGGGGAGATCAATGACGTTGACCTGTGTGTGAGAGAGACAGTGTTAATTGTGTTACATGCGACATCCATGTTTCATTCTTTTTTGATTTGGCACAGTTCCTCTGGGTGGTTGGATTTGGCTAGCATTCCTCACACAGTGCACTTGTGCATGGGTATGTCCCTTGGCCACAGCTTTCGACACTTTACCTATGTGTGACACAATCTTAGTTGATGCATATTTTGTGAACGCAGTCAGCAGTGTAGTGAGCGGGCGTAGCAAGCCATGCAGAGCCGCCTTACGTGTTGCACTGTACGTGGCCAAATGGTGTTTTTTCCATGCTATTTGAGAATGCAGGTAGGTAACTTAACAATTTGTGACAGGGTTCTGACGAACACAGTGGGTAGGTATACTGGGTGTAAGGTTCTGTTTGTGCCTGCAGCACGGATGTACTCGTGCACAGATTGACACATGGCCTAGTGTTTATCAAAGGTTGAAGGGGGGGTTAAGGCACTGCCAAACCTTGTCTACATGCACACAGTCCACCTGCTGATGAGCGGACATGGCCACACCACCCAAGGGTGATTTGGTCTCCCTCCGTCTCCCTTTCTCCCTCCCTCTGTCAGCCTCCTCCCTCTGTCCGTCTCCCTTTCTCCCTCCCTCTGTCAGCCTCCTTCCTCTGTCCGTCTCCCTTTCTCCCTCCCTCTGTCAGCCTCCTCCCTCTGTCCGTCTCCCTTTCTCCCTCCCTCTGTCAGCCTCCTCCCTCTGTCCGTCTCCCTTTCTCCCTCCCTCTGTCAGCCTCCTTCCTCTGTCCGTCTCCCTTTCTCCCTCCCTCTGTCAGCCTCCTCCCTCTGTCCGTCTCCCTTTCTCCCTCCCTCTGTCAGCCTCCTCCCTCTGTCCGTCTCCCTTTCTCTATCCCTCTGTCAGCCTCCTCCCTCTGTCCGTCTCCCTTTCTCCCTCCCCCTGTCAGCCTCCTCCCTCTGTACGTCTCCCTTTCTCCCTCCCTCTGTCAGCCTCCTCCCTCTGTCCGTCTCCCTTTCTCCCTCTCTCTGTCAGTCCGTCTCCCTTTCTCCCTCCCTCTGTCAGCCTCCTTCCTCTGTCCGTCTCCCTTTCTCCCTCCCTCTGTCAGCCTCCTCCCTCTGTCCGTCTCCCTTTCTCCCTCCCTCTGTCAGCCTCCTCCCTCTGTCCGTCTCCCTCTGTCTCCCCTTCTCCCTCCCTCTGTCAGCCTCCTTCCTCTGTCCATCTCCCTTTCTCCCTCCCTCTGTCAGCCTCCTCCCTCTGTCCGTCTCCCTCTGTCTCCTCTTCTCCCTCCCTCTGTCAGCCTCCTCCCTCCCTCTGTCTGTCTCCCCGTGTCCACCTCTGTCTCTGTCCCTCTCTCTGCCCCTCTCCCTCCCTCTGTGTGTCACCCTCTGTCACCTCAGCCCAGCTTCCTGGGCACACACAGTTTGCTGGTCTTGCAAAGGCCATTGGCTTGTTCATGTAGGTTTGTTTCTTCTCTGCAGGCATCCATTGGGCGGAGTGTGTGAGTCTGCGCTGCTGCTGTGGCGGTGTGTGCTGACACTCTTTCAGTGTGCTGCGTCTTCATTGGCTGCTGTTATGTGCAAATTGTGCCTTCATACCCATGTCGTCCTGCAACGCGGCCACCATTAGCAGGCAAAACAGTACTGTGTGGGGACACACTGTTGGTATGGCTGTGCCCTAAGCCATATGGGCTAAGGGCATTGTTGTGTGCTTCAGAGTTGCTCTATGTTAGTTTTGAGGCCCACCCTCCCGGCATCGGGGACATCCTGTCTTGTGTTTGTGTTTTGTGTGGCCTGTGACTTGGCCTGGCCTTGCTTGGGGCATGGAGGCGCTAGTGGCATGTGTGTGTTTTTGGAGTGTGGTTGTGTCCGGTGCTGGCTTTGTGGGGGTTGCGTACATGATTGGTATTTGGGTCGTATATGGCGTTCCCCCATGTGAGGTGAGTTGTTTGTGTACTCACCAGGCTCTCGGACTCCTTTTAGTCCGTCACATGCCAACGGCTCCAGCGTGGTCATCACCTTCTCCTCCCAGGGATGGTAGTGTACCGGTCTGCGGGATGGCCCTCCTCCAGTGATGTTGGCCTGGTTGTGCTCGTCCGTCATTTTGCGGCGGACCGTCCTCCGCAGATCGTACCACCTGGCTTGGCACTCATGCCTGGTCCTTCTGGTGGACCCAACAGCATTCACGGAATTGACTATCCTCTCCCACATGGCAGTTTTTTCTGATATGCTGGTCCGTCTGACCAATGTTCCAAAGAGCTGTGGCTCGACTCTGATGATTTCGTCGACAAGGGCCTCCAGCTCGTCCTTTGTGAACTTTGGATTCTTGTTGGTGGGCATGGTGTGGGGTGTGGGTGTGGATGGTTGTGGGGGTGGGGGTGTGGATGGGTGTGGTTGTGGATGGTTGTGGGTGTGCAGGTGTGTGTGTGTGAATGTGATGAGGGTGTGTTTGTGATGGTGGTTGTGTGAAGGAGTGCAAGTGTAAGGTGTATTGATGGTTGAAGTATGGTGCAGTGCGTTGTCTCTGGGGTCTGGCAGCAGTGGATCTGTTGCAAAGGATCATGGTTTGTGTGTGTTGGGCCTTTTTATTGGTCCATTTGTGGGTGTGGCTGTGTTTGAACTTTGGGTGGGTGTGTTATAAGGAGTGGTGGTGGTTTGGGCCTCTGTTTCTCTGTTTGTCAGTTGCAGGTCAGTGTATAGGATGTATTTGGCCTTGTTGGATATGTTTTGTGGTGTTGTGTGCCTCGGATTGACTGTCCTTGTGTTTTTTTGGTTAGTTCTGGTTCAGTAGGAGTGTTTTTAGCCTCTGTACGGTGCGTACATGGGCCATGTTGTTGTACAGTGCTTTCCTTTGCTATGGCTCAGATGACTCGTACATGCCCGATGTTGGGTGAGTGTGCTGGTGTGTGGGCCTGGGGTAGGGTGCGTACGAACACGGGCAGGGTGTTGGTCCGCACCGTCCATCGGTGGTGGTGTTTCGCACGGTACATACAAGGGGGGCTGGGTGTAGGGTACGTACATACACGGGTGGGGGTACGGTCCGTACATACACTGGTGGGGTGGGGGTACGGTCTGTACATACACTGGTGGGGTGGGGGTACGGTCCGTACATACACGGGTGGGGAGTTGGTACGCTGCATGCATACACGGGTGGGGGTACGGTCCGTACATACACTGGTGGGGCGGGGGTACGGCCCGTACATACACGGGTGGGGGTACGGTCCGTACTTACACGGGTGGGGTGGGGGTACAGTCCGTACATACACGGGTGGGGTGGGGGTACGGTCCGTACATACACTGGTGGGGTGGGGGTACGGTCCGTACATACACTGGTGGGGTGGGGGTATGGTCCGTACATACATGGGTGGGGTGTTGGTACGCTGCATGCATACATGGGTGGGGGTACGGTCCGTACATACACTGGTGGGGTGGGGGTACGGTCCGTACATACACTGGTGGGGTGGGGGTACGGTCCGTACATACACTGGTGGGGTGGGGGTACGGTCCGTACATACACGGGTGGGGTGGGGGTACGGTCCATACATACACTGGTGGGGTGGGGGTACGGTCCGTACATAAACGGGTGGGGTGCGGGTACGGTCCGTACATACACTGGTGGGGTGGGGGTACGGTCCGTACATACACTGGTGGGGTGGGGGTACGGTCCGTACATACACTGGTGGGGTGGGAGTACGGTCCGTACATACACGGGTGGGGTGGGGGTACGGTCCGTACATACACTGGTGGGGTGGGGTTACGGTCCGTACATACACGGGTGGGGTGGGGGTTCGGTCCGTACATACACGGGTGGGGGTTCGGCGCGTACCTCCGTGGCCGGGGGGCATTTAGCGCGTACATGCGGGGTCTGTGGTGGGGTGTTCATCGCGTATGCGGGCACGTGTCTCCAAGCTTGCTGTGGGAGTTTGGTCCGTACGGTGTTTTTTGCATACAGTTGTGAAATCGAAAGGATGGGAGTGATCGTACTAGCGCGGTCGGACTTCATTTTTCCGATTCGTACGGTAAATCGTCCGGGGATGTGTCGGACACTTTTTCCGATCCAAGGACGTGTGGGGAAATTTTCCGAATGCGATTCGTATGGACTTTTTCCCATACGAATCGTACTTGGCAGTTTGTACGCTACTTGTACGATTCGTACGGTAAAAAGACCGGATACGAGTCGTACGGGGAAATTTTTTCCATGATCGGAATCGGCACCATAATTGGCATAGCCCATGAGGGACATATATGCATCTCTGCCACTTGTAAGAAATTACATTTACATTGTTGGTTGCCCAATATGGATAAAGCTGTAGCAGGGCACATTAGCTTGTGTCCACAGTGCATTGTTTCTGATTAACAATGGAAAACAGTTTGTAAACTTAATTTTCTGGTTCCTTTTCTGAAAATCCATGGACAAAGGTTGCGGTGGATTTCTCCAGTTCTTTCCATTTGCTTCCATCTGATAAGAGATATCTTGTCATCATTGATTATTTTTCAAAATGGTTTTACTTCGATTTTGTCAATTCACCCAACTCTCATTTTGTGTCTCATGAGATGAATGAATATTTGCCTGAACATGAAATTGCACATCTTCAAGTATCCCTCTATATTCCTGCAGTGAAGTGTTTGGTGGAAAGGGCTAATTGTTGTTTGAAAGAGGGGGTCCAGACTGCCCTGTTTGTGGGGTTAGAGGTTGCTGATTTTTTTAAGAAGAAGACTTGGTCATATCTCACTACTCCACATGCAACCATGGGTATCATCTCTCCTTTCAAGTTTTTGAGGGGAAAAAAGGTGAGAACCAGGCTGGTACCAGAATGGTTGGAAGGTAAAGGAGAGAAGTGTAGCAGTGGTTTAAGAGAGAGTAATTTGAGAGAGATGTGGAATTTAGAAAGTGGATTTTGATGACAGGAAAAATGCAAACATTTGGTCATAGCTGCGGGAGATTGGCTGTCATTAAAGAAGCCCTCTAGGGTTGTAAAAGGCAAAATAAAATCAGTACTGCAGTAAAAGTGTTGCGGGTTAGTAAAGCATCTGTTCATCCGCAGAATAGAGGATATTGGAATAAGAGCTGTGTGGTTGCAATTTCTGAAGAACAAGCAAAAATGTTTTTCCATACCTGTGTTGATGTGCAGGTTGATGACTCTATGTTAACTATGGATTTCGTCAAAAGGCTTGTTGATAATAGGAGTACTTTATGTGATAGTATTCCTGTCCAAAATGCCTCCTCATCCTGTGTTGAAACTCAAGTAGAGGGAAGTTCTGGAATCAGTTATTCAAGGTTGGGCGTTGACAGGTTTATTGTTGATGATTTAGAGAGACATGGGGTAAGACATTTATCATGCTCAACCAGATTGCATGTCAAACATGACTGTGATTTATCATGAGTTTGCTGTTTTACTAGTGCATATTTATTTATTTAGATGTTAAGTATTCCTTTGCATGTTTTGTTTGTGTAGAAAGGGGTTTAATGTAGTATGTAGGTGTTTAACTTTGTACTTCTCAATTAGGGCCCGATTACGATGACGCATGGTCCGGAGTCCGTCCAACATTGTTTAGGAACTGGAACCGAACGACCTCCTGTCCTGGTTCCAGCCCAGCAAGTAGGATGCGACCGTACCCTATTTTTTATTTTTAAAAAAATATATTTTTATTTAGTGCATGATTACAATGTTGCGAGTAGCGCTTTCATTTCCAAAACAGTTTACAAGTACATTGGTACAAAGTAAAATCATACATATATTAATTCATTAAATTTAAAGTTACACATATCAACTGAACAGCTACCCTTTTGTAAAAGAAGAATTATATTGAGTCAGCAACATTTCCTCATGCACAATTATATATGATTTTTTACAGCCTCTCCCACCCCTCCCACCCGGGGTTGGACAGACACTTAAATACAATTAATGTCAGAAGCACCGGGCCGAAGATCACTTTGATCCCCGCTCTACCTCTTGAGCCATCTGGTCAGTGGTTCCCAGATTTTTAAGCCTTTCACACAAGACCGTGGCCCTCTTTTTTCATAGATGGCTTTTTCAAAATTATAATTCGCCACCAATCGTGTTAGCGATTGATGATAACCTGGGGGGGATGGATCTAGTCAGGCTGAGGCTAGGGAGAGTCGATATATCGCCATACCTATAAAAACCAGTTGCTCTCCCGGCTTCCCTTGAGTCTCCTGGTCCACCCCAAGACAGATCAGGGCGGGCGAAAGAGCAACATCCCTCCCTAACATCTCTTTTAGGAATTTTGCAATCTCTAGTTTTAATATATTTAACGAATCGCAAAAGGCAAGCTTGTGATTAAGATCCGCCTGGTACAGAGAACATCGGGGGCATGAAGTCTCTTTTCCTGTTCCCCATTTCGCAATCTTTTTCGGAGTATAATAGAATGAAAAGCAGGTTTTATAATTCTGAGCTTGGAGCTGTGCCGGGATTAACAGCTTTTGTGCTAGTTCAGCTGAGTGGAAAAATAAATCTTCAGAAATATCGTTTTCCGCTTTCCACTTCCTATCCCGTGTTTCCGAATCATCCGGCATTAATGAATTAAAAGAATTATACACAACTCCAATAGATGGATGATTCTTCCTCAGTTTGTCTATTATAGAGTTCTTAGTAAATCCTATTGGGCCACCACACTTTTTACTTAAGAAGTCATGTACTTGCAGATACTTATAGAAATCCCTCCAGTCTAATTCATATGTTTCTTTGAGGTTTTCAAAAGATACTATATCGGATAGGGAGTAAAAAGCGCCGAGTTTGGACAGGCCTTTGTCTTGCCATTTCTTGATTATTGAGTCTTTAAAAATTTCAGGCATATTAGAGTTGTTATAGAACGGTGTATAGTAACTCAAACAACCCAATCCTAACATTTTACGGACCGCTTTCATGGTTTTGTAACCAGCAGCCAACGTTTTAAAACGTACTTTCTTATAATGAGAATCATTCAAAAACCTCCAGATCCGCCCCAAAGCATCTTCGCCCATTATGAGTTCAATAGGTGTGGGTATGTTTTCCAAAAGGTTATCTATTGGCTTATCAGAAAACAGCGTGAGGTTATACAAAAGAGTGGTTGCCCAATAATAAAGTCTTATATTTGGAAGAGCCAGCCCGCCCCTTTCCTTTGATAGGGAGAGATACTTGTATGCTCTTCTGGGTTTTTCATGAGCCCAAATAAATCGAGAAAACAGTTCTTCAATCCTTTCCAAACAAATGATACTAAACTCTAACGGGATAGCTCTTATAAGGCACAAAAATTTAGGAAAAAAACCATTTTAATTATATTGCATCTGCCTATTATCGAAAGATGCAAATTGTGTAGCCGGACAAATTCAGGTTTGATTTTACCTATCAAGGGGTCAATATTGCAATCAACTATCTTTTCAACACTAGCCATAATATCTACTCCCAGATATGTAGCCCTCTCTACCTGTCTCACGTCATCACCCATACTGACATTCTTACAAATAATCTGGGTTTTAGATCTATTAAGGGAGTATCCTGATAAAAGTCCATATCTAGCCGCCTCTGCTTCAACCTCAGCCATTGATGTTTCAGGATTAGAGGTAACCAGAGCATGTCGTCAGCATAGGCTAGTACCTTTGTTTCCCAGCCGTGAGAGATAATAGGGCTAATCCTTCGATTAGCTTCCAAGACTCGTAATAAGGGGTTTATATATCGGGCAAACAGGAGAGGTGAACTCGGCCATCCCTGGCGGGTTCCTCTAGTTGTTTTAAACGTGTCAGTAAGTGCACCATTTAAAAATAATTTGGCGGTGGGCTGAAAATATAGCATCTTGAATGCCTGTATAAATCCCTGGCATATCCCGACCCTTGAGAGGGACTCTCATAAAAAGGGCAGGAGACCCTGTCAAAGGCCTTCTCGGCATCAAGCAGGATAAGTACTATTGGATCTCTAGAAATGTGAGCAGCATCGAAGAGTGAAATAGTTCTCCTAATATGATCAATGGTACCACGTCCGGGGATGAATCCATGTTGCCTAGGTGATATTACTTTATGTATTACCCCTGCTAATCGAACCGCCAGAATTTTAGAGTAGATTTTGCTGTCCGCATTTATCAGAGTGATAGGGCGATAAGAGGCGGGATCTAGAGCTGATTTATGCTTCTCTCCCCCCCCCCCCCCCCCCTCAAAAACATGTACGAATAAGTGTAGCATGATCTCTTTTCATTTGGTAGAAAACTTTTTATAATATTCAGATGGAATGTTGTCTAAGCTGGTGGCCTTACCATTAGGAAGGCTATTGATACGGAGCAGAGTGTCTACCCATTGAGGGGGCTCTTCCAGTTGAGCCTGGTCGTCTTGAGATAATTGCTCTACTGGAGTTTTGCTAAGATAACTCGTGATATCATTTAAATAAGCCTTGGTAGTTTCATGATATAAATTTTGATAATAGGCAAGAAACTCTTTACGAATACCCTCTGAATCTGAAATTATGGATTGTGTGGAGTCTTTAACAGCGGTAATAATGTTCTTGGTAGCTTTCTGTCTTGCCCTAATTACAAGGTGATGTCCGACCTGCTCGCTACATTCATACGCTTCCTTCCTCCAAATCGCTAATCTATCTGCAGCCCTTTTGGCTATTAGCTCCATGACCGCTGATTTGGCTGACATTATTTTTGCGAGCGCATCTGCAGGGTCGTCGCCGTCCCTGAGAGCAGTAATTACATTTTCTTCTGCAACAGCCAATCGGGTTAGCAGATTATCCAGCATTTGACGTTTTTCCCTATTTTAAGAAAGCGAAAAACTCAGTGTCTCACCTCTTATTGTTGCTTTTAATGTATCCCAAACCACTTCGATCCTCGTGCTTCCTAGATTTTCCTTTATAAATTGAGGGATCCAGTGCCTCATGTGTTTACAATATTCCTCATTTAAAATTAGAGATCGTTCAAAAGTCCAACTAGCCATATCTCTATTAATCACTGTTACCCCTCTTATTTCCACCACTAGGGGATTATGATCTGCCGCAATGCGTGGAACCTTTTCTATTGAGCACACATGAAGAATAGAGTGAGATGCGAAGATAAAATCTAATCTCACAAGCTTGTTATGAAGAAAAGAATAAAAGGTATGACCCGAATTGGTGGGGTGTTGTAAGTGCCAGATATCAGTAAGTGCCTGTTCACGACATAAAGTCCTCAGGGCTTTGAAGACCTTTGGTTTCCAACCGCTGTAACTCCAATTTGTATCCAAAGTTATATTTTTATTAGCGGGCACATTTATATTAAAATCGCTGCAGATGATTATAGGTAACGGCCACTCAGCCAGTTCATTATTCATAAAATCAAAGATTGCAGGGTCATCTGCGGTACTACCATATAAAGTGCATACTGTGAGTGAATCTCCATTTTCCCTTCAACATCCAGTAATAACCCACCTCCCATTTTGATCCGCTCATGTACGAATAAATTGAAGCGAGCATTTAGCTGATAATATTGCCACCCCCGTGTCCTGGCATTTTGTGTTATGGCCCCTACCACTGTAAAGCCAAGTGAGTCTAGAAGGTAAATCTGTGTTCTTTCGATATGTGTTTCTTGCATACATAAGATATCCGCTTTAAGTAGTCGGAGTGCTACAGCCGTATTACGTCGTTTCTTGGGATTGTTTAGACCACACACATTTATTGTTGCTATGCGTAATTTACTCATTACATTCAACAAAATTACTCCAGTACACAAACCCAACAACCAAATAGGAAAGAAAAAAAATCAGTCATCCCTCTTAGTGCCAACCCCTTCCCCCTCTCTGTCCCTTCCCCATCCTCCATGGATCCCCCCAACACCCTCCACCTGCCACTGAGGCTACCTGGTTCTGCACGAGCCAGGGTGAGGGCATCTGAGCAATCAGGACCCCGTGTCCCCACTGTCCAACCCCTGTCCTAAACTATATGCTCTCTCTGTGCTGAAACCGTTTATGACCGTTTGTAACCATTTCATCTTGCTGAACATCCCCAACTTAAAGCATTGAGCCTTAAAACTTAAACATTTTCAGTCTTTAGTTTTGTCCATTCTTGACTCTGTGATCTCCTGCAGATAGGATTGGGCTTGGACTTCAGAAGTAAAACTGCGCATGACCCCTTGAAAATGATTTTTAGGCGTTCTGGGTTCTGTAAATATACTGTTGTCCCTATTTGTTGCAAGAGGGTGTTCATGGGAAGCGGTGAGCACGCTGTATCTCCTTGTCCCAGTCCCAGGAGTGCAGCTCAGGAAATGCTCCTTTGAGGAGCGTGATCATATAAGCCCTAGGGTCACTCCCTTCCACTCCTTCCGGAACTCCAAGGATGCAAAGGTTGTTGCGTCGCGATCTGTCCTCCTGCTCCTCGATCTTATACATTAAGTCTTTGACTATGCCTTCATGCGCATCTCCCTGTACCTTTAGGGAGGAAACTTCTTTTTCCAGGTTCTCAGTGCGCACTTCAACTGACGACATTCTCTCAACAATCTCTGCACAGGTTCGACCTACTTTCCTTATTGCGCCTTGTAGTTTTTGTGTAGCTAGTCATTTTTTTCGATTATCCAACTTAACCTCTTCTTGAAAGCTCTTAATTGAGTGCAAGACTTCGGCAAGGGTGGGTTCTTCCTTGCTTCTAGATTTTTCTGAGTTTCCTCTCCCCTTGTCTCCCATAACTAAAGGGTTACCGCCTGAGCATTCAGTACAGTCTGAGGGAGTCACTAACTGAGAGGATGAGTAATCCCATCTGAGCTCGGCATTGCTTCCTTGGTCCATAGCCCCCTCACTCTTGCGTCTACTATGTCTTTTCTTTTTCTACAGCGACTTCTTCTTTTGTGCAGCAGTTTTCCATGAGGCATCCAAGTCCATACTACTTCCCCAGTCGTGTCTCCCTCCATCATTAGATGTAGATATACCAGTCTCATACATCTCTGACTCATCCGTAATTGAGTGGGGGTTACCCATGTTATCAGGTATTTTTAACTGATAGTTTACTATATTTGCTGGATTACTTTGTACCGTGGTACCAATATTTGCACTCTTCTTAGCACTGGGCTCAGTTTCAGATGCTCTTGTGTCCAGATTTGGGAGATCTGCTGGGGGAACATTCTCTACTTGCTTGCCTCCTACGTTTATAGCTACGTTTGTAGCTAACTCTGCAGCTGCGGCTGCAACTGTATTTTCTCTGCGCCTGTCGGAGCTGTCAGGAAGTCGTGGAAATCCAATAGAATTGCTTCGAGACAGCATGTCGGTAAGAGCCCCCACAGGGCAGTGCAGGGTGAAGATGCTGGAGCTGCGCGGTTCTCTGTTCGTAGAGCTGCTGCCAGACGTCGCGCTACAACTCGCCGTCCATGCTGATCTCTAGACCACGCCGAGATCACTGCAACTGTTATGCCGTACTGTTGGTCCATGCGGGGTGAGTTCAGCAGATAATATTCTAACTTCTTAACTGTAATCACGGTGACATAGAAGAGTTTCTATATGTCTGCTTAGGGGTGAGACCGATGGAGCTGAGCAGGTTAACTGCTACTCAGACGCCATCTTGCCTCTCTGTCCTAAAGCAAGCAACGACCGTACCCTATTTGGTCACAATCCTATACTTTACAATGGGAGCATGCATTCCGAAGGGAATGCATGCTCCCATTGTAAAGAGGAGAGGTGCAGTTCATCTCTGCACCCTGTAGCATCCACCTCAAGGTGCCTACTGCAGGGTGCAGGGATCAACAGCAGGGCACCATAGGTGCCCCCTAGGCCACCATTCGGTGACCTTACACCTATGGGGGCCTGCTGGGGCCCCCCAAAGAAATATTCCCAAAGCCTTTCTGTGTCCGAAAGGCCGGAACAGAAAGGCTGTGGGAATCTGCATTGTAATCCTTCGGCCGAGGGATTACTGGAGGCTTTCTGAATGGCGGACGGGCTCTCCGAGATGGGTCGGTCGGAAAGGAATCTAACCAGCCGATTACGATGCGGTCTGAAGGGCTCCGACCAGTGTCTTAGATGACAGACAGCCTGCTAAGGATGCATGGTAAACATCCACAAAAGAACAATGTTTTTTCTATTTTATGTTTTATTTTATGTTTTTTGTACGGAAAAATATTGCTCACTGCAATAACACCCCCTTCCCTAGTCTCCATGAAATGTGTGTTTATCCGTTACGTTTCCAGAATGACACACTCCTGCTTTTTGTTCTCCATAATTAAATTCACTAGATAAGACTTTCAAAAGATTTGTGAATGTCCACAACTACACATTTGTCTGTGCTTAGACTTTTTGTGGGAAAATGCCTAGGTTCGTACACCTTCCCACAACACTTTGGAGACTTACTCCACTGGACAAAATGTGCAATGGGAATAAAATCAATCTGCTGCAAAAATGTCTGATATTCCAGATGTGATGAATATTCGAGAATTTCAACAGGCAGATAACATTTGTGGCACAATTGGTTTGTATTGTAATTGTATTTATATTGTGCTTACTACTCCTGACAAAGCGTCGAAGAGCTTTTTGGAAAGTAGCACACTTCTCCAGAACCAAAGAAGGATTAGCTGTGGACTAGTAAAATAAAATTTGAGTTAATTTGGGCAGTGGATATGTGAATCTCTTAGTTGGATTGAAAAGGATAATGAGGGGATAGAAGAGGGAAGAGTCTAGAAAGTGTTTTTTGGGAGATCATAGTAGTAAGATGATGTTTGGGATGAATATAAGGATAGACGGAGAAAACAATCTCTAGAAATGGATAAGGGAGATCATTGACGTAAAATGAGTTTTGGGATGAGTCAAAAGATGGATAGGTGAGGTAAGAATTTAGAAGAGTTGTTTGGGAGATCATAGTATTAAAATGAGGTTTGGGGTGATTGAAGGAGGGATAGAGGAGGGAAGAGTCTAGAAAGGAATATTTTGGTAATCATAGTAGTAGAATGAAGTTTCGGATGAGTCAGAGAGTTGAGGCAGAGGATATATTGACAGAGGTATAAGTTGAAATATAGGTTAGCGCATTGAAGAGAGTCAATGTTTTTTTTTTACAGTAGGAGCACAGTAATAAATATACAGATATATAAGTACATATTTATATCAACAAATACATATATCTAGATACATACATATAATCAAATTAAATGTTTATATACGCACAGATATGCTGCACATTTGTGTTTGAGTATGATGGTTATGTAGGAAAAAGACAACTCTTGAGTAGTCTTCTGAAGATAAGTTATCTGTGGATCTTATGTTTGGAGGTAATGAATTGTATTGCTGTGCAGTGGAAGACCCTTTGCGAAGGTTGACTGGTTACCTTTCAGAAGCTTATTGCTGTATTTGAGTATTAGAATGGTAGTAATTAGGTGAATCCTTTGCCAAGACAGTGTTTATATGGGTAAAAATAATACTGCCACAAAATGTACCATATTGCTCCATTAATTTAGACTTTTCCTACTGCAAAATGTAGTCAACTCTGCTAACTAGTTTGGTCCTCTCCTGCCACATAATTCCAGTGGCCATGCCTACACTGTTCTGGGCCTTCTTCAGGTCGGCAGATACCTACTGTACAGTCTCACACCATGATTATGTCTCTCTTCCAACATTGCAGAGATGCACTTGTTCCTTTTTCAAAGATTTTCCTAATAATAAATGACAAGCAGGAGAAGGCGATTTAATGAATAATGACTTGAATTAAAAAGTGGTAAGTAGCTTGTCACATTTTACTAAATGCCCTTATTGGGTTGTGTACCTAAGATATATTTGCGGCTCTCCTACAAAGCACAAACTTCAGTAAAAGATGGTGGTAGTTAGTGCCATATTTACCAAAGGGTTACATCATTTTTGCATCACGCAACAGGGTGCAAAAGCGCCGAACCCTTAAAATGCAATTTATCAAGCCACGCAAGGCCATCTTGCTTGGCCCTGAGTGGCTTGATCAATCCAGAGTAACGTAACGTAACACAGTGTAAATCGCTGTGCTGCATTACTCTGCCCCAGGGATGCATTCCATGGGTGGTGCGTGGGTGTTTCCACGCAAAACCCATAGATTTTGACTCATTCCCTGATTTACTATACGTGGTAGACCTGGGAATGCACGAAAACTGGAACCCCTCCCCAGGTGAGGCATAACTAGGAGAAATATATTTATTTCTCTTCTTTTTTTCCTCTTTCTATATGTGCTGCATTCTACAGAACACATAGAAAGAGGAAAATGCCTCAGGGGATTGTTTTTCTGAAGGAAGGCGCTCCTTCCTTCGCAAAAACTATTCTGCTAACAACGCAGGCACCCAAGAGCACGAGTGCCTGAGTTGGCGCTAGGCAGCACACTGTGCGCCATTACTTGAAAAAGGAAGGAACGTGCCGTACAATACGGCACATTCAAGCCCTTTCCTTATCACGCTGCACAGAAAGGTGCCTTGCTGCACTGCATGATTTAATGATAAATATGCCCTTTAATGCTTACATCATATTCATGCATTTTGCATTTACTGGTCTTGGGAGGCTGAACTCCAAAAATTGCACTGAAAGCGCAGTAGGCTTATGCATCCATTTTGCATACCCAGGAAAATTTGGTATTTACCAGAAGAGGAATTAATTTATGGGGCACACCCTTCAGTAATCCCCTTGGCAGGGGTGCACAGTTAGCACAATGGCAATGGAATAAAGGCCTTCCCTTATTAGCACATGCTGTAGTCCCATGCAAATTAAGGAACCAAGTATGCCCATTGCCGACTCCTATTTCAGAAGGCGTAACTCAGGCTATGAGGATACTGACATGCAAAAAAGTACAACCCCCCACCCTCCAAAAAGATGGCTCATGTGAATTACGCCCCCAGGTTTCCCTTAGATGGGGCCACTTCAAACCTTTCTATATCACCTAATTCACCTCATTTTCTTTGTCACATAGATTCTTCTGGTAGAAATGTCTTCCATTTGATCAGGTCTACAGTGACGAGCCTCTCGGTGGCACAGGCAGACTCTAGTTGTTAAAGTCTTGCACGACAGAGCCATCTATTATTTTCCACAGCTCTTTTGAAAGCTTTACAAAGGTTGACAGTCGCACATTTTTGGCACAAACTCTGGAAAGATCTGCTGCAAGCTCAGGTGACCTGGGAGTGGCATTGAGCAATCCATCATCACACTGACAGGAAAAGTGTTATTCAATAGTTTTGCTTGAAGGAAAGCAATAATAATGTACATTTGACATTTAGTGTGCTGGGTTGACTTTTCTGGTGTGGCAGTATCTTGCTCGTGAAAATCTGGGAGAAGGACCTCGCTTGATAGGTGGTCAAGTGGTAGTCCTTATTTACTGTATCTTATCTGAGATGGAATTTGCAATGTCACCTTCATGAATAGAAACACACTTAGAGTAGCCCAGACGCCGAAACAATGTGTGATCAAGTATCAGACATGGAACCAATGATAAGCACAAAGCAATCTATGACACAATTGAGTTTGGAGCATGCTAAAAAATCCTTGGAGTCAAACCCAGAGTCATTCTCATAAACAGCTGATGCTCAAAAAGGTAGAAGTTCGATTGATGTAGGTTCAGGTGGTATTTCATAATAAATCATGGAGTTGCATGAAATATTTGCAACTTTAGTGATGACAGTATCACATTCGCCAGTGGAGTTCATTGCTCTGTGTGGAGTTGGAGATGCAGTATGCACGAATATCCCGACTGGGAACTGAAGCTACTAATGTTACTCGTCTCATTAAGGGGTAGTTCATTCAGAGTAGGCAGCGGTGAGAGGTTCTACTCTGAATCATTCTTGGTGTCTGCAATGGTCTGCTGTAGAGAATTGGCCACATAGTGCTGTTTCATGTGGTTAATGGACACTTGCCTGTTTTTCTTTGAACTACACAAAGGAGGCAGAATGACAGTTCTGTTGCCTTTTACCCCAAAGACTATAACAGGAGGTCTGTTGGATGATTCAAAAGCTCGCTTGTCATGGATCTTTTCAAAAACTAGATCCCCAAGTTTAGGGATCAACCTGTCAGCAATGGTTTCAACCTTCTCTTTGTTGGTGGCAGTTTCAGAATGCTTACATAGGACAGGATGTCTCTGACTTCTTGTATACTCTGTAAGACATTCCCAAAAATGTCCAGGTCAAACTTTTCTCAATCTGCCACCTTTCAATCAATCCATCAATCAATTAATCAATCAATCAATCAATCAGGGGTTGGTGAAGCGCAGCTACTCACCTGCAAGCGACTCATGGTGCTGGGGGGCCTTTCCAGATTATAGACACATACATAAGGACTCCAGTGAAAACTTTGCATAGATGTGCCCCCCAGTACTTGTCTAGGCAATCCTTTTAATGATGTCCAGACTCCATTCAAATTATGGTAGCAATAAGACTGGATCTTAGTATCCTAGTGGTCAAGGCTTGTTTAAGCAAGATGGTAGCACGCTCAACTAACCCATTGGATCATGCTCTGAACGGGTTGCTGAATTGCAGACGGACTCCCAGCATAGACATAGTATCCCAGTAAGCCTTGCAGGCGAGTGCAGGGCCGTTATCCAAGTGAAATAAATGTACTGCCCTCAACATTATCAAGCACTGCAAATCCTTTACCACCACTGAAGCACTTGCATTTCTCTGCTGCCACAGCCATAGAAGTCAAAAGCATGAATCAATAGCTACCAATATGTATTTATATTGGTTAACTGAATTTATTATTATTGGTCCGATGTGGTCCAAATAAATCACCATGAACGGGGTGTTGGAGACTGTAAGGAGAGTTGGCAGGGGTCTATTAACATTAGATTTCTTGATGTAGTCCCTAGTCTATTTACATAAACCAGTCCACTAGTAGCATTGCTATGGTTGCAATAATCCCAACATGTACAGATACCAATCCCTCATGAGCTTCCTTGATTAAATCTCACCTGGACTGCTTATTAGGTATTATTGTGTGTCCCACTGCTGGAAGTGTGACTATAGAAGCATGTTCTGAATTAAGGGTGTAGGTGTATTTAGGAGGAAAGCCTGCAGGAGGCTTTCTACCCTGTTTGGTAGTATGTATGGCTGTTAAAAGTCACTCTGATGATCTTCACCTCAGATCTGGTTAAGGCTGCTACTCAGTCTGAATGGCAGCTTATCAATTTTCCCTTTGAAACCTTGAATCCATTGAAACGCTAGTGTTGCAAATCAACATGGTATCCTTGCACTCAGAAGGATGAATCCGGCACTGTGAGTGCCATGTGAGTGATAGATTAGCATTTTGTAATACAAGTGACAGGGAATGAAGTTCTGCGTGTTGCACAGTGCGGTCACCTAAGATCTTAGTGTTGGTACGCTGCGGATGGAATTCAGCATCTTGCAATACATCTGGCACTGCCACACAGACTGTGGAGTCCTCAAATTTAGTTCCTAACACTGGTTGAGCACAGCCGTCTGTGTAGAGTATGCTCTGGTAGGATTTATTGGTAAGACGTTTGGAGTAGGAGGGATGTGCTGCTCATACTGGCAAAAACGTGTGTACAAAGAGTGGGATCATACTGAATTTTCGATCCACTGTCCCTTCCTGCCCAGAAACAATCCTACTTACAATGCTGGCACATTTGGTGCCTGCATTGGCTCTTGGCAGCAAACTGTGCGCCAGCACAAGGAAAGTACAGGACTGCACAGTATTCTGTTAAGTATAGTGCATTCCTGCCTTTCCCTTTCATTCAGCACAGCAATGTGGCTTGCTGCTCTGCGTAAATTCTTAATAAATCTGCTGCAGTGTTTTTAGGTTTCTAACTCATTCCCACAGTACCTGATGGTAGTGTACATCCCGTGTGGAACCAAGATGGTTTCATTTTATTGAGCATCCTAAACCTTCCAAGCAGAACCTGAGTCAGTGGTGAAGTTTGTGGAGCCTAGTATGAACAATCGGCATTCATGAGAGGCTGAACGCCTGCTCCTATGAGCAGGTGCGGCAGGCACAGATTGGAGGTAGGAGTGGTGGGGGGGGTGCATGAAGTAGGGGGCAGGACGTGGTGGGGAGGATGCGGGGGAAGCAGCTATGTAAAAATTAAATAATAAGTGTAAAACTTACCTTTCCGCCACTTCCTCGCCTGTGTCTCCTCTGTAGTCCTCCCTCGCTCTGCCACAGGAAGCACACCCAGGCTTCCAGTCAGCCAATCACAACGCTGCCTTAGCAGAGCTGTGATTGGTCTGAGCGCTGTTTTTCTACGCTGACTGGAGTCCTGGGCATGTTCTCCATGTAGGCTGTAAAGCAGCCTGCATGGAGAAAATGCGAAGTGCGCAAGGCTGTTTTGGGCGGCCCAAGAGGGCCATCCAAGCAGTCATTACGCACTTGAGGAGAGTGCTACCACTCCTCCCCTGCCCCCCACACGCAAAGCTGTGGGGGGAAGTAGGAGAAAATAAAATGATAATGACGCAAGTTATTATCATTTTCTTTTCTCTGTCTTTCACTGCGAAAAAGCAGTGGGGGCGACGCTCCTTCACCTTAGCGGAGGAGCCGCCACTGCCTATGAGTGTTGTGATTGTAATTGTTCTTATTCTGCTAATGACAGAATAGTAGAATAAAAGACAACCTCCTTTCCATCCATGGCAATGGAGGGGAGCAGGATGGAACACAATAGGCAGCAGGAAAGGATGAAGATTACTGTAGCCTCTCCTTTGACCCCTGAGTTAATCACTTATTCTAGAAAGAAGGGGCAATGTGATGGAAGCCTTGATCGTGAGGAGAAGATCTTGCTAGGATTTTGAGAGTCAGTTCATTTACAATGACCCATATATTGCCTGCACGCAAATGTCGACATTGCAACATTGTTCTAATATCCATTAAAAAGACAGAATCACCACATAAATGTCATAGGATCACCATAAAAACAATCAATGTAGGAAAATTGTCATAATAAATATATAAATATATTAATCATGTTAATAATGGCTTAAATGCCTTTTAATTTTCCTTAGAAGAGTCCAGTCCAGTTGGGAAGCTAAAAATATAATAGTGCCATTCCAAAACCTAATAAATGTGTGCTACCCATAGTGTGATTGTCGTCACTTTTGGCATATGAATATATGTTGTATCTGCCTTAATGCTTCTAGAAATTTTTGAACACTCCTAAAGTGACGAGATACTCAAACAAAATATATATGACAAAAGATAAGGTGCCTGATTACATAATTAAGATACTATTGCTAAATAACCAACCAGAAAAATTTGCAGATAGTAGTATGCACTACTGCGTTTAAATTTCGCTATTTACCTATAAGCTAGACGAGATATTCCTGTAAAATACTACTGGTCTCATCATGTGGCAGGTACTAAAGTGCTTATTAACAAAAGTGCAACAGTGCTTAGGACTCATTATTTCATCACAAATCTACTTATACTCAATAATTCATAGTTGATCCCCAATAGATTCATAAATATACAATGTCATATATAAAACACATTGTCCATATACATATGATCCCTAAAAACGAACTATAAAAAATATATATATATAAATATGCAAAAAAATATACAAAAGAATAAAATCATAAAAATCTTATTCAATCATTCAGTATATTTAAACATCTACAAGAAGAATTGTCTAACGATTCAGGCCATGAATATGCTCCATAGTTTATATCTCGTTTTTTCAGCACCAATCGGCATATATTTGAATTAATCATAAAAATGTATAAAGGTCTTCGCTGGTGTTAAGGCCCCCTGGCTGTTTGGAATCAAACTGTAAAAAACAACTAGTTCCTAGGCATCTTAGTTTGGATTCCCTGTCCCCACCTCTCTTCTGTGGCAGTGTGGCCTCTATAACATAATACTTGAGATGCTTGGGATTGCTATTGTGGCATATTTTAAAGTGTCTCGCCACTGGATAGCTAGCATCGTTATTAATGATAGCTTGAATATGCTGAAGAATCCTTTTGTGTACAGCTAACTTCGTACTGCCAATATATTTTGAGATTGCAACTGCATAGCAGAATATATAAGGCAAATTCTGTTTTATAGGTAAGATGTTGCCCAATATTCTGTAATTTGGCATTAAACGCAGTTGTGTACGAAGTAATGTTGATGCCATATTGGCATGCTTTACATGTAGAGCATTTAAAAAATCCCTTTTTAGCTGAGAGCCACATGTCTTTGCCCTGTTCTTCAAGATTGCTCCCAACCAGCATGTTACCCATACTATTGTTTTTTCTGAATGTTACAGCTGGGTTTGCTGGTAAATATTTGCCAATCACAGGGTCATCCCTCACTATGGGCAAATTGTGTCTAACTATCACCCTGATTTGTTTTTCTTGTTTAGAGAAAGTCAGAATTAGTCTAGTGGGTTGTATGGGCCTCTTCTTGTGTAATATTAGCCTCACTACTTATTCAATCTTTGTATCATAACAGATCTTCTTGCGCCTGTTCTTTAGATCTAGTTATTGCCGCATCCACTATTTCCGTTATATACCCTCTAGCTATAAACCGAGCCCGGCTTTCTGCTTGCTTATTGTTGGTATCCTCCTCATTGCTGCATATGCGCCTAATACGCAGCATTTCCCCATAGGGAATGCTTTTAATGAGATGGGGTGGATGCGCACTAGATGCATGCAACAGAGTGTTGCCTGCAGTTGGCTTTCTAAACAATGTAGTGGACAAATTGATATTAAACACTTGGACCTGTACATCTAAAAATGTCACTGTATCTTTACTTATAGTGGAAGTAAACTGTAAATTGATTGCATTGTTGTTAAGCTGAGCAATAAATTCAGTTGCACTTTGTTCATCACCATTCCAAACTATACATTAATCGTCAATGAAACGCAACCAGGTTATGACATTAGTCTTGTATGTCTGCTCATATTTTTGCATGAGGACCAGCTCCTCCCACCAGCCCATAAATAAACAGGCATAGCTAGGGGAGAAGCTGGCCCCCATCGTAACTGGATTTGTTGGTACATTTTGCCATTAAACAAAAATAAATTGTTTTCCAAACAAAACAGCGGCATTTTAAGAAGCATATTAGTGTGCTGGACATACTTAATAGATCTACTCATTAAGGAATGCTCTGCAGCCCTCATACCATCCTTACTTCTAATACATGTGTATAAGGAGGATACATCCAATGCTATAAGTAGATAAGTCGGTTTCCATGATATATTCTTGATCTTTCTTAAAAAATCACATGTATCCTGCACATATGGTTTTAAACTCTTTACATAGTCCTGTAAGAAGAAGTCAATATATCTGGACAAGTTCTCCAAGAGGCCATCACAGGCTGCTATTATGGGTCTTCCCGGTGTTCTATCAATGTTTTTATGTATTTTAGGAATAAAATAGATAACCGGGATCGTGGGATGTTCTTTCATGAGATACTTAAACTCTTCCCAACTTAGCAGGCCGATGCTTTTTCAAGTTAACAATTGTGAAAACAGAAGTTCCTGTGTGTTTTTAAATTTTATAGGAGAACTCTTCCGATAGCATTCTACATCGTTCAGCTGGCTGTAAGCTTCATTCATATATTCATTCAAAGGTCATAAAACAATGTTCCCGCCTTTGTCGGAATTACGAATTATCACTTTATGTTCCTTCTTTAATTTATCAATTAATTGATAGTACTTTCTCTCCTGGTTGGTATATTTCCTTTGAGATTTGTTGATGGTAATGTTGAACTTTTTAATTTGTGCCAAAATTTGTTCATTAAAAATGTCTATGGAGTCTCTGGCCATGATTGGTACAAATTTTGATTTAGTTTTGAAGGGTGTGGAAGGTTTAGCATATGTCATAAATGACTGATTCTGCTGAAATGTTGGCTCCATTACATCTCCTTGTGTCTCTCTGGTACTAGGTATGTCAATGGCACCTCTTTCCAGATTCTGCAGGTTATGTAGTAACCCAGGGGCCGATTCACAGAACTAACTTAAGACAAAATCCTAAACTTACTACTTTTGGTATTCACAGAAGTTAGGATTTTGTTTTAAGTTTGTCTTAAGACAAACTTAAGACAGACTTAAGACAGACTTAAGACAGACTTAAGACAAACTTAAGACAGACTTAAGACAGACTTAAGACAAACTTAAGACAAACTTAAGACAAACTTAAGACAAAATCCTAACTTAAGTCTGTCTTAAGTCTGTCTTAAGACAAAGTTAAGACAAAATCCTAACTTCTGTGAATACCAAAAGTAGTAAGTTTAGGATTTTGTCTTAAGTTAGTTCTGTGAATCGGGCACCCATACTCTGATACTGTTAATGTTGGTGCCACTATACCCATGTCAAGCTGTGTGATGTTGTCCAAATCACTCTGTTTATTACGTTGATAATGATATTTTTTAAGTTTGAGTTTTCTAATAAACTTGTATATATCAGCCCTTGTCTGGGTATAGTTAAAAATTAGATTCAGGACAGTAAGAAAGGCCAAGGGATAAGAGCTGTTGCTCTTCCACAGCTAGGTCAATATTCACCAAATTAACAATGGTATTAGTCTCTTGGGTATTTACGCTGAGAGATGAATTGTTGCTGGTGATACCTACTATTTGCGTATCCCCCTCTCTCGTCCCCGGTTTTTGGCAACTTCTTGTGGCCTGCCTTCGCCCCCTTCTCCTCCGGGTATTCCTGTTTTGGCGGGCACTTTGTTGCAAGATCGCAATGACTCCTTCCTGCTTCATTTTAAAATGTCCAAATCTTCCCCGAATGTCAATTTTATATTGCTGGACTCTGATCTCAATCCCACATTTTCAGTTTCCGACTCGCTTTCTACTGCGGAACTAAGGTCTGACATCGAGATTGATTCAATGGGTTTCTGCCCTCTTTCTGTTTGACTGATGTTTTGCACTCGCTTGTTTGCTGTTGCTATTCTCATCGAGTCATATCGTCTCGCAAACGTAAAAATTTGACCATTTGCTTAATCGTCACGATCCCTTCTAAATTTGTAAGTTTTTCTTGCTTTAATTTTTTCTTCCTCTTTGTGTAATCGATTTAACATTTCCTCATTTAATTTCTTTTTAATTTGGGGATCTCCTTGTTGCTCCATTTCTTTTTCCAGGGCTTCAATTTTTACTTGTAACTGACTCCTGTCAATGTCCGCATATTTCACTAAAATCTGGACCAGTCTACGAGATGATTCCAGATTACATTCAGCCCACTCAGCCATCATGAGTGGGTTGGGTGCTTCATAACTGGGGGCGATCATTATCCGGAGGCCCCTAGGGATTCTCCCCACATCCAAATATCTCTGGAGCAATCTTGCCTCAAACCATTTACATTGCTCTTGACGTTTGAGTTTCTCAAGTATACGATAATTGTCTTTGAGTCCTTTGCCCCTGCTGTTTGACTCCTCGTTAGAATTTTTACTGGCACCTTACGGTTCTGGGCAAGAGTCAGAAAACATCCCCTCTGCAGCTAATTTGCGGTTTCTAAGCGTGTCTGCAGACATGGTGGCTATATATATTATTGTGATTCCAGTTAGTCTATCTCGTTCAGGAAATTCCCTGAGGACCTTCTGAATGGCACACCTCCCAACCTGCTGAATTTCAATAGTTGCATACCTTAGACGGCTGGCAGTACATTACGCAGTTCCTTTCCCTGATGTTTACTCCTCCGAGTTCAGATGAACACGAAAACTGCTCTGTGCTGACCACTGCCGATAATGGTACATTACTTCTTCGTGATTCGTGATATGTGACGTCATCAGCAGTGCATTGCGGGGGCACGAGTTATAGTTAGCTGAACTAACTATAACGGGGGAATTTCTAGGGTTTTGTACGAGGTAAATGTCCAGCTGACTATAACGCCCCTGAAACCTATGTTTTTTTCAGTGAATTTCTAAGGTTTTTTAAATGCCAATTCCTAACTATAACGTGCATGAAACCTATGGTTTCTTCAGTGAATTTCAAAGGTTTTTTAAATGCTAATTCCTATCTATAACTTATCTCTAAAGCTATGATGTTTAATGATTTTCATTGGATTTCTAAATGTTTCTATTTCAGTGTGTTAATTCCTTTAATTATGTTTTTTTAAAATATTTTTTTTTCACCAGTTTTTTAACTTATTTTTTCAATTAATTCTTTTAAAAATTTAAAAATATTATTTGTTTTTAATGTTCTTTTTTTTTTAATTGTACATTTTTGTAAAATATTTTTTATATTTTGTAAAATATTTTTTAACCCATATTTTCAATACTTTTTTTTTTTTTCATGGATCCGTGCACCCAATGCATTGCGAACCGTGCACCCAACGCGTGAGAAATCGTGCACCCAATGTGTTAGAAATAGCCCCTATCCCAGCCTTCTCCCCGCGTCCTTCGGGAGCCGGCATTGCTTTTCCACATGGGGAGCTGCTGACATACAGCTCCCCGTGTGGAAAAGCAATATCGTTTGGATTTTGAAAGAGAGAGCAGGTTTCCCTGCTCTCTCTTTCAAAATCTTAAACAAGTTTGCTATGGGAGGGCGGGAGACTCCCGCCCTCTCATAGCAAACAACAGACTCTCCGGGGCTAGGGGCACGTCACTCTGCCTCATTCACCATCTATGCCCCCGACCACCTACGCAGCCTCCAGGGATCATGGTCCCTACCATCCTCCACCTGCTCTCGCATTTCGTCCCTCGGTCTGTCTCCCGTTGCTCCTCTTGACATCCCCCCTCCTCTAGTCACTCCTCCCCACTCTCCTAGTGACAATGCTCTCCTGGCAACCTCCAAAACCCTTGCGGCATTTTACCTTAACACCCGGTCTGCTGTAGCCCATGCACACGAACTCTCGGTACTGCTAGAAATTCATGCCCCAGATCTTCTTTTGCTAACGGAAACTTGGTTCTGCGATGACTCCCTCCCTGCCCTACTGGCCACTTTACCAGCTCCATACTACGCCCTCCGAGCAGATCGCCTTACTGGCAGAGCCGGGGGCGGCGTGGCGGTCATCGCACGTACCGACCTTCCTTTCCAAACCCTGTCCCTGCCAGACATCGCGAATACCGAGTATCTGGCTATCCGCACTACATCCATTACGCCCCCTCTTACCTGCTTTCTTACCTACCGTCCTCCTCGATCCCCTTTATTGTTTCTCCCTGACTTTCTGGAAGTCCTAGCCACAATCACCGTTAACAACTCCTCTATTCTACTTCTTGGTGACTTCAACTTCTGGCCCTCTGATCCAGCGGAATGCTCATCTTCAAAAGAATTTTCAGAAACTCTCCAATCCCTTAACTTTACATCTCATATTCACTTCCCTACCCATATCAAAGGTCACACATTAGACCAGATCTGGTCCCTGAACTGTCCTGTGGAGTCCCTCTCTATCTCGCCTTGCACATGGTCTGACCACTACCTGATCTCATTTGCCCTCCCCATTCACCCTCCGACCAACCCCCCTCGCCCCAAAAACATCTGGGTTCGTGCTTGGGGACGAGTTGATCCGGAAAACGTATCGTCCCTACTTACCACTTCCCTCCCTTCCCTGCAAGTCCTACCCACCCTCTCCCAGGTCAAGGCCATCGAACAGTGGCTCTCCTCAGGCTGCGATTCTGTTGCCCCTCTAAAACAAATTACCTCCAAGCGAGAGAAGGATGCCAACCGGTGGTTCAACGAAGAGCTCAAGGCCACCAAACTAGCAGTACGTCGCGCGGAGCGGGCTTGGAGGAGAAATTACTGCCCCTCTCTACGATTACAGTTCATTAACATCTTGACCCAATACAAAAAAGACATCTTGGGGGCTAAAACCACCTACTTCTCCTCCAAAATCCTCGCAGCAGAAAACCAGTCGAAGGAAATCTTTTCGATCGTGCACAACTTGGCGTTTTCGGACAGAACAACTCTAAAGCCCGTCCCTTCCAAAGAACTCTGTCACTCCCTTAATAACTATTTCATTCAGAAAATAGCCACTATTAAAGCCAACATCCCTCCCCCTTCCCCCACTTTTGTTGACCCCCAGTGTCCCTTTCCTAAGGGAGAACTCACCACCCTCCCCCCTCTAACTAAGGAAACCCTGACATCCATTATACCCCTTGTCAAATCCGGCTCCCCACTAGACCCCTGTCCTGCCCATATTCTCCGCCACATCTTTATCACTTGCCCAGACCCCCCCCTTCACCTCCTCAATAGCTCCCTTTCTCAGGGCGTAGTACCAAACCCATTAAAATCTGCGGTTATTGTACCCATCCTGAAAAAGCCGGGCGCGGACCCCTCAATCCCTGCCAATTTCCGCCCCATCTCCCTCCTGCCATTCCTGGCAAAGGTGCTCGAGCGCCATGTCACCTGCGCTCTGAGCTCTTTTGTGGAGAAGCATGGAGCTCTTGCCTCCCGCCAGGCCGGGTTCCGCCCGCACACTCTACGGAGTCCGTAGTCCTCTAGGTCCTGGACAACCTCAGGGAGGGTATGGATACTAACCAGCCCCAGGCCCTGGTGCTCCTAGATCTCTCAGCCGCTTTTGACACGGTGGATCATACCATCTTGCTTTCCCGTGTCAAGGCGGCGGGGATCGGGGGCACAGCTCTGGTCTGGCTATCCTCCTTCCTGAGCGACCGCACCCAGGCTGTCCGCCTGGGCGACTTTACTGCGGACGTTCGTAAAGTTCAGTGCGGGGTCCCCCAAGGCTCCTCCCTTTCCCCTCTTCTGTTTAATCTTTATATTGCCCCTCTTATCTTTTCTCTGCAACAAATGGAGGTCGCCGTATTCAATTATGCGGATGACCTCCAGCTTGTTTTTAATCTGTCTTCTTCCCTCTCTTCTGTTCTAAATTTCCAATCTATTATGCTCCATATCCGGGACTGGATGAACCACAACCACTTGAAGCTCAACCCAGACAAGACCGAGCTGGTGTTGACGGGTGGTTCATCCAGCCCCTGGTCCTCTTTATTCTGGCCCCCCTCTCTTGGCCCTTCACCTATCCCTTCTACCTCAGTCAAAACACTAGGCATAAAACTCAACTCTCAACTCACTCTTCACTCTCAGGTTAGTTCTGTGGTTTCTTCTTCTTTCCTATCACTGCGCACTATACGCAGGGTGTCCCGTTTTTTTTCCTTCACTGCCCTCAAACTGATCATCTTGGCCATGGTGGTTTCCCGCCTGGATTACGGCAACGCCCTATATGCAGGTATTCCTGCATATAGCCTACGGCGTTTGCAACAGATTCAAAACCAGGCGGCCCGCCTGGTCTTTAAACTCCCGAAATTTCACCACACTACCCCCCTCTTGAAATCTTTGCATTGGCTTCCTGTTCGTGCTCGGGTCCAGTTGAAGCTCGCCTCCATCACCTTTCAGGCTCGACTGGGCTCGGCACCGGCTTTCATCTCTTCTGAGATTACCCCTTACGTTCCCACCAGGGAACTACGCTCATCCACCCAGTCCCTTCTCACTATCCCACGGTACCGGAGAAAGAAATGGGGAGGATCGAAATTTGCGACCCTTGCCCCGCTCCTCTGGAACTCTCTTCCTCTTGAACTTCGAACCCTCACCCTGTACCCGCAATTTCGGAAACACCTCAAGGCTCATCTGTTCATGAAGTCCTTTAACTAACCCTCCTGTAGTTTGTTTTCGTTTTTCTGCTCCGGTCCTTTGTTAGTTGTAGCGCCAAGAAACCGCTGGTGTATGTGCACTTTAAAAATAATTTAAATTCAATTCAATTTATAAAGATTTTGCCCCCGGGATTTGGCCCACCCGGGGGCTAATTATTAACGAAGAGCGGAAGCCCACGCTTCTGTTTTTTTTTTTTTTCGGCCGGATCCACGCACCCTGCGCACATTTCGCCGTTTAAAAAGGGGGGGCCTCAGGGGGTCCTTCTGGGACCCCCTAAGCAACACTAGAGGGTCAGAGTATTTCTACCCTGCCCCCTTTACATCTTTCACACACTTATTTCCCTTACTTAATCAGCCTCGCTTCTACCGAGGCACAAAATGGCTGCCAACAGTTCCTGGTTTCGAATGTAGGCAGACACTTGACAGCGAATTAGCATTCAGCGCGTGATCGGGAGGGTGCACGCTCGGTTCGCAGAGGGTGCGCTTAGGGTGCGCGGATCCTCCGAGGCCATAGATAAATCTACCTTTTTTACTCTAATTTTCTCAGGAACTACTGAACGAATTTACACCATTTATGCAAAAGGCATGAGTCTGAACTGAGGACTACCTCTTTGCCAAATTTGGTGTAATTCCGTTCAGCAGTTCGGGCTGTAGCTGCGTCAACAGGTCCTATGGGAAATTGCATGGGGAAAACGCATTCTGGGACCCCCCTTTTTTCTCAGCCCCCGCTTGACGAATCACCACAAAACTTTCAGGATAGGAGCGGACTGGAGCTGGCCAAAAGTTTGGAATATTTCACAAAGATTCGTCAACCGGCACCAGACTTATTGAGAATAGAATATTGCAGATTTCCTATGGAAAATAGGTCCTAACTATAACTACCTACTGGCGACCGCCTGTAGGTAATATATATATATATATATATATATATATATATATATATATATGTATATATATATATATATATATATATATATATATTGTATATATATATGTATGTATATATATTACCTACTGGCGGTCGCCAGTAGGTAGTTATAGTTAGGACCCCTTTTCCATAGGAAAACCTAAACATTCTATTTTGAATAACTTTGGCGCCGGTCGATGAATCCTCGCGAATTTCTCAAAATAGGTGGGGCGCTACGCTCCGCTCCTACCCTGAAAGTCTCGGGGGGATTCGTCAAGCGGGGGCTGAGATAAAAGGGGGTTCCCAAAACGCGTTTTTCCCATGCATTTTTCCATAGGACCTTTAGAACGAGCTACAGCCCGAACGGCTGAACAGAATTACTAGAAATTTGGCAGAGAGGTAGTCCCTAGGTCAAGGAAGTGCCTTTTGTAGGTTTGGTGTAAATCTGTTCAGTAGATTCTGAGAAAATAGCCTTTAAATCAATATATATATCTGAGCCCGCTTACGGTACGCTTACCGTACGCTTACCGTAAGCGTACGGTGGCGTGCGCGAGCGCGATTCTGATTGGCTCTTAGATCTTAGTAAACATTCGAATCGGCCGAAACCAGGAAGCGGCATCCGCCATTTTGTCTCTCGCACTGAGTGTTGTTTATCAAACATGATGGCCAAAAACATGTTACTGGGCTGTTATGACAACTCCCTCCCACATAGTCATGTTGAGGGAGTCCCCAAACATCCCCCAAGAGCAAAAACGGTTTTATTTTTTTTTCGGCAATTTCGCCGAGTACGCTTACCGTACGCTTACCGTAAGCGTACGGTAAAAAAAAAAAAACACTATCCACACTTACCCCACCCCCTGTGCTTTTGGTGGCCGTAGGCCACCAAATGTACAGGGCTTATTAATAGGTAAAAAAAACTAAATTTTGGCAACATGAAATTATAAAATCGAAATAAAAAAAACACTATCCACATTGACCCCACCCCCTGTGCTTTTGGTGGCCGAAGGCCACCAAATGTACAGGGCTTATTAAAGTTGATAAAAACCGTGCACGGAACGAACTGCGTTTAGTGGGCGCGCACGCCTCGAATGGCGTAAAGTAACTTAGCATTTAAAAAACCGTACAAATTCACTGAAAAAACCATAGGTTTCACACACGTTATAGTTAGGAATTAGCATTTAAAAAACCTTGCAAATTCACTGAAAAAACCATAGGTTTCACACATGTTATAGTTAGCGGAAATTTTACTGATAAAAAACCAGTGAAATTGCCCCGTTATAGTTAGTGCTGGCAACTATAACTCACGCGACCGCAATCTTCTGCTGATGACATATGTGTCTTTATGAAAAAAAAATGTTTGTAATATATGTATAGCTAAAAATGTATGGAAGAAGACATGGGCAAATAAGTGTCTAAATACAGTATTAGCATCAGCAGAGGATTGCGGTCGCGTGAGTTATAGTTGCCAGCACTAACTATAACGGGGCAATTTCACTGGTTTTTTATCAGTAAAATTTCCGCTAACTATAACATGTGTGAAACCTATGGTTTTTTCAGTGAATATATATATATATACATATATATGTATATGTATATATATATATATATATAAAGTCTGGGCGGAGTTCACATCATGTTGGCGAGTGCGAGCGAGAAAAATCCACCTCCCGTCGAGACTTTTCCTCGTTCGCGATCATCAACATCAAGGTGACAAGCGTGGAAAATCAACCTACCGGCGAGATTTCTCAATGCGGGCGGTCAGATTTCTCATTGTGAGTGGTCGCGTATGCTTGCGATTGCATGCATTGAGAAACCGTCCGTTCACATTGAGAAAGGAAGCAGCACCTGCTTGCGCCGTGCATGGTGCCGTTTGCGATGATTGCACAGTGCGGACAAGCACCTGGCACTAAAAATCAGCGTGAACTGCATTTATTTAACACACTCTGCTGCTCGCAGAGCTCCGCGTAGCGCGGGGGAGGTCTTTTTGCAGTTCCCGGAGTTCCGCTACTGCGAACCCTGCCCAGGCTTAATATATATAGATATATATATGTGGAACAAATTGGCGCCTGTACTTCGACAGTGCAGCATTGAAAATAAGATGACATGCAGAAATTAGAGAAGGGAACTGCAATCCACCTGTAGGAGCTGCAATGAGTAATTGCTACGTCCTGCAGGAGAATGCTTGGGTAGTCCCTAAGGCCATCGTTCCATCAAACAATGGGCGCCATAAGGGGGCACACTGACTATGTGCCACCTCATATCAATGTCCCTACCAATAGCTTTTTTGCTCTGTCGCAAAATCTGTAATATAGAGTGGGTACAAGGGCAGATGATTTCACTCATTTACATGGGGTTACACCTCCATGCAAATGATGGAATACCCCTTGTAATAGCCCCAGCACACATCTTTCCCTGGTGCAACCCATGTTCCAGTAGGGGCAACGCAAATGTCTTCTGCCCCTTCTATCAATTCAGAGTGCTGTGGAAATGCTAAAAGTGGGCCAAACACCCTTTGCACCTGCAAGGTCACATTGTAGAGTAAGGCCTGTGGAACACCAGCCCGATAAGGAAAAGCCCATATAGGGGCTGCAGACATCAAGGTGAATGACTAGTGCAATGTAGCACGGGCAGGTATTTCAGGCCTTGTTTAGTTAGCTACATGCTTCTTAAGGGGGTAGTAAGTAGCTTGGCTGTGGAGTTGACCTTCATGAATCAACAAATGAATCAATGAATGAATGCAGACACTTCTACAGAACCCCATACAAAAACATCTTTATCTACTGCAGCTGTTAGGGAACTCGGCTGAGTTTCCAGAACTACTCTTTATGGGGACTTCGACCTTTCCATAGCTATCAGCTTTTAGCTTTAAAAAGTTTACTTGCTCTTTTCCAAAAGGAACTCTTTATGGGTTCTTGCTAGGATAGGTTTGGTCCTTTAGATTAGGATAGGGACTAAGGGCCTGATTTAGTTGTTGGCAGTCCTGGGACTACCGTCGCTTTTTGGCAGTCCAACCGCTCACATACCTGGCTGTCTGACTGCCTGATTAGATGCGGACAGTGAGACTGCCATCTGACTGACTCCAGACCGCCGCCACCTCCAAGATCTGAGCTTCTGTGGCGGGGGTGATGTGGAGATCGCCAGTCAATGCTGGTGGTGCCAGCATGGGCATTGCCGTCAGGATTACAACCTGCCTCTCCGCTGACCTTTTCTTGGCGGGGTTGCTTCCATGAAAAGGTTGGTGGAAAGGCAGGTTTAGGGGTTTAAATCATGTCTCCAGTGCGAGTGTGACCTGAAGACGTGTTCATGGTGACACCTATGTGTGCCCCCAGGCCATCTGCATAGTTGCGCGCACTGTTGCTCCTGCAGATCGTGCTGAAGGGAAACAGTGTGCCCGGCTACCCAGATGTATTTCAGCATTTACGGCATTTGCTGCGGCTCTTAACTAGAGGCACAGCATTCTGCCACCATGACTGCACCCCAGGCACACCGCCTGCCCAGCTGCGATATCGCAGTGCGGCAGTTGTGATGCCACCTGCTTGTTGGCGTTTTCCCAACTGCCACCGCTGCAAACTTGCGGTGTGCCCGCCAACAACCAAATCAGACACTTATTCTTTATGAAACACACAATTATTTTGTATGCTTCTTCTAACCAAATGTTCTGTAAATGTTCTGCAAATGGATTTATTTGACTTATCTGAATAAAAAGACAAAAATGCAGACTAATCTCTTAAAGAGAAAATAAACTTTTACAATTTTCATCAACCCTCTCATTATTGACTGAACATCTAAAGTTGAAGACAATGTTTGCTTTAGAGATGTGTTTAGGTTGTGCTCCATTCTAATACGGTGGGAAAGATTAATCAACCAGAAGGGGTGTAGGAATTGGAAGTTCGCTTAGGAAGTTTGAAGTGGAGCTACTTATAATTTTTTATGAGATTTCCGCACTCACAGTAACAACTTGGCATAAAGCAAGGTCCATGCAATCGACACCCCTTCCAACATATGATATATATTGGAGCTTCAGAACTCAAAATCTCGAAGTCTCAAAAATTGTTGTCATATAACACAACTTCAACGGTACAACGCTTGTGAAAGCTTACATTTAAGTGAGCGCCATGCTCGCCATCCTCATGCTGCTATTCAAAGATACCAGTTCAAAATGCAATGTGTCAATGCAGAGACCGACTTCAGGGCAGGTATTTTTACACGTTTATGAAGATTTCACAATACCATTTCAACACGTGCTTCAAGTCAAATAAACTTACACTGGAGGTGACACCTTAAAATTCATATTCTCCCTTCAAGTGGATGAACGCACAAGGAACAGCTTCTAATTGTGGTGAGAGGGATATTTAATTAGTGCTAACCCGAAGAAGACATTCCAACAATGTTAAACTTGTGTGGCAGAGGTAGAGTGAGAGATGCCTGTCAGCTGTTTAAACGTGTTGAGGGACACACAAATCTGATAATGAGCCTAGTGTCAATCACAGCAGATGAGATTCCCACTCTGTTTGGACGTCAACTAAGGTTAATGTTTTGAGCCATGAAGGTCGTGAACAAGTTATATTTAGGAAATGTCACTAGTTGCAGACGTCTTGGGTGCTGTATGAGTTACTGCTACATGACACACGTTTCAGTCAATGGCTTTTGCCCTTCTGCCTCTTTCGAAATAAATCCTTTGACCCATCTCCCTTGTTGCTCATGTGAGATGAGGCTGATTGCTTTGCTTTGAAACACACGAAGGCATCCATGACATGTTTTGAATTTATTTGCTGTTGTTATTACTCTAGACAGAGGTAACTGTGAATTACACCAAAGAACTAGAGCATCTGTCCCTAATTGCAAATAATAACGAAATTTACCTCAAAAGAAAAATGTCATGTGAAGTGTGTATGCTTCGACTTCATATAGGTTATATAAATTGATACTGCTCCTGAAAAATATTTTTGTGCTATGCTTTTTTTAAACGAAGAATGACGTTTTGATGGTCACCAGTGCCCCACCAATGAATGAAATGAAAGAAATGCAAATAAAACATTTGTAACGCATTTGATGCATTGAAACATTACTATGCCTCATGAAATCTATGCAAGCAAACTAAAGTAAAAAGAAAGAAGAATCATTCAAAAAGAGGGGAAATTATTTAAACTCCAAGCTCTTTAATAAGAATTAGTTGACGTATTTTGCTATGCAGCCTGGGTCTAGATATACACAGTTTGTTTGCATTCGTAAATGGCCTGATTCACAGAATGGGACCATTTACAACCATAAACATGTTTTTCTGATGCACAAAACCCAAATTGCAATCGGAAACTTGTTACTGAATTGCAATTTGGGTTTTGTGATTCGGCATTTGGAAGGGGCGTGTTGAGGGTGTCCCCTCCTAATTCTTAATCACAGTGTTATGCAAGAATGTTTTGCCACCAAAATGCGCTTGCAAAACATTTGCAGTTTACTAGCAACTGAAAGTTGGTGATAACCCATTCCCAAACAGAATTTGTATATCATCCATCGATAGGAGCAGCACTCTACACACTGAAGTTCTGTATACCCACTGCTGCCCTATAGTTCCATATAGCTTCTTAGGACAAAGTCTCAAATAAACAATGCAAATTAGATCAGGCCACGATTTATCTGCAACATCTTTCTTCCTTGACTGCACACAACAAATTTCCACACCAGTCTCTTCTGCTGAGTCAGACTCTAAACCACTCTCAACGTTACAGTCTCTCTCAGAGTCTGTACCAGGATCTTGTATAGCTTGACACCCCTCAGCGAGAACTGGTGGGTATCCAAAACTCCACAGCTTGGCTTGTCCTCTGCAGTGACCCCTCGGTCAAGGCTGGAACTACTTCTGGGAGAGGAGCTGTTACATCAGCGGACCTGTGACTCGTCGGGTATGGGAAACGTGTATCCAGTTCGGCAATCCTCCCCACTATACAGCCGTATTCATCACCAGTATCACCTGATACAGCCCACGCCACAGAGAATCAAGACAGTTCTTTCTTACATGCTTTGGGACGAGGACCCAATCCCCTTGGCTCAAGTAGTGGCAGGGGTATTTCGATATCGGTGCAGTTTTTGCTTCATTCTGATGAGACACAGAACAAAACACATCAGCCAGTCTTTTACAGAAGTCAAGGATCAAGTCATCTGTGATGTTTATTAAAGCGGTTGCTGGCACTGCGGGCAGGCCCATTGCCTTCCGATTAAAATCTCATGCAGTGATAGTCCAATTCCATATCAGCAATGCTGCGTAAGCTCATCAAAACCAAGGGCAACATGTCAGGCCATTTCAAAGATGTTGAAGCACACGCCTTTGCCAGCCTTGCCTTTTGAGTCCCATTGATTTGATTCACAATGCCTGATGCCTCTGCTTTGTAACTACATTGCAATATTTGATCCACATTCAAGGTGGTACCCAACAGCTTCATGATCTCGCTGTGGAAGTGAGTTTCTCTATCTGACTCCAATGTAGTTGGAAATCCAAAACGAGGTATAAGCTCCCTCAGCAATAATTTTGCCACTGTGAGACTGTCACACCTTCTAGTCAGATAAGCTTCTACCCACCGAAAAAAAGATGAACACAATAATCATAATGTATCTCAACCCATTAGACATCTTGACAAAATCCAGTTGTATCCACTTAAAAGGACCCCCGATCCGCCACTATGACTCAAAGCAACAACTGTCTTTTATCCAGCATTCATTTGTTGACATGTGACACGCCGATGACACACTGCTTCCGCCAACGCACGGAACCTTGGGTTAAACCAGGTTTCCCTGAACAATCTAACCATTGCATCCCTTCCTATGTGGGCTGCTCCATGAATCTGTCTCACCATTGGGTTCAACAAACAATCACTTAATACTGCCCTACCATCAGCTGAAACCTATAGATCATTTTTTCCTTTCTCACAACCTGCTCTGATCTAACCCGCTTGTTCCTGATCTGTTGCTTCCATCTGCAGATGCCTAACTTCATCTCATCTGTCTGCAACAGCTAACATCATGCTGAGCCCGGTGTTCTCTGCACTCTTGCCAATATATTCCCCATTGAAAATGCATGCGTGTATAGCACAAAATGGAGCAACTTCATCTGCATAGTGGTTTCCAATCCTTACAAAGTCATCTCTTTTCACATGAGCAGCACACTTAATGACTTCCACTTCCTTTGGCAATTGTAATGCTTCCAACAGTTGTCTCACATATTCCCCATTCCTAAACCCTCTCTGCGACCATATCTGTCCAAAGTCATGGACTACACCGTCCTGGCTATCGGTATAGATGGTGACTCGGATCTGTTCGGAAGCAAGACATGCACGGGTCAAAGCAATGATTTCAGCTACATGCGCGGAGTGTACTCCCTGTAAACATGCAGCTTCCATCACTCCAGGGGTGGTACAGACAGCAAATGCCACTCTCAGATTACCTTCATTCAGCCTCATGCATCAACCCAAAATCCAGTCGGTAAAATACCGATTCGGTAATAGCTCCCGGTATTAAGTAAAAAATACCCAATCCCAATGCATCAACCCAAAAGCAGAAATCGCTATTTAAGGAATCCTTAAATAGCGATTCTTTAAATAGGGATTCCTTAAATACCGATTCCTTAAATAGCGATTGCATTTAAGGAATCCCAAAGTGAGATTCCTTAAATGCAATGCATCAAAGTTAAAAAATTAGCGATTTCGCTAATAGGGGGAGCAAATTACCATGAAGATGAACTGCATGGTAATTTGCAAAAACTTTGAAAAATGCACTTTTGTGCATTTTTCAAAGTTTCATGTTGCGCACACACATGCCCTTAGAGCATGTGTGTGTGCAACATATGTGCACATATCATTTTCAGGGGTGCAACAGGGTGTCCTTTTGACACCCTGGCACCCTTGAAAGTGCTCCCGCTATTAGCGATTCGGTAATACCGAATCGCTAATACAGACTGGCTTTACATTCATTCCTATGGGCCTCCAAGCCCATAGGAATGAATGGGTAGGTATTCCTTATTACCGATTCGGTATTACCGATTCGGTAATAAGGAATATTAAGGAATCGCTATTTGAATAGCGATTCCTACATGCATAGCCTTTTGCTATTCCTTATTAGCGATTCCTTATTTTTCGCTAATAAGGAATCGCAAATGGCATTGTTGATGCATAGGCCCCATAGTTTCTTAGGCATGACCATCAACCAAAAAGACTTGATCGGGATCAGACAATGGCTCATCAACAATGTCAGGTCTCGACTTGGTGCAAAGCTCAGTAACATCCAGACAGTCACCGTCTTCACAATCCTCCCCCTCAGCATTTAGCAGAGGTAACAAGGTAGCAGAATATAACACAGAACAGCGCTTTAGAGTTACATTTTCTATAGCAAGCAACACTTGTTCACATCTTGCTAATCTATTGTTAGTCAATTGCTGTGTATTGGTCCTCATCATCAGGAGCTCAACTGAGTGTGGTACATATAAAGTAAGTGGATGAATCATCACAACGCTTTCACATTGACCAATACTGACACCTGTTGCAGCAACAGATTTGAGACATCCAGGCAACGCTGAAGCTACAGGATGTATCTGAGAAGTAGGCCATTGGTCTACGGGCACCTCCATGTGTCTGGGTGAGTACAGAATGAGCACAACCCTCCCTTTCATGACAGAACAGCAAAAACGCCTTGTTGTAATCAGGCATTCCTAAAGCTGAAGTACAACACAGGCTCTCTCTCAGCTCCAAGAAGGCAAGTAAGCTGTCGTTATCCAAAGGTACCGGATCACTCACAACCTTGTGGGTTAGCATCTGCAAAGGCTTTGCCATCAAGGAGAAATTGGGAATCTATTGTCAACCAGTAGCAAACTATTCCCAAAAACATCCTGACCTCTTTCTGGGTAGTAGGCGGATTCATTTTCATGATCGCCTCCACTGGCGACACCTTCCTCTTGCCTTTCTCAGTTCGATGACCCAAATACTGCACCTCGGTCGAACAGTACTGAACTTTGCTCGTAGACACTTTATACCCATTGTCAGCTAGATGATTCAGTAAGGTGATATTATCATCCTTACAAGCCACCCCTGTTTCAGATGCAATGAGGAATTCATCGATGTACTGAACAAGCAATGAGTTTTGGGGCAAAATCAAGCTCTCAAGGTTATTCTTCAAGACCTGATTGAATATGGATGGACTTTCAGTATACCCTTGTGGGACTCAACACCATGTTAAGGCACAATTCTTCAGACGGAAAGCAAATAAAAATTGTCTCTCCTCATGCAATGGGATGGAGGAAAATACTTGAGAGAGGTCAATCACTATGAACCATGCAGCTTCACAAGGAATCTGAAATAGGATCACAGACGGATTTGGTACCACAGGACATCATGGAATCACAATGTTATTCACTTTTCTAAGGTTCTGAACTATGCAATATGTTCCACTTGGTTTCTGCAATCCCATAATCGGTGAATTGCACAGGCTTCCTATGATCTCCTTCAGTATGCCCTGCGCAATCATAGATTCAATCAGGGGTGTAATCCCTGCCACCGTTTCCGGGGTCAGGTTGTACTGAGGTGTTCTCAGAAATTCTGCATTAGGTTTGATCTGTATGTGGACTGGCTCAACTCCTCAGGTCCAATTTCCTCTCCAGAGAAGTCCAATACCACTGGAGAAATAGTGTCTCTCAAATCCAGCTGCATGTCTTCCACTGTCAGTAGAGGAAACATGGCTATATAGTTATTCTGATTAGCCCGCTTGAAGGCAATGTCCTCATCAATTGTATGCAACTCAATTCCTTTAGGTGTACAATAGATGGCACTGTTCAATTTACACAAGAGCTCTCACCCTAGCAAACAAACTGGACTTGAAACACACACCACAAACTGATGGTGATCCTGAAAGGTACTGAAAGGGAACTCCTACTACTTGGATCGATTTTCCCGGGAGGGGTAGGTTTAGGACTACTGCAGATCTCACAGTAGAACAGGTAACACCTGTATCAATCAATGATTTGTGATGGAATGACCATCTACGTCTGCTTCTATGTATGGTCCACTCTGGTTTACCTCTAAGTCTTCGCCAAGTGTTCAGGCCTCCTTCCTTCTCAGGCACCGTCATAAGGACAGGTCCTGATCAAATCCATTCCGCGCTTCCATTAAGGGCAAGTGATGATACGTTTGATTGCCCTACGAAATTCTTGGAGGTTATGGCACCTGCACTAACTGGTTCTGATTCCCTCCTGAATTTAGGTATAATGGCCTCATCACTGTCGGTATCTGATTTACCATATATGTCACTTGCATGAGTTCACCTTCCTGAACTTGATTCGTAGGATTAATTCGACACTCGTGCTTCTAATGCCAGATCTTGTGACAAAAAGGACAAGCAGAGGTCTTTTTCAGGGTTGCAATGTCTATCCCTGTTTTAGGATCTATGGGGGCACCTCTTCCCCTTCCCTGTCCTACCGGACCTGCAATCAGGGTAACCTCGACACCTCCTGAGACATTCCCTTGATTGCGAACCAGTGTTCCACCTGTAGCCTGAACCTGATCTCCCTTCTGTACATTCCGCATTTAAACCAGCATTAACTTCTCCTTTATCTTCCTATGTTTAGAGTCCACCTCATCACCGCAATACTTGCCATACCATAGAATTTCATCCACGGACTTATTTAGCCAGAAGATCAAATGTTGCTGTATCATGAGGCTAACTTCCTGTCTCAGCCCTGTCACAAACTTTGAGGGAAATTGGCCCATATCCTTAGGATCAAGAGTGTCTAATCCACTGTATTGCTTGAAGGCTTGTAACAGCCTCTCGTAATAAACATGCACTGACTCTTTAGGCTCCTGGGTCGTTCGATCTATTTTAACCCAATCGATGTCTTGAGGGGCTATCTTAGACTGTAGCCATGTGATCACCTGTTCCTACTTTTTCATAACCAACGGCGAAGGACCATGAGTCACAGAACCCCGCTCTGGCTCAGCAGCAGGCCATTCAATAGCTATTTTGCGGATCACTGACAAAATATCAATGTAAAAAATATTGATGAGGAGGAGGAGCCTAGCGCGCAACCAAGATGGCCGCGTAGGTGCGAGGCTCCCGAGGACCTTCGCGACCTCCTGAATTAATCCTGGCGATATCCTGTCCTTGTTGAGGGGACTGTGTCGGTGAACCCGAGCTGAGGCGCCGCCCGTTCTTTGGGCTCGAATCGGACCCCGAATACCGGTGGGAGCATCGATTGAAGGTTGCGGCCTTCTCCTCGCCGGCCCCCCGGATTGGAGTAGTGGGGCGATCCGGGGACGAAGTGAATAACAACGGCGAGCGGGGCTGAGCGACTCGCATACCCCGCACTTTCACTTTCGCTTTTGCGCCCTCCTTGCCTCAGGCGGGGTCGGGCTGCGGAGCGGGGTGCGGTGGTGTTGCCTTGTCCAGGTGCCCGGCTGACCCGCCGGCGGTGGGGTGACCCGCTGCCCGGTGGTCGCACCCGTCCCCCCCCCTGACACCCGTGATTTGGTGTGGCGGCCCGTTTTGGAGATCTTGGCACGACGGTGTAAGGGCCAGCATGGCCACCAAACAAGATGGCGACCGGGCGAAGATGAAGACAACCCGCCGTGGCACGGCGCACCAGGCCAATAGTATGGATCGCTATACGCTCCAAAAGGGTTCTCCGGAGACAGCGCGGTCGTCCCTGGTGGGCCCGACGGAGGCACCTGCCCAACCGGTGGATCTGACCCTCCGGGACGTCATGGGCGCCATCGCAGAGATGAAGGCCTCGGTGGACCAGCGTTTCGATACCTTGGCGCAAAAAATTGACTCTGTCCTGGTGGATGTGGGCCTTGTGAGGGCAGACTTGTCAAAAACGAACGACCGAGTTGACTCCCTGGCCCACACCACAACGAGCCTCACGACGGACGTGGTGGCCCTCCAGAAGGAGGTGCGCCGGCTTGGCCAGGCGAGCGCCCTGATGGACCGGCGACTGGAGGACTCCGAGGGTCGGGCCCGGAGGAACAATGTTCGCATTATTGGTGTGCCGGAGGGCCGAGAGGCGGAGGCGGCGGATCTCTTTGTGGAAGAATTGATCCTGACTCATCTCCAGCCCCGGGGGCTGAGTAAGCTGTTTGCGGTGGAGCGTGCCCACCGGGTCCCTGGGGGCCGCCCTAAGACCGGTGCCCCGCCGCGGCCTATTATTGCCCGAATTTTTAATTTCCGGGACAGAGACGCCATCCTTCAGACCTCCAGGCAACAGGGACCGGTCAGGCTGGACAACATGGATGTACACTTCTACCCAGACTTTACTCCGACGGTCCAGAAGCAGCGACAGAGCTTTCTCGGTATCAAGCGTCGCCTAAGGGACTTAAACCTCAAGTACTCAATGCTCTTTCCGGCTAAGCTGAGGGTGGAGGTGGATGGCCATACGCACTTCTTCGACCGGCCCGAGGCGGCTGGGGACTGGTTAGATACTTTGCCTGGAGATCGGGGTGGGGGGGGCGCGGCTGGCGGGGAGGGCCCGCCGGATCAGAATTGAGGGGTGACTGTATAGGCCTTGCTCGGGATATTACTCCTTTACCATATATTGCTTTCGTATGTTCCCCTCCCATGGAGGTCGGGTGGGGTCTGCTGGGGGCTTCCCTCCTCCTCTGGGGGACTAGTTAGTACTTAGCTACGGGGCGACAGGCACACTGCACTTTGGGGGGGCTGTCTGGGCTCATGCAGGGGTGCAGGGAGGGGGGAGTTCTGTTGGGACCGGGGGGTGGGGGGGTGTGTTGTTTGTTAACACCGCGAGGCAAACCCGCAACTGTTTTGTTGTTTTTTAAGATGCTCGGTGGGGGGCGACCGATTGTTTTGACGTATCATGGGGGGTAGGGATTTGATTGTGTTGTCATGGAATGTCAACGGCCTGGGGGATAGGATTAAACGTGGTGTGGTCCTGCAGTATTTAAAACGTATTTCACCAGATGTTGTCTTCTTGCAGGAGACACACCTTATTGGTAACACCTTCAATGCAATGAATCGGCGGGGATATCGTTTAGCGGCCCACTCCGGCTTCACTTCGGGCTCGCGGGGGGTGGGTATTATGGTCAAGAACTCGCTCCCGTTGGAGATTGACGAGGTGCGCCATGATGAGAGGGGACGTTACACTGTTCTGGTGGGACGAATGGAGGGTAGAGTGTTCATCTTCATATCAGTGTACGTCCCGCCTGGGTTACAAGCCACTACATTTGCGGACCTGGGGCGCCTCCTTCTGGACCTTCCGGGTGGCCTGTTGGTGGTTGGAGGGGACTTTAACGCGGTTGCCTCTGGGTCTATGGATCGCCATCCCCCTAGGGACCTCCCCCGGGCACAGGCGTGGCTGCCCGGCCTTTTAGACACGCTGGGCCTGGTGGATTGCTGGCGCTTAAAGCATCCCGTATTGCAACAGTACACCTTCCACTCGGGGGCCCATGGTAGCCTCTCGCGGCTTGATTACATCCTTGTCCCGGCGGCCCATGCAGGGAGGGTGGGGGAGGTGCGCCATTTGGCACGGGGTATCTCAGACCACTCCCCATTGTTGTTGCATTTCGATGTCTTCCCGAGGGGGGATGGCAGAGTGGCCCCGATCAATGCATGGTATTTGCGCGACCCCACCATTCGTGCCGACTTGATCAAATCCTTACAGCGCTATTTCGATGAGAATGTGGGGTCGGTCCCGTCTGCCATCTCCCTGTGGGAGGCTTTCAAGGTGGTTCTTAGAGGGGAGGCCCTCTCCTTTATTTCCAATGCCCGGCGGCGCGAGCGGGAGGAGGTGACCCGGGTTGAGGCCGAGATTGCAGAACTGGAGGGTGACCTGGGGAGCGGGGTAACAGACGCCAAGTTGCATGTTTTGCATTTAAAGCAGGCGGCCTATCGGGCCCTCGTCACGGAGGCGGCCAGGGGCCTCAGTAGAGAGCAGCAGGGGCGATTGTATGATGTGGGGGACAAGGCTGGCAAATTGATTGCGTGGTTAGACAAGAGGGAGAGAGCGAGCCGCGTGGTGCCTTTGATTGAGAGCGTGGATGGTGTGTGCGTCACTGAGCCGGACGCCATTGTCTCCTGCTTCGCGGATTATTTCCGCGAGGTCTACTCCCCGGTTTCTCCCTGCTCGGAGGAAGATTCCCAGGCCTTGCTTCGGGACATCGCACTGCCCTCCCTTACGGTGGAGGACAGGGATTCGCTGGACGCCCCTCCCACCTCGGACGAAATTGCCTCGGCTATTCGCTCGGTTGCATCCGGCAAGGCCATGGGCCCCAATGGTATTCCCATTGAGCTATACAAGTTGCGCCCGGATGTGTTGGCGCCCCACCTGCGCGCGATGTTCCTTGCGGCCCACTCGCGGGGCTCCCTCCCGCCGGACCAGCGTCTGGCTACAATTGTGGTGATCCCCAAGGAGGGGAGGCCCCGTGAACGGGTCACATCCTACCGGCCGATTTCGCTTTTGAACGCGGAGCCCAAAATCCTCGCCAAGGTGTTGGCCAACCGGTTGGTTGGCGTGGTGGGCGACTTGGTCCACCAAGACCAATCGGGCTTTATACCACACCGCAACACGGCGCTTAATCTGCGGCGCTTGCACGGGGTGCTCGCGCGTGTCCCATTTGTGCGGGAGCCGGCCATCTTGGCGTCCTTGGACGCCACCATGGCGTTTGATACGCTCGAGTGGCCATATATTTGGGCGATGCTGGCGAAGTTTGGGTTCGGCCCGGGTTTCGTCAGCTGGGTCAAATTGCTCTATTCGGGCCCGCTGGCGCAGGTGGTGGTGAATGGGCGAGTATCTGCCCCATTCGCGCTGGGGCGGGGCACGCGACAGGGTTGTCCCCTGTCGCCTCTCCTGTTCGCCCTGGCCATGGAGCCCCTGGCGGAATGGCTGCGGTGGCATCCTTCTATCCGTGGTCTCCGCTGGACCCCCGAGCATGAGGACCGCGTGTCTCTCTATGCTGACGATATCCTCTTGTATCTTGCCTCCCCGCGCAAGTCACTGATCGTCCTGGTTGATGTTTTGCGTTCCTTCGGTCGCAACTCAGGCCTGGTCATCAACTGGGCGAAATCCTGTGTCTATGTGCTCTCCGGGGAGGCCCCGGTCCTGCCACGGGACTGTCCGATCCAGATTGCCTCCCAGGGGTTCCGGTACCTGGGTATATATATCACTCTCGACCCGGAGGCCCGCTATGAGCGGAACTTGCTGCCCCCCCTCCAGCGTCTGAGGGAGGACGTGGTGCGCTGGCGGCGTCTGCCGCTCTCGCCGCTCGGCCGAGCGGCCTTATTTAAAATGATGTCCCTGCCGCGCCTCCTCTACGCCCTCCAGAATACCATGGACTTGGTCCCAGCACGCTACTTTCGCGAGGTGGAGGGCCTCCAGCGGCGCCTGTTCTGGGATGGGAGGCCACGTATTGCTCTGGCTAAATTGACGCTCCCGTGGTATGACGGAGGAGTCGCCCTCCCGGACATCAAACGGTATTACTGGGCCTCCCAACTAGCTGCAATTAATCATGGCCTTTACGGGCCCGCCTTGAACCCGGCATTCGAGATGGACCGGACGCTTCTGCCCGGTGGCGATTATAATCGAGCGCTCTACTCTGGCACGCCCGACTCCCGTTTGACGGGACCGACGCGTGTCATGGTGCGTGTCTGGCACGCGGCTAATGCAGCTATGGGGTGGAAGGACCGTTTGACCCGAGCGTCTCCGCTGTATGCATCTGAGAGGTTGGGCTCCCTGTGGACGTCGAAGGGCTTCGAGAAGTGGGACACGATCGGAATCAGCACGGTAGGAGATCTCTGGACGAGGGGGGGATTCAAAACTTTTGAGACGCTGCAGGCGGAGTTTCAGCTGCAGGGCGGTGAGTACTTTCGGTACCTACAGGTCCGCCATGCGCTGGGCTCCGTCTTCACGGATGTTGCATCTATCCCGGAGTCTTCCCCCCTGGAGGACAGAGTGCTAGATGGCCATGTCCCGGACAGCACGATCTCCCTCATATATAAAAAACTGATTAACGATAGATCGTGTCTGCTGACTAGTCTCCGCGAGGCCTGGGTTGCCGACGGGCTGGAGCTGGACGACGAGGATTGGATTTCCGCGGTGGCCTCTCCGAAAGAGGTGGCCATCCCGGCTCGCCTTCGTTTCGTCCAGCTCAAGATCCTTCACCGGGTCTACGTGACGGGGCCAAGGCTTTTACGTATGGGTTTTGCCGGTGATGGAATGTGTAAGCGTGGCTGTGGTGCGTTGGCAACTTTCATGCATATATTGTGGGAGTGCCCGAAGGTGGAGCGATTCTGGCGTGGTGTGCATGAGGTTCTACGAATGGTTACGCGGGTCACGCTGCTGCCTGAAGCGAGGAGATGCTTGCTGAATGTCTGGGAACCAAATGACTACTCGGTACCGCAGACGCGGTGGGTGACTCTGGGATACATGATAGCCAAGCGTGATATTGCCCAATTGTGGGGATCCCAGAGGCCCCCTGCGGTGTCGGCCTGGAAGGAGCATATGGATTGGTGTATGTTTCGTGAAAAGGTGGTGTATGTGGCGAGGGGTAAACCTGGGGCGTGGATGAAACTTTGGGGCCCCTGGAACGCCTACCGCGGGGGTATTTGTGAGCCGCCGCTGCTACCGGCGGTCTCGCCGGCTCCGTCTCCCTAGATGGCGCCCCTCCCTTGGCCGCGGGCGCGCGGTCCCCCAGTCCCTGATCTACTCCCGTCCCCCTCCTCGGAATTTTGCTGCTGGTGTGGATCCCCCACTTATGGAGCACGTGTTGTCACTTTGGATCGAGGGTTGCCTTGCGGTTGTGGTTTGTTTATGTTGTTTTGTATTGAGAAAATGGAACCGTACTGTGGGCATGGAGCTTGGAGACCTGCACCATTGATCACTCCTGTTTTCCTACTGTGCACCGCTGAGAAAAATTTTTTTCTTTTTGCTGTATGTATGTAATATGCTTTTGATGCTCTAGCGGCCGGCCGGGTGGTTGTAGGCCCATACCTGTAACTTCTATAAACTGCAATAAACGGTTTCAAAAAAAAAAAATATATTGATGAAAAAATATAGAATGCAAAAATATCGACTCCCTATACCTAAACAGGTAAGTACTAAAATATTGAATCAAATATATCGAAGTAAAAAATATAGATGTACAAAATATTGATTAAAAAAAATATATAACATAAGATAAACTATATTATATATTATAACAAGATAAATTAAATGTAATATACATTTTAACTGAATATAACAAAATTAATAAAAAAGAATATATAAACACACAAACCTAATAATTTATACATATATTTACTTAAAAAGAATATATTAACTATTATCTTTATTTAATTTTTAAACTTTTAAATGATATAAAAAAAAAAATATACATATGCTAATAATTTTAAATGAAAAAATAACCATTTTATAATTAATTCAAACATTTAACTATTGAAAAAAATTAAAACGTACCTTTTGCAATACAATAAATACAACAGTAGGGAATCTGTTGGGTAGCGGCATAATTGAAATTACTATTCCAACTCTAGTCAGTGCAACAGTAGAGAAATTGTTGGATAGCGGGAGAGTAAAAATCTCTATTCCCGCTACAGTAAGTGCAAAAGTAGAGAAAGTGCTGGATAGCGGAGGGGTAAAAATTACTATTCCCACTCCAGTGTGTGCAACAGTAGGGAAAGTATTTGATAGCGGAGGGGTAAAAATTACTATTCCAACTCCAAACAGTGCAACAGTAGGGAAAGCATTGGATAGCGGAGGGGTACAAATTACTATTCCCACCCCTGTGAGTGCAACAGTAGGGAAAGTGCTGGATAGTGGAAGGGCAAAAATTACTATTGCCACTCCAGTGAGCGCAACAGTAGGGAAAGTATTTGATAGCGGAGGGGTAAAAATTACTATTCCAACTCCAAACAGTGCAACAGTAGGGAAAGCATTGGATAGCGGAGGGGTACAAATTACTATTCCCACCCCTGTGAGTGCAACAGTAGGGAAAGTGCTGGATAGCGGAGGGGTAAAAATTACTATTCCAACTCCAATAAGTGCAATAGTAGGGAAAGTGCTGAATGGCAGATAGGTAAAATTTACTATTCCCACTCCAATGAGTGCAACAGTAGGGAAGCTGTTGGATAGCGGGGGGGGGGGGGGGTAAAAATGACTATTTCCACTCCAATGATAGCAACAGTAGGGAAAGTGCTGGATGGCGGACGGGTAAACATTCCTATTCCCACTCCAATAAGTGCAACAATAGAAAAAGTGCTGGATGGTGGAGGGGTAAAAATTACTATTCCCACTCTAATGAGTGCAACAGTAGGGAAATTGTTGGATAGCGGAGGGGTAAAATTTACTATTCCCAATCCAATAAGTGCAACAGTAGGGAAAGTGCTGGATGGCGGATGGGTAAAAATGACTATTACCACTCCAATAAGTGCAACAATAGAGAAAGTCCTGGATGGCGGAGGGGTAAAAATTACTATTCCCACTCCAATGAGTGCAACAGTAGGGAAAATGTTGGATAGCGGAGGGGTAAAAATTACTATTTCCACTCCAATTAGAGCAACAGTAGGGATAGTGCTGGATGCCGGACGGGTAAACATTACTATTCCCACTCCAATAAGTGCAACAATAGAAAAAGTGCTGGGTGGCGGAGGGGTAAAACTTACTATTCCCACTCCAATGAGTACAACAGTAGGGAAACTGTTGGATAGCGGAGGGGTAAAATTTACTATTCCCAATCCAATAAGTGCAACAGTAGGGAAAATGCTGGATGGCAGAAGGGTAAAAATGACTATTCCCACTCCAATAAGTGCAACAATAGAGAAAGTCCTGGATGGCGGAGGGGTAAAAATTACTATTCCCACTTCAGTAAGTGCAACAGTAGAGAAAGTGCTGGATGGCAGAGGGGTACACATTACTATTCCCACTCCAGTGAGTGCACCACAAGGAATGTGTTGGATATCAGAGAATCAAAAATTAATAATAACATTTAAACAATTGAAAACATTTCAATAATCTTAAAAATAAATAAACAATATTTTAAAAATATCAGATTAAATATATTAAACATTAACATTAAATATATCATTACATATAACAAAAAGGTACAACTATTATCTAAAATAAATTAATAAATACATTTAAAATCAATATTTATTTAAAAGAACCAAGTATTAACAAACAAACAAAATATTTAAAACATAGACATATTTATTTTATTTCCTACCCTACTACACCACACCAATATAAAAACTTCAACATTTCTATTTACATTTATTTCCTTAATTAATAATGATTTTAAAAATGATTATTAATAACAATTAAAAAAACATTCACTGAATAAGCATTCTTTAACACTATAATATGCACAAAACACACCTAAAATGAATTACACAATTATCTTAATTAATTACTAATAAATTAATTTTAATTAACAACTAATTCTCAGTTCATCTATTAAAAATAAATTACTTCCCACCCTTCCCACCATTTACACCTATAAACACCACAACACACACCTAAAATGATTTACACAATTACCATCATTAATTATTAATTAATTAATTCAAATTAATTAACAACTAATTATTAATTCATCAATTAAAAATAAATTACTTCCCACCCTTCGCACCTATAAACACCACAACACACACCTAAAATAATTACACAATTAACATAATTATTTGCCACAAAATTCCGACCGCGGTGGAGCGATGCAATGAAAGACCGCCGGTAGTTGGCGGAGCTGGTGAAAATCCGACTGCGGCGGTCGGATTCACGGCGAAAACCCACAAACCTGCCCCGAGGCCAGCGGAGTGACCGCACGGAAAATTAGGATTCCATTGAGGTGACAGCGGGACAATCCACTGTTTCCGACTGCCGCGATCGCAAACAGTGATGAATGGGAGAGCCGGCGGAAGGGCTGTTGCATTGCCAACACCGCGGATGATCCGTGACAAATATGGCGTCAACAAAAAAACACAAAACAAGGCCACCAAGTGCACACATCAAACTAGCTCTGCCCCCAAAAACACCTAACACACCCCAAAGACACACCCCATGGCAACTTTATAAATACAAATCCCAGGACAACCCACAAAACACACCTGACAGCAATGCTCCTTTTTGACACACCCACATAGGTGAGAATAAAACCAGCCCCTTCCCTGACCAGAATCCTTTGCACTACTCCAGCCCTGAAGGAACTAAACCCTGCAGCACATTGGATTGGCAGAACACCACACATCTCACCAGCACAAGAACACACACACACCAGCTACACCACCCCACCACCCTCACAACTGCACCTCAAACCATTTGCACATCACACACCATGGCACAAAAAAAATCCCAAATTCACAGAGAGTGAGTTGTCAGTCATGGTAGATGAGATAATCAGAGTAGAACCACAATTGTTTGGTACCCTGGTCTAACAGACACCATTAGCCACCGAGCACAAATGTGGGAAAGGACAGTCGACAAGGTCAATGCAGTGGGGACCAAGCAGGGAATCATGAAGCGGTGGCATGACCTGAAGAGGATGGTGAAAGAGAAGAACAACAAGAACCGTCAGCTGGCTCAGATGACTGGCGGTGGCCCTCCCCATTCCACCAAGAACATTCACTGCATGGGAGGAGAAGGTGCTTGCCATACTGCATCCAGAGAGTCTCACAGGAATAGCCGGGGGAGTGCAGGCTGGAAAGTACAAACCAATGTATACCATTACACTGCCATGTACTGTCTTGCACAACTACAAGGCTACACCTCCTAGGCCCAATCCCATTCATCTGCACCACAATACCCAACACAGGTCTCACAGCTGTTACATTCACCACATCTGATTCACCCCAAAGGTAGCCAGCTACATTCCCAGGGTTGTATGTGTACAGGCAGCCAGCACTACATCTCCCACTAGGCCCCCTTGTTCCACAGCTCAACAAGATGGAGCACTCCCCTACCCAGCAAGAAGCATGTGGCAGCCATTGTATCTCACCAACCAAACTTACAGGTAGGTAGCCATCTTCACAGAGAGGGCTGTTGGGGGTGGGAGGCCTGCACTACAACTCCCACCAGGCCCCCTGTCCCACCCCTGAGCAGGATGGAGCACTACCCCCCACCCAAAAGCACCAAAAGCATGTGGCAGCGATTGTATGGTTCACCTTCACCTAACAGGTAGGCAGCCATCTTCCCAGGCAGGGCTGTTCGGGGGCGGGAGGCCTGCACTACAACTCCCAACAGCCCCCTGTCCCACCCCTGAGCAAGATGGAGCACTCAAACACGCACCCAGAAGCATGTGGCAGCCATTGTATCACAACAAAACAAACTTACAGGTAGGTGGCCATCTTCACAGGGAGGGCTGTTTGGGTGTGGGAGGCCTGCACTACAACTCCCACCAGGCCACCTGTCCTACCCCTGAGCAGGATGGAGCACCCAAACACACATCAAGAGAGATGTTTCAGAAATTCTACCCCAATGTGACATCAGAACAGGTAAGTAGACAGTGCATGCACCCCACCATTCCTCTCAAAAAGCATGGAGCCATATGACAACACCAGCCCTCACATCCCACCAAAAGTGACACAGATCCAATATCCAATTACAGTGTGCAGACAGCTAAGCGTATGTAACTGTCACAGAAACCAAAGTGTGACTCACCAAATCACATGTTGAACAAATTCAGGGCACAATCATGCACAGCACTGAATGCTATCCATAAGTTCCATGGGGGCAGAGCTTGAAGGACCATATGAAAACAAAGCAAGCATGGTCTGTAGAACAAATAAATCAAAGCACATGATAAAGGTATGCATGAGATAACAATGGCTAGTTCATGCGCAGAAGTAACGCCTTCCAGGCAGAGTAATCAGCAAAGACACTTCACTTCAAGTCGTAGTGCCGCTAGTCGTTGGATGACAACATGTCCTCGTAATCACAAAATCTGCACATGGGGCATGGTATCCATTGACATCTCACACCATGGACAAGTAATGTATGCACCTCCACATCATGTCTTGATGCACATTACTGTGCAGACATACAATGTGAGAACTAGTAAACTGTGTGTTGCATCACCTGTAAATAAGATACATCGAACACCAATATTGAGGGGTGAAAGTCAATGACCATTTCCCCTCTGTCCCACAGGTGACCAAGAACTGACTGCAGAGGATGACAACACCAACCTGCAGAGCCAGTCTCCACCCCTGGAACATGGACTCTCTGATGATGGCTCCCTGGATTTTGAGGATGCGGAGCAAGAAGCCGGCCCATCTGGCACGCCAGGGCGCCATAGGTCCCAGGACCCCACTGTCCCCCCCACCACCACATCAGCAACAACAACAACTACGCTGACCCCTGCTGTAACAACCTGTGCGGCCTCCACAACCACCACCACCACCAGTGCTGCCTGCAACACTCTCCCTGCCCCAGAGGATGACCACCGCACCCCACCAACTGAGGAGGCCAGGGAGAGTAGGCGGGTGCGTACAGTGGTGAGGCAACAGGTCCGTGACAGCAGGGCAGGTGGGAGGGCAAGGGGGAGTCAAAGCCAACCAGACACTGGGACCGAAGCCCTGGCCAACATCACCAGAGTCCTTGGGGCCTATGAACAGACCCAGGGACAAACACAGCCATCACACAACACTTGTCATCAAGGTACTCCAATCTGCAAACATTAGAATGAGCAACAGTACCGACATTAACATCCTGTATCTGTGTAAACTACTCTGTCCCAGAAACATTTGCAGCCAGCACAGAGTCAACAACAGGCTGCAGTCACAAAGCTCACCTAGACCTTTTCACCAACAATGACATCAGCAGACAATGGCCCAGTTGTACGTTTTCACTCACCTTCAAGGGAAGTAGCAGTTGATGAGCTGTTGACGCAGGTTGACACCTTCCTCCTCTCCACTATCCTTGTCACTGGACATGAGTTGGTTTGCAGGCGGGTGCCTCGGCTGCTCATCAGCATCCAGGAGCAGGGGGATCTCCTTGCACAAGGCCAGGTTTTGGAGCATGCAGCATGCAACTACAATCTGAAACACCTTTTTGGACGAGTACATCAGTGCACCTCCGGTCTTGTCCAGGCAGTGAAATCGTGACTTCAGGAGACCAAAAGTATGCTCCACCACACGACGTGTCCTCCCATGGGCATCATTGTAGCGAACTTCACTTGGGGTCCTGGGATTCCGCAGTGGGCTGAGCAACCATGGATGGTTGGGATATGCAGAGTCACCTAGGTGTGAGATACACAGACCAATTTTGTAATATAACTGTGGCAGAGAACAGCATGTCACACACACAGCACGCTACTTAACTCTGCGTACTCACTCACAATCCATGCACGCTCCGGGAGCAGAATAGCCATCAGCTGTGGCACAATGCTGTTACGCATGATGTACGAGTCATGGGCCCAGCCAGGAAATTTGGCACAGATGTGTGAGATGATCATATCCGCCTGGCACACCACTTGCACATTGATGGAATGGAAATGTTTCCTGTTCCTGTAGATGTGCTCACGTGCCTGTGGTGGAAATGAATGTATCTGTCCTTGTAGGTCATCATAGCAGACAGGACATCACGTAGCACCATGCTGAACATAGGTTGAGACATCCCACCTGCGCTGAATACAGTGTACTGGAATTAACCAGTAGCAAAGGAATGCAGGGCCGCCATCACCTTACACGTTGGTGTCAAGCAGTCGGATATGTTCTGCGAGCCCGCAGGAGGGGTTCCAACAGAGCACATAGGTTTTGTAGGTTGGGTCGATTCAGACAGAATTTCCATATGACGTCCTCATCCTCCATGTCCGCCAGCACTTTGAAGGGACGATGCACATTTGGTCACCTCCTAGGTGAGATGAAAGGGGACACATGTCATTGCAATCCACCATGTGATGTGTCCAACGTCTTACGTTTTGACTGACACAACGCCAACAATGACTAGCATCAAACCTCAGCTTACAGCACAACTTACATGTAGGGACACCTTCAGCTACACTAGTCGTACACTTGTCCACAGTACACACAGTGAGTACCTCCAAAACAATATCTGACTAAGTGAATGCCTAAAGGTATATGGCCACATCTTGCATAACCAGCACTGACAGTAGTTCATACAGCATATGTGTGAAACAGCAACACTACTGTCTCCTACCTAGCTGCTGTACCTGCCACACCTTCTTGCTTAAGTCAAACAGGGCACACATCAACAACAAAATGAGCATAGTCATTAAGATCAAGTATGTGCATGAGTCAAGCAAAGTAGACAGTGAAATATGCACTTTGTGTAGTCAGACATTCATCACTGTGAGTTGCTCAGCCCTATCACACTTTGACATGTGAACCCATTGGAGAGTCCATCACAACACTGTTCTGTGTACATGCCCAGCAATATCACAATTGACATGTGAGGGGGTACATGCCAATGTTTTCAATCACATACACCAACATGGCATGTGTAGTCAGCAGTGGGCTAAATGTTACATTGGCATTGTGTGCACTATCTTGTGCCATGAATCAGGTGTCTAGTGTGCACTATTGAGAACTGGCCATTGCCATTGACACAGCATGATGTGTCCATAGGTGCTGTCAAAGTGCTCCGCCACCCAAATCACGGTCATTGGCACCGATGGGTAGCAGCCATATCACGGTAGCCCCTGGCCCCAGCGGTGTGCCATCGCCAATGCCGGAGCCACAATCGCGGTAGTGATATACATATAGTAAAATGGCTGTTGGCATGCTCCACCACACAAATCACGGACATTGGTACCAATGGGTAGCAGCCATATCGTGGTAGCAACCGCCTGGTCCCTGCGGTGTGTCACAGCCAATGCCCATGCCCTTACAGCCAATGGGAACCGCAATTGCGCTAGCCTAATGCATTTTTGAAAATAGCGGTAGGCGTGCTCCGCTACCGCGGGCCGGTCATTGGATGCAATTGAAAGATGCATGATCGCAGTAGCGACCACCTGGCCCCTGTGGTGTGTCACCGCCAATGCCCATGCCCTTACAGCCAATGGAAACCGGAATCGCGGTAGCCTAATGCATTTTTTAAAATAGTGGTGGCCGTGTTCCGCCACCGCTGGGCTGGTCATTGGATGCATTTGAAAAAAGAGGACCTGGAACACCAATTGCAGCAGCTTACAACCACTGAAACTTCCCCAGGGGGTTATATATGTGTGGGAGAGAGACTCACATTTCCACAGCTTCCAGACACTGCTGCCTGACACTCCTCACCACCAGCTGCTGCTGCTCCTGTCTCCAGACACTGCTGCCTGACACTCCTCACCACCAACTGCTGCTGCTCCTGTCTCCTGTCTCCAGACACTGCTGCTTGACACTCCTCGCCATCAACTGCTGCTGCTCCTGTCTCCTGGACCCAGTGATGGCAAGGACTGAGAACATCAGGGCCCGTCCCTTCACCACAGAGGAGCTGGAGGTCCTGGTGGGTGAGCTGCTCACACAGTATGGGAGGCTATATGGTGCTCCAGATGTCATGGTAAGTGTTTCATAGTGGAAGTGAGAGTGCAGGGAGTGCACATATGAAGTTGGTCTGCTGCAGTATGTGCCTGAGAGTGTGGGTTTGTGTCATACACTGACTAGCATGCTGACTCCAGGGAAAAGCGGTTTGTAGCCTATTTTAAACATTTCCCTGGCTGCAAATCAGGATGGGAGGGACATGCATTGTTTTTGCAGCCATACAGTGACACAGCAAGTTTGTTAAGCTGGAGTCAGGACAGAAATAGCCTGTATGAATGGATGTGTGGGTCCATGATGTTCTTCACAGGCTCATCTGTGACATTACCAAGGGTTTCTGTCCAGAGGGTACTGATGGAAGTGTGTCTGACTTAATATTGCCACCATGTATAGGTCAACATTATGCCCAAGAATGAAATGCCAAAGGGTGACACTCTTAGTGGAAATTCACCTATGACACAGCAGATTGTTGTACTTTTGAACCGACCCCCTTCCATTTTCATCATTATGTGTACTGACTCGCATGTGTAGGCACTGTTTGCCCTCTCATATTGTCCCTGCATGTGACATTTCTGATGCCCCATGTTGAACCTCAGTGTGAGCTCCCCTGGCCTGCACAGTCACTGCCCAATTTGACAAGGACACATCACTGAATGTACAGAGTGAGACATATGGGTTGTCTGCTAGACTATCCATCAAAGAGCTATCTCAGCCATGTATATTGCACACGACAGACCTTGTGAGAAGGGTATGAGATTGTAAGATCATGTCCCTAAATGTGACCTCCATGACACAGTGAGCCATTCACAGAGCAAGGACATTGCGGGCTGTGCAGTGTTGGACACAGTGATTTTGCACCGACACATCATTTCCAATGTAATGTATGTCTTGCTCATCCACGAAATGGATAGCAGATGTGGGCCTCCTACTCATAGCTTTCTGTGCTGGCATCCTGCATGTGTATGAGATGGACAGGTACTGTGTCCAACCTCATACCTGCATGCATTTTGGTATGATTATCCCATGCTTATGTACTACGTGTCATGCTGTATTGTCTCTGCTAAACATATCTGTGAAGTAGTGTCTCCCAAGCCTGCAGCTCAAAGTCCAGCAGCGTAAGGCCGTATGGAGGGCCATTGCACGCAAGGTGCGGGCTCTGGGTGTCTTCAACTGACGGCACACACACTGTCACAAGAGGTGGAATGACATCTGCCTGCTGAGCAAAAACGTTGCAGAGATGATGCTGGGGGTGCCCCCTCGGAGTGGCAGGTTGGTGCCAGGAGCATGACACCACTAATTTCCCGCATCTTGGCAGTGAGACAGCAGAGCTGGATGGACGCTTGAGGGCCCATCAGTGGCAAGTTGGGGGTGAGTATTCTGCGAAGTGTGACTTTGGGTGTGTGTGACTGCATGAATCCCAACCCTGAGCCAGTATGGAGCTCTGTGATGTTTCTATTGTGATGCAGTGGCTTCTGAGTGGCCTCTGTGTTGAGTGCAGCTGTCATGCATTTTCACAACATGTAGTTTCTCATGTCATTGAAGTAATGGCCCTTAACATTGCATTCTGAGTTATGGCCTTATGGCATCGGCTGCATTGGGGGAGTCAGGGACATCCCATGGAAGTGAACGGCAGTGTGCCTCATCTGAGTGTGCTTTCATCAATGTGTGCCGTGCCTGACCTCAAAATTTTAAGAACTACACATCTGACACCAAAGTGCAACTGTAGTTGTGCCCCAAAGTACGACATGGTGGATGGCATGAGCTCATGGCCATTGTGAACTGATATTTTGGAATCTGTATCTGTGTTGACCCCTTATGCTGACTCAGATGTGACTGTGACAACATGTTGGGAGGTACATCTTTTCTCCCCTCAGGGCTCTAGGTATGCTCAGAGGGATCTGTATGTCTGGTTACACAGAGGCACGGGCAGGCTATTTGGCTGTGTGGGCATCACATGGGTCACTTATGCCAAGTTTGCATGATAACATGTAATTTGTGACTTTGGAATTAAGGTTGCACAATGTTACTGCACTGGGCGGTGTGCAATATGGGGGTATCATCATCTTATTTTGTGCTTTGCTTGCATATGATGTTTGTGTAAATGGCACTAAAATGAACCTACGTCTCTGTCTCTTGCAGCATCTACCGTGGGCACAGAAGGACAGGGGACAGACACCAGTGGTGAGGCATCAGGCATGACAGCTGCACACAAGCACACTGACACTGATGTGACCAGCGCCTTGGAGGGGGACAGGAGTCTGCTTGAGGAATCACAGCCAGAGACACCAACCTCAATGTCATCTGACGCCAGCGGTGACTCTTCTATGTTGGCGGGCACAGGGAGCTGGAACTTTGCCTCCTCTTCCACCACACAGCATCCAGTGCCCACCCTCCCACCTACTACCACTAGTGCTGCACATGCTCACAACAGTAAGAAGGCAAGAATGTCCTTCCCCCCAGGAACTGCTGCCCCTGCCCCTGTCTCCCCTGCTGCCCTCAGCGTTGAAGCTGTGTTCCTTTTGTGGCAGCTGTGTGTGGGTCAGACAACTCTCCTTAATGCCTTCCTAGACCATGACAAGAAGTTGGCACAGGTAGTTGCCTTCATGGAGGGCATTCATTCAGACATGGGTGAGCTACACAGGACTGTCCAGTCTTTGTCCTCCACAGTGACGGCAGCCATTCAGCTGTCACAGGCTCAGAGTCCAGCTCCAGTCCCTTTGGCCACCCCCCTGCCAGTAGCTACATCTGACGAGAGTGACCACACACCAAAGACCTCAGGCTCAAGATACACCACACGCAGCACACAACATCAGCAGCCCAAGCGGGCCAGAGGGCAGACACCATCCCCCAAACAAACCAAAGCCACCCCAGAGCGCAAAGGCAAAAGCCCTTCAGGTGACACTCAGGGGCATCAAGCCAAGAAGCAGGCCTCAGTGTCACATGCCTCAAAGGCATCCCCAGGCAAGGACACTCCTGTCCTAAAAGCGTCTTGCAAAGAAAATCAGTCAGTTCCCGTGCCTGCTGTGAAGCAGGTGCCTGCTAAGAGTCCACAGAAAAAGCCCTGTAAGGCAGATTCACCCACAACCTCAACTCCCATCCAGAACCCTGTGAAGCAGGTAAAGGAGGTCACTGTAGGGGGTTCTCCTGGTCAACAGGTGATGGAGGGGAAAAGGCAAGGCCAGGCCACGCATACCTCCGGATCCAGCAGGTCCCCAGAGGGAGGCCCACCGGCTGCACCTGATGCAGCTTTGGTGGAGAGTGTGCCTGTTGTGCCCGCCCACTTACCACTATGCCCAAGACAATAATTCCATATCAGTCCCTAAGACAATAATTCCATATCGAGTCCCTAAGAAGTGGAATGGCACCCCTCCACATTCTCCCTCCCACACTGTGTCTCACAGTAGCATGACTCCACCTCCACATGCCACCACACCACCCGGTCCGAAGCCACTGATGCCTCTACCTCAGCTGGTCCTCTCTCTCCCAGGTCCAGTCCTCCAACTGGCCCCAACACTCAGCCACCTCCCAGTCTGACTGACAGCCAAGTCTGAGTCAAAGTCCCCCTCACACACCTGTCTCTCCCACAGCGGTACCTGGACTGCCCATTGTTATCCCCTAACTGTGTTGCTGACCATGGCAGTGTACAGTCTCACCCATTCCCTGTGCAGCCTCTCATGCACACATGTGCCTACTTGGAACTGTGGACTGGCCACTGGCCTTGCTGTTCATCACTTAGGATGCCCACTCCCTGTGCAGCCTCTCATGCACACATGTGCCTACTTGGAACTGTATACTGGCCACTGGCCTTGCTGTTCATTACTGTGTTTTCCCATTCCCTGTGCAGGATCTCTTGTACCTACTCTGCACTTTGGACTGGCCACTGGCCTTGCTGTTTATTACTGTGTTTGCCCATTCTCTGTGCAGGATCTCATGTACCTACTTTGCACTTTGTACTGGCCACTGGCCTTGCTGTTCATCACTGTGTTTGCCCATTCCCTGTGCAGGATCTCATATACCTACTTTGCACTTTGGACTGCCCACTCTTCTTGCTCTTGTCTACTTTTGATGCCTATCTGTGTAATATGTAATTGTTGGACTTGGCCCTTCTGGCAGGTTCACCCCTGAACTTTTTTTATTTTTACTGGTGACTTGGTGTGGTGATTGGTTGGTTTCTGCGCACTTTCCCTGTGTCCCAGGGTAAAGTGCGTGCGTGCTCTGAGTGCATGAGGTGAGATAGGCCTGCCCTCCCATAGGAATGCATGGGGAATGTATGTGTCCCTAGTAGTTCCTGATGCGTGGGGTGTGCAGGCCCAAGTTTGGTATGTGCGGACTCGTGGGAGTGAATGCTGCGCGATGATGTGTGCGGCGTGCATGTACCTAGTGTGGAAGTGCCACTTCTAGAAGTGGGCACTTCTGTGTGCAGTGTGTCTGTCGCGTGATTGGCTGGTCGTGTCATGTGACGGGCTAGGGATTCCCCAGTGTCAGGATGAGTCACCCAGTGGTGAATGGGGAGATCAGCAGCTAGATGGGTGGGAGGAGTCCACCTGGGTCCTGAATAGGACAGGGTTTTCCAAACACAATGCTGGCCCCGCCCCCTGTGGTGCGACTGACGACCCTAGCCCTTCCAGTGAATAGAGTGAGGGGCTGAGCACATCAAGGGTGCTCCCCAACCAGCTGCGACTGGTTTTCCCCCTCACCCTGAACCCAGAACAAAGGGTTTGTCTGTATAAAAATGGGGCTGTGTCCCCACAGAAACTGTTCTCTGCCAGGATCTTACCTGAGGGGGGCTGCTGCTGCTGCTGGACCAGAGGACCGCCACTTGGATTACCTCCCTGCCTGGAGGCCCAGTGAGCTGGCTCTGGGTCCAGCCTTGCCCCCCTGCCTTTTGAAGGACTTTATTGCTGGACTTTGGACTTATTCTCCCCAGAGCGTCTGGGAGCTTTTATTGGCCTTTAGCGCTGAGAGCGCTTCTACTTTTTATCCTTAGCGCTAGGAGCGCTTTAATTCTACAAACCGGTGCCCACCCGGCGTTTGCCCCGTCTATACAGATCCTGAAATCCCCTGGCAGGTGCCCACCCTGCCAGGGACCTTGCTGTGCTCGTTGGCGGGTGCCCACCCCGCTTATTTGTTTATTTTACGGCGGGTGCCCACCCCGCCGTACATCCACTGTAACGAGGGAGCCTACCCCTCTTGTGACGGGAAAAATCACCGCTGCAGCCCGGTCCGGGCTCAAACAGGAAGTCAGGCAGCGCTGACTAGGACGTGGGCGGAGCCTGACATAAAAGCAGGAAGCGGACGGGAGCCTACCCCGTGCTCCTGCACAGAGGAAGAAGATCGGGAAAGCAGGACGGCGGCAGCGGCTCCTCGCGCAGGGCTCCCGCGTGTGGAGGGAACCCTGCAGGTCACCAAGACGAGGAGGAAGCGCCGCCGGAGTCCCGGTGAGTGGGGCTCTGTGTTGAGGTGGTGGGGGGAGTGTCGGGGCACAGCTTCGGTGCCCGCCCCGTACCGCGTTCAGAGCACTGCGGGGGCAGTGCTCATTTCTCTTTTTCGCTGCCCCGCCTGACAGTGGGCAGCGGTGTGGGGGACCGAGGAGGTTCCTAAGGGCGCGTGTGCGCTCCAACGAGGGCCGCATTTGTTTGCTCACGAGCCCCGTGAGGCTCCCACGACTTGGGCAGCAATTGTCTTTAGAGCGCGAGGCGCTCCAATTTGGGATTGCTTAATCCAAGAGTCCAGAGGGACTCCAACTGCGGGGGCATTCTGTTGCAAGTAAGAGCGGCCCCGAAAGGCAGCAGGCCGCTCCAACGTCGCCCCCAACTTTGTTCTAGAGCCCGTGAGGCTCCAACGTCGGGGGCAATATTTTAATAGAGCCCTGACAGGCTCTAGGAGGCATTTCCTGGTTCACGAGCCCACGAGGCTCCACGGGGGCAGAAGTTGTGTAGAGCACAAAGGCTCCGACGACGGGGGCATTTCTTTGATGATCTTGAGTCCCTGAGCAGGACTCCAACAACGCCGTGGTTGTTTGATTGAGGCCCACAAGGCAGCCCCATTGTCATAGCTCAGAGAGGGCTCCAAAGGCCCAGTAGTGCCCTCACTCATTTTGTCCAGCTGCCCAGCACTTAGTGGGCAGCTGCAACGTTTAGGTTGTGGCCTCGGTGTTCTGGCTTGCGCAGCCTGCGCCGGCGCGCCCTGACTTTTCTGGACGCAGGGCGTCCTTGCCCCTACTAGGCCAGTTGGCCCAGGGACTGCCACAGTAGTGGCTAATGTGAGTTTTGGCGCTATTGTTCCTTTCCTGCACCTGAAATGTTTTTATGCATCATGTGTTTATTTCCTTACACCCCTAAATGTATTTTATGCATCCTGTGTTTATGTGCTTAGACCCCTACAGGTAGAGTGATACTTAGGTGGTTGTTTTTCCCCTAGTACAGGTGGTACTAGTGAGGTCCTAGTTCCCTGCGTGGTATTCCTAAAGGTGGTTAGGGTTGCGTAGGTGGTACTTCCTGGTTACCAGTAGTTACTGGTTGTGTGCTATATGTTCTATTTTTAGTGCTACAGTGATTGTATGTGCTATGTTCTAAAATATTATTCCTACGTTCTAAGTGCTATTTCTACAAAGTGCTAATTCCTGACAGTGGTCCATGTGGCCCTGTCCCCTGTATATATAATCCCTTGTAAATTCTGCCCGTGCCTGTTGGCACATTGTAAAGTGTGTGTTTTTATCTAATGTGTTGTGTATAATACAAAGGCTATTTTTATAGAATACCTTGTGTGGAGTTTCCTTTGTGGTGGGCCTTGGGTGTTGTTGCTGGGTGCGCGCGCAAACGCTTTACACATCGCCTCAGGGATAAGCCTGTCTGCTCGTGCCAAGCTACCAAGGGGGTGAGCAGGGGTTATCTTTGGCGTGTAACTTCCTTGCCCTGACTAGAGTGGTGGTTTCTGCCTGACTTTGGCGCAAGCCTTAGCCAACCAGAAATCCCATTTCTAACATTGGTGATCAGCGGTGGGATTTGGACTTGCGTTTGCGCTGTACCGCAGCGGCAACTGGCCGCACTACAAAACTCTGCATTTAGATAAATCACATGGTATAGGGATTATTGTTCTAAGATTGTTTTTAATTGTCATTTCCTTGGAAATGTGTTTTTGTGCACTGTGAGTTAGGTGTCCCTAGCTCGGGAGGGTAGATCATCCCCCTTAGTGCATTGTGTTTCTGGATTCACCAGAGGGTGGGATCCAGTGGTGGCAGCGTAATAGTGTCCTGTACATTTGTCCCCCGCCCTGCGCCCAGAGTTGGTACCTGTGTCACGTGGTGGTCAGGTTGAGGAATCAGGGGTGGTAGAAACTGCCTTACCAGTCCGAGGGGAGGGTTGTGTGTGGATGAGTGGTGAGTGGCACTAGGCAAGTGAGTGTGAGTTCTCTGGGTTTGAGAGCTTGCTGAATCTTTTTGTGAAGTGTGTACTCCTGTTAAGCTCAGACCCCTAGGTTCCCTGTGTGATCTTTTCTCTAGAACGTCTGCCAGAATGGAGCCTGCTTTTGATCTCAGTGATCTAGTTTATTACGGTATGCAGGAGTTGGAAAGGTTCTGTAGAGAGAGAAACATAGGGGTGAGCGAGTCAGACACTGTGTACGAATTGAGGAACTACATGATTGGATGGCAAGCAGATGAATGGGAACGTGAGCGCAGTGAGGAAGAAAGGGCCCGGGCCTCACACCTGGAGGGTGGTGGGTCCGTGGGGAGCCCTGAAGATTTAGAAGAAGATGACAGTACCTGGACTCCAGTAGAGAGTGAGGACCCCGTAGGTAGGGAGTCCCTTGCTGGGTCCAGCGTAGGAGATAGCGCCTCATCCCTTTCCTTGTCCCCTGAGTATAGTGGTAGTTTTCTGGATTCCCCAGTGAGGGTGGAGTCCAGGGGGGGCAGCGATATAAAGTGCAGTACAGAGAGTCCCAGTCCCCCGAGTGTGGTACCTTGTTCCCGAGAGGAGGAATGTAGGTTGAAGTTCAGGGGCAGTAAGAAGCTGTCTCACCAGTCTTGGGAGGAGGCTGTGGAGGAATGTCATGATGCACTGGTGGACTGGTTGGTGTTTAACCCGGAGCAGGATTTGGATGGAGTACTAAATATGATTATCAAGGAGCAGATGCTCAGTAGTTGTTCTCCAGGGTTGCGCCAACACCTGTTGAGGTATAACTCTTTTTGTCCATTTGAACTTGCAGAGGAAGCAGACCGCTGGGAAAGGGCCAGAGGTTCTCTAGTGTCATTAGTGAGTGATTCCAACAATAGTGGGTCAGAGATCCTCCAGCCCAGCGTGGTGGAGGAGGCTCAGTGTAGCCCAGCTAGGTCCCAGGATAGCGAGGAGGGTGTAGGGGCTCACTGCCTGGCTCAGTGGAGCAGGAGTGAGGGGGTGACCGAGGGTCCCCAGACGCCCGAAACCCTGCCTCAGGACTTGGATGGTTTCATGAGGGAACACCAAGTTGGGGACCTAGGCTGTCCTGTTAGTCCACTTGAGGAAGATCTCTTAGTGAGTGGAGGACCTGGGGCACCTGTAACCAGGGCTCCTGTGGTTCTGGAGTCTGGCAGTACCGCTCCGGTAGGGAGGGTACAGGAGTCCAGCGTGAGTGATTGGGGGATGAGTTCCCCAGTGGAAGAGCCGGTGGGTCAGGGACTTCCCAGTTGGGCTAGGTTCCCGTGTAGTGACCAGGGTGACACCACTTCTGTTCTGGGGGATCTCCGCGCACTGTCAGGTGGACAGGGGACGGGAGATCAGCGCCAGACAGACAGTCGCTCGACATACGTGTCATTTGATAGCCTCAGGGGGATGGAGTGGAGATCCCCAGAAGTCCTGGAGTGCCAGGCAATTATTCCACCAAAGGTTCTAGGCCGGAGGTTGGAAGGCCAGGTTCGGGATCAGCCTGACCTGAAGGGTGGGACGTCTGTAATCAGCGTCCCGACCAGTTTTTCTTCCAGAGGTACCGCCCCAGTTGGTAGGGAGCAGGGTTCTGGAAGGGGGTGCAGAGGGTGGGAGAGCCCACCTCTGCCCCCGGTACAACCTGAGGGGTTAAACCCTGGGTTGGAATGGCGTTCTAGGTGTACCCCTCGCCAGAGGAGGAGGAACCCTAGGAGAAGAGGTAGGGGGAGGAGAGCCTTCCCTGAGACTCCTGGTCCGCCTGAGGGTGTAGACCCTAGGCTGGAGAACCAGTGGCAGTCTAGTCCTGTCTTTCAGAGAGGAAGAGTGGAGAATGGCCGCTATGTGCCAGGGGTTACTACCCCCCACTCTGTGGTTAGGCAAAGACCAGTGGCACCTGGGTGGCCTAGGGCCTGGTCTTGGCCGCGGACAGCTTGGGAGTACCAGTGGGGTAGCCCAGTTGGTCCAGACAGTGGTGTTAGAAAGAATTCCATGGGTTCGCCGTGGCGTAGAACCGGAGGGTGTCCCTGCAGTTGCGGGCCCGCGTCCGTGTTCTATCGCCCCAAGCAGGGAAGTCCATCACGGTGGTGATTGGGCTGCCCTGCGTTTTGGCTGGAAGGGGGTTGTGTTGGACTTGGCCCTTCTGGCAGGTTCACCCCTGAACTTTTTTTATTTTTACTGGTGACTTGGTGTGGTGATTGGTTGGTTTCTGCGCACTTTCCCTGTGTCCCAGGGTAAAGTGCGTGCGTGCTCTGAGTGCATGAGGTGAGATAGGCCTGCCCTCCCATAGGAATGCATGGGGAATGTATGTGTCCCTAGTAGTTCCTGATGCGTGGGGTGTGCAGGCCCAAGTTTGGTATGTGCGGACTCGTGGGAGTGAATGCTGCGCGATGATGTGTGCGGCGTGCATGTACCTAGTGTGGAAGTGCCACTTCTAGAAGTGGGCACTTCTGTGTGCAGTGTGTCTGTCGCGTGATTGGCTGGTCGTGTCATGTGACGGGCTAGGGATTCCCCAGTGTCAGGATGAGTCACCCAGTGGTGAATGGGGAGATCAGCAGCTAGATGGGTGGGAGGAGTCCACCTGGGTCCTGAATAGGACAGGGTTTTCCAAACACAATGCTGGCCCCGCCCCCTGTGGTGCGACTGACGACCCTAGCCCTTCCAGTGAATAGAGTGAGGGGCTGAGCACATCAAGGGTGCTCCCCAACCAGCTGCGACTGGTTTTCCCCCTCACCCTGAACCCAGAACAAAGGGTTTGTCTGTATAAAAATGGGGCTGTGTCCCCACAGAAACTGTTCTCTGCCAGGATCTTACCTGAGGGGGGCTGCTGCTGCTGCTGGACCAGAGGACCGCCACTTGGATTACCTCCCTGCCTGGAGGCCCAGTGAGCTGGCTCTGGGTCCAGCCTTGCCCCCCTGCCTTTTGAAGGACTTTATTGCTGGACTTTGGACTTATTCTCCCCAGAGCGTCTGGGAGCTTTTATTGGCCTTTAGCGCTGAGAGCGCTTCTACTTTTTATCCTTAGCGCTAGGAGCGCTTTAATTCTACAAACCGGTGCCCACCCGGCGTTTGCCCCGTCTATACAGATCCTGAAATCCCCTGGCAGGTGCCCACCCTGCCAGGGACCTTGCTGTGCTCGTTGGCGGGTGCCCACCCCGCTTATTTGTTTATTTTACGGCGGGTGCCCACCCCGCCGTACATCCACTGTAACGAGGGAGCCTACCCCTCTTGTGACGGGAAAAATCACCGCTGCAGCCCGGTCCGGGCTCAAACAGGAAGTCAGGCAGCGCTGACTAGGACGTGGGCGGAGCCTGACATAAAAGCAGGAAGCGGACGGGAGCCTACCCCGTGCTCCTGCACAGAGGAAGAAGATCGGGAAAGCAGGACGGCGGCAGCGGCTCCTCGCGCAGGGCTCCCGCGTGTGGAGGGAACCCTGCAGGTCACCAAGACGAGGAGGAAGCGCCGCCGGAGTCCCGGTGAGTGGGGCTCTGTGTTGAGGTGGTGGGGGGAGTGTCGGGGCACAGCTTCGGTGCCCGCCCCGTACCGCGTTCAGAGCACTGCGGGGGCAGTGCTCATTTCTCTTTTTCGCTGCCCCGCCTGACAGTGGGCAGCGGTGTGGGGGACCGAGGAGGTTCCTAAGGGCGCGTGTGCGCTCCAACGAGGGCCGCATTTGTTTGCTCACGAGCCCCGTGAGGCTCCCACGACTTGGGCAGCAATTGTCTTTAGAGAGTGAGGCGCTCCAATTTGGGATTGCTTAATCCAAGAGTCCAGAGGGACTCCAACTGCGGGGGCATTCTGTTGCAAGTAAGAGCGGCCCCGAAAGGCAGCAGGCCGCTCCAACGTCGCCCCCAACTTTGTTCTAGAGCCCGTGAGGCTCCAACGTCGGGGGCAATATTTTAATAGAGCCCTGACAGGCTCTAGGAGGCATTTCCTGGTTCACGAGCCCACGAGGCTCCACGGGGGCAGAAGTTGTGTAGAGCACAAAGGCTCCGACGACGGGGGCATTTCTTTGATGATCTTGAGTCCCTGAGCAGGACTCCAACAACGCCGTGGTTGTTTGATTGAGGCCCACAAGGCAGCCCCATTGTCATAGCTCAGAGAGGGCTCCAAAGGCCCAGTAGTGCCCTCACTCATTTTGTCCAGCTGCCCAGCACTTAGTGGGCAGCTGCAACGTTTAGGTTGTGGCCTCGGTGTTCTGGCTTGCGCAGCCTGCGCCGGCGCGCCCTGACTTTTCTGGACGCAGGGCGTCCTTGCCCCTACTAGGCCAGTTGGCCCAGGGACTGCCACAGTAGTGGCTAATGTGAGTTTTGGCGCTATTGTTCCTTTCCTGCACCTGAAATGTTTTTATGCATCATGTGTTTATTTCCTTACACCCCTAAATGTATTTTATGCATCCTGTGTTTATGTGCTTAGACCCCTACAGGTAGAGTGATACTTAGGTGGTTGTTTTTCCCCTAGTACAGGTGGTACTAGTGAGGTCCTAGTTCCCTGCGTGGTATTCCTAAAGGTGGTTAGGGTTGCGTAGGTGGTACTTCCTGGTTACCAGTAGTTACTGGTTGTGTGCTATATGTTCTATTTTTAGTGCTACAGTGATTGTATGTGCTATGTTCTAAAATATTATTCCTACGTTCTAAGTGCTATTTCTACAAAGTGCTAATTCCTGACAGTGGTCCATGTGGCCCTGTCCCCTGTATATATAATCCCTTGTAAATTCTGCCCGTGCCTGTTGGCACATTGTAAAGTGTGTGTTTTTATCTAATGTGTTGTGTATAATACAAAGGCTATTTTTATAGAATACCTTGTGTGGAGTTTCCTTTGTGGTGGGCCTTGGGTGTTGTTGCTGGGTGCGCGCGCAAACGCTTTACACATCGCCTCAGGGATAAGCCTGTCTGCTCGTGCCAAGCTACCAAGGGGGTGAGCAGGGGTTATCTTTGGCGTGTAACTTCCTTGCCCTGACTAGAGTGGTGGTTTCTGCCTGACTTTGGCGCAAGCCTTAGCCAACCAGAAATCCCATTTCTAACAGTAATGAAGACAGTTAATCCCGTTATCTGCTTTGTCAGTGTCTTTGCTAAATAAAGGGTTGTCTGTGTGGGTATGGTTCAATGTGACACATGCTCTGTATGCCACTTTAACATTGCCAATGGCTTGTTTCACTTTTTCAGGGTTTTGCAGAGGTGACAGGCACTTCAGTTCTTCTTGACTCTGAGGCTTGGGGGTGAGATGATGGTTGTTTGTGATGAACTTCTGTTATCATATTCATTCTATGGTCAGGTTAGCTATATTGTACACATGTCATGTTTGGATGCACTGCCAGCACAGAGTGGGATTCTATCCACAGGATTACAGGCAGGCTGGCAAGGGTCTATCATGTCTGTGTGATCTTTGTTGATGTGTGAACAGCAGTGTTGGTGTATGGTCATCTTGTGATGGCCAGTCATCCTAGTCACATGGGTAAATTTAAATGTGTGTCTAGGGGGGTCACTTCATGCTCTCTTAGGCGACGCCTAAGAGAGCGTGAAGCGACCCCCCTAGAGTACCCGCTGTAGCCCACAACCAGGGATACCAGGTTCAAGTTGAACACACATACATGGGAAAAATAATCATCCCATCCTGATTTCTTTCACCAGAGACCCCTTGAAATTAAGGGTACTCTACACTACTCTTCACTACGCTAGGTCCTGAAGAAAGCCCGCTTGACCCTTCGGGGCTAAAAGGGCTGAAACATGTCGACCTTTTTTATGGACACTTTTTTATAGTGCACTAGATCATAACAAGTCTTAAACGTGCACACTTACAATATAATTTTTTTTTAAAAAAACAATCTCGAACCCAGCTCTATTAAAAGACATTCGCTGGTTTTACGAGATATTTATCAAGTACTCTTTCACCACACGTCACCTCACTTTTTTATTCATGATCACTACTGAGACTACCAGTGGTACAACCTCCGGGTGGAGGAAGCATTGGATTAACCCAATGATGATGCTGTCACGTTTATAACAATTGAGCGGAGAATCAAGATATACCGCCTTATTCGATCTTTGCTAAACGTGAATGAGGGTTTCTTAAACAGTACCAAGTACTGACCTTGCATACCCTGGTTCTTTCAGGACTAGTGATCCACTCTCCAATTGATTTTTGCGTGTTAGTTTGAGTAGTCAGCCCTGTGCTTGTGATTGTGTGCCCATGTGGGAGTTGTAGGTTGTGCACTGTGCAGTGTGTTGGTGTGTCCTTGCACTTCTGGGGGACACCTACTTGTTGTTGGTGCCAATTGTGAGTATGCAGAGTGTGTCACTGGCAAGTCAGTGTTGTGTTTTGTTGATCAGCCATGTGTCTTGATATTGTTTGTGCTCACTGTGCAGACCTGCTCAGCCACACAGACATTGTGGGTGTGTCTCATGCATTGCTGTAACTTGAGTCATTGTTGGCTCCAGTATGGCATGTGGGCTGTAGAGTTATACCACCCCCTATCTGTGCTTCTGATGCCTACCCATTGTGAGTGAGCACTCCATCTATTTGTGTATGGTGCACTCCTGACATGTCCACTCCTGACGTACACACCACTTCACTCTCATGTCAGCTATCCTCTTGGGTTGCCAGTGTGTGTGCCTCCCCACCACTTCATTTGTTACACTATGCTTTGTGGTGCTGATCTGTGCACAGGACCAATGTGCCACTCAGGACAGTTTCCCAATCGGTTATGTGTGATTTTCTTGTACTGGTTTGCAGTCAGGGTTGCTCATATGCAGTGCAACTGTTTGTGCTGCACAGTCCTCTGGTCATGTTGTTTGCACCTGGGTGTCCCAGGCTTGTGCATCTGTGGGTGATGGGTAAGCTGTATGTGTGTTTGCTGAGGTACTGCTACCCTTCCTGAGTGTAATGGTGTCTATGTGCTGTGGCAATTTGTGTTATGGGGGTTCATTTTGTGGCACTCAGATATGTGTGCTACTGGTTTGGTTGGTGTGCACACACTGCTTTTTGTGCGTGCAGTGCTGTGAGTGTATGTTGCCTTGTAATTGCTTGGCTTGCATCCCCTGATGCACAGCTGTGTTTGCAATGTGATGGATTGGCATGTGCATCTGTTGAGTGTCTGGTGTGGATGTGTGTAGTGTTTGGCCTGTGTTGTCTCTTTCAGCTGACAGATGCTCTGTGTGTGATTTTCTATTTGCATGTCATTGTGTGTGAGTTGTTTGTGCATTGTGATACTTTCAGATGTGTGTTGCAAGTGTAGTGTGCATTACTTGTGTGTCTGTCACATGCACTTGGGAGTATTCTTGTTCCTGAGCTTGTTTTGAGTGCACATTGGTGGTTTATCCTCTTCTATTTGACCTGTCACTTGTCAGGATTGCATGTGAATGCACGTGGTACACTATTACACCATGTTGACTTGATGGGTGGTGTGGTATGTCTATCTGTGTTTTCTTATTGGCCCTTTGATCCCAGTTTGTGTCCATAATTGTTTTGAGATGATGCACTTCTTGTCTGTGTTGGGGTATGGTGTCTGTGCATTGGCCCTGAGTGATGATGTTGTGTACTCCTGTTCTGTCTGGGCTCCCATTGCCTTTCCACTGTTTGTCTGCACATGTCTGGGCTTGTTGGACGTCTGTGTATGTTGTTTGTAAGGTTTGTGTTTGGCTATTGTTTTTGTGCCAGCATTGGGTCAGGCATCCCTGAGTGTGTGTGTGTGATGTTTGTGGATGCACCCCAGGGAATGTGATTGTTTGTCAGTGTATTCACAGTACATTATTTGCACCATTATGTGTGTTTAACACTGGTGTTGAGTGGTGCAGGTGTGAGGTGGGTGGAGGAGGGGTATGTGTGAAGGATCCAACTTGTGGTTGCCAGTCATGGAGTGTGTCAATAGGCCCCTTGTGTTGTGCTGATGACATACACTTGTCAAGTAAGTTGTGACAGATGTGTGGCTGATCACTGTTTGACTTGCGACACTTCCTATCATTCCTGTGCCTATGCATGACTTGCCTTGCTGTCTCCCTGAGTTGTTGCACAGAGGTCACTGTGGTTTAATTTCACTCACTGTGCCAGCCATGTGTGATTTGTTGGCCTAAGGGTGTTGTGATATGTTCCTTCTCTTGCATGTGATGTACAGATGCTTTGTGGCTAGCTCCTTGTCTTCCCATCACTGTCCACCTCACTTTTGTCTTGCCCATTTGTTGCCCTCCATTGCTACTGACATCTGGTATTTGTATATGGCTGTGTGTCAGTGTGGGTGTGTCTGGGTGACTTGACAGGCAGTGTGTACCGTTAGGTGATTGTTCATATTCAGTGTGAGTGTTCATTTTGTGATTGGACTCAGTTTGCTTGACATGAGTGGAGTGTGGGTTTGGGGAGGAGTGTTTCCCTGCCCCTGATCTTCTGTGCTGTGTGTTCCTCTTCAGCCCCACCTGCTGAGACTGGCTCCCTGGTTGTTTGGTGTGTGTGGTGCAGGGTCTGGGTTCACCTGGCTGGTTAATTGTGCAGGGGGGAGCACAGGAAGGGCACACAGAATGTCCCCTAATGGGTGTGGGGGGCCTAGTGTGTGAAGAGTGTAGTTGTGGCCCTGGGAATCTTTATGGACTGCCCATGCCTGACTCTGGCATTGCCTACTACATTGTGCACATGTTTTCCCGCATCTTCACGGCTGCGGTGATGTGACCGGGAGATTGCTGTGATTTCGCTGTTTATGGGTGACCTGGATGCGGAGGGGTGATTTTGTGACAGGTACGACATGTGTGGGTACACTTGTGGATGGGTTCCTGTCCCTACCAGAGTGGCTGGTGTGGACAGGAACCTCATATCAGCTCAGGAGTTGTGTGTTGTGACTGTGTGCAGAGTTGTATCATTGCTACCTGTGGCGTTTTCCGCGATGGTGCATTACTTGCTGGTAGTGTATCAGGTACAGCACCGGGAAGACGTGTAGAGCTGGATCCATTGTGGTCATGACCGGGTGGAGGGGACCGGGAGTGTTGTTTCGTGCTCCGCTGTCGTGCTTCCGCAGTCTCTGGTTGGGTGGTTTATCTGCAGCGGTGTGACGGGCTGTTTGGGGCATCCTGATTTGTACGGCGGTCCGGATGTCATTCCGCACAACGGTGGGTTTCTATTGGCTCCCACCGTTGCGGTGGCATGTGTATTTTTCTGGCGGTTCACTTCGCACCGTGGTGGACGGGAAATGGGCTATGTTTGCCCTTTGTAATATGGTGGGCGTGAGGACTGCTGCTGGCATGCGGAAAATTACATTTTCCGCCACCGCCGGCACCTCGGTGGTGCCTCTGCCCGCCATCCTAATGGGCCCCAAAGTATTCAAGTCAATCCACAACACTTTTGAGATTGTATCAAAATGATCGACTTGCTTGTACCACTCAGCAGGTTTTTCCCTCAACCTAGGGAAGTGACCTCAGCTCGATCCCCCCTACTACAAGGAACATGCACATACCCTCCAATTGGCACTTTCCATAACAGATATGCCTTGACTCCCTGTGTCTCTCCTCGTGGAGGTGGCGTTCCCCCCGTCACCTTTCTCGCATTCTTCTTCTTTGAACATCTTTCCTCCCACTTATCCAGCATACTCCAAGCCCATATTCCTCCAAACAACTCTTGAATATGTGTCTACAATCCCATCACCCTCTTTTCCTCTAGCTCCTGGTCATTGTAGTTACGCCGATGATTTCCCTGTAACACCTTTGTCTGAGTCTAGTCTACATCATAACTCTGAGCTAATTCTGACAACCTTTTATGCGCTCTTCTTGCCTTTTGGGTGACATCCTTTGCTACAAAGAACAAGTCATCTAGCTCATAATTCTTGATCCCATTCAAAGGCGAATTGCCACTGATATTCTCATCTACCTCAGCCTTCAACCTCACCACACCCATAAATGTTGCATTTACTACAGCCTTGATAGTTCCCTGACTTGATGTACTACTCCGACCTTCTTTGCTGTTATTCTGATCACTCAGATAAGTCTCTAGGTCTTCAAAATCTAGGACATGTTGATTTCCAGCTGCTCGCCGATTCGTGCTTGTAGCCAAAGCTGCACTGATCTGTCTTCTCACTGGTGTTTCCCACATCAGTAGATCTGAACTAGTGCTTAGCATAGGTGTAGACTGTATAGTACTGAAACCAATGCGTACTCCCGAAGGATCAACAGTAGCCGGTAGAGGGGTACTAGATTCCACAGGCACTAAAGATGGACGATTCCCATTTGTGCTTTCTGATCTTCTCAATCCAGTTCCTTTCACCTGTATGGACTGTCACTGACTAAGGTTTCCCACTGAGCTCGGGTCATATACAGGAACAACAGGACTAATAGTGACCGGTACTGTAAGAGCTTCTGGTAACTGTGAAGTAGCACAAGCTTCGTTCTGTCCTGTACCTCCTAAGGTGGTCACTCCTATCCCTCCTGCGGATAACCTTCACACGACTCCTGTACCAGGACCCACTTGAGCTGATGCATTTGCTGCACTTCTGCACTTCCCGCCTCTTGACGATTATAAGGTGGCTGACTCTCAGATAACAACCCATCCAACAAGCTGTCTTCATTGTCTCCACTTCTATTCACATTTCAGTTCCCGTCTGATGACTCTCTTTCTCTTACCTGTACTGGGTACAACCTTCTCCCTCAATGGTATCCAATCGCCATCTCTTAAGCTGTGCGTCCCACTGTGCATTCTGAGATGCCCTCAAAGCTTTTCTCATCCTCCCCTGGTATTTCTCCCTGTTCTTAGCATGAGCTGCACACATCCATCCATCTAATGCCTCAAACTGTGTTGGTCTAGCAAAGGTCTCAATGCAAACATCACTCCCCTCAACTGTTGCAACACATCCAACCAAAATGAGCCAAAACATGGGAAAGACAGTTCACCCTCTTTTTCAGTGATTTTATGCCAATTTTGAACCAAAATTATAGTGTGGAGCCCCACATTTGTCACAATAGAGTGAGCTGGAGTATCCTCGGGTGGCACCTCTTTGCCCACTCAAGAAACAACCCCTTGATCACCCCAGAAAAGATCTCGCAACATCCTAAACCATCGTATGATTTCAATTGCAAGTTATTCCCAAAGCATTTTTATGACAGAACAATTTTTCCAATCACAACTCCCCGATGACTTCCAACCAATCCCAGTGCAGCGTTACACCAACTGACCTATCGCAGCGTGGCACACTCTGACTTCATCTTAGCTCCTCGTAGCGGCTCACCCTCCTGCCATTGACAAGATCGATAGAATTTGATCAACCAAAAACATTCACACACAGAGACCCTCGACCATCGCAGGTCACCTGAATCAGTATAGCTCACCCTTGTGCAGAAGGTTTACTAAACGATTCCCATACGTCCCATTCACAAAAAGTTGCCTGTCTTAAGTGGAACAGACGATGATGTCTCATGACAACTACTTAAATTCTTCGGTCAGACAATCACAATCAATCTTGGTGTCTTCTACACCATTTATATTATCCTGGGATCCTAGGCCACTTTGGGACCTTAAACTCAAACTCAATCCTTGGACCACGTCCGGCCAGAAACCACATTCACTCGACTCTCATACCAACTTAAGACATCACACAATCAATTCATTCCCGCAATCTAACACACAACATATACCCTATTAATACTCACTCCTCCGCCCTTTGCTGATTTCGCCACACATCAGACTCCGTCAGTATCCACCAGATTCCATCGTCTTCCGTTCTCGGTCATTGGGCTCTATTTATTTTGGGGCTCTGGGGTTCTAAGTTCCACTTTTCTAGATTAATTCTGGATTCCCCCCTCGCTTCATGTGCTAACCATCCTACTCTGTTACCAACTGAAAGAGCCGGGCCCATAAATTCTGCAACTATTCTAGACTTACAATCTGATGGTTCTTTTTAGCAGCATGAAAGCATGGAGGGGAGAAAACTCGTTAATTTTGCCAATCAATTCACAGCAGTTTCTCTGAATCAATAGTAACCACAGACAACTACGTATGGTTAGTTAATTTATTACAAAGCCAGATATAACTGAATATAAAGACACCTCGACACAAAAGTGTAAAAATACATCGGAATCAGCATTAAGCCAAATCTTAGTATCAATCGGAGGCGTTGAAGCATAAGTAAAACAATGAATTCAAAAACCATATTACAAAATATCAAAAAGCATGAGTCCAATTTTCCCTGCATCGAGGGTTGATGGATATAAAGCACTAAATCTATCCCTACACTAACTCTAAAGTGACATCCCTACTTGGCATCTTCAAGGAAGAGGAAAGATAAAAGGTGTCAGCATGGGGAGTCTTCCCAAGAAGTCTCTCCACAATTAATGGGTAAGATAGCATAAAGCTATCGAGACAGAGCTTTGCCTCAGATGCTCTCTCTCCAAAACCTTCATTACAAGAAAGGGGTATTAATCTCTACTCAGTGATATCACTCATTAATTATGAGCTATTTAGAAAAACTGGTTTGTTAGCTCATGGTATTCAATACATTATTCATCATAAAACAAGGAGAGTGCAACAGACCATAATCTTAATCACCATGCATTTATTTTCATGACAATTGGTCAAACAAACAGTCTTTCTTTTGGCAATTTTTGTAGTGGGGGTTGCTCCAAAGGGAACGTGCATGTAGCAAGGGTGCTCAAGGGTGAGTGAGTGAAAAAGAAAATTCAGAGTGGTGACATAGGGAAGCTAGACATAATTAAACAATGGACTGGTTTTCAATCACCGTCCTACAGGGCCTGGCCACGTTTCACAGTATGCAATCTAAATCATATTATTTCAAATTAGACTAGACATCCATTCTAGTATGGCACGTGGGGAGATTACGGGTATCAGGCTAAAATAAGGGGGCGTTGACGTTTCGACCCGTCTTATGGCCTTGAGGGTGGTTTAATCCCTGGCCGTGCGGATCTTCATCAGGACAGAGTGGGGCAACCTGCGCGGGTACTGGACCTTTTCATGTGCCTATAATGAGCAAAAACGGTGATAAGGACATTGCACTAAGGGAAACCTGTAGCATGTAAAGGCATACAAGTTTGCTTACCCGCTGATGGTCGCGGGACGGCGTTCTTCAGTTTAAAACGTGGGACTAAGGTTCATAGTTCCTGTGTCCATGCGTGCTAATCCTCTAGGGCATACGTTTGGGTCAGTGGCTGAAAACTGAAGAATGAGGTCAAAGTCAATTCCATGTAATTCATATATATACGGGCCAATCGTGCTCGTACAACTATGGGGTCTGTTTACCTTGAAGCAGAAGAATGCAGCATCCGCTTAAGTGGAAATGTCTGACGGACGTGTAAGTGTCTCAGTCAGCTGGATTTGATGCCACACTAAAAAATAAGAATAAGGGGAACAAGATTCAACCTTGAGTCTGGCTTGCAATCAGTAGATGCAAATTCTGCGGGGTGGGGGGGAAATGTTAATTACCTGGATCCGCTCTGTGGTCGCATCCGTGTTATGCCTCGAGTTGCTGACAACTGAAAAGCGGCTACAATGCGTACTTCTTACGCGCCGGACGGGTCACCACGTATGGCACGTCACAGCATCCGGAAAAAAAGCATATCAGCTACGATTCGCGCCACAACTCAATCCATGGCTACGAGACAGACCAGCTTGCAATGGGTACGAGACGGAACAACAAGCAGCATGTACGAGACAAACAAATCATGAATCCTATCGCGCAGGTCATACCAGTACTCTACATCTCTGACCGGATCAGGAACAGACGCGAACGGCGCAGACGGTAAGTCAGACACCTACCACACAAACAAACTACATGTACCCGCAAAATGACACACACACACAGGCTATCCACATCCTGGCCACTAACAACAGGCCACCATAGGGGTTGTATGGCCAGCACCACTACCAAACCCACCCATAGGACTTATGTTGCCCATCGCCCTTGCCACCCCCACCCATAGTGGGCCTGTTGCCCATCATTCCTGCCACCCCCACCCATAGAGGACCTGTTGCCCATCACCCCTGTCACCCCCACTCATAGGGGACCAGTTGCCCAGCACTACTGCCACCCCCACCCATAGGGGACCTGTTGCTCATCACCCCTGCCACCCCCACTCAAAGGGGACCTGTTGCCCATCACCCCTGCCACCCCCACTCATAGGGGACCTGTTGCCCATCACTACTGCCACCCCCACCCATAGGGGACCTGCTGTCCAGCACTACTACCACACCCACCCACAGGGCTTATGTTGCCCATCACCCCTGCCACCCTCACTCATAGGGGACCTGTTGCCCATCACCCCTGCCACCCCCTCTCATAGGGGACCTATTGCCCATCACTACTGCCACCTCCACCCATAGGGCTCACGTTGCCCATCACCCCTGCCACCCCCACCCATAGTGGACCTATTGCCCATCACCCCTGCCACCCCGACTCATAGGGGACCTGTTGCCCATCACCCCTGCCACCCCCAACCATAGGGCTCATGTTGCCCATCACCCCTGTCACCCCCACCCATACGGCTTATTTTTCCCATCACCCCTGCCACCCCCACTCATAGGGGACCTGTTGCCCATCACCACTGCCTCCCCCACTCATAGGGGACCTGTTGCCCAGCACTACTGCCACCCCCACCCATAGTGAACCTGTTGCCCATCACCCCTGCCACCCCAGCTCATAGGGGGCCTGTTGCCCATCACCCCTGCCACCCCCACCCATAGGGGACCTGTTGCCCATCACCCCTGCCAGCCCCACTCATAGTGTACCTGTTGCCCATCACTCCTGCCACCCCCACACATAGGGGACCTGTTGCCCATCACCCCTTCCACCCCCACTCATAGGGGGCCTGTTGCCCATCACCCCTGCCACCCCCACTCATACGGGACCTGTTTCCCATCACTACTGCCACCCCCACCCATAGGGCTCATGTTGCCCATCACCCCTGCCACCCCCACCCATAGGGCTTATTTTGCCCATCACCCCTGCCACCCCCACTCATAGTGAACCTGTTGCCAATCACCCCTGCCACCCCCACCCATAGGGCGTATGTTGCCCATCACCCCTGCCACCCCAGCTCATAGGGGGCCTGTTGCCCATCACCCCTGCCACCCCCACCCATAGGGGACCTGTTGCCTATCCCCCCTGCCACCCCCACTCATAGGGGACCAGTTGCCCAGCACTACTGCCATCCCCACACATAGGGCTTATGGTGCCCATCACTGTGCCACCCCCATTCATAGGGGGCCTGTTGCCCATCACCCCTGCCACCCCCACTCATAGGGGACCTGTTTCCCATCACTACTGCCACCCCCACTCATAGTGGACCTGTTGCCCATCACTCCTGCCACCCCCACCCAGAGGGGACCTGTTGCCCATCACCCCTGCCACCCCCACTCATAGGGGACCAGTTGCCCAGCACTACTGCCACCCCCACCCATAGGGGACCTGTTGCCCAGCACTACTGCCACCCCCACACACAGGGCTTATGTTGCCCATCACCACTGCCACTCCCACTCATAGGGGACCTGTTGCCCATCACCCCTGCCACCCCCACTCGTAGGGGACCAGTTGCCCAGCACTACTGCCACCCCCACCCATAGCGGACCTGTTGCCCATCACTCCTGCCACCCCCACTCGTAGGGGACCTGTTGCCCATCACCCCTGCCACCCTCACTCATAGGGGACCTGTTGCCCATCACTACTGCCACCTCCACCCATAGGGCTCATGTTGCCCATCACCCCTGCCACCCCCACCCATAGGGGACCTGTTGCCCAGCACTACTGCCACCCCTACCCATAGGGCTTATGTTGCTCTTCACCCCTGCCACCCCCACTCATAGGGGACCTGTTGCCCATCACCCCTGCCACCCCCACTCATAGGGGACCTGTTGCCCATCACTACTGCCACCCCCACCCATAGGGCTCATGTTGCCCATCACCCCCGCTACCCCCACCCATAGGGGACCTGTTGCCCAGCACTACTGCCACCCCCACCCATAGGGCTTATGTTGCCCATCACCCCAGCCACCCCCACTCATAGGGGACCTGTTGCCCATCACCCCTGCCACCCCCACTCATAGGGGACCTGTTGCCCATCACTACTGCCACCCCCACCCATAGGGTTCATGTTGCCCATCACCCCTGCCACCTTCACCCATAGTGGACCTGCTGCCCATCACCCCTGCCACCCCCACTCATAGGGGATCTGTTGCACATCACCCCTGCCACCTCCACCCATAGGGCTCATGTTGCCTATCACCCCTGCCACCCCCACCCATAGGGCTTATGTTTCCCATCACCCCTGCCACCCCCACTCATAGGGGACCTGTTGCCCATCACCCCTGCCACCCCCACTCATAGGGGACCTGTTGGACAGGCCACACGAAGGGCTTGCTCCCTCCCCGCACGACAGGGCCCGAGCTCCGGCCCACCAGGCATAACCCACGAAAAGCACCTGTACCCCGTCTCCCGACGGATCTTCTGCCCTCGGACCTCTACTCATCACGGGGCCCAGCCCCACCGGCTCCCCCGGCCGGTTCAAGCCGCCATCTTGGGCCCTGCACCACGAGGCCGCGTGGCCTCGCCCCGACCCTAACCCCGGGCCTGACCGGCCCCGACATCCCGGCACCACCATCCACCCGGGAGGTGAGCGGACCACTTGGCAGGTCAATGGGAGGACGAAGTGTCAAGAGCTCTTCCCCCGCCAGGTGCCGATCGCCTCCAGCTCCCCCAGGCGCTGGCTCCACCCCCTGCTGGGTGTCTGGACACCTTCATCCCGGGCCCTCCGACCTCCAAGTGCGAGGGTCCGGACATCAAAGAGCGCCTGCCCTATAACTGGGGCAACTCCGGAGCAGGAAGGCAGTTGTATCCTGGAGTCGAGAGACACCGAGAGAACTCAGCCTTGACGGACTACTGGCGCTGCCGTAGCCCGCTCTTGTGAACCATCGTCCTGCCTGCTGGCGCTGCCGCGGCCTTCTGCAACATCCATCCTCGTCGGGACCTGCTGGCGCTGCCGCGGCCCGTTGTAACGACCATCCTCACCGGGACCTGCTGGCGCTGCCGCGGACCGTACATCGACCATCTTTCCGGGACCTGCTGGCGCTGCCGCGGACCGTGTACCGACCATCTCGACCGGGACCTGCTGGCGCTGCCGCGGCCCGTACCAACTAAACCACCAAGCTCGAGGATTGTGAGCTAGTCATCATCTCATCCGACTACCTGACTGGTAACCAGACTGTCCCGTTCCCCCTTACCCTGCATTGAGAGACTTGAATCGAGGGGACCCCTGAGTCCAGACCTCCTTGTACCATTCAACCGTACCTTAAGAAGTGCTTATAAAGAACACTGAACATTATCCGTGTGTGGTATCTGTCTGTGGGGGGGAAGTTACTTGTCTGTACGATCGCTGGAGACGGCTCTCCCCGGAGGCCTCTCCTCCTGACCCCGGCCGACCCTCCCGGTCCGTCTACCCTTTCTAACATTGGTGGCCAGCGGCGCGATCCGAATCAACGCGTAATCGTACAGAGAGTAGCTCACCCCACGACAAAAACACGATGTCAACCAAAGATAGCAGCTCCACCGAGAAATTCCAAATGGATAAGTTGGAAGAATACAACCACCGCGAACTGAGACAATTCTGCATAGAACTTGGCATTGCTACCACCGGCCTGAGTACCAAGGATGATCTAAAGCACGCCCTAGAGTCATGGACAGAAACTGGGGTCGCCGGACCCTCCGACCAAAGCAGCATCACACCAGAGGGGAACGCCACGGCTCCCGAGGAGCGGGGAACGGGCCTCTCGCAGGAGGAGATCCGAGAAAGAGAAAGAACCAGATTGCACGAGTTGGAAATGGCACGACTCAAGATGGATGGGGAACTCAAGTTAGCTGAACAGAAACTCAACCTCGAGCATATGCGGCTCCGAGAAGAACGAGAAGAGAAGCAGAGACAGAGAGAGCTGGAGGAGAAAAAAATAACGCTCGAGCACGAGCGCCAACTAGCGGAGATAGAACTTCGGAAACAGAATAAAGAACTGGGGGTGCCTGAGCGACCACACACCCCGGGGCCAATCGAGAAAAAAGTCCACATCCCCAAGGATGTTGTCCGCGAGTATGTCCGAGAAGACGACATACAACAGTGGTTTAAAGCCTACGAGATCGCCATGACCTCCCACCGGATCGACCGGAGTGATTGGGGAGCCGGACTTTGGGGGAGGTTTGTCAACGAGGGTCGCGATGCCCTACTGCAGCTCCCAGATCACCAAATGTCGTCCTACGACCACATGAAGGCTGCCCTCCTCACCCGCTACGGCCTCACACCCGAGATGTACCGCCAGAGGTTCAGAGATTGCACCCGGATCCCAGGTACAACTTGGGTAGAATACGTGAACTATTTTAGCCGTGCCTTCGAGGGTTGGATCAAGGGGAGCCATGTCTCCACCTACGAACAACTCTTTAACCTTATGGTATGGGAGCACCTGTCGAACAACTGTTTCGTCGAGCTCAGGCAGCACCTCCACGACAGTAAGCTAACTGACCCCCGGCAGCTCGCCGCCGAAGCTGACCGATGGGAAAGCACCCGGGTGGGCCGGAGGGGGCCACACGAACAGAACAGAAGCAACCCAGGCCAGCACCGTCCTCGGGGAGGAGGAGGGGGCCAGGGGCGAGGGAGAGACGCCTTGCCAGCAACCCCCGTGGCCAGCACCCCGCCTCCGGCCGGCCGGGGCAATCCCCCGTGGCGTCCTGGGCTCCGAGCCAACGTCACGTGCCACCGATGCCAGCGAGTCGGCCACTACGCCAATGACCCGAGCTGCCCGCAGAACCAAACACCCAAGCCCCGCCAGGTAGCTGCCGCCGCCCTGGGGGAAGAGCGATTATCGGGGGAACCAGAAGAGTATGAGCCGGCCCAGCAAGAGTGGGAACCGGCCGCCATGGTCCTGGCGTGCTTAGGGGGAAGAGACATGGTCCCACGGGCCCCCCTCCCCGCTAACACCAGGAAATACGGTCAGTGGGTGACCATTAATGGACAGCGAACCGAGGCCTTGCGTGACACAGGCGCCAGTGTGACGGCCGTCCGCTGTCACCTGGTGAAGCCCGAGCAGATCCTGCCGAACATTCTCTGCCCCGTCCGCTCGGCAGACAACTCTGAGAGTATGTGTCAAATGGCCTGCGTCCCGTTTGAATGGGGAGGGGTCTCCGGCCTGTTGAAGGTGACGGTCCGGGACGATGCCCCAGTGGACTGCCTCCTGGGGAATGACCTCGAGAGTTCCCCGTGGGCCACCGTTGAGAGAAGAGAGCACCTGGGGATGCTGGGCCTCCCGGACTGGGCCTGCGTAACCACCCGGTCCATGGCCGCCCGTGCCGTCCCCCGATCAGAAGAACCAGAATGGCCAGCACCTCCGCCCCCGGTCGCCCCAGTAGAAGACAACGACGAGGCCAGCCTCCAAGACCCGACGACCGAAGGGGACGCGCAACCCCAGAACCTTCCTGACCTGGCTCAGTGGCGTCAAGCAGGGGGGCCCACCCAAGAACAGTTCCGCCAGGAACAAAAGACCTGTCCCTCCCTCGAGGGACTCCGCCAACAAGCCAGCGCCCAGAACGCAGGGGACTCCACCGGAACTCACTGGGTCTACTGGGATAACGACCTGCTATACAGCGAGCAAAGAATCGCCGAGCTGGGGGCCGGTCGAGTACTGGTGGTACCTCTCCGCTTCAGAGACTTTCTGCTCAACCTGGCCCACGATGTCCCCCTGGCTGGACACCTGGGCCAGGACAAAACGTACAGCCGCCTAGTGACCCACTTTTTCTGGCCGAAAATGAAGAACGACGTCCTGAACCACTGCCGATCTTGCCCCACATGCCAAGCCAGCGGGAAGAGTGGTCGGAAGCTGAAAGCCCCTCTGCAACCCTTCCCTGTGGTCACCACCCCGTTCGAGAGGGTGGGGATAGACATTGTGGGGCCTCTGGACCCCCGCACGGCACAAGGACACAGGTTCATCTTAGTACTGGTGGACCATGCCACCCGCTCCCCCGAGGCGGTGCCCCTCCGGACCGTGACAGCTCCGGTGGTTGGCCGGGCCCTAATGGGGATCTTCTCCCGGGTAGGCTTCCCCCGAGAAGTCGTCAGCGACCGAGGCACGAACTTTATATCCAAATACATGAAGTCCCTCTGGCAACAATGCGGGGTCACCTACAGATTCACGACCCCCTATCACCCCCAAGGGAACGGACTAGTGGAGCGTTTTAACCGCACTCTCAAGGGGATGATTGGGGGATTGGAAGAGCCCCTCCGTCGCCAGTGGGATGTACTACTCCCGTGCCTCCTCTTCGCCTACCGAGAAGTTCCCCAGAAGTCCCTCGGTTTTAGCCCTTTCGAACTCCTGTACGGGCACCCTGTGCGAGGGCCCCTCAGCCTAGTAAAAGAAGGTTGGGAGATGGACCCCCTAAAGACCCCTCCAGACGTCTTCAAATACCTCCTGGCCCTACGCAATCAGACCCGGCGCTTCAGAGAGATGGCCAAGGCGAACCTCGAGGCCAGCCAGGAGGACATGAAGAGGTGGTATGATCACAATGCCTCCTCCGTTGAGTTCGAGCCTGGACAACAAGTATGGGTGATGTCCCCCACCGAACCATGTGCCTTGCAAGATAAGTGGACGGGGCCCTTCAAAGTGGTCGAGCGCAAAAGCCCCGTCACTTACCTCATCGACCTGGGGACCTCCCGGAACCCCCTTCGGGTCCTCCACACCAACCGACTCAAACCACACTTTGTGCGCTCAGAACTCAGCCTCCTGATGGCTACGGACAGTGGGGCAGAGGAAGACTCCGAACCCCTCCCGGATCTTCTGAAGACTCAGGAGAATGACGGCTCCGTGGACGGGGTCCGGCTCTCTGACGCCCTCACTTCGGAGCAACGCCAGGGCTGCCGGAACCTCCTGCTGCAGTTCGCTACCCTGTTCTCCCTCACCCCCGGGGTCACCCCTTGGTGTTTGCACGACGTGGACACCGGGGACACTCCCCCTGTCCGACACCGGGCCTACCGCGTACCAGATCGGGTACGGGCCTGCATACAGGACGAAGTGGCCAAGATGCTCACAATCGGGGTCATCGAGCCCTCGGACAGTCCCTGGGCCAGTCCGGTTGTATTGGTCCCCAAAGCCGCTGCCCCCGGCACCGCACCTGAACTGAGATTCTGCGTCGACTACCGGGGCTTGAACGCTGTCACCCGGACCGACGCTCATCCGATCCCCCGAGCAGACGAGCTGATCGACCGGCTGGGGGCCGCCCGCTACCTCAGTATCTTCGACCTAACAGCGGGCTACTGGCAGATCGGCCTCACACCCAGGGCTCAGGAACGGTCAGCCTTCTCTACCCCCGATGGCCACTACCAATTCAAGGTCATGCCCTTCGGCATGAAGAATGCCCCCGCCACGTTTCAACGCCTCGTGAACCAGGTCTTGGTGGGGCTCGAAGAGTTCAGCGCTGCCTACCTGGACGATATCGCTGTATACAGCCGCCACTGGCCCGACCACCTCCGTCACCTCCAAGAGGTCCTACAGGCCCTCCAGCGGGCCGGCCTCACAATTAAGGCCGGCAAGTGCCAAATTGGCCAAGGGTCTGTGACCTACCTTGGGCACCAAGTGGGGAGCGGGCTGGTGGCCCCGCTACAACTTAAGATTGCTGCCATCCAGTCCTGGCAGCCCCCCGTCACCCAGACCGAGGTCCGAGCCTTCTTGGGGCTCACCGGCTACTACCGGCGGTTCGTGAAGGACTACGGCAGCATCGTGGGGCCCCTCACGGGTCTCACGTCCAAGAACCAGCCGAAGCGGATTAACTGGACCCCCGATTGTCAAGCGGCCTTCGAGAAGCTGAAGGCCGCTCTATGCACCGCCCCTGTGCTCCAGGCCCCCGATTACAGTCGGGAATTCATGGTACAGACCGACGCCTCCGACCACGGCATCGGAGCCGTCCTTTCTCAGTTAAACCCCGAAGGTCATGACCAGCCGGTGGCCTTCATCAGTCGACGTCTCCTGGCCCGAGAACAGCGCTGGAGCACCATCGAGAGGGAGGCCTTCGCAGTGGTGTGGGCCCTCAAAAAGCTCCGGCCCTATCTCTTCGGTACCCACTTCCGGGTACAAACCGACCATCGACCCCTGCAGTGGCTGATGCAGATGCGGGGGGAGAACCCAAAACTCTTGCGCTGGTCCATTTCCCTGCAGGGAATGGACTTCACTGTGGAGCACCGACCAGGCCAAGACCACGCCAACGCGGATAGCCTGTCCCGCTTTTTCCGCCTCGACGAAGAGAGTCCCCAAGGAGATGGGTGACTCTCCCCGCCTTCAGCTGGGGGGGACGCATGTTGGACAGGCCACACGAAGGGCTTGCTCCCTCCCCGCACGACAGGGCCCGAGCTCCGGCCCACCAGGCATAACCCACGAAAAGCACCTGTACCCCGTCTCCCGACGGATCTTCTGCCCTCGGACCTCTACTCATCACGGGGCCCAGCCCCACCGGCTCCCCCGGCCGGTTCAAGCCGCCATCTTTGGCCCTGCACCACGAGGCCGCGTGGCCTCGCCCCGACCCTAACCCCGGGCCTGACCAGCCCCGACATCCCGGCACCACCATCCACCCGGGAGGTGAGCGGACCACTTGGCAGGTCAATGGGAGGACGAAGTGTCAAGAGCTCTTCCCCCGCCAGGTGCCGATCGCCTCCAGCTCCCCCAGGCGCTGGCTCCACCCCCTGCTGGGTGTCTGGACACCTTCATCCCGGGCCCTCCGACCTCCAAGTGCGAGGGTCCGGACATCAAAGAGCGCCTGCCCTATAACTGGGGCAACTCCGGAGCAGGAAGGCAGTTGTATCCTGGAGTCGAGAGACACCGAGAGAACTCAGCCTTGACGGACTACTGGTGCTGCCGTAGCCCGCTCTTGTGAACCATCGTCCTGCCTGCTGGCGCTGCCGCGGCCTTCTGCAACATCCATCCTCGTCGGGACCTGCTGGCGCTGCCGCGGCCCGTTGTAACGACCATCCTCACCGGGACCTGCTGGTGCTGCCGCGGACCGTACATCGACCATCTTTCCGGGACCTGCTGGCGCTGCCGCGGACCGTGTACCGACCATCTCGACCGGGACCTGCTGGCGCTGCCGCGGCCCGTACCAACTAAACCACCAAGCTCGAGGATTGTGAGCTAGTCATCATCTCATCCGACTACCTGACTGGTAACCAGACTGTCCCGTTCCCCCTTACCCTGCATTGAGAGACTTGAATCGAGGGGACCCCTGAGTCCAGACCTCCTTGTACCATTCAACCGTACCTTAAGAAGTGCTTATAAAGAACACTGAACATTATCCGTGTGTGGTATCTGTCTGTGGGGGGGAAGTTACTTGTCTGTACGATCGCTGGAGACGGCTCTCCCCGGAGGCCTCTCCTCCTGACCCCGGCCGACCCTCCCGGTCCGTCTACCCTTTCTAACAGGACCTGTTGCCCAGCACTACTGCCACGCCCACCCATAGTGGACCTGTTGCCCATCACTCCTGCCACCCCCACCCATAGGGCTTATGTTGCCCATCACCCCTGCCACCCCCACTCATAGGGGGCTAGTTGCCCAGCACTACTGCCACCCCCACCCATAGGGGACCTGTTGCCCAGCACTACTGCCACCCCCACCCATAGGGCTTATGTTGCCCATCACCCCTGCCACCCCCACCCATAGGGGACCTGTTGCCCAGCACTACTGCCACCCCCACCCATAGGGCTTATGTTGTCCATCAACCCTGCCACCCCCACTTATAGGGGACCTGTTGCCCATCACCCCTGCCACCCCCACTCATATGGGACCTGTTGCCCATCACTATTGCCACCCCCACCCGTAGGGGACCTGTTGCCCAGTACTACTGCCACCACCCATAGGGCTTATGTTGCTCATTACTCCTGTCACCCCCATTCATTGGGGACCTGTTGCCCATCACACCTGCCACCCCCATTCATAGGGGACCTGTTGCCCATCACCCCTGCCATCCCCACCCATAGGGGACCTGTTGCCCAGCACTACTGCCACTGCCCCATAGGGCTTATGTTGCCCATCACCCCTGCCACACCCACCCATAGGGCTCATGTTGCCCATCACCCCTGCCACCCCCACCCATAGGGCTTATGGTGCCCATCAGCCTTGCCACCCCCACTCATAGGGGACCTGTTGTCCATCACCCCTGCCACCCCACTCATAGGGGACCTGTTGCCCAGCACTACTGCCACCCGCACCCATAGTGGACCTGTTGCCCATCACCCCTGCCACCCCCAACCATAGGGGACCTGTTGCCCATCACCCCTGCCACTCCCACCCATAGGGGACCTTTTGCCCAGCACTACTGCCACCTCCACCCATAGGGGACCTGTTGCCCATCACTCCTGCAACCCCAACTCATAGGGGACCTGTTGCTCATCAAACCGGCAACCCCCACTCATAAGGGACCTGCTGCCCATCACCCCTGCCACCACCACCCATAGGGGACCTGTTGCCCAGCACTACTGCCACCCCCACACATAGGGCTTATGTTGCCCATCACCCCTGCCACCCCCACTCATAGGGGGCCTGTTGCCCCTCACCCCTGCCACCCTCACTCATAGTGGACCTGATGCCCATCACTCCTGCCACCCCCACCCATAGGGGACCTGTTGCCCATCACCCCTGCCACCCCCACTCATAGGGGACCAGTTGCCCAGCAATGCTGCCACCCCCACCCATAGGGGACCTGTTGCCCAGCACTACTGCCATCCCCATCCATAGGGCTTATGTTGCCCATCACCCCTGCCACCCCCACCCATGGGGGACCTGTTGCCCAGCACTACTGCCACCCCCACCAATAGGGCTCATGTTGCCCATCACCCCTGCCACCCCCACCCATAGGGGACCTGTTGCCTAGCACTACTACCACCCTCACCCATAGGGGACCTGTTGCCCAACACTACTGCCACCCCCACCCATCGGGGTCATGTTGCCCATCACCCCTGCCACTCCCTACCCATAGTGGACCTGTTGCCCATCACCCCTGCCACCCCCACTCATAGGGGACCTGTTGCCCATCACCCCTGCCACCCCCACCCATAGGGCTCATGTTGCCCATCACCCCTGCCACCCCCACCCATAGGGCTTATGTTGCCCATCAGCCCTGTCACCCCCACTCATAGGGGACCTGTTGCCCATGACCCCTGCCACCCCCATTCATAGGGGACCTGTTGCCCAGCACTACTGCCACCCCCACCCATAGTGGACCTGTTGCCCATCACCCCTGCCACCCCCACCCATAGGGCTTATGTTGCCCATCACCCCTGCCACCCCCACTCATAGGGGACCTGTTGCCCATCACCCCTGCCACCCCCACCCATACGGCTCATGTTGCCCATCACCCCTGCCACCCCCTCCCACAGTGGACCTGTTGCCCATCACCCCTGCCACCCCCACTCATAGGGGACCTGTTGCCCAGCACTACTGTCACCTCCACCCATAGGGCTTATGTTGTCCATAAATCCTGCCACCCCCACCCATAGGACTTATGTTGCCCATCGCCCCTGCCACCACCACTCATAGGGGACTTGTTGCCCAGCACTACTGCCACCCCCACTCATAGGGGACCTGTTGCCCAGCACTACTGCCACCCCCCCATAAGGGACCTGTTGCCCATCACCCCTGCCACCCCCACCCACAGGGCTCATGTTGCCCATCACCCCAGCCACCCCCACCCATAGGGCTTATGCTGCCCATCACCTCAGCCACCCCCACCCATAGGGCTTATGTTGCCCATCACCCCTGCCACCCCCCCTCATATGGAACCTGTTGCCCATCACCCCTGCCACCCCCACTCCTAGGAGAGGAGACCTGTTGCCCAGCAGTACTGCCACCCCCGCCCATAGTGGACTTGTTGCCCTTCACCCCTGCCACCCCAACCCATAGTGGACCTGTTGCCCATCACCCCTGCCACCCCCACTCACAGGGGACCTGTTGCCCATCACCCCTGCCACCCCCACTCATAGTGGACCTGTTGCCCATCACACCTGCCACCCCCACCCATAGGGGACCTGTTGCCCAGCACTACTGCCACCCCCACCCATAGGGGACCTGTTGCCCAGCACTACTGCCACCCCCACCCATAGGGCTTATGTTGCCCAGCACTACTGCCACCCCCACCCATAGGGCTTATGTTGCCCATCACCCCTGCCATCCCCACCCATGGGGGACCTGTTGCCCAGCACTACTGCCACCCCCACCCATAGGGCTTATGTTGCCCATCACCCCTGCAACCCCCACTCATAGAGGACCTGTTGCCCATCACCCCTGCCACCCCCACTCATAGGGGACCTGTTGCCCAACACTACTGCCACCCCCACACATCGGGCTCATGTTGCCCATCACCCCTGCCACTCCCTACCCATAGTGGACCTGTTGCCCATCACCCCTGCCACCCCCACTCATAGGGGACCTGTTGCCCATCACCCCTGCCACCCCCACCCATAGGGATCATGTTGCCCATCACCCCTGCCACCCCCACCCATAGGGCTTATGTTGCCCATCAGCCCTGTGACCCCCACTCATAGGGGAGCTGTTGCCCATCACCCCTGCCACCCCCACTCATAGGGGACCTGTTGCCCAGCACTACTGCCACCCCCACCCATAGTGGACCTGTTGCCCATCACCCCTGCCACCCCCACCCATAGGGCTTATGTTGCTCATCACCCCTGCCACCCCCACTCATAGGGGGCCTGTTGCTCATCTTCCCTGCCACCCCCACTCATAGGGGACCTGTTGCCCATCCATCACCCCTGCCACCCCCACCCATACGGCTCATGTTGCCCATCACCCCTGCCACCCCCTCCCACAGTGGACCTGTTGCCCATCACCCCTGCCCCCCCCACTCATAGGGGACCTGTTGCCCAGCACTACTGTCACCTCCACCCATAGGGCTTATGTTGTCCATAAATCCAGCCACCCCCACCCATAGGACTTATGTTGCCCATCGCCCCTGCCACCCCCACTCATAGGGGACTTGTTGCCCTTCACCCCTGCCACCCCCTCTCATAGGAGACCTGTTGCCCAGCACTACTGCCACCCCCACTCATAGGGGACCTGTTGCCCAGCACTACTGCCACCCCCCCATAGGGGACCTGTTGCTCATCAAACCTGCCACCCCCACTCATAAGGGACCTGTTGGACAGGCCACACGAAGGGCTTGCTCCCTCCCCGCACGACAGGGCCCGAGCTCCGGCCCACCAGGCATAACCCACGAAAAGCACCTGTACCCCGTCTCCCGACGGATCTTCTGCCCTCGGACCTCTACTCATCACGGGGCCCAGCCCCACCGGCTCCCCCGGCCGGTTCAAGCCGCCATCTTGGGCCCTGCACCACGAGGCCGCGTGGCCTCGCCCCGACCCTAACCCCGGGCCTGGCCGGCCCCGACATCCCGGCACCACCATCCACCCGGGAGGTGAGCGGACCACTTGGCAGGTCAATGGGAGGACGAAGTGTCAAGAGCTCTTCCCCCGCCAGGTGCCGATCGCCTCCAGCTCCCCCAGGCGCGGGCTCCACCCCCTGCTGGTTGTCTAGACACCTTCATCCCGGGCCCTCCGACCTCCAAGTGCGAGGGTCCGGACATCAAAGAGCGCCTGCCCTATAACTGGGGCAACTCCGGAGCAGGAAGGCAGTTGTATCCTGGAGTCGAGAGACACCGAGAGAACTCAGCCTTGACGGACTACTGGCGCTGCCGTAGCCCGCTCTTGTGAACCATCGTCCTGCCTGCTGGCGCTGCCGCGGCCTTCTACAACATCCATCCTCGTCGGGACCTGCTGGCGCTGCCGCGGCCCGTTGTAACGACCATCCTCACCGGGACCTGCTGGCGCTGCCGCGGACCGTACATCGACCATCTTCCCGGGACCTGCTGGCACTGCCGCGGCCCGTTGTAACGACCATCCTCACCGGGACCTGCTGGCGCTGCCGCGGACCGTACATCGACCATCTTTCCGGGACCTGCTGGCGCTGCCGCGGCCCGTACCAACTAAGCTCGAGGATTGTGAGCTAAACATCATCTCATCCAAACTACCTGACTGGTAGACAGACTGTCCCGCTACCCCTTACCCTGCTTTGAGAGACTTGAATCGAGGGGACCCCTGAGTCCAGACCTCCTTGTACCATTCAACCGTACCTTAAGAAGTGCTTATAAAGAACTCTGAACCTTATCCGTGTGTGGTATCTGTCTGTGGGGGGGAAGTTACTTGTCTGTACGATCGCTGGAGACGGCTCTCCCCGGAGACCTCTCCTCCTGACCCCGGCCGACCCTCCCGGTCCGTCTATCCTTTCTAACATTGGTGGCCAGCGGCGCGATCCGAATCAACGCGTAATCGTACAGAGAGTAGCTCACCCCACGACAACAACACGATGTCAGCCAAAGATAGCAACTCCACCGAGAAATTCCAAATGGATAAATTAGAAGAATACAACCACCGCGAACTGAGACAATTCTGCATAGAACTTGGCATCGCTACCACCGGCCTGAGTACCAAAGATGATCTAAAGCACGCCCTAGAGTCGTGGACAGAAACGGGGGTCGCCGGACCCTCCGACCAAAGCAGCATCACACCAGAGGGGAACGCCACGGCTCCCGAGGAGCGGGGAACGGGCCTCTCGCAGGAGGAGATCCGAGAAAGAGAAAGAACCAGATTGCACGAGTTGGAAATGGCAGGACTCAAGATGGATGGGGAACTCAAGTTAGCTGAACAGAAACTCAACCTCGAGCACATGCGGCTCCGAGATGAACGAGAAGAGAAGCAGAGACAGAGAGAGCTGGAGGAGAAAAAAATAACGCTCGAGCACGAGCGCAAACTGGCGGAAATAGAACTTCGGAAACAGAATAAAGAACTGGGGGTGCCTGAGCGACCACACACCCCGGGGCCAATCGAGAAAAAAGTCCACATCCCCAAGGATGTTGTCCGCGAGTATGTCCGAGAAGACGACATACAACAGTGGTTTAAAGCCTACGAGGTCGCCATGACCTCCCACCGGATCGACCGGAGTGATTGGGGAGCCGGACTCTGGGGGAGGTTTATCAACGAGGGGCGCGATGCCCTACTGCAGCTCCCAGATCACCAAATGTCGTCCTACGACCACATGAAGGCTGCCCTCCTCACCCGCTACGGCCTCACGCCCGAGATGTACCGCCAGAGGTTCAGAGATTGCACCCGGATCCCAGGTACAACTTGGGTGGAATACGTGAACTATTTCAGCCGTGCCTTCGAGGGTTGGATAAAGGGGAGCCAGGTCACCACCTACGAACAACTCTTTAACCTGATGGTATGGGAGCACCTGTCGAACAACTGCTTCGTCGAGCTCAGGCAGCACCTCCTCGACAGTAAGCTGACTGACCCCCGGCAGCTCGCCGCCGAAGCTGACCGATGGGAAAGCACCCGAGTGGGCCGGAGGGGGCCACACGAACAGAACAGAAACAACCAAGGCCAGCACCGTCCTCGGGGAGGAGGAGGGGGCCAGGGGCGAGGGAGAGACGCCTTGCCCGCAACACCCGTGGCCAGTACCCCGGCTCCGGCCGGTCGGGGCAACCCCCCGTGGCGTCCTGGGGTCCGAGCCAACGTCACGTGCCACCGATGCCAGCGAGTCGGCCACTACGCCAATGACCCGAGCTGCCCGCAGAACCAAACACCCAAGCCCCGCCAGGTAGCTGCCGCCGCCCTGGGGGAAGAGCGATCATTGGAGGAACCAGAGGAGTATGAGCCGGCCCAGCAAGAGTGGGAACCGGCCGCCATGGTCCTGGCATGCTTAGGGGGAAGAGACATGGTCCCGCGGGCTCCCCTACCCGCTAACACCAGGAAATACGGTCAGTGGGTGACCATTAATGGACAGCGAGCCGAGGCCTTGCGTGACACAGGCGCCAGTGTGACGGCCGTCCGCTGTCACCTGGTGAAGCCCGAGCAGATCCTGCCGAACATTCTCTGCCCCGTCCGCTCGGCAGACAACTCTGAAAGCAGGTGTCAAATGGCCTGCGTTCCATTCGAATGGGGAGGGGTCTCCGGCCTGTTGAAGGTGACGGTCCGGGACGATGCCCCCGTGGACTGCCTCCTGGGGAATGACCTCGAGAGTTCCCCGTGGGCCACCGTTGAGAGAAGAGAGCACCTGGGGATGCTGGGCCTCCCGGACTGGGCCTGCGTAACCACCCGGTCCATGGCCGCCCGTGCCGTCCCTCGATCAGAAGAACCAGAATGGCCAGCACCTCCGCCCCCAGTCGCCCCAGTAGAAGACAACGACGAGGCCAGCCTCACAGACCCGACGGCCGAAGGGGACGCGCAACCCCAGGACCTTCCTGACCTGGCTCAGTGGCGTCAAGAGGGGGGGCCCACCCAAGCACAGTTCCGCCAGGAACAAAAGACCTGTCCCTCCCTCGAGGGACTCCGCCAACAAGCCAGCGCCCAGAACGCAGGGGACTCCACCGGAACTCACTGGGTCTACTGGGATAACGACCTGCTATACAGCGAGCAAAGAATCGCCGAGCTGGGGGCCGGTCGAGTACTGGTGGTACCTCTCCGCTTCAGAGACTTTCTGCTCAACCTGGCCCATGATGTCCCCCTGGCTGGACACCTGGGCCAAGATAAAACGTACAGCCGCCTAGTGACCCACTTTTTCTGGCCGAAGATGAGGAACGACGTCCTGAACCACTGCCGATCTTGCCCCACATGCCAAGCCAGCGGGAAGAGTGGTCGGAAGCTGAAAGCCCCTCTGCAACCCTTCCCTGTGGTCACCACCCCGTTCGAGAGGGTGGGGATAGACATCGTGGGGCCTCTGGACCCCCGCACGGCACAAGGACACAGGTTCATCTTAGTACTGGTGGACCATGCCACCTGCTACCCCGAGGCGGTGCCCCTACGGACCGTGACAGCTCCGGTGGTTGGCCGGGCCCTAATGGGGATCTTCTCCCGGGTAGGCTTCCCCCGAGAAGTCGTCAGCGACCGAGGCACGAACTTTATATCCAAATATATGAAGTCCCTCTGGCAACAATGCGGGGTCACCTACAGATTCACGACCCCCTATCACCCCCAAGGGAACGGACTAGTGGAGCGTTTTAACCGCACCCTCAAGGGGATGATTGGGGGATTGGAAGAGCCCCTCCGTCGCCAGTGGGATGTACTACTCCCGTGCCTCCTCTTCGCCTAGCGCGAAGTTCCACAGAAGTCCCTCGGTTTTAGCCCGTTCGAACTCCTGTACGGGCACCCTGTGCGAGGGCCCCTCAGCCTAGTGAAAGAAGGTTGGGAGATGGCCCCCCTAAAGACCCCTCCAGACGTCTTCAAATACCTCCTGGCCCTACGTAATCAGACCCGGCGCTTCAGAGAGATGGCCAAGGCGAACCTCGAGGCCAGCCAGGAGGACATGAAGAAGTGGTATGATCACAATGCCTCCTCCGTTGAGTTCGAGCCTGGACAACAAGTATGGGTGATGTCCCCCACCGAACCATGTGCCTTGCAAGATAAGTGGACGGGGCCCTTCAAAGTGGTCGAGCGCAAAAGCCCCGTCACTTACCTCATCGACCTGGGGACCTCCCGGAACCCCCTTCGGGTCCTCCACACCAACCGACTCAAACCACACTTTGTGCGCTCAGAACTCAGCCTCCTGATGGCTACGGACAGTGGGGCAGAGGAAGACTCCGAACCCCTCCCGGATCTTCTGAAGACTCAGGAGAATGACGGCTCCGTGGACGGGGTCCGGCTCTCTGACGCCCTCACTTCGGAGCAACGCCAGGGCTGCCGGAACCTCCTGCTGCAGTTCGCTACCCTGTTCTCCCTCACCCCCGGGGTCACCCCTTGGTGTTTGCACGACGTGGACACCGGGGACAGTCCCCCTGTCCGACACCGGGCCTACCGCGTACCAGATCGGGTACGGGCCTGCATACAGGAGGAGGTGGCCAAGATGCTCACAATCGGGGTCATCGAGCCCTCGGTCAGTCCCTGGGCCAGTCCGGTTGTATTGGTCCCCAAAGCCGCTGCCCCCGGCACCGCACCTGAACTGAGATTCTGCGTCGACTACCGGGGCTTGAACGCTGTCACCCGGACCGACGCTCATCCGATCCCCCGAGCAGACGAGCTGATCGACCGGCTGGGGGCCGCCCGCTACCTCAGTATCTTCGACCTAACAGCGGGCTACTGGCAGATCGGCCTCACACCCAGGGCTCAGGAACGGTCAGCCTTCTCTACCCCCGATGGCCACTACCAATTCAAGGTCATGCCCTTCGGCATGAAGAATGCCCCCGCCACGTTTCAACGCCTCGTGAACCAGGTCTTGGCGGGGCTCGAAGAGTTCAGCGCTGCCTACCTGGACGATATCGCTGTGTACAGCCACCACTGGCCCGACCACCTCCGTCACCTCCAAGAAGTCCTACAGGCCCTCCAGCGGGCCGGCCTCACAATTAAGGCCGGCAAGTGCCAAATTGGCCAAGGGTCTGTGACCTACCTTGGGCACCAAGTGGGAAGCGGGCTGGTGGCCCCGCTACAACTTAAGATTGCTGCCATCCAGTCCTGGCAGCCCCCCGTCACCCAGACCGAGGTCCGAGCCTTCTTGGGGCTCACCGGCTACTACCGGCGGTTCGTGAAGGACTACGGCAGCATCGTGGGGCCCCTCACGGGTCTCACGTCCAAGAACCAGCCGAAGCGGATTAACTGGACCCCGATTGTCAAGCGGCCTTGGAGAAGCTGAAGGCCGCTCTATGCACCGCCCCTGTGCTCCAGGCCCCCGATTACAGTCGGGAATTCATGGTACAGACCGACGCCTCCGACCACGGCATCGGAGCCGTCCTTTCTCAGTTAAACCCCGAAGGTCATGACCAACCGGTGGCCTTCATCAGTCGACGTCTCCTGGCACGAGAACAGCGCTGGAGCACCATCGAGAGGGAGGCCTTCGCAGTGGTGTGGGCCCTCAAAAAGCTCCGGCCCTATCTCTTCGGTACCCACTTCCGGGTACAAACCGACCATCGACCCCTGCAGTGGCTGATGCAGATGCGGGGGGAGAACCCAAAACTCTTGCGCTGGTCCATTTCCCTGCAGGGAATGGACTTCACTGTGGAGCACCGACCAGGCCAAGACCACGCCAATGCGGATGGCCTGTCCCGCTTTTTCCGCCTCGACGAAGAGAGTCCCCAAGGAGATGGGTGACTCTCCCCGCCTTCAGCTGGGGGGGACGCATGTTGGACAGGCCACACGAAGGGCTTGCTCCCTCCCCGCACGACAGGGCCCGAGCTCCGGCCCACCAGGCATAACCCACGAAAAGCACCTGTACCCCGTCTCCCGACGGATCTTCTGCCCTCGGACCTCTACTCATCACGGGGCCCAGCCCCACCGGCTCCCCCGGCTGGTTCAAGCCGCCATCTTGGGCCCTGCACCACGAGGCCGCGTGGCCTCGCCCCGACCCTAACCCCGGGCCTGGCCGGCCCCGACATCCCGGCACCACCATCCACCCGGGAGGTGAGCGGACCACTTGGCAGGTCAATGGGAGGACGAAGTGTCAAGAGCTCTTCCCCCGCCAGGTGCCGATCGCCTCCAGCTCCCCCAGGCGCGGGCTCCACCCCCTGCTGGTTGTCTAGACACCTTCATCCCGGGCCCTCCGACCTCCAAGTGCGAGGGTCCGGACATCAAAGAGCGCCTGCCCTATAACTGGGGCAACTCCGGAGCAGGAAGGCAGTTGTATCCTGGAGTCGAGAGACACCGAGAGAACTCAGCCTTGACGGACTACTGGCGCTGCCGTAGCCCGCTCTTGTGAACCATCGTCCTGCCTGCTGGCGCTGCCGCGGCCTTCTACAACATCCATCCTCGTCGGGACCTGCTGGCGCTGCCGCGGCCCGTTCTAACGACCATCCTCACCGGGACCTGCTGGCGCTGCCGCGGACCGTACATCGACCATCTTCCCGGGACCTGCTGGCGCTGCCGCGGCCCGTTGTAACGACCATCCTCACCGGGACCTGCTGGCGCTGCCGCGGACCGTACATCGACCATCTTTCCGGGACCTGCTGGCGCTGCCGCGGCCCGTACCAACTAAGCTCGAGGATTGTGAGCTAAACATCATCTCATCCAAACTACCTGACTGGTAGACAGACTGTCCCGCTACCCCTTACCCTGCTTTGAGAGACTTGAATCGAGGGGACCCCTGAGTCCAGACCTCCTTGTACCATTCAACCGTACCTTAAGAAGTGCTTATAAAGAACTCTGAACCTTATCCGTGTGTGGTATCTGTCTGTGGGGGGGAAGTTACTTGTCTGTACGATCACTGAAGACGGCTCTCCCCGGAGACCTCTCCTCCTGACCCCGGCCGACCCTCCCGGTCCGTCTATCCTTTCTAACAGGACCTGCTGCCCATCACTACTGCCACCCTGTTGGACAGGCCTCACAGACGACTTGCTCCCTCCCCGCTCGACAGGGCCCGGACTCCGGCCCACCTGGCATAACCCCGCGACAAGCACCTGTACTCCGTCTCCCGACGGACCCTTTGCCCTCGGACCCTTACTCATCACGGGGTCCAGCCCCACCGGCTTCCCCGGCCGGGTCAAGCCGCCATCTTGGGCCCTGCACCACGCGGCCGCCTGGCCTCCCCTCGACCCTAACCCCGGGCCTGGCCGGCCCCGACATCCCGGCACCACCATCCACCCAGGAGGTGAGCGGACCACTTGGCAGGTCAATGGGAGAACGAAGTGTCAAGAGCTCTTCCCCCGCCAGGTGCCGATCGCCTCCAGCTCCCCCAGGCGCTGGCTCCACCCCCTGCTGGGTGTCTGGACACCTTCATCCCGGGCCCTCCGACCTCCAAGTGCGAGGGTCCGGACATCAAAGGGCACCAGCCCTATAACTGAGGCAGCTCCGGAGCAGGAAGGCAGTTGTATCCTGGAGTCGAGAGACACCGAGTGAACTCAACCTTGACGGTCTACTGGCGCTGCCATAGCCCGCTCTTGTGAACCATCGTCCTGCCTGCTGGCGCTGCCGCGGCCTTCTGCAACATTCATCTTCCTGGGACCTGCTGGCGCTGCCGCGGCCTTCTGCAACATTCATCTTCCTGGGACCTGCTGGCGCTGCCGCGGCCCGTTGTAACGACCATCCTCACCGGGACCTGCTGGAGCGGCCGCGGACCGTATATCTTCCGGGGACCTGCTGGCGCTGCCGCGGCCCGTTGTATCGACCATCCACACCGGGACCTGCTGGCGCTGCCGCGGCCCGTACCACCAAGCTCGAGGATTGTGAGCTCATCATCATCTCATCCGAACTACCTGATTGGTAAATAGACTGTCCCGCTAACCCCTTCCCTACCTTGCGAGACTATAATCGAGGGGACCCCTGAGTCCAGACCTCCTTGTATCATTCCACCGTACCTTAAATAAGTGCTTATAAAGAACACTGAACCTTATCCTTGTGTGGCATCTGTCTGTGGGGGGGAAGTTACTTATCTGTACGATCGCTGGAGACGGCTCTCCCCGGAGACCTCTCCTCCTGACCCCGGCCGACCCTCCCGGTCCGTCTACCTTTTCTAACATTGGTGGCCAGCGGCGCGATCCGAATCAACGCGTAATCGTACAGAGAGTAGCTCACCCCACGACAAAGCACGATGTCGAGCAAAGATAGCAGCTCCACCGAGAAGTTCCAAATGGAGAAATTAGAAGAATACAACCACCGCGAACTGAGACAATTTTGCATAGAACTTGGCATTGCTACCACCGGCCTGAGTACCAAGGATGATCTAAAGCGCGCTCTTGAGTCATGGACAGAAACTGGGGTCGCAGGACCCTCCGACCAAAACAGCGTCACACCAGACCAAAACAGCATCACACCAGAGGGGAACGCCACGGCTCCCGAGGAGCGGGGAACGGGCCTCTCGCAGGAGGAGATACGAGAAAGAGACAGAGTCAGATTACACGAATTAGAGATGGCACGACTCAAGATGGATGGGGAACTCAAGTTAGCTGAACAGAAACTCAACCTCGAGCATATGCGGCTTCGAGAGGAACGAGAGGAAAAGCAGAGACAGAGAGAGCTGGAAGAGAAAAAAATAACGCTCGAGCACGAGCGCCAACTGGCGGAAATAGAACTGCGCAAACAGAATAAGGAACTGGGGGTGCCTGAGCGACCACACACCCCGGGGCCAATTGAGAAAAAAGTTCACATCCCCAAGGATGTGGTCCGCGAGTATGTCCGAGAAGACGACATACAACAGTGGTTTAAAGCCTATGAGATCGCAATGACCTCCCACCGGATCGACCGGAGTGATTGGGGAGCCGGACTTTGGGGGAGATTTATCAACGAGGGTCGCGATGCCCTGCTACAGCTCCCCGATCACCAAATGTCGTCCTACGACCACATGAAGGCTGCCCTCCTCACCCGCTACGGCCTCACGCCCGAGATGTACCGCCAGAGGTTCAGAGATTGCACCCGGATCCCAGGTACAACTTGGGTAGAGTACGTGAACTATTTCAGCCGGGCCTTCGAGGGTTGGATCAAGGGAAGTCAGGTCACCACCTACGAACAACTCTTCAACCTTATGGTATGGGAGCACCTGTCAAACAACTGTTTCGTCGAGCTCAGGCAGCACCTACTCGACAGTAAGCTGACTGACCCCCGGCAGCTCGCCGCAGAAGCTGACCGATGGGAAAGCACCCGAGTGGGCCGGAGGGGGCCACACGAACAGAACAGAAACAACCAAGGCCAGCACCGTCCTCGGGGAGGAGGAGGGGGCCAGGGGCGAGGGAGAGACGCCTTGCCCGCAACACCCGTGGCCAGCACCCCGGCTCCGGCCAGCCGGGGCAACCCCCCGTTGCGGCCTGGGTACCGAGCCAACGTCACGTGCCACCGGTGCCAGCGACTAGGCCACTACGCCAATGATCCGAACTGCCCGCTAAACCAAACACCCAAGCCCCGCCAGGTAGCTGCCGCTGCCCTAGGGGAAGAGCAATCATCGGAGGGACCCGAAGAGTATGAGCCGGCCCAGCAAGGGTGGGAACCGGCCGCCATGGTCCTGGCATGCTTAGGGGGAAGAGACATGGTTCCGCGGGCCCCCCTACCCGCCAACACCAGAAAATACGGTCAGTGGGTGACCATTAATGGACAGAGAGCCGAGGCCTTGCGTGACACCGGCGCCAGCGTGACGGCCGTCCGCTGTCACCTGGTGAAGCCCGAGCAGATCCTACCGAACATTCTCTGCCCCGTCCGCTCGGCGGACAACTCTGAGAGCATGTGTAAGATGGCCTGCGTCCCGTTTGAATGGGGAGGGGTCTCCGGCCTACTGAAGGTGACGGTCCGGGACGATGCCCCCGTGGACTGCCTCCTTGGGAATGACCTCGAGAGTTCCCCGTGGGCCACCGTCGAGAGAAGAGAGCACTTGGGGATGCTGGGCCTCCCGGACTGGGCCTGCATAACCACCCGATCCATGGCCGCCCGTGCCGCCCCCCGATCAGAAGAAACCGAATGGCCAGCACCTCCGCCCCCGGTGGCCCCTGTAGGGGACAACGGCGAGTCCGACCTACCGGACCCGACTACCGAAGAAGACGCGCCACACCAGGACCTTCCGGATCTGGCTCAGTGGCGGCAAGAAGGGGGGCCCACCCAAGAACAGTTCCGCCAGGAACAAAAGACCTGTCCCTCCCTCGAGGGACTCCGCCAACAAGCCAGCACCCAAAACGCCGGGGACACCACCGGAACCCACTGGGTCTACTGGGACAACGACCTGCTCTACAGCGAGCAAAGAATCGCCGAGCTGGGGGCCGGTCGAGTTCTGGTGGTACCGCTCCGCTTCCGAGACTTTCTGCTCAACCTGGCCCACGATGTCCCCCTGGCTGGACACCTGGGCCAGGACAAAACGTACAGTCGCCTGGTGACCCACTTTTTTTGGCCGAAAATGAGGAATGACGTCCTGAACCACTGCCGATCTTGCCCCACATGCCAAGCCAGCGGGAAGAGTGGCCGGAAGCTGAAGGCCCCTCTACAACCCTTCCCGGTGGTCACCACCCCGTTCGAGAGGGTGGGGATAGACATTGTGGGACCTCTGGACCCCCGCACGGCACAAGGACACAGGTTCATCGTGGTACTAGTGGACCATGCCACCCGCTACCCCGAGGCGGTGCCCCTACGGACAGTGACCGCTCCGGTGGTTGGCCGGGCCCTGATGGGGATCTTCTCCCGGGTAGGCTTCCCCCGAGAAGTCGTCAGCGACCGGGGTACGAATTTCATATCCAAATACATGAAGTCCCTCTGGCAACAATGCGGGGTCACCTACAGATTCACGACCCCCTATCACCCCCAAGGGAACGGACTAGTGGAGCGTTTTAACCGCACTCTCAAAGGGATGATTGGGGGATTGGAAGAGCCTCTCCGTCGCCAGTGGGATGTACTGCTCCCGTGCCTCCTCTTCGCCTACCGGGAAGTTCCCCAGAAGTCCCTCGGTTTTAGCCCCTTCGAACTCCTATACGGGCACCCTGTGCGGGGGCCCCTCAGCCTAGTCAAGGAAGGTTGGGAGATGGCCCCCCTAACGACCCCTCCAGACGTCTTCAAATACATCCTGGCCTTACGAAACCAGACCCGGCGCTTCAGGGAGATGGCCAAGGCGAACCTCGAGGCCAGCCAGGAGGACATGAAGAGGTGGTATGATCACAATGCCTCCTCCGTTGAATTCGAGCCTGGGCAGCAAGTATGGGTGATGTCCCCCACCGAACCATGTGCCCTGCAAGATAAGTGGACGGGGCCCTTCAAAGTGGTCGAGCGCAAAAGCCCCGTCACGTACCTCATCGACATGGGGTCCTCCCGGAACCCCCTTCGGGTCCTCCATACCAACCGGCTCAAACCACACTTTGTGCGCTCCGAACTGAGCCTCTTGATGGCTACAGACAGTGGCACAGAAGAAGACTCCGAGCCCCTCCCGGATCTCCTGAAGACTCAGGAGAAGGACGGCTCCGTGGACGGGGTCCGGCTCTCTGACGCCCTCACTTCGGAGCAACGCCAGGACTGCCGGGACCTCCTGCTGCAGTTCGCTGCCCTGTTCTCCCTCACCCCCGGGGTCACCCCCTGGTGTTTGCACGACGTAGACACCGGGGACAGTCCCCCTGTCCGGCACCGGGCCTACCGCGTACCAGATCGGGTACGGGCCTGCATACAAGAGGAAGTGGCCAAGATGCTCACGATCGGGGTCATCGAGCCCTCGGACAGTCCCTGGGCCAGTCCGGTTGTACTGGTTCCCAAAGCCGCTGCCCCCGGCACCGCACCTGAACTGAGATTCTGCGTCGACTACCGGGGCTTGAACGCTGTCACCCGGGCCGACGCTCATCCCATCCCCCGGGCAGACGAGCTGATCGACCGGCTGGGGGCCGCCCGCTACCTTAGTATCTTCGACCTAACGGCGGGCTACTGGCAGATCGGCCTCACACCCAGGGCTCAGGAACGGTCAGCCTTCTCTACCCCCGATGGCCACTATCAATTTAAGGTCATGCCCTTTGGCATGAAGAATGCCCCCGCCACATTCCAACGCCTTGTGAACCAGGTCTTGGCGGGGCTTGAAGAATTCAGCGCTGCCTACCTGGACGATATCGCTGTATACAGCCGCCACTGGTCCGACCACCTCCGTCACCTCCAAGAGGTCCTACGAGCCCTCCAGCGGGCCGGCCTCACCATTAAGGCCGGCAAGTGCCAGATTGGCCAAGGGTCTGTGACCTACCTTGGGCACCAAGTGGGGAGTGGGCTGGTGGCCCCACTACAACTTAAGATTGCTGCCATCCAGTCCTGGCAGCCCCCCGTCACCCAGACCGAGGTCCGAGCCTTCTTGGGGCTCACCGGCTACTACCGGCGGTTCGTGAAGGACTACGGCAGCATCGCGGGGCCCCTCACGGGTCTCACATCCAAGAATCAACCGAAGCGGGTCAGCTGGACTCCTGATTGTCAAGCGGCCTTCGAGGAGCTGAAGGCCGCCCTGTGCACCGCCCCGGTGCTCCAGGCCCCCGATTACAGTCGGGAATTTGTGGTGCAGACCGACGCCTCCGCCCATGGCATCGGAGCCGTCCTCTCTCAGTTGAACCCCGAAGGTCATGACCAGCCGGTGGCCTTCATCAGTCGACGTCTCCTGGCCCGAGAACAGCATTGGAGCACCATCGAGAGGGAGGCATTTGCAGTAGTGTGGGCCCTCAAAAAGCTCCGACCATATCTCTTCGGTGCCCACTTCCGGGTACAAACCGACCATCGACCCCTGCAATGGCTGATGCAGATGCGGGGGGAGAACCCAAAACTCTTGCGCTGGTCCATTTCCCTGCAGGGAATGGACTTCACCGTGGAGCACCGACCAGGCCAAGACCACGCCAACGCGGATGGCCTGTCCCGCTTTTTCCGCCTCGACGAAGAGAGTCCCCAAGGAGATAGGTGACTCTCCCCGCCTTCAGCTGGGGGGGACGCATGTTGGACAGGCCTCACAGACGACTTGCTCCCTCCCCGCTCGACAGGGCCCGGACTCCGGCCCACCTGGCATAACCCCGCGACAAGCACCTGTACTCCGTCTCCCGACGGACCCTTTGCCCTCGGACCCTTACTCATCACGGGGTCCAGCCCCACCGGCTTCCCCAGCCGGGTCAAGCCGCCATCTTGGGCCCTGCACCACGCGGCCGCCTGGCCTCCCCTCGACCCTAACCCCGGGCCTGGCCGGCCCCGACATCCCGGCACCACCATCCACCCAGGAGGTGAGCGGACCACTTGGCAGGTCAATGGGAGAACGAAGTGTCAAGAGCTCTTCCCCCGCCAGGTGCCGATCGCCTCCAGCTCCCCCAGGCGCTGGCTCCACCCCCTGCTGGGTGTCTGGACACCTTCATCCCGGGCCCTCCGACCTCCAAGTGCGAGGGTCCGGACATCAAAGGGCACCAGCCCTATAACTGAGGCAGCTCCGGAGCAGGAAGGCAGTTGTATCCTGGAGTCGAGAGACACCGAGTGAACTCAACCTTGACGGTCTACTGGCGCTGCCATAGCCCGCTCTTGTGAACCATCGTCCTGCCTGCTGGCGCTGCCGCGGCCTTCTGCAACATTCATCTTCCTGGGACCTGCTGGCGCTGCCGCGGCCTTCTGCAACATTCATCTTCCTGGGACCTGCTGGCGCTGCCGCGGCCCGTTGTAACGACCATCCTCACCGGGACCTGCTGGAGCGGCCGCGGACCGTATATCTTCCGGGGACCTGCTGGCGCTGCCGCGGCCCGTTGTATCGACCATCCACACCGGGACCTGCTGGCGCTGCCGCGGCCCGTACCACCAAGCTCGAGGATTGTGAGCTCATCATCATCTCATCCGAACTACCTGATTGGTAAATAGACTGTCCCGCTACCCCCTTCCCTACCTTGCGAGACTATAATCGAGGGGACCCCTGAGTCCAGACCTCCTTGTATCATTCCACCGTACCTTAAATAAGTGCTTATAAAGAACACTGAACCTTATCCTTGTGTGGCATCTGTCTGTGGGGGGGAAGTTACTTATCTGTACGATCGCTGGAGACGGCTCTCCCCGGAGACCTCTCCTCCTGACCCCGGCCGACCCTCCCGGTCCGTCTACCTTTTTTAACACACCCCCACCCATATGGCTCATGTTGCCCATCACCCCTGCCACCACCACCCATAGGGGACCTGTTGCCCAGCACTACTGCCACCCCCACCCATAGGGCTTATGTTGCCCGTCACCCCTGCCACCCCCACTCATAGGGGGCCTGTTGCCCCTCACCCCTGCCACCCTCACTCATAGTGGACCTGATGCTCATCACTCCTGCCACCCCCACCCATAGGGGACCTGTTGCCACCCCCACTCCTAGGAGAGGAGACCTGTTGCCCAGCAGTACTGCCACCCCCACCCATAGTGGACTTGTTGCCCTTCACCCCTGCCACCCTCACCCAAAGTGGACCTGTTGCCCATCACCCCTGCAAACCCCCTCTCATAGGGGACCTGTTGCCCATCATCCCTGCCACCCCCACTCATAGTGGACCTGTTGCCCATCACTCCTGCCTCCCCCACCCATAGGGGACCTGTTGCCTAGCACTACTGCCACCCCCACCCATAGGGCTCATGTTGCCCATCACCCCTGTCACCCCCACCCATACGGCTTATTTTTCCCATCACCCCTGCCACCCCCACTCATAGGGGACCTGTTGCCCATCACCACTGCCTCCCCCACTCATAGGGGACCTGTTGCCCAGCACTACTGCCACCCCCACCCATAGTGAACCTGTTGCCCATCACCCCTGCCACCCCAGCTCATAGGGGGCCTGTTGCCCATCACCCCTGCCACCCCCACCCATAGGGGACCTGTTGCCCATCACCCCTGCCACCCCCACTCATAGTGTACCTGTTGCCCATCACTCCTGCCACCCCCACACATAGGGGACCTGTTGCCCATCACCCCTTCCACCCCCACTCATAGGGGGCCTGTTGCCCATCACCCCTGCCACCCCCACTCATACGGGACCTGTTTCCCATCACTACTGCCACCCCCACCCATAGGGCTCATGTTGCCCATCACCCCTGCCACCCCCACCCATAGGGCTTATTTTGCCCATCACCCCTGCCACCCCCACTCATAGTGAACCTGTTGCCAATCACCCCTGCCACCCCCACCCATAGGGCGTATGTTGCCCATCACCCCTGCCACCCCAGCTCATAGGGGGCCTGTTGCCCATCACCCCTGCCACCCCCACCCATAGGGGACCTGTTGCCCATCCCCCCTGCCACCCCCACTCATAGGGGACCAGTTGCCCAGCACTACTGCCATCCCCACACATAGGGCTTATGGTGCCCATCACCGTGCCACTCCCATTCATAGGGGGCCTGTTGCCCATCACCCCTGCCACCCCCACTCATAGGGGACCTGTTTCCCATCACTACTGCCACCCCCACTCATAGTGGACCTGTTGCCCATCACTCCTGCCACCCCCACCCAGAGGGGACCTGTTGCCCATCACCCCTGCCACCCCCACTCATAGGGGACCAGTTGCCCAGCACTACTGCCACCCCCACCCATAGGGGACCTGTTGCCCAGCACTACTGCCACCCCCACACACAGGGCTTATGTTGCCCATCAGCACTGCCACTCCCACTCATAGGGGACCTGTTGCCCATCACCCCTGCCACCCCCACTCGTAGGGGACCAGTTGCCCAGCACTACTGCCACCCCCACCCATAGCGGACCTGTTGCCCATCACTCCTGCCACCCCCACTCGTAGGGGACCTGTTGCCCATCACTACTGCCACCTCCACCCATAGGGCTCATGTTGCCCATCACCCCTGCCACCCCCACCCATAGGGGACCTGTTGCCAAGCACTACTGCCACCCCTACCCATAGGGCTTATGTTGCTCTTCACCCCTGCCACCCCCACTCATAGGGGACCTGTTGCCCATCACCCCTGCCACCCCCACTCATAGGGGACCTGTTGCCCATCACTACTGCCACCCCCACCCATAGGGCTCATGTTGCCCATCACCCCCGCTACCCCCACCCATAGGGGACCTGTTGCTCAGCACTACTGCCACCCCCACCCATAGGGCTTATGTTGCCCATCACCCCTGCCACCCCCACTCATAGGGGACCTGTTGCCCATCACCCCTGAAACCCCCACTCATAGGGGACCTCTTGCCCATCACTACTGCCATCCCCACCCATAGGGTTCATGTTGCCCATCACCCCTGCCACCTTCACCCATAGTGGACCTGCTGCCCATCACCCCTGCCACCCCCACTCATAGGGGATCTGTTGCACATCACCCCTGCCACCTCCACCCATAGGGCTCATGTTGGCCATCACCCCTGCCACCCCCACCCATAGGGCTTATGTTTCCCATCACCCCTGCCACCCCCACTCATAGGGGACCTGTTGCCCATCACCCCTGCCACCCCCACTCATAGGGGACCTGTTGCCCAGCACTACTGCCACGCCCACCCATAGTGGACCTGTTGCCCATCACTCCTGCCACCCCCACCCATAGGGCTTATGTTGCTCATCACCCGTGCCACCCCCACTCATAGGGGGCTAGTTGCCCAGCACTACTGCCACCCCCACCCATAGGGGACCTGTTGCCCAGCACTACTGCCACCCCCACCCATAGGGCTTATGTTGCCCATCACCCCTGCCACCCCCACCCATAGGGGACCTGTTGCCCAGTGTTGGACAGGCCTCACAGACGGCTTGCTCTCTCCCCGCTCGACAGGGCCCGAACTCCGGCCCACCTGGCATATCCCCACGACAAGCACCTGTACTCCGTCTCCCGACGGACCCTCTGCCCTCGGACCCCTACTCATCACGGGGTCCAGCCCCACCGGCTTCCCCGGCCGGGTCAAGCCGCCATCTGGGGCCCTGCACCACGCGGCCGCATGGCCTCCCCTCGACCCTAACCCCGGGCCTGGCCGGCCCCGACATCCCGGCACCACCATCCACCCAGGAGGTGAGCGGACCACTTGGCAAGTCAATGGGAGAACGAAGTGTCAAGGGCTCTCCCCCGCCAGGTGCCGATCGCCCCCAGCTCCCCCAGGCACTGGCTCCACCCCCTGCTGGGTGTCTAGACACCTTCATCCCGGACCCTCCGACCTCCAAGTGCGAGGGTCCGGACATCAAAGGGCCCCAGCCCTATAACTGGGGCAGCTCCGGAGCAGGAAGGCAGTTGTATCCTGGAGTCGAGAGACACCGAGTGAACTCAACCTAGACGGTCTACTGGCGCTGCCGTAGCCCGCTCTTGTGAACCATCGTCCTGCCTGCTGGCGCTGCCGCGGCCTTCTGCACATTCATCTTCCTGGGACCTGCTGGCGCTGCCGCGGCCCGTTGTAACGACCATCCTCACCGGGACCTGCTGGCGCTGCCGCGGCCTTCTGCAACAGTCATCTTCCTGGGACCTGCTGGCGCTGCCGCGGCCCGTTGTAACGACCATCCTCACCGGGACCTGCTGGCGCTGCCGCGGACCGTATATCTTCCGGGGACCTGCTGGCGCTGCCGCGGCCCGTTGTAACGACCATCCTCACCGGGACCTGCTGGCGCTGCCGCGGACCGTATATCTTCCGGGGACCTGCTGGCGCTGCCGCGGCCCGTTGTATCGACCATCCCCACCGGGACCTGCTGGCGCTGCCGCGGCCCGTACCACCTAACCACCAAGCTCGAGGATTGTGAGCTCATCATCATCTCATCCGAACTACCTGATTGGTAAATAGACTGCCCCGCTACCCCCTTCCCTACCTTGCGAGACTCTAATCGAGGGGACCCCTGAGTCCAGACCTCCTTGTACCATTCAACCGTACCTTAAATAAGTGCTTATAAAGAACGCTGAACCTTATCCGTGTGTGATATCTGTCTGTGGGGGGGGAAGTTACTTGTCTGTACGATCGCTGGAGACGGCTCTCCCCGGAGATCTCTCCTCCTGACCCGGGCCGACCCTCCCGGTCCGTCTACCTTTTCTAACATTGGTGGCCAGCGGCGCGATCCGAATCAACGCGTAATCGTACAGAGAGTAGCTCACCCCACGACAAAACACGATGTCGACCAAAGACAGCAGCTCCACCGAGAAGTTCCAAATGGAGAAATTAGAAGAATACAACCACCGCGAACTGAGACAATTTTGCATAGAACTTGGCATTGCTACCACCGGCCTGAGTACCAAGGATGATCTAAAGCGCGCTCTTGAGTCATGGACAGAAACTGGGGTCGCAGGACCCTCCGACCAAAGCAGCGTCACACCAGACCAAAACAGCATCACACCAGAGGGGAACGCCACGGCTCCCGAGGAGCGGGGAACGGGCCTCTCGCAGGAGGAGATACGAGAAAGAGACAGAGTCAGATTACACGAATTAGAGATGGCACGACTCAAGATGGATGGGGAACTCAAGTTAGCTGAACAGAAACTCAACCTCGAGCATATGCGGCTTCGAGAGGAACGAGAAGAAAAGCAGAGACAGAGAGAGCTGGAAGAGAAAAAAATAACGCTCGAGCACGAGCGCCGACTGGCGGAAATAGAACTGCGCAAACAGAATAAGGAACTGGGGGTGCCTGAGCGACCACACACCCCGGGGCCAATTGAGAAAAAAGTTCACATCCCCAAGGATGTGGTCCGCGAGTATGTCCGAGAAGACGACATACAACAGTGGTTTAAAGCCTATGAGATCGCAATGACCTCCCACCGGATCGACCGGAGTGATTGGGGAGCCGGACTTTGGGGGAGATTTATCAACGAGGGTCGCGATGCCCTACTACAGCTCCCCGATCACCAAATGTCGTCCTACGACCACATGAAGGCTGCCCTCCTCACCCGCTACGGCCTCACGCCCGAGATGTACCGCCAGAGGTTCCGAGATTGCACCCGGATCCCAGGTACAACTTGGGTAGAATACGTGAACTATTTCAGCCGGGCCTTCGAGGGTTGGATCAAGGGAAGTCAGGTCACCACCTACGAACAACTCTTCAACCTTATGGTATGGGAGCACCTGTCAAACAACTGTTTCGTCGAGCTCAGGCAGCACCTACTCGACAGTAAGCTGACTGACCCCCGGCAGCTCGCCGCCGAAGCTGACCGATGGGAAAGCACCCGAGTGGGCCGGAGAGGGCCACACGAGCAGAATCGAAGCAACCAAAGCCAGCACCGTCCTCGGGGTGGAGGAGGAGGCCAGGGGCGAGGGAGAGACGCCTTGCCGGCAACCCCCGTGGCCAGCACCCCGCCTCCGGCCGGCCGGAGCAACCCCCCGCTGCGTCCTGGGTTCCGGGCCAACGTCACGTGCCACCGATGCCAGCGAATCGGCCACTACGCCAATGACCCGAGCTGCCCGCAGAACCAAACACCCAAGCCCCGCCAGGTAGCTGCCGCTGCCCTCGGGGAAGAGCAATCATCGGAGGGACCCGAAGAGTATGAGCCGGCCCAGCAAGGGTGGGAACCGGCCGCCATGGTCCTGGCATGCTTAGGGGGAAGAGACATGGTTCCGCGGGCTCCCCTACCCGCCAACACCAGAAAATACGGTCAGTGGGTGACCATTAATGGGCAGAGAGCCGAGGCCTTGCGGGACACCGGCGCCAGCGTGACGGCCGTCCGCTGTCACCTGGTAAAGCCCGAGCAGATCCTGCCGAACATTCTCTGCCCCGTCCGCTCGGCGGATAACTCTGAGAGCATGTGTAAGATGGCCTGCGTCCCGTTCGAATGGGGAGGGGTCTCCGGCCTACTGAAGGTGACGGTCCGGGACGATGCCCCCGTGGACTGCCTCCTGGGGAATGACCTCGAGAGTTCCCCGTGGGCCACCGTCGAGAGAAGGGAGCACTTGGGGATGCTGGGCCTCCCGGACTGGGCCTGCGTAACCACCCGATCCATGGCCGCCCGTGCCGCCCCCCGATCAGAAGAAACCGAATGGCCAGCACCTCCGCCCCCGGTTGCCCCTGTAGAGGACAACGGCGAGTCCGACCTCCCGGACCCGACTACCGAAGAAGACGCGCACCACCAGGACCTTCCGGATCTGGCTCAGTGGCGGCAAGAAGGGGGGCCCACCCAAGAACAGTTCCGCCAGGAACAAAAGACCTGTCCCTCCCTCGAGGGACTCCGCCAACAAGCCAGCACCCAAAACGCCGGGGACACCACCGGAACCCACTGGGTCTACTGGGATAACGACCTGCTCTACAGCGAGCAAAGAATCGCCGAGCTGGGGGCCGGTCGAGTTCTGGTGGTACCGCTCCGCTTCCGAGACTTTCTGCTCAACCTGGCCCACGACGTCCCCCTGGCTGGACACCTGGGTCAGGACAAAACGTACAGTCGCCTGGTGACCCACTTTTTCTGGCCGAAAATGAGGAATGACGTCCTGAACCACTGCCGATCTTGCCCCACATGCCAAGCCAGCGGGAAGAGTGGTCGGAAGCTGAAAGCCCCTCTGCAACCCTTCCCTGTGGTCACCACCCCGTTCGAGAGGGTGGGGATAGACATTGTGGGACCTCTGGACCCCCGCACGGCGCAAGGACACAGGTTCATCTTGGTACTAGTGGACCATGCCACCCGCTACCCCGAGGCGGTGCCCCTACGGACAGTGACCGCTCCGGTGGTTGGCCGGGCCCTGATGGGGATCTTCTCCCGGGTAGGCTTCCCCCGAGAAGTCGTCAGCGACCGAGGTACGAATTTCATATCCAAATACATGAAGTCCCTCTGGCAACAATGCGGGGTCACCTACAGATTCACGACCCCCTATCACCCCCAAGGGAACGGACTAGTGGAGCGTTTTAATCGCACTCTCAAAGGGATGATTGGGGGATTGGAAGAGCCTCTCCGTCGCCAGTGGGATGTACTGCTCCCGTGCCTCCTCTTCGCCTACCGGGAAGTTCCCCAGAAGTCCCTCGGTTTTAGCCCCTTTGAACTCCTCTACGGGCACCCTGTGCGAGGGCCCCTCAGCCTAGTCAAGGAAGGTTGGGAGATGGCCCCCCTCACGACCCCTCCAGACGTCTTCAAATACATCCTGGCCTTACGAAACCAGACCCGGCGCTTCAGGGAGATGGCCAAGGCGAACCTCGAGGCCAGCCAGGAGGACATGAAGAGGTGGTATGATCACAATGCCTCCTCTGTTGAATTCGAGCCGGGGCAGCAAGTATGGGTGATGTCCCCCACCGAACCATGTGCCCTGCAGGATAAGTGGACGGGGCCCTTCAAAGTGGTCGAGCGCAAAAGCCCCGTCACTTACCTCATCGACATGGGGTCCTCCCGGAACCCCCTTCGGGTCCTCCACACCAACCGGCTCAAACCACACTTTGTGCGATCCGAACTAAGCCTCTTGATGGCTACAGACAATGGCACGGAAGAAGACTCCGAGCCCCTCCCGGATCTCCTGAAGACTCAGGAGAAGGACGGCTCCGTGGACGGGGTCCGGCTCTCTGACGCCCTCACTTCGGAGCAACGCCAGGACTGCCGGGACCTCCTGCTGCAGTTCGCTGCCCTGTTCTCCCTCACCCCCGGGGTCACCCCCTGGTGTCTGCACGACGTAGACACCGGGGACAGTCCCCCTGTCCGGCACCGGGCCTACCGCGTACCAGATCGGGTACGGGCCTGCATACAGGAGGAAGTGGCCAAGATGCTCACGATCGGGGTCATCGAGCCCTCGGACAGTCCCTGGGCCAGTCCGGTCGTATTAGTTCCCAAGGCCGCTGCCCCCGGCTCCGCCCCTGAACTGAGATTCTGCGTCGACTACCGGGGCTTGAACGCTGTCACCCGGACCGACGCTCATCCCATCCCCCGAGCAGACGAGCTGATCGACCGGCTGGGTGCCGCCCGCTACCTTAGTATCTTCGACCTAACGGCGGGCTACTGGCAGATCGGCCTCACACCCAGGGCTCAGGAACGGTCAGCCTTCTCTACCCCCGATGGCCACTATCAATTTAAGGTCATGCCCTTTGGCATGAAGAATGCCCCCGCCACGTTCCAACGCCTTGTGAACCAGGTCTTGGCGGGACTTGAAGAATTCAGCGCTGCCTACCTGGACGATATCGCTGTATACAGCCGCCACTGGTCCGACCACCTCCGTCACCTCCAGGAGGTCCTACAAGCCCTCCAGCGGGCCGGCCTCACCATTAAGGCCGGCAAGTGCCAGATTGGCCAAGGGTCTGTGACCTACCTTGGGCACCAAGTGGGGAGCGGGCTGGTGGCCCCACTACAACTTAAGATTGCTGCCATCCAGTCCTGGCAGCCCCCCGTCACCCAGACCGAAGTCCGAGCCTTCCTGGGGCTCACCGGCTACTACCGGCGGTTCGTGAAGGACTACGGCAGCATCGTGGGGCCCCTCACGGGTCTCACATCCAAGAACCAACCGAAGCGGGTCAACTGGACTCCTGATTGTCAAGCGGCCTTCGAGGAGCTGAAGGCCGCCCTGTGCACCGCCCCGGTGCTCCAGGCCCCCGATTACAGTCGGGAATTTGTGGTGCAGACCGACGCCTCCGACCATGGCATCGGAGCCGTCCTCTCTCAGTTGAACACCGAAGGTCATGACCAGCCGGTGGCCTTCATCAGTCGACGTCTCCTGGCCCGAGAACAGCGTTGGAGCACCATCGAGAGGGAGGCATTTGCAGTAGTGTGGGCCCTCAAAAAGCTCCGACCCTATCTCTTCGGTACCCACTTCCGGGTACAAACCGACCATCGACCCCTGCAATGGCTGATGCAGATGCGGGGGGAAAACCCAAAACTCTTGCGCTGGTCCATTTCCCTGCAGGGAATGGACTTCACCGTGGAGCACCGACCAGGCCAAGACCACGCCAACGCGGATGGCCTGTCCCGCTTTTTCCGCCTCGACGAAGAGAGTCCCCAAGGAGATGGGTGACTCTCCCCGCCTTCAGCTGGGGGGGACGCATGTTGGACAGGCCTCACAGACGGCTTGCTCTCTCCCCGCTCGACAGGGCCCGAACTCCGGCCCACCTGGCATATCCCCACGACAAGCACCTGTACTCCGTCTCCCGACGGACCCTCTGCCCTCGGACCCCTACTCATCACGGGGTCCAGCCCCACCGGCTTCCCCGGCCGGGTCAAGCCGCCATCTGGGGCCCTGCACCACGCGGCCGCATGGCCTCCCCTCGACCCTAACCCCGGGCCTGGCCGGCCCCGACATCCCGGCACCACCATCCACCCAGGAGGTGAGCGGACCACTTGGCAAGTCAATGGGAGAACGAAGTGTCAAGGGCTCTCCCCCGCCAGGTGCCGATCGCCCCCAGCTCCCCCAGGCACTGGCTCCACCCCCTGCTGGGTGTCTGGACACCTTCATCCCGGACCCTCCGACCTCCAAGTGCGAGGGTCCGGACATCAAAGGGCCCCAGCCCTATAACTGGGGCAGCTCCGGAGCAGGAAGGCAGTTGTATCCTGGAGGCGAGAGACACCGAGTGAACTCAACCTAGACGGTCTACTGGCGCTGCCGTAGCCCGCTCTTGTGAACCATCGTCCTGCCTGCTGGCGCTGCCGCGGCCTTCTGCACATTCATCTTCCTGGGACCTGCTGGCGCTGCCGCGGCCCGTTGTAACGACCATCCTCACCGGGACCTGCTGGCGCTGCCGCGGCCTTCTGCAACAGTCATCTTCCTGGGACCTGCTGGCGCTGCCGCGGCCCGTTGTAACGACCATCCTCACCAGGACCTGCTGGCGCTGCCGCGGACCGTATATCTTCCGGGGACCTGCTGGCGCTGCCGCGGCCCGTTGTAACGACCATCCTCACCGGGACCTGCTGGCGCTGCCGCGGACCGTATATCTTCCGGGGACCTGCTGGCGCTGCCGCGGCCCGTTGTATCGACCATCCACACCGGGACCTGCTGGCGCTGCCGCGGCCCGTACCACCTAACCACCAAGCTCGAGGATTGTGAGCTCATCATCATCTCATCCGAACTACCTGATTGGTAAATAGACTGCCCCGCTACCCCCTTCCCTACCTTGCGAGACTCTAATCGAGGGGACCCCTGAGTCCAGACCTCCTTGTACCATTCAACCGTACCTTAAATAAGTGCTTATAAAGAACGCTGAACCTTATCCGTGTGTGATATCTGTCTGTGGGGGGGGAAGTTACTTGTCTGTACGATCGCTGGAGACGGCTCTCCCCGGAGATCTCTCCTCCTGACCCCGGCCGACCCTCCCGGTCCGTCTACCTTTTCTAACACCCAGCACTACTGCCACCCCCACACATAGGGCTTATGTTGTCCATCAACCCTGCCACCCCCACTTATAGGGGACCTGTTGCCCATCACCCCTGCCACCCCCACTCATGTGGGACCTGTTGCCCATCACTATTGCCACCCCCACCCATAGGGGACCTGTTGCCCAGTACTACTGCCACCACCCATAGGGCTTATGTTGCTCATTACTCCTGTCACCCCCATTCATTGGGGACCTGTTGCCCATCACCCCTGCCACCCCCATTCATAGGGGACCTGTTGCCCAGCACTACTGACACCCCCTACCTGTTGCCCAGCACCCTTTGCCACCCCCACCCATAGGGCTTATGTTGCCCATCACCCCTGCCACCCCCACTCATAGGGGGCCTGTTCCCCATCACCCCTGCCACCCCCACTCATAGGGGACTTGTTGTCCATATTCCCTGCCACCCCCACTCATAGGGGACCTGTTGCCCATCCATCACCCCTGCCACCCCCACCCATACGGCTCATGTTGCCCATCACCCCTGCCACCCCCTCCCACAGTGGACCTGTTGCCCATCACCCCTGCCACCCCCACTCATAGGGGACCAGTTGCCCAGCACTACTGTCACCTCCACCCATAGGGCTTATGTTGTCCATAAATCCAGCCACCCCCACCCATAGGACTTATGTTGCCCATCGCCCCTGCCACCCCCACTCATAGGGGACTTGTTGCCCTTCACCCCTGCCACCCCCACTCATAGGGGACCAGCACTACTGCCACCCCCACCCATAGGGCTTATGTTGCCCAGCACTACTGCCACCCCCACCCATAGGGCTTATGTTGCCCATCACCCCTGCCATCCCCACCCATGGGGGACCTGTTGCCCAGCACCCTTTGCCACCCCCACCCATAGGGCTTATGTTGCCCATCACCCCTGCCACCCCCACTCATAGGGGGCCTGTTCCCCATCTTCCCTGCCACCCCCACCCATAGGGGATCTGTTGCCCATCACCCCTGCCACCTCCACCCATAGGGCTCATGTTGGCCATCACCCCTGCCACCCCTCCCACAGTGGACCTGTTGCCCATCACCCCTGCCACCCCCACTCATAGGCGACCTGTTGCCCAGCACTACGGTCACCTTCACCCATAGGGCTTATGTTGTCCATAACCCCTGCCATCCCCACCCATAGGACTTATGTTGCCCATCACCCCTGCCACCTCCACTCATAGGGGACCTGTTGCCCACCACGACTGCCACCCCCACCCATAGTGGACCTGTTGCCCATTACCCCTGCCACCCCCACTCATAGGGCCCGATTCACAGAACTAACTTAAGACAAACTCCTAAACTTACTACTTTTGGTATTCACAGAAGTTAGGATTTTGTCTTAAGTTTGTCTTAAGACAAACTTAAGACAAACTTAAGACAAACTTAAGACAGACTTAAGACAGACTTAAGACTGACTTAAGACTGACTTAAGACAAACTTAAGAATGACTTAAGACAGACTTAAGTTAAGATTTTGTCTTAAGTTTGTCTTAAGTCTGTCTTAAGTCTGTCTTAAGTTTGTCTTAAGTTTGTCTTAAGTTTGTCTTAAGTTTGTCTTAAGTCTGTCTTAAGTCTGTCTTAAGTCTGTCTTAAGTTTGTCTTAAGTCAAACTTAAGACAAAATCCTAACTTCTGTGAATACCAAAAGTAGTAAGTTTAGGATTTTGTCTTAAGTTAGTTCTGTGAATCGCCCCCTTAGGGCTTATGTTGCCCATCACCCCTGCCACCCCCACTCATAGGGGACCTGTTGCCCATCACCCCTTCCACCCCCACTCCTAGGAGATGAGACCTGTTGCCCAGCAGTACTGCCACTCCCACCCATAGTGGACTTGTTGCCCTTCACCCCTGCCACCCCCACCCATAGTGGACCTGTTGCCCATCACCCCTGCCACCCCCACTCATAGGGGACCTGTTGCCCATCATCCCTGCCACCCCCACTCATAGTGGACATGTTGCCCATCATCCCTGCCACCCCCACTCATAGTGGACATGTTGCCCATCACCCCTGCCACCCCCACTCATAGGGGACCTGTTGCCCAGCACTACTGCCACCCCCACTCATAGGGGACCTGTTGCCCAGCATTACTGCCACCCCCCCATAGGGGACCTGTTTCCCATCACTACTGCCACCCCCACCCATAGGATGGGTGATGCGCCACACATCCATCATACTCCAACATTATGTATGTCAGCAAAATACATCCCCCCCTAACATCATGACAACAGTGTGTAGTCTGTGACAAATGCCCACAACAGTGATTATGACTTCGAACATACAATGTAACTACCATCACATGTGTGACCAAAAAATGAGTGTGGCAAGCATCACTATAGCACTGTGTCAATGTAAAAATAACACCGCCTCACTGTGTAGAACAAAAGTTAAGTGTGGGGTTCCAATCTGCAGCAAATGTCGAGGATTGTGGTGATGGGGTCTAAACCCCACCTCATCACAGTGACCAAAAGGTAATTGTTATCATGGTGAAAGCTGCAAATGCCAAACTGCATGTATGATTCCCGGGCCCAACACATGAAACACTTTTGTTGCAAAGTAGTGGTTGTTAGGCCTGGGCTAAAAATCCGTTCCGCTCACGGAAATTGCGATAATTTGACATTTTCGCGTTCTGCGGAGAGCGCGAAAATGTCAAAATTTGCGCAATCCGCATTTTACTGGAAATGTTTTGCTTGCTCGTGCTGTAAAATAATGCATTCTCGTGTGCGCGCGATCGCCTTACCTGAATCCCCGTGTTTGCCGACAAGTTTTCCCGATCCGGTCGCGTTCTCCACGAGATGTTGGATTGTTGGTAGCCATTTGCGCTGTCTCGCGACAGTTCGCGCCCACAGTAACGTCATTCGTCGCGCGATCACGTCTTTCTTCTCGCGATCATGCACCGCAAGACAAGTGAAAACAAGATGGCCGCGCCCGCGAGCAACCGCATGGGTAAGTTGGCGAGCCGCGACCACGCAGAAAATACCACGAACAGGCGGGAAAAAAACTTCCGCATCTTCGCGATATTTCCGCGTGTTTGCAGAGATTTTTAACATTTTCGCGATAGTTTGCGAAAGTGAATTTTGCAAATTCCGCCCACCCCTAGTGGTTGTGTCCCATACCCACAGAAATGTGGTGAGGCTAACAGTGCTGTGAAAACATAACATCCTCTCGGCCATGTGCAGACAAGCACCACACATGGGGGCTGACAATGCATACAGTGTACAATGACACAAAAGCAGAAGTGACCATCACAAAGCATACACACATCTCGAAAATATACACACAAATCAAAACAACCTGTGTAGACTGTAGGTGTCAGGTCACAAACTCCTATTCCATGCCAGCAATGTCACCTAACAACCAGGATGAATGTGCAGAATGATGTGATATGACTCACAGGGACAGCAGGGTAAATCACAAAAACAGCATCCAGACAATGGCCCACTACAGCAATACCAATGCACTGGTGCAGATGCACAAACACAAACAGGCAACCTCACACTGCACATCTGACACTACATGTGTGTGTGTGTCTCAGTATCCCCAGGCAACTACACAGCACATGAGGGGGGCTGAACCACAGTGACACAGATGTGGACACAGTGCCATACAAAAGTAACCCATCATTGGGACCCCCTTAGTGGGCAATCAGAACACAAACTAACACAGCAAGAGACTGACACACAACAGCACTACCCCCAGGGACCAGACATTGGGGTGACACAAGCATGCATGACACCTCCACTGTGATGACAAAGGTAGATGTCGTACAAACTGTGAAATCCAGACATGTGTCCTGTGCCACAAACGTACATCACATCTACACAAACACAAATCACTCTGCATGGCCCGCCATCCATGGACAAACGGGAACTAGGGACCCATCCATGCAAACATTTACATCAGTCCACCCACACCACACACCCTGAACTGCACCAATGTGCATCTGTGAAGCCCACATGGACAGGTGACATTGCACATGCACCCATAACAAACACAGGAATATTGGGAGGAACTAAGGTGCACAGACTCATCACACAAGGACAGTTCACAACCCTGGTGAATGACAGACATACTGCACAGTATGCGGTACATGGCCATGATGTCAAAGCTCACGTAACCTTCAGAATACCTGCCACAGTCCCAGGACAATGCAGAAGCCAATGCGAACCACAAGGCACACATGCTGACATCTGCAAACATTGCAGCCCTGACCTGGACAAGTGGGAGCAGTCACACACACATACACATGTCTCAATCACTGAAAGGTATCACCTAGGGAAACTACATGATATTGCGAACAAACAAGTGCCTTGGGGACCCCTGACTGTGTCCCATTTGCGTCTGAAAACATCACCCCCCCTCATATGGAACCTGTTGCCCATCACCCCTGCCACCCCCACTCCTAGGAGAGGAGACCTGTTGCCCAGCAGTACTGCCACCCCTACCCATAGTGGACTTGTTGCCCTTCACCCCTGCCACCCCAACCCATAGTGGACCTGTTGCCCATCACCCCTGCCACCCCCACTCATAGGGGACCTGTTGCCCATCACCCCTGCCACCCCCACTCATAGTGGACCTGTTGCCCATCACACCTGCCACCCCCACCCATAGGGGACCTGTTGCCCAGCACTACCGCCACCCCCACCCATAGGGGACCTGTTGCCCAGCACTACTGCCACTGCCCCATAGGGCTTATGTTGCCCATCACCCCTGCCACCCCCACCCATAGGGCTCATGTTGCCCATCACCCCTGCCACCCCCTCCCATAGGGCTTATGGTGCCCATCAGCCCTGCCACCCCCACTCATAGGGGACCTGTTGGCCATCACCCCTGCCACCCCCACTCATAGGGGACCTGTTGCCCAGCACTACTGCCACCCCCACTCATAGGGGACCTGTTGCCCAGCACTACTGCCACCCCCCCATAAGGGACCTGTTGCCCATCACCCCTGCCACCCCCACCCACAGGGCTCATGTTGCCCATCACCCCAGCCACCCCCACCCATAGGCCTTATGCTGCCCATCACCTCAGCCATCCAAACCCATAGGGCTTATGTTGCCCATCACCCCTGCCACCCCCCCTCATATGGAACCTGTTGCCCATCACCCCTGCCACCCCCACTCCTAGGAGAGGAGACCTGTTGCCCAGCAGTACTGCCACCCCCACCCATAGTGGACTTGTTGCCCTTCACCCCTGCCACCCCAACCCATAGTGGACCTGTTGCCCATCACCCCTGCCACCCCCACTCATAGGGGACCTGTTGCCCATCACCCCTGCCACCCCCACTCATAGTGGACCTGTTGCCCATCACACCTGCCACCCCCACCCATAGGGGACCTGTTGCCCAGCACTACTGCCACCCCCACCCATAGGGCTTATGTTGCCCAGCACTACTGCCACCCCCACCCATAGGGCTTATGTTGCCCATCACCCCTGCCATCCCCACCCATGGGGGACCTGTTGCCCAGCACTACTGCCACCCCCACCCATAGGGCTTATGTTGCCCATCACCCCTGCAACCCCCACTCATAGAGGACCTGTTGCCCATCACCCCTGCCACCCCCACTCATAGGGGACCTGTTGCCCAACACTACTGCCACCCCCACCCATCGGGCTCATGTTGCCCATCACCCCTGCCACTCCCTACCCATAGTGGACCTGTTGCCCATCACCCCTGCCACCCCCACTCATAGGGGACCTGTTGCCCATCACCCCTGCCACCCCCACCCATAGGGCTCATGTTGCCCATCACCCCTGCCACCCCCACCCATAGGGCTTATGTTGCCCATCAGCCCTGTGACCCCCACTCATAGGGGAGCTGTTGCCCATCACCCCTGCCACCCCCTCTCATAGGGGACCTGTTGCCCAGCACTACTGCCACCCCCACCCATAGTGGACCTGTTGCCCATCACCCCTGCCACCCCCACCCATAGGGCTTATGTTGCCTATCACCCCTGCCACCCCCACTCATAGGGGGCCTGTTGCCCACCTTCCCTGCCACCCCCACTCATAGGGGACCTGTTGCCCATCCATCACCCCTGCCACCCCCACCCATACGGATCATGTTGCCCATCACCCCTGCCACCCCCTCCCACAGTGGACCTGTTGCCCATAACCCCTGCCACCCCCACTCATAGGGGACCTGTTGCCCAGCACTACTGTCACCTCCACCCATAGGGCTTATGTTGTCCATAAATCCAGCCACCCCACCCATAGGACTTATGTTGCCCATCGCCCCTGCCACCCCCACTCATAGGGGACTTGTTGCCCTTCACCCCTGCCACCCCCACTCATAGGGGACCTGTTGCCCAGCACTACTGCCACCCCCACTCATAGGGGACCTGTTGCCCAGCACTACTGCCACCCCCCATAGGGGCCTGTTGCTCATCAAACCTGCCACCCCCACTCATAAGGGACCTGCTGCCCATCACTACTGCCACCCCCACCCATATGGCTCATGTTGCCCATCACCCCTGCCACCACCACCCATAGGGGACCTGTTGCCCAGCACTACTGCCACCCCCACCCATAGGGCTTATGTTGCCCATCACCCCTGCCACCCCAACTCATAGGGGGCCTGTTGCCCCTCACCCCTGCCACCCTCACTCATAGTGGACCTGATGCCCATCACTCCTGCCACCCCCACCCATAGGGGACCTGTTGCCCATCACCCCTGCCACCCCCACTCATAGGGGACCAGTTGCCCAGCACTACTGCCACCCCCACCCATAGGGGACCTGTTGACCAGCACTACTGCCATCCCCACCCATAGGGCTTATGTTGCCCATCACCCCTGCCACCCCCACCCATGGGGGACCTGTTGCCCAGCACTACTGCCACCCCCACCAATAGGGCTCATGTTGCCCATCACCCCTGCCACCCCCACCCATAGGGGACCTGTTGCCTAGCACTACTGCCACCCTCACCCATAGGGCTTATGTTGCCCATCACCCCTGCAACCCCCACTCATAAGGGACCTGTTGCCCATCACCCCTGCCACCCCCACTCATAGGGGACCTGTTGCCCAACACTACTGCCACCCCCACCCATCGGGGTCATGTTGCCCATCACCCCTGCCACTCCCTACCCATAGTGGACCTGTTGCCCATCACCCCTGCCACCCCCACTCATAGGGAACCTGTTGCCCATCACCCCTGCCACCCCCACCCATAGGGCTCATGTTGCCCATCACCCCTGCCACCCCCACCCATAGGGCTTATGTTGCCCATCAGCCCTGTCACCCCCACTCATAGGGGACCTGTTGCCCATGACCCCTGCCACCCCCATTCATAGGGGACCTGTTGCCCAGCACTACTGCCACCCCCACCCATAGTGGACCTGTTTCCCATCACCCCTGCCACCCCCACCCAGAGGGCTTATGTTGCCCATCACCCCTGCCACCCCCACTCATAGGGGACCTGTTGCCCATCACCCCTGCCACCCCCACCCATACGGCTCATGTTGCCCATCACCCCTGCCACCCCCTCCCACAGTGGACCTGTTGCCCATCACCCCTGCCACCCCCACTCATAGGGGACCTGTTGCCCAGCACTACTGTCACCTCCACCCATAGGGCTTATGTTGTCCATAAATCCTGCCACCCCCACCCATAGGACTTATGTTGCCCATCGCCCCTGCCACCACCACTCATAGGGGACTTGTTGCCCTTCACCCCTGCCACCCCCACTCATAGGGGACCTGTTGCCCAGCACTACTGCCACCCCCACTCATAGGGGACCTGTTGCCCAGCACTACTGCCACCCCCCATAAGGGACCTGTTGCCCATCACCCCTGCCACCCCCACCCACAGGGCTCATGTTGCCCATCACCCCAGCCACCCCCACCCATAGGGCTTATGCTGCCCATCGCCGGCCGGGGTCAGGGGGAGAGGTCTCCGGGGAGAGCCGTCTCCAGCGATCGTACAGACAAGTAACTTCCCTCCCCACAGACAGAGATCACACACGGATAAGGTTCAGTGTTCTTTATAGGTACTTAGTTATGATACGGTAGAATGGTACAAGGAGGTCTGGACGCAGGGGTCCCCTCGATTAGAGTCTCGTAAGGTAGGGAAGGGGGTAGCGGGTCAGTCTATTTACCAATCAGGTAGTTCAGATGAGATGATGACGAGCTCACAATCCTCGAGCTTGGTGTTTAGGCAGTACGGTCCGCGGCAGCGCCAGCAGGTCCCGGTAAGGATGGTTGATACAACGGGCCGCGGCAGCGCCAGCAGGTCCCCGGAAGATGTACGGTCCGCGGCAGCGCCAGCAGGTCCCGGTGAGGATGGTCGTTACAACGGGCCGCGGCAGCGCCAGCAGGTCCCAGGAAGATGGTCGTTACAACGGGCCGCGGCAGCGCCAGCAGGTCCCAGGAAGATGGTCGTTACAACGGGCCGCGGCAGCGCCAGCAGGTCCCAGGAAGATGGTCGTTACAACGGGCCGCGGCAGCGCCAGCAGGTCCCAGGAAGATGGTCGTTACAACGGGCCGCGGCAGCGCCAGCAGGTCCCAGGAAGATGAAGGTTGCAGAAGGCCGCGGCAGCGCCAGCAGGCAGGACGATGGTTCACAAGAGCGGGCTACGGCAGCGCCAGTAGACCGTCAGGGTTGAGTTCACTCGGTGTCTCTCGACTCCAGGATACAACTGCCTTCCTGCTCCGGAGCTGCCTTAGTTATAGGGCTGGTGCCCTTTGATGTCCGGACCCTCGCACTTGGAGGTCGGAGGGTCCGGGATGAAGGTGTCCAGACACCCAGCAGGGGGTGGAGCCAGCGCCTGGGGGCTGCTGGAGGCGATCGGCACCTGGCGGGGGAAGAGCTCTTGACGCTTCGTTCTCCCATTGACCTGCCAAGTGGTCCGCTCACCTCCTGGGTGGATGGTGGTGCCGGGATGTCGGGCCGGCCAGGCCCGGGGTTAGGGTCGAGGTGAGGCCACGCGGCCGCGTGGTGCAGGGCCCAAGATGGCGGCTTGACCCGGCCGGGGAAGCCGGTGGGGCTGGGCCCCGTGATGAGTAGGGGTCCGAGGGCAGAGGGTCCGTCGGGAGACGGAGTACAGGGGCTTGTCACGGGGGTATGCCTGGTGGGCCGGAGCTCGGGCCCTGTCGTGCGGGGGGGAAGCAAGCCCTCTGTGTGGCCTGTCCAACACCCACCCATAGGGCTTATGTTGCCCATCACCCCTGCCACCCCCCTCATATGGAACCTGTTGCCCATCACCCCTGCCACCCCCACTCCTAGGAGAGGAGACCTGTTGCCCAGCAGTACTGCCACCCCCACCCATAGTGGACTTGTTGCCCTTCACCCCTGCCACCCCAACCCATAGTGGACCTGTTGCCCATCACCCCTGCCACCCCCACTCATAGGGGACCTGTTGCCCATCACCCCTGCCACCCCCACTCATAGTGGACCTGTTGCCCATCACACCTGCCACCCCCACCCATAGGGGACCTGTTGCCCAGCACTACTGCCACCCCCACCCATAGGGGACCTGTTGCCCAGCACTACTGCCACCCCCACCCATAGGGCTTATGTTGCCCAGCACTACTGCCACCCCCACCCATAGGGCTTATGTTGCCCATCACCCCTGCCATCCCCACCCATGGGGGACCTGTTGCCCAGCACTACTGCCACCCCCACCCATAGGGCTTATGTTGCCCATCACCCCTGCAACCCCCACTCATAGAGGACCTGTTGCCCATCACCCCTGCCACCCCCACTCATAGGGGACCTGTTGCCCAACACTACTGCCACCCCCACACATCGGGCTCATGTTGCCCATCACCCCTGCCACTCTCTACCCATAGTGGACCTGTTGCCCATCACCCCTGCCACCCCCACTCATAGGGGACCTGTTGCCCATCACCCCTGCCACCCCCACCCATAGGGATCATTTTGCCCATCACCCCTGCCACCCCCACCCATAGGGCTTATGTTGCCCATCAGCCCTGTGACCCCCACTCATAGGGGAGCTGTTGCCCATCACCCCTGCCACCCCCACTCATAGGGGACCTGTTGCCCAGCACTACTGCCACCCCCACCCATAGTGGACCTGTTGCCCATCACCCCTGCCACCCCCACCCATAGGGCTTATGTTGCCCATCACCCCTGCCACCCCCACTCATAGGGGGCCTGTTGCCCATCTTCCCTGCCACCCCCACTCATAGGGGACCTGTTGCCCATCCATCACCCCTGCCACCCCCACCCATACGGCTCATGTTGCCCATCACCCCTGCCACCCCCTCCCACAGTGGACCTGTTGCCCATCACCCCTGCCACCCCCACTCATAGGGGACCTGTTGCCCAGCACTACTGTCACCTCCACCCATAGGGCTTATGTTGTCCATAAATCCAGCCACCCCCACCCATAGGACTTATGTTGCCCATCGCCCCTGCCACCCCCACTCATAGGGGACTTGTTGCCCTTCACCCCTGCCACCCCCACTCATAGGGGACCTGTTGCCCAGCACTACTGCCACCCCCACTCATAGGGGACCTGTTGCCCAGCACTACTGCCACCCCCCATAGGGGACCTGTTGCTCATCAAACCTGCCACCCCCACTCATAAGGGACCTGCTGCCCATCACTACTGCCACCCCCACCCATATGGCTCATGTTGCCCATCACCCCTGCCACCACCACCCATAGGGGACCTGTTGCCCAGCACTACTGCCACCCCCACCCATAGGGCTTATGTTGCCCGTCACCCCTGCCACCCCCACTCATAGGGGGCCTGTTGCCCCTCACCCCTGCCACCCTCACTCATAGTGGACCTGATGCCCATCACTCCTGCCACCCCATCCATAGGGGACCTGTTGCCACCCCCACTCCTAGGAGAGGAGACCTGTTGTCCAGCAGTACTGCCACCCCCACCCATAGTGGACTTGTTGCCCTTCACCCCTGAAAACCCCCTCTCATAGGGGACCTGTTGCCCATCATCCCTGCCACCCCCACTCATAGTGGACCTGTTGCCCATCACTCCTGCCTCCCCCACCCATAGGGGACCTGTTGCCCAGCACTACTGCCACCCCCACCCATAGGGCTTATGTTGCCCATCACCCCTGCAACCCCCACTCATAGGGGACCTGTTGCCCATCACCCCTGCCACCCCCACTCATAGAGGACCTGTTGCCCAACACTACTGCCACCTTCACCCATAGGGCGCATGTTGCCCATCACCCCTGCCACTACCCACCCATAGTGGACCTGTTGCCCATCACCCCTGCCACCCCCACTCATAGGGGACCCGTTGCCCATCACCCCTGCCACCCCCACCCATAGGGCTCATGTTGCTCATCACCCCTGCCACCCCACCCATAGGGCTTATGTTGCCCATCAGTCCTGCCACCCCCACTCATAGGGGACCTGTTGCCCATCACCCCTGCCACCCCCACTCATAGGGGACCTGTTGCCCAGCACTACTGACACCCCCTACCTGTTGCCCAGCACCCTTTGCCACCCCCACCCATAGGGCTTATGTTGCCCATCACCCCTGCCACCCCCACTCATAGGGGGCCTGTTCCCCATCTTCCCTGCCACCCCCACCCATAGGGGATCTGTTGCCCATCACCCCTGCCACCCCCACCCATAGGGCTCATGTTGGCCATCACCCCTGCCACCCCTCCCACAGTGGACCTGTTGCCCATCACCCCTGCCACCCCCACTCATAGGCGACCTGTTGCCCAGCACTACGGTCACCTTCACCCATAGGGCTTATGTTGTCCATAACCCCTGCCATCCCCACCCATAGGACTTATGTTGCCCATCACCCCTGCCACCTCCACTCATAGGGGACCTGTTGCCCACCACGACTGCCACCCCCACCCATAGTGGACCTGTTGCCCATCACCCCTGCCACCCCCACTCATAGGGCTTATGTTGCCCATCACCCCTGCCACCCCCACTCATAGGGCACCTGTTGCCCATCACCCCTGCCACCCCCACTCCTAGGAGATGAGACCTGTTGCCCAGCAGTACTGCCACCCCCACCCATAGTGGACTTGTTGCCCTTCACCCCTGCCACCCCCACCCATAGTGGACCTGTTGCCCATCACCCCTGCCACCCCCACTCATAGGGGACCTGTTGCCCATCACTACTGCCACCCCCACCCATAGGATGGGTGATGCGCCACACATCCATCATACTCCAACATTATGTATGTCAGCAAAATACATCCCCCCCTAACATCATGACAACAGTGTGTAGTCTGTGACAAATGCCCACAACAGTGATTATGACTTCGAACATACAATGTAACTACCATCACATGTGTGACCAAAAAATGAGTGTGGCAAGCATCACTATAGCATTGTGTCAATGTAAAAATAACACCGCCTCACTGTGTAGAACAAAAGTTAAGTGTAGGTTTCCAATCTGCAGCAAATGTCGAGGATTGTGGTGATGGGGTCTAAACCCCACCTCATCACAGTGACCAAAAGGTAATTGTTATCATGGTGAAAGCTGCAAATGCCAAACTGCATGTATGATTCCCGGGCCCAACACATGAAACACTTTTGTTGCAAAGTAGTGGTTGTTAGGCCTGGGCTAAAAATCCGTTCCGCTCACGGAAATTGCGATAATTTGACATTTTCGCGTTCTGCGGAGAGCGCGAAAATGTCAAAATTTCCGCAATCCGCATTTTACTGGAAATTTTTTGCTTGCTCGTGCTGTAAAATAATACATTCTCGCGTGCGCGCGATCGCCTTACCTGAATCCCCGTGTTTGCCGACAAGTTTTCCCGATCCGGTCGCGTTCTCCACGAGATGTTGGATTGTTGGTAGCCATTTGCGCTGTCTCGCGACAGTTCGCGCCCACAGTAACGTCATTCGTCGCGCGATCACGTCTTTCTTCTCGCGATCATGCACCGCAAGACAAGTGAAAACAAGATGGCCGCGCCCGCGAGCAACCGCATGGGTAAGTTGGCGAGCCGCGACCACGCAGAAAATACCGCGAACAGGCGGGAAAAAAATTCCGCATCTTCGCGATATTTCCGCGTGTTTGCAGAGATTTTTAACATTTTCGCGATAGTTTGCGAAAGTGAATTTTGCAAATTCCGCCCACCCCTAGAGGTTGTGTCCCATACCCACAGAGATGTGGTGAGGCTAACAGTGCTGTGAAAACATAACATCCTCTCGGCCATGTGCAGACAAGCACCACACATGGGGGCTGACAATGCATACAGTGTACAATGACACAAAAGCAGAAGTGACCATCACAAAGCATACACACATCTCGAAAATAATATACACACAAATCAAAACAACCTGTGTAGACTGTAGGTGTCAGGTCACAAACTCCCATTCCATGCCAGCAATGTCACCTAACAACCAGGATGAATGTGCAGAATGATGTGATATGACTCACAGGGACAGCAGGGTAAATCACAAAAACAGCATCCAGACAATGGCCCACAACAGCAATACCAATGCACTGGTGCAGATGCACAAACACAAACAGGCGACCTCACACTGCACATCTGACACTACATGTGTGTGTGTGTCTCAGTATCCCCAGGCAACTACACAGCACATGAGGGGGGCTGAACCACAGTGACACAGATGTAGACACAGTGCCATACAAAAGTAACCCATCATTGGGACCCCCTTAGTGGGCAATCAGAACACAAACTAACACAGCAAGAGACTGACACACAACAGCACTACCCCCAGGGACCAGACATTGGGGTGACACAAGCATGCATGACACCTCCACTGTGATGACAAAGGTAGATGTCGTACAAACTGTGAAATCCAGACATGTGTCCTGTGCCACAAACGTACATCACATCTACACAAACACAAATCACTCAGCATGGCCCGCCATCCATGGACAAACGGGAACTAGGGGCCCATCCATGCAAACATTTACATCAGTCCACCCACACCACACACCCTGAACTGCACCAATGTGCATCTGTGAAGCCCACATGGACAGGTGAAATTGCACATGCACCCATAACAAACACAGGAATATTGGGAGGAACTAAGGTGCACAGACTCATCACACAAGGACAGTTCACAACCCTGGTGAATGACAGACATACTGCACAGTATGCGGTACATGGCCATGATGTCAAAGCTCACGTAACCTTCAGAATACCTGCCACAGTCCCAGGACAATGCAGAAGCCAATGCGAACCACAAGGCACACATGCTGACATGTGCAAACATTGCAGCCCTGACCTGGATAAGTGGGAGCAGTCACACACACATACACATGTCTCAATCACTGAAAGGTATCACCTAGGGACAACTACATGATATTGCGAACAAACAAGTGCCTTGGGGACCCCTGACTGTGTCCCATTTGCGTCTGACAACATCACCCCCCCTCATATGGAACCTGTTGCCCATCACCCCTGCCACCCCCACTCCTAGGAGAGGAGACCTGTTGCCCAGCAGTACTGCCACCCCTACCCATAGTGGACTTGTTGCCCTTCACCCCTGCCACCCCAACCCATAGTGGACCTGTTGCCCATCACCCCTGCCACCCCCACTGATAGGGGACCTATTGCCCATCACCCCTGCCACCCCCACTCATAGTGGACCTGTTGCCCATCACACCTGCCACCCCCACCCATAGGGGACCTGTTGCCCAGCACTACCGCCACCCCCACCCATAGGGGACCTGTTGCCCAGCACTACTGACACTGCCCCATAGGGCTTATGTTGCCCATCACCCATGCCACCCCCACCCATAGGGCTCATGTTGCCCATCACCCCTGCCACCCCCACCCATAGGGCTTATGGTGCCCATCAGCCCTGCAACCCCCACTCATAGGGGACCTGTTGGCCATCACCCCTGCCACCCCCACTCATAGGGGACCTGTTGCCCAGCACTACTGCCACCCGCACCGATAGTGGACCTGTTGCCCATCACCCCTGCCGCCCCCACCCATAGGGGACCTGTTGCCCATCACCCCTGCCACTCCCACCCATAGGGGACCTTTTGCCCAGCACTACTGCCACCCCCACCCATAGGGGACCTGTTGCCCATCACTCCTGCAACCCCCACTCATAGGGGACCTGTTGCTCATCAAACCTGCTACCTCCACTCATAAGGGACCTGCTGCCCATCACTACTGCCACCCCCACCCATATGGCTCATGTTGCCCATCACCCCTGCCACCCCCACCCATAGGGGACCTGTTGCCCAGCACTACTGCCACCCCCACCCATAGGGCTTATGTTGCCCATCACCCCTGCCACCCACACTCATAGGGGGCCTGTTGCCCCTCACCCCTGCCACCCTCACTCATAGTGGACCTGATGCCCATCACTCCTGCCACCCCCACCCATAGGGGACCTGTTGCCCATCACCCCTGCCACCCCCACTCATAGGGGACCAGTTGCCCAGCATTACTGCCACCCCCACCCATAGGGGACCTGTTGCCCAGCACTACTGCCATCCCCACCCATAGGGCTTATGTTGCCCATCACCCCTGCCACCCCCACCCATGGGGGACCTGTTGCCCAGCACTACTGCCACCCCCACCCATAGGGCTCATGTTGCCCATCACCCCTGCCACCCCCACCCATAGGGGACCTGTTCCCCAGCACTACTGCCACCCTCACCCATAGGGCTTATGTTGCCCATCACCCCTGCAACCCACACTCATAGGGGACCTGTTGCCCATCACCCCTGCCACCCTCACTCATAGGGGACCTGTTGCCCAACACTACTGACACCCCCACCCATCGGGCTCATGTTGCCCATCACCCCTGCCACTCCCTACCCATAGTGGACCTGTTGCCCATCACCCCTGCCACCCCCACTCATAGGGGACCTGTTGCCCATCACCCCTGCCACCCCCACCCATAGGGCTCATGTTGCCCATCACCCCTGCCACCCCCACCCATAGGGCTTATGTTGCCCATCAGCCTGGGACCCCCACTCATAGGGGAGCTGTTGCCCATCACCCCTGCCACCCCCACTCATAGGGGACCTGTTGCCCAGCACTACTGCCACCCCCACCCATAGTGGACCTGTTGCCCATCCCCCCTGCCACCCCCACCCATAGGACTTATGTTGCCCATCACCCCTGCCACCCCCACTCATAGGGGGCCTGTTGACCATCTTCCCTGCCACCCCCACTCATAGGGGACCTGTTGCCCATCACCCCTGCCACCCCCACCCATACGGCTCATGTTGCCCATCACCCCTGCCACCCCTCCCACAGTGGACCTGTTGCCCATCACCCCTGCCACCCCCACTCATAGGGGACCTGTTGCCCAGCACTACGGTCACCTCCACCCATAGGGCTTATGTTGTCCATAACCCCTGCCATCCCCACCCATAGGACTTATGTTGCCCATCACCCCTGCCACCTCCACTCATAGGGGACCTGTTGCCCACCACGACTGCCACCCCCACCCATAGTGGACCTGTTGCCCATCACCCCTGCCACCCCCACTCATAGGGCTTATGTTGCCCATCACCCCTGCCACTCCCACTCATAGGGGACCTGTTGCCCATCACCCCTGCCACCCCCACTCCTAGGAGATGAGACCTGTTGCCCAGCAGTACTGCCACCCCCACCCATAGTGGACTTGTTGCCCTTCACCCCTGCCACCCCCACCCATAGTGGACCTGTTGCCCATCACCCCTGCCACCCCCACTCATAGGGGACCTGTTGCCCATCATCCCTGCCACCCCCACTCATAGTGGACATGTTGCCCATCATCCCTGCCACCCCCACTCATAGTGGACATGTTGCCCATCACCCCTGCCACCCCCACTCATAGGGGACCTGTTGCCCATCACTACTGCCACCTCCACCCATAGGATGGGTGATGCGCCACACATCCATCATACTCCAACATTATGTATGTCAGCAAAATACATCCCCCCTAACATCATGACAACAGTGTGTAGTCTGTGACAAATGCCCACAACAGTGATTATGACTTCGAACATACAATGTAACTACCATCACATGTGTGACCAAAAAATGAGTGTGGCAAGCATCACTATAGCACTGTGTCAATGTAAAAATAACACCGCCTCACTGTGTAGAACAAAAGTTAAGTGTGGGGTTCCAATCTGCAGCAAATGTCGAGGATTGTGGTGATGGGGTCTAAACCCCACCTCATCACAGTGACCAAAAGGTAATTGTTATCATGGTGAAAGCTGCAAATGCCAAACTGCATGTATGATTCCCGGGCCCAACACATGAAACACTTTTGTTGCAAAGTAGTGGTTGTTAGGCCTGGGCTAAAAATCCGTTCCGCTCACGGAAATTGCGATAATTTGACATTTTCGCGTTCTGCGGAGAGCGTGAAAATGTCAAAATTTCCGCAATCCGCATTTTACTGGAAATTTTTTGCTCGCTCGTGCTGTAAAATAATACATTCTCGCGTGCGCACGATCGCCTTACCTGAATCCCCGTGTTTGCCGACAAGTTTTCCCGATCCGGTCGCGTTCTCCACGAGATGTTGGATTGTTGGTAGCCATTTGCGCTGTCTCGCGACAGTTCGCGCCCACAGTAACGTCATTCGTCGCACGATCACGTCTTTCTTCTCGTGATCATGCACCGCAAAACAAGTGAAAAAAATGATGGCCGCGCCCGCGAGCAACCGCATGGGTAAGTTGGCGAGCCGCGACCACGCAGAAAATACCGCGAACAGGCGGGAAAAAAACATCCGCATCTTCGCGATATTTCCGCGTGTTTGCAGAGATTTTTAACATTTTCGCGATAGTTTGCGAAAGTGAATTTTGCAAATTCCGCCCACCCCTAGTGGTTGTGTCCCATACCCACAGAGATGTGGTGAGGCTAACAGTGCTGTGAAAACATAACATCCTCTCGGCCATGTGCAGACAAGCACCACACATGGGGGCTGACAATGCATACAGTGTACAATGACACAAAAGCAGAAGTGACCATCACAAAGCATACACACATCTCGAAAATATACACACAAATCAAAACAACCTGTGTAGACTCTAGGTGTCAGGTCACAAACTCCCATTCCATGCCAGCAATGTCACCTAACAACCAGGATGAATGTGCAGAATGATGTGATATGACTCACAGGGACAGCAGGGTAAATCACAAAAACAGCATCCAGACAATGGCCCACAACAGCAATACCAATGCACTGGTGCAGATGCACAAACACAAACAGGCAACCTCACACTGCACATCTGACACTACATGTGTGTGTGTGTCTCAGTATCCCCAGGCAACTACACAGCACATGAGGGGGGCTGAACCACAGTGACACAGATGTGGACACAGTGCCATACAAAAGTAACCCATCATTGGGACCCCCTTAGTGGGCAATCAGAACACAAACTAACACAGCAAGAGACTGACACACAACAGCACTACCCCCAGGGACCAGACATTGGGGTGACACAAGCATGCATGACACCTCCACTGTGATGACAAAGGTAGATGTCGTACAAACTGTGAAATCCAGACATGTGTCCTGTGCCACAAACGTACATCACATCTACACAAACACAAATCACTCAGCATGGCCCGCCATCCATGGACAAACGGGAACTAGGGGCCCATCCATGCAAACATTTACATCAGTCCACCCACACCACACACCCTGAACTGCACCAATGTGCATCTGTGAAGCCCACATGGACAGGTGACATTGCACATGCACCCATAACAAACACAGGAATATTGGGAGGAACTAAGGTGCACAGACTCATCACACAAGGACAGTTCACAACCCTGGTGAATGACAGACATACTGCACAGTATGCGGTACATGGCCATGATGTCAAAGCTCACGTAACCTTCAGAATACCTGCCACAGTCCCAGGACAATGCAGAAGCCAATGCGAACCACAAGGCACACATGCTGACATCTGCAAACATTGCAGCCCTGACCTGGACAAGTGGGAGCAGTCACACACATATACACATGTCTCAATCACTGAAAGGTATCACCTAGGGACAACTACATGATATTGCGAACAAACAAGTGCCTTGGGGACCCCTGACTGTGTCCCATTTTCGTCTGAAAACATCACCCCCCCTCATATGGAACCTGTTGCCCATCACCCCTGCCACCCCCACTCCTAGGAGAGGAGACCTGTTGCCCAGCAGTACTGCCACCCCTACCCATAGTGGACTTGTTGCCCTTCACCCCTGCCACCCCAACCCATAGTGGACCTGTTGCCCATCACCCCTGCCACCCCCACTCATAGGGGACCTGTTGCCCATCACCCCTGCCACCCCCACTCATAGTGGACCTGTTGCTCATCACACCTGCCACCCCCACCCATAGGGGACCTGTTGCCCAGCACTACCGCCACCCCCACCCATAGGGGACCTGTTGCCCAGCACTACTGCCACTGCCCCATAGGGCTTATGTTGCCCATCACCCCTGCCACCCACACCCATAGGGCTCATGTTGCCCATCACCCCTGCCACCCCCACCCATAGGGCTTATGGTGCCCATCAGCCCTGCCACCCCCACTCATAGGGGACCTGTTGGCCATCACCCCTGCCACCCCCACTCATAGGGGACCTGTTGCCCAGCACTACTGCCACCCCCACTCATAGGGGACCTGTTGCCCAGCACTACTGTCACCCCCCCATAAGGGACCTGTTGCCCATCACTCCTGCCACCCCCACCCACAGGGCTCATGTTGCCCATCACCCCAGCCACCCCCACCCATAGGGCTTATGCTGCCCATCACCTCAGCCACCCCCACCCATAGGGCTTATGTTGCCCATCACCCCTGCCACCCCCCCTCATATGGAACCTGTTGCCCATCACCCCTGCCACCCCCACTCCTAGGAGAGGAGACCTGTTGCCCAGCAGTACTGCCACCCCCACCCATAGTGGACTTGTTGCCCTTCACCCCTGCCACCCCATCCCATAGTGGACCTGTTGCCCATCACCCCTGCCACCCCCACTCATAGTGGACCTGTTGCCCATCACACCTGCCACCCCCACCCATAGGGGACCTGTTGCCCAGCACTACTGCCACCCCCACCCATAGGGGACCTGTTGCCCAGCACTACTGCCACCCCCACCCATAGGGCTTATGTTGCCCAGCACTACTGCCACCCTCACCCATAGGGCTTATGTTGCCCATCACCCCTGCCATCCCCACCCATGGGGGACCTGTTGCCCAGCACTACTGCCACCCCCCCCCATAGGGCTTATGTTGCCCATCACCCATGCAACCCCCACTCATAGAGGACCTGTTGCCCATCACCCCTGCCACCCCCACTCATAGGGGACCTGTTGCCCAACACTACTGCCACCCCCACCCATCGGGCTCATGTTAACCATCACCCCTGCCACTCCCTACCCATAGTGGACCTGTTGCCCATCACCCCTGCCACCCCCACTCATAGGGGACCTGTTGCCCATCACCCCTGCCACCCCCACCCATAGGGCTTATGTTGCCCATCAGCCCTGTGACCCCCACTCATAGGGGAGCTGTTGCCCATCACCCCTGCCACCCCCTCTCATAGGGGACCTGTTGCCCAGCACTACTGCCACCCCCACCCATAGTGGACCTGTTGCCCATCACCCCTGCCACCCCCACCCATAGGGCTTATGTTGCCCATCACGCCTGCCATCCCCACTCATAGGGGGCCTGTTGCCCACCTTCCCTGCCACCCCCACTCATAGGGGACCTGTTGCCCATCCATCACCCCTGCCACCCCCACCCATACGGCTCATGTTGCCCATCACCCCTGCCACCCCCTCCCACAGTGGACCTGTTGCCCATCACCCCTGCCACCCCCACTCATAGGGGACCTGTTGCCCAGCACTACTGTCACCTCCACCCATAGGGCTTATGTTGTCCATAAATCCAGCCACCCCCACCCATAGGACTTATGTTGCCCATCGCCCCTGCCACCCCCACTCATAGGGGACTTGTTGCCCTTCACCCCTGCCACCCCCACTCATAGGGGACCTGTTGCCCAGCACTACTGCCACCCCCACTCATAGGGGACCTGTTGCCCAGCACTACTGCCACCCCCCCATAGGGGACCTGTTGCTCATCAAACCTGCCACCCCCACTCATAAGGGACCTGCTGCCCATCACTACTGCCACCCCCACCCATATGGCTCATGTTGCCCATCACCCCTGCCACCACCACCCATAGGGGACCTGTTGCCCAGCACTACTGCCACCCCCACCCATAGGGCTTATATTGCCCATCACCCCTGCCACCCCCACTCATAGGGGGCCTGTTGCCCCTCACCCCTGCCACCCTCACTCATAGTGGACCTGATGCCCATCACTCCTGCCACCCCCACCCATAGGGGACCTGTTGCCACCCCCACTCCTAGGAGAGGAGACCTGTTGCCCAGCAGTACTGCCACCCCCACCCATAGTGGACTTGTTGCCCTTCACCCCTGCCACCCCCACCCAAAGTGGACCTGTTGCCCATCACCCCTGCAAACCCCCTCTCATAGGGGACCTGTTGCCCATCATCCCTGCCACCCCCACTCATAGTGGACCTGTTGCCCATCACGCCTGCCACCCCCACCCATAGGGGACCTGTTGCCCAGCACTACTGCCACACCCACCCATAGGGCTTATGTTACCCATCACCCCTGCAACCCCCACTCATAGGGGACCTGTTGCCCATCACCCCTGCCACCCCCACTCATAGAGGACCTGTTGCCCAACACTGCTGCTACCTTCACCCATAGGGCTCATGTTGCCCATCACCCCTGCCACTACCCACCCATAGTGGTCCTGTTGCCCATCACCCCTGCCACCCCCACTCATAGGGGACCCGTTGCCCATCACCCCTGCCACCCCCACCCATAGGGCTCATGTTGCCCATCGCCCCTGCCACCCCCACCCATAGGGCTTATGTTGCCCATCAGTCCTGCCACCCCCACTCATAGGGGACCTGTTGTCCATCACCCCTGCCACCCCCACTCATAGGGGACCTGTTGCCCAGCACTACTGCCACCCCCTACCTGTAGACCAGCACCTTTTGCCACCCCCACCCATAGGGCTTATGTTGCCCATCACCCCTGCCACCCCCACTCATAGGGGGCCTGTTCCCCATCTTCCCTGCCACCCCCACCCATAGGGGACCTGTTGCCCATCACCCCTGCCACCCCCACCCATAGGGCTCATGTTGCCCATCACCCCTGCCACCCCTCCCACAGTGGACCTGTTGCCCATCACCCCTGCCACCCCCACTCATAGGGGACCTGTTGCCCAGCACTACGGTCACCTCCACCCATAGGGCTTATGTTGTCCATAACCCCTGCCATCCCCACCCATAGGACTTATGTTGCCCATCACCCCTGCCACCTCCACTCATAGGGGACCTGTTGCCCACCACGACTGCCACCCCCACCCATAGTGGACCTGTTGCCCATCACCCCTGCCACCCCCACTCATAGGGCTTATGTTGCCCATCACCCCTGCCACCCCCACTCATAGGGGACCTGTTGCCCATCACCCCTGCCACCCCCACTCCTAGGAGATGAGACCTGTTGCCCAGCAGTACTGCCACCCCCACCCATAGTGGACTTGTTGCCCTTCACCCCTGCCACCCCCACCCATAGTGGACCTGTTGCCCATCACCCCTGCCACCCCCACTCATAGGGGACCTGTTGCCCATCATCCCTGCCACCCCCACTCATAGTGGACATGTTGCCCATCATCCCTGCCACCCCCACTCATAGTGGACATGTTGCCCATCACCCCTGCCACCCCCACTCATAGGGGACCTGTTGCCCAGCACTACTGCCACCCCCACTCATAGGGGACCTGTTGCCCAGCATTACTGCCACCCCCCCATAGGGGACCTGTTGCCCATCACTACTGCCACCCCCACCCATAGGATGGGTGATGCGCCACACATCCATCATACTCCAACATTATGTATGTCAGCAAAATACATCCCCCCCTAACATCATGACAACAGTGTGTAGTCTGTGACAAATGCCCACAACAGTGATTATGACTTCGAACATACAATGTAACTACCATCACATGTGTGACCAAAAAATGAGTGTGGCAAGCATCACTATAGCACTGTGTCAATGTAAAAATAACACCGCCTCACTGTGTAGAACAAAAGTTAAGTGTGGGTTTCCAATCTGCAGCAAATGTCGAGGATTGTGGTGATGGGGTCTAAACCCCACCTCATCACAGTGACCAAAAGGTAATTGTTATCATGGTGAAAGATGCAAATGCCAAACTGCATGTATGATTCCCGGGCCCAACACATGAAACACTTTTGTTGCAAAGTAGTGGTTGTTAGGCCTGGGCTAAAAATCCGTTCCGCTCACGGAAATTGCGATAATTTGACATTTTCGCGTTCTGCGGAGAGTGCGAAAATGTCAAAATTTCCGCAATCCGCATTTTACTGGAAATTTTTTGCTTGCTCGTGCTGTAAAATAATACATTCTCGCGTGCGCGCGATCGCCTTACCTGAATCCCCGTGTTTGCCGACAAGTTTTCCCGATCCGGTCGCGTTCTCCACGAGATGTTGGATTGTTGGTAGCCATTTGCGCTGTCTCGCGACAGTTCGCGCCCACAGTAACGTCATTCGTCGCGCGATCACGTCTTTCTTCTCGCGATCATGCACCGCAAGACAAGTGAAAACAAGATGGCCGCGCCCGCGAGCACCGCATGGGTAAGTTGGCGAGCCGCGACCACGCAGAAAATACCGCGAACAGGCGGGAAAAAAACTTCTGCATCTTCGCGATATTTCCGCGTGTTTGCAGAGATTTTTAACATTTTCGCGATAGTTTGCGAAAGTGAATTTTGCAAATTCCGCCCACCCCTAGTGGTTGTGTCCCATACCCACAGAGATGTGGTGAGGCTAACAGTGCTGTGAAAACATAACATCCTCTCGGCCATGTGCAGACAAGCACCACACATTGGGGCTGACAATGCATACAGTGTACAATGACACAAAAGCAGAAGTGACCATGACAAAGCATACACACATCTCGAAAATATACACACAAATCAAAACAACCTGTGTAGACTGTAGGTGTCAGGTCACAAACTCCCATTCCATGCCAGCAATGTCACCTAACAACACGGATGAATGTGCAGAATGATGTGATATGACTCACAGGGACAGCAGGGTAAATCACAAAAACAACAACCAGACAATGGCCCACAACAGCAATACCAATGCACTGGTGCAGATGCACAAACACAAACAGGCAACCTCAAACTGCACATCTGACACTACATGTGTGTGTGTGTCTCAGTATCCCCAGGCAACTACACAGCACATGAGGGGGGCTGAACAACAGTGACACAGATGTGGACACAGTGCCATACAAAAGTAACTCATCATTGGGACCCCCTTAGTGGGCAATCAGAACACAAACTAACACAGCAAGAGACTGACACACAACAGCACTACCCCCAGGGACCAGACATTGGGGTGACACAAGCATGCATGACACCTCCACTGTGATGACAAAGGTAGATGTCGTACAAACTGTGAAATCCAGACATGTGTCCTGTGCCACAAACGTACATCACATCTACACAAACACAAATCACTCGGCATGGCCCGCCATCCATGGACAAACGGGAACTAGGGGCCCATCCATGCAAACATTTACATCAGTCCACCCACACCACACACCCTGAACTGCACCAATGTGCATCTGTGAAGCCCACATGGACAGGTGACATTGCACATGCACCCATAACAAACACAGGAATATTGGGAGGAACTAAGGTGCACAGACTCATCACACAAGGACAGTTCACAACCCTGGTGAATGACAGACATACTGCACAGTATGCGGTACATGGCCATGATGTCAAAGCTCACGTAACCTTCAGAATATCTGCCACAGTCCCAGGACAATGCAGAAGCCAATGCGAACCACAAGGCACACATGCTGGCATCTGCAAACATTGCAGCCCTGACCTGGACAAGTGGGAGCAGTCACACACACATACACATGTCTCAATCACTGAAAGGTATCACCTAGGGACAACTACATGATATTGCGAACAAACAAGTGCCTTGGGGACCCCTGACTGTTTCCCATTTGCGTCTGACAACATCACCCCCCCTCATATGGAACCTGTTGCCCATCACCCCTGCCACCCCCACTCCTAGGAGAGGAGACCTGTTGCCCAGCAGTACTGCCACCCCTACCCATAGTGGACTTGTTGCCCTTCACCCCTGCCACCCCAACCCATAGTGGACCTGTTGCCCATCACCCCTGCCACCCCCACTCATAGTGGACCTGTTGCCCATCACACCTGCCACCCCCACCCATAGGGGACCTGTTGCCCAGCACTACCGCCACCCCCACCCATAGGGGACCTGTTGCCCAGCACTACTGCCACTGCCCCATAGGGCTTATGTTGCCCATCACCCCTGCCACCCCCACCCATAGGGCTCATGTTGCCCATCACCCCTGCCACCCCACCCATAGGGCTTATGGTGCCCATCAGCCCTGCCACCCCCACTCATAGGGGACCTGTTGGCCATCACCCCTGCCACCCCCACTCATAGGGGGCCTGTTGCCCAGCACTACTGCCACCCGCACCCATAGTGGACCTGTTGCCCATCACCCCTGCCGCCCCCACCCATAGGGGACCTGTTGCCCATCACCCCTGCCACTCCCACCCATAGGGGACCTTTTGCCCAGCACTACTGCCACCCCCACCCCCACCCATAGGGGACCTGTTGCCCATCACTCCTGCAACCCCCACTCATAGGGGACCTGTTGCTCATCAAACCTGCTACCTCCACTCATAAGGGACCTGCTGCCCATCACTACTGCCACCCCCACCCATATGGCTCATGTTGCCCATCACCCCTGCCACCCCCACTCATAGGGGGCCTGTTGCCCCTCACCCCTGCCACCCTCACTCATAGTGGACCTGATGCCCATCACTCCTGCCACCCCCACCCATAGGGGACCTGTTGCCCATCACCCCTGCCACCCCCACTCATAGGGGACCAGTTGCCCAGCACTACTGCCACCCCCACCCATAGGGGACCTGTTGCCCAGCACTACTGCCATCCCCACCCATAGGGCTTATGTTGCCCATCACCCCTGCCACCCCCACCCATGGGGGACCTGTTGCCCAGCACTACTGCCACCCCCACCCATAGGGCTCATGTTGCCCATCACCCCTGCCTCCCCCACCCATAGGGGACCTGTTGCCCATCACCCCTGCCACCCCCACTCATAGGGGACCTGTTGCCCAACACTACTGCCACCCCCACCCCTCGGGCTCATGTTGCCCATCACCCCTGCCACTCCCTACCCATAGTGGACCTGTTGCCCATCACCCCTGCCACCCCCACTCATAGGGGACCTGTTGCCCATCACCCCTGCCACCCCCACCCATAGGGCTCATGTTGCCCATCACCCCTGCCACCCCCACCCATAGGGCTTATGAAGCCCATCAGCCCTGTGACCCCCACTCATAGGGGAGCTGTTGCCCATCACCCCTGCCACCCCCACTCATAGGGTACCTGTTGCCCAGCACTACTGCCACCCCCACCCATAGTGGACCTGTTGCCCATCACCCCTGCCACCCCCACCCATAGGACTTATGTTGCCCATCACCCCTGCCACCCCCACTCATAGGGGGCCAGTTGCCCATCTTCCCTGCCACCCCCACTCATAGGGGACCTGTTGCCCATCACCCCTGCCACCCCCACCCATACGGCTCATGTTGCCCATCACCCCTGCCGCCCCCTCCCACAGTGGACCTGTTGCCTATCACCCCTGCCACCCCCACTCATAGGGGACCTGTTGCCCAGCACTACTGTCACCTCCACCCATAGGGGACCTGTTGCCCATCACCCCTGCCACCCCCACCCATAGGGCTCATGTTGCCCATCACCCCTGCCACCCCTCCCACAGTGGACCTGTTGCCCATCACCCCTGCCACCCCCACTCATAGGGGACCTGTTGCCCAGCACTACGGTCACCTCCACCCATAGGGCTTATGTTGTCCATAACCCCTGCCATCCCCACCCATAGGACTTATGTTGCCCATCACCCCTGCCACCTCCACTCATAGGGGACCTGTTGCCCACCACGACTGCCACCCCCACCCATAGTGGACCTGTTGCCCATCACCCCTGCCACCCCCACTCATAGGGCTTATGTTGCCCATCACCCCTGCCACTCCCACTCATAGGGGACCTGTTGCCCATCACCCCTGCCACCCCCACTCCTAGGAGATGAGACCTGTTGCCCAGCAGTACTGCCACCCCCACCCATAGTGGACTTGTTGCCCTTCACCCCTGCCACCCCCACCCATAGTGGACCTGTTGCCCATCACCCCTGCCACCCCCACTCATAGGGGACCTGTTGCCCATCATCCCTGCCACCCCCACTCATAGTGGACATGTTGCCCATCATCCCTGCCACCCCCACTCATAGTGGACATGTTGCCCATCACCCCTGCCACCCCCACTCATAGGGGACCTGTTGCCCATCACCCCTGCCACCCCCACTCATAGGGGACCTGTTGCCCATCATCCCTGCCACCCCCACTCATAGTGGACATGTTGCCCATCATCCCTGCCACCCCCACTCATAGGGGACCTGTTGCTCATCAAACCTGCTACCTCCACTCATAAGGGACCTGCTGCCCATCACTACTGCCACCCCCACCCATATGGCTCATGTTGCCCATCACCCCTGCCACCACCACCCATAGGGGACCTGTTGCCCAGCACTACTGCCACCCCCACCCATAGGCCTTATGTTGCCCATCACCCCTGCCACCCCCACTCATAGGGGGCCTGTTGCCCCTCACCCCTGCCACCCTCACTCATAGTGGACCTGATGCCCATCACTCCTGCCACCCCCACCCATAGGGGACCTGTTGCCCATCACCCCTGCCACCCCCACTCATAGGGGACCAGTTGCCCAGCACTACTGCCACCCCCACCCATAGGGGACCTGTTGCCCAGCACTACTGCCATCCCCACCCATAGGGCTTATGTTGCCCATCACCCCTGCCACCCCCACCCATGGGGGACCTGTTGCCCAGCACTACTGCCACCCCCACCCATAGGGCTCATGTTGCCCATCACCCCTGCCACCCCCACCCATAGGGGACCTGTTCCCCAGCACTACTGCCACCCTCACCCATAGGGCTTATGTTGCCCATCACCCCTGCAACCCACACTCATAGGGGACCTGTTGCCCATCACCCCTGCCACCCTCACTCATAGGGGACCTGTTGCCCAACACTACTGACACCCCCACCCATCGGGCTCATGTTGCCCATCACCCCTGCCACTCCCTACCCATAGTGGACCTGTTGCCCATCACCCCTGCCACCCCCACTCATAGGGGACCTGTTGCCCATCACCCCTGCCACCCCCACCCATAGGGCTCATGTTGCCCATCACCCCTGCCACCCCCACCCATAGGGCTTATGTTGCCCATCAGCCTGGGACCCCCACTCATAGGGGAGCTGTTGCCCATCACCCCTGCCACCCCCACTCATAGGGGACCTGTTGCCCAGCACTACTGCCACCCCCACCCATAGTGGACCTGTTGCCCATCCCCCCTGCCACCCCCACCCATAGGACTTATGTTGCCCATCACCCCTGCCACCCCCACTCATAGGGGGCCTGTTGACCATCTTCCCTGCCACCCCCACTCATAGGGGACCTGTTGCCCATCACCCCTGCCACCCCCACCCATACGGCTCATGTTGCCCATCACCCCTGCCACCCCTCCCACAGTGGACCTGTTGCCCATCACCCCTGCCACCCCCACTCATAGGGGACCTGTTGCCCAGCACTACGGTCACCTCCACCCATAGGGCTTATGTTGTCCATAACCCCTGCCATCCCCACCCATAGGACTTATGTTGCCCATCACCCCTGCCACCTCCACTCATAGGGGACCTGTTGCCCACCACGACTGCCACCCCCACCCATAGTGGACCTGTTGCCCATCACCCCTGCCACCCCCACTCATAGGGCTTATGTTGCCCATCACCCCTGCCACTCCCACTCATAGGGGACCTGTTGCCCATCACCCCTGCCACCCCCACTCCTAGGAGATGAGACCTGTTGCCCAGCAGTACTGCCACCCCCACCCATAGTGGACTTGTTGCCCTTCACCCCTGCCACCCCCACCCATAGTGGACCTGTTGCCCATCACCCCTGCCACCCCCACTCATAGGGGACCTGTTGCCCATCATCCCTGCCACCCCCACTCATAGTGGACATGTTGCCCATCATCCCTGCCACCCCCACTCATAGTGGACATGTTGCCCATCACCCCTGCCACCCCCACTCATAGGGGACCTGTTGCCCATCACTACTGCCACCTCCACCCATAGGATGGGTGATGCGCCACACATCCATCATACTCCAACATTATGTATGTCAGCAAAATACATCCCCCCTAACATCATGACAACAGTGTGTAGTCTGTGACAAATGCCCACAACAGTGATTATGACTTCGAACATACAATGTAACTACCATCACATGTGTGACCAAAAAATGAGTGTGGCAAGCATCACTATAGCACTGTGTCAATGTAAAAATAACACCGCCTCACTGTGTAGAACAAAAGTTAAGTGTGGGGTTCCAATCTGCAGCAAATGTCGAGGATTGTGGTGATGGGGTCTAAACCCCACCTCATCACAGTGACCAAAAGGTAATTGTTATCATGGTGAAAGCTGCAAATGCCAAACTGCATGTATGATTCCCGGGCCCAACACATGAAACACTTTTGTTGCAAAGTAGTGGTTGTTAGGCCTGGGCTAAAAATCCGTTCCGCTCACGGAAATTGCGATAATTTGACATTTTCGCGTTCTGCGGAGAGCGTGAAAATGTCAAAATTTCCGCAATCCGCATTTTACTGGAAATTTTTTGCTCGCTCGTGCTGTAAAATAATACATTCTCGCGTGCGCACGATCGCCTTACCTGAATCCCCGTGTTTGCCGACAAGTTTTCCCGATCCGGTCGCGTTCTCCACGAGATGTTGGATTGTTGGTAGCCATTTGCGCTGTCTCGCGACAGTTCGCGCCCACAGTAACGTCATTCGTCGCACGATCACGTCTTTCTTCTCGTGATCATGCACCGCAAAACAAGTGAAAAAAATGATGGCCGCGCCCGCGAGCAACCGCATGGGTAAGTTGGCGAGCCGCGACCACGCAGAAAATACCGCGAACAGGCGGGAAAAAAACATCCGCATCTTCGCGATATTTCCGCGTGTTTGCAGAGATTTTTAACATTTTCGCGATAGTTTGCGAAAGTGAATTTTGCAAATTCCGCCCACCCCTAGTGGTTGTGTCCCATACCCACAGAGATGTGGTGAGGCTAACAGTGCTGTGAAAACATAACATCCTCTCGGCCATGTGCAGACAAGCACCACACATGGGGGCTGACAATGCATACAGTGTACAATGACACAAAAGCAGAAGTGACCATCACAAAGCATACACACATCTCGAAAATATACACACAAATCAAAACAACCTGTGTAGACTCTAGGTGTCAGGTCACAAACTCCCATTCCATGCCAGCAATGTCACCTAACAACCAGGATGAATGTGCAGAATGATGTGATATGACTCACAGGGACAGCAGGGTAAATCACAAAAACAGCATCCAGACAATGGCCCACAACAGCAATACCAATGCACTGGTGCAGATGCACAAACACAAACAGGCAACCTCACACTGCACATCTGACACTACATGTGTGTGTGTGTCTCAGTATCCCCAGGCAACTACACAGCACATGAGGGGGGCTGAACCACAGTGACACAGATGTGGACACAGTGCCATACAAAAGTAACCCATCATTGGGACCCCCTTAGTGGGCAATCAGAACACAAACTAACACAGCAAGAGACTGACACACAACAGCACTACCCCCAGGGACCAGACATTGGGGTGACACAAGCATGCATGACACCTCCACTGTGATGACAAAGGTAGATGTCGTACAAACTGTGAAATCCAGACATGTGTCCTGTGCCACAAACGTACATCACATCTACACAAACACAAATCACTCAGCATGGCCCGCCATCCATGGACAAACGGGAACTAGGGGCCCATCCATGCAAACATTTACATCAGTCCACCCACACCACACACCCTGAACTGCACCAATGTGCATCTGTGAAGCCCACATGGACAGGTGACATTGCACATGCACCCATAACAAACACAGGAATATTGGGAGGAACTAAGGTGCACAGACTCATCACACAAGGACAGTTCACAACCCTGGTGAATGACAGACATACTGCACAGTATGCGGTACATGGCCATGATGTCAAAGCTCACGTAACCTTCAGAATACCTGCCACAGTCCCAGGACAATGCAGAAGCCAATGCGAACCACAAGGCACACATGCTGACATCTGCAAACATTGCAGCCCTGACCTGGACAAGTGGGAGCAGTCACACACATATACACATGTCTCAATCACTGAAAGGTATCACCTAGGGACAACTACATGATATTGCGAACAAACAAGTGCCTTGGGGACCCCTGACTGTGTCCCATTTTCGTCTGAAAACATCACCCCCCCTCATATGGAACCTGTTGCCCATCACCCCTGCCACCCCCACTCCTAGGAGAGGAGACCTGTTGCCCAGCAGTACTGCCACCCCTACCCATAGTGGACTTGTTGCCCTTCACCCCTGCCACCCCAACCCATAGTGGACCTGTTGCCCATCACCCCTGCCACCCCCACTCATAGGGGACCTGTTGCCCATCACCCCTGCCACCCCCACTCATAGTGGACCTGTTGCTCATCACACCTGCCACCCCCACCCATAGGGGACCTGTTGCCCAGCACTACCGCCACCCCCACCCATAGGGGACCTGTTGCCCAGCACTACTGCCACTGCCCCATAGGGCTTATGTTGCCCATCACCCCTGCCACCCACACCCATAGGGCTCATGTTGCCCATCACCCCTGCCACCCCCACCCATAGGGCTTATGGTGCCCATCAGCCCTGCCACCCCCACTCATAGGGGACCTGTTGGCCATCACCCCTGCCACCCCCACTCATAGGGGACCTGTTGCCCAGCACTACTGCCACCCCCACTCATAGGGGACCTGTTGCCCAGCACTACTGTCACCCCCCCATAAGGGACCTGTTGCCCATCACTCCTGCCACCCCCACCCACAGGGCTCATGTTGCCCATCACCCCAGCCACCCCCACCCATAGGGCTTATGCTGCCCATCACCTCAGCCACCCCCACCCATAGGGCTTATGTTGCCCATCACCCCTGCCACCCCCCCTCATATGGAACCTGTTGCCCATCACCCCTGCCACCCCCACTCCTAGGAGAGGAGACCTGTTGCCCAGCAGTACTGCCACCCCCACCCATAGTGGACTTGTTGCCCTTCACCCCTGCCACCCCATCCCATAGTGGACCTGTTGCCCATCACCCCTGCCACCCCCACTCATAGTGGACCTGTTGCCCATCACACCTGCCACCCCCACCCATAGGGGACCTGTTGCCCAGCACTACTGCCACCCCCACCCATAGGGGACCTGTTGCCCAGCACTACTGCCACCCCCACCCATAGGGCTTATGTTGCCCAGCACTACTGCCACCCTCACCCATAGGGCTTATGTTGCCCATCACCCCTGCCATCCCCACCCATGGGGGACCTGTTGCCCAGCACTACTGCCACCCCCCCCCATAGGGCTTATGTTGCCCATCACCCATGCAACCCCCACTCATAGAGGACCTGTTGCCCATCACCCCTGCCACCCCCACTCATAGGGGACCTGTTGCCCAACACTACTGCCACCCCCACCCATCGGGCTCATGTTAACCATCACCCCTGCCACTCCCTACCCATAGTGGACCTGTTGCCCATCACCCCTGCCACCCCCACTCATAGGGGACCTGTTGCCCATCACCCCTGCCACCCCCACCCATAGGGCTTATGTTGCCCATCAGCCCTGTGACCCCCACTCATAGGGGAGCTGTTGCCCATCACCCCTGCCACCCCCTCTCATAGGGGACCTGTTGCCCAGCACTACTGCCACCCCCACCCATAGTGGACCTGTTGCCCATCACCCCTGCCACCCCCACCCATAGGGCTTATGTTGCCCATCACGCCTGCCATCCCCACTCATAGGGGGCCTGTTGCCCACCTTCCCTGCCACCCCCACTCATAGGGGACCTGTTGCCCATCCATCACCCCTGCCACCCCCACCCATACGGCTCATGTTGCCCATCACCCCTGCCACCCCCTCCCACAGTGGACCTGTTGCCCATCACCCCTGCCACCCCCACTCATAGGGGACCTGTTGCCCAGCACTACTGTCACCTCCACCCATAGGGCTTATGTTGTCCATAAATCCAGCCACCCCCACCCATAGGACTTATGTTGCCCATCGCCCCTGCCACCCCCACTCATAGGGGACTTGTTGCCCTTCACCCCTGCCACCCCCACTCATAGGGGACCTGTTGCCCAGCACTACTGCCACCCCCACTCATAGGGGACCTGTTGCCCAGCACTACTGCCACCCCCCCATAGGGGACCTGTTGCTCATCAAACCTGCCACCCCCACTCATAAGGGACCTGCTGCCCATCACTACTGCCACCCCCACCCATATGGCTCATGTTGCCCATCACCCCTGCCACCACCACCCATAGGGGACCTGTTGCCCAGCACTACTGCCACCCCCACCCATAGGGCTTATATTGCCCATCACCCCTGCCACCCCCACTCATAGGGGGCCTGTTGCCCCTCACCCCTGCCACCCTCACTCATAGTGGACCTGATGCCCATCACTCCTGCCACCCCCACCCATAGGGGACCTGTTGCCACCCCCACTCCTAGGAGAGGAGACCTGTTGCCCAGCAGTACTGCCACCCCCACCCATAGTGGACTTGTTGCCCTTCACCCCTGCCACCCCCACCCAAAGTGGACCTGTTGCCCATCACCCCTGCAAACCCCCTCTCATAGGGGACCTGTTGCCCATCATCCCTGCCACCCCCACTCATAGTGGACCTGTTGCCCATCACGCCTGCCACCCCCACCCATAGGGGACCTGTTGCCCAGCACTACTGCCACACCCACCCATAGGGCTTATGTTACCCATCACCCCTGCAACCCCCACTCATAGGGGACCTGTTGCCCATCACCCCTGCCACCCCCACTCATAGAGGACCTGTTGCCCAACACTGCTGCTACCTTCACCCATAGGGCTCATGTTGCCCATCACCCCTGCCACTACCCACCCATAGTGGTCCTGTTGCCCATCACCCCTGCCACCCCCACTCATAGGGGACCCGTTGCCCATCACCCCTGCCACCCCCACCCATAGGGCTCATGTTGCCCATCGCCCCTGCCACCCCCACCCATAGGGCTTATGTTGCCCATCAGTCCTGCCACCCCCACTCATAGGGGACCTGTTGTCCATCACCCCTGCCACCCCCACTCATAGGGGACCTGTTGCCCAGCACTACTGCCACCCCCTACCTGTAGACCAGCACCTTTTGCCACCCCCACCCATAGGGCTTATGTTGCCCATCACCCCTGCCACCCCCACTCATAGGGGGCCTGTTCCCCATCTTCCCTGCCACCCCCACCCATAGGGGACCTGTTGCCCATCACCCCTGCCACCCCCACCCATAGGGCTCATGTTGCCCATCACCCCTGCCACCCCTCCCACAGTGGACCTGTTGCCCATCACCCCTGCCACCCCCACTCATAGGGGACCTGTTGCCCAGCACTACGGTCACCTCCACCCATAGGGCTTATGTTGTCCATAACCCCTGCCATCCCCACCCATAGGACTTATGTTGCCCATCACCCCTGCCACCTCCACTCATAGGGGACCTGTTGCCCACCACGACTGCCACCCCCACCCATAGTGGACCTGTTGCCCATCACCCCTGCCACCCCCACTCATAGGGCTTATGTTGCCCATCACCCCTGCCACCCCCACTCATAGGGGACCTGTTGCCCATCACCCCTGCCACCCCCACTCCTAGGAGATGAGACCTGTTGCCCAGCAGTACTGCCACCCCCACCCATAGTGGACTTGTTGCCCTTCACCCCTGCCACCCCCACCCATAGTGGACCTGTTGCCCATCACCCCTGCCACCCCCACTCATAGGGGACCTGTTGCCCATCATCCCTGCCACCCCCACTCATAGTGGACATGTTGCCCATCATCCCTGCCACCCCCACTCATAGTGGACATGTTGCCCATCACCCCTGCCACCCCCACTCATAGGGGACCTGTTGCCCAGCACTACTGCCACCCCCACTCATAGGGGACCTGTTGCCCAGCATTACTGCCACCCCCCCATAGGGGACCTGTTGCCCATCACTACTGCCACCCCCACCCATAGGATGGGTGATGCGCCACACATCCATCATACTCCAACATTATGTATGTCAGCAAAATACATCCCCCCCTAACATCATGACAACAGTGTGTAGTCTGTGACAAATGCCCACAACAGTGATTATGACTTCGAACATACAATGTAACTACCATCACATGTGTGACCAAAAAATGAGTGTGGCAAGCATCACTATAGCACTGTGTCAATGTAAAAATAACACCGCCTCACTGTGTAGAACAAAAGTTAAGTGTGGGTTTCCAATCTGCAGCAAATGTCGAGGATTGTGGTGATGGGGTCTAAACCCCACCTCATCACAGTGACCAAAAGGTAATTGTTATCATGGTGAAAGATGCAAATGCCAAACTGCATGTATGATTCCCGGGCCCAACACATGAAACACTTTTGTTGCAAAGTAGTGGTTGTTAGGCCTGGGCTAAAAATCCGTTCCGCTCACGGAAATTGCGATAATTTGACATTTTCGCGTTCTGCGGAGAGTGCGAAAATGTCAAAATTTCCGCAATCCGCATTTTACTGGAAATTTTTTGCTTGCTCGTGCTGTAAAATAATACATTCTCGCGTGCGCGCGATCGCCTTACCTGAATCCCCGTGTTTGCCGACAAGTTTTCCCGATCCGGTCGCGTTCTCCACGAGATGTTGGATTGTTGGTAGCCATTTGCGCTGTCTCGCGACAGTTCGCGCCCACAGTAACGTCATTCGTCGCGCGATCACGTCTTTCTTCTCGCGATCATGCACCGCAAGACAAGTGAAAACAAGATGGCCGCGCCCGCGAGCACCGCATGGGTAAGTTGGCGAGCCGCGACCACGCAGAAAATACCGCGAACAGGCGGGAAAAAAACTTCTGCATCTTCGCGATATTTCCGCGTGTTTGCAGAGATTTTTAACATTTTCGCGATAGTTTGCGAAAGTGAATTTTGCAAATTCCGCCCACCCCTAGTGGTTGTGTCCCATACCCACAGAGATGTGGTGAGGCTAACAGTGCTGTGAAAACATAACATCCTCTCGGCCATGTGCAGACAAGCACCACACATTGGGGCTGACAATGCATACAGTGTACAATGACACAAAAGCAGAAGTGACCATGACAAAGCATACACACATCTCGAAAATATACACACAAATCAAAACAACCTGTGTAGACTGTAGGTGTCAGGTCACAAACTCCCATTCCATGCCAGCAATGTCACCTAACAACACGGATGAATGTGCAGAATGATGTGATATGACTCACAGGGACAGCAGGGTAAATCACAAAAACAACAACCAGACAATGGCCCACAACAGCAATACCAATGCACTGGTGCAGATGCACAAACACAAACAGGCAACCTCAAACTGCACATCTGACACTACATGTGTGTGTGTGTCTCAGTATCCCCAGGCAACTACACAGCACATGAGGGGGGCTGAACAACAGTGACACAGATGTGGACACAGTGCCATACAAAAGTAACTCATCATTGGGACCCCCTTAGTGGGCAATCAGAACACAAACTAACACAGCAAGAGACTGACACACAACAGCACTACCCCCAGGGACCAGACATTGGGGTGACACAAGCATGCATGACACCTCCACTGTGATGACAAAGGTAGATGTCGTACAAACTGTGAAATCCAGACATGTGTCCTGTGCCACAAACGTACATCACATCTACACAAACACAAATCACTCGGCATGGCCCGCCATCCATGGACAAACGGGAACTAGGGGCCCATCCATGCAAACATTTACATCAGTCCACCCACACCACACACCCTGAACTGCACCAATGTGCATCTGTGAAGCCCACATGGACAGGTGACATTGCACATGCACCCATAACAAACACAGGAATATTGGGAGGAACTAAGGTGCACAGACTCATCACACAAGGACAGTTCACAACCCTGGTGAATGACAGACATACTGCACAGTATGCGGTACATGGCCATGATGTCAAAGCTCACGTAACCTTCAGAATATCTGCCACAGTCCCAGGACAATGCAGAAGCCAATGCGAACCACAAGGCACACATGCTGGCATCTGCAAACATTGCAGCCCTGACCTGGACAAGTGGGAGCAGTCACACACACATACACATGTCTCAATCACTGAAAGGTATCACCTAGGGACAACTACATGATATTGCGAACAAACAAGTGCCTTGGGGACCCCTGACTGTTTCCCATTTGCGTCTGACAACATCACCCCCCCTCATATGGAACCTGTTGCCCATCACCCCTGCCACCCCCACTCCTAGGAGAGGAGACCTGTTGCCCAGCAGTACTGCCACCCCTACCCATAGTGGACTTGTTGCCCTTCACCCCTGCCACCCCAACCCATAGTGGACCTGTTGCCCATCACCCCTGCCACCCCCACTCATAGTGGACCTGTTGCCCATCACACCTGCCACCCCCACCCATAGGGGACCTGTTGCCCAGCACTACCGCCACCCCCACCCATAGGGGACCTGTTGCCCAGCACTACTGCCACTGCCCCATAGGGCTTATGTTGCCCATCACCCCTGCCACCCCCACCCATAGGGCTCATGTTGCCCATCACCCCTGCCACCCCACCCATAGGGCTTATGGTGCCCATCAGCCCTGCCACCCCCACTCATAGGGGACCTGTTGGCCATCACCCCTGCCACCCCCACTCATAGGGGGCCTGTTGCCCAGCACTACTGCCACCCGCACCCATAGTGGACCTGTTGCCCATCACCCCTGCCGCCCCCACCCATAGGGGACCTGTTGCCCATCACCCCTGCCACTCCCACCCATAGGGGACCTTTTGCCCAGCACTACTGCCACCCCCACCCCCACCCATAGGGGACCTGTTGCCCATCACTCCTGCAACCCCCACTCATAGGGGACCTGTTGCTCATCAAACCTGCTACCTCCACTCATAAGGGACCTGCTGCCCATCACTACTGCCACCCCCACCCATATGGCTCATGTTGCCCATCACCCCTGCCACCCCCACTCATAGGGGGCCTGTTGCCCCTCACCCCTGCCACCCTCACTCATAGTGGACCTGATGCCCATCACTCCTGCCACCCCCACCCATAGGGGACCTGTTGCCCATCACCCCTGCCACCCCCACTCATAGGGGACCAGTTGCCCAGCACTACTGCCACCCCCACCCATAGGGGACCTGTTGCCCAGCACTACTGCCATCCCCACCCATAGGGCTTATGTTGCCCATCACCCCTGCCACCCCCACCCATGGGGGACCTGTTGCCCAGCACTACTGCCACCCCCACCCATAGGGCTCATGTTGCCCATCACCCCTGCCTCCCCCACCCATAGGGGACCTGTTGCCCATCACCCCTGCCACCCCCACTCATAGGGGACCTGTTGCCCAACACTACTGCCACCCCCACCCCTCGGGCTCATGTTGCCCATCACCCCTGCCACTCCCTACCCATAGTGGACCTGTTGCCCATCACCCCTGCCACCCCCACTCATAGGGGACCTGTTGCCCATCACCCCTGCCACCCCCACCCATAGGGCTCATGTTGCCCATCACCCCTGCCACCCCCACCCATAGGGCTTATGAAGCCCATCAGCCCTGTGACCCCCACTCATAGGGGAGCTGTTGCCCATCACCCCTGCCACCCCCACTCATAGGGTACCTGTTGCCCAGCACTACTGCCACCCCCACCCATAGTGGACCTGTTGCCCATCACCCCTGCCACCCCCACCCATAGGACTTATGTTGCCCATCACCCCTGCCACCCCCACTCATAGGGGGCCAGTTGCCCATCTTCCCTGCCACCCCCACTCATAGGGGACCTGTTGCCCATCACCCCTGCCACCCCCACCCATACGGCTCATGTTGCCCATCACCCCTGCCGCCCCCTCCCACAGTGGACCTGTTGCCTATCACCCCTGCCACCCCCACTCATAGGGGACCTGTTGCCCAGCACTACTGTCACCTCCACCCATAGGGGACCTGTTGCCCATCACCCCTGCCACCCCCACCCATAGGGCTCATGTTGCCCATCACCCCTGCCACCCCTCCCACAGTGGACCTGTTGCCCATCACCCCTGCCACCCCCACTCATAGGGGACCTGTTGCCCAGCACTACGGTCACCTCCACCCATAGGGCTTATGTTGTCCATAACCCCTGCCATCCCCACCCATAGGACTTATGTTGCCCATCACCCCTGCCACCTCCACTCATAGGGGACCTGTTGCCCACCACGACTGCCACCCCCACCCATAGTGGACCTGTTGCCCATCACCCCTGCCACCCCCACTCATAGGGCTTATGTTGCCCATCACCCCTGCCACTCCCACTCATAGGGGACCTGTTGCCCATCACCCCTGCCACCCCCACTCCTAGGAGATGAGACCTGTTGCCCAGCAGTACTGCCACCCCCACCCATAGTGGACTTGTTGCCCTTCACCCCTGCCACCCCCACCCATAGTGGACCTGTTGCCCATCACCCCTGCCACCCCCACTCATAGGGGACCTGTTGCCCATCATCCCTGCCACCCCCACTCATAGTGGACATGTTGCCCATCATCCCTGCCACCCCCACTCATAGTGGACATGTTGCCCATCACCCCTGCCACCCCCACTCATAGGGGACCTGTTGCCCATCACCCCTGCCACCCCCACTCATAGGGGACCTGTTGCCCATCATCCCTGCCACCCCCACTCATAGTGGACATGTTGCCCATCATCCCTGCCACCCCCACTCATAGGGGACCTGTTGCTCATCAAACCTGCTACCTCCACTCATAAGGGACCTGCTGCCCATCACTACTGCCACCCCCACCCATATGGCTCATGTTGCCCATCACCCCTGCCACCACCACCCATAGGGGACCTGTTGCCCAGCACTACTGCCACCCCCACCCATAGGCCTTATGTTGCCCATCACCCCTGCCACCCCCACTCATAGGGGGCCTGTTGCCCCTCACCCCTGCCACCCTCACTCATAGTGGACCTGATGCCCATCACTCCTGCCACCCCCACCCATAGGGGACCTGTTGCCCATCACCCCTGCCACCCCCACTCATAGGGGACCAGTTGCCCAGCACTACTGCCACCCCCACCCATAGGGGACCTGTTGCCCAGCACTACTGCCATCCCCACCCATAGGGCTTATGTTGCCCATCACCCCTGCCACCCCCACCCATGGGGGACCTGTTGCCCAGCACTACTGCCACCCCCACCCATAGGGCTCATGTTGCCCATCACCCCTGCCACCCCCACCCATAGGGGACCTGTTGCCCATCACCCCTGTCACCCCCACTCATAGGGGACCTGTTGCCCAACACTACTGCCACCCCCACCCCTCGGGCTCATGTTGCCCATCACCCCTGCCACTCCCTACCCATAGTGGACCTGTTGCCCATCACCCCTGCCACCCCCACTCATAGGGGACCTGTTGCCCATCACCCCTGCCACCCCCACCCATAGGGCTCATGTTGCCCATCACCCCTGCCACCCCCACCCATAGGGCTTATGTTGCCCATCAGCCCTGTGACCCCCACTCATAGGGGAGCTGTTGCCCATCACCCCTGCCACCCCTACTCATAGGGGACCTGTTGCCCAGCACTACTGCCACCCCCACCCATAGTGGACCTGTTGCCCATCACCCCTGCCACCCCCACCCATAGGACTTATGTTGCCCATCCCCCCTGCCACCCCCACTCATAGGGGGCCTGTTGCCCATCTTCCCTGCCACCCCCACTCATAGGGGACCTGTTGCCCATCACCCCTGCCACCCCCACCCATACGGCTCATGTTGCCCATCACCCCTGCCGCCCCCTCCCACAGTGGACCTGTTGCCTATCACCCCTGCCACCCCCACTCATAGGGGACCTGTTGCCCAGCACTACTGTCACCTCCACCCATAGGGGACCTGTTGCCCATCACCCCTGCCACCCCCACCCATAGGGCTCATGTTGCCCATCACCCCTGCCACCCCTCCCACAGTGGACCTGTTGCCCATCACCCCTGCCACCCCCACTCATAGGGGACCTGTTGCCCAGCACTACGGTCACCTCCACCCATAGGGCTTATGTTGTCCATAACCCCTGCCATCCCCACCCATAGGACTTATGTTGCCCATCACCCCTGCCACCTCCACTCATAGGGGACCTGTTGCCCACCACGACTGCCACCCCCACCCATAGTGGACCTGTTGCCCATCACACCTGCCACCCCCACTCATAGGGCTTATGTTGCCCATCACCCCTGCCACTCCCACTCATAGGGGACCTGTTGCCCATCACCCCTGCCACCCCCACTCCTAGGAGATGAGACCTGTTGCCCAGCAGTACTGCCACCCCCACCCATAGTGGACTTGTTGCCCTTCACCCCTGCCACCCCCACCCATAGTGGACCTGTTGCCCATCACCCCTGCCACCCCCAATCATAGGGGACCTGTTGCCCATCATCCCTGCCACCCCCACTCATAGTGGACATGTTGCCCATCATCCCTGCCATCCCCACTCATAGTGGACATGTTGCCCATCACCCCTGCCACCCCCACTCATAGGGGACCTGTTGCCCAGCACTACTGCCACCCCCACTCATAGGGGACCTGTTGCCCAGCATTACTGCCACCCCCCCATAGGGGACCTGTTGCCCATCACTACTGCCACCCCCACCCATAGGATGGCTGATGCGCCACACATCCATCATACTCCAACATTATGTATGTCAGCAAAATACATCCCCCCTAACATCATGACAACAGTGTGTAGTCTGTGACAAATGCCCACAACAGTGATTATGACTCCGAACATACAATGTAACTACCATCACATGTGTGACCAAAAAATGAGTGTGGCAAGCATCACTATAGCACTGTGTCAATGTAAAAATAACACCGCCTCACTGTGTAGAACAAAAGTTAAGTGTGGGGTTCCAATCTGCAGCAAATGTCGAGGATTGTGGTGATGGGGTCTAAACCCCACCTCATCACAGTGACCAAAAGGTAATTGTTATCATGGTGAAAGCTGCAAATGCCAAACTGCATGTATGATTCCCGGGCCCAACACATGAAACACTTTTGTTGCAAAGTAGTGGTTGTTAGGCCTGGGCTAAAAATCCGTTCCACTCACGGAAATTGCGATAATTTGACATTTTCGCGTTCTGCGGAGAGCGTGAAAATTTCCGCAATCTGCATTTTACTGGAAATTTTTTGCTCGCTCGTGCTGTAAAATAATACATTCTCGCGTGCGCACGATCGCCTTATCTGAATCCCCGTGTTTGCCGACAAGTTTTCCCGATCCGGTCGCGTTCTCCACGAGATGTTGGATTGTTGGTAGCCATTTGCGCTGTCTCGCGACAGTTCGCGCCCACAGTAACGTCATTCGTCGCATGATCACGTCTTTCTTCTCGTGATCATGCACCGCAAGACAAGTGAAAAAAAGATGGCCGCGCCCGCGAGCAACCGCATGGGTAAGTTGGCGAGCCGCGACCACGCAGAAAATACCGCGAACAGGCGGGAAAAAAACATCCGCATCTTCGCGATATTTCCGCGTGTTTGCAGAGATTTTTAACATTTTCGCGATAGTTTGCGAAAGTGAATTTTGCAAATTCCGCCCACCCCTAGTGGTTGTGTCCCATACCCACAGAGATGTGGTGAGGCTAACAGTGCTGTGAAAACATAACATCCTCTAGGCCATGTGCAGACAAGCACCACACATGGGGGCTGACAATGCATACAGTGTACAATGACACAAAAGCAGAAGTGACCATCACAAAGCATACACACATCTCGAAAATATACACACAAATCAAAACAACCTGTGTAGACTCTAGGTGTCAGGTCACAAACTCCCATTCCATGCCAGCAATGTCACCTAACAACCAGGATGAATGTGCAGAATGATGTGATATGACTCACAGGGACAGCAGGGTAAATCACAAAAACAGCATCCAGACAATGGCCCACAACAGCAATACCAATGCACTGGTGCAGATGCACAAACACAAACAGGCAACCTCACACTGCACATCTGACACTACATGTGTGTGTGTGTCTCAGTATCCCCAGGCAACTACACAGCACATGAGGGGGGCTGAACCACAGTGACACAGATGTGGACACAGTGCCATACAAAAGTAACCCATCATTGGGACCCCCTTAGTGGGCAATCAGAACACAAACTAACACAGCAAGAGACTGACACACAACAGCACTACCCCCAGGGACCAGACATTGGGGTGACACAAGCATGCATGACACCTCCACTGTGATGACAAAGGTAGATGTCGTACAAACTGTGAAATCCAGACATGTGTCCTGTGCCACAAACGTACATCACATCTACACAAACACAAATCACTCAGCATGGCCCGCCATCCATGGACAAACGGGAACTAGGGGCCCATCCATGCAAACATTTACATCAGTCCACCCACACCACACACCCTGAAATGCACCAATGTGCATCTGTGAAGCCCACATGGACAGGTGACATTGCACATGCACCCATAACAAACACAGGAATATTGGGAGGAACTAAGGTGCACAGACTCATCACACAAGGACAGTTCACAACCCTGGTGAATGACAGACATACTGCACAGTATGCGGTACATGGCCATGATGTCAAAGCTCACGTAACCTTCAGAATACCTGCCACAGTCCCAGGACAATGCAGAAGCCAATGCGAACCACAAGGCACACATGCTGACATCTGCAAACATTGCAGCCCTGACCTGGACAAGTGGGAGCAGTCACACACACATACACATGTCTCAATCACTGAAAGGTATCACCTAGGGACAACTACATGATATTGCGAACAAACAAGTGCCTTGGGGACCCCTGACTGTGTCCCATTTGCGTCTGACAACATCATCACAACTCGGAACTGATGAATCCCAATGATGAAACATCAATTAACAGTAGTGTGCACCCACACATCCGGTAGCCCATGGCAAAGTTGTGGGATGAACACAGTACCACTCAGCAAGCAGAAACAAAAGGAATAGATCAAGGGAACACTGCCTGTGTATGAAAAGGGATGTGGACACACACACACATGCTCACACAACACACACCATGGGCCCAGGCTATGTCACGGAACAACACACTTACTTGAGGGGACCCAACTCCTGTGTAAGCCCAGCTGTGCCAAACATAGTCACAGCACGTCTCAGTCATGTCAGCAGAACACTTGGTCATTCAGCCATCAGTAACCACACAATGAAGGCTCTGGTCACAACAGCCTGGGTACGGGAGTCTCCCTTAAGTCATCTACACATACTCAACACATATGTACAGCAAGTTGCACAGAGGACCCAGTTGCTCCTACACCAATGATGCCCACACCTGTAGGTCCAGTGGTGATACGCCCAAAGTCTGGGAAATAGACAAATTGGACAATGGGAGGCACATCATATGTGCATGTGTGCAAGCCACAGATGTGACCATGCAAATGAAATGTTCACAGAGATGTCCACAAATTGTTGATCATGACACACCCATTTAGCTGCAAAGGATGACATGGATACCGACCAGAATAGGATACATATCTCATGGACCACATGGAGTACCTCACATCAACACCTCAGTATTCAACATTGGAAATCAAGCATTACAGGTGGAAGGTCATGCTAAACATCATCAACCTAATGTACAGCTAAATCAAGTTCACAAGGATAAAGAAAAAAGCTTTATTCAGCATATGAAAATGTAAACGTCCATTCAAAACAAAGGCCAATGGCCAGTCCATTATTAAATGACAAGGAGTGAACTTGAGTGACAACTGTCACACGTTGCTTGCCTGCACTGCTAAGGACAGGAGACATCCCCTCGGAGGGGTATACATGGGGGCAGGCCAGGCACTGCAGGGACAGGATCAGGGCGCAGCAGAAGGAGGCAGTGAAGGGGTGTTGGATGCAGGAGAGTCACTTGCAACTGCAGTGGAGCTGACTGAAGTGGTGGGTGCAGTCACAACTGTGGGGCACAAGTCAGATGGGGTGGGTGCCAGCATAACTGCAGTGGGCAGGTCAGATGGAGAGGAATGGGTCCCCACTGCAGTGCCCAAGTCAGACGGGGTGGTCGTGGACTCCACTGCAGTGCCTAAATCCATGTGAGCGGAATCGGGTGCAGGTGAGGTCGGCAGGACTGAGGTGGGGACACGATCACCACATCAGTGGCACTAACCGTCTGACCAGGTGTGGAGGAGCAAGTGGTAGGTGGGAGGGCCTCAGCATTTTGGGGATGGTGCATCTGTGGGTGGGGGAACCCGGGGCAGGGTGTGGCTGGGGAACCTCTGGAGTGGTGGCCTTGGGAATGGAGGGCGGAGACTTCGTCGTGGAGCTGCGGGGCGGGGGTGGGGTCCTGCTCTTCCGGTTCCGGGGGGACTTGCGGGTGGGGGCCTCAGTCTGACTGCGCCTGGGGGAGGGTGTCCGAATGTGAGGGGACTTCCTCTTCCCCTTGTAATCTGGATCTGCTGGGTCAGTGCGGAAGAGGCCAAGGTCACAGAGGAAGAGCGTCTATGGAGATGGGGTTGCAGGTGAGGCAAGGGAAGGGGGCTGGGAGGGAGAGGTTTCGGAGGACTGCGAAATGGTTGTGGATGACTGTGTGTGTGTCTGCATACCATTACCTGTGAGTGTGGTATTAGTCCACTGCACTTGCTTGTGTGTACGTCTAGACCTTGGTCTGGGTGCTTGTGTGCTGACCGTGTCGGTGGCTTTGTGAGAATGTGCAGGTGTGTGTGTGCTTGGGACAGGTAGGGTGCTAGGAATCTTGGGTGGTGCAGGGGTAAGAGGGGTGTGGGACTGTTGGAGGAGGGACACTGCTGCCTTCAGGGAGGAGGCCATGGACTGATTGGTCCTCTGTAGGGCAGACATACCCGATGAAATGCCCTCCATGAATGACACCAGTTGGGTCAACAGACTGGTGTGTGCATGGAGGACACTCAGCATTGATGTCTACCCTACATGGATCTGTCGAATTAAGTCCACAGACTCCTCACTCAGGGCAGCAGGGGACACAGGGGCAGGGGGTGCAGTGCCTGGCACAAAGGAGACATGCTCCCGAACACGGGAGCCTCCACGGACCTTTGGGATGGGAGCCGATGGGAGGGTGGTGATGGTGGTGGTGGGGGCGATGGCGGGGACAGCTTCACAAGCTTGGGTTTGGTGGCTGCTGACACACGCCTCCACAAGGGAGTCATCCTCTGAGCTGCTGTGGCCCTCAGCTGGGGTGGATGGTGCTGAGGACTCCTCGGTGTGGCTCCACTCGCCCTCCGTGCCACTGGGTCCCCTGTCTCCTCTCGTGCTGTCCCAGTCAGGCTCTGTGGCTCCTCCTGGTCCATGGAGCTGTCCCCTCCTGTGCTTGTGGATGTATCTGGATAGAAATAGGAAGAAAGAGAACAACATCAGTCACCTGCACTTACTGCACACACCACAGTGAGTACATTACATTACAGGGCAAGGCCTGGTATCATCAGCTGAACACTGATTATAGTGTCAACACTGTTTAGAATAAGCCAATTGTCATTCTCACCATCAACCATGGCACATGTATCCCTCCTGGACTTGCACCCATATGTTGTTGCATGTTGGATGCTAATATCCCAATGTGCTGACATGCACCACCCACACATTTGTTGGACATGCAAGTGAACATGTAGGAGTATGTCACTATACACACAGCACATCTCTTGCCACTGACTCAGTACAGGTGCTCGGATGAAGGGATGGGCAGAGACTCATTTCACATGCTTGTGATGCATGCCAGCAACACACACTATGATGTTCACATGTCCTGATAGTCAATGCCACACTGGGGTGCATGGAGCACACTTGAACGCAGTGCAGGATCACTCATTGCAAGTTAAATGCCATGGCACTGGCATGCCTGGAAAGTCAGTCAGCACTGTCTCCTGTCACAGGGGCAGGGCATCCAGACAACAACAGTATGCACTGTGTCACAATCATAGCTCAGGGGTAAAGCAAACTCTGCAGAGGACAAGTGCACTTGCCTATCCCCTGCAAACAACATATCTAGGACCCAGAAGACCCCACATCATGCAAATCAGACATATGAGTCTCTGCGAACACAACTCCCTGTACATTAGCACATCACAGTCTGCTGTGCATGTAACCCAGCTGCCTGAAGTGCACAGTTGCATACACCATTGTATGATGTCAAATGATCACACACCTATATGTCACACAGGTCTTGTCTCTCACAGTCACATCTCAGATGTCCTGCTGACCCTCAAAATCATTAACACCCCAGTTGTACGTAACAGGAAGCCACACCATAATGACAGAGAGGCAGAAACCTGAAAGCACATGTCAATAAACACAACCTGTAAGTTGATACACAGGAGTGGGATAACAGAGTGTTTCTAAATGCCCTTGAGTAGGCATGACTTCCCAGGTCTATGTGAAACAGTGTGTGGCCCTGGACAGTAGTCAGGTGGCTAAGCAAGTGTGGCATACTTGATATACATACTCCTGAGGCCCACAAATTGGAGTTCCCTGCTGCATGGGTTTGTTTGAAATACCCCAGCCACATGTGGCGAGTCAGACCAGCAATTGGAACACATATCAAGGGCACACACAGATCACATGTCAGATCCCAGGCAGTGGGTAAACATTTGACCCACCCATGAAATACACACCAGAGTCACGGTAACAGATGCTGTCCGGAAGCTGAAGCATAGCTGACTGTAGGGACACAGTGCCCTAGTGACACAAGCAACAGACTGTAGGGGCCACACCTGTGGAACAGATGAGGAGGGTGCATCACACAATTAATAGTATACAGATTAGGCATGGACTTACCCCCTCCTTGCTGCTGTCTGGCCTTCAGCTGCCTATCCAGGTCCGGGAAGACCACTGCCAGGATCCTGTGCATGTGGGGGGTCAGGGTCCGGTGTCCGCCCCTCCTGCGAGGAGGTGACAGCTTCAGCTGGACTCTTGCGATCCTCCGGGTCCAGCCCCGAAGGTCCTGCCACCTCTTCTGGCAGTTGCGGATTCGGCGCTTGTAGACCCCCACGGAACTAACTGCCCGGGCGATGGTCAGCCATATCTCCTGCTTCTGGTGGGCATCAAGCTGTGAGGATGACAAAGTTAAAAGTCCATTAACACACTAGCCCCATATTAGTGCTGCACACAGTTGGACGTACATGTAGTCATCACAAAGGGAGATGAGTGACACAGGTAGAGCACCCATGGAAAAGGACAAATGCCCTGCATGTCTGACATGTTAACAATGCCTGGGAAGTTTAAGCTTGCACAAATGTACTTTAGCAGCAGAACACCTGTTCATTACATGTACATACACACTTTGGGGGATGAAAGTACTCAGTGAGAATGCTTGCCACTGGTGTACACACTGCTAGTACTACTAGTCAGACAACATGCATAATTAGTAAGGCAGTGGACTGCACACTCACATGCTCCCCTGGTTTCCCATACAGCTTGCTGTACTGTGGAAGGAGCCCATTCAGCAGGGCCTGGTTCTCCTCAGTGAAAGCTTGGGCCCTCTCCAGATTACGTGCCATAGCAGGACCCAGAGGATGCAGAGACAGCAGCAGTGGTAGCAGGGATGTGGTCCAGTAGCATGTAGTGCAGGCAAGTGAGCTCCCTGGGGGCCAGCCAGTCTTATATCTGTGTTGCAGAGGCAGACTCTGTGCCATGGGTCCCCAGTGATAGGTCCAACACGGTTGCATTCTATGAATCTGGCCAATCCATGGAAATGTAAGACTCGTACATGTCTTCCGCATCGTTCAAATCTTCACCTTCATGAAACCCTAGGAATTGCAACATTTTTGTAGGCATCCAACTGAATTTCCAGCGCACAACTCGTACAAGTTTTGAATCCGCATCCGTCTCCATGACAGTCCAGAGCCAATGAGTGCGCATGGATCGGTCAACTGACTGTACAACGCGTATTTTGAAAATACACATGCACCCGTCTCCATATGATACAAAGGCCAATGCAGACGCCTGTCTCGGAACATGCCTGCCCGACGCGCATGCATGATAGTCACCCGCGTCGGACCTCATTGCAGTCAATGGCAAAGCATACGCACGGCTCGGTCATGCACCTTGCAATGCGTACGCATTGTTACCCACGTCGGACCTCATTGCAGTCAATGGCAAAGCGTACGCACGGTTCGGTCATGAACCGTTCAATGCGTACACATTGTCACCCGCGTCGGACCTCATTGCAGTCAATGGTAAAGCGTACACACAGCTCGGTCATGAACCGTGCAATGCGTACGCATTGTCACCCGCGTCGGACCTCATTGCAGTCAATGGCAAAGCGTACGCATGGCTCGGTCATGGACCGTGCAATGCGTACGCATTGTCACCCGCGTCGGACCTCATTGCAGTCAATGGCAAAGCGTACGCACGGCTCGGTCATGCACCTTGCAATGCGTATGCATTGTCACCCGCGTCGGACCTCATTGCAGTCAATGGCAAAGCGTACGCACGGCTCGGCAATGCACCTTGCAATGCGTACGCATTGTCACCCGCGTCGGACCTCATTGCAGTCAATGGCAAAGCGTACGCACGGCTCGGCAATGCACCTTGCAATGCGTACGCATTGTCACCCGCGTCGGACCTCATTGCAGTCAATGGTAAAGCGTACGCCCGGCTCGGTCATGAACCGTGCAATGCGTACACATTGTCACTCACGCCGGACCTCATTGGCGTGAATATTTGACAGCTTCAACACACAATTACTTGCCAGGGACACATGTGCACACCTACCACACTACAGCATTGGCCACACATTCCCTGCGTGGCTGCATTCCCTGCGTGCTGGGGGGCAACATTTGGTTTGTTGTGTGGCACTTTTGTTTAGCCACTCCCAGGCTGTGCACGTGTTCATGGGGACATAATCCTTTGTGTGTTGTGCACATTACCACTGTGATGTGCAACTGTACAGTAATGGGCATTAGTGATGGACACACTTGCAGGTTGGATATGTTTAGGACATGTCACATACACCCTGAGTCCTGGGGGTGATGACATGTATGTCACAGTGAGAGCTGTAGCCACAATTCTGATGTGCACCCACAGTCTGTGCGCATGTTGTGTCTCAGATGTGGATGATCAAATGTGGCCAATGGGAGACAGTCTCCACTCATCCTTGTGGTATGTGCAGCAACCTTGATGGTGTGTGTGTGTCTAAGAGACGTACATGTAGGGCCTGCAGAGACAACAGTGGCCACTACCTGTGGGCCTCACGCTTGCCTTGTGGCAAGTACGTGATACGCCATGTCATGCCAGTGTTGATGTGGCAATACAGGGACCCTGGATATCTGCATGGCAAAGATCTGTGATGCCTGGGAGACATCAGGCCTCACTTGGCACTGTGGTGTGTGTTTGTAATGTCACAGCAGTACATAGGTAGGGTGACACAGCCCAATGATTGGCTATTGCACTACATGGGACTTATGTGGACATGTGGAATTGAGATGTGAGGTGATGGTCATGTAGGTGACATATGTGTCCATTTCCAACAGCACACACCTCAGTACATTGTGTAATGTCATGATGTATCATTTGATATTGAGCCTGGTCATGGCCACATGGGTGGATGAACCGACAATCTTCCTTTGTGCATCTCTGTTCTGCAGGATACCAGCTGTCCATCGACCGCTCCCAGACCTTGGAACCATGCAGGAACGCAACTGCATCCGACGTTACCGCTTCACCAGGCCACTGATTGAGGAGTTGGCGGAGCAGTTGGTGCCACATGTGCTTTCTGGCCAGACATACCCTACAGCACTGACCCCAGAGGTGAAGGTGATGGCAGCCCTGCACTTCTTTGCTACTGGTACCTTCCAGTACACTGTGGCTACAGCAGGTGGGATGTCGCAAACTATGTTTAGTCGTGTGCTTCGCGATGTCTTGGAGGGGATGTTGCATTTCCTTGACCTGTACATCAAGTTCCCTAGCCCAGCTGAACTCCCTGAAATAAAGGATGCCTTTTATACACTGGGGAGGATGCCGAACGCCATCGGATCTATTGATGGTACACATGTGGCTCTGATACCACCACAGGCACATGAGCAGGCATACCGGAACAGGAAACATTTCCACTCGATCAATGCTCTGGTGGTATGTCTTGCAGACATGTGTATCACACATGTGTGTGCATGGTTCCCTGGTTCTGCACACAATGCCTACATAATGAGGAGTAGTCGCATTGCAACACTGATGTCACAGATGCCAGATCAGCGTGCCTGGCTTGTCGGTGTGTACTGACTGTTTGCCATTGTGTGTGTTTGGCAATGTTGTATTCTGCACTCCTACAAAACTCAGCTAATTGTTCATTTTTTTGTGTGTAGGTGACTCCGGATACTCCTACATGCCGTGGTTGCTGACACCCCTCAGGAACCCTGTGACACCAGCCGAGATGCGCTACAATGAGGCACATGGTCGGAGCAGGAGGGTGATTGAGCAGAGATTTGGCCTCCTGAAAAGCCACTTTTGCTGCCTGGACAAGACCGGAGGGGCCCTCCCATATGAGCCTGCAAAGGTGTGCAAAATTATCCTTGTATGCTGCATGCTACACAACATGGCAGTGCGGAAGAAGGTGCCTCTCATCCAGGATGATGATGACTGACCTCCGCCACCTGTGGAGGATCCCGGCCTGGGCCACGATGCCAGTGATGATGAAGATGAGGGTGACGTTCGCTCACAGCTCATCAACAACTTCTTCACCTGAATGTGAGTTTACAGGGTTGTTATGTCAATGTATGGAGTTAGCCTGGAATGTGTTGTGGCTGCTCTGTTGCTGTCTGAGTGTGTCTGTGTGCCACTTGACTGGATGCGTGCAGTGATGTGTCCATTCAGGTGGTGTGTACTCCACAATAGTGTAGTACTGCTAACTTGTTTCTGTGTAGGTTTCTTGTGATATGTTTTGTGCATGTGTATTGCATTTCTCTCCAGTTGTGCTGTGCCTTTGACTGTGTCTTGTGCCTGTCCTTCCCAGGGTACTTTGCCTGTTGTTTGGTCAACACTGACCCCCAACACCCAGAATCCAACACCAGTGTGGGAGTAGTCAATAGCCATCAAGTGATGTGCCACACACCCCTGGACTTCAATTCTCAAACACTCTGTGACCGTGTGTCCACCGTAACGTACAATTGTCTTGCAACTATTTTTGAATAAACATGTTGCTGATGTGTAATGAGCCTGTGCTATGCTTTGTTAGGTGCGTTGTCTGTCTTCCCACATCTGAGTGACATTTGCTACGTCACTTGTGGACTTGTAACCACTGACTGTGGATAGGTGTTGTGTCTCATACCTATGTGTTTCAGGTCAACATCATTGTGTAGGATGAGTAACATGGCCATGGTGAGTATGTGTTGTGTTGCCATAGTGGTGTGTCTCCCTCACATGTGTCACATTACCATGACTCACCTGACGGTGGTCACATTGTTGTAGTATTTGGCATGCACTGTGTTGTTTAGCAGATCGACATCTCCTTGACACATGACAAGTTGGAAACACAACAGAGGCAAGTATGGTGTACTGGTAAGTTTATTTTCGAACATGTGTGGGGAAAGTGTACAGGATGGTGGGTGCTGTACATTGGTTTTTGAATCCAAAGTTCACAGTAGAGTTGGAAGTGTTGGTAGATGAAATGTCCAGAGCAAAGTCCACAGTCATCTGCTACATTGGACCAACATGTCATGTGGGCGAGTTGTGTGCGATTGGACAAGGTGAACGGGTTGCGCACAAAGAACATTCTCCAGAACAGGTTTAGAGGCCCTGGGGGATGTGCTGGGACATCCGACTCTCACATGTCCTTCTTGGGACGACCCCTCTTCTTCTTGGGGGGGGGATCCTCAGGTGCAGGCCTCTGCGGTGCAGGGGACTCTCTGCCAGAGTCCTCCTCCCTCCCTGTGGCACTGGCAGATGGTGTGGCAACAGATGTTGTGGCCACACAGGGAGGTGTGGACATGTTTGTGGTGATCTGGCGGAGGCATTAGAGTATGTCCCGATGCACCGCAGTAAGGGCATCCCACTTTGCCTCCATGCGGACATGATGGCCAGCCTGCTCCTGTTGTATGTCCTTGAGGATCCCCACTACCTGGCCAAATCCTCCTGTGCTATCCTGGTACGCATCTATGATGCGTGCCAGCTGGGGGTCATCATGCAGTCCAGACCCCTCTGCAAGGCGCGCCCTCTGCCTCCCACCCCTCCCAGCACCCCTATCCACATGGGCAGGACCAGCGGCGGGCCGCACAGGTGACGCTTGGACCCCTTGGGTGGTGTTGCTGGTGATGTTGCCTGTAGCTTCCGGGGGGTCCTGTGTCCCTGTGCTGTGGGTGTTCAGTGGCCTTGGTCTGTCCGTGTTGGCGGGGGTGCCCTGTCTGTTTCCAGATGCTGGAGGCATGGGTACAGGGGGTGCAGATGTTGAAGCTGCTGGTGCTGCATGATGACTCACACTGGAGGGGCCAGGTTGTTCGTCGTCATCCGAAGAGGACAGAGACAGAGTCAAACCAGAGAGCTCAGTGTCCACCAGAGTCTGGGACTGGGAATCCTCTTCATTTGGTGCTGTGTCCCCAGCTCCACCTGTGTTTGGAAGAGACACACAATTTAACTTATGTTTCTACAGGCATCAATGGTTCACAAACATGACATCTTCTACTGTACAAACGGATGCCTGCCTGTACACTGCTTTTTTGCGGCTTATCACGGACAGAGATTGATATTGTTGTTGCACATTGCCCAGCCATAAAGAAACATTTCAATGTGCATGTCGAAGTGTGTGCATGCCCAGCTCATGGATAGATTTGTCTGTACATGACCTTTATTACTCAAGGGACATCACGTCGTTGACACAGGTGTGTCATCCCTGTGCACATGTGAGCTTTAACAAGGACATACGTGCTATTCCACTGGGGATATTTTGTACTATTGGGGCATGTGTGGTAGCAGAGTTTGCTAGTGTTTGTGTGCCACATTGGTGTATTGGTACGACCTGGTCACAGTCCGGTATGCCTGTGATCTCTTTGGAGGAAGTGTTTTCTTCCAGTGTTCCTAGTTCCCATTAGGGGTGGGCGGAATTTGCGGAATTAACCTTCGCAAATTATCGCGAGAATGTTTAAAATTATCGCAAACAAGCAGAAATATCGCGAAGATGCGGAAGTTTTTTTCCGGGATGTTCGCGAGATTTTCTGCATGGTTGCGGGTCGCCAACTTACCCATGTGGTTGCTTGCGGGCGCGGCCATCTTGTTTTGAGTTGTTCTCGCGGGGCATGATCGCGAGAAGAAAGACGTGATCGCGCGACGCATGACGTCACTGCGGGCGCGAACTGTCGCGAGACAGCGCAAATGGCTAAAAACAATACAAAATCTCATGGAGAACGCGACCGGATCAAGAAAACTTGTCGGCGAACGCAGGGATTCAGGTAAGGCGATCGCGCGCGCGCGAGAATGTATTATTTTACAGCGCGAGCAAGAAACAAATTATCGCCAAGCTGCGGAAACCGGAATTTTTGACATTTTCGCGCTCTCCGCGGAACGCAAAAATGTCAAATTATCGCAATTTCCGCGAACGGAACGAAATTTTTGCCCAGGCCTAGTTCCCATCTCATTTCATACAAGTGATGATGTCACCATTGTTAATGAGTCTTGTGCTGAGTTTTGTACGTGCATATGTGATTTGACTTGTCAATGTTCCCCATGTTGACATGGATTGGGCAAGGTAGCCCTCTGGCTTTTCAATGTTCATGACAGTGAGGGCCGTTGGTGTGTGTGTTGCAGTTTGGCTGCTGTGAGTAGCACGTCTCCTCCAATGCAGTCCAGGTTTGACCTTCTGTCTACAGTGTCTGTCAGTGAGTGGTGTGTTGTGTGAAGGATGCCTATGTTTCAGCACGATGTAGGGGTGGAATGCAGCTCACAACAGCACCGAGTGTGAATGAGACCATGCTATGGTGTCGGCTATATTGGTGTGTCCATTCCATTCACTGTCAGATGTCCCCTGTCAATGATGTATATGTGAGTTCCTGTGTGTTTTGTACAATGTACCATATATATGACTCTCCACATTTGTCATCTGCAAGACACACCTCCACTGCCCGGCCAGGGGGCAACCCTGGACACTGCATCCCCAGACAATGATTTTGAACACGTGGTTGCAATGGCTGTGTGTGCGACCAGGTTTTGTTTGGTCAGTGCATATGTGTGGTTGTCAGCCACATCATTTCTCAGGCCCAGTGTCAGACATCTTGTCAGTCCCTTCCCACTCCCTGTGGGGCGAGCATGTTTCAGTGTGAGCTTGCTGGGCCATGTGGGTGGGTGGGGATTGTCTGTGACTGCAACTCCCATCATGCTCTTGGCTACACCCCCCTTCCCAGCATGCCCATACATCCTTCCTCTTGACTCTGCTTCCCTGTGAGGGGGTGTGACAGCAATGGCAAGATGGCTGACTGTGAAGACCTGGTGTTTGTTGGTGCCCAGTTCCCAGCATGGCCTTGTGCTCCCCACAACAGAGCCCAGTGACAGACATCTTGACAGTCCCTTCCCACTCCCTGTGGGGCGAGTATGTTTCAGTGTGAGCTTGTTGGGCCATGTGGGTGGGTGGGGATTGCCTGTGACTGCAACTCCCATCATGCTCTCGGCTACACCCCCCTTCCCAGCATGCCCATACTTCCTTCCTCTTGACTCTGCTTCCCTGTGAGGGGGTGTGACAGCAATGGCAAGATGGCTGACTGTGAAGACCTGGTGTTTGTTGGTGCCCTGTTCCCAGCATGGCCTTGTGCTCCCCACAACAGAGCCCAGTGTCAGACATCTTGACAGTCCCTTCCCACTCCCTGTGGGGTAAGCATGTTTCAGTGTGAGCTTGCTGGGCCATGTGGGTGGGTGGGGATTGTCTGTGACTGCAACTCCCATCATGCTCTCGGCTACACCCCCCTTCCCAGCATGCCCATACTTCCTTCCTCTTGACTCTGCTTCCCTGTGAGGGGGTGTGACAGCAATGGCAAGATGGCTGACTGTGAAGACCTGGTGTTTGTTGGTGCCCTGTTCCCTGCATGGCCTTGTGCTCCCCACAACAGAGCCCAGTGTCAGACATCTTGACAGTCCCTTCCCACTCCCTGTGGGGTAAGCATGTTTCAGTGTGAGCTTGCTGGGCCATGTGGGTGGGTGGGGATTGTCTGTGACTGCAACTCCCATCATGCTCTTGGCTACACCCCCCTTCCCAGCATGCCCATACTTCCTTCCTCTTGACTCTGCTTCCCTGTGAGGTGGTGTGACAGCAATGGCAAGATGGCTGACTGTGAAGTCCTGGTGTTTGTTGGTGCCCAGTTCCCAGCATGGCCTTGTGCTCCCCACAACAGAACCCAGTGTCAGACATCTTGACAGTCCCTTCCCACTCCCTGTGGGGCGAGCATGTTTCATTGTGAGCTTGCTGGGCCATGTGGGTGGGTGGGGATTGTCTGTGACTGCAACTCCCATCATGCTCTTGGCTACACCCCCCTTCCCTGCATGCCCATACTTCCTTCCTCTTGATTCTGATTCCCTGTGAGGGGGTGTGACAGCAATGGCAAGATGGCTGACTGTGAAATCCTGGTGTTTGTTTGGCTACAAGTCCAAAGAGAGCCCCTGTGCTTCACACAGCAGCACCCAGTACGGTGTATCTTTTGCTGATATTTCACTGAGGTGTGGGTCAATGCATTCTACCCGGTGAGTTGTGTGGAGTTTGTGTTGAGGGGTGTGTGTGTCTCCACATGCTGGTAAGTATGGTCAGAGCTGTCAATCTTCCTTCCCACCCAGCCAGACATCCCACCATGAAACGTGCTTCCATTGAAGGGTGTGCAAGTTGTCTTTCAGGATGTCAGTCAGTGGTGTCTTGCTTCTGATTTGCACACAACCCCTACCAGGGCCTTGTGCTCCCCACAGCAGGACCCAGTGTCAGCCATCTTGTCAGCCATTCTCCACTCCCTGTGATGTGGGCATGTTTCACAGAGGTCTTGATGGGCCAATTTGGAGGCGGAGCATTATCTTAGACTACAAACCCCATCATGCTTTTGGCTACACTCACTTCACCTGCATCCCCACTATTCCTTCCTGTCAGTGAGCTGCACTGTGAGGTAGTGTGTTTGTGGTGGCAAACTGTCCGGCCGTGTTTACGTGGCTTTATGCCACTGCCTTGCTCTATTTGTTTGTAGGTTGGTACATGTCATGACACAGTTCCAAGTCACTATGAGATGGCAGGTATTGTGTTTGTCTGACTAGCACACACATCTTGGGATGATTATCTATTGGTTACTGTGGCTTTGCTTGCCGTGCATGGTTTCACTGTCCCCTTGCCACACAACATTGAGTATGTTGTTTGTGTACTCACCAGGCTCTGGTATGTCTGTTAGACCATGAACGCTCTCTGGTGGTAGGATGTCCCGCACCTTCTCCTCCCAGGTCCTGAAGTAGACGGGTTTGGCAGGAGGGCCACCGCCAGTGCGCTGACTCAAGGCGTGATCTTTCTCGATGAGTTTCTTGACCCTCCTGCACACGTCATACCACCTGTTCTGGATATCGTCCTTTGTGCGCAACGTTGGTGCTTGTGCGTTCATCTTGTCCACAATCCTCGCCCACATCTTGGTTTTCTGTGACATGGGGGTCCTTTGGACCAATGTACCAAACAAATGTGGCTCTAATCTGATGATCTCGTCTACCAGCACTTCTAACTCACTATCTGTGAACTTTGGATTCTTCTTTGGGGCATGGTGATGGGTGGTGGTGGTGAGTGATGTGTGTGTGACGGTGCAATTGAGGGTGGGTTGGTGTTGGTTTAGCTAGCTGTATGTGTGAGTGCTTTTGGTGAGGTGCTGATGGTGTGTGAGTTGTGTGATGGGTGAGTTGTGAGTGTGTCTGTGGTTGCTGTGTGATGGTGTTTGCTGCTGGCTGTGTCTCCTATTTGCAAAGGATCATGGAAGTGATTGATGTCCTTTATATAGGTGGAGTTGTGGGTGTGTCTTTGTCCCAGGTTTTTTTTTATTTTTTATATTTATTGGCTTTGTCATTGCTTGTTTGGTCCTTTTTTTGTCTTTTTTTGTCTTTTTTCCTTTGTGTTTTCTAGGCATGAAGGAGACGTTCTTCTGACCGGGACGGACGCTGATGTTGGCTCGTGCGGGATTCTATGCCTCGTTCACGCTGCCTATCTTCTGTGTTTCATACGCGTCGGTCGCGGAGATTTCCATTACTTGTGGGCCCGGTTTTCTTTGCATGTCGGTCATGCGGCTTGGGCTCCGTGCGAGTCAGTCTGGTTTTACACGCATTGCATCGTACTGCGCGGGTCGGACATCGCGGGTAAGTATCGGTCGGGTTCGTTCTGGGTTTGTGTCGGTCGGTGAAACTCGCGTCGGTTTTCCGACTGGATCACTATTTTCCCTACGGCTCGGTCATACGGCTTGTATTCCGTACGTGTCAGTTGTAATTCACACGCATTGCATCGTACTGCACGGGTCGTACGGCGCCGGTCCGTGTCGGTCGGTCTCCGTTCCGGGTCCGTGTCGGTCGGATCGTTTTGCGGCCGGAATCAGAATCGGCCCCATAATGTTTGAATAAATACATTTCATAATTCTAGCATCTGTTAATACAACAAAGGATTATATGGGGATGCGCTTTACACATGTGATTATAATGCACCCCTACAATTAAAATGCGATTTCCACTACATCACTACTAATCAAGAGGTTGCCCTTTGGGACTGTGGTAATTACAGACCAATCTCTTTGGTTAAAGTTAACTACAGAATCCTCATAAAGTATAAGGAGTAAAAATAGGAGATGCAATGAGGTCTGGGCCGGCTTAATAGAAAGTACATTTAGAAGAAAACATATAAAACATGGCAATTAATATAACTAAAAAGATCTGAGAAAGAGAGCATCTCCATGTCCAGCGTAATACAGATGTTGAAAAAGCAATAAATATTATCTCCTAGAATGATCTTTGGTTTACCTTTATGTTTATGTACTTTAGTAAACTACCCTGTCATGCATTAATTTAGTGGTGCAATAAAAATTACTATAACGGGTTACTTCCTGAAAGAATACAAATTATGAAAGAGAGTAAGTAGCACTGCCCATTATCCATTTCTCCCTACTCATTGGACACACTGACCAAAATTATATGATAACATGCATGTATTTTCAGAATTAAGGTTGCTTGACTGAAGTTTAAGCTTGTACTTCTCGCTGATGACATTACTGTTATAAGCCCTCTGACTCAGACACCTCATTAACACCTCATTAACAACCTCACTTGGATTAAATGTGAAAGTTAAAACTTTTAATCGGAAATTTAAAGCACATAATTGTATTGCTTTTGTCCAGGAAAAGAACAATATCAAGCATTCACAATACATCAATCTAATACCTCTGTCTAGACTTAGAGCCTGATTTAGATATTGGCGGATGGGTTACTCAGTCACAATGGGGACAGAGAGCCCATCTACCGAAATATAAATCCCATAATAACCTATTGGAATTATATTTCAGTGGACAGAATATCTCAATTAGCCCTTAGAAAAATCCAATTGGGTGATTGAAGAGAAAACAGAAATGGAAGGAAATTGTTACATGTTAATTGTCTGTCTGAGTCAGTAAAAGTATGACAGTCAGTGAGGAGGCTTGCAAAAATAAACAAATTTGCTTTATACAACCTCACGACAATAGGAAAACAACTATTTGAGTTTAACATATATTGTTTGTTTATTGCTTATAAAATCAAGCCTCCTTAATGTTTAATAATCCTTAGTTACTCTGCCTCATACTAATTTGCACTTCACTGTTGTAACAGACTACATGGTACTTAATTAAAATAAAAACTATCTTTAAACAAATATACGTATGTGGAGAAACTACTGGTCTCATATGGTTAAGTTGTTCAAAGTGAATGTCATTTCTACAGGCTGTTCCTAGAGGTGCAGGGTTCTAAGCAGTGACATATTTTCTTATGTTTGTAGAACACACAGTGGTACTGGGCAGGTATTTCCAAGGGTTAATATATTCTTAATTACGGCCTTATAGCAATAGTCACATTGGTAGAAAATGCAAAATAATCCAGTGGCTGCCCCTATGGACAAGAAGCAGAGTTGTGTGAATCTCTTTTTTGTGTTGCAAGAGTTCTTGCATCAAACTTCGATGGAACATTTGTATTTTAAATGTGATAATGCTATGGAAAAATGTCATAATATCTTGGATAATTTTTGAATGATGTGCCGGCAATTGTGTGATACATGTCTCCCTATTTCCTTTCTTTCTCCTCATTTCTCTAATTGTAAGTAGAATATTCTGTTGATCATTAATTATAATTCTTTAGGTACTGAGCTTTAGATAATACTTTTTCTATTTTTGCAAATTTCAGGTGTTTTGGCCAACTTTGATATAGATAACCAAAACCATGTTCTATTATTTTGGACTTTATGCTAAGGGCCTGATTACAACTTTGGCGGTCTGTGAACTGCTGTTGCTTTCTGGCAGTCTGACCACCTGCCTACCTGGCAGTCCAAACACCGGAGTACGAGCAGGGTGGAGGGACTGCCTCAGGACCGCTGCCTCTGCCACCGTTCCTGCTACCACAACGGAGGCATGAGAGGCAGAGGCAGACAATGGAGGCAGACCCTACTCCTGTACTGCAGACCACATTACAACCTGCCTTTCCGCTGTCCTTTTCATGGTGGTGACACCGCCATGAAAAACTCAGCAGAAAGGCAGATAATGAGCCCACAGAAATGGCTCTAGTGCGCAAAAGCCTGTGTGAAATGTGGCTGGTGCCCATGTTGTGCCCTCCAATACCAACAATGTTGTTGGGTGCACTGTTTTCCATGCACAACATGATGCACGGAAACAGTACACCGGACTGGCTGGAGGCACCAGTAAGGCTGGCATTGGCTTCTGACTCTTTCTCAGAGCTGAAGCGTAACACTGCCAAGACTGCGCCGCACACACACCGCCATCCCCACGGGAACATTGAAATGCGTCGGTCAGGATGCTGCCAGCTTCTTGCCATTTTCTCGACTGCCACAGTGGTGGGCTGGCGGTGTGTCCGCCAAACTCGTAAGCAGCCCCTAAGTCTTTGGAACTCACATTATCGACTACAATATATTTTAAAATGCATCACTTCTCTATATGGAAATATTATAATACCTTTTGGGAGTCTATATTATGCATGCACAATTGACGGTTCACTGAAAGAATATCGACAACTAAAATATCCCCATACCACAATATCGAGATATAAATATAGATGTCAAAAATATCGACATCCTATATTTATAATGGTAAGTACAACTATATCAATTAAATCGATGTCATAAATATAGTTGTACAAAAATCGTTTTTTATATATATATTTATATGTAAATTAAATGTATAAATAATAAATGTATTAAAGAATAAAATGTATTTAAACAAATAGATTTAATATACATTTTAACAAATAAACGTAATTAAAAAAAGTTAAACACATATATATTAATTCGTAAAAATAAATATTTACCTTAAAACAATTATTAAACAAATACATTTAATGTGTTTTATAATTTTAAATTTAAATAAAAATGTAACAAATAAGTATATATATATATATATATATATATATATTTATATATATATAAATTATCTACTGGCGGTCGCCAGTAGATAGTTATAGTTAGGAACTATTTTCCATAGGAAATCCGCAACATTCTATTTGGAATAACGTTAGCGCCGGTTGACGAATCCTCGCGAAAGTTTCCAAACTTTTGGCCAGCTCCGCACCGCTCCTACCCTGAAAGTTTTGCGGTGATCCGTCAAGCGGGGGCCGAGAAAAAAGGGGGGTCCCAAAACGCGTTTTCCCCTGCAATTTCCCATAGGATCTGTTGTCGCAGCTACAGCCCGAACCGCTGAACGGAATGACACCAAATTTGGCAAAGAGGTAGTCCTCAGTTCGGACTTGTGCCTTTTGCATATATGGTGTGAATCTGTTCAGTAGTTCCTGAAAAAATTAGGGTAAAAAAGTTAGTGATATCTATGGCCGCGGAGGATCCGCGGACCCTACCCGCACCGTAAGCACACCCTCCACGAACCGAGCGCGCACCCTCCACGAACCGAGCGTGCACCTTCCCGATCGCGCGCTGAATGCTAATTGGCTGTCGAGTGTCTCTCTACATTCGAAACCAGGAACTGTTGGCGGCCATTTTCTGCCTCGGTAGAAGCGAGGATGAAGATGCAAGGGGAATAAGTGTGTAAAACATATAAAGGGGGCAGAGTGGAAATACTCTGACCCTCTAGAGGTGCTTAGGGGGTCCCAGAAGGACCCCCTGGGGCCCCCTTTTTAAAAAAAAAAAACACGGGGAAATGCGCGCACGGTGCGCGCATCCTATCGCGTTGGATGTACGGATGTACGGATTCTCTCGCAGTGGGTGCGCGGATCCACGGCAACGTTTTCTGAAAAACGACAAGAAATCATTGGTTGTATGACAACTTTCTACACTGAAAGGTAGGGTGTATATTTCTGTTTTTTAAAGGTATGATTGTTATTGGTTAACAAAAACAGATTGTAAGGAACATAATATATGATAAGCTGATATGTTGAAAAGTCAAGCACACTTCCTGTTTTGTGTAGGAACATTGTGTGCTGAACTTGTGACCTGTGAGCTCAGTGCAGTGTTCCATGACCTGTTTCTATGGTAACAGGCAAAAGGCATATTGGGGGAAGGGTTGAAATGTATTTCAGTTGGAAAGGGTTGAAATGTTTAACCAATAGAAATGTGTGTTTGCTTTTGAGTTTATGTGCGAAGGATTGTGATTTGATGTTTACATGTATATGTGTGGAAAATGAAAGGGAAACTTTTTCATTCTTTGCTTTTGCTGAGAGGTGCACAGTGCAGAGATTCTGTAAAAGAAAATATGGTGAGTGATTGATATACTTCTTAATCTACAAAAGAACTTGAAATATGAGTTATTTAATTGTGATGGGATGTATGTAGACTATTTTGATTTTAATCAGACTAATGTATTTTTCCTGCTAAAGTGTAGGGAGTACTTTTTTTCTCTACAATGTGTGTGCATGGAGAAACCATTCTGTGATAAGCATTTGTGTTGTTCATGTGTTTGTAAACTGATAACTGTGCAGTTTTTATATTTTGGTAGAATTAGAAACCAGTCATTGTATATGAATTTGTGAAATGAGTTATGTTATGTTTCTATACTAAAATGTAGTACTACTTCTAGATGAAGAAATGTGTTTTGGTATAGTGCAAGGGATAGTGTTGTTTGTCTAGAATCAAACAGTGAGTCTGTGTGCATTTGGGAACCACTGTGAGAGAAGCATTTGGTAACATTGTGTATTTGCTGACAGATAACTGTTTTAACTTGTCATGCTGTGAAGTTTTAGTAGCATTAGAAGACAGTTATGGCTTATGATTTGATTAAATGAGTCAGGCTTTGACAGAAAAGTGCAGTCCTGAAATATGTAGATTGTGTGCAGTTCCCTTACCAGTTGCACTGTAGTGAATGAGTTTTGGTAAACTCCTAGGGATAGTGGTGCATGTCTAGAATCACAGTGTGAGTTAGTGTGTATTTGGGATCAGTGTGAGAGAAGCATTTGGTGATATCATGTATTTGCTTACAGATAACTTTTTTAAAACCTGTCATGTTGTGAAGTTTTAGTAGCATTAGAATCCAGTCTTTGGTTATGCGTTGATTAAATGAGTCATGCTTTGACACTGATGTGCTATACTTAAATATGTAGATTGTGTTCAGTACCATTAACTCTTCTAGACTAGTGAATGAGTTTTGGTAAACTCCTAGGATAGTGTTGATTGTCTAAAATCACACTGTGAGTCTGTGTGCATTTGGGTAAGGATTGTGAGAGAAGCATTTGGTAATATCTTGTATTTGCTGACAGATAACTGTTTTAAAACCGGTCATGTTGTCAAGTTTTAGTAGCATTAGAAGCCAGTCTTTGTTTATGCTTTGATTAAATGAGTCAGGCTTTGACAAAAAAGTGCAGTCCTGAAATATGTAGATGGTGTGCAGTTCCCTTACCACTTGCACTGTAGTGAATGAGTTTTGGTAAACTCATAGGGATAGTGGTGCTTGTCTAGAATCACACTGTGAGTTAGTGTGTATTTGGGATCAGTGTGAGAGAATCATTTGGTAACAGCATGTATTTGCTGACAGATAACTGTTTTAAAATCTGTCATGTTGTGAAGTTTTCATAGCATTAGAATCCAGTCTTTGCTTATATGTTGATTAAATGAGTCATGCCTTGACACTGATGTGCTGTACTTAAATATGTAGATTGTGTGCAGTCCCCTTACCCCTTCCACAGTAGTGAATGAGTTTTGGTAAAGTCCTAGGATAGTGTTGATTGTCTAAAATCACAATGTGAGTCTGTGTGCATTTGGGTAAGGATTGTGAGAGAAGCATTTGGTAACATCGTGTATTTACTGACAGATAACTGTTTTAAAACCTGTCATGTTGTCAAGTTTTAGTAGCATTAGAAGCCAGTCTTTGCTTATGCGTTGATTAAATTAGTCAGGCATTGACATTAAAGTGTAGTCGTGAAATATGTAGATTGTGTGCAGTTCCTTTACCACTTCCACTGTAGTGAATGAGTTTTGGTAAACTCCTAGGGATAGTGTTGTTTGTCTAGAATCACACTGTGAGTCTGTGTGCATTTGGGAACCACTGTCAGAGAAGTGTTTGGTAACATTGTGTATTTGCTGACAGATAAGTGTTGTAAAACATGTCATGTTGTCAAGTTTTAGTAGCATTAGAAGGCAGTTATGGCTTATGCTTCCATTATATGAGTCAGGCATTGACAGTAAATTGCAGTTGTGAAATATGTAGATTGTGTGCAGTTCCCTTACCACTTGCACTGTAGTGAATGAGTTTTGGTAAACTCATAGGGATAGTGGTACTTGTCTAGAATCACACTGTGAGTTAGTGTGTATTTGGGATCACTGTGAGAGAAGCATTTTGTAACATCATGTATTTGCTGACAGATAACTGTTTTAAAACCTGTCATGTTGTGAAGTTTTAGTAGGATTAGAATACAGTCTTTGCTTATGCGTTGATTGAATGAGTCATGCTTTGACACTGATGTGGTGTACTTAAATATGTAGATTGTGTGCAGTACCATTAACTCTTCGAGAGTAGTGAATGAGTTTTGGTAAACTCATAGGGATAGTGGTGCTTGTCTAGAATCACACTGTGAGTTAGTGTGTATTTGGGATCAGTGTGAGAGAATCATTTGGTAACATCATGTATTTGCTGACAGATAACTGTTTTAAAATCTGTCATGTTGTGAAGTTTTAGTAGCATTAGAATCCAGTCTTTGCTTATATGTTGATTAAATGAGTCATGCCTTGACACTGATGTGCTGTACTTAAATATGTAGATTGTGTGCAGTCCCCTTACCCCTTCCACAGTAGTGAATGAGTTTTGGTAAAGTCCTAGGATAGTGTTGATTGTCTAAAATCACACTGTGAGTCTGTGTGCATTTGGGTAAGGATTGTGAGAGAAGCATTTGGTAACGTCGTGTATTTACTGACAGATAACTCTTTTAAAACTGTCATGTTGTCAAGTTTTAGTAGCATTAGAAGCCAGTCTTTGCTTATGTGTTGATTAAATTAGTCAGGCATTGACATTAAAGTGTAGTTGTGAAATATGTAGATTGTGTGCAGTTCCTTTACCACTTCCACTGTAGTGAATGAGTTTTGGTAAACTCCTAGGGATAGTGTTGTTTATCTAGAATCACACTGTGAGTCTGTGTGTATTTGGGAACCACTGTGAGAGAAGTGTTTGGTAACATCGTGTACTTGCTGACAGATAAGTGTTGTAAAACATGTAATGTTGTCAAGTTTTAGTAGCATTAGAAGACAGTTATGGCTTATGCTTTCATTATATGAATCAGGCATTGACAGTAAATTGCAGTTGTGAAATATGTAGATTGTGTGCAGTTCCCTTACCACTTGCACTGTAGTGAATGAGTTTTGGTAAACTCATAGGGATAGTGGTGCTTGTCTAGAATCACACTGTGAGTCTGTGTGCATTTGGGTAAGGATTGTAAGAGAAGCATTTGGTAACATCGTGTATTTGCTGACATATACGTGTTTTAAAACCGGTCATGTTGTGAAGTTTTAGTAGCATTAGAAGCCAGTCTTTGCTTATGCTTTGATTATATGAGTCAGGCTTTGACATAAAAGTGCAGTCCTGAAATATGAAGATTGTGTGCAGTTCGCTTACCACTTCCACAGTAGTGAATGATTTTTGGTAAACTCCTAGGTATAGTGGTTGTTGTCTAGAATCACACTGTGAGTCTGTGTGCATTTGAGAACCACTGTGAGAGAAGCATTTGGAAACATCGTGTATTTGCTGACAGATAACTAATTTAAAACCTCTCATGTTGTCAGGTTTTAGCAGCATTAGAAGCCAGTCTTTGCTTATGCATTGATAAAATGAGTCAGGGTTTGACACTAAGGTGCAGTACGATGTACTATTCTGTTCACTGTGGCAGAACTGAAAATTTAAAAGTTTTACCTAAGCACTGTCCTAGAAGTAGTCGGATTATTTAGTCAGTTTCTAAGTACCAAATAGACTGCTTCAAATGTCTATGCAGTATGCATGTAGTGTTCTAACATACTATACACTTGTCTTTTACACCTTCAATTCCCTAGTCAGTATCCATACACTTCCAGGAAATATCCTGTCACTTCCTTTGCAGTCCTCTAGAGACCCATTCAACAGCATGTACTAATCCATTCACTGTGCCAAAACCCATTTATAAATTCACCAAGACACTCTCTTTCCAGTACTCTAATGATTCAGTCACTGCCTAAGTATTCATGCATAGAGCCAGGTCTTAGCATATGGACTTCTTCAAACCCCTATCCACTATGCATGCAGTCCTCTAAGCACCTACACACTTGTCTGTCACACCTTCAATTCCCCAGTCAGTATCCGTTCACTTCCAGCAAACACCCTGTCACTCCATTTGCACTCCTCTAGTGACCCATTCAGCATCATGTACTAATCCATTCACTGCGCCAAACCCTAATAAATTCACCCAGGCACTCTCCTTGCAGTACTCTAATCATTCAGTCAGTACCCAAGTACTCATCCAGTGACCCAGGCCTTAGTATATGGACTGCTTCAAACCCTTATCCACTATGCATGCAGTCCTCTTACCACCTACACAATTGTCTTTCTCACCTTCAATTCCCTAGTCAGTATCCATACACTTCCAGGAAATACCCTGTCACTCCCTTTGCAGTCCTCTAGTGACCCATTCAGCACCATGTACTAATCCATTCACTGTGCTAAAACCCAAACACTTATAAATTCACAAATATACTATCTTTGCAGTACTCTAATCATTCAGTCAGTGCCTAAGTATTCATACACTGAGCCAGGCCTTAGCACATGGACTGCTTCAAACCACTATGCATGCAGTCTTCCAACCACCTAGACACTTGTCTTTCACACTTTCAATTTCCTAGTCAGTATCCATACAGTCCAGCACTTGTGACTGCCTTTGCACTCCTCTAGTGACTCATTCAGTACCAAGTACTAATCCATTCCCTATGCGAAAAGCCTAGCACTTATAAATTCACCTAGGCACTCTCCTTGCTGTACTCTAATCATTCAGTCAGTACCCAAGTAGTCATGCAGTGAGCCAGGCCTTAGCAAATTGGCTGCTTTAAATGCCTATGCAGTATTGATGCAGTCCTCTAATCACCTACACAGTTGTGTTTCACACCTTCAATTCCCTAGTTAGTATTCATACTCTTCTAGCAACACCCTGTCACTCACCCAGTGTGTCTCCTGATAGTACTGTAATCATTTAGTCAGTTAGCATGTAGTCTTTTAGTGAGGTAGGCTTTAGGGCATGAACTGCTTCAAAGTAGTATGCACTATGCATGTAGTGTTTTAACGATCGTTACACTTGGGGTTCAGGGCTATAGTTTCTTAGTCAGTTTTTATATAAAATGTGTTTGTACAGTAATGGAATAGTATAAATTTGAAAGTTATTAATATACATTTATTTGTGATTCTTTTTTACAGATACAGAACAGGAGTGTTTCTCATCTGTTTGCACTCTTCTCGTTCAATATTGTTTGGATGAAGGGTCCTTAGGTGTTTCATCATACTTGCTGTGCCGCACGAGTATTTTTTGTTAAGATCCCCTTGTAACAGAACTCTTTGGCAAAGCTTGCGAATGAAGAAGGTGGCATTGGTCTTTGTTTGCCCCTTGGAAAAAGTTACAAATTTCTTCACCACTGAAGAAAAACGTTGTGGGCGTGGTGCCTTCTGCAAAAAAAAAATCCTCAAATTCGGTAAATATTTTAAAACGGCAACATTTACAGTTTTTGTAAGTTAAACTTATAAAATTTTGTTAGCTGTATACATTTTATATATCTGTGATTTGTTTCTTGTGGTATTTTGTTGAGAATACCATGTTTTTGTTTTTTTTAACAATCTTTTTGATTTTCCAGGTCTGTCGTCGACATCCGTGGTTCCCACAGGAGTGTTCCGCTTTGTTGTTTTGTATTATTGTTGTTACATTTTGTTTATTAGTTTATTGTTTATATTTATGTTAAACTATTTTCAAACTTTATTTTTTTTATTATCGTTTACATATTTATGGTTATAAAAAATAAAGTTTGAAAAAAAATTAATAATGTTTTTGGTTGTCCTCTTAACTGCTGTGTGACTCTTTCTTGTTCTTATTACTGTTATTTGATGGAGTTCACCATGGTGTTAAATTTTGGGGCACTTATCGCTGGAATACTAGTGATATCTGCAGTTTGCACCAACTTCTGAATAGTGTGTTAGATTTATCTCAAGTTTACTTCCGTTAAAGTGCTGATAATGAAATGGAGAGTAGCCGTTCCCGTGCAAAAAGACATGAGGTGCACCTTTGCGATTTATTCTAAATACTAAAATCCTGTATTGTATTGCACTGAGGTATTGGCTGCACTTACAGTGTACACACGAAATCTATTAAGAAATCTCATTGTATTTATATTGATTGGGAATAGTGCGTCAGGTGGTGGATCTTGACGAGATACACTGCTCAGTTCGTATATTGTTGTGCACACGAAAAAAATCACATCACGACTTTCACACCAATTGCAATGCGAAACAAATTCCGGCGATAAGACACGTTAGCACCAGGGATTTTACACCTGCTTTCTGCCGGTGTTAAGCAGGACAACTACCTGCACCATGAAAGGGAACACAGCCAAGAGCCACACCAGAACACTCACAGGTGCCATAGAGTCAATGAGCATGATACAGGGATACCCATGAGGGCCAGAAGACTCATCTCAACAACTCCTGGACCGCCAATGCCCCCCAAACCCACATCTTAGTAAGTGTGTCCCTGTGGTCATTCTCTTAGCATGATAGGCACGAGCCCTTCAACATCATAGTGTGCTGTCACCTCAGCGTTGGCAGTGAGCCTGGATGTGTAGCTACGTACGCATCCTCCTGCATGCACAACTGGCATGTGCTGGTCTGGGGTTCACACGTCAGTGCAGGGGTGTGCCTATCCGGCAAGGGGAACGGGGTGTCTCGGACATGTCCATGTACAGGAAGTGCAGTAAGTGTGTCTCTGTGTTCTGGTGTGGCCTGTTACAAGAGCCGCAGCAGTCGATGTTGTAAAGTGGCATGCACCACCTCCAAACGGCACTGGGATGTTGTTGTTGGATTGTAGCAGGACATGCGCAAATAGGCATTACAATGGCGTGCCGTACAAGTGCACGAGATACAACAGCTCACCGTACAAAAGTGTGGGGGCTCGTGGGAGGGAGGAGCAGCCGTTTGGCAACATAACACACAGTGAACTCGACCATGTGCCACATGCTGGGCATCTCATCCATGATGACCACGGTCGCAGACATCCCACAACACCAACGACTGGCCTTTGTACACATCCTGTATGAATGCAGCGTGGTTTTCACTTCTATGCTCGTTCAGTGGTGTGATGTTGGCAGGTTGTGTGACTTGTGCTCCTTGTTGGTGTGTTTCATTTTGGCCATTGTTAGTCTATATGGGCCCGATTCACAGAACTAACTTAAGACAAAATCCTAAACTTACTACCATTTTGGTATTCACAGAAGGCACTTACTCATTTTGGTATTCACAGAAGGCACTTACTCATTTCGGTATTCACAGAAGTTAGGACTCCTAACTTTAGGACTCCTAAATGCCTTCTGTGAATACCGAAAGTCTTAAAATTAGGATTTTTCGCAGTTTAGTAGTAGTATAGTTAGGACTCCTAACTTTAGGACTCCTAAATGCCTTCTGTGAATACCGAAAGTCTTAAAATTAGGATTTTTCGCAGTTTAGTAGTAGTATAGTTAGGACTCCTAACTTTAGGACTCCTAAATGCCTTCTGTGAATACCGAAATTCTTAAAATTAGGATTTTTCTCAATTTAGTAGTCCTAAGTCTAAACTTAGGACTACTAAATTGAGAAAAATCATAATTTTAAGACTTTCGGTATTCACAGAAGGCATTTAGGAGTCCTAAAGTTAGGAGTCCTAACTATACTACTACTAAACTGAGAAAAATCCTAATTTTAAGGCTTTCGGTAGTCACAGAAGGCATTTAGGAGTCCTAAAGTTAGGAGTCCTAAACTTAGGACTACTAAATTGAGAAAAATCCTAATTTTAAGAATTTCGGTATTCACAGAAGGCATTTAGGAGTCCTAAAGTTAGGAGTCCTAACTATACTACTACTAAACTGAGAAAAATCCTAATTTTAAGGCTTTCGGTAGTCACAGAAGGCATTTAGGAGTCCTAAAGTTAGGAGTCCTACACTTAGGACTACTAAATTGAGAAAAATCCTAATTTTAAGAATTTCGGTATTCACAGAAGGCATTTAGGAGTCCTAAAGTTAGGAGTCCTAACTATACTACTACTAAACTGCGAAAAATCCTAATTTTAAGACTTTCGGTATTCACAGAAGGCATTTAGGAGTCCTAAAGTTAGGACTCCTAACTTCTGTGAATACCGAAATGAGTAAGTGCCTTCTGTGAATACCAAAATGAGTAAGTGCCTTCTGTGAATACCAAAATGGTAGTAAGTTTAGGATTTTGTCTTAAGTTAGTTCTGTGAATCGGGCCCGGAGGGTGTTGTACTTAATTGTGCATGTGTGCCATTCTGCCCATCTCCCCTCCTCCCCCCACTCCCTGCTTCTTCCTCTTCCTAGTGCTGTTGTGTCTATAATTTTGTTGCTGCACACATAAATACATGTAAAGAATAAATTAGAATAGTTCCTTGATTCTTTTAGGTTTCAAAACTTCTCTATTGGTTTCTTTTTAATTTTCCATATGAACCGTTTTTATTAATATTCAACAACACATAGAAGTCAGAAGTGCAACGTATTCTATCAACACACTTTCTAGAACATTCTACAATACGTGCAGGTTAAAAGTTCATCCATTTTTTAAAACTTTATGATATTTTTTTGTAACATTTTCTTGAACATTTAACGATACATGCAGGTTAAAAGTTGACGATTGTTTTAAGTTCGAACAGTGCCTTCCAAATGCAAGTAGCAGGTGTGGTTGAGCTGAGCAAATTTTATTCTATGATATGTACTCCACGTTGAAACTGCTTTTTCTTAACCAATCACAAAGATGCTTTTCCACAAAACTAATGTGCACCCTACTTTTGAAAAAGAATGCTTTTCATGATATCTTCAGAGATAATTAATTTGTATGTAGTGAGAAGAATACCTTCTCGCAGACAAGGGCACTCAGTAAACCATGAAACTGATAAAGTTTCTTCAACAATTTATTTACTTCATAAATTTAGTTTCGACAAATTCATTCGGTTAAGTATCTCGTTGAAATATCATTTCCAAATGTAATCATACATAATAAAGAATTGTTCTTCTTGAGCACACTAGACATCCACCCAATGCATTTCGGGTCAATAATCTGACCCTTCTTCAGGGGTCTACAAATGAAATGAAACAGGACCATTAAGTTCACTATCCCAAACAAATGAAACAACTCTAGACAGTTAAATCGATACATTAAAAACCACATGTACAGACCAAAATACATAAACTGTGATGAAGATAAACCGAAAGAAAGGAAATTAACGAAACAAGCGGTAAAAAATATTTAAACTGAGGAGCAGAAAATGAACGGAAGTGAACAGTACATACGGGAAATAAATGTGAGATTGAAAAAAATAATAACGAAGCGTGTACTGAGAAGAGATGCAAATAACCCAGGTCCAAAATTCAGTGAAAAAGAAACGCGCCAACTTAAAACGAGTGAAAGAAAGTACCAAAAGGTCCCTTTAAAACCTGAAAAGAGCGTATTTAACATAAACTTACTGGAAACCAAACGGTTTTCACATGTCTAAGGCTCTGCGACGGCGTGAAAGTTCAACATCGAACTTGATGACAAATCTAAATCACCCTGTGATAGGTTAATATATATAAGCTAAAGTGACGTGATGTGGGAATGGACAGTATAAACCAATCGATTACGTATTAACGTAATCTCAACGAATAGGAATCAAGCTAACAGGAATGTGGACGGAAACGGCCAATGAAACGGCCAAACAAGTAGAAACCCCAAAGAAAAGACCAACATTACAATAAAGTTAATGAAAAAAAGAAAAAAGGTTTAAGAAAGGAAAATATACATAGAAGTGAAAAATAATACGTGAAAAATATAGACACAATCTGGATGTGTTAATAAACATCATCATCCCGTAACATAATTCATGAATTGTAAACAGTGAATTACGGGACCGGATAACACGATTTACCAATGTAACTGTAATCAGCAGACTAGAGAAAACAGGCATATTCTATACGGTCATTCAACCCAATGGGATGGGAACAATTTAGCTTTTTAATCCAAAAATATTCAGTCCTTAGTCTTTGTTTTACAGGATCCATGTCTCGACGTTGTGTGATCTTTTCAAGTATTGTAAAACGCAGTTGAGAGATTTGGTGACCAGCTTCAATCCAATGTGATGCCACAGATGATTTTAAATTATTTGTTCTGATGTTACTCTTGTGTTCTGAGATACGAATTTTTACTTTCCTCTCAGTTTGACCAACGTATATTTTTCCGCAGGGGCATTTAATGGCATATATACAATTGGTAGTATCGCAAGTGCTTGTGTGTTGTAAAGCTATGGAGTAACCTTTTGTAGGGTGATTGAATTTGTTGCCGATTATTACATTACCACAGTGAGTGCAGTTTTGACATTGAAGCATACCTCGCCATGGTTTAATCAATTTCTTGGGTGTGTTCAAGATTTCTTTGATGTTTTTAGAGCGTTGAAAAGCGAATGTGATTTTGTTGTCAAAAAGATCGACAAGATCTGGTTCCATGGAGATAATTCGCCAATGTCTGTTTATGATTTTCTTGATTTGTGATGATTCAGTGGAAAATTTCAACACACATACAGTTTTATTTTTATCTTTTTTGTCTGTGGTTTTTTCTTGAAGAAGGTTAACTCTGGGTACCATTGATACCTTATCTGCAGATGTTTTCAACACACTCTCTGGGTAGCCCCTATGTCGATATTTAATCAATTGTTGTTCAATAGACTTAGTTAAATCTTCGTTGTTGGATACAATACGTTTTATTCTGATAAGTTGTGAAGTTGGTAAATGTTTTTTTAACGTTTCAGGATGGAAGCTCTGAAAAAGTAAACTGGAGTTTCTGTCAGTCTTTTTAATGTGTAGCTGAGTCGAAATTTGGTTGTGATCAAGTTTGACAATGACGTCCAAAAATGTAATGCTTTTTTCGTCTATGTGATAGGTGAATTTTATCCGGTCATTATGTGAGTTCAATGTCGAAATGTTCTCCTCAAGTTGTGAACGTGATCCTTTCCAAATGAAGAATAAATCGTCAATGTACCGTTTGTACATGATGATGCCTTCGTTCCACATGTTGTTGTCAAGGATATGATCAGTTTCAAATTTGCTCATGAAAATATTGGCATACGAGGGAGCCCCCCCGAATCCCATAGATGTGCCACTCGTTTGATTGTAGAAGTTGTTTTGCCATTCAAAATAACTGCAATACAAAGCAAATTGCATAAGTTCCAAGATAAATAGTCTTTGTGACTCATCTAATTCGCTTCTTAACAGGCTAGAATAGAATATGCCTGTTTTCTCTAGTCTGCTGATTACAGTTACATTGGTAAATCGTGTTATCCGGTCCCGTAATTCACTGTTTACAATTCATGAATTATGTTACGGGATGATGATGTTTATTAACACATCCAGATTGTGTCTATATTTTTCACGTATTATTTTTCACTTCTATGTATATTTTCCTTTCTTAAACCTTTTTTCTTTTTTTCATTAACTTTATTGTAATGTTGGTCTTTTCTTTGGGGTTTCTACTTGTTTGGCCGTTTCATTGGCCGTTTCCGTCCACATTCCTGTTAGCTTGATTCCTATTCGTTGAGATTACGTTAATACGTAATCGATTGGTTTATACTGTCCATTCCCACATCACGTCACTTTAGCTTATATATATTAACCTATCACAGGGTGATTTAGATTTGTCATCAAGTTCGATGTTGAACTTTCACGCCGTCGCAGAGCCTTAGACATGTGAAAACCGTTTGGTTTCCAGTAAGTTTATGTTAAATACGCTCTTTTCAGGTTTTAAAGGGACCTTTTGGTACTTTCTTTCACTCGTTTTAAGTTGGCGCGTTTCTTTTTCACTGAATTTTGGACCTGGGTTATTTGCATCTCTTCTCAGTACACGCTTCGTTATTATTTTTTTCAATCTCACATTTATTTCCCGTATGTACTGTTCACTTCCGTTCATTTTCTGCTCCTCAGTTTAAATATTTTTTACCGCTTGTTTCGTTAATTTCCTTTCTTTCGGTTTATCTTCATCACAGTTTATGTATTTTGGTCTGTACATGTGGTTTTTAATGTATCGATTTAACTGTCTAGAGTTGTTTCATTTGTTTGGGATAGTGAACTTAATGGTCCTGTTTCATTTCATTTGTAGACCCCTGAAGAAGGGTCAGATTATTGACCCGAAATGCATTGGGTGGATGTCTAGTGTGCTCAAGAAGAACAATTCTTTATTATGTATGATTACATTTGGAAATGATATTTCAACGAGATACTTAACCGAATGAATTTGTCGAAACTAAATTTATGAAGTAAATAAATTGTTGAAGAAACTTTATCAGTTTCATGGTTTACTGAGTGCCCTTGTCTGCGAGAAGGTATTCTTCTCACTACATACAAATTAATTCTTTTTAAGACGCGGGAGGACTCCGCGTGTCACAAGGAGCACCAACATAAATTCTTTGAACTTTGTCTAAATCGTCTAGAGTGCACAGGGATAACACAGTGTTTTTCATCTTCAGAGATAAGTTATAGATAGGAATTAGCATTTAAAAAACCTTTGAAATTCACTGAAAAAACCATAGGTTTCATGCATGTTATAGTTAGGAATTGACATTTAAAAAACCTTTGAAATTCACTGAAAAAACCAAAGGTTTCAGGGACGTTATAGTTAGGAATTGGCATTTAAAAAACCTTAGAAATTCACTGAAAAAACCATAGGTTTCAGGGGTGTTATAGTTAGCTGGACATTTCCCTCGTACAAAACCCTAGAAATTCCCCTGTTATAGTTAGTTCAGCTAACTATAACTCGCGCCCCCGCAATGCACTGCTGATGACGTCACATATTACATCACTCATGACATGGTCAGTGACATCACTGATGACATCACTGATGACATCTCAAATGACATCACTGATGAAATCACTGATGACGTCATCCATGTGATAAATTAGTGCATCTTCTCACACCCTAGTATAACCTTTGATATACCGACTCAAAATTTCAGACGGCCATTTTGACAACCATAGATACTCCAATAACAATAACTACTCACCCACTCATTGACTTTTAGGTCTACATACATCTCCGCTCACTCACCTGTACAGTCACTCATACTTACAGTCACTCTGTGCATTTATACACCTATATAGACACTCACACACCACCAATCATCCATTGAGGTACTGATACATCTAGTCAGTCATGTAAATAATTAATCACAGTAAAATTTACTCACCTATACAGTTAAAAACACTCAAATTCACTTACTCATAAAAATACTAACAAATTCTGTGTCTTCCTTCAGAAAAACAAACAGCACATGACACAGATATCCTTGCACTATGGCGCATACAGCCACTCCCAAAATCACACACTCTCACATATAGATAGTTATATACTCTTACACACATATACACTGCGTTTCACATATGTAGTTACTGACACATGTACAACTGAGATATACATTCAATCACTAACACACCCATACATACACTCACCCAACCATACAGTCCATCACAGATGCACTCTTAAAAACATGCACCCACTGAATCACCCACTCACACATCTAGTCACAGAGTCACACACACCCTACCCACACAAACACTCAGGCACCCATACAGATACTCAGACAACCAATCAATAACCCATATAGACACTCATATACCTATTCACAAAACCATGCAGCCACTTATACACCAACACACAGACACATACAGACATTCACACAGTTTAGTCACTGGTCTGCAGTAAGATACATTTAATGACTCACTTATAGACTCAGTTACGCACCTAGAAAATCATCCATTCACACACTTGTACACCCACTTATTTTTCAACAGGCCTTTCCCTATATATATTAAACATAATAAAACTGTTCAGAAACACATACTCAATGGATGACGTCATCAGTGATGTCATCAGTGATGTCATTTGAGGTGTCATCAGTGATGTCATCAGTGATGTCACTGACCATGTCATGAGTGATGTAATATGTGACGTCATCAGCAGTGCATTGCCGGGGCGCGAGTTATAGTTAGCTGAACTAACTATAACAGGGGAATTTCTAGGGTTTTGTACGAGGGAATTGTCCAGCTAACTATAACACCCCTGAAACCTATGTTTTTTTCAGTGAATTTATATATATATATATATATTTACACACATATCCCAATAACATAAATTCTATTTAAAAAAATTATATTATAAATTAAAACATTAAATTTAAAAAAAACGTACATTTCCCACTCCAGTCAGTACAACAGTAGAGAAAATGTTAAAGTGTTGGGTAGCAGAGGGGTAAAAATTACTATTTCCCCTCCAAAAAGTGCAATAGTAGGGAAAGTTTTGAATAGCAGAGGGGTAAAATTTACTATTCGCACTCAGGTCAGTGCAACAGTAGGGAAAGTGTTGGCTACCGGATGGATAAAATTTACTATTCCCACTCCAGTCAGTGCAACAGTAGGGAAAGTGTTGGACAGTGGAGGGGTAAAAATTACTATTCCCACTCCAGAGTTCAACAGTAGAGAAAGTGTTGGATAGCGGAGGGGTAAAAATTACTATTCCCACTTCAATGAGTGCAACAGTAGGGAAAGTGTTGGTTAGCGGAGTGGTAAAAATTACTAATCTCACTCCAGGCAGTGCAACAGTAGGGAAAGTGTTGGATAGCGGAGGGATACAATTTATCGTTTCCATTCCAGTCAGTGCAACAGTAGGGAAAGTGTTTAATTGTGGAGGGGAAAAAATTACTATTCTCATTCCAGACAGTTCAAAATTAAAAACAAAAAAAGTATCATAAACTGAATAAAAATATTTTTCAAGAAGTAAAGAAAAAAATATAAATATGTTAAGAATAAAAATATATATAATATCAAAAATTCAAATTAAAAAAATATTATAATGTTAAATACATATCACAAATAACTACAAATATTATATTCATATTTTATGGATATTTTATATCAGAATAAAGATTTAATGAATTGAATTGATTATATTCAATAAAATAAAAAAAGATTTTTCAAACAAATACATTTTTTATTTAGATTTTTTTATTAACAAAAACATTAATTATAACATAAATTCAGACTATTTACTTCCTACCCTATAAAACCACACAACTCACAACCTACATCAAAAATAAAAAAAATATTTTTGCATAAACATAATTAATTTTCAATTAAACAAATATTATTAATTAGAAAACGAATTCAAACAATTAAAATGTAATTACATTTCCAGCCTTTACACCTCTAATTCCCACAACCCTCACCTAAAAAAATTAATTACCCAAAAAATAATTCAATTAAATAACTATTTACCAACTAATTAAGAAGTAAGTAAACTTAATTTGCTCCCCACCCTTCATCCCTATAAATCCAAATATTGAAATTGAATCAGTCTGTAAATCATTGACTGTTCAACTCTAAGCAATAAAAGGCTAAATGGAGGGGCGTGGTTTGGGAGCCAGGGATGGCGGATGTGTGAGCCGAGAGCTCCGCGCCGGCCAAGTGAATTATCCTGCTTATCGTGGCAACGGCCCGAGCCCGGGGGCTCACCAGGGTGGACCCCGCTCGCCTGAGGTATACTGGACCATAAACCGACCCTTCGGAGGCTGTGGGGCGATGGGAGGAGCGAAGCAGCAAAAGTGTGTGCAACATCGTGGCCCGGGCAAAATGGTGGCCTGGGGCTCCGGGGCCTGAAGTGAGAGGTGATGAGCCCAGACGCAGGCAGATGAGGAAAGCTGGTGGGTTGGGGAGCAGCGCCGGAGGCCCGTGACAACGCAGGAGCTGAGCTGGGGCTGGAGAGTGAAGCGAGTCGGCCCTGGCTGCGAGCCCGAAGTGTGGAAGACCCGCGCTGACATCCTGAGGTCAGGTGGGCTCGAACGAGTCTGGAGACGCCACATCGGAGACTGCCGCCATGGTGTTTACCCGTGCTGGAGTGGTCTGAGGCCCCAAGACAGAAGGAGATTGATATAGAATTCCCATCAGGCACTGATACGCCGGGAGGCGCTGAGGCGACCTGCACTTCTGGTGCGACTGAGCCATCCCCCGACCGGATGCCTTTTCCTGTTTGCCGGTGCGACGACCAGGGGCTGGGGTGGCGCCGGTGTGGGCCTTGCTGGCCGGAAATGCCCCACAAGAAAACTCTACCCCTGTGAGGCCGAGGGGTGATAGGTGGAATAGAGCGGCAAAAGTGCGTGAGGCGCCGCGGCCCAGATAAGATGGTGGCCTGAAGCTCCGAGGACCTAGCAGGAGAAGGTGACAAGCCCAGACTGAGCAATGGGTGGACGCAACCAGAGGAAGACAACTAGTGGAGTGGGGAGCAGTACCAGTGGCCTGCAGCTTCGCTGGGAACCGTGCTGGGGCTGGGGAGAGGAGTGCATCGGCCCTGGCTAGGAATCCTGACTGCAGAAGCTGCACATCGGCATCCAGAGGCCAAGTGGGTCCGATAGAGTCAGGGGAAGCCTCGCTGAAGGTTCCCACCCAGGGGCTGACCGGTGCTGGAGCGGACTGTAGCCTCCAGCTAAGGGGGGATTAATGTGGATTCTTTGGCAGATACTAGCAGGCCGAGAGGCACTGAAATGACCAGTGGCCCCGGGGAGACGGGGGCAAACCGGAGGGACTGGAGGACCGCAGAGGGCAGGAAGCAGATTGAACTGTGGCTTGGAGCGAAGGCAGCTGTTGAGCGGGCTGGAGACTCTAGGGAGCGGAGACGGCCACCACTCCTTCTGCGACCCCGGGAGGCCTGTAGGGTGGACTTGGGACTGCATAGGGTCCTTGACCAGGCTCGCAGGCCAAAACGGAGCTACACCGTGAAGACTCTGGGAGGTATTGAAGAAGTGTGCCACCCTCCCTGAATCCATTATGGGAGAAGGCATCGTTTGGGCTGACGGAGCCTGGGCTCAGGCGTGGCCCACACGGGCCATAGTAAAGGGGCATAGATAAAAGAACTAGCGGGCCCCCTGTAGTGATACTGGAGACGATCGTGCAATAGACACAGGTAGTGGGAATGAAACAGGCCGCAGCGAAGACGCAGTGGCTCGGCTCTGGTGGGGTGTGTGGCGTAGAGCCGGGCTGGAATCCCAATAATTGGTCCCCGGTGGCCCAGGGAGGGGCGAACCAGATCCTCAGTCAGATATTATAACCACTTGGAGATTGGGAAGCCCAGAGGAAAGCAGACAGGGTCTCTCCCGAGCAAGAGGACACCGCACCAGACCAGATGCAGAAGGAGCCAAGTCGTGAACCTTTGGAAAACCCAGTCCAGCAACAGCTGACTCAAATACTGGAGGCCATTACCGAGACCAAGGCGACGCTCCATCAAGACATAAGTACTGTGGCAGTGAGCATGGGCCTGTTAAGAGCGGAACACACTAAACTAGCAGACAGAGTGAAACAAACAAAGTCCTCTCTGGCAGAGATTGCACCGGCGCAACAGGCCCTGTCCAAGCAGATGGGGGAAATATCCAACAGAGTCAATATACTGGAAAAGAGAACTGAGTATGTCAAAGGGCGGAATCAGAGGAATAATGTAAGGATCCTAGGTTTGCCGGAAGGAGTGGAGGGCAACAGCATGATACTGTACTTAGAGAGTTGGCTACATAACATGGTGGCGCCGGAGGGCTTGTCCCAGTTTTACACATTGGAAAGGGCGCACCGTGTTCCTGCCAGGCCACCGGCCCCGGGGAGGCCCCCGCCCCCGTGGTGGCTAGACTGCCCCACTTTAAAGATAGGGACATGTAATTACAAAAAGCACGCACTGATGGGCCATTCATGGTCGAAAACAGTAAAGTGTTGTTATTCCCTGATTATACCCTGGAATTTCAGAGGCGTCGCACCACCTTCCTCGAAGTTAAGAGGGCCCTGCGGGAAGAAGGGATCCAAAATTCACTGATGTTCCTGGCCCGACTCCGGATAATGTTAGATGGACAGATACACTTCTTTGATGATCCCAAAGCATCACAGGATTGGATTGAAAGCTACAAAACAGAGGGTCCACCTGCAACACAAAAGCCGGCAACCCAGTCTAGAGAAGGGGAGTCAGGGAAGAGACTTCAGAGGCGGCAACATCGAGGGGCTCCAAAGAAGCCGAGCTCTTCACAGACGGAAAAGGAAAGAGCGGAGGCATTACAGGCGGTGGCCGCCATGATGCAGGGACAAAGATCATCACCAGAGAGATGCTCTGGATCAAAGAGAGGGACTGATGGGATGGACTCAGACACACCTAGGAGCGGCAGTGTTAAGATGCCAATTGTGACCCCGAACACAGCTGATGAGATTGTATAGTTGGAGGCTTGCCAGTCTCATCCTCCTCTCTCACCCCTACCCCTCTTTCCCTTTCACTCCTCTCTCATCTGTGTTCCCCCACACTTTAAACCCCCGTTCTTCTCTTTGAATAGGTGGGCTCTGAGGAAGGTGGGCGGGGGGCCTGGTAAACCCCTGGGGAAGGTTGGATCGGCCACCTTTGGCCGATGCGCCATGGGTTAGTACGAAAACCACTGTAGGGGCATCTATAGTGACAGCTGCGCTCCCCTCAGGTCCTCGTGATAGTAGCGTTTGGCCTTTACTTGTTGAAGCGGTCTTGTCTGCAGTTTGGACGGATAGCTGTTGCTAGACCGTCCTGGGATTCGGGATTTGTCCTATTGGGGATGTTTGTTATTGATTTATGTTCCTTGCTTATACGGGGGAGTGAAAAGGTGAAGCCCGGAGTGATGGCGGCCGGGGGTGCGGTGAAGGTCGACATGAGGAGGGGGCCTAGATAACATCCCAATTAATGCATAACCCGTTTAAGTTTGTAACATGGAACATAAGATGGATGGGGTCCATGGCCAAAAGGTATAAGATATACGCCTATTTAAAGAGGAGAAATGTGCATGTATCCCTCTTGCAAGAGACTCACTAGGTTAATAGTGAACTGGGTAAACTGTGCAGGAGGTGGCGGGGCCTAATATATGCTACTACCTACTCTGCATTTGCTAGGGGGGGTACTGATATTGGTGCGACCCGGGGTCCCTTTTGAGCACATCTGTACCAAGGTTGACAGGTGTTTTCTAGTACCTGGTAGACTGTCAGGGAGGGAAGTGACGTTTGGGAGTGTGTATGTACTGAATACAGAACAAGTCACATTCCTTTGTGCTCTCTCAGCTCAGATGGTTGAATATATGGGAGGGTACGATGTTATTGGGGGTGATTTCAATTGCGTGGTGAATACCGGAGTAGATTGCTCGCATCCACCTCTCCCAGGAGCGCAGACTCACCGGGTACAGTGGGGTTCCCAGACTGGATTAAGCGTTGGAGATTGGAAGACATATGGAGAGTACAGCATGTAAAGGATAGGGAATACTCATACTTCTCCCCATTGCATCAGGTACATACTAGGCTGGATATTTTCTTGTGCACGCCGCAATTCAGTGCCTCAGTTATACAAACAGAGTACCTGGGAAGGACCCTTTCAGATCATAGTCCCTTGCTGTTGACACATCAACCTGTTGGGAGACAGCCCCCGATCCTGTTATGGAACTTGACTCCCCTTGCATTAGAAGATGCGCCCTTCCACGACTCTTTGCGGGCCCTAATTGAGAAATACTTTTCGATTAATGCTGACTGAGCATCCTCAGTGTTGTTGGAGTGGGAGGTGTTTAAGGTGGTGGTGAGGGGATACATTCTAGGGCAATTGATTGGTGCGCAACGGGAAATTAGACAAGAACAAGTGGACATGAAGGCTCAAATCCGACAACTGGATAACATTCAGGCCACCTCTGCAGAGCGTCTACAAGAGGCCCATGCCACATATATTAATGCACTGGAGAGGCTTAGGTGCCACAGCTATGAGAAATATCTAGTCAGAGTACAGAGAGAAAAAGGGAGGGCAGGTCACCTACTGGCATGGCTGATCAAGCTGGAAAGTCGAGGGGCTCCGATTACACAGGTCAAGACGGATTCCGGGGAACTGGTCTATGATCCTGATGCCATCAATACACTGTTCCGCTCTTACTATGGGAAATTGTATACCAGCCCTGGCCGGGTCCCTCGCTCCTCTATTTGGGATTTCCTGGATACACTGCCTATGCGGACACTGAACTAGCAGGTACAAGACGATTTGGGAGGTCCAGTGACCATGCATGAAATCAGGGCTGCCATTGCAGTTATGGTGACGGGGAAAACGTTGGGTGCTGATGGACTCCCGGTAGAGTTTTACACAGCATATGTAGACCTTCTGGCGCCAAGGTTAGTGGATGTGGAGTCCCGCAAGGCTCCTCATCATCCCCCCATTTGTTTAACCTCTATCTTCTCCCTCTGATACATGCCTTGAAAGAGAGGAAAGCGTGTACCTTCAACTATGCGGATGACTTCCCTACCAACTAATGTTCTCAATTTGTGGCTCTCCTGAATAGGTCCGTGATTTTCAATCCACTATGCTATTTATCCTCAACTGGATGAATAGCAATCATTTGAAGCTTAATCCAGACAAGACTGAACTGGTCCTAACAGGGGGATCACGCAACCCTTGGAGCCCACAATTTTGGCCTAAGGAATTAGGACAATCTTCCACCCCGTCCGTTTCTGCCAAATGTCTGGGGTAACGATCAACTGTGAGCGCACAAATGAAGACCCAAATTAGCTCAGTGATCTCGACCTACTTCTACCAGTTAAGGAAAATAAAGAAAATCTGTAGATTTCTTACCCAGGAAGCCTTAACTCGTGTAGTTCTAGCTATGGTTATGTCCCATATAGAGTACGCCAACTCTTTATACTTTGGCATCCCTCTTTATTTAATTAAACGATTGCAAGTGGCACAGAACCAGGCAGCGATACTGATTTTTAAGCAACCGAGGTGGCAACTTGTCACTCCTCTCATGAGGAAGCTGCACTGGCTCCCTATTCCTCAGAGATGCGCTTTCAAGGTATGCTGCCTTATCTTCAAATCATTGAATGGTAGGAGCCCTAAATTTGTGGATAACCTCATCCAAAGGCACATTCCCACACCTAACCTGCGTTCTGCTCATAGGCATCTTCTATCTAATCCCTCCTTTAAACTGAAACATGTGGGCAGTGCCAGGTTCGCTGTACTAGCTCCCAGCTACAGGAATTCCCTGCCCTCTAAAATAGATCTTGCCCAGTCCTCTTGAGCTTTAGGAAGCTCCTCAAGACTTGGCTGTTTAGACAAGCTTACGAGTAGGCTTCCAGGAATCCAGCACCTCTTAGAGCAGCGCCATGAAACCAATCAGGTGTACATCCGCATAGTTGAAGGTACAAGCTTTCCTCTCTTTCAAGGCATATATCAGAGGGAGGAGATAGAGGTTAAAAAAAATGGGGGGATGATGAGGAGCCTTGTGGGACTCCACATGTAGTCTTCAGCTTTGGGACTGTAAACAGGTGGTGCGGACTAACTGAGAGCGGTTTTCCATAAAGGATCTATGGTGAGGGCCGATCCCTGGATTCCCTTGTTTCCGACACAATCAGCCAATATCCCGTGGTCGACCATGTCAAAAGCTGAGGAGAGATCCAGCAACACCAGATCCTGTGGGGAGGCCCTATCTGCCTCCTTCCGAAGAGTGTTCAACCAATACAGTCAGTATGGCAGCCTCTGTGGACTGTGCCGGGCGGAACCCTGCTTGATGTTGATCAAGATACTCAGACTGTTCCAAGAAGGCAGAGAGGCATCTCTTACCACTATTACCAGTTGATATCAACTGGCCCCCCACTCATTTAAATATTTAGGAATACATGTCTTTCATTCTTTGGATGACTTAATGGAAGGGAACCTGGACAGGGCGCTGAGGTCTCTCCGGGCTAGTGTACTCTTTTGGTGCACACTACAACTGCCAATTATGGCTTGGATCTCTGTGCTTAAGATGGTTATGTTGCCGAGACTATTGTATTCTTTTGTTAAGTTGCCGACCCTGATTCCCCGGGGATTGTTTGGACCCCTGAATGCCTTGATGAGAGACCTGATATGGAGAGACAGTAGACGAAGAGTTTCTCTACAGACATTACAATGCCCGATGGCAGAGGGTGACCTGGGTGTGCCGGATTTTGAGTTGTACATGTTGGCGGCTCAGTTGCAGTGGCTAGCACAGTGGATAGAGGGCGTGAACAAGGAGGAAACCTGGTTGACGGAGTCAAATGGTAACTTGGATTTACTGTTAGGCAAATTGGTGAGACCGACAGTTGTCAACCCATACAGGTCAGTGTTGCAACTTACAGCTATACACACCTGGAAACGTTGCCTGCTTCAGCTGGGTGTAACTTCGTGGTACTCCCCCTCGTTGCCGTTGGTTGGGCTCCCCCATGGAAGTCCGGTGACATTATTTACGGCCGAGCAGCTGGAGTCATAGACAGAGGTGGGCTAAGGCACAGTGGGGGACTGTTATCGGGATGGATCATTAGTCCCGTTTGTGGATCTGGTGGAAAGTTGCGGTCTTCCCCCTGACCAGTTCCTGCGGTATGAAGCCTTAGTTCGTACCTTTGGGCAGATATGGGGAATGGGTAGGGATGAGCCGGCAATCCACCCCATGATGCAGGCACTGATCACTCTGGGTTCTGCGAGGCACCAGGTGAGGTGGCACCACGAGGCCCAGGTCACTGCAGCTATTAGCCCCATGGGAAATCTGCGGGAGAAGTGGGAAAGGGCATTGGGCAGGGAATTCACGGACAGAGAATAGGGTAAGGTCCTACGGTCTCACAAGAAAATATCACGCCTAACCGCAGTTTAACTATATCCATATGGTCTATATGATGCCCCATAGTCTCAATGTTACATATGGGGGCGAACTGAGGAATTACCCGAGGTGTACTTACACAGATGCGGACTTTATACATATGACCTGGAGTTGTAGCATACAAAAGGCCTATTGGGAAGGGATCCTGGTTAAGATCAAGGACGCACTGGGGAGACAACTGGAGCCTACTGTAGAGGCATGCTTGCTAGGGCTCTTCCCACGACCTCCTAAACAAAAAGAGGGGAATTGATTAATAGACCTTGAATTAGGCCTAGATAAAATAAGAATAGCATTGGCGTGGAAATCTCCTTCTGGGCCACATGTAGCCAGCTTGAACAGGGATGTTATTGGTTGGGCAGGAGCGGAGTGCAGAGCCTTGAGCTGGGAGGAATCAAAAGGCATCCGGAGACGGCCGATAGCGGATCTCTGGAAGGAGGCGCTGGCGACATGGAAAAACCCAGAATGGGAACAAGATGTAGAGGAGGGGTCCGGGAGTGATAGTGAAGGATCCGTACATAGCCATTTAGGGGGACAAGACCCTGGAGGAATGGGACATACACAGACTACCGTTCAGAGGGGCGGGAGTGCACAGCCCTAGAGGTGAGATAGACAAGTGGAGGACTGTAGATTAAGGCATACAAGCCAGAACGTATCCCCCCGCCCCCCCCCAAACTCCCCACCCTGGTAGACATACACTGTAAAGGAAGAGTAATTTCATTATTGCGAATAACATATGCATCCCCAGAACCGGCTGACCTGCTCCCCCATTACGCACACAGTTCCGTTAGTAGTTTCCTTTTCTTTTTCTCGCTTCCTTTTTAGGTCTCGCCTGATCCAGCGCATGCGCTGGTCTGGCCGAGACATTTTGTATGCGGGTTTTCCAAGTGCTGCCTGTGGCCTAAAGCCTGCGTGCACGTGAGCGTGCACGCGCTCAGCCGCCATGTGTATCTCCGCCGTGCTTGATCGCATCTGCGATCATTTTCACTTTCGCGGGCGCTTGATCGCGTCCGCGATCACTTTCACTTTCGCGGGCCGTGTCATTGTCACGGCCGCGCGGCCAATGCTTGTTTACTTTTCTTCTCATTGGACACATTTTGCTCTGAAAATAGGATCAAAAACGATCATTTTGCCACAAATGCGGAGTAATTGTACGGAATTTCACATGACAACATAACAATTATAAGAAATTCCCAAATCTATGCAAATTACATCCGGTTAACTGAAATTTCGCCAAGGCATAATAGTTTGAAATCACTTTGTCTGATTTGTGTAAAACATGTTTTTGCTCTGCTGTAAAAATCTTATTGGAAAATGCTGCTTGTTATGTTGTCTATTCTCAAGTAGCAACACAGGTGCATAATCTGTTCCCTCCGTTTTTGCAACAATGGAAAACCTTATGTAATACTGAAGCAATCTCTTTCTTTGAGGTCGTACTCAGATATCTAGTGTGTGAGGTATCGATTTCTTGGTGTGGTGATGGTGCATTGTACGGGAATGACCAAAAGGCTAGCCTGAATGCATCAATATTTAAGTTAAAGCCTAGGAGCACGAATCCTTCTTGGCTGTATGCTCTCATTTGCTCCAACATGTATACACCTGAACTGTTAATTCCTCCTCATTGTAAGGCAGGTCAGTGTTAGTGTGTGAGTCTTGTTTTTGGAAAAGAAAACAGTACGTTGTCTAAGAGAAAACCTTTGTGAACCTCACAGTAAAATATTTATGCTTTTAAAAATGTAGATTTTCTGAAATTTAACAATTCTGCTGCTAGAAATGATTTAAGGGCCACCTTCGTCCTCTCCCTTACTAGTACTGTGTTAATTATTCGTCCAGCCTCACGAATAGATATTGGTATGTTTGTAGGAGCTGCGGTGTTTGCCTTTTCATAGACACACCACCCTTCTTCCTATTACACTTACAATTCGCCTTTCTCAAACATAACAAGCAGGACAAACTTCCTGACATCCTTTCAATCTAGCAGGAAAGCCTCACAGAGAGCCCCTTGCTGCAAACTCAACAGCACTGTTCCTGCACCATTACAGCCTATCCTAGAACCAGTTAAATAAACTAAGATAAACATATCATAAATCGATTCACACAGCACTACATCATACCTTTTTACCTAGCACACAATACTGCATAGGTCAAGCGGTGGCTAACCAACCACCCAACCCAAAGTAAAATGGCCGAGTCTTTCAGCATTCCTAGCCCTGCAGAGGGCGCACATCCAAGATCAAACTCACTGTATTTTCACATTAACATGAGCTATTACTGAACTGGCCTCTTAAGGAATCTCCATTAACTAACTATAGACAACACAAAAAAAACACAATCAGTAAAAAGCCCAGCACCGTAACAAAAACATGCCCAGATTAGGTAGGTTCTAGGATGCAATAGTAATTTTAGAAGGCACTGACAGAATACTGATGGCATAATGTATGGCTCGCTACGCCACTGGAGTCAAGCTATCCTGGCTGAAGAGGGGTGAAACCCCGAAACCGGTCCTAGGATGCTTGATTCCGGTCCAGGGAAGACATGGCTTGGCAGTTCGGGCTGGACTGTTTCCAGGAGGCACAGGGTCAAGAATGATTTGCAGATGGCCATGTCTGAACTAGGGTGGTGTGGTGAGCAAAATAACGATTGATTAAACCCAGATCTGTGACTGGGGGTGAATGTTTTGCCAATGTGCAACATTCCGTCCATCATCTTGTGTGTTTTAATGTATGGCTGTATCTGCTGTAACGCTGTGAAACCACAAAAACCGACTTTTTCCGAATTATACACCCTATTCAAAAATAGAAACATAGAAGCACAGGCAAAGATTTAGATCTCCGCCCGAGCATACTTGGAGGGTTTTTGAAATTCACAAACATCACTAGAAGTGTCTCTGGAAACCTGTGCCGTTTTTTGCATACAGGAGAACTGCACAGGGAAAAGTGAGTCCTCCTGTGCAAATGCACATTCTTTCCTTTGGTTGGAAAGCATTTTACTCTGTGGATAAAGCCCTTTCGCTGCGCTCCCGGCAGATCTTGGGGTGACCCCGCCCCCTTTTCATCTGCATTCCCGAACTTCCAAGGCTAGCGCCTAGGAGCGCCTGCTTTCCATCCCGTGAGTGGCATTTACTGCTTCTGATTTCTCCACTATACTGGTAGAGAAATCTGTGGTGGTAAATTGATTTATGCCCAACCTGTACCACTTTATAGATCCCTGGCCGGTGTAGAAAAAATAACAAGCATTGGCATAGCCAATAGGTCTCGCTTTTGGGACCTTATAAGTGTTTAGCCATGTAACAGTTGCATAACTAAATACTCATAAGGTCCCAAAAGCGAGACCTATTGGCTATGCCAATGCTTGTTCTTATTGGTGTAAATGTTCATGATTAATTAAATATGAGTAACTCGGATTGGGACAATACCTGGACCCGGGTCTGCGGCCGGATATGCCCACCGAGACGGGGCTGGGAAGAAGCGATAGGTGAGGGTCACGGGTATAATAGGCAAACGTGGGCTGGGGGCTACCAGACAAGCTGGAAATAGAAGTAACTAAGTTCTACCACGAGAGTTGGGAAGCTGCGTTTTGCCTCCAGAGTGATATGTATGTAGACCTGCCTAAATGCCAAATAAGAATATACCAAATTATTTCCATGTTATGCTTGTACAATCGTGCTGAAGTTAAAAATGTCAATAAAAATATGTTTAAAAAACAAACAATAAAAGGCTAAATTATCCTTGACAGAATTTAAGCACTTGGCTTTCTGGTCACACCACGGGTTGATTAACTAACTGTAAAGGGGGGGCCGCTCGGCCCCCCCTGCCCACATGGCGGTGCGGCGCCCCCCTCTCCCCCGGCTTCTCGGCAGTGGGGGTGCGTCGCGGGTCGATGACGCGTGCGGCGCGCCCCCATCGCCGATAGGTTGATGCCTCCCCCTGTAACCCGGAAGCGGCGTTACAGCTTCCGGGGCAGGGGGGCGGGTCGGGCGGGGGCGGGCCGGTTTGGGCCAGCGACCCCCTCGGTGCAGCTGCACTTTAAAAGGCCCGGGGAGCGAGATGGGCGCCCTCTTGCCCCTGGTTCGCTCCCCGCATACCTTGTGTGCCCCTCGTTTGGGGCGTGTAATATTTTTTTTTTGTTTTACAGGTTGAAGTTCTCGGGGCACTTTGGAGCGGACGGCGACGAGGAGCTCATTACGAGAAGGAGGGCGTCTTCCCTGCTACACGGTGTGGCTGATCCGGATCGAGTAGAGGAGGTGTTATCGGCGGTGTCGGGCTTATTGCGGACGTCGGCGTCAGGCGGAAGTCGAGGGCGTCTTCCCTGCTACACCGTGCACTGATCCGGATCGATTTGGTGGTTTGTAGGCGCGAGCATGCGCCTCAAAGGTATTTACGGGAGGAGCAGGGGCTTCGGGGCAGCTCTTCTTGACTAAACTAAGGTGCACCCGCCGTTAGCAGCGGGTTTGGTGCGGCAGAACGTAGCGTGTCAACAATTTCAGCCTGTGCATATTACGGGGGAAGCGAAGGTACAAGGCATTGTTAGGTTGTGTGAATCATATACTAAGAGTGGCTTACAGTGTAACGTATTCGTCATTTAGATGTTACACATGGCGACCAGGTGCACGTGCAATAATAACACACATTTCCTCCATTGCTAACAATTTGTCAAGTCTTGTGATTTGCTACTTTAGAGTTTTTTAATCGTTTTTAGATCAAAGAGTGTCCTGAGGAACAATTTCACTTATTCTTATGTCGTTATGGGACCGGATGCCATAGCTGTCTAAAAGGCATCTTGGTTAAAATATACATAAGGTACATAAGGGTTTCTGGTTGCTGAACGTTGTTGAGGATTACACAAAGCTTGTTGCAAGATATTAATATTTTGTTTTTCTAGGAAGCTGGACTGTGGGGTTTTTTCCAGTGGCGATCATGGGCGCAGAGCACAGCAACGGGCGGAGGACTCATTGGTGGTAAGGGGAGTGAGGCGGGCCTGCACTTCATTGCTTCTGGGGGGCCGCGGGGCTTGAGACCTTCCTACAAGGGGTTGGCGCTCGCCCACACGTTAAGACTAGCTTGGTGTGTTTTGCGGTCACAGTTGCATGGTGCTTACGGCCAGCTTCACATCCTTCATCTGAAAGAAGGTACAATTGCCTGGGTTGATTAGGTTTAGATTGCATTGCGTATTGTAGAATATGCCGGGGGCACGAGTTAAGAAGAGTGCGCGCATGGAGCAAATGATGCAGACTATGATGCGCAGGATGACGGCGATTGATAGGCGCTTGGGTAAGGTGGATGAGTTGGGTAGGAGTGTGGCAGAAATTACTCAGAGGTTGGATGGGCCCCCTGGTCCACAAGGCAGGCCAAGAAGCGTAATCAACCCGCCACAGCCTAGAGGTGATTTTGTCACCCCTCCTACGAAGGGCAAGTCTAGAAAACTGCAGGCACTACGCCCAGGAATACGGCTGAGGGGGAGGGAATGCCAGGGGGGGTGCCTAAGGATGCTCCTGTGATGCCCCCAATGGCACCGGTTGGGCCAGCTCCTCTTACGCCAGCATTGCCGGTTGCCCCACCACCCGGGGTCATTGCCCCCGCACCAACTCCCCCGAGTAACGTTGTCCCGGTGGAATTGGCATCCCAGATAGCCGCCGTTTTACCCTGGTTACAGTTAGGGGGGGTACTGCCATCCTCGCAAGATCATTCAGCGGAAGCATTGAAACTGGTTGAGATGATTAAGTTGGCCAGGGCGGGGGCAGGGGCACCATCGGTACCAATTACTCCCATAACAGGTTCCGCCAGCGAGCAGACAGCAAAGAAGGATGGTGCGACGCCACAAGGCATTGACAGTGGTAAGGAGGTGGCTTTGCCATTGCTTAAGGAGGGTGTTATGCCCTCAAGGAAGGAGAATCTGGGGCAGCATGTGTCTCAGGCTGTGAAAGAGATGATCTGGGCGGGCAAATATATCAATATATTCTCCTTGCTGATTGATAGTAGGGAACTTGAATATGCCAAGTCACAAAAAGAATGGATGTTGCCCAGTGAATGGAGAACAGAGTTGGTGAAGTTCAGAGTTGAGAAGACATTTGTTAACTGGATGAGGGCCTTCTCCGTGTTCAGTGCCAGTACAGCTGAAAGGTCGCCCAACTTACAAGCAGAAATGGCCTGTTACCAGAGCAGGATTGCCATGTGGAGCGAGACACAAGTGGGGAACGGGTGGAAGGAATATGACATTTAGTTCAGGAAAGCTAAGGAATTTAATCCCTCGTTAGCATGGGATATGGTGGATTCCCTGTCATGGTATAATCAGATAACTGGGGGGCAGCAGCGATGGGGGCAACTGGGGCACATAAAATATACCCGGCCAAGCCCCAACAGCCCTTTCGGCATGCGCAAGGAAGTGAGGTACCAGGAAAGGGTAAGGGTTGGGGGGATAAAAAGGGAGTATGTTGGGATTTCAACAAACAGTCCTGCACTAGGGCAGCGGGCACATGTAAGTTCAAACACGCCTGTTCCTTGTGTGGGCACCCCTCACACCCCAAGACCTCCTGCAGATTTAAGGGTGGCAACCAGGGCTCCAGGGGGAGAAGGAAACCTGAATAGACAAAAAGAGGGTTTAGTAGCACACACTCCCATTGATGTCATGGCAATGATTCCCTGGCTGAACAGATACCCAGATCACGCAGCGGCTAAATTACTTCAGGAGGGATTTTCTTTGGGTTTCAGGATACCAGCAGGGGGGTACACAGGTAAGACTGAGTGCAGGAACCAACTGTCTGTAAAGCATAACCCAGGGGTAGTGGCTGCAAAAATTGGAAAAGAATTACGCCTGGGTAGGATAGTAGGGCCATTTGATGAGGTCCCAGTGCCCAACTTTGTTAGTTCCCCGCTTGGTGTCGTCCCTAAAAAAGAGAAAGGCGAATATAGACTCATTCATAATCTCTCAGCTCCAAGGGGGGCATCCTTGAATGATGCCATAGATGAGAATGTCTGCAGTGTAAAGTATGCCTCTTTTGACCAAGCGGTGGTGTTGCTTAGGGGCCTGGGTCCAGGGGCATTGATGGCCAAGTCTGACATAGAGTCTGCATTTCGTCTTCTCCCTGTGCATCAGGGGGATCACCACCTTTTGGGGTTCAAGTTTGATGGGAAGTATTACACGGACAAATGCATGCCCATGGGTTGTTCGATCTCGTGTGCCTATTTCAAGACGTTCAGTTCCTTCTTGGAATGGGTAATGAGGCAGGCAACCGGGCATCAGCAAGTCATGCACTATCTGGATGACTTTCTCTTCCTGGGCGTGGCTGGGTCTCAGAAGTGTGCACGGGCATTGCAGGAATTTTGCGTGCTCATGCGGGCTTTTGGGGTCCCGCTGGCGCCGGGGAAGACGGTGGGGCCAGCCACTTGCCTAGAATTTCTGGGCATTGAGATAGACTCTGTGGAGCGTTGTTTCAGGCTTCCAAAGGAGAAGGTGTCTAAATTCAAGGCGGCGTTACGTGCGTGCTTGGCCAAAGAGAAGGTATCGTTACAACAGCTTCGGGAAACAGTGGGCCAGTTGAATTTCGCGTTGAGGGTGATACCAATGGCTCGCCCCTTTTCTCGCTCAATCGCGCAGGCTATGAAGGGTCTGCGAGAAAAGCACCATCGCACAAGACTGTCGCTTGAGGTACGCCAGGACATGCAGATATGGATGGCATTCCTGGAAGACTTCAACGGCAGGGTTGTGTGGTCCGGCCCCCCCACTACTTCAGCAGAGTTGGGTTTATGGACTGACGCTGCTGGGAGTGTTGGGTTTGGTGCCACCCTTGGAAACAAGTGGGTTACACACAGGTGGCCGGACGAATGGGTGTACAGTGGGTTGACAACCAACATTGGTTTTCTGGAGCTGTTCCCCATATGGGTTGCATTAATGGTCTGGCCAGAACTTCTGCGTAATAAATCAGTGATATTCTGGTCAGACAACATGACGGTGGTGGAGTGCATCAATCAGCAAGCAGCACGCTGTAGGTTCATACTCCGCCTCTTGAAGGAGATGGTGTTGAGATGCTTGAGATTGAATCTTATATTCAGGGCGAAACATGTGCCAGGTGTCCTTAATAATGCAGCTGATGCACTCTCTCGCCAAAAAATGCAGGTATTCAGGGAACATCTTCCATCGGCAGAGCCTACACCGACACACTTCCCGTCAGCGCTCTGGCAGATTGGTGCCCCAAATTACAGGACCTCGTGGCTGCTAGCTTAGCCCCCAAGACAAGGACAGCGTATGAAGGGGCGTTTGGTTCATATTGCACTTTCTTGGGGCGTGACTGGGAATCCAAATGGGCTTTAGAGAATAGTTTTATTGATTATCTGGGGAAATTGCATCAGGAGGGTCGCTCAGTGGCAACAGCTAACAGGCATAGGGCAGCTGTCTCTTTCTACGCACAGGCAAAGGGAGTGAAAGACCCAACTAACAGCTTTGTGGTGCGGAAGGGTCTGAGGGGATGGCGCCGCTTACAGGGCAGCATGGCTGACACTAGTAAACCAATAGGCTTTGGGAGGCTGACGGCATTATTGCCTGCATTGCATGACGTCTGTAGTTCAGATTGGGAGATTCAATTGTTCAAAGCAGCTTTCACATTAGCCTTTTATGGAGCTTTGAGGCTGAGCGAGTTGGTTGCAGCATCCAAGGCAGATAGGCAGGGGGGTATCCAATTCCTGAACACAACAATACAAGGTAACACATTGTGGGTGACAATTTTGAGATCAAAAACTGATCAGGAGGCGCGTGGGGAGACTGTGGTACTGCATAGAACGAGGGCCAATCCTTGCTGCCCGGTACACCACGTGGAGACTTTCATCAGGCTGAGAAGTGGATTGTTGGGTGGGTCGCTCTTCTTACACGCTGATGGCACCCCTCTAACCAAATACCAGTTCAGAAGGGTCATGGAGTTGACCATTACCAGGGTGGGCCTTGACCCGAAGGAATTTGGCACACACTCCTTTAGGATAGGCGCAGCAACCGAAGCAATCACAAGGGGTCTGCATGTGAACAGTGTTAAAAGAATTGGGAGATGGTCACCCAATTCCAATTGCTACAAACGGTATGTGCGGGTACACATGTTGTAAAGTACCTAGAGTTTTTCTGACGTTGGCTTCTTTTTCTGGTTTTGCAGTTTCTTCACTCTGTGACGCAGGCGGAGAACTCGCTTCGGGTCCTCATCAAGATGTATCGGCGACTCATCGCGGCGTGCACAGTCAGGAACACAGGACGCGGTCAGGCAGGGTTTGGATTGTTGGTCACTCGTATGTTAATCGTGCTAAACATGTCTTTTCTACAGGCAGGGGTAGACGGGAGCTAGAGCACAAAGGTTTGTCCATTTCCCTTTTTGGGAGGGGGGGTCTCTGTCCTCAGTCAGTTTCGTTTTTTTTTTGCAGAGTTGGTCGCCCAACATGCAACACCACCGGCGGTGGTGATTCTTCATCTGGGGGGAAATGACCTTGCTAGATTGGGTAGGAGGGTCCTCCTGGAAGAAATCATCTCAGCAGCGGGCTGGGTAAGGAGGGTGTGCCCTGACTGCACTGTGGTATGGTCCCAGCTGATTCCGCGGCTGCAGTGGTGTGGGGGTGATTCCATCAGGGCATTGAATCACTCGGTAAAGAGGATCAATACCAAGTTAGAGAAACGTTTCCGAACCACGCATTTACAGACCATCCCACATGGGATTATTTGGGGGGATGAATTGTACTTACAGGATGGGGTACATTTGACTGAAGCAGGGAATACTATATGGTGTAATAATATCCTAGCTTGGTTGAAGGGCTTTGTGAGGTAGGTATGACCTTCAGGCGGGAGTTGGGGGGGGGCCAGATCGTCGGGAAACAATGCTGGCCTGTGGCGGTAGGGTCATGATCGGTGAGCAGCAATTTAAGGTCCTAGGGGGGGCGTCACCATCCACAGAGGGGGCGGCCCAGGGGGAGGGGCCACTGGTCCCTCCTAGAATTTCAGGGGCAGGAATATCCGCTAGCTGCTAAAGATGCGGGGGAGGGAGTCACGCTTTCCTTAGGCTGGTAGCCACCCCGCACATACATAATGACGTCAGCAAATGACGCAGAGTGTAAGGGCCCTTCTTGTTGGTTAAATGGAGTTCACGATGCCGACGGGGTAGGCGGTCCCCTGTCGCGCATGCGCACCTGTGAGTAAGGGCGTGGTTAGTTGGACTTGACACTATTCATCCTTTTATTGTTTTGTATAATAAATACGGCCGGGGGGTCCTTGACCCCCCGCCTTCCAAAGATAACTTGCCTATGTTAATCCTTCAAGGTGGTGTGGGAAGCTGGGAGGGGAGGGTAGCCAGTCACGGACCATGTTTAAAGGGTGGGCCGCTCGGCCCCCCAGCCCACATGGCGGTGCGGCGCCCCCCCCTCCCCCGTCCTCTCGGCGGTGGGGTTGCGTCGCGGGTCGATGATGCGCACGGTGCGCCCCCATCGCCGATAGGTTGATGCCTCCCCCCGTGACCCGGAAGCGGTGTTACAGCTTCCGGGGCAGGGGGGCGGGTCGGGCGGGGGTGGGCCAGTTTGGGCCGGCGACCCCCTCGGTGCAGCTGCACTTTAAAAGGCCCGGGGAGCGAGCTGGGCGCCCTCTTGCCCCTGGCTCGCTCCCCGCATACCTTGTGTGCCCCTCGTTTGGGGCGTGTAATATTTTTCCCCACCCACCAGCCCTAAATATCAAGCCACTAACGATGCTAGCCAGAGGTACTATGTAAGTTTGACTTAGGTCTTTTTGAACTAGGATTGGTTGTGATCAAATGTATATGTGGAGTGTACTTAGGCCTTTTTCCCGTTGGAACTGTGATTATGTTGTCTTTAAAAGAGTATTATTTTGTGTACTTAGGCCTTTTTCCCATTAGTACAGCATGCTTTGTATTAATATGGTCTGGTTTTAGTTTAGTGTAGTTGTCCTTTAGCGAGTCTTTTTCCCTTTTTCCCTAGGTTCATCGTCGTATTTATTAGGGTTGGTCAGGCGGTAAGGTCATGATCGGTGAGCAGCAATTTAAGGTCCTAGGGGGGGGCGTCACCATCCACGGAGGGGGCGGCCCAGGGGGAGGAGCCACTGGTCCCTCTAGAACTTCAGGGGCAGGAATATCCGCTAGCTGCTAAAGATGCGGGGGAGGGAGTCACGCTTTCCTTAGGCTGGTAGCCACCCCGCACATACATAATGACGTCAGCAAATGACGCAGAGTGTAAGGGCCCTCCTTGTTGGTTAAATGGAGTTCACGATGCCGACGGGGTAGGCGGTCCCCTGTCGTGCATGTGCATCTGTGAGTAAGGGCGTGGTTAGTTGGACTTGACACCGGTTAGCGACCTTGCCGTCGGGCCAGAAATGTTAGAATGCAAAATTCAGGCAGGATGTTAGATTCGGATAGGAAACACGCTGTATTAGACTTTTGTTAAGGTTAGCCTTTGATATTTGTCTTCAATACTGTAAATCTAATGTCATGAATTTTGCGTTTCTTAACATAATTGATGTAATATTGTTATTCATCCTTTTATTGTTTTGTATAATAAATACGGCCGGGGGGTCCTTGACCCCCCGCCTTCCAAAGATAACTTGCCTATGTTAAATCCTTCAAGGTGGTGTGGGAAGCTGGGAGGGGAGGGGAGCCAGTCACGGACCATGTGTAAAATGGGTACGATTACCTTGCATTTCCTCTATATAGGATTGTAAATCTGCAACAGAAGAAGTTAGAACTGTATCTATGAATGGTGACATGTTTATGCCACTGATCCTATACTGAATATGATGTAACAATGATGTGGAAAGTACCTTCTCAGTGAACTATAGGCAGCAAGACAAGGACCTGAATGAGTAGGCAACATGTGAGAGAATTTACATTTGACACAATAATTACACACATTCTTGGTTTTGCTGGTGTTAAAGTTTAAATGATCGTCACTCATCCTGGCCTGGATGGCAGAGAAACAAAAGCTTAGGTTTTGAGTCAGATTGAAAACATGTTGTCAAAGTTTAAAATATCTGAAGTGTCATTGTAGAAGATATATGGCACCAGCCTGAGGTAGTTTATGCAAGGCTAGCAATTAATAAAACAACTGCCGGTACAAATGGATTTTACATTATGGTATTCTTGTATTGATCTTTTCTCATGATCTATGTCTGTTTGGTGTGCCTGGGTATGATGATTTTACATGGTCGATATGGGTGAAAATGTTCCAGGGAGAGGCTGAGCGGAGTCATTGTGTGATATCTACCATGGAAGTTTGGATGTTTGAAGCCTGACAAAAATGGTGGTAGTGACAGTTGAGGAGTTGAGTGTGGGTTTGAAGAGCTGCAGATCAGTTTCTTTTAGAGGCTTCACAACTGTAGTCCAAGAGTGGAATTCATTTAATTTAAATCCACTTGGGACTAGTTAGTTCATGGGAAACGTCCAATGTGTCTATAATTCCAGCCAAATATGGAACACTGCCCCTTACTTTAGTGTGCCACTACAGAGATGAGAGAGTGTCTTGCCTATTATGTCATAGATCGTGCACCAATAAGATCCTTGCTTGAATCCACATCTGTTGAAAATGTAAGCATTTTTCAGGGATAGTGACTGAGAAGCCGGCAGGTTGGATGCAATGATTGAGGCAAGCAGATGTTGTAGGGAGGTGAGACCGTTAAGGGAAGCAGTAGAGGCCTAGTTGTGGTATAGCTTTAAGTATGGTAGAACATTATAATATTCTTTAGATTCTTTATGTTGCTATGGGAGACTGTGTTATAGGAATCTGGAATGTGCATACTGTAAAAGGGGCAGTTAGAAGATGGCTTCAAAGGTGGATGGGACATTCCTCTGTACTGGGTGTAATTAGGCCAAATAAGCCAATGTTGTTGCATTACTTTGTTGTAAGCCTTATCATGTTCACCTCACCATTTCAGAATGTATAAAAAGAGAAACTGTTATAGTTCACAGAATCTAAGGATTACAATGTAAGGTTATATCCATTAGAATAGAGCAATTTTAATTAAATAGATCAAAGGTACTGGAGAGACAGATAACACTCAGGGTTTCCTGAAACTCCATAAATTATAACGAATGAATTTATATATAATTTGAAAAGAAGGGAATAAATCCCATTTTGTGTGCTTACAGGAATAATTGACACAAGCTAACAGCAAAAGAGAATTTATGGGCTGCAGTCAGATGTCTAACCAAGATATACTTGCGTGTGGCATAACTGATGTGAGGTGTCACTTGTTCATTATGGAGCAAAGTAACATTTAGAATATGATTTTTCTGACAATTAGAAAAAACAACATATTTGCAATTTCTAGAACTCGCAGGAATGAATGTTGTTTAAAATGCGGAATACGTATACTATGATCTGGGAATCTTGTGCTGTTTGAAATTGAATGCAGAGAGGTATTACTTTAGATCTTCCAGTGTATTCCCTGACAGGCAGTGTCCTAAGATATTATCTTTTAAGTTTCCTCACTAACTATAAACAATGTATTAAAATAGGAACTGCTTCGAAGCATGGGAAATTCAGCAAGTTAAATCATTCCCTGAAGATGTGATGTAGTGATGACTAGGGATATATTCTCCCATTCTAAGTTCCCCTCAGCTACAGAGGGTATACCAGTTCAGGCAACTACTGAAAATATAATATCAGATCCCCAAACAGTAGACTTGGTGCAGATTCACACCTGGTAAAACTGCTGGTGAAGAGTATATGGGGCTGCATGCACAGTCACCGCCTGGCCCTTGCTCATACCCTCCAGCTTCAGGCAGGGAACAGACAATACTCCCCTCAGCCAAGCCAAAGCCTTCCTTCTCCCCAGACCCTTTTGGTGACTCCTGCCCAACATGCCTGACCTTCATGCTCCTGAAATATTTATCAAACAAGGATATGATTCTGATCTCTGGAGGATGGAATTCCAATATCTGGAAGCATTTCCAGAGATGGTTTGATTGTATTGGGCTTCATCATTAGATTCTAGAGGAGAAGTGATTCTGAGCTCCTTTGTCAGTGTGTCCTACTGACATCTGCAGTTAATTCGCAAGACAGCTCGATGGGCCATCATGTGATGCCTGATGAGTGATGTAAGCTAGTTTGAAGCTGTTTCTTTCTTCTATTGTGAACCAGCTCAACAAGTTCAGGATGGAAGCTATATGGTTACATTTTCCTGGTCCCAAAACCGGCCTGGCTGCTTAATGTTGGCCAGCTTTGCGGTGAGCCACGTGCAGTTTGGGAATTCCAACTAGAATGGAGTTTCCATAATCCTGTCTTGACAGAACTAGGGCCTGAATAATGTTTTTAAAATCCTATTTTGGGATTACTTGTTTTATCTCTCTCTGTAGTATAGGCTGGAGTTGTGCATTTTTTGCAATGTTATTGATGTGTGCTTGTAGGTTCAGGAGTTTGTCAAAGATGAAGATATTTTGCTGAGTTCATGAGGTTTTGATTGGCATTAAGAAAAGGTTTGTCTTTGAGTCTGGCTTGTATTGAGTGTTGCAATTCAGTTTTTATTGGTTTGAGTTTTAAGTAGTGAGCAGATGTCTAGGACTGGATCTTGATGATGGCTCGGGAAAGAATGCCAAAGGGCGTGCTAGTAAATGAAATGATACCAAGAACAAAGGCGGTTCACCCTCCCTGAGAGGGTTTATCCCCAACAGCAAAGAAAAAGTAAAAAGCTCACGAAGTGCTACGCTCTCTGGATCATTATACCAGCTTAAGATACACAATGGCACTCATGAATGTCCTACACAGAACCGCCCAGCCCTGAGGATGAGCTTCTGAAAATCCTCACGGTCCCCACATGGAGGTCGAAACGCGTCGGCACCCCCCTCACTGAGGCCAAGGGACTCCATGTTTGGAACCACACAGATACTGAAAGACATTAGTCTAGGCTGGATTTAGACAGCCCAGACACGGACTTTGACAGGTTCTCTCCGACCTCATCACTTTGGACCTAGGAATGATCACAGTATCGAGGATATATAAACTAACAAAACTCAATACTTTGTAAATACAGTAGGACTTTCAAAATTAATCAGATGAAGTTTTATGTAATTCATGTAATGTAGGTCATGCTTTGATGTCATTGAATATAGATTCTTATGTAAATCATTTGAAAAAAGTCTTCACTATGTTTGTATAACTGTTTTTTGCCACAAAAAAGAAAACCAACAAAAAGAAAAAGCAAACAAATATATTCCGTTTGATAAAATGAACCCTGTGTTTTGGTTCCTAAAACCGGTTTATGTATGATGGCTCTAATCTTTGCGCACTAAACTAAAAATGTATTAAATGAAGTTCATTAATTGAAACTTACCTGCAGGTGGGAATAGATTCCCTAAGGTACTAAAAGAATAGAGTATTGATGGTCCAAGAGGCAAATGTTCATTGTTTCGGGAAAGAATGCCGACATACTTTGGAGAGGATATTGTTAAGCATAGTTGTGTGTCACCTGTGTAGAAGTGGTAGTTGATGTTTGATTGGCTTAGGATGAAATCTAATGGCTCCATGTAAATGTTGAATAGTGTGGGATGAAGCATTGAGCCAATGTAGCCTCCTTGGTAAAGATAAGATGATCCAAAGAAGAAGCAGTTGAATTTGGTTTGATGATTAGGGTTTTCCAGAAATGATGAGAATCACTTGAAGACTGAGCCATTTATGACCGTCCTTTCTATGAGGATTGGTAGAATAGGAGTAATGATTCATTGTATCGAAGGCTGCTGACAAATCTAAGGCAATGAGGAAGCAAGATTTACCCTCATCTAAAGAAGTGGAAGGCATCTTCAAGAGTTTTTGGGGTTGCTGTTTCTGGCATACATTGCAGACGGGGAACAACCTTTACAACGCAACTTTTACAACGCACTACCTTTACAACGCATTTTTTACAACGCATAATCCATTACAACGCATGACATTACAACGCATGATACTACAACGCATTTTTAAAAACTACCTTTACAACGCATTCCATTACAACGCATACTACCATTACAACGCATACCATTACAACGCATAATATTACACTACACTATCCAACACTTACCCTACTGTTGCACCCCCTGGAGTTAGAATAGTAATTTTTACCCCTATACTATCCAACACTTACCCTACTGTTGCACCCCCTGGAGTTAGAATAGTAATTTTTACCCCTATACTTTCCAACACTTACCCTACTGTTGCACCCCCTGGAGTTAGAATAGTAATTTTTACCCCTATACTATCCAACACTTACCCTACTGTTGCACCCTCTGGAGTTAGAATAGTAATTTTTACCCCTATACTATCCAACACTTACCCTACTGTTGCACCCCCTGGAGTTAGAATAGTAATTTTTACCCCTATACTATCCAACACTTACCCTACTGTTGCACCCCCTGGAGTTAGAATAGTAAATTTTTACCCCTATACTATCCAACACTTACCCTACTGTTGCACCCCCTGGAGTTAGAATAGTAATTTTTACCCCTATACTATCCAACACTTACCCTACTGTTGCACCCCCTGGAGTTAGAATAGTAAGAATAGTAATTTTTACCCCTATACTATCCAACACTTACCCTACTGATGCACCCCCTGGAGTTAGAATAGTAATTTTTACCCCTATACTATCCAACACTTACCCCACTGTTGCACCCCCTGGAGTTAGAATAGTAATTTTTACCCCTATACTATCCAACACTTACCCTACTGTTGCACCCCCTGGAGTTAGAATAGTAATTTTTACCCCTATACTATCCAACACTTACCCTACTGTTGCACCCCCTGGAGTTAGAAAAGTAACTTTTACCCCTATACTATCTAATACTTACCTTAAATGCAATTTAATATTATGCGTTGTAATGGTATGCGTTGTAAAGGTAGTATGCGTTGTAATGGAAATGCGTTGTAAAGGTAGTTTTTAAAAATGCGTTGTAGTGTCATGCGTTGTAATGTCATGCGTTGTAATGGATTATGCGTTGTAAAAAATGCGTTGTAAGTGCATGCGTTGTAAAAGTGTGCGTTGTAACGTCATACATCCATTGCAGACATAATACTGATTGATGTGATCCTGGGGCTTATTTTCATCAGGAAGTCTCAGTTGTGATACGACACTGATTTATAACATCTTGGCCAGGAAAGGCCAATTTGTGAGAAGGCGGAAGTTGTTTTGTCTTTCGTATCTGCTTCCTGTTTTTAGCAATGTAGTGACCCGTCAAACTTTTAAGGGCTCTGCAATAGTTTCTTCTGCCTACAATGAGTTTATGATTTTCAGCCAGACTAGTAATGGTGGTCTGTTGATTTCTTTCAGAAAAATAGTGGAATGGATTCCCAGAGGTGTGGCGTTTGTTGGTAATGTTAACCAGGTCAGTAAGATTTCTTCAAAGGTGGACTAGTTGTCCTCCAATTTCTGGGCTAGGCTTTTGTGATTTTGCTCACTTGTCGAGTTTGGCAGGGAGTGATCAATCTTTTTTTCAAGAAGTAGCTGGAGCACTGCTCGCATTTTTCTTTCAGAACATTTGTAATGGCCATTCAGGTCGGTCTTGTGGCTTTCTTTACAATTTCAAATAGCTTCTTCGGTCGATTATTAGCATGGCCCTTTATCTTTTGATAGACATAATAATCATGGTAATAAACATAATAATGTTTCCAGCTTTCTTCTTCTTGCCACTGTGCCTGTGTCAGAGCACTATTGATTAAGAGAATGAGGGCACTCACAAACTTTGCTGTTGGGTGTTTGTTTTTAATATGACAACAGTCCTTACATTTCAACTCATGTATTCACATAAGCTGATTGATTATTTACTGACTCCTCAGCCCATTTCAGTGTTCTTTCAAGGTTAAAATAAAACCATTCAAAAGAAAAACAGCTTGTGTACTCAACTGTATCATTTTCATTCTGATGACATTTAAAGGACCTGATACATAAAGGTAAATGTACACTTTTGTGTATGTTTTCATATTTTAAGTATTCACTAACTACAACTTAATAGTAAGTTTGTGATTCAGGGAATCTGCATTGGGGCTGAGTACTCTGCACATAAAAACATAGGCCTGTGTCAAAAATACTTTTAACACACACCTCATACACCACATCTCTTTTGGCTTAAAACTCTCAAGCTCTTATCTGCTTTTAAAGGGCTGTGCATGTGTCAGATGCAGCTGCTCATATTTAAGACATGAGGCCATGGAGAATTACAAGACCTCCTCATGTCCAGACAAAAATAGGCCCGCAGAGACAGTTACACATTTTGTATTCATATTCTGTCAAGAACCATCTTGCGGTAAATCTGAAGAAGACTATGATTATAGGGAACAAAATCAACAAGCATTGGCATAGACAATAGGTCTCGCCTTTGGGACCTTATAAGTGTTTAGCCATGCAACAGTTGCATAACTAAATACTTATAAGGTCTCAAAAGCGAGACCTATTGGCTATGCCGCAAAAGTGATCGCGATCGCGATCAAACATCAAAGCGGCCGCGAAAGTGAAAGTAAGCTCGGTCAAGCGCGGCGCACGTGCCCGCACACATGCACTGTAGCTCTAGGCTGGCTTGGTAGCACTTTTTGGAGCCCTCACAAAATGTCTCGCCAGACCAGCGCATGCGCTGGGTCAGGTGAGACCTAAATTGGAGCAAGATTCCCCGAAGATAACTTTTACATGCACATGGGCGTCCAAATTTACATTCCCGCCACACAAAAAATGTATTTGTAACAGGGCAGGATCTCTCTTACATGCCTTCAGAAAATTGGCAAAGCACTTGCCTGGGTCCGTCTCAAAGCCCTTCTTGGACGTACTCAGGGCAAAACTGATACCGAAAATGTCATAGGGCTCAGAAGTCCTGTATGGTAGAGATGCATTCTGGTCTTAAGTACACATAGGAGGATTTTTTTTATTACCCCCAGGGGCATCCCTGTCCCAAATACGGCTGGAGTTTGGACTCATCAGGCAAAAAGTAATGCGCGCGGGGTTATGTGTAAAATTCTTTTAAAGACTTTGCACTCAAAACCTGACACATTAAATCAACTATTATGGACAGAAATGCAGACCCAAGGAGAGTCGCTAGATCCCAGGGGATACCTGGACCAGGCAATCATAAATCTTCATCTAGGTGCTGTATGTAACCATGCAATTACTTTCTCGGCCATTAAAACCATAGAAAACAAAGCCATTACTGACAAGAGCATGCTGGCAAAGTGATCACTCGCTTATCTGGTTATAAACAGCTACAAGGCCCGCACTTCCAACTCCATCTGGCAGCTGGTCTTCCATCAAGGGGGAAATGGCCGACAATCGGGTCTCGACTTGGAGACCTGCCAACTCTAGACCTGGCCCGAGATGGTGGAACCCGGACGGTAGAAAGAAATGCCGGGTATGGGAACCCATTGAACGGATAACATGCTCCTGCCCTGCTGTCCTGACAGAACGTGGATATTGGCTCCAATCGATATTCTAAACAAGAGGAATGAGAACATGTAGAAGAGCAGTGATTAAACCTCTGCTAGCCATCGATCTTCGGCTAAGCGCTCACTTTGTCAAATTCCTGTTTTGTGCAGCAAAGAGATCAAGAGACTAACCAGCAGCTTTCTGAAAGTTTTGAGTGACCACCACACTATTCTAGCCATGGGCTCTCTGATATGTAATGCTTCTTTGAGCCAGCCGCGGTCCGTGCACGTAACCGCAGTGGGGCCGTGGAAGGGGAGATTCTGAGGGACTGTGCTGAGGGAAAATTAGTTATTTATTTAAATTTCCCTCTGCATCGTCCCCACTGCCCCACCGATTTACCTGCACGGACCGCGGCTGCTTTTAGCACCCTACTGCTGCACTTTTAGCCTAGCGACCCAATTTTATGAATTGGCGGCAACATAAGCAGCTCTATAGGTATAGCACTTATGTGCGCGATCCAAATATTCTCTACATCTTAGTATGCAATGTCTTTATTAATAGAGCATTAAGCCATATTCCTTTCCTTGACTTGGTTCCATGAATCACTTTGGTATATTATGCAGCCCCATTATTGCACTATGAAATTAATTATTGCACTACTTTTAAAGCTTCTGTTGTCTGCAATGGTTTTTAAAAACTGTGCATGTAAATTGCAAGGCCTCACCTTGTCTCGCCATATTATCCAGCATAAGCTTGAGGGGCCTTAAATATGTTGTTACTCGCCTGCATGACCAGCCCTATTCACCGATAGCAAGCTTTTAATTCTAATTGTCAGCAGCATGTGCACTTGCATACAACAGGAACAAGCATTGGCATAGCCAATAGGTCTCGCCTTTGGGACCTTATAAGTGTTTAGCCACGCAGAACATTTTTCTGGGTGTAGTGGAGCCAGGAATTAAAGAGCAATACAACTGTTACATACTAGTTCAAGTACTCTGATTTAGACATATATGCTTGCATTAGTAAACATTTATGGACACATTGTTAGGCACTTTAAAGCACAAAGACAAGTGCTTTGATGTAAGTTAACAGAGCTAGAGCATTCTTTATGCTGCTATCATAAAGCTGTTTGAGAAATGCTTTTGCATGCAGGATGCCCTTAAGGTGTGCCACTGTGGATTTACTTTGGAAGTATGGCAAGGCTTACGACACTGTCCCCAAAAATTTCTGAAGTAGAGTTAAAATGGTAAATCATCCTCTCCACAAACATTTAGGGGTATTTGTATGCCTCTCTCCAAGTTTTAGAGGAAGCTTAGAAATACAGACAATTCTGGGAGGCATGGAGAGAAAGGAGAGCTTGGATGGTTATAACACCAGCTTAGATGCTATAGTATGGTGTAATTGTAGCCCTTACATGTATGCTGATCAAAAGGGGTGTGGGTAGGCTTCACTAGTTGTACTGTGTTTTTGTAATATCTTTGTGACAAGTTCAATGACTATAGCTTGCTCCAGAACAACCTGAGGGTATCACACTACACATGCTCACATGCTACTTTTGACGAGTACAGGTCACCTTAATTAAAAACAATTATTAGCATGGGCAATAGGTTTGTGAGATTTTTTGGCAAATATATGCATTAGGCATTACAACGTTAAATGTAATAAAAGTCTGAATTGTGCCATCTAAAATGGTTTTACCTTGTTTGAAATAAAACAATATGTAAAAATGACCTTTCACAAAAATAAATGTAACAATTATGAAATGAGACGAAACCAAGGCAGAGATAAGTGTACAGATGCCGACAGTGAAGTGTACTACATTTTAAGTGGATGTGCGCATATGGAGAAGCAAAATGCCATCACTTATAGTGAACAGCGCCAGTGGCTGAAGTGGGCTGACTATTTGCCCAATGATGTATGGTGTGCAATGTAAATAGCAGGTGTTATTATCACCCCATGTAACGGGGCTCGGTTTGCTGACCTCAAAAGGATTGGAGGCAAAGTGGCCTACCTAAAAAGTGATCCTGTGGCCGGCATGCTATCCAAAAGTTTCTGCAGGGGAAGGCATTAACTCACTGAGCTCTAAGTATTTGCCAAATGTGTGCTGGGATGGAAGAGACGCGCTTGGGGGGTGGGGGATGAGGGGAGAAAGAGGTCGCTTTGGGATGATATGGATAGAAATAAGAAAAGTTGTGAACTTAAGAACGGTTGTGGGGAAAGGGTTGGGGAGAAAGAATGCAGAAAGGGGTGGAGAAAGGAGGTAATAGAAGGGTATGTATGGGAGAGTGGAGGAGAAAAGTGAAAACCACATTAGAGAGAAATTGATGAAAATGAGAAGGAAAGAAGGAAAGAGACAAATAGATGATTGAAAGGGAAAGGATAGAATACGAAAATATCATCCTGAAGGAAACAGACAGTGCGAAAAAACAATTTTAAGATGAGGGTGGATAGTAAGAAAATATCAAACTAGACACATAGATGTAAAATAAACGGGAAAGAAAGAACTAGACACATGGACGTAAAATAGACAAGAAAGAAGAGAGAAACGAAGACAGACACAAAGAAATTAAAAAGAGCAAAAAGACAAAAGAGAAATCGGGAGAAATTAAGAAACTGGTAACCGAATGGCACATAGAACGAAGAACATGAAAGACTGAAAAAAACCAGAAACCCAAAAAGAAAAGGAGAAACTCGCAAAGTATAAAAAGAATAAAGAGGAGAACCAAACAAATAAAACAAGTAGGGCGATGCAACGATGCAAAAATAGAAAGGAAATATGGAAAGGGATGGGAAAAAAGAGGGGGAAAAAGAAGGAACACTGATTAAACGCCAAAGGAAAAAAAATGGAAACGGAAAAAGAAAAAAATTACACACACATCCCAAGAGGAAGAAACATTTACATAAAGAAGTGAGTGATTTGGCAGTCTTAGATTATTAGAGGGTTTTTCTCATTTGTGCATTTAAAAATATGCACAATACACCCCTACTATTCCCGGCTTCCTGTACTTTGTTATCCTCCCCAATCACCGCTTAGGGGGATTGCAGTCTGAGAGATCCAGCCCGTCTAAAAATGCCTCCAAATTAGCCGGTCGTTTGCTGCTTCTTGGAGTTCATTGGAAAGGAAGATTAAAGGGACGGCTTTCAGCTGTATATTTGTGCTTTCTGTACTCGCTTTTCTCGCATTCATTTTGGTAGTTGTTAACATTAAGGGCCCTGGACCCAGGCAGTACTCGGACCCTCGCCTCGCGCTCTCTGCAATATGCACAGAGGGGCGGGGCATGGACATTATTTGCATTATTTGCCTGTCCTTGATAAAAGAAAAAAAAGATGGAGCCTTACAGCCAGAGTTTGACGGTAATGAAGTTGCCTCCCCAGAGTTGGGGCGGGAGAGAGGGTGAGCGTCAGCTGCTGAGCGGGAATCCCGGCAGCCCCCGGCACATAGAGAAATGGCCCGAGCAGAGTGCCTTAGAGGCCATTTTTAAGCAAGTGCCTCGAGGCCAGTGCAAAGCAAGGCTAGGCGCTTGTTAAACAAGCATTGGCCGCGCGGTGTTCTGCTTAATGAGGAAGAGAGTTGTGTGCGTGCGCTAAACCAAAATTATTTTTAAACAAGCGTTGGCCGCGCGCGAGCGGCCGGAGACGCAAAATGTGGTGGGGGAGGGGGAGAAGCGGGAGTTGTGTGTGCACGTGCGTCATCGCGATCGCTCTGAAAGCGAAAGTGATCGCGATGACGCACACGAGTTTTCAAAGTGCTGCTGGCGGCCGGCTGCGCGCGTGCACGATCGCGTGAACGCAAGCGTTAGGCCAGCCAGCAGCACTTTGAAAATCCCACATACAAAATGTCTCTTCGAGCCAGCGCAAGCGTTGGGGCTCAGCGAGACCTAAAAAGGACTGAATACCACAAAACTATGTTGGAATAAAGAAGCCTCATTTTACAAAATGCACATTCTCTCATTCTCGTCAAGTTTCTCCAATGCATGCGTGCCTTTATGATATATAAGACAGATATTTCTCCTTGCTGTGCCTCCCTTACTCCTCCCTGGGGAGGCGTCAGTTTTTGGAGCTGCCTCATATTTATGATTTCTCGTAAATCTAGGGTAGTGTCAAAAAGCCATGGATGTTGCTGGGAACGCCCCCAGCAACACCCATTGCACCCCCCTTTAATGCAGAAAACTGCGTTAAAGGAAACGATAATTACAAAGCAACATTAAGCCAAAAAAAGTGGCTTTGTGCTGCCTGGTAAATATGGAGCAGACCCCTGCGCCCCCGAAGCGTCACAAAAAGTGACGAACCGGTGGCGCAAGGAGCTTATGAATAAGCCCCTAAGTGTACACTCATACAAATGATATTTTATTTTTAGCAGGTACTTTTAATTCTATTAGAGCTCATGAACCAACTCTACCCACTTAAGTTTTTAAGAAGAGCTGCTTTAGTTAGCCCAGGCACCATAGTTTTTCTGGACTCTTGTTGACAGAAATTATGTTTTAAGGTCTGTTTTAGAGACAGCTTTAGCTGTTTTGCAGCTTCATGTTTTCAAACAAATTCATAATAAAATCCATACATGGACAAAAATACAAAGGCTTTCAGTGAGCTCCCTTCATTCATTGGTCTGATCAAACATCATTGGCATAGTGCTTCCACACACCACAGCATAGTGCATGGGTCAGTGGATCATCCTACTTAATCCTTTGGCTGTCTTGCACAGTAAGTGAAAGCATGCGCATTGTCGTCTGAAAGGGAGTGCACTTTAGTGCTAGGGATAGAGTAGTTGGGCTGCTGGATCTTCATTTTTATATTTATAAAATATTTTTGATAATTTCTTTGCATATTGCATAAACAATTTAGATGCACTCTTACCATGAACAGACCTATTGGCTTTGCCAATGCTTATTTATGGTTTTGTCCACTCCTGACTCCTCGCTTCCTGTCATATATTAACAGTGTATCATTATGACTTCCAATACTCGCAATAAAACCTCTCCTTTGGACATATAAAGCAAAATTACCTAGAGAAACTAGTCTAAATATGTTTTTCCAGTTGATTTACCTACACAGTTTCTGTTGAAAACACATGAAAGGTCAGTCAGAATAATCTTTATTCAGTGAATAATAAAAACCATAAAAGATACAAACATATAAATAAATAATTAAATCCAAGACAGAAAATTACATACAAGTAGTAAGCACCCACGGGGAAAAATTAATCTTGACACAATAAAAACAGGTTTAGTAAAATATTTCTAGATATAAAAATAGAATTGATAAAATCCAAGGCTCAAAAACTATAATGAACATCATAAGAATAGAAAAACAAGTAAACAGTATGTTCCAGATGTAAATCAACCCCTTCTTTTCTGAGTCTCAGAGCGATATTAAAAATCTGGCAACATTCAAACAGACAAATTAATTGGGAAACATTTGTGAAAAGATAAAAGCGGGTCTGCCGAGTGAACTGTCTCCCTTTCAGTAAAGGTAAAATAAATTGCCTTCGAGACACAATTGTCACAAAACAGCACAAAGTGGAAAGTGTCCTGATCTGAAAAATTGTCACAGGTACATGGATTTAGATTATTGACTTTATTCCACCCAATAGGGTCTGCTAAAAACCAGTGCAGCTGGTTAAACCGAAAACTAGTTAACATAAATCGATGCTGAAGTTTAGTGACAGAAGTAAGGTATAGTTCAGCACGCCCAAAAGTAGAAATCAGGGCATGCGTGCAAACAGAATTCTTTGCCAATTCTGTACACTCCCAAGAAGCCTGTACTCTAATACAAATGTTTTTTTGCCCACAATAAATCTCCCCTGTTAATGATCTCAGGAAGGGTATACAGGTCGGGACGACCCATCTCATGGCAAATATAACTAACATAGATAAGCCATGGTATACATTTGGCCTTGTCCAATGACATACAATCCCTTAGGATAATCCTTTTGAGCTTCAGGTCAGTATTAGACCATATAGTGATCAATTTTACCAAAGCCGTATTGCCAGTAAATACGAAATGTAGCCCACCCCTGGTTCTTCAAGAGCCACAAAGGAGGCAGTGGATAGGGCACTGCCAAAAGGCATCTTAAAAACGTATTCTCAATTATTTGCAAATCTTGCGTGTTTTTGTAGCCCCAAATGTCGCACCCATAAGAAGCCAAAGAGATGCATTTCATCCGATAACTTTGGATAAGAGCCTTAATTGGTTTAGCTCCTAAGTGGCTAGCAAAATCCAAGATTGAGGCCACTGACCTGGCAAAAACATTTCTTTTATTTTGTAAAAGTGGTGCTCAAGAGCCCTTCTCATCTAAAAGAACCCCTAAGTAAGGGAAGGTGGTCACTGTAGTCATTTCAACTCCAACCAGATTAATAGCTCTCCTCCCCCTAACTCCCCTACCTACCACCAGTATATGTGTTTTTTTTAATTGGTCCATAATCCAGTTTATCCATAAATGAGACAAAAGCATTCAATATCCTTTGAAGACCGACTGCGGTCCTAGAAAAAAGGACTGCATCGTCGGCATACAGGAGAGCCGGGATATTGAAATTACCTGCACGAGGAATAGATGGACTGGATGCACAGAGAGTTTCCCCCAGCTCATTTATATAAAGGGTAAATAAAACAGGCGCCAGGATACAGCCCTGCCTTACACCACGCTGCACTTTGAAAGGGGCTGTAGTTTTGCCATCTTAGTCATCAGAGATGTTTTAAGGCATGGGCAAAGTGGTCTCTGGCCAGGGGCCCCAGTTTCTCGGGGACCCCCTGATAGCCAGCTCTGTTCTGCAGAGAGTCTTGCCCTGATGATCTTGAATAATTCATAAACAGATTATTTCAAATACTGTTTTCCTTTAATTTATTTTTTATTGTGGGTGATATGTAAGAGTCAATTACAACATTTTGCAGAGAACTGTTGTGTTTTTTTTCAGGAAATATCCATAAAAAATGTTTTTTTAGGTCAAAACAGGACCTCACGTATGAGAAATGGTAGGCTGTCACAGAGAATATTTGTAGTAATATTAGTGAGCTGCTGCTGTGTATCTAAAACATGGTCAGTATCCCTGAATATTAGATGTACACACATTTCGAATCTGGACGAGTTTGTCTGTGTACTGTTAGTGACCTGGCCAAAGAGGGCATGAAAAAGCTTAAATTGGATCATAAATTCAAAGCTGTTCTGGCCAGGGGCCCCAAAAATACATTTGGCCCGGGGACCCCAAAATCCTTAAGATGTCCCTGTTGGTCATATAAATTACTAGCCTCCAAGTAAAAGTGCAAATCGAACAAAAAGTGCACAATTTCTTTATCTAAATCCATTTTAACCAGAATTGACCAAAGTTTGTTCTTGTTCACCATGTCGAATGCTGAAGATAGGTCCATAAAATCCATGTATAAATGACCTTGTTTAGCAGTGGTATATTTATCAATGACCAGATGTAGATTAAGACATTGAGCCAAAGTACTTCTGCCTGCTTTAAAGCCGTGTTGTAGGTCACTCAGAACCTGTTTTTCCTCTGGCCAATCAGATAACCTTGAAAGAATGGCTCGTCCCAAAATCTTGACTGACGTGTCTATTAAAGACATAGGATGATAGCAACGCAGATCATTTCTCGACCCTTTCTTAATGAAAGGTCATCAATCAGCAAGAAAAAAATGGAAATAGATACAAAAATAAAGGTAAACAGTAATTGCTCATAACTCTGGTGTAAAAAATGGATCAGCTACTATGACAAACATTGGTAAAGCCAATAGGTCTGCCTTGGTTTTACTTGTATGTTTTTCTTTGTTGCAATTTGTGACAGTTGCTGTGCATTGCAGCAAGATGTTTGGGTACAAAAAACAGGTTACACATATAAGGGCATCCGCATGCACAGACAATACGTAGATGCACAGGTACACAAATGTGATATACAGATAGGTGAACGTTGGATGCATGGATGGATTGATACCTATGTGGAGACGTACATGGATGAATAGATGAACAGCTCTGAATGCATACAATAGTGGATGCATGGATAGATAGGTGGGAGAGAGATTGATGCAAGTGAGATTGAGCGGAGGGCTGCTTGGAGATGGATGGCTGGTTAAAGGTAGATAGTGAAAGCAAGGTTGTAAGATTATTAGATGAGCGACTGCATGGAGGGAGCTTTAAATTGCTCCTGCCAAGAGAGAATAAATATGCTATGTCCCAGGGGTGGGCACCCCGGGGCATAGCTGAGGCATCCCTAGAGGTTGGGGTCCCCATGACGATTAATGGCTCCTGGAGGGGGGCCGTGCGGACCCACTCCCTTTCAATTGCACAGATGGGCCCTGGGGAGGTGGTGGTCCCTGGGATCCCTCTCTCCCTTAATTCATTCGGCCGGGCCCCAGTGGGGTGGCAGTAGCCAGGGCCAAAATTGGTCAGCCACATACACACCCACTCACACACACACTTATTGACTCACAGAACCGCTTACACACCCACACAACCATTCACACACCTACCCACACACCCAATCAGCATCTTATACACCCTCTCACAGATCCAGAAAACCACTCACACACCCACTTAAGCACCAGGCAGCTACTGACACATGCACACAGTCACTCTTACACCCAGGTTATACACCCACATAGCCACAAACACACCCACTCACACACCCTTATAACCCCTCACACACCCATGCAGTTACTTGCATAGCTACGCACACACCCACACACAGGCCATGATACAGTTATGTGTGCTTTTAGGTTAGAAACGGATCTGTGGACCTGCCTGCAACATAGCCAACAGACCCCTTATTTAGCCAAGGATCTGCGGTGGATCCATGGATCCAAGTGAGAACTTAGAAAAAAGGATATGAAAACAAAGAAAACAGTGTTTGGGAAAAGGGTTGGCTCTGAAAAGAACCTTTGTGTTTATGGTGTGTAGATGATAATTACACATAGAAAAGGATTCAGTTTTTTAAGATGTTGAGGAACACACTGTTGCCTGTGTCTGTAAAATGGGTACTGTCTTTTTAACATATTCATTCCATGTCGAAGAATAAGTTGTTATGGTAAATAGCATTCATGTTGTGGTCTTGGAGAAATGCAGAAACAGCTTTATTGAAATGTTTCTTGGTTTTCTCTATCTGTGGACAAAATTTGGTTGACCACTGCCACTTCTGTCTTTGGCAAATGTTAAAGAACACCAAGGTAGTATGTGGGAAAAGTGGCATTAATGTAGCAAAGTTATATTTCATTAGGCTTTCCAGTCCTACCGCAGTAATTGTGCCTTGGTCATTGCCAGAACAGTGCACAATTATGAGGTCTAGATGTTGGCAATCCATAATGCTTTCAAACAAAGGCAGCAATTGATGCCACTTTAGCCCCCTCTGGCCAACCCAATTAATGTCTACATTAGGTAAACCTAGGTCGCCTTTAATGCCACTCTTTCTAGCACTCTCGCTGACCCAAAACACAAAACTGTAGCCCACAATCCAGATTCTAACCATTTTGGAGAATACAAAAGAATATATTTGATTGGATGTGAAAGATGTGCAGGGAACTAAAATTAGGTAGTGATTTTAAGAAAAAAAGTAACTAACTCTGTGATTGACTTTGGAAAAATAAATAAAAAAGTTATGATGTTTGGGATATGCTTGGTGTTGTAAACAGTCAACCACACCTGCTGCAGTTAATGTGAAGCTAATATGCTGTTGAGAGATCATCCTGTGAACTTTTGACCTGCTGGTAGTCAGAGACTACTGGAAACATGGTTAGTATGGAAACGGAGCTAAAATAGTGTGGGGAAAGGAAAAAAAAGAGACTGCAGAGTGAAATTGAAAAGCAGTCTAGTGTACAGAATTTGCTCAGTGGCGAGTGTCTGTTTTGTAACTGACAATATTTTACAAAATAAAATAGAAATGAAAAGCATTAACAGCATATTGTTCAATGCTTTTAAGGGCTTTCGTGTGGATCCGCAGACCACACGAGGTGAACCCCGTGGTGGATTTGTGAAAAGCCTACCAAATTGAGCTTCTTTACAGGAAACGTCAAAAGGGTTAAAAATAGTGACCATTTAAAAGTGGTATAACAGAAATAAAAGATAAAAGGATGTCTGTGATTTGCTAAGTACAGGAGTATCTGTGAGAGCACAGTGGGAAGGTTAGCCATTTTGGGTACTTTTCTACCTACTGAAAGTGGAGAAGGATTGCCATATTTCTGACTTGAGATTTGCAATGGAAAATAGTTGTTTACCAATATTAAAATATAATTTGGTCTACAGCCAAGAGATTTTACAGGTATGTTAATTAGGTTGTACTATAAAAAAATATATGTTTAAAATATCCTAAAAGTGTTTATAAGCTGAAAAAAATGTGTAGCTTCTAGACACAACAGAAAAAGGCAAAATAGAAGGGAGGTTAGATGAGAACATTAACTAAACATATAGTGAGCAGCAAAGGAGGAAGAGGAATTGCTATACTGGAAATATAGTTATTTTATTAAGCCAGTATGAATGAATGTGTTTGAAATTAGATGTGGGTGCTTGATTTTAGTATATAGTTTAATAGCATGTAATTTGCACCCACTCACAGAGTCAGACAGGTACTTACACACCCAGTTACACTCCCACAAAAACACGTATGTACCCACCACTCATATAGGCAGAGAGTGACTGACACACTCAGTCACACACTCATAAAACAATTCACACACCTATTTACTCACCTATACAACCACTTAAAAAGTCATTCACACATCCATACAGGCACTATCACACCCACTGACAAACCTAAGCAGCCACTGATGTACCCAGTACTGACAGCCGGTTACACACATACTTACACACCTATACCCAGTCACCCATCCATGCAGCCACTCACCTACCTATTTACAAACCCATACAGCCATTCACAAACTCAGTCAGAGAGCAACAGAGGTACATACACATCTATTCATACAACCACACAGCACTTATGTAGCCACCACTAATTGATCCACTTTTACACACTTACTCACCCAAACACCTACTAAAACAGCCAGTTACCAATCCATACAGCCACTGACATACCCATTTGGACACCCATACAGTCACTAACACACCCACACAGCTACTTACACATCTAGTGAAACACCCACATAGACACTGATACACTCAATCACATACCCACTCAACCACTCACACGCCCAGTCACCCACCCATACAGCCACTCATATACCCATTTATGGATCCATACTCAAACACTTAAACAGCCTCTTTACACACTGATATAACCACCTATGTAGCTACTCACTAGCTCAGAGTATGTAATATAATAGTGTGTAATTTCAAATTAAATATATTCTATATTTGCCTTTCAGATATCTGCTTCTTTAAAGAGGAAGTGAAGATGGAACGGTGAGGTGAAAAAAATTAACAATTATGCTTTTTGACAGCATCCAAACACTGGGCAAAAGATTACATTTTTAGTGCAACTGGCATATGAAATTTTCCACAATGAGTGACCGTGTCTTGTAGTTTTGGTGAAACAACAGGGATAATAACCATCTGGTCAGGTGGTAAGCGTCTCACAGATGGTCCAGCTGCTGATAATGATGCACCACCATTCTTCTCTCACATCATCCTGAAATACATCCTCATATGTATGGTTTTCAGGTGTTTCCAGATAGAGGATGCATCATGAAAATACTTCTTCACCGCACCCCTTTACAGTTTTTTTCCGGAATAGATTGTATGGGACAAATTTTGGAAGAACTTTATCTCCTGAAGGGATGGAGAAAATTGTTCAAACTTCGGAGGAATTATTTGGAGGTGGTAAGTCTTCTTCTTCATCCGGCTCTTTCCCTTTGCTTTTATCTTCAGCAGAAGACATCTTAACTTTGAAACTCTCTTCTTTTAGAGAAAAGCCAAAAAGACTATGGAGCTGAGGTTTTTAGACTGTCTCCAGAGAGATGTGAAATCCAAATAACTGATTTAGGTTGTGGTTTGCAATCTGGATGGGTGGAGAATTACTATATCCAATAGGAAGTTGAGGTTTGGGTGTGTTCCTGGATTTGGAGCAGATTTTTGGTGGCATTGCGGGTTATCCATAGATCCATAAAATGAATGCAAAAAAAGAATGACGTGCTGTATTGCATTTATAGAAAGTTGACATATTATGTTACGTTGACTTGTTAATTGTTACTTTTAGAATGTATAATATGAATAAATGTGTGACTAAAATGTATTTATAAACTTGTACAAATGTTGAACTGATAGGTGAAATTGTAGAACAATTGATATTTTTTTTTAAATGTGACGTTCACTAAAAAACCCATAGTTAGGTAATAGCATTAAAGAACCATAGAAAACACTGCAAAAAAACAACAGTTACAGGGGCCTGTAACCTTTATTTTTTTCTATGAGGATGGGAGCTTCACTGCAATGCGGGGTCTAGAGAGATCTTTATCACGTTTCTGGGTTTGATTTAACATAGGGTGACCTGTTCTTGTTTAAGCCGTGGTCCACACTTTAGGTGTGCCAGACACAAACAGGGACAGTACACCCTATTACAAGTAATGTGCTGCCCCCAGGGCAGTACAAACGTACGTATCCCTGGAAGCAGTGCATTAGTGAAAGGTGGATCATCTGTTCAAAGCAGCAGTTCTGTCTTTCTCCGTGTGTTGACAGTACCGCCTGTATTAAAAAGGGGTACAGTGATACCTCAGCAACCGCCTGCAGGGGGATGTCTAGGAGTCCATGGGGTCCCCTTTAATCCTTGCAGGGGTTATCCTTAGGGAACACACTGACTATGCACGACCCATTTGTGGCACACTGCCAATGTGCCTCCTGACAGCTTCTTTGTGCCTGCACCCACGTTCGTAAGCACAGAGCAAAAGTTTTTCCCTAATTGCTTGGAGTCAGACCTCATGCAAATGAGGAACATCCTTTAGGCTAGCACTGGCTGTATATGTGTGCCTACACTCTCTATTTTTCAGAAGGGGCTGTGCAATATTTTGTGGCTCATCTGTAATACCAAACTATCCCGGTTACACAGAAAGCAGGCGCTCATGCTCATTGCTCCCCTCGGGCACTTTATGTAACACAGGTCCTGGTTGGTCCGTAAACTGTTTCTGTCACAAGCTAATATGCTCTTGAAACTTGTCTTTCTGTAGGGCTTGTCACAAAAAGAGGCACTCTGGCCTTGAGAAAAACTTGACTTTTTACATTTTGCAAAGTGAATTGCTTCATGGAAACTAAGGGAAGCATTTTAAGGTGTGAAAATATTTTCCTACTCTCTTGCAAGATAGGTTAGTTCCATGCCTCTGGGAATGGGTGAGAGTTTGCATATAATATGCATTTTTTGTGGTTAAGCAGTTAATTACTTATGGCGGAGCCCATTTGGCTCAAAGACAGTGCAGCAGGTGTGCCCCTAGATGCTGATGTGATTATGACTGGTCTTTTTTTCTCAGATACTCAGTAGATAAGGAAAATGGCCTCGGGAGAGGCCTCTGTGCTTTGAAATGTGCAATGTCATCTAAATATATAGGGCCTCATGTAGGTAGCGAAATACCGGTCGGTAACGGCCGATTTTCGGTAAATATGCCGTTACCGACCGGTATTCAGACAAGTGAGATGTAGGAGTCCAAAAACCACTTTTCGGTAAATATGAGGCGGTAAATACCGATTCATAGTTACCGAATACATAATTAACGAATCGGTAAATATGAAGTGGTAAATATGAAGTGGTAAAAATTAAAATGACATGTAGGAGCACTCGGTAATTAAGAAATCCAAGAAAATCGGTAAATACGAGTCGGTAATTAACACGGATTGAAAGCAGGTGGTAACCAACAACAGTGCAGCTAAGCAATCCCAAAATGCAACAGCGTGGACACCCTGGCAGCTATGTACGTCATTGCAAGGCGCCTACGTCTACAGGCAGCAGGACTGAGGGTTTGGCGACGGAAGGAACGCATCCACAGACAGCGCATCACACTATTCCAGCTGACTGATGCAGAGATACATGAGAGGTACAGGCTACACCCCGAAACCATCATGGACTCAATCAGGGACCCGCACCCACTCCTGGACCAGCCAATAAGAAGGGCGCACGCCATACCCCCACATGTGCAGGTGCTCTGCAGCCCACATCTGCTGGCATCCGGCATTTCTCAGGTGGTGACAGCTGCGGTGGGTGGTGTATCCCAGAGTTGCCTGTCCCGTTCCTTCAGGAATTTCTACCACCATTATATTGGCTGCATTGATGGGACACACATCCCACTCTGTCCACCAGCTGACACAGAGCACATCTACAGGATCAGGAAGTCCACCCACTCCATCAATGTGCACACCGAATGGAATGATGTTGTGAATGGTCCCGTGGGTGGCAGAACCAAAAGGTGCGCGTATGCTATTTACAACGAGGTCTGCAAGTTGTCGCACAGTGAGGCGGCTTCCAGACTGAGAGCTATTGACCAAGCAAACATGGAGAAGGCCTAAGCCGTTATAGATATTAGCTCTAGCACTCTCACTTCTAGGATTCATACATGAGACAATAGGCACATGCAAGTACACGGCGCATGCAATGTACAAGCCCCGATTTTGGCGTGCGTCCTACGAGGTATCCCAGTGCCTGTGATTACACCTTCTTTCACTGTGCTTGCAAACGGTATTCATTTAATTATGATTAATGAAGTTTGCTGCGGGATGTGAGTGGTAATCCCGTACATAACTGTCTCGCATGAAGTTGTCTGCTGCTATACTGTTCTTTTTCCACCCCCGCATGGGCGGCGGGATGTTTCCATCTGGCCTTCGATTCCAACCTTGAAAGCAGAGTCCAACAAGTTGAGCAGAATAGAGCGCCATTGTCCTACAAAGAGGTGCCTTTGACTTCCTCTCGTGAAATATTTGTCCTTCACGTTGCTACTACGCGCACTGAGGAACACGCGCCTCTGAATACTGACCTCCCCCTGCATTTCGGCTCTTTGATCCAAAGTATTATCAATGCCTCGTCCACGACCGGCCTGGCTCAATTTTTTTTAACATGTGGGGCTCGGGTCTCGTGACCTCTTTCCAAACTATTTTTGGTGTAATTCCGGCATTTGTTCATTCACTGTTCTCGAGCATCTTTGGAGGTGTTCCGCTGCTACTGGCGCTGGTGGCAGGTGTGCTGCTTTTACTCTTCATACTCCGGAATGGCTGCTCCTTCTGTGCCACACGAGCACATGTCCCGTCTGCATCTTCTTCGTGATAGGATGCTTGTCTTCTATGGTACTTTGCCATTGGCTACTTTGAGCCTGGTTTATGGATTATCCTTCAGGTATTCCTACTTCACCTGCGTACAACCTGTATTACACTGCCTGGATTGTCCCTTTGAATGGCCTTTGGATTTGTGCTTGACCAACATGGTGTCTCCGGTGCCGGATTTCGATCGACTGATGCGGCCCTTAGTGTCTCACGAGTTGTCCTGTTCTGGTGTCCGGTTCATGGCGTGTGGAGCGGCGCATGGTATCCTGGGTAATTGGGACATCTCAGCGGCAGCCTACGACTTCTTGTCCATGAGCTATTTGGAGGAACATTCCGGGTGCCCTCTGATTGTGCTGGAGGCTCCGTTGGTTGGAGAACACGTATGTTCCTTTTCTTTACTCAATTGGATGGCTGAGACTTTTAGTGGCCCTGGAAACGATTGCTTGTTGGAAGCCGTGGCCACATATGCTGCCTATACATTCATGGATTAACTGGATTGTCGTCCATTGCGCCTGTGCTACTGGACAGCACCCTGGCGCAACATTTATTTCTTTTATTTCTCGTTTTTCTCTTCCTGATGGTCGGCTTGAGTTTTTTACTATACTTGCATTGTGTTTTTTGGAATTGTATGCTGCAATTAATTGGACTGTAGGACTTTGGCGCTGCATTGGTTACGCCCTGTTCTGCTCTGACGAAACTGAACTCTGCGTTCTCTCTTTTCTTGCCTATTACATATTGCTTCGCTCAAGGGGGCGTGTAGTGAGTTCTCCCTGAATACGTACATGCATTGTTCAGTTGACATGACCACGTTGAATGTTGTGTAGCCATATTTGTGTCTTTGCACACGACACTGCGTTTACATGTTCGTTCTTGAATAAACTGCTGACTCGAGACTTCCTTCAGACGAGTGCATTCTGTTGTTCCCATCCCAAGCTCTGCGCAGCGACCTTGGTCTGTACATGCTGTGACACACAGTCTGGAATGTTACACAATGCATGTTTTCCACTCTAGGTTGTTCGACCCACGATTTAGCCATGGCACACGCGCAGCTGCACATACCTGACAGTTGGTGCTTTTCATAGCTCAGACATCATGTTTATTATTCAGACCGAAGACGGGCCTTCCTGCGAGGAGACTCCTGATGCTCCTGTGATGTGATTTCACTAAGCTGATCTTTGTGGTATGGGGTCCCCTATTCAAGCCTGTGAGACCTTCTGTAATGACATGATTGTGATATTGGCTACTTAGTTAAGGGAAGGTGGTAGTATCCTCGGTATTTTCCGATTCGCTAAATACCACCTCGGTATTTACCGATTCGGTGGATACCACCTCGGTATTTACCGATTCGGTGAATTCCGATTCGTATTTACCGACTGTTACCGAATCGGTAACTGTTACCGAATTTTTACCTACATATAACTTACCGGTTCTAATTTACCGATTCGGTACGGCTCGGTATTTATGAACCGGTAAAATTTATTTACCTACATGAGGCCCATAGTGTTGACCTGATGACAGGTGTACATACCAGTGTGACATTAAGAAGAAACCAGCCCTAAACACAAAGTTAGAAATACAGAGCTATATTAAGGAAGGTATTTGGTCGCATGGCGTATTGTTTCTAAGGGTCTGATTTACTTTTCAGTAAAAACTATAAATGCAGAGAAGAATTCCTCACATGAATTTCCTCTACAATGCTTTGCAAACGGTGGAGGGCATTCAGCCAATGAATTCTATTCCATATTTAAGGTCACTCCAGAAATGAGCAGATTTCACCTTGCCATCAAACTCTAAATGAGGCCCATGGGTGCTCAATTAGACTAGAGAGGCTGCCAATCAGCTCGACGGGGCTGTGCCCCAGCTCTACCCAACTTATGGCGGACGCAGATTTCGAGTTCCTCACTTACACCCATAGCTTTTTTGACAAACTTTTTCTACCAGCAAGGCAGGAACACTGTAATATGAGCAGTCTAGTGGTTGGTGGGGCGGAGCCTTGGGGTGAAGGGAAGAGGAGGAGCGACGGGAGAAGCGGGCAGTTAGAATAGGGACGGCCATGTAAGAGGTTAGGGATAATAAAGCTCCGTAGTTACCGACCACGGTGTCTGTCGTTATTGGGAGCCTCCAAGACACGACAGCTGGCGACGAGGGTGGGATGAGCAGCATGCTCCCCTGAACCCTGAAAGGAACCGTGGTCTGTCTCCTGGGCGAGGCGCGAAAGAAGAAAAAAAAAGGAAGTTTGGAATTAGCGCCGCCCGCGCTGACACCGGAGCCTGTACCGGATCAAATGCCCCAGGAGTGCAGGGTGAAAAGCGATACCCTGGCACCTGCCCTGACCTCTGCTGTGGGGACTAGGGTGCAGCGTCGATCCCAGGCGAAGAGCAACTCGCCGAGTGGAGGTCAAGCCCAGCGTGAAGCCAATGTCACGTGCATGCGAAAAGATGTGGCAGTGACAGCGCGCGCTTACCCTGTAGTGAAAGAAGTTCCCAGGAGCCAAGCCGGTGAGTGAGACGCCGATGTAGCGTGATCCATGTGGGGAAGAACCTGAGGGAGTGCTGAGCCTCGTGTCAAGCCCCGTGTGTGGTGCCGGTCCGGCGGCCATCTTTAAACCAGGCGGCTGCTTCAGGACAGACCCTTTGTGAAATAAGCAAGCGGCCATTTTGAAGTCAGGCACCAAACAAGCACTGGCGAAGGCAAGAAACAAACCCGAGCAAAAGCAAGAAGAAATTAAATAAGCACAAGCAAAGGCAAGAGGAGTAAACAAACCCAAGCAAAGGCAAGAGAAAAAAAAACTCAAACAAGCACGAGCAAAGGCAAGAGAAGACTAAATAAGCACAAGCAAAGGCAAGAGGAAAATTAAATAAGCACAAGCAAAGGCAAGAGAAGACGTAAACAAACCCAAGCAAAACAAGCAAAGGCAAGAGGAAAATTAAATAAGCACAAGCAAAGGCAAGAGAAGACGTAAACAAACCCAAGCAAAGGCAAGAAAAAAAAACCCAACCAAGCACGAGCAAAGGCAAGAGAAGATTAAATAAGCACAAGCAAAGGCAAGAGCAGAATTAAACAAGCACAAGCAAAGACAAATTAAAAAAAAAAAAAAAAAAAAAAAAGGCGATCAAGCCCGAGCAAAGACCGGGGAGCAAATAAGTGTGAGTTAAACGATCGCAAGAGGAGTGAGATGTCACGCCATGGCTCGCCCGCACGTCAAGAAGTGAAACCCGTTGTGATGGGGCTGTCGCACTTGCGCCCTCCAGAGCCTCTGGCGCTCGTGGTCGGGAGTAGCATGGGGCCTCGATGGGAGGAGTGGATTGAGGACTTCGAAGACTACATCAAAGGCTCCAAGGTGCTTGGTGATGAAGACCAACTCATAGCGCTCCGCAACCTTGTGGGAAAAGACATTAGCAAAATGATTAAGGAAATTCCAGCCGCGGATGCAGGGACGTACGCCAAAGTACGTGAGGCGTTGGATAGGAAATTTCTACACAGGAAGAATGTGGACTACGAGAGGCATGTGTTCCAGCGGGCGCATCAGGGAAAAGATGAGATGATGGATACATACATAACTCGACTACGCCGGCTGGCACGCCACTGCAACTTTGACGCGTTCTCGACGGACGACGCCATCCGGCTGCGCGTTATCGATGGGTGCCAGTCCGAGACGCTCAGGAGAAAACTATTGAAGAAAAGTCACACCCTCGACGAAATAGAAGAAATGACGAGGGTGCACGATCAGGCCGAGGAGCACGCCAGGACCATAGAAGCAGGACGTACGGAACGCAGGGAACAAGTATGCCATGTGCGGACCAGTCGCTCACGCCGAGGGTCCAGGGAACGAGGGCGGCACTCCCGGCTGTCGTCGCGCCGCCGTTTTTCTGGACATCGCCAACTGGAAGCAAGGCGGAGAAGCAAGCGTCAAGATCATGTAAGAAAAACGCCAGCACGGAAATGCTACAGATGCGGGTATGATTTCCCGCACACCGGAGCCTGCCCAGCCATGGGTCAGCAGTGCCGCAAGTGTGGGCGGAGCAACCACTTTGAAGCCATGTGCAGCGAGTATCGTCGGGAGAAAGACAATAACGCGCACAGGACGTCGCGCGGCGACACCCGCCAACACCACGCACGAGCGGTGCATAACCGCCCAAAGTCGTCGTCCAGATCCTCTCACTCCAGCCGGGAGTCGCAGACATCCCGATGGTCGAGGAGATCACCATCCAAAGACTCCAGGTCAACATCGGATGAACAAGAATATTCAGTTGAATATGCAAACATGGTTGCTGACCCAAACGAACTTAAGAAATATTCCCGACTCGACATCAGCGTCGGTGGACATGCCACCAAATTCGTGATGGACAGTGGAGCGTCACTAAATTACATTCCGGTGACGGAGTACAAAAAAATGAACCCTCCCCCACGCCTAAGTCCTGCATTTGTGCGGGTCTACACCTGGATGTCCAGGAAGCCACTTCCCTGCCTCGGGAAGTTTTCAACTACGCTGAGACACAACACAATGTCAGTTCCCGCTGTGATCCACGTCATAGAAGGGCCGGAGGCTGACTGTCTTCTTAGTCTGCCGATGGCCGAGCGGCTGCGTCTGGTGGAAGTCCTCTATCGCGTCAGCAATGACATTGACATCGTGCACAAGCCAGGCAATTCAGTCAACCTGGCCGGTTACATGTCGCGACACCCCAGGGCATCACACACACCTGGACTGTCTGTTGTAGAGGAAGATGTCCATCTCGTGGAGGATCAAGCGCGACCGCCTGCAGCTTCCCGGGAGATCATTCAACATGTCACCCCGAAGGAGTGTCCGCAGTGTCCAGTAGTAGGGCACGGTGACCCTCCAGCCCCAAGTCAGATGACACCGCCGCCGCCTGGAGTGTGGCACGAACTAGCCCTAGACTTTTATGGCCCGATGCAATCAGGCAACTATGTTCTCGTAATAATGGACGAATACTCACGGTTTCCCATTGCCCAGTTGGTGCCGTCCACCAGTGCTGCCGCCACCATTGCAGTTCTAGATGAAGTCTTTGCAGCCTGGGGTGTGCCCAAGGAACTGAGAACAGACAATGGTCCACCGTTCACTGGACGGAAATTCAGCGACTTTGCGAAATCATTGGGTGTTCAGCATCGGCGGATAACACATGTGTGGCCACAAGCCAATGGCACTAGTGAAAGGTTTATGGACATACTCAAAGAGACTTTCCAACAAGCTACCCGTGATAGACGAGATCCACAAACGGCTCTCAATTAAGTGCTTCGAGCATATCGAACAATACCCCATGCCACTACAGGCAAATGTCCAGCGACACTCATGCTAGGGCGCCCCATCTGGACGAGGATACCCACCTGGGAGGATGCATTAAGACCGGTGTCACCAGGTCGTCTTCACCAAGAAGTAGTAACTGATGCTGATCGCGCTGGCAAGGAGAGCATGAAAGCTTATGCGGACCACAGGAGACGAGCTAGATCTTTCTCGCCTCATGAAGGGGACTGCGTCGTGGTCAAACAAGAACCAAGTAAGGAAACGGACTGTTGGTTCCGGGCAAAGCCCCCCACGGTCACCAGACAAAAGGACACCGCGCTGACGGCTGAGTCGGAGAACAGGCGCACCACTTGCAATATCCCACACTTTCAAAGATGCAGTTCCACCATGAAAGAGACACTCACGCCGGGGCCTACAACGTCTGTGACTGAACACGGTGAAGGACATGATCGGATACCTATAGGTCAGGAACGGGACGCTGAGGGCAGCAATGAAACTGTGTCTGAAGGCATGTCCCTCCGGACAAGAAGAGACATTCAAAAACCTAGACGGTTGATCGAAGAGATGTGAGCACTGGTCACAAGCTTTATTAACAAAGGGGGAGATGTAATATTGTGAGCAGTCTAGTGGTTGGTGGGGCGGAGCCTTGGGGTGAAGGGAAGAGGAGGAGCGACGGGAGAAGCGGGCAGTTAGAATAGGGACGGCCATGTAAGAGGTTAGGGATAATAAAGCTCCGTAGTTACCGACCACGGTGTCTGTCGTTATTGGGAGCCTCCAAGACACGACAAACACCTCTGCCAAAAATGTATTGTCGGGCAGGCCGTCATTTTATGGAAGCCCACTCAGAATTTGTTTGTTTTTCTTCCGTGAAAAAATGGCCCTCATGAGCTGTGAGTTTTTCTCAGTGCGTGAGCACCATCTTTGGTTTTTCATTGCAAGCTTCACCATGCACCACAGCGGAGGCCCAGGAAATTAAAATAAATGTCTGAAAGACCACCCATACTAGCCAGCTGCCATGTGACAGATGGCCTGGCGGCTAGAGGTTTTCGGTAACGGAGCCAGCTCAGGCTGCTCCTACACCGATAAATGAGGCATGATGGGAACACGGATTTGGCAGGGCTCGAGACCCACTGATTTACACTGGTTCCCCGACTTTGCTAAATCCTAAATGACTCAATAGGAGTTGCAAGTATGTCCACACAAACCATGTTTCCGGCCAGGTACGTTTATTAGTGTTTGGGCATATAATATTCTAAAATGGAGAGAACAAAAAGAAACACCTATAAAACGACTAAACAACTTCAGAGAATTTAATAAAGTCAGGATGCTGATATTTCTTAAGGTTCAAAAACATTAATGCAATTTTGAGCAGAAAACACTTAAATAAACCATTTAGGGGCCGATTACAATATGGCCCGTAAACGCTCCAACCTTCAGTCGGAGCCTTTAGGGCCGCATCGTAATGGGCCGGTCAGTTTCCTTTCCGATTGCCTCATTATGTTGGAGGCGGTCGGAAAGGAAATCAGCCGGTCAAGCCAGCCTTTAATCTCAAGGGCAGCTCTTTCCACCCTTGAGATTACGATCATGGTTTCTGACATGGTTTCTATGCTGGTCTGTCTGACATGAAAACCATGTTGGAAAGCATATTAGGGGGCCCCCAGCAGGGCCACCTTTGGTGCACAGCCTCCGGTTGGAGGCCGAGGGGGCACCTATGGTGCACTTTGTGTAAGGCACCTTGAGGTGCCTGCCATGGAGTGCAGGGATGAACCGCACCTCCCATTTCACTATGGGAGCATGCATTATGGATGCAAAAAAGGCAGGAGCGACTTTGAAGACTTGGGCGGGAATACCCTTAGGGCCAGGTGCCCCATCTGTTCTTGTCGACCTAATGTACCTTACAGTCTCCTCCACTGTATAAGTGACAGGCTGACTGGGCACTGTAATTTCTTTCTGCGCGCTCTGAGTTTTGATGGTTATAGCTGCCACCAGCGACCACTCTGAGCTAAGAAAGCCCATCTTGTTTGCTCCACTAGTGTACAGACCCTTCACGTACTGTTCCCACACGTTGCCTGCAACACTATTTTCTTTGCGCTGGCTTCCAGAGCTCAGACTATTGATGTATCGCCATAGCTTGCTGTTGTCTTTTTCTTTAATTAGTGAGAACACTTAAAGCCAGTTCTTTTCTGTCCGCTGTCTTTTCAAATCCCAGACTTTCTTCTTATAAGTGGCTCGCAAGGCAGGGATGGAGGACATCTGTGACGAGTAGATACCTTTCTTTTTTGCCTTAATTGCCTTATTAAGGGCTCGTTTACTTTGTGTCAGGCACCTCGGTTTTCTACGTTCTGGTAAGGATTGATTTGAGTGTCGGCTGTTTCTCGATTGGTTGGTGTTACCCAAGTTCTTCTGTAAACAGGGCCAGACTAGGAACTAAAACCGTCCCTGGCAAAGTGCTCAGCCAAACCATCCCCGGGGGCTTGGGGGTGCCGCCGAGCTCTTTGCCGGGGCCGGTTTTCAGCCGATTTTGTTACAGGGCCGATTTTGCAGCTATGCTGCGAAAACGGCCCTCTGGCAAAAAATGCCCCCAGGGGCCGAAAAACCGGCCCCCACCCGTGCGGCGCACCGGGGGATTGACCGGTGCCCGCTATGGCCAGTCCGGCCCGGTCTGTAAATCCGTTATCAGCATTTCCCAAAAATGTGTGATGTTCTTTATATCTTGTGTCTTTAGTTCCGCCTCCCTTTTGGCTACATACTCCGACAGGCTATGACTAAGGTTGGCCGTCCATTTTATTCTTTTGAGGGCTAGATGACGTTCATCGCCTGTGGTTGCTCCAATTGTTTCCTGGGCTTCCACCTGTTCCCGCGCCAGATTATAGGAGGCACAGACAGGCCTGTGGTCGCTTTCGTCTCTGTCGTCCACAGTGAAGTCACATAGTTTGTGTGCCTGCCCTTCATTGATGAAAATATAGTCTATGGTGGAGACATTCCTGAAGGTCTATTTAGGGATCCATGAGGGACGGCTGATTTTTTTTATTCCATGAGTGGATTGTAGATTAAAGTTTGTGAGGAGTGAGATCAATGGGCCTGACTTCTTCCCATTGCTGGGTGCGACAGGGATCTGACCCAGACCTCTCGTGTTGAAGTCTCCCGCAATTATCACATTATGATGCTCAAATCTGATGAGTATGTCTTCCAGGATTCCATGGCCTGGTGCATTTGCAGTTTAGTTGGGTTAATATAACAATTAATTAGTAGCAGAGGATGGGGCTGTTGTCCCTTTTTCAGCCCCTCAATTATAATGGCTTGAAGGTCAGATGACTCTACTTTTATTTCTTTGATTTTAAATTTGCAAGCGTGACTTAAAAAATGGATAAACCCTAAACCCCCAGACGGGCATCCAAAGATGGTCCTTTTGGTCGCTGGTATGTGATGTTCATAGAAGCCGCCAATTCGGGTGGTTGACTTGGCCCAGGTCTCCTGAAAGCACAATACGTCCCCTTTGCGAGATAGTCTAGTGTGGCCTTGTCTCTAAAGATATTACTTAACCCAGCAATATTCCATGAGATAAGGGTTAGCTTAAGTCTTGGCCACTAATTAAGGTTGAACCTCCTCTGTTTTCATTGCTGTATATTTGATTAGGGAACCTGTCGCCATATGTCCTCCGTGTAGGCCAGCACTTGCTGGAGCGGCTGCACTCTTCGCTGCATGTGTCTGTGCGAGATATTGATTTTTAGCGGGGTTCTTAGTCTCCCTGGTTTCACTCTCCCACCTAGGCGTTTATTCATTGTACCTTTGAGTATTGATGTAGGTTCTTGCTGATCGTAATTGGGCATAAGAACGTGTGGATATTTTGGCGCACAGAGGGCAGTAACTTCAATACCCCATTCTGCGAGACGTGAAGCTTCGCTGAGGACAGCATGTTGGGCCTGCTGTTGTATGAATCCGACCAGAGTGGAGTCACCATGGGTATCCCTCTCCAGACTTCTAAACTTTACCCACTCTATGTTATCTGAGGTGATCTGTGCCAAGGATTCAATATGGCCAAAGAGGCAGACGATGTTTGACCTGTTCAGAATGTCGTAAAAGCCTTTGGCTGTATATCTGGGAGTAAGCATCACCTCATGTATTGCTGATTGATTATTATGCTTGGAGGTGCACAGTGTCTGCCCGTCTCCCCCGGCGGTGTACCTCTGGAAATTCAGATTTAGTAGGTTTTTATGGACGTCTCCTGGCTGATGTCTGCCTATCGCCCCATTGGCAATCCCGCCTCTATTTGTTCTTCTTGCTGCTCGTCCTGGTTGCTTTTAGGATATTTTGCAGTCCTGTGTTGGTGCTCCCAGCCTGGGGAGCTAGAGACCCTGGATTGTGTGCTGGCATCCTCCTGTAATGTGCCCTGCCGAACTTCCTCATCATGGGTCTTTGCTAATGTTTGCACAACTATTTGTGGGCCCTCCCAATGGGTATTCTGTTGACTTCGATCCTCCCCTGACACGGAATGTTCTTTCCTTGTCGTCTTGGCCTTGGTTACCTGTTTGAAGTTGAAAATGGGGAAAAGTGGCTTCGAGCTGTTTTTGTTCTCTGTAGCTCCAGAAGTTGGTATTGCTGGTAATATTGGTCTTCTTTTAGCTTTGGATTTCTTCAGTTGTTTCTTCAGCTTTTTCTTCGCCCTCCTTGACAGCGGGGCTTCTGCCCCTACCACTACTCCATCCACCTTCTCCACCGGGGAAGCATCACCCTGTGAAACATCGATAGTTGTGGCAAGTGGTAGGGCCTCGGAGTCCCCGTTCCATTGTGCTTCTGTGATGTTCTTATAGCTTGGCCCTGCTGGCGGCTCCTTGGATACACAGCTATCTGCTGGGAGATAGTTGGTAATTTCTGGTAGCTCCCTCTTCACAGCTGATGCCTTTGGGATTATTTGTTCTAAAGGGAACATCTCCCTCTGTCCCTTGGCAAGTGCCAGCATGTCCTTTAATACTTCTGGTAGCCCTGACCATTTTTCTATAAAGGCGGCACAGGAGCTAGTGTGTGCTGCGTTGGCATTATGGACTTCAAGTGACGCCTCTAGTTTTACCAGCTGGTCATCTTGGCGCACCAGGTGCTGAGCCATTGACTGCAGTAAATCAATTTGTACTTCCATCTTTGTGGACTGCCATAGCAACGCCCTAGCCATTGTGTCCTGTACTTCTCTTTTTGCTGACAGATTTAACTCTTTGAGAGTAGCCTCTTCTGTTGCATCTTGCTGATCTGCTAGGCCTATCGGGCTCCAACCCTCTGTTTGGAGGGTTCTCAAGTCAGCGGTTCTTCCAGGATTTATTGGTGTTGCATCCAGTGTTCTTTGAATGGTCTGTTCTAGTTTTTGCAGGAAGGAGGTAGTTAAGACATCCGTTCCTGGGGAAGTTGTCTTCTGATTTACCCAGGATGTCGCTGTTGGAACAGTTCCCTTACATGTGCTCATTGGGGGGTTAGCCACGACCACCTCCTTATGCTCATCGTCCTCCTCCTCTGTGGGCCTTTGATGGATATCAGCTGTAATTCATATTGGGCTTATCGCCCTAGCAGCGGGCTTAAGACTGGTCTCGGGACTCCCAGTTTTCTGTGTGGTGGCAGGCTCACAGGAACAGTGCCCGCTCTGACCCTTGTTGTTCTTTGGGGTTCCTGATGGTATGGAGACGGTCTCTGTTTCCCCTTGCCCCTCGTCCGAGACTGTTGGACCACTGGAGGCCTGAAAGAAGTAAGTGATGAGTCCTTGGGGGAGGGTTTTACCGTTGTTTAGTTCCTGAGTTTGTAGGGTAGTTTTACTCCTTGTTATCCTTCTTTGTGCAGGACCTGCAGGACCTGCGGGGTCAACCTCCACCTCCATACCTGGCAGTATCTTTTTAAGCATCATTTTTAAGCGCCGGTGTCAGGGGCTCTGGAGGATTCTATTCAGTGCTATTCAGTACTTATGGACCCCCTGATTAATGCGTATCAGCTGTACTTGGTTTGAAAGACTAACTCAGCGAACACCAACCAAGACTACAGTACCCAGAATGCATTAAGTCGCCATGTTAATGCCCGAGTCTGGAATCAGGGTTCGTGGCAATATAAAGTCAAAGTACCGGTACAAGGCCTCTGTAAAGTCTCTATAAGCTGCCATGACACCCGGAGTCAGCAACCCCTCTAGCAAAATCTCCTGTTGGATATTCAGGCTGTACAGGCTATTGTGTATTGTTTTATCTACGGGATCCCTTGACACTGGCGATCTCCTACCTGGGCGATGCCCGCTGCAAATGTGAGCTGGGGGCCATGTCAGTAATCTTCCATTTCTGCCCGAGTCTCTCCGGATCCACGCTCAACCAGCTCAAAGCGCCAAAGACGAACTAGGGGGCTCCAGGTGAAGGATTAAATGCGCCGTATGATGACCACAAGCCGAGGCTGCCGATTCCGGCCGTGCACCTCAATGGGAGATGAAAAGGTCACTGGTGGCTACTGCTGCTTCAGGTAATGCCCTTGCGGCTCCTGTCCCGTTTGGAAATGCCCTTGCGGCTCCTGTCGCGTTACAGAAATGCCCAGAAATGCCCTCGCTGCTCCTGCCGTGTTTGGAAATGCTCGCAGCTCCTGCCGCGTCACAGAGATGCCCTCGCAACTCCTGCCACGTTACAAAAATGCCCTCGCGGCTCCTGCTGCGTTTGGAAATACTCGCGGCTCCTGCCGCGTTACAGAAATGCCCCCGCGGCTCCTGCGTTTAGGAAATGGCCCCGGCCGCGATTTGAAAGTACTCACGGCTCGCAGCTCCACTGCTGCCTGGACTCCTCGGCGGACTGAACGCACTGACTGATGGGAGCGTTACAGACTATCGTATGACGAGTAAACGAGAACCAGAAGCTCTAATAAGAAAAATAATTTATATAAGGAGGTTTAGATACTTCATCAGTTAAGGGTTAATGTATGAAAGTCTTTAAAACTGAGGAATCTAGAAAAATAGTTACTGGAGACCAGAGAGAATTTCGACATGGGCACTTCTCTGGCACTGGCTGTGCAAACAGCAGAACTGATCTGTAGATATTGTTGCCTTCTGCACGCGAATCAGGCGTCCTTGAACCCTATTACTGGATGAAAACAGATACACAACCCATGGTTTGGAAACAACCTGGGTTAGTTGAAGGTCAGTGTTAAATACAAAGCAAAGTACATTCTTGCTGAAAAGTTTATATATAAGCATTATACTGCAATAGGAAGCAATAAAGCGTGGAATATTCCAATAAACATTTCTAACACGCATAATAATGCAAATCCTAAAAATGCTACACTTTTTAAAAAGGTCACACACCACCCTTTAAGGCAGGTCTCTGTGATGTAGTCAAGGGATATCTATACAGCATCAGGCAACAAGATCTCTCAGCGAGTTAAGTGCTAGCTGCTGACCCGTAGTGTGACCTGCCACAGGTAATTTAATCGAATTATGGTGGCATCCATTAGTTAAATTTGAGATATAGATGTGAGGCTGTGAAATTTTAAATTGCTGTACTCTACTTGTGAATTCTTTTTCGCATTCCAGTTTGAAATATTTGTCCCTAATAGTCCTATTTTGTCATAAATCCCCTCCCGACTTCCCCTTTTGTGGAATCGGGAGTATTTGGTACACGTTGCCAAAGTTTCTCTGGGTCCTAAAAAAGGATATTTGAGTTGTAACTTAGATGTGCTGAAAGCATGTGAAATGCATACAAATTGTTAGTGAATATGAACTAAATTGGAAATGAGGCCCTTACTTTGGCACAGTTTTTTTGTTTTTTTTTTTGTTGCTCTACAATAATGTATTTTTATTTTTTTAGAATTTGCCAACAGGTATAACAAGTTATATGTTTACATATCATCAAGTCATTTCACAGCATCCATTTCATATGTAATACATTTCCATAACACTGTTGTGCATTCATTGTACATCAGACCATTAGTATTTAGAGATAGCTTTACATCAGAGTACTTTATACAATAGTAATCCATCAACTTTTAGCATATCAGGGTGTTCTTGTAAGTAAGTGGCTAGTGGTTCCCAGAAATTAGCTGGTTTAGCAGCTGTAGGTAACTCCTCTGCATACGTCAGAAGATTATCTTTACAATAACTTGAGTCTAGTATCCATTGAATCATAGTGGGGTTCTTTCTGCTGTCCCAATGTATGGCAACTCTCCGTTTTGCTAGAAGTAGTAGGATTGCAGCTAATTTTTTCTTTGCAGATTTTAAATGTGTTAGATGTCCTAACAAGTAGAGTTGCAATGTACACTCCAATGTAATGTACAGTTTAGAATCACATGTATTAGCTGCACTACTTGTTCCCAGAAAATTCTGACTTTCTCGCATTGCCATGCTAGATGCACGAAATCAGCGGCATCTGCTTTACCTCGTTTACATTTTGCATCCTCGCGCAGACCATGCTTATGTAGGTGTAATGGTGTATGGTATACTTTTGAGTTTAAAGAAAGTTTATTGAAAATAAGCAATAGATACATCAATAATACAATCTAGCATATAGAATTAATATCAATAGAAAATAAACTATATATACTAAGGGGAGAGAAAAAGAAAAGAGGGGAGAAGAGGGGGGGAAGGAGAGAAAAGGAAAAATATATATAATTCCTATAACAATACCATAGAACAGTATTATACACCAAGTATAACAGGTACATTGTAATGAACTCACTACCACAAATTCACTTATATATTGAGAGTATATATAAAATAGAACAACATTTAAGTTACCTTAATAGAATTAAACTTAATTTAAGGAGGCTTGGAAACTTCTTCTATGGCAGGAACATGGGATGGCAATGATTGAGCAGATAGATCTAAAAAGCTGGTAACAGGAAGCCATAACAAGTCACGTTTAATAGCCAGAGTAATCGGGTAAACATAAGCTCGATCTAACCTATGGTTATAACAAACGCCATACCACCAGGCTTGAAAAGAGACATTAGAAGCATTTTTCCACGACTTAGTGATTTGTTGAAAGGCAACAGCAATGAGTAAGTCAATAATAAGAGTATTAAGGGAAGTGGATGAGGGCCAAACTTCTGCAACACTACCTAGAAAAATGTGAGAGAAGGAAAAGGGGATATGAGTGTGAAATATTTTGTTAATTTGTTGCCAAACTTTAATCCAAAATTGATGAATGACTGGACAAGTAAACAACATATGTTTGAGGTCCGCAACAGGAGCTGGGCATGACCAACATGTAGAGGGAGAGCTAGGGTTAATCTGATGTAATTTGGCTGAGTAATCAATAGTCTATTGTATATAAAAAAATAATGTTTGTGTAGTATTTGCTGCTCTAGAAGATTTCCTTATCTTAATCCAGATGTTATCCCATACTGACGTGGAAAAGGAAGTGCATAAGTCGGTTTCCCAATTAGTTTCAACTGTAGATTTGTCTCGAGTTTGATTAGTGTGTCTCAATTTATTGTAAATTTGAGAGGCTGAGGGGTTCGATTTCAAGAATGAAATCGTAACAGGAGAAGAAAAAATCTGTGTGGAGGAAGCCGGAAGCTTATCATAGGAACTTTGGTCAGCTGAGGACAGTAATTTGTATTTAGAAAGAAATGAGGAGGGAAGAGAGAAGCGTTATTGCAATATACGGAAAGGAATGCAAGTATCACCTATGAAAAGTTGATGAGTCCATTTAAGACCAAGATTGAACCATTCCTTCCAAAAAAGGGTCCGATTCTTGATCTTAATACGAGTATTATACCAAATCGGTGATTGTAAGAAATGGGTACGATCATCGAAACCATCTAGCATAAGAGGATGAAGAGTTTTACGAATATGTTTAAGAATAGGAAAGGAGAATTTCTGAGGAGTATTCGATATGGATAAAAAATCATCAAATGAGAGAGGGTAAATGAAAGAGGATTCAATATCTACCCACAGAGGCAATGATAACAAATCAGTCGTATTTTGAGATAGTAGGGAAGAAGAATTCTTAAGAAAGAAAGAAGTATGGTATAATGCAAAATCAGGGAAATTAACCCCACCCACATTTTTAGGCTGTTTAAGTTTGGAAAAGGACATCCTAGACTTTTTGTTCTGCCACAAAAATTTTGATAAAATAGTATATATTTGTTTGTAACAAGATTTAGGGATGTTAACAGGCAGATTAGATAAGAAAAATAAGATGATAGGGACCAACATCATTTTTATAGAATCCAATCTACCCCACCAAGATAAAAACAAGGGATGCCATCTCGTTGTGGAACTAATTAAAGTCGATTGGAGGTTTTTAATATTGAGCGATACAGTTTCCTTAATAGAAGGGGTGAACCATAAACCTAAATATTTAATTTTGGAAGAGTTCCAGTGGAAAGAAGAAGATACAAAATCAGCATGAAAACAATATTTATTTAATGGAAGAATTTCACATTTATCCACATTAAGTTTATAACCTGAAACAGAAGAAAAAGAAGAAACTTCTGAAAGAAAAGCCGGTAGAGAGGTCTGAGGATTAGAAAGAAATAAAAGAATATCATCAGCGTACGCCGAGATCTTTAAGTGCTTGTCCCTATAGGGGAAGCCAGTAATATTTTCGTTCATCCGGATTTTAGATAAAAAGGGTTCTAACGTCAAAATAAATAAAAGGGGAGAAAGAGGACACCCTTGTCTGACACCACGGAGAAGTGGGAAAGAGGAAGAAACAAGGCCATTAGCTAAAATAAATGATCTCGGAAAAGAATAAAGTAAAGAAATATAGGATAAAAATTTAGGGCCAAAACCAAACCAAGTAAGAGTCGAAAAAATAAACTGCCAATTAACCCTATCAAAAGCTTTTTCAGCATCCAAAGCTACAGCTGCTAACGAAGACTTATGGGATTGAGATTTACTAAGGACATTGAAAAAGAGGCGGGTGTTGTCTGAGAGATGACAACCTTTAATGAAGCCACATTGTTCTTTGCCAATTAAATGAGGTAAAATATTATCCAAACGAAGTGCAAGGATCTTTGCAAAAATCTTATAATCTAGATTGATTAAAGAGATGGGTCTATAGTTCTTACATAATGTATGGTCTTTACCCTCTTTTGGAAGAAGGCAAATCAAAGCCTCTTGAAAAGAACCTTCAGATTTTCGGGAAGATATAAAAAACAAGAATAAATTGAGTAATTTAGGGATAAGTAATTTGGAAAAGTGGATATAAAATTCTATGGTAAAACCATCAGGACCTGGCGCCTTTCCCTTTTTAAGTGACTGAATAGCAGTAAGAATATCCTTGGTCTGGATATCAGACTCTAAAACAGAGAAATCAACATCTAAAGAAGGAGGTGGAGGAATGGAAGGTAAATATTGATCAATGTCAGATAAAAGAGGAGTAGATTCAGGGGTGTATAGGGATTTATAGAAATTAGAAAACTCCAAAAGAATGTCTTCGTCTTTATGAAGCACAGCATTAGCAGAGGATACAATAGAATCGATTTTAGTACGTTCCTTTTTGATCTTGAGATATTTAGCAAGAAGGTTGCCAGATTTGTTCTGCACACTATCAAATTTAGCACTAGACTTGAGTAAATATAAATTTGCAGAATCAGTAGAAATCTTATTGAAAGAGAGTTTAGCATTAATTAATTCTTTCAAGGTACACTGACTTTTCGATGAGTAATAAAGATGTCCCAGATTTTTGATTTGGGAAGTAAGTGCTTGAGAGGAAAGAAAAGCTGCACGTTTTTTTCGACCAACAAAGGATATAATAAAATCCCTAGAAGCAGCCTTAAAAGAATCCCATACAAGTTGAGGAGATAATTGAGGGGATTCATTTTCTTTAAAGAATAAAGAAGCGAATTCGAGAAAGGCTGGCGGGAACTTAGGATCTAAAAGAAGAGAGTTATTGAATCTCCAGTGTCTATTTCCTTTAGTGGGAGGAAGTAAATCTAAATTCAAGGAAACTGGAGCATGATCAGAGAGTAGGATAGAACCTATGTCCGAATGAGAAATGTGTTGAAGAAGAGGTTTAGAAATAAAAAGATAATCTATTCGGGATTGGGAGGAGTGGGCAGGAGAGTAGTAAGTATACTCTTGTAGTGTGGGGTGACAAAGCCTCCAAGAGTCTACAAGAGCTCTTTGAGAAATAGCAGACATAAATTGAGAATGCATAGAAGACGGGACAAACCTGGAGCTGGAATTCCTGTCAATAAAGGGATCCACAATCATATTGCAATCCCCCCCAAAAATTAAATAATCATCAGTACATTGCATTAAACGGGAGAGAATTTGAGGCCAAAACAATTTATCTGGGGAAGTGGGGGCATAAACATTAAAAATGGTGAAAGGAATCTTGTTAATCAGTAAAGAGATCACAACCCATCTACCCTCTGAATCATTATCTTGACTTATGAGCTGAACATCGAAGCGTTTATGACAGAGAATAGCAACGCCATTGCGTTTTCCAGAACCTGGTGATGCGAAAACATTGCCCACCCAACATCGTCTCAATTTAGTTACCTCAGTGTCTGGAATATGAATTTCTTGTAGAAGAACAATATCACCTTTTAAGTTTGCAATATGAGATAAAACTCGTTGGCGTTTGATAGGAGAACCCAAGCCTTTAACATTCCAAGATATAATGTTTAACGACATAATAGATCTTAATTAAACATATTCAAAATGGTTCGTAAAAGAATATATTGTGCATAAAGACCAAAGTGTTCAAAAAACACAACAAAACAAGAAAGCAACTTCTTATTGTGGAAAAATAGCAGTGAGAAACAGAGAAGATCAGGAAACAGTGTAGAAAAAAGAGAATGAGAATAAGAGAAACATTGTAGACATTTAAGAAATATAAAAGGACAACCAAAGATAGAGGAGAACAGAGGAATGAGGAGAAAGGAGGGAAAGAGAGAAAGAAATAGAGAACAGAGGAACAAATTAAAGCTAACAGTTGATAAAACAGTACAATAACAGAAAAACATACCACAAAAGAACAAGAGTAACGGGGTAGGTGGAGCCATAAGGGGAAGGCCACACGTCAGACGGGAGGACGCAGGACGCGAAGTACACAGAGAAACACCATCCAGGCGAAACGTAGAATTTTATGTAGGGGTGCACGGAAACCACAACCTGGCAAAGAAGAAATAAAATAAAATAACAATTAGTGTGATAAGTGATAATGACATCAAAAACTTACGAAAATGACTGATACACACGAAGTGTACATTAACGGGTAAAAACACAACAAACACTACACGACATATCATGGTTTAGAGATATCCATGGAAATTCCTTTACAAGAGTCCAAAAATTGTTGCAGGACAGCTGGATCCTCATAGTTGGTGGTTCTGTTGTTAAGAGTCACTTTAAAAAGGCAGGGATGGAATAAGCCGTAACATGCATTCAAACTGCGTAGAGCTGGTCTCATATCTAAAAACCTTTTTCGACGGTCAGCAGTTATTTTGGCATAATCCTGAGCGAAGAAGAGGTTGGAACCGTTCCAGGAAATTTTTCCCCGTTGTTTGGCTGCTTGTAAAACCTTAAGTAAATCCGTATATTCCAGAAAGTACAAAATTACTCCTCTGGGTTTTGTTGATGGAGATGAAGAACGGGGACTCTGGCCCAAACGATGTGCACGCTGGATATTTAATGGAGGAGATTCCGGAAGGCCAAGAAGAGTCGATGGAATGACTGAAAATAGGATATGGCGTTAGAACCCTCCAGACCTTCCGCCAAACCATAAATTCGCAGGTTGTTACGCCTATTACGATTTTCCAATTGTTCAACTTGCTGCTGAAGACGTTCAACATCTTTATGGATAAGAGGAACCTTGTCAGCAAACTCCTGAACAGCATCAACACGTTTCTCCAGACCCTCCACCCGCTGTTCAGTGTGAGACCAGTTATCTTCTAATCTCAGCAAACGGGTGTTGGTTTCCTCCGTATAGGGTTTGAGGGCACGAATCTCCTCAAGAAGAAGTTCCATTGAAAGAGGTGTAGAAGAGCCAGTGGGAGATGGAGGATTCGCTTTCCCTCTCTTCCTAGGGGTGAGGGGAGCAGAAGATGGAATTTTAGACCCCTGTTTGGAGCCCAAACGAGTCGTAGACGAAGAGGCGTTTTTTATGGCCATAGGGTCGCTGAGAGCTTCATCTATAGTTTCTGGCAATATAGTAAAAGGGTTGAAGTCCTCTAAAGAGGCACCAGCGGGCTGTGGCGCCTCTTTACGGCTGGTCCGAGTTGCCGCCATAGTGTAGAAATGTGTTAGACGCAGAAATGCTGATGACGGCTTCAAAAGAGTCAAACCCAGAGAGTATTGTAACACATGGCAAGCTGGTAGAGGTTTGGAATCTGGTTAAAGGAGTATTAGCCCACAAGACCAGAACCAGACGCGGAGCAAAATAACTTGAGGTAAATAAATAACACAGCTGAAATGATCAAATACGAAGACCCAAGCACATCCTACCACTGGAAATCAATGAGGCAGTAGAAAAAATTCTGGATAAGTAGACATTTCAGGCGATAAAATGCAACTTCTGAGGTAAAATATCAGGAAATGTGAAAAACGCCTGAAAAATGAAAACAAAATGGCGGCCGTGAGTGCATTTCAGCCGATTTGAGGAGAAAAAACTGTTAGGAGCTCACCAAACGGTGGAAAAAATATTGCGCTGCATCAGGATACACTTCCGACGCTGATATATGTCCTTTCCGCGCTCCGAAAAGGAGCGAAAATATCCTGGAGAGGGTGAACTGTGTCACGGTACTGCGGAGCTCCCGAAATCGGCGGCCATCACCGAAGACGCCGAAGCCACGCCCCCCGGTGTATGGTATACTTGATGTAAGTATTTAAAGTGTATTATGCGTAGGTTACCATTTGGTGTTAAGAGCGTAGTCAGTGCACAACATATCTGCCATTCCACCGCTGTCAATGGAACGTCTAATACCCTACTCCATCGATCCCGTGCTTTCTGTGTACCAGAGCCAATTTCTTTTTGCAAGTATTTATAAAGCCGAGCCACTATATGTTTATTATTTGTGGTAGTTAGTAATAACTGCAGCGCTTCTAGGGAGGGGGGCTCTACTGGGAATGTGGAGTACAATAACTTTACTGCCGCACGTAGCCTATGGTAAGCAAATCTGAATAATAGCGTCTGGTTGCTTACGTATGTTAAGTTGGCTGGTGTCAGAAATAATCCATCTGGATATAAGTCGCCCATTGTTGTGATACCAATTTGCTCAAACAGTGCCATACTATTCCTTTCTTGCATCATGGATAGGGCAGGATGTTGAGCTAACGGCAAATTCGGTGCGTATAGTGGCGTTTTACCCGTTATTTGGCTAATTCGTTTCCACGCCAAGGATGTTGAGCGAACAGTATTAATTTACTTTTTTGACAAATGGGGTCTCGAGTGTGGCAAAACATGTGCTAGAGAGATGGGGTGTGCATCTCCATCCTCTACTGCAAGACGAGGGAGATATTTCACTGGGTGATACCAGAAATACGCATATTGTGCTTGTGCAAAGATCTGGAACCGTGAAGCCTCCTGCAGTGTAATCTAATGTTATTGTGTGCAGGCTTATTCTGTCTTGTTTGCCCGCCCATATTAATTTAGTCACAAGGGAGCACAGTCGATGAAAGACGGGAGCTGGGGGGGGGGGTTATGGGGATGTTGGTGAATAAGTATAATACTTTAGGAAGAAGAACCATTTTGACTAAGGACACTCTGTCAGCTAGTGATAAGGGTAGGGTGACCCAACGGTCTATTTGTGTTTCTGATCTATCAATTGTCACACCATAGTTGTGACGGATCACTAAGTCAGAGTTTCGGTGTATCCAAATACCTAGGTACTTTATAGGGTCTTCTTGCCAAATCAATGGGAAATCCATTGGTGGGGCTTTGGTATTTGTTGTTAAAGGTATCACCGCTGACTTTGCCCAGTTTATTTGTAAACCAGAGTGTCTTCAGAATTGTATGTATTCTCTAAGTAGCTTAGAGAGGTTAGTCACAGGGTCTTTGAGATAGAGTACCATATCATCCGCATATAATGAAATGGCAATGGGTCGTAAATTAAACTGTAAAGCTGTACCAGCATATTTCAGACGGATCTTACAAGCTAGGGGTTCTAGCGCAATGGCAAATAATAATGGTGAAAGTGGGCAGCCCTGTCACGTCCCTCTTTGTATTGGGATGACATCCGATATGTGTTTATTAACTTTTATGCGCGCAGTGGGTTTTGTGTATAATAGTTTGATCCAGTGCAGTAGCATTCGCGGTAAGCCAATTCGCTGAAGAATAGTAAAGAGGTACGTCCACTCTGTGGAATCGAAGGCCTTGGCAGCATCCAATAACATGGCCACAGCTTCCAACTCTGGGTTTAGTTGATGCAATAAAGCAAAAACTGTACGTAAATTATGTGTAGTGGATCGGGATGGTATAAACCCAATTTATCCGGCAGCACAATGGTAGTCATTAACGGTTGCATCCTAGTTGCTATTATCTTTGCTAAGATTTTCACGTAAGTATTGATCAATGAAAGCGATCTGTACAATTCTGTCTTTTCCAGGTTTTTGTCAGGTTTAAGGCAGCAGTGCAACCATAAGGGCTTCCCGAAGTTTACATTGGCACAGTTGGCATTTGCTACATTTCGGTAAACAGTTTATGATTTGAGATCCTGAGAATTTATAGCTGGTGTTTGCGGTCTATTTTAATGAACGCATTCAAGTTTTCCTTCATAATTTGCTGACCTGACTGAAAAGTGTTTGTTAACCAACATTTTTCTTCTACGTCCACTTCCAGTTGTAAATTTTGGACCTAAAGCCTCCATTTTTTTTTTAAAAAAGCATTGTCTCAAATCCCTCCGTTTTCGTAAACGCTGACCTTAGCTCCTCCAAATATTCATTTCTTCCATGCATGTGAGGGCATGTGTGCAGCTGCTTATTGTTCTGCAAAAGATGCACATGTTAAGACTTTGGCACTTTCGTCAAGCCACAAGCAATGCATTGTTTTGAAGGGCGGAGGATTGCAGCATAATTCGAGGTCAAGGCAAATTGCAGCCGGTGAAGGGGCTTGACTCCAGGCGAACTGTTGTCCACTAAAATATTGTAAAATGTTCTAAAATATAACTTAGTATGCAAAACACCAAGCATGTGAAAGAACTTTTCCCCGAAAATGTAGTGATAACAGCCATCATAATAGAGTGTTGTTAACAGCAGATACATGTGATTTCCTTGGCAAGTACCTCTGTGCAATAAAAGCCTAAACTAAATGACAAGCAAGAGGATTTAGTTAGACCTGTTGCAGTATTCATAAACCATGTGCAAATATTACAGGTGTGAGCCAAAACTTTACTATGTATGTAGCTGCTGTTACTCATCCCATTTTCATTGGAAAGGACGGTCAATGAAGCTTTTAACAGTGCTTTTTAGGCGAAGACATTTAAATGACTTGTCGACTTTCCATGCGGATGGCTCAACTATGTTCCAAGTTATATCAATATATTAAATAAGTTGCAACATATCTGTAACAAATTGTGAATGTATGCATTTAAGCAAGAACAACCTTCTTCCAGACTGCTTCAAGTTTTGTCAGGGAGGAAATACAGGCCTGGGTGCCTGGTGCCTGTATGGTACTTTTAAAGTTAGTGTGAAACTGCTGTGGGCATAAGTGGTCAAGAAGCGCTTGTCTAGGGAAGATCAGATTATGGTTTCTGGGTAGCATCTGACACGCTAAACTTGACACTTCTGTCCTGTGAGGCATTTATCCTAACTTCTCAATTTCAAACACCTTTCGTTACTGAAGAACAACTACAGACAAGCCTCGCACTCAACCCTCCGACCAACCCCACCAACCCCGATGATGGTGCACTCACCCTCGAACGCTGGATGAACGACTGCACCAACACCGTAACCCCGCTGAAAAAACCCACCAACAGAAACACCAGCAAAAGAGTCAGCTGGTTCACCGCGGAACTCCTTGACTCAAAGCGCACCTGCCGGAAAGTGGAGAACATATGGCACAACGACAGGACACCGGACAGCCGCGCCGCCCACAAAGACGCCATCCGCAACCACCACCACCTCATCAGGACAGCCAAAAGGACCTCCTTCATGGACTGACTTGACAACAACGCACACAACAGCAAGGAACTCTTCACCATCATGAAGGAACTCTCCAGCCCCAGCTCCAGCGCCAACGACATCCCGCCATCGCAAGCCCTATGACTCCCTCGCCACCTACTTCCACCGAAAAATCACCGACATCCATGATAGTTTCAAACCCCGGACGACCCCTGCAGACCTCACCGGACCCACCGCACCTCACTGCCCACGACACCCTGACAACCTGGGCCATTGTGAGCATCGAGGACATAATCAAGACCATGGGCACAATCCACTCCGGATCCCCGTCCGACCCTCTCCCGCACCACATCTTCAACAAAGCCAGCAACTCCATCGCACCCCACCTGCACAAAATCATCAACCTCTCCTTCGAGACCGCCACCTTCCCCGAGAACTGGAAGCACGCCGAGATCAACGCCCTACTGAAAAAACCCAAGGCGGATCCGAGCGACTTCAGAAACTTCCGACCCTGCTTCCTTTCCCAGCAAAGGTCATCGAGAAGATAGTTAACACCCAGCTCACCCGTCACCTCGAAGATAACAACATCCTGGACCCGTCCCAATCAGGATTCCGCAGCAACCACAGCACCAAGGCCGCCCTCATCGCCGCCACAGACGACATCAGGATCCTTCTAGACAACGGCGAGACGGCGGCCCTCATCCTCCTGGATCTCTCCGCCGCCTTCGACACCGTCTGCCACCGCACACTATGCACGCGACTTCAAGACGCAGGGATCCGGGAGAAGGCCCTGGACTGGACCACCTCCTTCCTCTCCGGCAGAACTCAGAGAGTCCTCCTCCCCCGTTCCGGTCCGAGGCCTTCGAGATCATCTGCGGCGTCCCTCAAGGATCTTCCCTCAGCCCGACGCTGTTCAACGTCTACATGGCACCACTCGCACGCATCGCCCGACAGCACGACCTCAACATAATCTCCTACGCAGATTACACGCAGCTGATCCTCTCCCTCACCAAGGACCCTCTCACCACCAAATCCAACCTCCACCAGGGAATGAAGGCAATCGCCGACTGGATGAAGGAAAGCCGACTCAAGCTGAACTCTGACAAGACGGAGATCCTCATCCTCGGGTCCAACCCCTCAGCATGGGACGACTCATGGTGGCCCGCAGCACTGGGGACCCCCCCGGTCCCCACCGACCACGCACGCAACCTGGGAATCATCCTCGACTCAAAACTCACCATGACCAAACAAGTCAACGCAGTCTCCTCCACCTGCTTCAACACCCTCCGCATGCTCCGCAAGATCTACAGATGGATCCCGACAAACACGAGAAAAACAGTCACCCAGGCCCTAGTCAGCAGCAGACTCGACTACAGAAACGCCCTCTACGCCAGAGCCTCGTCCAAGCTCATCAACAGACTGCAGAGAATCCAGAACGCCTCTGCACGCCTGATCCTTGACGTACCGCGCCGCGACCATATCACCCCCCACCTGAGGAACCTGCACTGGCTCCCCATCGACAGGAGAATCTCTTTCAAGCTCCTGATCCATGCACACAAGGCACTCCACAAGACCGGACCAGCCTATCTCAACAATCGACTCTCCTTCTACGTACCCAATAGGAAACTCCGCTCTGCTGACCACGCCCTGGCCACGGTCCCGCGCATCCGTAGAACAACTTCCGGAGGCAGATCCTTCTCCCACCGCGCCGCCAGGACCTGGAACACCCTCCCCCTCTACCTACGACAAACCGAAGACCTGCTGACCTTCAGGAGACAACTCAAGACCTGGCTCTTCAACCAGTAGCAGCAGCACCCCCCCCAGCACCTTGAAACCCTCACGGGTATGTAGTGCGCTTTACAAATTACATGATTGATTGATTGATTGATTTGTTTATAATCAAAGATATGTTGTGATGGTTCCCTAGCCCTGCCTTTGATAACAACCTGAATTTGAATATGGCGCTCCTGTGTTGGTGTCTTGTGGGCTGTGCGATTCATAAAATGCCAGGGGAAGCGGACGTGACTGTTACATCTTTCCATCGGTTTTCTCCAGCCTTTCCTTCTACTCCTTTCCTCTCCCTCGTGCACTGTCTCATTCTTGGAACATGGAACCATGTACCTGCGCTGTACGACTTTGGTTCCATATTCCAGAGCCACTGCATAGCAGTTACTGCCTCTACCTTGCTTTGTACTGATGTACTGTGCCACTTCATCAATAAACATAATTTCTACTTACCTTTCCGGAGTTCCTCGTCGACGAGTGGAAGAAGACTTCGCCAGCTACATCCTCACGGCGGTACAGGTGCAGCGACGTCTTCCGATCCTTTCTGCGTGTTCCTGCTTTGTTCTACCTGTCGGAGCATTTCTACCTGCTTCCTGTGATCTCCCTAGTTGTATTCTTGAAAAACGTGTGTTCTTCACCCTTCCAGGGCCTGTTCGGCTTGTTTGGGGGTCAACGGCCATATCTCTGCAAACATCTCTGTGATGTCATCAAGCCTCCTTCTCAAGCAAGCCTCCTAACAACTGTTGCCTGGATACATTTCTCTGACGTTCTCCAGCAGTTGCCTGGATACCACTGTGTGACCCTGCTAGCAACCCTGCCGGCGTGACCTCTTACATCATCCCGCTCTTCACGTCGATCAAGCCGTGCGTCGTCACACCAGCGGCCATTTTCAATTGGGATCTGCTTTCTATTTCCAACAGCGTCCTGCTCGTCAGTCTTCTGACATTACGATTTACGAGCGAACTTTCAGGAGGCACTTCAAAATCCGCTGACATCATCCTTGGTGTTCCCATTTTTGCTCCACGCACGGTGATGAGCACGCGTTTAGCTGTGCTTCAGGTAGGAAAGCCTGTTCACTCTATGTGACAGGCACACCTTGACTTTTGTGTTCCACACTACACAGCCTGCCTCTCTAAGGTGACAGGCATACCATCTACGTTTTTGTTTTCCACTTTATACAGCCTGTTTCTCTACGGTGACAGGCACTCCTTGCTTTATGCACTTTGCACCATGTCTATGTTACGCAGCCTGCTCTTCCACGGTGACAGGCAAACCTTGACTGCTCAGCTACTCATTATAATTTAGGTGTCCTGATTGCGGTGACAGGCAAATCACTTCGTCATTTTAAAGGCATTTTACATACTTTGTTCCTTATTATTGGTATCAGTATTTGTTGCTATTTTACTATACATTTGTTACTTTATTACTCATGCATCATTATACTTATTGTTGCTACCATATTGATACAATGCAGTTTGATCCACCCTGTAATTTTCTACAAAGCAAAGGGGAACCTCCAATTCCATGGACAAGGTGGAAAGAGGAGTTTATTACTTATTTAAAGGCAATTGATGGCAAACGCATGTCAGCTGAGAGGAAGAAGAATATTTTCCTCCATTGCTTAGGTTCTGAGGGACCGGTAGTTTACAGAACTCTTCCTCCTGTTAGATCTGGAGGTGATCATAATGTGTACAATGAAGCTATTTTACGTATCGAGAACCGATTTAAACCCACTCACAGTGTTGCCCTTAATAGGTTTAAGTTTTACACCAGAGCCCAGGAAGAAGGGGAAAGTTTTGACGAATTCCTTACTGCCCTCCGTGCTTTATCCTTACATTGCAACTTTGGTCTGATCACTGACGAAATGATCAGAGACTAAATCATTGTTCACGTTAGAAGTAAAAAAGTACAAGAGCAACTTTGGATAATGGGCGACCCTAATTTAGAGGCTGCCATCAGCACAGCGAAAGCCTTAGAACAGTCAGAGAGGTGGATGAAGTCCCTCAACAAGGAAGTGAAGTCTCCCACTTCCAGCTAAATTAGTAGGGTTACCCCTGGTACTTATAATCCCAACTACAAGAATAATCCAGGACCCCAAAAGTTTTTACTGTTATGGGTGTGGCAATCCTGGTCACATAGCCATTTCCCACGTTGTCCTGCCATCGGGAAGGAATGCAGTAAATGTGGAGGATTGGGTCATTTTTCTAAGATGTGCAAAGCTATAAAGAAAAGTTCTCTTTCCCATCCAAATTACTCCAAGGGAAAAATGTCTTGTGTCTCTCGTGATCCATGTTTTTGTGATGATACCCAAGATGATTTAGAGACTAGCATTGTGGTTTCCGTTCAAGATTCCTTTGATGATTCCAAAGCTGACAAGGTTGGTCCCCCCAAATGTATTGTCTGTATCCTAGGAAAGAAACTTGAGTTAATGGCAGACTCTGGGTCACCTTGGACCATAATCACAAAGGATTATTGTTTAGAATCCTTTGAGGATTTACTTGACCTGAACTCTTTGTGTAAACCTGACATTGTGGGGCAGAACTTTAATGGTTCCATCATTGATTTTATAGGTTTCAAGGAAGTACTCATCAAATTTAAACAAAGTGCTGTTGTTGTTAATCTTTTTGTGTCCTTTGAAGGTGAAAGTCTTTTAGGATGGCGTGACCAGGCCAAGCTTGGAATTGTGTTGAATCCTGGGAGTAAAGAGCCTGTGTCTGTTCTTACCATAACTTCTACCGGCGCTGACTTTACAAAACTATTCCCTGAAGTCTTCTCAGAGGAACTCGGGAAGCTTATAGGATTCAGCCACAAGATCAAAGTTAGAGAGGGATCTGTACCTGTCAAGCAGAAACTTAGAGGGGTCCACATCAGTGTAAGAACAGAGTTGAAGAGGATATTGGATGACATGTTTGACTGTGGCATCATTGAAGTAATTGAATCACCTGAATGGGTTTCTCCTATTGTTTTAGCCCAAAAACCTGATAAAAGTCGATATGCGAGCGTTGAATGCTAATTTAGTTACTGATTACACCCCCTACCCAATATCAATGAGATGGTATGCATGTTGGATGGCGCCCGCATTTTTTCCACCCTCGACCTCCGTTCTGCGTATCACCAAATTGAACACACAGAAGATTCTAAACATTTCACTGCCTTTATCATGCCCCACTGGTTATTTCAGTTTAAAAGGATGCCTTTTGGCCTGGTATCGGCCGCATCAGTTTTTCAAAGGGTCATGTACCATATCTTTAAAAATGTCAATAATTTCGTGAAATGTTTCCAAGATGACATTCTCATCTTTTCCAAAAATGAAGAAGATCACTTCCGCCATGACAGGGAGGTTTGTGAGAGGTTGGGAAGGTGTGGATTGACACTTAAGGCTGGTAAATGTAAATTCTTCTGCAAGTCGGTGAAGTATCTTGGTCACACTCTCTTGGGTGATGGTGTCGTGCCCAAAAAGTCTCTGGTGGATGCCATCCTCTCCTGACAATAGAGTGAAGCTTCTCTCTTTTGCAGGTTTGTGTGAGTATTATAGCAAATTCATACAGAATTGTGCTACCAAAATGGAGCCTCTCAGAGAGTTGACCAGAAAGTCCACCGAATTTGTTTGGTCAGACAGACAAGAAACAGCTTTTCAACAAATCAAAAGTGAGATAGTGAACGCCCCTCTCTTAGGTCCTTTTGCTTGAACAAAAGGTGCATCATTACTGTTGATGCTAGTTTATATGGTCTATGCTAAGTCAATGCTCAGGCAAGGAAGAATGGTGTGTAGCTTTCTCATCTAGAACTCTCTCAGCTACCGAGAGAAGGTATGCCGTGATCGAAAGGGAGTTGTTAGCATGCATCTGGGCATCGAATATTTCCGCAATTATGTGTGGGGAAACAGGTTTTTGCTTAGGACCCTATTATAAGCCTCTCATTGGCATCCTATCTCCAGGGGGAGGATGGAACTCTACAGCTCGCATTGCTAGGCTCACGTCTAGATTACAAGAATATGGTTTTGAGGTTGAATATGTCCCTGGCAAAAGCAACGTTACTGCCGATTTCTTGTCCAGACTGCCTTGTTCTAATGTAGGTGATCCTCACGATGAACAAGAAGTAGACATTGTTGCCACTATTAAGGATTTTGTTTCCGATGAATTCTTGGGTTTGTCTGAGTCTGAGTGGATGACTGAGATGAATAATGATGAAGTGTTTAAAAAAAGGCTGGCCTAAAGAAAGGTCTGCTACTGCTGAGATTGCCCCTTTCTGCCAGGTCTCGGATGAAGTTGAAGAAGATGGCGGGCTGCTCTTCAAAGGGGGGAAGATCATCCCTCCTGCATCCATGTAAAGCAAGATATTACTACCTGCCCATCAGGGACATCTAGGCATGTCATCGTTGAAATGCCTAATCAGAGCCAATGTTTGGTGGCCTGGCCTCGACTAAATGGTTGATAGAACCGTTAGGGAGTGTCCCGACTGCATTTGTAGTGACAAGATGCTCAAGGTTTCTTCTACTCCCCTCAAGCCTGTGTCGTGGCCTGAGTTTCCTTGGCAAAAAGTGGCCTTCCATATTTCAGGCCCCTTCAATCACTTGCCCTCTGATGCATGTTTTTCACTTGTGATGGTGGACTACCACTCTAAGTGGCCAGAAGTAAAGTTTGTGGCTAATGCCACTACTCAAGTTATCATTACATTTTTCAAAGATGTTTTGCGCATGAGGGGTCCCTTGAGGTAATTGTAACGGACAACGGGGTGCAACTCACGTCACAGCAGATGGAAGATTTCCTCCGTATGTGTGGTGTCAAGCATGTGACCACATCCCTTTACGGACCAAGGGAGAATGGGGAAGAGGAACAATTCAACCGGGTCCTTAAGGATGGGATTGAGTTGGCCTGCAAGTCCTGAAAACCCTTGAGGGATGTTGTAAGGAAGAAGTTGTGGAGGTACCACATCATCCCACACTCTGTTACAGGGGTGAGCCCGTTTAGCCTTTTGAAGGGTAGAGAACCAATTTTAGACATCTGCCCATGGTGGATCAAGAGAGTTAACAAAGCTGTTGACAGCATTGATTTGGATCTTGTCGCTAGGCTTGTAGAAGTTAAACAGGACAAGATGAAAGCATTGTTTGACTCCGATATGAATGGGAAAGTTCCTGACTTTGATGTAGGAGAGTGGGTTAGAATTGAAAAACCTGGTTTCTTGGTGAAAGGGGTATCCAAGTTCAGTCATCCCATCAAGATTGTTAAAGTTTGCAAGAACAGCATTGTTACTTAGGATGGCAAAGTATGGAATGTAAGAAGAGTTGCTAAGTGCAGGTCTCCTGGGCTAAGTACGGACAGTGAGGGTGTAATTCCATTGCGTGACTGTCCAAATTCTAAAGATAGCCCATCTCATCCTGCCCAATCTGTAGCATCCAGACTCAAGGGGAACAACAGGCCCAGGTTTTTGCCTGTGAGATACTTGTCATGATTCTTCATTCTTTGTGTTGTTTTTTTCTTGTGCATCTTCTCCTCTTTTGTTGTTAGGGGTGAGATGTGTTACATCTTTCCATCCATTTTCTCCTGCCTTTCTGTAGGAAGGTGGAATCTGACTATATGGTTGCCCCCACTTTTTTCCTGGTGTTTGAATGGTTTTTGACTAGTCTGGCTGAGATCCTGCTATCCAGGGCCCCAGCCTATCTGCTTACTCCCTTAAATGATTGATGTGCATATTAGATGCACTGGTGATTGGATACTGTGGTACCTTATGAGCCCCTAGTATATGGTACCTTCGGTACCTAGGGCATTGGTACTTCACAGGCCTACCAGGGGCTGCAGCATGTATTATGCCACCCCTGGGAAGCATTCACAATCTGACACCACAGGCCTGCTACTGCAGCCTGTGTGAGGTAGTGTTAGCACTCCTCACTGAGGTATAGGTCCCTATATCTCACCATACACACACATATAAACCTATCAGTCACCCCTCTAGCAGGCCCTAACAACCCTGAGGGCAGGGTGCTTGGTTTACTATGTGAGGGGGTGCTTCTGCCTGAGCAGGACCCCTCTGCAGCTAGCAGAGTCTATTCTCTACTGCTGTTTGTAGATGCGGTTAAACCATATACTCTTAAATGCATTATAACCTCGCGGTAAATGCTAACTTTGGAATGACTGCATCAAAACATGTCGTGTTTGGTGTCAAACAACTTGGAATCCTACCCCCACACCAGTAACTGGTGTGGGAGTAGGATCCCACCCTTCTAGAGGGGACGACATGTACCCACTGTACCACACGGTAGAAATCTTTCAGAGCCCTGGCATCACCAAATGGATGCCACCAGCACAGACACCAGGCTGCCCTCCTGTTGCTGACCGAAACTCGCAGTGGAGGGAGCCAAACAAAGGGTTTCCTGTCACAGGGAGGTGTCACCACCTCCCAGACAGGATTTAGTGTATTGGAGCTGGGTGGGTGCACTCTTAGAGTGCTTTGAAGTCCTGCACTGGGGGAGCAGTAGGCTCCTCCGTGCATATGCCAGCTCAAACCGGTTCAGGGGCTACCTGCCCCTGCTCTGGCGCGAAACTGGACAAAGGGAAGTGGGTGTAACCACCCACTACCCTGACCCTCCTAGAGGAGTAGTCATAGAGCTAGTCCCTCCCATCTTTTCACTATAAGATACCACACATTGCCAATGCAATTTAGATTACACCTGGACGACGCTCTATAAAGAAGAATCCTGGCCCTTCGACGTTCCACTATCTCTGGAAGACGGAAGAATCTCCCTTGGAGTCAAGGAGTGACTCCCCTGCTTGGCAGGCACCAAAACTCTTCGACAACGGTTGCAAACTTTACCGCTCCCGCCAGAGCCCAAAGTCCCTGCATCCCCTGAAGCAGATTTCCTGACCTCTCGACAGCCATTTTGAGTCCCAAGCGAAGCTGTGGCATCTGGACCCCACGAGTGACGAGGAAAAGCAATACCAGGGAACCGTGCACTGATTTCAAGTGCAAGCCCTAATCTACGTGCTACGAACTTGTGCTTTGGACCATTTATTGTCCAAGTCCCTAGTAGGTCTAGTACCAAAAATCAGCAGCTTACCCCATCCCGAGTGACCGTGGGCTGTTGTTAAACTTTTCCTGCAAAGGCGTCTTTGCGGTTGCTTGTCCGTTGGCTAGTAACTCACCTGAAGACTTCCACATCAACTTCAAGGGCTCGCCTGGTTGCTCTGGGCCTGCCCTCACTTACCCTTGCTGGGTAAGTCCATCAGACCTTGCTGGTCTGCACCATTGCCAATCTTCACACAACACGAGACTTGCAGTTGCCAAGGCTTGTTGGCTCCAATCCGGGTGCCGACACCGTCATCAGCTGCAGACGTTGTGGGAACCTCCGAATCCGGCTGCTGGTCATCGTCGATCTCTCCTGGACCTCATGAGCGAAGAGACAAAACACCATCATCGACCTGAAGAGAGGCGACAGCTGTGGTCATCCATCTTGGTGGCCACCGGTCACTGGCAAGTGACTCTGAACTCTGTCCCCTCAATTTCTAGGTCTTCTGCAACTCCAATCCATCTTCGGATTCGAACGGACACCTCTCCAGTCGTCACAAGCAGCAAGTCTTCAGTGATCTTCATTGAAAACAGCATCGCGACCCGACACCAAAGGACACCTATGCACCCGGCTTCCCTGGGTGAGGTAACTCGTGCACTCCGGTGCCCAAGTGTGTGTTGGCCCCCGAAATACTTACCCTGTAAGTTGCTTGCTTGTTGACTTTTGCGAAGTGCCCTAAAACTGTAATTTACAAACCGCGACATTTGCCATTGAAACGTATAGGAAACCCGCGTGTGTGTTTAGACACTGCACGCGTCTCCTGTGGGCTGATTACTTACCTACTAACACTGCAGAAGTGAAGCCCCAGCGATTCCCAAGGCCCTAGGCCTCTTCATTTTGCAAGTCGAGTTTGTTTCACCATTTTTTAGGTCTCGCGAGCCAAAGGCTCGAAAGAGACATTTTTTATGTGGGAATTTCAAAGTGCTACCGACACTTTTGGCTGGCCTAAACCTTGAGTGCACGAGATCACATGCACGTGCACAGCTGCTCCTCTGCTCATTGCATTTCCCCCCTCCCTTCTCACCCAGCCCTTTGATGCTCTGCTGGAGTACTTTCACTTTCGCCGCGTTGACCCTTGCATTCCCCCCTCCCTTCTCACCCAGCCCTTTGATGCTCTGCTCGCATCTCCCTCCTCCCTGGGCGTGAAGGGAGACAGAGCCATCCTGCTTGATTAATGGCATTCTTATGTGTTCCCGTAAGCGCTCGCTTTAGGTATTTCTCTATAACCTGTAACCCCACCCACTCTTTTCGCCCTCTCAATGTGTCCTGTTCTCCTCATGGGGTCGCGCTCTTTGCTCCCCATGTACCTCCCTTGCACCCTCCTTTTGCCCCCTCTTTGCCCCTTTTTCCCTCTCCTTGCTTCCTTTTCACCTTCCGTACTTTTACTCCGTTCTCCCACTTCACAAGCTCCTCCCGCTCTCACTCGCACGTACTGCTCCATCAGTGCCAGAAGCTTCCCAAAGGAGTGAGTCACGGCTGCCAGGTGGCCCCTGGCCATGCGTGGCACTTTCAATCCGAGCAGAACTCCCACCCCGCGTGCACACGCCTCGAGGCGCACTACAAACACTGTTCAGTTTTGCATGTAGTCACAGTTCTACCACAGAAATGTACACATTCTATTGCTTACAGACTTCAAGCCCATTGCACTCTAGCCTGTGGGCCCCGTGAACTGTGGAGAATACAAAGTCGGACTCGCATGTTCAGCACAAACTCCCCCATCCTCCCCCACCCTCCCAAAAAATGGAAAGGCACAAGTTTAAAACTTTAAAGGGCTCCGTTTATTATCGGAATGGCACCAACATCGTATTTCTGGCTATGGCTCCTCACACTGTCTCGTTAAGCAAGCCCCCCCCTCAGCCGCTGCCAAACCGATACATTCATGTGAGTGTTTGAGTACAACGCGTACACAGCGCACTTTCAGTTCTGTGCCGGTGCGGATTACAGCGCGCCATGGGTATACACAGGCACTGCCCAAGGTGGCTATTAACAAACGCTGTATAGGTTTCACGCTGCCAAACACATCCATTCATGTGAGTGTTTTAGTACAACGCGCACACAGCGCGCTTTCAGATCTGTGCCGGTGCTCATTACAGCGCGCCATGGGTATACACAGGCACTGCCCAAGGTGGCTATTAACAAACGCTGTATAGGTTTCACGCTGCCAAACACATCCATTCATGTGAGTGTTTTAGTACAACGCGCACACAGCGCGCTTTCAGATCTTTGCCAGTGCTCATTACAGCGCGCCATGGGTATACACAAGCACTGCCCAAGGTGGCTATTGACAAACGCTGTATAGGTTTCACGCTGCCAAACACATCCATTCATGTGAGTGTTTTAGTACAACGCGCACAGAGCGCGCTTTCAGATCTTTGCCAGTGCTCATTACAGCGCGCCATGGGTATACACAAGCACTGCCCAAGGTGGCTATTGACAAACGCTGTATAGGTTTCACGCTGCCAAACACATCCATTCATGTGAGTGTTTTAGTACAACGCGCACACAGCGCGCTTTCAGATCTGTGCCAGTGCTCATTACAGCGCGCCATGGGTATACACAGGCACTGCCCAAGGTGGCTATTAACAAACGCTGTATAGGTTTCACGCTGCCAAACACATCCATTCATGTGAGTGTTTTAGTACAACGCGCACACAGCGCGCTTTCAGATCTGTGCCGGTGCTCATTACAGCGCGCCATGGGTATACACAAGCACTGCCCAAGGTGGCTATTGACAAACGCTGTATAGGTTTCACGCTGCCAAACCGATCCATTCATGTGAGTGTTTTAGTACAACGCGCACACAGCGCACTTTCAGTTCTGTGCCGGTGCTCATTACAGCGCGCCATGGGTATACACAGGCACTGCCCAAGGTGGCTAATAACAAACGCTGTATAGGTTTCACGCTGCCAAATACATCCATTCATGGGAGTGTTTTAGTACAACGCGCACACAGCGCACTTTCAGTTCTGTGCCGGTGCGAATTACAGCGCGCCATGGGTATACACAGACGTTGCCCAAGGTGGCTATTGACAAACACTGAATGGGTTTCAAGCCGCTACCCAAAAAACAATACATTGATATACAGAGCACGTGCACAGTTTTGCGTGTAGCCACAGTTCTAACACAGAAATGTACACATTCTATTGCTTACAGACTTACAGCCCATTGCACTCTAGCCTGTGGGCCCCGTGAACTGTGGAGAATACAAAGTCGGACTCGCATGTTCAGCACAAACTCCCCCATCCTCCCCCACCCTCCCAAAAAATGGAAAGGCACAAGTTTAAAACTTTAAAGGGCTCCGTTTATTATCGGAATGGCACCAACATCGTATTTCTGGCTATGGCTCCTCACACTGTCTCATTAAGCAAGCCCCCCCCTCAGCCGCTGCCAAACCGATACATTCATGTGAGTGTTTGAGTACAACGCGTACACAGCGCACTTTCAGTTCTGTGCCGGTGCTGATTACAGCGCGCCATGGGTATACACAGGCACTGCCCAAGGTGGCTATTGACAAATGCTGTATAGGTTTCACGCTGCCAAACCGATCCATTCATGTGAGTGTTTTAGTACAACGCGCACAGAGCGCACTTTCAGTTCTGTGCCGGTGCTGATTACAGTGCGCCATGGGTATACACCGGCACTGCCCAAGGTGGCTATTGACAAACGCTGTATAGGTTTCACGCTGCCAAACCGATCCATTCATGTGAGTGTTTTAGTACAACGCGCACACAGCGCGCTTTCAGTTCTGTGCCGGTGCTCATTACAGCGCGCCATGGGTATACACAGGCACTGCCCAAGGTGGCTATTAACAAACGCTGTATACGTTTCACGCTCCCAAACACATCCATTCATGGGAGTGTTTTAGTACAACGCGCACACAGCGCACTTTCAGTTCTGTGCCGGTGCAAATTACAGCGTGCCATGGGTATACACAGACGTTGCCCAAGGTGGCTATTGACAAACACTGAATGGGTTTCAAGCCGCTACCCAAAAAACAATACATTGATATACAGAGCACGCGCACAGTTTTGCGTGTAGCCACAGTTCTAACACAGAAATGTACACATTCTATTGCTTACAGACACAACCAAACACACACTCAACCACACACACTCAACCACACACACACACACACACACACACAACCGAACACAAAACCACACACACAACCACACATACAACCACACACATACAACCACACACCTACAAACACACACCTACAAACACACACAAACACACACACACACTCAACCACACACACACTCAACCACACACACACTCAACCACACGCACACACACTCAACCACACACACACACACACTCAACCACACACACACACAACAACACACACACAACTACACACACACACAACCACAAACAATTTTTGGGCTGACAGCATAAATACGCTGTCAACAAACCTGATGAACACTCTGGAAAATTTAGAAAGTCACCCCCAACCTTCAAACCATCTTGCTGTTGCAAAGTGTGTGCTGTACACATGGCAACACCGTGCCACAGCGCACTGTTGCAAGGAATGCTTTGATCCTCGGAGGCTAACAGACCTCACTCTCTGCATTAGTTAACCCCGTCTTGGCACTGCATGAAAACAGGGTACACACTGTCCACCATGAAGTGAGACATTGTCCTCGGGGCTGGAGATCCTATTTAGCAATCTGCTTTAAACATTGTGATTCATTTAGGCCATTAAACATAAAGGAGCACTGGGAACGCTGATAACATGGATTCCATTTTGAGTATTGACTACAACTTTTAAAAAGCACGCAGTACTGAAACAAACATTTACACTGCAATAGGTCTCGCATTTAAAAACAGGCATTTGCAATGCACTAGATCTCGCATTGACACGAGTTTGAGATATTGGCATTGCACATAACAATGCATTTTTTTGGGGATTACTTTTTGAATACTTAAATAGAAAGGATTTGTTATTTACAATACCAATAGCTCCAACTCCAATAAATGCGAGACCTATTGCATTGCAAATGCTTGTTTAGTATATGGTCTGGTACGCCCCTAGGGCTACAGCCATATTTGTGCTTAATTTATTGAGAACTGTTGATCTTTTGAATGTTTACCTGGCTCTAATCTCATAAAGAGATTAGTAGAGTATATTTAGAAATAAATACATATATATTTGATATATATACCTGTGTGGTGTCTTTTCATTTGGTAATTCATGAGATTATAAGGTAAAACAAGCTGCTTTACATTCCTCAGAGACTTAGCCTGAAGGCTGCTCTCCACAGCTACCACTAGGATAGCTTTCTTTAAAAGGTTGTCTTTAAACCTATCTACCAAGAGTCGAATTGGACTGGTGCAAGGTGGCCACTATAACTAGTGACCAGCATATGCCAGGCCAACTTCTCACACTTTCCTTCTGCTCCTTTCCTCTCCCTCGTGCACTGTCTCATTCTTGGAACATGTAACCATGTACCTGCGCTGTACGACTTTGGTTCCATGTTTCAGAGCCACTGCACAGCAGTTACTACCTCTACCTTGCTTTGTACTGATGTACTGTGCCGCGTCACCAATAAACATAATATCTATTTACGTTCCCGGAGTTCCTCATCTTTACAGTCACATCACACATTCATTCAGATCCACTAACATCACAGGATTTAGCCCTTGTATGACCCTTAATCCTTCAACAGCCTCCTATTTACTGGTGAAGGTGAACGAGGAAAGGCATGAAGTAAACACAAAGACAGATTGTATGTGTCCAAGTAAATTCCAACATATTCTTAATTTTCCTTTGTAGCCACCCATCAACGTGTTTCATTGCCATTATATTGTAAACAGTTTGAGGACATTTTGGCAAATTCCACATTTCCTACCTAGAGCAGAAACTACTGCTGAAAAGACTCAAACTGGTCTAGCCAATTTGTCCAAGGACTATGTGATTGGTGGCACCAGGGCTCACAGTCTGCTTGACAACAGGTGCCAGGCCTTCTCGCCCCTCCCTGATCTCACTCCTAATGCAGTATAAATCCACTTGCTAGTGAGGATCATCAGTGCATAAAACTTTCTGACCGTGCAGCGGGCTGACCGGTCACCTGACAGTAGAAACCCCAGGGCAGTTGCATTGATGAATCTGAGGGACAATACACACTCCCATATAATAGGGTCATCATCTGGGATCAGGTAGAGGGTTGGGCGGTAGACTGTCTAATGTTGTTTCCAGCACCTAGTGAAGAAGCCAAGAATTTGGTCAGCACTGCTGTTGAGGTCCACCAGCCAATTCCACGTGTAAATTTGTGACTAAACATGTTAAAGCCCCAAATATTCGGGATGATAATTACAAGGGTTTTGCTAACTATACAGTTACCTAGTCCATGAAGACATCAGCCATTGTAGGCTTGTTAGAAAAGCAGATATATAAATGCCTCTCCTTCTATTAAGCAGGGTCCCCTCCTTCTGTCTTCTCGCTGGCTGGAGTGTATTTTCAAGCTGGAGGATCCATCATTGTTTCTGATTCTTTGGGTTTTGAGAGGAGGGACTACCTTATCAAGAAAGGTACTTCTCCGATGAAATGGAAGTTCTGATGACGGAAGCCTCTTGTGAGATAACTTCGAGCCTTCATGTAATCCCTGCCTCAGCAACTTCAATGCTGGATGTGTTGTTACTGATGCAAGCTACTCTGGAGGGATCTCTGGAAGATGTATTGAGTGCAAATAAGTCAACATATTCAAACTAATTTGTTAGAAGGGATACTTTCTGAATTACTCTCTATCAGTACATGATTATATACATAACTGGTGATACCTCCTGTAATGATGGTCTGCTTGGGATAATGCAGACTGTTCAACAGGTTAAGCCACCGGGTTGGTCAGTTTGAATACCAGGCTGGACGATGATGACATTTGGAAGGAGCCAGTGCATTGGCTAGTTTAATCTTTCACGCCATTCAGTAAGTAGCTAACCAGAAGTCACATAAATCAATCTCTCCAATTTCATGAAAGTGCTGGTTATAAAGGCACAAGTATGACATTATTTTGTCATTCAGCCCTGCTTAGTTTTCAGTCTTTTTTGTAAATATATCCTCACTCTTGAATCATGTTTATTCAGAGACATAAAGGGTCGGATTACGATGTTGGTTGGTAAGACTCCATCCCCTAGTCAGAGGTTTTCTGACCAACATGGTAGGTTCAAAGTCCAACCGCCGTATTACAATGACGATGGTCCGAGTTTAAACTGTCTGGAGGATCCAACGTGGTTCTGACAGGCTCCCCGTCGGAATGGCCTGCCGTTGAGACTATGATTTTGGTTTCTGACAGCCTTTCCATGTCGGCCTTTCCATCCTGGAAAGGCTGTCAGAAAGCAACTTTGGGGGTCACTAGCAGGGCCCCCGTATCCCCTCGCCCACCGGCCATGGCCCTGGGGGCCACCCATGGTGCCCCCCTGAAAATACCAGCACCGTATGGCAGGCCCCGTGAGGTGCCTTCCACACGCTGCAGAGATTAACACAAACTCTCATTCCTCAATGGGAGCTTGTGCGGATTCCGCCCGCCGCACAAGCTCCTATAGAGAAATGGGAGTTTGTGACCACACCATGTGTGGTCGCATCAAAATGAGGTATGCAGAACCACTGACCTATGGTCGGGCGGTTCCCACACACCAGAACAGTGTCGGTCAGTGGCAACTCTGACTGACGTCGAAACCAGGCCCATAGGGACTCATATACACACCTGAAATTTAAAATAGTGTCATGCTTGGGTAAAAACAATTCAGAAGTACATGCTTAGGCTCATTGACGCTGCTCTCTTCTCACTGTGAGATCAGCACGCCCAAGAGGTTGTGTAATAAGCTGAGCATTTATTTCCTGGAAGACAGTGATGCCCCTCATGCCGTAAGTGTGAATCTCTTCATCCTGATTCCGGATCCTGATGGTGGAAGTCAGTAAAGTGAACATCAGAAATTTGGCAAGACTGACATATGTTATAAACAAGCACTATCTGTACATCCATAACTTTATCATTGTTTAAAGCCAATGGAGTCTGGCCATCATGAGGGCAATGACAACTCACCTCAGCAACCGTGTCTGTGTGCTTTGTTTTCTCTGTGAACGACACAACATTTTCATTGCTTATCCTGCTGGGTGTCCTCTGGGATATGATCTCCAAATGGACACATGGTGTGCACATTATTTTAGCACTACCTATCCATGGAAAACAGTTTTGATTGTGACAACCATTTTGGGCTTGAAAACTGCATCTTATAAAGTAGAATCGGGCTCTGAAAGCATCATATGTCATCTGTAGATGCCCTGCAGCTCACCGCAGTGGTCAGGCTTTCTGAAGCTGTTCCTCATGTCTTGTCAGTTTGGTTGCACGATTTAGCACTAACTGCAAGCATCAATGAGAGCCAGTGTCGAGGGAGATGACAGGCCCTCATACATGGAATGAATAAAAAATATGAGAAAGGGAAGAAAACAGAAAGTAAAATCAAAGCACACATAAAAAGCACTAAAGAGGAGTATGTTGTCTCCAGATGGACACATTGTGCACAGACGAAATGCTGTCACTCAAGTTGAGATCAGCAAATGGTTGAAGTGGGCTGACCCTGTCCCCCATGCTGTATGATGAGGTGGGGAAAAAACAAAATGTGAATGACACTACAGCGGGCCAATGGATGAGGAGGGATAACAGTAAGCACTCTATGTATGTATGTACATTTTTAGTTAAATCAAAAGGTAATGGCTAATGCCGTCCCCTAAAAATTGCCATTTGTTTATGGATTTTTCCAGTTCTGCATTAGAGGGCCAAAACCAAGCAGTATTTTGGCAGTATACAAGCAGAAGAATTGTCAAGGTGCCTTCCTATTAACTAGCCCAATCTGAGCTGTCAACAGCTAGCATGATTGGAGTAATCAGGCCATTGGTAACCGAAGGCTAAACTGAAGTGATATTCCCATTGCCATATATACAGCATGAAACCCAGCCCTTCCATGCATGAAGGATAAACCTAAAGGCCTCATTGTGATCTGTTGCATGATGCCAAAGGAGGTGTGGACTTCAGATGCTGTTGCTTGACTTGCTGGCATTCGTACCGAGAGCTCTGTCACTTGAGGCAGAAAGCCAAATAGGAAAAATAATGTAGATATCTTGCAATTAACTTGTAGAGTCCGTCAAGGCAACAGCAGTGTTGTCAGTTTGGAAAGTCAATTTCTGAAATATAACACATTCACAAATAACACATCATTCAACAAAAGCTGGTACCCACCAAAGAGCATCTGAGCTTTTCTATGGCCTTTGAGGGTGATTTTCAGCCAATGGGCCAATGCCTCTGACTCCATAGTCCGTTTCCTGAATGTATTCCAAAGCAGGAAAAGTGTGCCAGCATACACTAAATGTTTCTTCATTTTCAAGGTCTCTGGGTATGTGAACTGTAATGTCAGAAAGATTCAGAAGCACTCAAGATTTCCACAAGAGCTACCTTCTGCTTTGAGAGAATGAGGACTAGTAGTCTCTAATCATGGTATCACTTTGAGTAGATTTTATTTCTTCTTTCTTTCCTACATTTGAATCATTGGAATCACAACCTTTTTTGTTTAATAGAACCACCCTGCACAAGTTCCAAATCCTGCCATCTTCCTTTTTGAACAACTAAATTACCTGTCTAAGTTCAGTGAATTTAGAACTGGGATTATCCCCAACAGGTGCTCGAGTCTTTATCCAATCTTAAGATCAACATGCATCTGTCTCATAATATGTCTAGCATTAAAAACGAATTTCCTTTCTAACCTTTCCATATGTTCTCTTTTCCTACATCATACTCAACAGAAACATTCACCCAACCTTTATTCCAATACATTCACCCTGGAGTTAGCAATGAATTGGGGTTTCTTCCTCTGAATAACTCAAAAGGGGATTTCACAGTACTTGCATGTGGTGTGAGACGCAACCAAACGTTTTTGCAACTCATTCTTGCAATCCATACAACAATTTTTCATTTATTTATTTATTTTATGTTTAATAGAGCGTGAACATGAACTGTTCTGGTATCAGAGCGCTTTACAGAGATAACAAGTTGTTTACAAGATTAGGAATAGACGATATAACGAGTAGGGATAGGCGAACATGAGTACACCTGGGGAATAACAAGTTATTTACAAGATACGGAACAGGCGATCATGAGAAATGTAGTATGCAGAATGATGACAAAGTCCATAGTAGTTTCCAAGAAGGTTTATTCCAAGTTGATGTAACATATGTAGATAAAATACGAACCCCACCAGGAGCAGCTTCCCTGCTGCTCAGCCCATACACCAACTGTCTCAGGCACTCCAACATTCCACATTACATCACACATCCCAACATTCTCACAGCTACCACTCTGGCTGAGCAGCAGGATACCACATATCTCCTTTCTTTACAAAGAAAAAGAAAGAAGAACCAACGCACATCATAAATTAACCATGAAAAGATATAGAAGAAAATACACCAGAAAGCATGAATTGAAATGAGGAAAGACATGCATTAGAAAAGTGGGAAAAATAGGAAACGCAACCAAGAAACACCAAAAAGAAACAAAGACTAAAACACTAACACCCTTTCACACAGAAAGACAAAACCCACATCCTCCCTCACATAAATAACAAAAAGAAAACCCATGTACAAAGATACAAAAGCTGGCCAGGCAAACATAAAAATATACAAGGGTAAGAGCAACAAAGTGGAAAAAACAGAAGCAAATAGGTTGAAAGAGTGAAAATCAACTTTAGAAAACAAACAAAAGGATAGCTGCTTTAGACTCAAACAAGAGAATGGAGGAAATTCCCCGAAAGCCAGCAAGTCCTAGGTATGACAGAATACCTTGCAGTACATAGAAATAAAACGTTGCCATTGACATCCTTATTGCACAGAAGGTTAAAATAATGTAAACACTATCACGCAATAACCCTGCACAATGACAAACACCACAAAATTTTGGGTGGAAGGTGTACGGCGAGGCACACAGCACAAAGTGCTACATGCGAATGAAATAGATGTGGAGAAAGACCACATAACACATTAAAGTGTATGACAAAATATACGTGTGGAGAAAGACCACATAAAACATTAAAGTGTACGGTAACCATACACGGCACAAAGTGCTACTTGCAAATGGAATGGATGTGGAGAAAGACCACATAAAACATTAAAATTCCAATTAAATGAAAAGGTGTGCAACAGGGCACACAGCACGATGTGCTACATAACAGAATAGATGCGGAGAAAACCACATACAGTATCAAAATTCCAATTAAATAAACATCCCCTCAACATTTTGAGTGAAAAGGTGTGCATCACGGCACACAGCACAATGTGCTCCATGAAATAGAATAAATATGTGGAGAACCACATAAACATTAAAACCTCCAACTAAACGCATTAGCAAAACATTTTAAAATAAATGCAAATCCACTCCGATGAGCAATTTCTCACCCGAAATCCATGTCAAATTCAGGAACCACAAAAACAACAGAGTCAAAACATGAAGAATGTAGAAATCTGAACTGGAACCAAAACAGAGTACATAACACATTCATGAAATACAATGTAATAAATAAATTATACAAAATTAGACTCTGGCAAAGGAAATGAGAAAACAATAAAATAAAATAAAAGAAGTGGTCACCGTTGTCGTCTCCGTAGAAATGTAACAGGAAACAGAGAACTCACGTTCCTCCGTGCTTACACAGCTGATATCCCCACGCTGATATCCCCACCAACGGCAAGCAGAGTTAAAATCACGCAGTCTTCAGAAATGGTTGAAAGTCATGGCGAAAATGAAGACTTCAAAGAATGAGCAAACCACAATTGTAAAACTCTTCATAATTGGAAAGCTAGAGGTGATCGATGTCATTGGTAAAATACCTTTATCGGATTTGATGAGGACAAACGTGATTGCCAGCCGAGACTCATTGCAAGATGCGAGTGGAGGTAATGTCCCAATCTAAAAAATGGCGGCACGTCTCAGACGTGGTTGCAGGGTGGCTCACGGTGCGCTTAAGTCCAAAGGAAAGCAAAAGGCAGACCCACGTCACAACAAGTCTCGAGGAGCTACGCAAGATAGAGGCGGGTGGCTCAAAGAAACACCGTGCTCCCAAGTGTGACCAAATAGAGGCACACGTCATAGGGAATGATGAGAGCGCGTCAAACACAAGCAAGACTGCATGCGCTGAGTAGATCGGCTTGGTGGATGGCTCGTGGCAATTCAAAAATGAACGGAAGCAGATTAACCGCCATACCGGGACCACATAGAAGGTAAAATAAAACACCAAAAACTTACAATTTGTGTTCCGTGACCCCCGATTCCTGCTCTGATGCTACAAGAAATTAATGATCGAGGTGAAATGAGCACGGAACATTTTCTTTAAAAGCCGAAATCACAGGCAAACACAATCCCCAAAACATCCAGTAGATGGTAGCAAATATCAAAATATTGTTCTGTAGTCTGCTGTTGAAATTTCCGAAATGCGAAATTGACGAAACATATGGTTCTTGCGCTTGTCAAACGCCCCTTGTCATGTGAATTTTCCTGGGCTTTCAGATTTCCTTTGCTGGTATTGGCAGGAAATGGCAGGCAGCAGGAACAGGCACTATTAGACGGTTGTGGGCCATGGATGTCGCAGGAATGTCTGGCAGCAGTTCAAACAAGCAGGAAGAACTGACAGAATACAGTTAAAACTGGCACTTTAATATTGAGTTGCGGGCGACCGATGGCAAGGTCACTGGTGGGGCTCGTTGGTGCCAGTAAATTAAAATCCTCCTCTAAAATGTAAAATGAAATCCTTTTGATTTTTTTGAATCTTGATTGTGGGTTTATTCCTTCAGCTTCTTCAAATTCCAAACTGAAGAGACCCCACTCCTGGTACCAAATGTAGTATGCGGAATGATGACAAAGTCCATAGTAGTTTCCAAGAAGGTTTATTCCAAGTTGATGTAACATATGTAGATAAAATACGAACCCCACCAGGAGCAGCTTCCCTGCTACTCAGCCCATACACCAACTGCCTCAGGCACTCCAACATTCCACATTACATCACACATCCCAACATTCTCACAGCTACCACTCTGGCTGAGCAGCAGGATACCACAAGAACTCTTTGCAAAGATAACAAGCTATTTACAAAGAGTAGAAATAGGCGATCATGAGTACCCTAGAGGGAGATAAAGCAGATGTTAGCAGGAGCAGAGGAGGACTGTACAACACCAGCCTCTACCCAATACAGTGACAGGGAAGTACGAGTGATGCAAAATGATGAGCAAATGACCATGGTACAAGAAGCGCAAGATTACAGCAAAGATATCAAGACTGGCTTACATGGGTAGAGCTCAAGTAAGGAGCAAAAGCATAGCCGCTGAGCTGTATATTCATTGAGAGTGTTTATGGGAGGAATTCGACCATTAGTAAAGTCTTAGCCTTTTTGAATCTTAACAAAGAGGTTATTCTGATGTTAGGTGGCAAAGAGTTCCAGATTCTATGAGTGGGCGAAGAGAAATCTCTGTTGTATGTTTTCTTCTTCTGGATGGGTGGTTTCAGCACAAAGTCTCTGGCAGACCGGGAGTGCCTGCCTCCTTCAGATAACAATATTTTCTGGGCAAGATACGCAGGAGAATTTGAGTGTAACGCTTTGTGTGGATACAGGCCAATTTGAGTTAGATTCTGTCTTCTTCTGGAAGGCAGTTCAGCGCCTTCAGGTGCGGTGATATGTTGTTGAGTTATTTTGAGCCTGTTAAGAGTGTAGTGGCTGCATTGAGACAAGCTTTTAGGGAGGGGGGGGGTGTTAAGATCTTGGGTAGGCCATGAAAAGTTGGGCATCCGTATTCGATTCTGAGATAACTAATTCCTGTATTGCCATTTTTAGTTCTGATGTATCTAGGAATGGTTTTAGTTTTCTCAGGTAGCTCAGGTGAAACCTGGCATTTTTGGTCAGTGAGTTGATGTGGGCTTGCATGTTCAGGTTTGTGTCCAGTGTGATTCCTAGTGACTTGACTGAGTCCACTATGGTCGGGGTGCAGTTTAGAGAGGTGATTGAATTGGTCCATTCCAGTATGTCAGTGGAACTTTTAGGAGGGGAAATTAGTAAGAATTCAGTTTTTTGCACATTTAGTTTGCGCTGGTTGTTAGAGGAGCCATTGTATAGTCAGCTTTAGAGCCTCGTTCATTGATTTGATCTATTCCAGGGATGAAATTTTGATGTAGATCTGTGTGTCATCAGCATACATGTGGAAAGAGATGTTGGCGATATGCAATATTTCAGCTAATGGTTCCAGATAGAGGTTACAAAAGTAGGGGAAAGAGTTGAACCTTGAGGGACTCCAATCGTTATGGGAAAAGGAGAGGATAGATTTCAATTGACTAAGAATCTATGGGAGCGGTTCTGTAGGAGGGATCTAAACCATTCGAGAACGACTCTTCCTAATCCCATCCTATTTTCAAGCCGTTCTAGTAACTTCTCATGGTTAACTGTGTCGAACGCCGATGATAGGTCCAAAAGAATTAAGAGACACTTTTTGCCTTGGTCTAGAGCTTGAAGGGCATCATCTACTATATGAAGAACAGTAGTTTTAGTACTGTGACCTGGCCTGAAACCAGATTGGCATTCGTCTAGAAGGTTGAATTTGGTGATGTGTTGGCTAAGCTGTTGTTGCACACATTTCTCAAGTACTTTTGCGAGTAGAGGAATATCTGAAACTGTCTGGTTCAGCAGGATTCAGTGTGGTTATTTTTAAGATGGGGCTTACTTGACCAGCTTTTAGAGAGTCCAGTAAGGACCCTTCTGTTAGGAACGCGTTGATTATTGTAGTCCAGATGGGTATGATAAATTGGTTGGCTGCGGCCAAGCAGTTGGAGGGAAGCAGGGCATTAAATTGGTTGTTCGGTTTTATGGAGGATAGAACTTTGAAGATGGTATGGTCATCATATAAATTGAAGGTAGTCCAATGCGCTTGGTTTATGGGTACTACCTGGTGGGAATGTGTAGAGATGTGTGTCATCCAAAGAGGAGAACGGACGCTAGCGGCTGAATTCAGCTAGTTTCCCAAAGAGTTGATTTTGGCTGTAAAGAAGGAGGAGACTCCATCACAGGTTATTAGGGATTTATTTGCTTCTTCAGAGGTTTTTGCCAGTTTTTTTGCTGTTTTACTATTTCAAAGAGCTTATGAGGTCTGTTCTTAGCATTCTCCAGTTCCAATCTAAAGAATTCTTTATTTGATTTGAGGATGCTATCCTGGTATTTCTGCAAAGTTTTAGTTGGGGGGCGGAGGGGTGTTGTCTCCAATTCCTTTCTGTTAGCCGAAGATTTCTCCTTTCATTGTTTAGGGGCCCGTTAAACCAGGGATTTTTGTCTTTAACCTGAATTATTTTTTGTTTCAACAGGACTGGAGAGTCAATTATACAAGACATTGTTGAGTTGTAGTGCTCAGTAAGTTCACTAACATTTGACAGCTTGGGGGTAGGAGGGGAGATCCTTCTCGCATCGTGCTGCCAGCTTCTGAAAGTCGTGGCTTTTTGGGTCCCTGAGCAAGAGTTTTGGTTTCACTAATTGCACTGATCTTTTCTTATTTTCACCCTGTATTAGGAAGGTAATAGCGTGGTGGTCTGACCAGTCGCAAGGAGCAATTGAGGATAGCCTGTCCGCCATAGCCTTTGAGATGATCCAATCCAGCGTAGAGCCTTTTGTGTGGGTTGGTAGAGTGCAGGCTTGAGTAAGTGATTGGTCAGCTACAAAATCTTTAAGGATGTTGACCTGAGTGTCAATAAGGTCGTTCCAGTGAAGATTAAAGTCTCCTAGGAATATATCATTGGAGTGGGGGAAGGCATTTGCTGTAATGATTTCCATGAGGTGGTCGATGAATGGGTCATTCTTACCCGGGGGGTTGGTAGAACGTGTGCAGTTTGCACGATTGGTTAGAGTTGTTACTTATGGAGAGTGCGAGATATTCTCAGGAGTCAAGAGGATCCGAGCGAAGTTGGGTAACGGTTTCAGCTATGGCAAGAACATTTTCCAATGGTGGTTTGGCTTTTTTCCACAATTCCCCTCTTATTCTATTACTTTTATAATGTAACAGAAATACTGCTCCCTGATGCTTACCTCAAGTAGAACTCTGAATTTACAGGCTGCTGTCAATGTTCTTAATTCTGTCACATACTCCTCAGTGGATTCATTATCACTTTGTGTGTGTCCGGCAAAATGATAACATTCTAAGATAGTACTTGTATGATAATGCAGATTAAGCTTTTTCATTACTATCTCACATTCATTCAGATCACAAGTGTCCTCTTGTCCAAGTTCTGGGCATTTAAGGCCTGATTTAGATCTTAGCGGGACTACCGCCGTCCCACCACAGCAGCTGGCCTAAGTACTCCGTCAAGCTGATGGCTGTCCGCCCTCTGTATTTAGATGTTGTGGCTGTAGACAGTAGACTGCATCGCTCTTCTATGTGGGATGACAAAATTCTGCCGCCGTCAGGCCGGTGGGATTGCCCTGAGATGATTTAGATATTCCTGTTGTGCTTGCAGTGTCCTGGCAGCGGCATCCTGAAGGAGTAAGGTTCATGGTGGTGTGGAAACAGCTTATTAATGTATCGATACACATATGTGTTATGTTTGCATGTAAACCATATGTAGGCATTGTGATATGCCCCTTTGTGGTACTTTTTGCATGCCACTCACACAACATACACTATTGAATGCACACCTTTAGGCACCACTAGCACAACACCCGCAAGCACAACAGCAACAAATATTTTCGCTACAGGTGTGTTCAATTTACCTTGATTAGAAGGACATTGAACACTACTTCATCACACCTAAGAAAAAAATTACATGTAAGAGAAATGCAGACATGCATGAAGCTACAGCAATTGTCAATACACAATACATGGGACAATTCTAAAAGTAGCTTACCGTAGATATCAGCAACAAAGGAGTTGTTTGGCATCGTGGTGGAGTCGCCGAAGCAAAGAAGGGTCCTAGACAATGAGGTACAAGCTGGAAACGGAAGCAGGAAGCGGGGAAAAAGGTACATTTTTACCTCATTTCCTTTGATTCCGTCAACTAGAAGTAGGAGGGATTCCCACCATAGTTGCCACGGTGGAAAGGTACATTGCAATGAGCTTGGCAGAAATCTGTGCTGGAGTCCCACAGACAGATGACTCAGTTGAAAAGTTCTAGTGGAGTCAGCAGGACTGCGGCAGTCTTTCATTTGTGAAACCGCCAAAATATAAATAGGCCGGCTGGACTGAAAGCCAACGGGTGGAAAGACCAATGAAAAAGCAATGGTGGGACCCAACCCGCGCAGATCTAAATAAGACCTAAGTCTTGCCCCTCTGCTCTTAAGTATGCATTAATAGGGCCCTTTTCTATCCACCATTTAAACTATTTCTGCACAGTCGGGAGTAGTTATTAAATACTTTTGTCCATCAAGGCCATTTTATTTGTAGTTCTACAGGACTGTTAAAAACAAGCATTAGAAATGCAATAGGTCTCATTTTTTTTGAGTTAGAGCTATTGGCGTTGTAAATGGCAATGTCTTTTACCAGGGGCGGCGCCTACGTTATGGTGGTGGAGCGTCACCCCCTTGCTGAAAGCCTGCAGAGGCAACCTACAAAAATAAAATGATAATAAAAAAATGTATTATTATTTTATTTATAGCCCTGCAAGCTGCAATCCGAGGGAGGGGCGTGGCATCCCATACTGACGCTGCTGGACCAGGGAGGAGGGGGGAGTCATGGGCACTGCCAAGTGCGCATGATGGTGGGGCCGGCCAAGCCATCATGGTCAGCAAAACCATTGTGTGCACTTAGAAATTCTCCACCTAGCTGTGTTGTAAAGCTGGGTTGGGAAACCAACAAAGGCTCCCACTATATGTCTGAGCGTCGAACTAAGGTGCTCAAACCAATCCCACATGCTGGAAATAGCATTCCCAACACGTAAGCAGCGCTGGGATTGGGAGCTGGGAGCCTGCCCAGTGTGCAGAAGTCCCTGGACGTCCGGGCGGTGAGCATCGGGAGGAAGACTTAAGTGTAATTTTTTATATATTTTTTTATTCCCCTTCCCAATGCCTCACCACTTCTTAATAAGAGCGACCGCTACTATCTTTTACCCTTGTGTTATGGAGTGGATGCATGTGGTTTGAGTAGAATTATGTGGGTTGGATTGGAATTGTTAGTTGTGTAATTGTGTGGCGTGGATTTTTGTGGGGTGTGGAGTGGATTTGTGTAGTGTAATATGTGGCATGGTGTGCAATTGAAATATGTGTATAGTAATTATGTGTTCTAGAGTGCAGTGGTGTAGACTAAAGTTGTGTATAGTGTTATAGAGTGGCGCTGCTCAGATTGGAGTAGAGTGGAGTGGCACAGATTGTAAAAAGAGTGGCTTAGAGTGTTGTAGTATGGAGTGAAGTTGTTTTAGAGTAGAGTAGAGTGGTATAGAGTCGAATGGTAAAGAGTCGAGTGAATTGGCCTAGTGTTCAGTGCCATAGAGCGCAGTTTTGCATAGTAGAGTAGCTCGGAGTGGCATAGAGTGGAGTGGTGCAAAATACAGTGGAGAGGCCTATCCTGGAATTGTATAGAGTGCAGTGGCAAAGAGTGCAGTTGTGTATAGTAGAGGGGAGCAGAGAGCATTAACATACAGTAGAGTGGGGTAGAGTAGAGAGAGACAGAGTTGTGCATGTTGGGGTGCAGAGGGGTAGAATAGAGTGGCACAGAGTACAGTGTAGTAGTAGTAGCAGTAGATTGGAGTAGTGTGGAGTATATTGGCGTAGAGTGTAGTGATATAGAGTCTAGTGGCATAGCGCACATGGCTAAACACTGCATTTAACAAGAAGAACCAAATAGTAACAATGTATTGTTGGTATTGTCCAAGTCCTATTTCAGTAGGAAAGTAGAGGGCAGTGGTATATGGTGGAATAGCAGTTCGAACTAAATAAACGTTTAAATGAATGAAACAAACAGAAGATGCCACTTCACACAACCATCAAGAGACTATAGTTACATACCAGTTGCATATGGTCCAAGTGTGCCAGAAGAGGAGACTGATGAATAACATACCAGTTGAAGCAAACGATCCCAGAACTGCCAGAAAGTTATTGCCAACCCCTCCTCCCACTGCACCGAAAACATGAATCGCGATGAAGAGATGAGCATAAGCCCTGGAGAATGAAAGACGGCAAGCGGGCGAGAACAATAGCTGCCCTACCTCGATCCCGTCAGACAAAGCAGCAAGCTATTAATAGACGAGTCATTTCCAGACAGGGCTTCTGAAGCCACCGGGACCGGAGGTGGAGAGCTGTGCCCAGCTCGCAGATCCAGTAAGTGGACTTCAGCCTCGAAGCTAAGGACCCTTATCCCTGGGATGGAGTGGAGAAGCATAGGGTGCAAACAATCAGACAGACTAATTCTGCTGTGTACTGCCGGGAGGGCCCTCATGTTTATCTCAGGATGTGGGTTGACTTCAGGGTCCTGAGTCCATGGTATGGGGGTTGCATTTCCAGCCATCTAATAACTGTAGTATGCATCAGATCTACTGGAATGCCGCTCTAGCCCTTAGAGGGGCCTGCTGACCAAATGATGTCTGTCGTATTGTTCGATTAGGAGCTTAATCCCTGAGTTTTCTTATAACATTTACTTTCACTTCTTTGCACTGCGACGCAAATAAACGGCCATCCTTTTGATGCTGCTTGACCACTGCTGTTTTGCTATATACAACTGCCTGGTGTATGAAACATCAACTGTAATATAACATTTTTGTAAAGCGTCCCAGCCCTCGAGGCCCCGACTGCGCTGTATAAACAATGCAAACAAGAGATCCATTGCATGACCAGTGGGAGGAGCTGGGAAGGTGGGTCTTTAGTGGGACACGAAGAAAGCATTGTGCATCGTCCTCAGATTAACAATAAAATGTGTTAACTGTTGTACTTACATTTCCTGCTGCTCAGCCAGTATGCATGAGTATGTGTGTATGGAATGTTGGAATGCGTGATGACTGTGTGGAATGTTGGTGTGCCTGGTGGACTGGAGGAATGACAGTTTGAGGGAGTAGGCTGAGCAGCAAGGATGCAGCTCCTGGTGGGATCTCGATCTCGATCTTGAACTAACTTGTAACTTATCAATAAACTTCTACTTGAACTTACCTCGTGACTACAATCCATCATTTCTACATTGGCGACGATCTGGAAGAAACCCTGCGTGACAAGACTACCGAAGGTGAAAATATTTACATTTTTATCGAACTGTATTCAAGAAACTACTCAAAGAAAAGAAACTTAAAGATCAACGAAAAGAACGCCCTCGTAAATCCCACCAGTGTCCTTCACCATCTGGACAGCCTACCCAGGGCGCTTCACATTCCTTGTGGTAGTATATTCAGGAGAAACGAACACAGCACTGACCAGCAGACATCAAGGTCAGGCATATTTTTATTGTTGGCTACATTATTGGACTTTCAGAATCATTCGGAGACAGTAGTTAAGAGCACAAAATGTATGGCAATGTTTTGATCAACTGTTATCAACAGAAGACACGGTTGTGAGGAGTGTTTAAAGTGACGCTTTGGGTGAGGCGAGATCTGCACAGCGAGCACTTTGTTAAGGTGTGATTAACGCGGCGCTTTGGATGAGGCAAGATCTGCACTGCGAGCACTTTGTTTAAGGAGTGTTTGATGCTACGCTTTGGGTGAGACGAGATCTGCATTGCGAACACTGCCGAAATGGTCGACTTTCCATGTGTACCGAAGTCGTGAAGTTACGGACATATGGAGGTAAGCCCAATTCTTGGTTTAAAATTTGGGCCTCAGCCGTTTCCCTACATGTGACGGTTTAATTGCCTAGTTCAAATCACCACATCGCGTGCTCACCTGGTGTGTGGACACTGCGCATGCAGCCTTACCGCGTTCCTGTGTCCAGCGGAGCTGCTGCGCTTCCTTTATGACGTGTGATGGTTTCCAGAGCCTCAACGCATTACGCACTGTAACACAGAAGTGCCGGGAGCCATCCTGCATGGCGTCACCTGTGCGTGCCGCCATTTTTAGTTTGGCGTGCTTCATCTTGTCCAGAAAACTCCAGCACAAAACATGATGCATGCCAACCACGTTTGTTCTGCTGAGCGAGTCAATAAAGTTAAATTGACTGTTGACTTCATCCGGAGTCATCTCTGTTGCTGTCAACTTCCCGATCACATTCACGCTATGTAACCCTTCGTGCTCAGTTGAAGTGAATGCTCCTGGGTTGTACTCTGTTTTTGGTATCCTCGATCAATCCTGCACCTGGCATGTGACAGTTGTTGGCAGTCTGTGTGAATACTGTGCTTCCTAGTCACCGGAAAATCTACCAGCTGACTTGGCGTTACAAATCGTTAAGCAATCTTTCCATCATTTAAAATAAGTCACATCGTTGTCAACTGCCAGAGGGTGCAGTTATTCTGTATTTGTTTTTCTCTTCCAACTCCTAACAATTAAACGACTTAAAATCGGCGTGGGACAGTTCAACACTTTTCGGGTGAGAGAGTTCGCTCACCGGCGTTTGTCCTTCCTGTCTCATATATTGTCATCTGCCTTTGGTTTAGAACTATGATTTATTGTGCTTGTAATGACTTATGTATTAATTCAAATGAGTTTCTAAAGTGTTTGACAAGTGGTGTGTAAGGGGAGGTGTACCACCGTTTTTATCTTATTTAGTACACTAAGTAATCTGTTATTTACACTGTGTTATATTCTATCTTTTACTCATGCTTTGATTGAGTTTTTGGTTTACGTGGTATGCATTTAGTGTGTGTTTAATTTGTTATGATTTGGCCGATCTAGATATCTTCAGGGCACTAAGCTTAATTTTTCCTTTAGGGTAGTTGGGTATTAGAGCTGGTCTCTATACACTTGTTTTTATCTTTCAGCGTGGGTGGTGCGCACACCCTTTACACTGATTTCTCCTTAAACAGCATTTGTGCCTAGCTTTAGTATAGATTGTTTGCCTAGCGGTGTGGGTTGGTTACCTTTTTTACACTCGTATGAACTGGTATATTTGCTCTACCTAGCAGTTTGGGTTGTTTAACCTTTTTACACTTTCATTACCCGTATTTTTTTCTGTATATTTGTTATATCCAGCAGTGTGGGTTACTTTTCCTTTACACTTTATATATTTGTTTTTGTTTTTCTCTGCATACATGTGCTATGGGTAGTTTACCCAAGTCTTAAAATATTTAGTGCGCAAGAGGCAGTGTACTCTTTTCTTAAATTTATAGTGCGCAATGGGCTGTGTTCCTTATACTTTATATATTTTTGTGTGCGCAATGGGCAGTGTACCCTTTTCTTAAATTTATAGCGTGCAATGGGCCGTGTTCCCTATACATTATATATTTTTGTGCGCAATGGGCAGTGTACCCTATAGTTGTATATTGTGTATTTATTTATTCAAATGCATTTTGGGTTCCTTAGTGTTCCTTATATGGTGGGCGTGTAGAGCAGTGTGATTGGTTTGGAATTTACACTCCGCGGGTGTCCTCCATTCTCCAAGTCCTACACCTTGCCCTCTTTAGTGCGTGGTGTGTTGATATGGGTGACTAGTTTGGGTTATATACCTTATTGGTATCAACTTTTCTCCCAACTCTGCACAGTATTTCCATGCTATAGTTGAATTTAATATAGTTGTTTAGAGGATAGCCTTCCTCCTATTCTCATTTTCCATCTGAAATCCTCATTTCCATGTGAATTGCTTATATGTTTTTCCTCTTTATCTCATATTTGCAGTTTCTTGTTTATTCCGATTTCTGGATCTTCTTCTTTATGTTTCCAAGGGAAGGGGATGTGCTATGTTACGTTCGTATTTTCTCATTTGCACTCTTTTCCTTGCTGTATACTTTAACTCACTCTTCCATCCTCTGTTCTTCTACAATATATACCTATTTTTCTGCAGCTTCAATCTTCTTCCTTATCTTGCATCTTTTCTTCACCTAAAATATTCTTTTGGATGCAATGTTTTAACAAGCCCTCTGCATATTGGTGTTACCCTCTTATAGGCTTGTTCTATTTTTAGTTTGTTGATTTCTCAAGGGAAGAGGATATGTTGTACTTACATTTCCTGCTGCTCAGCCAGTATGCATGAGTATGTGTGTATGGAATGTTGGAATGCGTGATGACTGTGTGGAATTTTGGTGTGCCTAGTGGACTGGAGGAAAGACAGTTAGAGGGAGTAGGCTGAGCAGCAAGGATGCAGCTCCTGGTGGGATCTCGATCTCGATCTTGAACTAACTTGTAACTTATCAATAAACTTCTACTTGAACTTACCTCGTGACTACAATCCATCATTTCTACATTAACGTTCATTTTTAATCTACTGCATGGCAAGGAGAAAGCAGGAAATGCCCGCGTGTTGCTGCTCGCTCCCACGGTAATATTGTCCTGGCTGCTTTGGAAGTGGAAGCGCGCATGGCGCGCTGAATGTAAGCAAAGCACGTTGTTGTGACTAATATAGAAGAAACTCAATAAAGAAAATAGTACACATACAGTGTAACAACTACGTAAAGGGGCCAGTAACCATGGGAGGGTACAAATGAAGACATGGCCATACTAAGGAGGGACTAACAGGCCAAATACTTAATCAAAAGCTTGAATTTGGAAGGACAGAGACACAAGCCAATGAAAAATATGGGTGGAGAAGAGGGGGGGGCTTCTCTCCACACTCTACTACAGCAGATCGCTGGACAGGCTCGACCTAAAAATTAGGAGGAGTGACATTCTGCATTTTTCCAAATTTGCCCATAATTTTCTCAATACACAAAATAACACCTATAGAATAAAATATGACATATTATGCTGTTCAAAGTCAAGCCACTGTCAGCCATTATTAATAGCAAAGAAAAACTCACCTGTATATAATGTTGACAGAATTTTCCACATAGAAGCTTTCACTCCGGAATATATATTCTTAAAAAATAATAGTACTTTTATGGCTGTTGTGGTTATTTTTAGGCATGCGTCAGTAGTTTAGTGTCTTTTCCATCTGACTGCAAAGTACGACAAAATTTGCGATGTGAGAAATGCCGTTTCCCACGTGCTGTGTCTAAATATCTATATCTGAAAGAGCTTGTTTTGTCACACCCTTCCCAACCAGTTAATATAGCGTCCAAAGTGACGATAGCCGGTATACCATTTTCTTTAGCAAGTAGAGCTTAATTTCCTTATCTGCTCATTCAGCGGTGGCTAGACAAAAGAAGCCCGTCGTCTACATTTCCCTTGTGTTTTGCACATCAAAAGGAAAGACGGACTATAAATAGGATTGCTTACTGTGTTACCCATTATTTCAACTGCTTGGCAATATTTTGATCACGTTGATACGATGAAGCACGTCCCCTGCATTCACCTTTGCTTTTCTGCTGAATGTATTTAGGCAGTTACGCCACACAATCCAAAGTGAGAAATCGTTGCCAGTGTGATATTAATAGAAAGTGCACAGACCAAGCAGTTAGGTAGGAGGCTTTGGGCCATAGGTATAAAAAGGTTTTAGCTGTCTCAAACGGAGAATCGGGTCGTTTGTGACCGCTAAATAGCCTTTTGAAGTGTACTAACCTTATTTTGCAAGTTGGTAACCTATCACCGACCTGCAAAATAGGGTTTGTGAGTCAGCATTTGGAAGGGGCGTGTTAAGGGCATCCCTTCCTAATAGCGAGTTGCAGGGGGATGTATGAATGTTTTGCAACAGAAATGCGGTCGCAAATCATTCATATTTAACCGCCTACTTCAAGTATGTGGTAAGCCACTCGCAAATGAGAAGGGATCCACTAAGGACCCCTTCCCCTTTGTGAGTGGTTGCGGCAAAAACAATTGAGAGCAGGCAGTGCACCCATGGACCACTGCTTACTCTTAAAAAACGAAACTGGAACATTTAATGTTCCTTTCTGTAACACATCCCGTTTTCCTTTAAGAAAAATGGGCTGCATTTAAAAAAAAAAACACTGCTTTGTTTAAAAGCAAACACAAACATGGTGGTCTGCTGACCCCAGCAGGCTGCAATCCCGGCTTGCCTCATGAATATTGATGAGGTAGGTCCATTTGGGACCCACTAGGAATCACAAACAGTATCAAGCACACTGTTGTACATCGCATTTTGTGACTTCCTAGTTGCGAGTCGCAAAAAGTCACATTATTTCTTCCTCAGCCAACTCTCAACTCCAACTGCCAGATGAACAACCTCGCATAGAAATCTAATCTTAGAATTATATGAAGTCCAGATCATAGAGACAATCTTAGAGAAGGAGAGGTCAAAGCTCTACATATTAAGTATTAAGAAAATCACAGATCTGCTTGCAAGAATCCAGATAGGAAAGAAGCACCATTGTGCATAACTCAAGAACTTCTGTGCAGGCTTCAGAGCAGTATCCATCTCATGAGCTATCTGCTACTACACAAGTTCAGTGGGTCAGCTAGGCTGTGTGTTACAAAAGGCTACTCCATCTTGTTATTGCGAACCAGGAATTTTGGTGTCTCACTGACCCACCTGTGATCTCTTGCACAGGACTGGCCAGATTGGAGGCTGCGCAAACCTGCTAAAGACCCAAACAGGCGACCACTACAGCCTGGAGAGTCAAGAAACACCACAAACTAGTATACAAAAATCTTTATTATACGCTACTCTAGTTTATAAAACAGTTTTTGGGTGGTGGCGTTTAGCCTGGGTCCCATCGGGGGTAGAAGGATGCCGGACCTGAGATGTCAGAGGCTGTTGGGGCCGCATTCACCATCTTTGAGCATGCGATCAGCGGAGAGAGCGCGTCGCTCCATGGGAACCATAGCCTCAGCCATTGCTCTGCATATCAAGCTGTCCACGCCTCACAGAAGACATCAAAAGGGAGACAATCCAGTAGAGTTCTCATCCCCATCTATATCCTCAAAGCCATCCATCATAACGTATTATTGCCTGAATAGGTAGACCTTTGTGTGGCAGGAGAATGGTCAAATAGGCACTATGAGGAGTAGCCAGTGGTAACCTTAATGTCCACAGAGGGGTGGGCAGGCCAAGCACTGCAATGATAGGGCTGGGGGACAGCCAACAATATTTGGGTGGGCGGAGCGTCACTATTATTGGTCAAAGCCCTGAGACACCCTCCCGTGGTGCATAAAACTTTAACTGGGGAAGGAACAAGGCCGGGGAGCTGGTCTCCCCTGTGATCAGTGACAATCTAATGAGCAGGAGTATGCCCCGCCGGGGCACTTTATGCATTGAAGGAGGCCAGGCGAGCTGAAACTGACTGCGGGGGAATACAGACACCCCCGGAGGTGTCAAACACTAGTCCACAAAGGAATACTGACTCTGGGATTCACAGGGCATAAACAAAAAATACCCCAAAGGCCCCGTGGGCTACAGACTCCTTCACTCAGAGGCACCTCTATCTGGGCTAATAGCTCCAGTCCATGGCGCACGATCTCCAACCCGAGATGAGGGAATTTGAGAATCAACCGTCGCTGGACAAGATGTGACTCTGGCCTCCCCTAGCGGGCGGAGGACCGCACCGGGGTGCTGCGCCCAAAGACAGCAGCGAAGGGAGCGCTAAGCAGTCCAGTGATGCGTATCACAGTGTAAACACCCTACAAGGCAATGATGTACAAAAAAAACTGAAAAACAGTGTACTGCATAAGCATTGTGGTAAAAGGAAAGCACTATGAACGACTTTCAGGATTCCTGATTGGCTTCTGTTTAGACTCCTCTTCTATTGGTTGCTGTTCTTATGTGAACTGTTATAGTATTCCAAGGCATCATGGAAATAGTAGTTTTTTTCTGTATATTGTTTAAAACAAATGACTGTTATTCTGATTAAAATGAAGAGAGAATTCATAATCCTTACCTCCGGTCCTGACATAAAATGTTATATACATTTTTCCAAACTTTTTATACCCAAATTACATTTGCTTTTTTATTATTTCATTTCATTTTGCTCCACTGGGAGTTCCTTCCAGGATGCTTTAATTTGTCGTATCCCTAAAGAGAATAGGGATCCAACACTATGCAAGAATTATAGGCCCTTTTCCCTTGTTAATTTGGATTGTAAAATGTTTGCGAACATTCTTGCCTTTCGCATGGATCCTCTATTACCTAAATTAAGAGGAAGGGAACAATCTGGCTTTATTAAAGGTAGACATATTTTGGACAACACCAGGTTATATTTTAGTGTTTTAAGTAAATCCAAATCATATAAACATTCTTTAACAGCTATTTCCTTAGAAGCCAAAAGGATATTTGCCTGAGTTAGTTGGCCCTATTATACTCTGCTCCCAAAGAATATATCGTATTTAATGTTCTTATTTCTCCATCTTTTGCACTTCATTGAGACGTTCAGCAAGGGTGCCTCTTTCTCCCTTATTATTTGTTCTTTCCCTAGAACCCTTTCTATTAAAAATGTGTTTCAACTCTGAAATTAAGGGTTTACAATAAGGAAACAAACAAGTAAAATTTGCAGTTTATGCGGATGACATTCTGCTTTTCCTTTCACATTTACAATCCTTGTTGCCAGCCTTCTATTATGAAGATGAAAGCTTTGCTTCTGTTTCAGGATATATAAGTTAATTCTGATAAGTGTGAAATTCTTCCTTTAAATAAGTTCTATTACATGCGGATTTCATTTCTTCTTCCTGGTTCAATAAAAGACACTGTATCGCTCAGTCTGAAAGAGGTCCTTACAACTATATCAGTTCTCACTTCTAGATGAAATCCTTTGATGGGGCCGGATTCTTGACTGCCTGATTATCTCCAAGAATCCTCTCAGGTCGGCAGGATCTTTTTATCTGCTAAATAGTGTAGAGGGGAGGAAATCCAATTATTAGTACATATTCACCCAAATCTCTTTTAGGAAGGATCACTGACTCCGAATCTAAAATTTATAAGATTTTATTACAACCAAAAATAACTGCACATATAAACACCTTAGCACAAGGTGAAGAAGATAAATGGGCACTAAAATAAAACGCAAGTCTGCGCAATTGTCTCATATGACTCAGAACAAAAAGAATAACAAGCTCAAGAAGCATAAGAAATGCAATGGTCAATCCAATATCTACATTAGGAATCATTTGGCCTAAAAGAAAACAGTTAGTCTTTCCCTACTCTATCTCTAAGGTGACATCTCTGCTTAGCATTTCCCATCCCAGGCAAGAGAATAAAAGGTGTCAGAAGTGAAGACTTCCTAAGAAGTACACTCACTTAGTCAGAGCTCGTTCTAAGATGCTCCTTCTAGCTCCCCATCTAAACCTCAACTGCTCCACCCACGGGGCACTGTCCCTAATACAAAATTCCAAAAACGTAGAACACGCCCTCGGGCACACATCTTCGGCCAAGTCTTCTTCCAGTACTTTTCCAGCAAAACTTGTCTCTCCTCGACGACGGTTAGCTTGACCTTGGGTCCCAGGCACCTTCTCCGCTGAAAGTATCATCCTCACATTCCAATATACTTCCCTGTTGGCTTCTCGTACCATCCTAACTCCTAAAACAAAGAGCTAGTCTCACTAACGAGCTAAATGTCCTTGCACCTGCAACAGAAACATGGGAACGAAAAACTTTCCTCTTCTCTAAGATTTCCATTCTCCTGCAACCCAAAGCCTTTACCAAGGGAAATCATTTTCGACCTACAACGTTCAGCTAACATAAGAAAATGAACAGGCCTTTCTCATCAAACGTATATGCGATCAGGCCTTTACACTGTTAAACACATTATTACATGACACTCTAAGCCTTAGTTCATCACTTTTAAACGTGAATAAGCAACTTGCACGTGTAACTTTAACATGGTGCACGTTTAACCTAATACATTGCATTACGTAAACTAATCATTATGCTTTACTAAAATACATTCACAATAATCTGCAACATTAATTGTCATAAAAAGCATGGTTACAATTCAAATCACCTCTATGTTATTCGATTCTAGTAATAAATTTCAATGGCACACTTAACCTACATTGATTAATATGCGGGTGCTGACTAACTGTGAATATGGTGCACACCTACGAGTTTCAGAATAGCATGACGCTCTTTCAGTTCCCCCCTTTGATGACAAATGTCATCACACCATCACACAATTAACTCCCTTGGAGAAAGAACCAACCTAAACAGTACTTGTTGCCATCCTCCCCCGTCGGAACCTCTCCATATTCTTGATACTCTGATATTGACTGTCCTGCAGTCTAGCCATTCGCATTTCACTCGCTCTGAGAGCTCTTTCAATTCTGTTTCCTCTGTACCACTTGTAGGTTCTGGTGAGACCCCACAAACAGATCACACAAACCACAACAATGATGAGGGGTTTTAGCACAAACCCAAGGAACCCTTTTCCCAAATTCGCAAGTCATCTTCCCACACGACCAAATCCTTTACCAACCTTTTCCCACACACCTTCTTCAGTCAAATCCTCAATCTCTTGATGGATCATGGTAATGTTATCCATATATCTCTCCAGATCCTTGCTGTTGTCTGGAATATACGTACAACATTCCTGAACTTTCAATAATTTACAGACTCCGCCCTCTTTTGCCAATAGTACGTCTAAAAGAAGGCGATTCTGCAAAACCATTGTCCTTATCGATAACATCTCTCCGACCACCATTATCAATGACCTCGCTGTATTCATTGACAACTCATCAACCACAGTTGCCAACCTTCTTATCTTCACATTATTCAGAACCACACCCAAACTTGGTATCATTGCTCCAAAAACATCACCAATCACTGCTCCCGCACTCACAGCTCTCCGTACTTTAGAATGATGTCCAGTTTCCAAAAGCTCCCAAATCTTCCGTATGATAGATTTTCGGAAAAATAATAGCTAAATAACATGTACCATACCAATTTGCAGGCAACCTCACGTAGGCATTCCTTCCCCACACATAATACACAGTTGAAATCACTTGCACCAAGCCATGCAAAAAGTTTTTAGCAGAATCTTCCATTGTAAAGATATGATCACACATACTTTGTCCTACCGAAACCTTTTCATAGTAGGTCTGAGGACGTCTCACACACAACTTCCCCTTTGGCACCTGGTCCAATGCTATGGGACCATAACACCCCTTAGAGCTGTGTAATCTCTCCTCGTCAGTCCAATCTACTGGACTATCTCCTGTATTTCGTGTCTGTGTTAGTTTTCTGTATCTATCTTCTACTTGACCTACAAACTTCTTTTCTTTATCTGACAATGAACGTGTCAAATTATGTCGGTGAGCATAAGCCGCATCCAATTCCAAAGACGGTATGAAATACTTCCGGGGTCTGTCCTCTGACTTGTAATAATCATATTTATTCAAAGTCAAAGAAGTACTGCATCGTAATTGGAAAATAAATACTCAAACTGTCCTCTCTCATAAAAGATACTAAGCAACAAACTACAAGAAATTCCATAGGTTAGTGGAAGGTGATGGTATCTAATACGCTCATCTACAGAGGAAGGTAACTGCATGCACACATAGCAATCTTTCGCATCCATCGCATCCACATATTCATACAACAGTTTTGCATACGCATTAAGCTTAAAATCACTTCTAGATATATCTATGTGAAATCTACGACTCTCTTCGAGTAGCAAAGCTCTTTTAGCTCCTATAGTATCCTCCTTCTGGCTAGAGGTGGTAGGTGTAGGTGTCCCTGTACCTCCCCCTCCTGCTCATGTGAACCGATATATGAGGCTACAACTATTACAACTATAGAAACTATCACCTACCCTAAGAGTGTACCTATCACTAATTTAGCTCTACAGTGAGTATTTCCAGCATCTGCCATCTTTGCAAAGTGCTCAAAGTTCTTGACTCGACAGCAACAAGTAAGAGTCTCTTTTTCCTCCAAATATCGCTTGTCAACCAGTTCAAACAACACTTCAAAAGCTGGAAATCCCCTTGCAATTTTCAGTTCCTTATTTACACAGCCCACAAAAGACTTCCCTAGCCCTCTTTCGCCGACTTGACGGAAAGTCCCTAAATTTATTCTTCTTCCACTCGGGCCTAGTTTATCTTCTTCTTTGGACTTTTATGTACAACAAAGTTTTTACCTTCAGTCCAGGATAAGATCAGCTCCCAAAATCTCCAAGACACCTTGCAAAAGTTCAAGACGAAGCACCACTAACTGTTGATGCGGTGGTACAATACCAAAAGTTGGAAAAACCAGCGTCTCCAAAATCAATTCACGAATCTTGCTCAGAAGTGGTGGATTCGGAATATTGAGAGTCAGTTTTCCTTCGATTTCCACCCCTGGAACCAGTAACAGCACGTCTATTTTCAGGTTCAGAGAATCGCTGACCAACGTCAAGGACCTCAGCCTCCCTGTGCTCAATACACCTGGCATCAGTCACAGCGTATGTCCACTCTAGTGAGTGTACCTTTGACACGGCACTCTTGTTCTCCTGGACCTTCTCAGATTAGCTCAAGCTTGCTCTTCGTCACTTGGTTCAGATTCAGACGTTTCAGAGACTGGGGCAAGATCTCTTTCAGGTGCCAATCTCAAGTTCAGCCGCCTCTGACTCACGGGCCAAACTCTTTCTGCTTCTGTGGCACTTCTGCTCTCCCTTCAGGTACCCTGTGCACTACTTCCTTCTTCAGCAGAATTTGACTCTACTCCACCCACAGCAACACTTTCTCCGTCTGAGTCAAATTCGGGGCTTCGATTTGCACAACCCCTTTCAACTCAATCTAGTGCACAACCAACTGCATCAGCAACCCTCACAGCTTGACTTGCCCTCTCAAGTGACCCTGCCACCTCAGCTGGATTTTCATTTACGAGAGGGGCTGTATCTTCCAAGGGTGCTGGAACTCTGTGGGTATGGGAGGCATGCACCCAGTTCGGTAGTCCTCCACACTTCACTGCCGTGTTTGTGACCAGTATTACCTGGTACGGACCACACCAACGAACATGCAGGCAACTCTTCCTCACGTGTTTACGCACAAGCACCCAGTCTCCCGGGCACAAGTCGTGGCACAGGTCACTTGCGGTTGGAACAGTTGCTGCTTGCACCTGCTGGGACACAGAACGGACCACGTCAGCCAATCCCTTACAGTAATCGAGAATCAAGTCATCAGTGATGTTAATCAAAGCAGTGGCAGGTATCGCTGGTACTCGCATTGCCCTCCCCATTAAGATCTCATGTGGTGACAACCCCGTCCTTCTATCAGGAACACTACGAAGGCTCATGAGGACCAAGGGCAGTGCGTCAGGCCATTTCAGGGATGTCAACGAACACACTTTTGCCATCCGCCTCCCATTAACTTGTTCCACAATCCCATAAGCCTCTGGTCGATAACTGCAATGCAATCTCTGATCCACATTCAAGGCAGCACAGAGCAATTTCATGATTTCGCTATGGAAGTGTGTCCCTCTGTCTGACTCCAAAGAGGTCGGAAAACCGAACCTCGGGATAAGTTCCCTCAACAACAGCTTAGCTACAGTGAGTGTGTCACACCTACGTGTTGGGTAAGCCGCCACCCATCTTGAAAAGACACATACCACAACTAAGATGTACCTCAACCCATTACACTTCGACATCTCAATAAAGTCCAACTGCATCCTATTGAAAGGCCCTCCTGACCTCCCAATGTGACTTAAAGTCACGGCAGTTCTCTTTCCTGCATTCATCTGCTGACATGTAACACACCTCTGGCATACAGCTTCGGCAACCGCACAAATCTTCGGATTGTACCATGTCTGTCTGAACACTCGCACCATTGCATCTCTGCCAAGGTGTACTGCACCATGTATCAATCTTGCCATTTGACTCAACAGACATTCCGGTAGCACAGCTCGTCCATCACTCGAAACCCACACATCCACATCTCCCTTCTCACATCCCAATCTTATCCAGCCATCCCTTTCCTGATCAGGAACCTGATCCTGCAATCATTTGAGCTCCTCCCATGTATCGGCCATGGCTAACATCAAGCTGAGATCAGTTCTTTCTTGGCTTTCTCCAGTGTACCCTCCCGTAAATATGCATCCTTGTTCTGCACAGAATCGGGCAACTTCGTCCGCATAGTTGTTACCTAAAGACACAAAATCACTCCCTTTGGAGTGGGCAGTACATTTGACAACTGCAATTTCTTTTGGACATTGTAATGCTTCCAACAACTGTCTCACATATTCCCCATTTCTGATGGGTGAACCTGAAGATGTCATGAACCCTCTCTGTGACCATAATTGTCCGAAATCATGAGCAACACCAAACCCGTACTGACTGTCCGTATAAATCGTTATCCGAATCTGATCAGCAGCCAAACAGGCACGGGTCAACGCAATGATTTCAGCTGCCTGTGCGGAGTGTATTCCCTCTAAACAAGCAGCTTCAACCACCCCTGTGATGGTACATACAGCAAATGCTGCTCTCAAACGACCAACATTGTCTCTTAGACATGAACCGTCCACAAAGAAAATTTCATCAGGGTCAGGAAGCGGTTCATCAACAATGTCTGGTCTCGGTTTGGTGCATAGTTCAGTCACATCGAGACAATCGTGATCCTCACAATCTTCACCATCTGCATTTGGTATAGGCATCAATGTTGCCGGATTTAAAATCGAGCACCTCTTCAAAGTTACATTTTCTGCAGCAAGTATGACTTGCTCGTAACGTGTCAGCCTGTTGTTCGTGAGGTGCTGTGTTTTAGTCCTTGTCATCAACAGTTCAACAGAGTGTGGCACATAAACTGTGAGTGGGTGTCCCATTACAATACTCTCACATCTTTCAATACTGACACCTGTTGCAGCAACAAATTTAAGACATCCGGGCAACGCAGAAGCTACTGGATCTAAAGCAGCTGAAAAGTAGGCAACTGGTCTACGGACACCTCTATGATTCTGAGTCAGGACTGACAATGCACAACCTTCTCTCTCGCAACAGAACAATGTGAATGCCTTGTTGTAGTCAGGCATCCCCAAAGCTGCTTTCAACCTAACAACATCCAACATCCTCCCTTTCAAGGCTCCCTTCAGTATTTCTCGACAAGCTGCCCAATTTCATTCATCATACTCGCATTCCTGTTCTCGAGGTCTATTCTCTTCTGTCATATTCCTAGAGACTGGTTGGTTTCCTGAATTGCCTCACACTTCACTCTCTACCATTCTTTCACCCTGATTCCTTGCAGGAGGTACCCATATCCTCAGGTCTGACCTTGACTCGGCCAAAGACCTTGGTCTTGCTGATCTCACATCCACCTGTCCCCTAGAGGAGTCTGCCGTAGCTGGCAACGGCGTACTCCATTCGATAGGTTTTGGAGTCTGCTCCATTCTACTCACTGTTCCATTTCCGTCTACCACTCTCCTCGATCCTACAGCTGATTGTACTGAACTCCCAACCCTCTCTTGATCCGGGTCGTAAACTGAAACAATAGGTCCAATGGTAACCGGTACCTTTAGACCATCCGGTAACCTCACACCTCTCCCAACCTCTTTGCTTGCTACAGACTGATTTTTCATGCCCTCAGTTCCTGTGGCGATCTTCCCTTCTACTCTCACCTCTGACTGAGTCTGTAACCCATTAGTCCCTTCTGCTGGAGCCGACTTCCCTTCATAGGAATCTGGATTGTACGGAGGTGGTCTCTCAGACAACAACCTCTCTACTAGACTGTCATCTGTATCACTGTCGTCATCATCTACACTCTTTGACTTAGCACTGTCTGTCTTCTCCAGTAGTGAGTACAACCTGTCCCCCTCTATAGTTTGTACTCTCCACCTCGCCTCCTGAAATGCCTTAATTGACTTCTTCACCCTTTCTTGACTTTGGTCTCTCTGCTTGTCATGTGCTGCTCTAATCCATGCATGCAATGCCTCAAACTGAGTCGGTCTCGGCAAAGGTCCCAATGAAGACATTACAGATTTCAATTGATACAACACTTTCAACCTGAAGTGGCCATATCGTGGGAAAGCTAGTTCTCCCTCGCCTTGGGTCATTTTATGCCAATTCTCAAGTCAAACTATAGTATGCAACCCCACATTTCTGGCCAAATAATGTGCCAGAGTATCCTCGGGAGGGGCTTCTTCTCCCCACGAGTAACCACATGTTTGTCACCGCTACATAATTTTCGGAAAACCTTAAAACATTTCACGAAGAACAGATTTTTGCTTGTGCACAATGTTTTCGATCACTTCCTGATGTCAAATACACCAATAGCAGCGCGACTCACACCAACCGACCTATCGCAGCGCAACACCTTCTGACGTCACTGTTCCTCCACTCGCAGCAGTTCCCCTCCTTTACAATTCACGTCTCACCCTTGCATTCATCCTATTCACACACTGAAATAACCATTTGTCCCAAACAAGTTAATTCTCTGACTGTCCATCCACAGTCTCTCGAAATTGTCGACCTCAACTGGCAACTGTCTGTCCGTGAATGACCGGACAGTCGCCTCAACTGATAGGTTTCAATTGCTCAAATTCCACATACAACAACCCACGACCAGCGTCGGTTCCTCAGGGAACTCACACATTCGCACTCCCTATCTCGGTACGGGTAATCGATGACGTCTCGCGATCCCCTTTCGGCGGTCAACAAAATCTACCTTGGGTGTCTTCTACACCACAATCACTTAAGCTACTCGTCAAGCCTAAGATTTTCTCCGGGCTGCGTGCGCTCACAACGTGATCTCACAATCACTCAACACTCACTCCAACTCCGCAAGATATCACACAATCAAATCAACACCGCAATCTACAAACATCTCACCCTATTCATACTCACTCCTCCACAAACTGCTCTTTCCGCCGTACCACTACTCTCCATCAATTTCCATCAACCGCCGCCGTTTGCTCCTCGCCATCCGATGAGTCACCATCACTTGACTTCTATGGGCCTCTAGAATCTCTTATCCTGATCTAGATCTCCCCTCACTATCAGAGATAACCATCCTACTCTGCTACCAACTGATAGGGGTGGATTCTTGACTACCTGATTATCTCCAAGAATCCTCTCAGGTCACCAGGATCTTTTTACCTGCTAAATAGTGTAGAGGGGAGGAAATCAAATTATTAGTACATATTCACCCAAATCAAATCTCTTTTAAGAAGGACCACTGACCCCGAATCTAAAATTTATAAGATTTTACTACAACCAAAAATAACTGCACATACAAACACCTTAGCACAAGGTGAAGAAGATAAATGGGCACTAAAACAAACGCAAGTCTGAGCAAGAGTCTCATATGACTCAGAACAAAAAAAATAACAAGCTCAAGAAGCATAAGAAATGCAATGGTCAATCCAATATCTACATTAGGAAACATTTGGCCTAAAAGAAAACAGTTAGTCTTTCCCTACTCCATCTCTAAGGTGACATCTCTTCTCTAAGATCTCCATTCTCCTGCAACCCAAAGCCTTTACCAAGGGAAATCATATTTAACCTACAACGTTCAGCTAACATAAGAAAATGAACAGGCCTTTCGCTTCAAACGTATATGCGATCAGGCCTTTACACTGTTAAACACATTACTACATCACACTCTAAGCCTTAGTTCATCACTTTTATACGTGAATAAGCAACTTGCACGTGTAACTTTAACATGGCACACGTTTAACCTAATACATTCCATTACGTAAACTAATCATTATGTTTTACTAAAATACATTCACAATAATCTGCAACATTAATTGTCATAAAAAGCATGGTTACAATTCTAATCACCTCTATGTTAAATGATTCTAGTAATACATTTCTATGGCACACTTAACCTACATCGATTAATATGCGGGTGCTGACTAACTGTGAATATGGTGCACCCCTACAAGTTTCAGAATAACATGATGCTCTAGCACCTTTGTTTTTATCTTGGTGGGCTAGCTGAGATACGATAAAAATGATTATAGTACCCATTCTATTGTTTTCTCTTTAATATCCCTATAAATTTCCTGTTTTCATTTTAGAAAAATATACTCTATTTTATCGACATTTTTATGGAATAACAAAAAATCTCGAATGTCCTTTCTAAAACATAAACGTCCAAAACATATGGGGGGTATTAATTTTCCTGTTTTTCGCTTGTACCATAAAGCATTTTTTCTCAAACAAGCATCCTTCTCCCTGATTGAAGATGATTATAAAATTCCTCCTTAAAATGAAAAATCTTTTCACCATCCCTTTTCTTTTCAAGAATTCTTATCCTTTACTCACAAACCTTTATCCTTGTCTCTCCCTATATTAAAAAATGCGTGCAAGCTGCTACAATCTATTTTTATCACTGATCTAAATACTAAAGAACAGTTTCTACAGTCATCAATTTGGCATAATACACATATTAAAATAAAAAATACAAATATTTTATGGAAAACTTGGCATTTCAAGGGCTTATAAACATTTTCATAATGGTTTTTGTCTTCCTTTTGAATTGGTTCAAGCTCATTTATTTCCTTCCTCGAATCAGACTAAATACTTATCATTAATCTCTGTGATTCAGTCTATATACTCCCACATAATCTTATCCCTAATTCTCAGGTTCCTAACATAGCATCCCTACTTCACATTTTTACCTCGGCTTTCCAAGTATATAAGAATCTAACTCCTTCCCCAGAAGAACGAGCTAAAACAGAAGTTGAGTTGCAATGGGAATCCAACCTACTGACTACTTTTTCAATTTGGAAGAAAATTGGGACTAAAATACGGAAATCCTCTAAAGCAGTCATTTGATCACTCTGATCACTTTAAATTAATTTAAGTATACAATCCCTCCCTTCTGCTGGTCCGGCAATAACACTTCATCTGACCTCAAACATATGTTATTCGACTGTCGTTCTACTCATTAATTTTGGTTGCAAGTGTCAGGTACCCCACAAGGCTTACCTCTGCTTGTGGAGCGATTCCGCAGAGACGACAAGAGCGCCCGCCCCTGTACCCACCTGACCCTCGTGGACAGTAGAACCCAGCAGGGATGAGATGGACGCAGGGAAGGGAGCCAGAAAGAAGGTAGGAGGTGGTGTGTTGGGTATCTTGAAGTCAACAGTGCTCTGCAGACCACGGGTTTCAGTTCACTTGCAGCCCAGTTGAAGTAGCGTCTAAGCGAGGTGCTGCACTGCAAGCTCCTCAGTAAACCAAGGGGAAGCGCTCCTGCGCGTATAGTAGAACAAACTGCTTGGCAACAACAGAGGCACCTCTGGAAGGCACACGTCCTGATGTACGCTGCTTCAACACTGTGGTACTCTGTCCCACTTCAGCGCGCATGCGCGATGGGGCACTGCATCACTTACCAATAACCCCAAAGTAAAACACTCCTGGAATCGCACTCCAGCGCAAGGAAAGCAAGTGCTGTATGAATCAAGAGAACCCCTCAGCGCTCCTGCGCGGTGCAAGCAAAATAACTAGAAAGCGCTTCCAGCGCGGTGCTAACAAAACAACTATAAAGCGCTTCCAGCGCGGTGCTAACAAAATAACTATAAAGCGCTCCAGCGCGGTGCAAACAAAAAGACAAACCCCGCAACGCTCCTGCGTTACAAGGCTCAAGGTTCGGTGTAGGAATGATACCTCGACTCGTTTCCAGCATAGGGATGAAAAGCCCTCCAGCGTCTCTACAGCAGGAAGAGGGCCCGCTCGTGTTCGACGCTACTTGGCTCCGGGACAATCCTCGCGACTCGGGGAACTTCCAAGAATTCGAAGCATTGAACCAGCGGGAAAACGCGATGTTTATGCGTTTCCCCCGGAAGTGTTTTTCCTGACCTTTCGTCTTTGGTGAAAGACTAGACCGGGACTCAACCTCCACCTTGAAGTGAGTCTCCCGATCGTTTCTGTGTGTGTGTTAGCGGGAGCACCGGCAAGCGCCGTGAACACGACAGCAAGTCTGGAGACAGATACATTTTATTTTTCACACTCATGTACCCTTTACCAACACCAATATTTTGCTGGGGAGTATTTCAGAGGACTGGTCCTCTCATTCAGAAACTATCCATATGCTTGATTTACTTATTCCTGTTGCTTTTCAGCAGAATACCAAAGCATGCCATTTTAAAGCTTGGTGGTGTTGTATTTGCTATAATAATAGACTTGATAGAGTATATGCCAATCCAATTGCTCTTGCTATCAAAAGAGAGCTTCTTTGGTTACCTGTGACAAATTTCCTGGATTCTTCTGCAACAAGACATAATCCTCAAAATGAAGAGGTACCTAAACCTCCATGACTCCTTACAATACCAATATGGGTAATTGATATATTTTACTGTTTATTGTCTCACTTTGATGCGTATGTTTTAGCAATAGTTTTACATTTTTGTACCATCTATTTGATGAGCTACAGTTATACTGCTTTTCTTTCGTTCCTTCTCTTTCTTTTTCTTTTTCTTTCTATAACTATTTTCTAGAGTTTATTAAGATCTTTCATATTTTACATATCTTTGTACTGATTTGCTTGCACTTACTGTTGATTGTTTTGATTTCAAATGCCAAATAAATCCCATTGTTTGAACTAAAAAAATTTGCAAAAGTTGTTGACAGTTGTATGGATGGAGGGAGGGGTTGTGATTGGTTGGAGTCAAGCAGAGTTCATGTAGTTGCTAATGGTCTAATCTCTAAGGAAATGTATCTTCTAAATGAACCAGCTTTGTGTGTTCAGGCACAGCGGGAGGTGCAAGTTGAGAACAGTGAGGAATGCAATTTATGAAAGAATTCATAAGAACAATGAACTGAAGACGCTCGGAGTACGTGTGAAATTTCACCCTAAGAAGTTTGAACACTACGGGCCTCATTTATGAGGAATTGGCATATGGCAGCACCACAAGTCATCTTGCTGTGCTGCCCTACACCAATGTGAAAGTGCAGGAATGCATCATATTTATGAAATATGGTGCATTCCTGTCCTTTCTCCTTGTGCTGGTGCAAAATTTGCTGCCTAGTGCAACCATAGGCACATTTGCACCATTGTGCAAGGGTGCCACCATTGCAGGCAGTATCGTTTTTTTGCAGGAAGGGGGATCGTCCTGCACAAAAACAATACAGAGAGACGTTGTCCTTTTTCCTCGTTACTTATGCTCGTGGAGGCATACGGATTTGGAACTGCCCTAGTTTCACGTGATTAGTAAATCTGAGGCAGCATCAAAATCCATGGGTGGTGCACGGGAAAACCTACCACAACACCCATGGAACGCCTCCTTGACGCAGAAAAAGGCAAGGCCGCAAGTTGCACTGGTCTGTCTTAGTCCATATCTATGCGACCATGCAACACCATGCAGAGTGGCTTTCCAGTCGCCTCATGGATATGATTGAGATGTTTGCACCACTGGAGAGTCAAAAAAAGTGATCCTCCAGCGGCATAAGCCTCTCATAAATAAGTCCCTGCATTTATTAAAGTTTTCTAAATCAATATGTTTTTGCTATTATATCTTTCTGTGTTACACTTTACTGTGTGGTATTTTTTTTCCCTTCACTACAAAAAAATGATTCCTTGAAAATTATTTTTGTTTGAGTTTGAAGGGTGAGAAGATTTATAGTGACACACTATCACTTAGTCACGATGTTGAAGATTCTTTCTTGATGCCATTTTAGGGAATTTCATTGTTGACAGTGGCTGTTTACTGGGTAGCTGATCTCCGTAAGACAGCTGTAGTGTGGATTCTGAATAAATACCTTTACATTGAAAGCCCTAGTTTCTGCTGTATATTCACCAGACTACCTCAGTAAGGTGTATATTTTATGAAGCTTTGGGTGGACACTCATGTGGCACAACATGACGCAAAACTTGGAGGCGATTTACAATGCAGCATTAAAGTGCACAAGTTTCGTGCAAAATCATTTTGCGGCATGCAAGCACTTATGCTCACTTTATTAAATATAACTCATAGATTCTGAGAGGTCCAGAATATAAACAATAATACAATTAGAACACTGACTGCATCACAGCAACATAAAGACCATGGGAAAATACAAAAAAGCAAAAAGTATGTGCAGCTATAATATTAGTTTAAACAAAATGACAATAATACAGAACTGAAACAAGCTGCCCGAAGGAGAAAGATTTGGGAAACTGAGCAAATTACTACCCAATGAGAAAAGACTTATGGAGCAAAATTGACCTTTTGATTAATAATTGGAATGTTGACTCCATATCCATATTAGGAGATATGAGCTAGGAACTAGGAGGGAAATGACAGAATAAATATGGAACCGGCAAAAGAGGAAGCATGAAACTGAAGAAGGACTGAATGGGTGGAGTGGGAAGAAAAAAAGCCAGTATGAGAAGAACATGAAAATAGAGGCAGTGGGATCGATGAAAAACAGAGGGTAGTAATAGTAGTCCTAAAATAGATATTCTGAGGAATGTCTAAAATGTGGACAGATGATAATCGGCAGTTGGTCTTTGCTAATGATGTGATGATTACACTGGAGACTCTGAATTCATCAATGGAATACGTTTTATAGAAGGACCTTTGAAAGATTGGCTATAAAAGTAAATAGAGCATAATCAAAGTTGGTCCTCCCTTGGCTACTACCACACAAAGAGCTTGCTTCAAGTGTTTCCATGTGAGCTAAACTGAACCCAGGCTTGGGGATTATGGCCCTCTTCTGTAATTTGCACGATCGGACATGCCACAACGTTGCTATGCGGTGCACCACTATAATCCCAACTGAGAACATCAGAGGCCATTTAGTTACTGCTACCCATGGTTCTTTGACTGCATGAGAGGCAAAAGGGAGAACAATTTTCAATTTCAAAGTTTCACAGTGTAACACATTAAGTCACACAATAATACAGTCCACAACTGCAAAAAGGTTTAGTATTGTTTATTATAAATTAAAAAATAAACTCACATAAACCACTTTTCGCATAAGCATATGAAAATACAAAATTTGTAAAACGTGTCCAAATCCCCAGAAGTGATGTGTGCGATACACAAGGAAAAGTATGATGAGTTCAATTATTATCAAAAAAACAATCAGAAAAAAAAAAGTTGAATCAAGTTGTATTCATTGAGTTTCAACAGGTAGCATTAATCATATCCTTCTCTACACTATCCTAGCAAGGATCCCCAACTCTATTAACTGATTGTCGGGTTCGAACCAATAGCAGGAAAAGAAAGAAAGGTGTCAAAAGTTGAAGTCTTCAGCAGAAGTACTCCAAACATAGGTCAAATAGCATGAATACACACAAGCAATGCACCTTATGAAGTCTCAAAAGGTGTCTCTCCTCACTAAGTCACAACATACAATATCAACTGCATCCAAGAGGAACATGGCCCATGTGCTATTCCCTTGAATACTTTTCCATTGCTTTGGCCAGGCTGGATTCTTCCATCTCCCTTTTCATACAGATAAGCAATTATTTTCGTCCTTGGCCATTCTTCTCCTCCTCCATGGTAACTCATCCTCATGCTCGTTACCAAATTTCTTTTGTGCTACTTTGTCCTTTCTCACCTCAGGACCTAACAAAACAAAAACTCTTCTATGCTAACTAATAAGGCTTTATCCACACCTAGAGTGGAGACCAAATGCAATGAAAACATTCCACATTGAAGGTTAAGCACAAATCAAATTCTAAGTGCATCGTATACTTGCACTGGAGCACAAGGTTAGGCTAGAATAAATCACACATGTAGTAACATGAACACACATTAGGCCTAAAATATTGCCAACAGAACAAGTGCACTAAGTTACATGTACATGCACATTTACTAGGTATCTGGCAACATATAGTCTCCGTGGTTAATAAATGTAGATGATTCACCATAATATAATTTCTAAAATGTTATTGATAATACAATCTAATTTCTGATTCAAATGATTAAACTTCAACCTACCCACATACACTAATTAGCATCACAATATCACATGCTAACATTTTATTTTCTCATAAACACTAAAATGTCCCTTACAATACTTTACATCAGTCACGTTTTATGCACATAGTTTATTCATGTTTCCCTCTACGTGGAATATTCTAAATATACAATACCCTTTCTTTAGTAACATTAGTCACATGTAACATTCGAGTGCCGACTATAGGTGAGTATGATGCACTCCGATTTTATCTCGCATTGAGATCAAAATTACGCTCTCCCAGCGGCTCGTGGAAAGGAGCAAAATTAAGTTATTACACAGAATTAACTATCTGTTTGGGGTGTTACCATTATCAGCATCTCACAAAATACCCAATGACATATATAAAAATAAATAGATCCTTTTAGGGTGCCCAAAACAGAAGAGTCCAAATTACTTCCAGAGCCACTAGCAGGGGGGCTGAGGCTACCATGTATGACGATCTGTCACATGATGCACCAATTCACTGGTGAAATGTCTCTGAAAATAGCATTCAGGCTCACATGGCTGAAACCCATGGACAGAACCAGGAGAGTAGCATAGTAGATCTGAAAACCTATAGGACAGGCTGGTTTGGAATGATACAGCAATAAAGACAGGCGAAGACAAGTTTACACCAGCAACTGGCATTTTGGGTACTGTGTAGTACAAACATCACAGCATAAGGAGGTAAAACACAACAATACAAGTTTAAAACCAGATTCAGTGGATACGGGAATTAAAGAATAGAATTGTGAAATACAAGCCATATTACGAAATGATATAAAACAAAGAGGGCAAGGATAAATAGGGCAGGGACTCGCTGGAGGGGTTGGATAAGAAAAATAATGTGAAACAAAAGTAAGCTGAATGGGAGAAAAATCTAAATATCTATGGAGATAATGGATAAACCACAATCCTTACACCACCTTTAATCTCTTTGTGCATCGCTTGGGCCAGGCAAAGATTTGACTGCAAATAGTGTTCATCCGCAGCATTGTTTCATTCCAAGGCAGCTAGATTACCCTAACCACAAACTGAGGGCTTCAAGACTCCTCAACAATATTCATTTTATTTGACGTTTGGGTGCTGTGAGTTTGTCACCAAGCACGATTCAGAACACCTGATTCAGGTAAAGAATATATATGAATTGTAATTAGCCCTGATGAAGCGAAAAGGTAGTCATGAAACAAGTGTGGGCTATCTTTGTAAATTGAATATTGGAATGAATTAAAGAAAATTATTTTAATACACTTCATTCAGGAGTCTTGGAAACTTCATTTCATTATTATGGTGTTTTTTTAAATACAAGTTTAGGAGCACCTGGTTTGAGAGGGTGACTGTGCTGATCAGATTAATTAATGAGCTGTGCCAAACAGGGTTAATTAGATTACCCTGTCCCAGGGATGGGGTAGACTTTATGGTGTAGCAAGTGTCCCTTTGATCCCAGTGCAAGCAAAAGAGTTCCTCCCCTTAACTGATGATTGGAAAGTAAAAGGGAAAAACATTCAATGTTCCGGGTCCCTCAGACCTTGCAGGCCCTGTCCCTGTGCATTCCTTGATTCCAATGTGCTCCTGGATTAACTTGCAGGTCAAAGGTTTCTCGTGAATGACCATACCAAGCTAAAGGAACCATGAATGTTCCTAGGAGGTGGTTGTGTGGTCTTGAATCCACCCACTGCCTCTTTATTCCACTTCCAGACACTCCCTGACCCTTTATCTCACTCTTGAAGGGTCCCTACTTTCTTCTCTGTGACGATTTTTCTATATTTCTCTTTCTCCTTCTTTCCCCTTTGTGTTTTGTCCCTATCTTGCTCTCAGTAAATATCTGATGACAGTGCTTAATATAGTAAGTGCCAGGGCCCTAACCAGGAGGCAACTGCAGCTTGCACAACCCAATGCCCTGTCATCGTTGCCAATGACGGTACCAAAACAACTACTAACCATCTATCTCGCCTGCAAGTGCAACAGATTAGATTGTTCCAGGTCTTTTAAAATGTATATTGTATACATAAACAACCGTTGTTCTGCTCATCTCTAAATTAGATGAGCAGCGCCACCATGTATCAGAGTGTCATAAGTGTGGTGATGACAATTAAGAGCCGGTGCCGAGGATTGGAAACCACCAGCTCAATTTAAGCACTGTCTGATGAAGAAAATAAGTGTTATGTAGCAATGGGGCAAACCAATAGCCACTGGGCCTGGGTGAATAGTGGTACAACGAGAAAATGTCCCAGCGGAGAACAATTAAAACAGATAAATCAATGCAAGAATTAATCAGTTGTATCTAAACAAAGTTAAGCACCACCATACAGTCTTTCCAAAAATGGATGTGATTTTATTTCATCACATTATTGAAGTTAATCAATTTATAAAGTACACAACAAATCCTAAATGAATATTTTCAGAAAAACAATTGCACAGAGGGATGAGGTGATAAGTGCATGGGAAGAATTGTGAGGAAGGCCAGTAGTGAGCATTTATACACATCAGTAAATTAATAGCGAACTATCCTGACAGTTTCCTGTCAGATGCATTAAATGTCAAATCATAACATAATTGCAGATATACATTCTCTGTCATATATGTCTGACAAAATTATAAAGAAGTGTCGACGTTTCGACCCTTAGAAGGAACAGCCAATTTTGCGCATTGTGAGTGGGGTCTTCATCAGGACCAAAGTGACGGGAGGGGAGTGGGCACCAGTAAAAACAGCTATATGGCTTCAGGCTGTGAATAGGAAAGCTGGGATATATAGGCTCTCAGATTTCTTCGTAGATGATCATAGTATTCAAAAAGAAAGAAGGGCCCAGGTTGATCAGTAACCTGTGGCTTTGGGGTGCTGGCATGACCGGCAAAACAGCTCATCATTAGCTTTTAAAAATGCATCTATTCCTGAAAATGATTTGTGTTTTGATGATAAACAAGTTCCTTCAGGCTCATTGCTGTCACTTTGGGTACATGTGGGTATGGGGTATAGTTGTCAATTCACAAAACTTCAAAGGGTCGAGAAAGTTATATCACATAAACTGAGATTCAAGATGAGATCTAAGTGTTAAGCCTTTTACCAAAGCTCCTCAAGACTCTCCTGTTTGCAGCCTAGGACCTGGGAGAAGAACAAGTAGCGCAAATTACAGAACTTAAAGGTACATGTGCCTCTCAACACCCTGTTAACTTTATGTTTCTGTTTCAGCCGTCTTGCCCAATTCAACTAAAGGTAGCAAAGGCAATGCTGGGGATCCCAAATGGCAAGCCAAAGGGTAGCAGCTGTATTCCCTGGCGCCTGCTAATTGACATGCCTGGTATGGTGATTGTTGTAGTAACTTGGGACCAAAGTCTACAGTCAGAGGTGATTGCATTTAAATCCTGGAAAACTGAACCTGGTCATTTGATGGGCTGTCCCTAAGCACCCTAGCAACTATGTGGACCTGTAATATGTTTTGAGCAATCGAAGTCTTAGGTGGACTTTATCACAGGGATCGCATTGCTTGGCTTTTCCACCGCAGACTCATTGTGAATTAGCAGACAGGAGTTACTAGTCGCCAGAGTTCTAGCTTCAAAAACCAGCTTCTCCCCCTTCTCCCAGCCCTTTTCGACGTATGTGTGGAAGGGATCGCTGGAATGCTCACGCTTTTTTGAACGGATGTTGAGCATCATGATTCCAAAAGTGAAAAAGCCAAAGAAGCACAACACCAGCAGGACATACACCACTTCCAGTTTGTCATGGTGCTTGGCGGAGTTGGGTTTTGTAGAATTCTTTGCACCATCCATAACTTCTTTCAGCAGATTAGAAAGGAAAACACTGAAGTCTGAGCTATTAAGTTCCTTTATCTTGCATTTCATGGTTCCACGAGGCAGTTCTTTATTTCTGGAATAAAATAAAAATAAAAACATATTTAAACATGTATAAGTTGTAAAGATTCATTGTAGGACACCAATCACACCCAATTGTAAACAATCATCTCTCCATTTTATCGACAGACTGTAAAATAATGTAGCTTAAAACAAAAACAATTGTAGGGTAGAGTCTGCCAAGGCAAAGCAACAGGCCTTGCCAGCAAGCACTACTCTCCAACACAGAGGGATTATTGAAGGGAATTCCTCCCTGAGGATAGTAGTCAGTAAGATACTTGTCTCCAGGCACATCTGAATGGATCAATTTTCCCCCAGACATTGACCAGTCTCAATTCAACACACCACAAACCCTCACCAGTAATGCTAAGTCAAAGTTATAGTCAAATCAATTATCGCATCTGTGGAGTAAGGGATAAGTCAAGAGGAGGATTTAATGGTGGAATTTTCTCCTCTACACCATATAAAAAGTAGAGGATTTTACAACACCACTTTTCTAATACAGGCCCATGGTCTTTGCTTCTCACCGCACTAGGTAAAATAATTAAACAACTTTTATTGTTTATGAAAATGGGCAAAGTGCCATCTGGGGTGCTTAATTTATTTGTATTTATTTGAGGTTTATAGAGCATTTGTTTCTCCTTGTTACTCCGGAACGTAAGGGCACAGTTACAAGAAAGTGATGCATCTGTAGGGATGCGCCACTTTCAGTGCACGAACCTGAGAAACCCGTGCACCACCATGGATGTGCCGTATTTACAATACGGTGCACCATGGCACAATGATTGACAGATGCGTCAGAAATTCTGACGCATGTGTTAACCCAAAAAGTCACGCATTGCTGGAGTCATGTTGCAAGCACAACGCAACTCCAGTAATGCATTGGAAGGCCTATCCTCATTATGCTGCATCACTCCTTATGCCTGCTCCAAGCAGGTGTAAGGTTTTAACACAGTGACGTCCTAGAAGTGGCGCAGTGAAATCTTGCAGATTTCACTGAGTCACTTCTACAAGGCTTTTTTAAGTGGGAACGCCCACCCTGCATACATATATCTGACACACGGCTTTACAACTTGACGTATCTGCCTAGATGCGTCCCGTTGTAAATGGGGCGCATTTTTAAGCTGCCGAGGCGTCACAAAGAGTCACGCAATGGCGGTGCAAAAATGACGCATGGGGCTTGTAAATCTTCCCCCTTGTGTCTACATCACTGTGCAGCTCCTCTTACTCCACTGAATTCATAGAAATAGTTCATGCAAGTTAGCATGTGCCTCCACCATTATAATTCAATTTAATTGATGAATTAACATTTTTAGTTGAAACAACTTTTATTTAATGACCACACATGGGCACCCTCGCTCAATTAAAGTGAGGTAAATCAGAAAAATACCTGTTTGAAGTCATGTTTAATAATCTGTCATGCATTAACAGTCACACAAACATTACATATATAAGGTGTATTTACTTTTTTTTAAACGTATGTTTACATATTAACTCCCCATTCAGTGAAACTCCTGGGGCTGTATTACCAAAGTGCCCCAGGGGCACAGCCAGTGTTTGCGCCTGCTTTGAATGCTCCCAGGGCACATTGGTATTACAGGAAGGGCAGCAAATGCTTATGCAGCCCCTTACATAATACAGATAGTGTTGGCGTGCATATACCACCGGCGCTATCACTAGAGGGCGTTCCCTCATTTGCATGGGGGAATTTGCATTAAGGTGTGCCTTGGCGGAAACATGGAACGTACGCCCAATCTGCAATACGGGCCCTGATAGGTATTGTATTTTATTCATTTGTCACTCTTTAGTGAAGGATAGTAGTACCAGCTTGAAAGTAGTTAAATTTTCACAACATAATGCCTCAATAGTTGTTCAGTAAACTGTTTTTCTACAAGGAACTTCTCGCTTATGAAGCAAAACTCTTATCCAGGGGCCTTATTACACAAGTGCCCCAGAGGCACAATGGATAATTGTGCACACTTTGCATGCCCCAAGGGCACTTAAATATTACACAAAGGGGCCTAAATTCTTGTGAGGCTCCTTTTGTAATACAGATAGCGCTGGTGCACATATAGCATTCCCTCATTTGCGTGGCCCATGCAAATGAGGTAATCTCTTTGTCTTTGTGCCCACGCTGTATTCCTGACACGGGCGCAGAGGCAAACATGCCTTTAGAAGGCACATTGAAGGTGCTACACAAAAAGGTAGTGCACTTTCAGTGGGCCTTCAAAATACAGCCCTCTAAAGGGATGTAAGGGAATCCCATTGACCCCTCTACCCCCAGACATTCTCTTGCAGGCGGGCGCAATCACTGCTCCGTGTTTCTCTTTAATGCCCTGCCCTGAGGCAGCGTGTGCCCGCGGCTGCCCCCGAGGGCAGTGCATTCTTTCTAATAGGACGCACTTTCTATGTGTGCACCCGGCGCATCTACTTTAAGGTGCATGTGCCGCAAACATGAGAGGTGCACTCTATCTGGAAAATGGGCCCAGGACTCATTATAAGGTGTAATACATCAGACAAGTGTCTACAGAACAAATATGCCTCAGGAGATGCATTATATCAAAATGTGACATAATGATATCACACGAGCAATTATGATGACAGTAAAGATTTCCATCTAATCAAAATGCAGAGAAATGTATTACCATATGAGCAACAACTACAACCAAAATGCAGTGGTAGTGGTATTAGGCAACAGGCTGGACTCAGAGAGGAAAGCCGGACAAAGAAATGTAGTTTTCCCTAATCCTCCTACCACATTTTGTGCCTTAAATGTCAGGAAAGTCGGGGGTGATGTGGAGGAATGCTACTTTGACTGTCTGAAGCCTAATGGGACAATCATGGAGAGGCATGAAGGGAGCACACATCAAAAAAGTTGTAACCAGATTAGGGTTCCGCTGAGGCATAATTAAGCTGTCTGGTTTTAGGTTTAAACTTATAATAACTGATAAAACCCCACCAAAAGAGAAATAGCTCTCACCAGTATAAACATATAAACACTGAAAAAAACACCTTTTCAACCCCAAACTAAATGACGTTCAAAGAAAGGAAAAGACAAGTCAAAGTCATTTTTTCTTCCTGGAGGGGCCAATGCAATGTAACATTGCTATATAAGCTAGCAGCAAGAAAGACTGGGCAAACATTATTCTGCTTGAGTTTTGTTGTTTAGGGATGCCACTAAGATATTATTATTATTATTATTATTATTATTCGGATTTATAAAGCGCATAGCTGCCCCAGTGACGGGGCGTCCCAGCGCTACCTAAGCACAAGCTAGAGAACCACTCAGACCTACGCTGGGAAAAGCCAGGTCTTTAATGCCTTTCGGAACGCCAAATGGTTCTGAAGTCCTCTAATTGAGGTAGGAATGGAGTTCCAAAGGTGCGCTGCCTTAACCCTGAAAGAGCGACCGCCAGCTCTAGTTCTCTGAAAACGGGGAATACAAACCAGACCAGAGCTAGCCGAGCGCAAGGGGCGATTCGGCATGTAATAAGCCAGCAGATCTACTAGAATAGGGGGTCCTTCTCCTGACAGGATTTTATGGGCCACACACAGAGACTTAAAATGAATTCTTTTCTCTATCAGTAGCCAGTGGAGCTTGGGGAGGAGGTTCGCAACCGAACATGATTTGGGAAGTGCTAGCAAGGCACGAGCTGCTGCATTCTGGCTTTTTTGGAGGCGAACAATGCAGGATTTGTTGGCGCCTAAATATAGCGAATTACAGTAGTCCAGCCTCAATAAGATTGTGGCCTGAAGAATAGTTTGGGGAATCTTAGGTGCAAAATAGCCAAGTAAAGGTCTCAGCCCTCTGAGGAGTCCAAAACAGGATCCTGCTAAGGCCTTGGATTGAACATCAAATGACAGCTCACTGTCAATCCAGAACCCTAACTTTTTTACTGCCTTTTTTGGCAGTGGTGCAGGTTTTAATCTGTCAGGCCACCACTGTTCAGACCAGAGGGCCCTATCTTTCCCCAACACGAGAATTTCTGACTTCGCAGCATCTAGTTGTAAACAGTTAGCTGTCATCCAGTCAGAGATGGCTAGCAAGTCCTCTTTGAATTTCAGAAGATTAACACAGCATTTTTTTGAAAAGGCAATAACTAGCTGGGTGTCATCGGCATAAGAAACCAAAGACAACCCTCTACTTTTTGCTAGCAGAGCTAGGGGTTGAACATAAATGTTAAAAAGCGCAGGGCTCAATATAGAGCCCTGCGGGACCCCATGTTTAATCATATGAGTCTGAGAATGAAATGGTGTCACAACCACTTGAAAGGTTCTATCTTTCAGGAACGATTGAAACCAAGCCACGGCCAACCCCCGGACCCCTATATCATATAGTCTACCTAAAAGAATATCGTGCGAAACGGTATCAAACGCAGCACTTAAATCTAAGAGAATCAAGGCTGCGGAATCCCCAACGTCTAAGTTACACCGAATGTCCTCCGTTACCGCCAACAGCGCCGATTCGGTGCTGTGACGGGTACGAAAGCCATTTTGTGAGGGGTCGAGCGTTTGGTTACACTCTACAAATTCAGTCAGGACTGAATTAACATATAACTCTGCAACCTTAGCTAAGAAAGGAAGCTGGGAAATAGAACGGAAGTTGCTCAGGTCCGACGGGTCCAGGGATGGCTTCTTTAAAAGGGGTATCACTTTTGCATGCTTCCAAGTAGCCGGCAATACTGCGGCGGACAATGATAGATTAACCAGTTCCCTGATCACAGGGGAAATCGATTCAAGAACTTGCCGGAGCTGATCTGGTCTAAGAGGGTCCGCCGGAGATCCTGATTTAATTTTTAAACATACAGATTCAAATTCAGAGTGCGAGAGTGGCGAGAAAGAACATAATGTAAGATTAGAGGGGTTTAACCTATCTTCAAGCATATCTATTCGGTTGATATTAAAGGGAGCTGAGGAAGCACAGGCCATTGGAAGATTATTATAAATAGTCTCTACTTTGCGCACAAAGGAAATCGCCAATTCCTCACATTGTATATTAGAGGAAATAGGGGAATCAACCTTTTCATTAGAGTGAAGCATATTTTTTAGAAGAGAGAAAATCATTTTAGGCGGATTATTACTTTCCCGAATTTTTGCGGCAATATATTCCGCTCTGGCTTTTCGAATCAGCCTATGATAAGATTTAATGGACTTCCGATATTTGATTTTAGCTTCTATATCGTATGCCCGTCTCCAAGATCGTTCCAGTTGCTTGCAAACCTTCTTTGCCTCCACAAGAGATTCGTTAAACCATGGGTTAGAGGGACCCAGTTTTTTTTTTTAGGGAACATTTTTCAGGGATACAAATACCTAGGGCTTGTCGCAACCAATCCTGAAAAAGCGCGTCCGAAGCCACTATATTAGAAGGCAGCTGTGGCTTGGACTTTAACAATATGTCAGAGAATTGGTTGGTGTCCCATTTATACCAGGGGCGTTTCATCCTAGACCGTGGACGAGATGGCACCAATTTCCCGGGCAGCCAGAGGGAGAAAGGAATCAAATAATGATCTGTCCAGGTCAGAGGAACGGAGGGTGACACCATTAAAGTACCCAAATTAGAAAAAATGGGATCCAACAAATGCCCAGCAATGTGAGTACTATCCATCACACACTGTACCAGTTGACAAGCTTCCAAATCAGCGAGAAAACAGGCAATCTCTGGCTTGTCACTCTCTTCAAGATGGAGGTTAAAATCGCCCAAAATAGTGAAATTCACCGCTCCGCTTGCAAGTAGGGGGACTTTATTTGCCAAAGCTTCCCTCCATTTTTTGAAAGCCCTGAAGGCCGATAGATAAGCAGCCCGAGACCGTAAAATTGTGATTAAGATTAATTTTAAAAGAGGCGCTTTTGCACTCGGGGATCTCCTCCTTCCTGAAACTACCCGAGAAAGGCTCTTTCAGGATTAGAGCAATACTGCCACCACGATTAACAGGGCGGTTGATTTGGTGCATAGAATAGCCTGAAGGCAGCGCCAGCCACGCCACCGCACCTGAATCCTTCCTTTTGCTTCTTTCAGTTTTGTAGTCTTTGGTCTAAAGATGCAGGGTTTAGAAACATATTTTAGGTCTAGTTTAATTATTTTATAAACTGCAGAGTGGTGGTGTTGTCCGTGAATGCCTACAGTAGCCTTCCCTTGATGAAGAGTAGAAGGCTTTCAATGCCAGTTGGATTGCACAGAGTTCCAGCAGGTTCATGTGGAGTCCGGATTTTGCCAGTGACCAGAGTTCTCTGATCTCCACCTCTCCCAGATGGCCATCCGATCCCAGGATTGACACATCTGTCACTACTGTGAAATCGGGTTGGGGAACGGAGAGGGGTCTGACTCTGCCCCAGTCACGGTTCGTGAGCAACCAATTCAGATCTTTTGCATTTCCCTCTGAGATCTGGACCATGTCGGAAAAGTTCCCCTGATGCTGTGCCCATTGAAACTTCAGCTCCCACTGCAGAGCCATCAGGCATGAGTTACCAGCAGGAGGCCATGAGTCCCATCAGCCTCAGTGTCTGCTTCAACAAAATCCATGATAGAGGCTGAAACATTGGTATCACAGCCTGAAAATCCTGGACTTGCCACTCCAGAGGATAAACCTGAAACTGCACTGTGTCCAGATTAGCTCCAATGAAATGAAGTGTCAGAGGGAGACTGGTGTGACTTTGGCATTTTGATAGTGAACCCCAGTGAATGCAGGAGGTTTGTCATAGTCTGCAGGTGGGAGATGACAGTCTGGGGCAAGCCCACCTTCACCAGCCCGTCATCGAGATATGGGAAGACTGGCAGCCCTGATCTCCGCAGATAAATTGCAACCACTGCCATCACCTTGGTGAACACCCAAGGGGCACTGGTAAGGCCAACAGGGTGCACGGTGAACTGAAAGTATTTGTGGCCTACTGTAAACATAGTGCTGGTGGGAAAGCAGGACAGGAATGTGGAATAGGTGTCCTGCAAGTCCAATGCTACTATCCAGTCTCCTGGGTCTAGGGAAGACAAGTCCTGAGCTACCGTAATCTTTTCAAATTTCTCCCTCTTGATGAAGAAGTTGAAGGCACGTAGATTTAGAAGCGGACCAAGGCTTTTCTTCTTTTTGGGAACCAGAAAGTAGCAGGAATAGCAACCACAGCCTACTTCTAGCAACTGAACCCTCTCTATGGCCCCTTGGCCATGAAAGCCATGAATTCCTCATGGAGAAGGTACAGATGATCCTCCATCAGCTGGTTGTGAGACAGTGGCATGGAGTTTGACATAGTCACAAAGGGGAGGCATGGCCCCTTCGAATGATTTCCAAAACCCACCTGTCCGATGTTATGGGCTTCCAGCAGGGCAGGTGATGGTGAATCCTGCCGACAACTGGATATCCATGGGGTAAAGGGGAAGATTAGGAGGGTTTAGAGACTTCAGCTGCTGGGGGTGGTGGACTGACAAGACTGCTGCCTACCTGACCCATGAGAGGTCTGTGGGTACCACGCCCTCCATTCAGAGGTTGGGGGCCATGCACGGCTCTGCGGCTGGGAGTTAATTGGCATGGCTGGATGCCCCACAAAAGGAATAAATGGCAGATTGGGGGTGACGGGGGACCATAAAAAGGCCCAAGAACTTGACCGTAGCCCTACTGTCCTTAAAGTGCTCAAGCACGGTATCCACTTTGTCTCCGAAGAGACGGGGCCATCAAAGGGCATGTCCACAAGTGTGGATTGGACCTCCCCTGAAAAACCAGTCATCCTCAACCAGGTGTGGTTCCTCAAGGCCATCACCGATAAAACTGCTCACCCCAGTGAGTCGGTCAAGTCAACTTCACAATGGATAGTAAAATATGCTGCATTCCTCCCATCGGCAACAGCCTGAGACAGTATGGCCCAGGTCTCCTCCGGGACCTGTGACAGCACCTGTGCATCCATGTCCCACAGAGTGTGTGAATAACGGCTTGAAAAGCATTCAGTGTTCACAGACTGCAATGCCAGGCTGGCGGAAGAAAACATTTTCTTCCCCAAAGAGTCCAGCCTCTTGGATTCCCTATCCAGGGGAGTGGTAGGGAAAGAGCCATTCAATGTTGACACTTGGACCACAAAGCTCTGTGGTGTAGGGTGTTGGGTGAGGAAGTTTGAGTCCCCTGGAGTGGGGTGGTGGCAGCAGGCAATCGGCCAATTCACAGGAGCTCCTGTGCTGAGTTTGGACCAAGTCCCCAAAAGGTCATCAGTGAGGGCATCACTGAATGGGAGTAGTAATTTGAATGCGGAGACGCCCGGTTGTGGCACCTCTGTCAAGATGTTAGTCTTGACGGCCACCAAGGACAACTGAAGGTCTAGGGCCTCAGCCATCCTTCGCACCACCATTGTGTAAGAGGCTCCAACCTCCATATTCACAATAGGGGGAAAAAGCAGACCATTATCTGGAGAGGTATCCAGTCTACTTGTTTCACCTAGTTTCTCACACCAGTCCATGCTGGGGTCTTCCTAATATAGCTGGTAGTCCCCAGGGTCCAGCAACCCCTCCTGTTCCTCCCCGAGTCCTAATCTAAGGGAATAGGGCTCATGCTTCAATCTAAGAGGCAAGTCTCCTGTCGGTGCGAGATGAGGCATTGTACGATGCCCCTGTGGCTCCATATCAGAGTCAGGGATCAGAATGGGAATGGGCACCAGCAGGGCCAGGAGCGTCGGCATCAGGACCGGTGTCAGGGAAAGTTGAGTTGGTGCGATCAACGCCGGTCCAGATCCAGCAATGGATCCATGGAGACCCAATGGAGCAGGAGCAGCCAGTACAGAACCAGATGGGGCCCCCTCTGACCCCAAAGGCCCGAAAGCCACCCAGAGAGGTCGGGTCACCCAAAGATGAGGTGCATGGTTTCATAAAACTGCTGTAGTTAGGAGGGGGTCTCTCAAGCTCCTGGAAAGTCAGGGATGTGCGTGGTCAGACCAGGAGCAGGCTGTACTGTGGAGCCCGGCATCAATTGTTGACGCTCCGTCATCTCATCGGCTGATGGACGAGGAGAAGTTGAATACCACTTCCACTTTTTCTTTTTCTTGTGATGGGACTTACCTGAATGTCCTGAGGACTTGCCGTGGGATGACAGCTTCGGCCTCCGTGACTGCTCCCGGGACCTTCGCATCATCAGGGACCTGGGACATTACAGCGTAGCATGCTGGGCCAGAATAGGCTTGAAGGACCACTACCGCAAGGCCTTGGGATGGATGTATGTCGTTACAACGCACACTTTTACAACGCATGCACTTACAACGCATTTTTTACAACGCAACATCCACTACAACGCATTCCATTACATAGCATGACACTACAACGCATTTTTAAAAACTACCTTTACAACGCATTCCATTACATCGCATACTACCTTTACAACGCATACCATTAAAACGCATAATATTAAATTGCATTTAAGGTAAGTATTAGATAGAATAGGGGTAAAAATTACTATTCTAACTCCAGGGGGTGCAACAGTAGGGTAAGTGTTGGATAGTATAGGGGTAAAAATTACTATTCTAACTCCAGGGGGTGCAACAGTAGGGTAAGTGTTGGATAGTATAGGGGTAAAAATTACTATTCTAACTCCAGGGGGTGCAACAGTAGGGTAAGTGTTGGATAGTATAGGGGTAAAAATTACTATTCTAACTCCAGGGGGTGCAACAGTAGGGTAAGTGTTGGATAGAATAGGGGTAAAAATTACTATTCTAACTCCAGGGGGTGCAACAGTAGGGTAAGTGTTGGATAGTGTAGTGTAATATTATGCGTTGTAATGGTATGCGTTGTAAAGGTAGTATGCGATGTAATGGAATGCGTTGTAAAGGTAGTTTCTAAAAATGCGTTGTAGTGTCATGCTATGTAATGGAATGCGTTGTAGTGGATGTTGCGTTGTAAAAAATGCGTTGTAAGTGTAGTGCGTTGTAAAAGTTGCATTGTAAAGGTTGTTCCCCCCTTGGGATTCATGGCCCAGCAGTCGGAACATGACTTTGGGTCATGGTCGCCATCGAGACCCCACAGGCAGACAAGGTGCATGTCTGTCACCAACATCGGCCTATTGCAGGTTCTTCAGGATTTGAATTCTGCTTTCTTTGATGACATCCTACACACCAGAAGGACAAAACCTCAAAAGTGCTCAACAAAATGCCGAAAAGAAATCCAGTCAAACAGTGACTGAGGGGTAGCTCTTCTCCAGAGCAGCGCCGGCTGGCACTTAATGACTAACATCAGCGTGCCTGGGTGGTGCCTATATAGGTTATGCGGATGTCACTTCTGGCGCGGACAATGCCACAGACACATGCAGAGCTGAATGACGCCACCTACTGGCGCGCAGGGGTACTGCTCACGAAAAATCTTCCAGATCCAGCCTGACACCTGCGAAATTCAAAGGTAAGGAATCTGTGACTAGAAGTCTCTATCAGATCAGCCCAACAGTGATGGGTGTAAACGTAAATGCTTGAATTTATACTTACCACTAGTTTCAGGACAAGTTGCTGAGTGTGTTATGTATATTGAGCTTTAGTCTCCTTGTGATGACAGCTCTGTGCCAGCTCACGTGACAAAATGTGCCAACTTGTCCGTATGCTTATAATGCAAGCACCATTTACGTTCTGTATGACGCTTTAATAGTTTGTTTGGGAAAAGGGGGATCTGTTGCTATGTCAGAAGAAAACCACCTGGAAGTTACCTTGTAGGTGAATGGCCCATTGTGATTGGCAGTTGTGGTTACAAGCGCTAAATTATTCCTGGAAATCCGCTCAAGGACATAAAAAAGGTTTTACAAATTGTAAAACAATAGGGATTTAAAGTACTGCACTCACAGGGATGCAGCCAGCAACAGCAACTGATGTTGTCATGGAAACACTTTCAAGAACTCCATGAGTTAGTAGCTTACTTTTAAGATATTTTAATCACATGTTGGAAACTCCCAGTGACCGTGAATTACTCTGTCAGCATGATAAACATTGACATAACCTGCCTAATTAACCTAACTTATCTTTGAAGCACAGTTGCGGACAATGGAATACAATTCTCTCCCTACATGCACAGAGGAAAGCAAGGAAATGAGGTACTGGAGGGTGCATTTGTAAAATTAGGGGGGTTTGAAAATAAAAAAACTTGATCCAATTTTTGCAATTACTATCACTGCTTCGTGTACTTGCCTGTATTATCCATGTGGATTTTCATGCTAAAATCAGAACATTTGCACTCTGATAAAGTTGCTTTGAGGCAAAAGATCACCCAAATCCCTTCATTTTCAAAGTCACAAGGAAAAGATTTTAAGGTTAGCTTGCAAGAAAATGACACATCCATTAGCCGCGGTCACTGTTGGGCTCCAGCTGCTTTTCCCCTGCAAGACTCCCGCAAGTTGGTCCAGGGAGGACCACAACTACCAGCAACCCCAGCGCGGGGACGCGTCATAAGAGAAGGGCGCCGGCCCGTCCACACCCATTGGAGCCCGGAGGGGCCTGGGCCCTTCTCTGACTTCAGTGCAACTGACAGGTACTGTTTCATTCTGCTGGAAGTATGTCGAAAAGAAGGGCCTTGGGGGGAAAGGAACATAGGAGGGGTAGGTTCGACCCTGGACTCATTCTTGATTCGAGCGGCAAGTGTTCTTACACACAAAATAGAGCTAACTGAAAGGCACCTATTACTGGAGCCACATCTTTTTCCTCTGGGGGTAACTCTTGATAGATCCAACGAAGCTTTATCGGCCACACAACCATCCTCATTATTGATAACATCACCGGATCTTCCACCAGGCCAACACGGGTCTAGCCCTCCGATCTCATTCATGCAGGCCACACCAAGGAGGGAGACAGAAATCTCTCCTGTAAATATGCCACGAAAGGAGCTTACTTCTAAACCACCGGCTAAGCGTACCAGAACAGGGGCTAATACAAACACAAAGCAAAAACAACCTAAAAATACTCGTGCTACTAGACCTAAAGGCCCCGAAACTAGGGTGACAAAAACGAACATTATATCATCAGCCCCTATAGTGTTGGATAGTTCATCATTACCTCAAGTACCCCTAGATGAGTCCTACTGGATTGAAGTGACTAAAAGGCTTACAGCTATAATGGATCCTATTCTAACCAAACTGTCCCAAATTGAAAATAGGCTGGCCGATCTAGCGTCACAGAATTGCCTACTAATATCTCGAGCCCCCCCTTTAAGAGACCCCATCCAGGAAATACCTAGAGGCAGTAATTTAACTCAATTGAATAAAGATTTGGAACCATCTACATTTGCAACAACGTCTACTCTACCGGCTGTTAACATCATGGCCCCAACACTGCCTCTAACTGGTATTCTCAATCCAAACACATCATGGGATACTCAAAATCTCCAAGAGAAGAGTAAAAGGGTTTTATTGCGGCAGGCACCAACAGCCCAACATGAATTAGGAGGGCCTAAACAAGCAATAAGACTCATACAGGAGCATTAGACAACCAATCGCATCAATCTCTTGATCTTCCACCAGCAGCAGCTCCACTGGTTGTGGTCTTGGCGAACGTACACCCCCCCCCCCCTTCGAGAAAAAATCTGAGTGAACCCACAAGACAGCTAATGGACAAATGTCTTTATTGGCTAATAGCCAATCTTAAGGGTTCGCAAATGAGGAGTTACCAACTGACCACCAAAATCATCATAGCCAGGAGAGTGGACTTGGTGGGCTGTACAAGAAAATCTTTCACTGGTGATTGTGTGGTTATTAATTTTAATAATGCTTATACGGGACCATACCTCTTAGATAACCTTCAAGATTCTCCCCAAGAGTTTTGCAGATTATTCCCCTACCACTGGATCATTTTTATAACCTGAGTGTAAAGCCACACAGGGATTATAGGAACAGTAGAAATCCAGTATTTGTAGGCCCGAAAGATAATGAAGGTTCTAATACTAGCTTAGGGTTAAGGCTGCAGAACAGATTTACAACTCTCTCAGATCTGGAGTTGTGCGACTGACTAAATCCCCCACCTGCACCATCTGGGAGAGAATCTACTTTGGTTATCCTGGTGTTAAAGCTACAGGCTAAACCATCAATCTCAGTAGTTTTAGAGAGGTCTAGCTTGGTAGCAATTCCTACTTCAAGTGGTCAGGAGAGTGATGCGTGTATCCCATCACCACTGACCACTGTAGAGGAAAGTAGGCCCACCATGGCCTCCTGGAATATAGTGGGAATAGCCTCTAAGATGGGGCACGATGACTAGCAAACCCTGTGGCAATCATTGGAGATTATATTCTTCCAGGATACTTGGGCCATAGACCCAGTCTTTTTTCCCGGGTTTCGCAGTTTTCATACCCCAGCAATCCCATCAGCATCTGGGAGGACGAAGGACGGCTATTAACCCTAACTGTGAATACTACACCCTACCAACCTTGGCAAGTTGGCTCTCCCAATAGCCACTTTCAACTGTTCCAAATTGTTAATTGAAAAGAAGACACATGGTTAATCATAAATTATTATAATAAGGAGTATGGGAGTAATATAAAGGGAGTTGTAGACACTATAGCAATCGAGCTGTAAACCTTAAATGGGCAGGGGATTTTAACATTCATCTGTGTAAATATAATGGCACCATGGAGTGTGGACTAGAGGACCCTTATGGTAACCCTCTACGTCATTTTATACATAATGAGTATGGTGAATCTTTAAACAGATTACTGTATAAGTGGATTTGGGCATAATAAATGAAGTAAAAGAAGGAGAGTTAGGGAGAATTTTCAAAAGGGGAAACCAAGAGTCCTTTATATATTTTGTTTTAGCATCGGCTTCGACAAAAGGAACAGTGGCTCATAAGGGTACGCAGTTTTCATGTTACAGTGATCACGCCATCCTATTTATCCAACTAAGCATTTTGTCTAATGTAAAAGGCCATCACCAGATAATGGATGGCAGTTTCCCTGACCAGGAAAAATGGCTCCCAACTGAAATGGTCACAGGCACAAAAGCTAAACTTTTAGTCCAAACTAAAAAAGAAATCATATTATGTATGGAAGAGAACCCTCCGCCCACATTTTTGGTAACTCAGTTCACTGCCCTCCAGATGAAACTAAAAGAAGCACTCACTCGCACAAAGGCACCAACCAATATTCCAACTAGCCGTTGGTTTGATTCAGCATGCTCTCAAGCAAAAAAATCCCTCGCAAAGGCCCTAACTATACTCCCTAGAGATCCTACAAAGATATGAGCTTTGCGTATTGATTATAAGCAAGTGAGAATGAAAAGAGAGAAAGACTTAAAGGAACAGGCGTGGGAGGATCTTGAATTTGCAGCCATCTCGGTTAGTAGTAGGGACTTTTGGAAAATTATGAATGCTCCCTATTGCAAAGATTCCAAAGACCCCTCCCTAGATTCACACGTAGATGAAGATGTATGGGTGGGATACTTCGAAAATATTTTTTGTCCCACGCCACCATAATTTCTTCATCTCATGGTTCAGTGGTTGCATCTCAGGGTGGGTTAATTTTCTCTATAGAAGAGGTTAGAAAGGGTCTGGAAACATGTGCCTCTGGAAAGGCACCAGGGCCCGATGGCATACAAAGCGAACTCTTCCAGGAAAATTATGATATGTTTACTAACCAATGTCTTTAATTCCATCCAGATAGAGGGCCCACCTCCATCCTGGAAGCAGAGCGTAATAGTGCCAATATACAAGAAGGGCGACAGGGGGTCCCCAATGAATTACCGCCCAATTTCTCTCCTTGACACCACTGCCAAGCTTATGGGATGGCTCCTGTTTGCTAGACTGGAGGATTGTGCCGAAAATCATAGTATTTTCATGAAGGCCCAATATGGTTTCCGGAAGGACATGGGGACGGTGGATCAATGCATAAACCTTTCTCTATCCATAGGAAAATCCACCAAGGCAAAAGGCGGGAAAATCTATATGGCCTTTATGGATTTAACCACAGCCTTTGATTGCATTTCGCACCAGAGGCTGTGGTCTATAATGGAGGGGATGGGCATTGATCCACTGATAATAAGATTTATTCATCAGCTCTATGCCAATGCCACTGCTTGTGTGCGGTATGGCAGGAATAGGGAGTGTGCACGTTCCTTTAAGATAGAAAAGGGAGTGAGGCAAGGATGTGTACTCGTCCTGTTTCTTTTTTCTATCTACACAAACGGGGTAGAGGCCGCCCTTTCTGCCACACCACAGGACGTGCCCAAATTCGATCATAGCTCCCTACCGATATTGGCGTGCACCGACGATGCAGTTCTAATGGCCAGAACGGGGAAAGCTTTGCAATCCCTAATTACAGCTTACACAACATTCATGGCCTCCTTAGATTTAATAGTAAATGAATCAAAGTCCTTTATAATAGTAGCAGGAGCAGCTAGAGGAGAGAAACATCCCAATTTTAATTTGGCATCAAAGAATATCGAGGTGGTTAACTGCTTTTCATACCTGGGAGTCCTTTTCGTAAAAATTACTCTTGGACAAACTTGGTGGCAGCAAGAGCCCAGAGTATGGAAAGGAGTCTTCAAGGTATTAAATGTTTAGCGAAGAAGCTAGGGGCGAGTCCCCTGGACGCGGTCAAAAAGATATAGTCTGCAAAAACCAAGACTGGTATAAAATACGGGGCGGGAGTATGTGGGATGGCCAATGCTGAACAGCTTCAGCAATTGGAACACACCTTTTTCAAAAAACGGGTATCTCTACCCCAATCTGCCTCCAATTACATTTTACAATTTGAACTGGGGTTACCATACTTGAGCGACTGCATTAGGCTGGCACCACTCTTATTGTGGCTTTCGATCTGGCGGAGGTCTACTGTAGATCTGACTCAGTGTATTATCAGGGACTGCTGTAAATTCGAATATTACAAGAAGATTGGTTGGCTAAACTATGTGGAGAAACAACTGAATGCATTAGGGCTAGGTGAATTATTCCAGGACCCCGAAACCTGTAGAAAGATTACGAAGAAATGGCTAACTGAGCTATTCTTGCAGAGTGTTTAGGGCGCCCGAATGGAAAAAAGTTGTACTCAAAAATTCTCTATTGCCTATGACTTAGTTCCACCCAGATTGGAGGAAGGTTTTTATTATCTCATGTCTGTTAATAACACCTAGCATAGATTCATCCTTCTACGTTTCCGCATGAATCTGATCCCTCTAATTTTAGGGTACCTGGAAAATAGATATACATTTTCAGATTTGCCACCTTGCCCATGCAATAATTATTCCCTTCAGTCAGACCTTCACCTGATAATATTCTGCAACTTTTACACTGCAGAAAGGAAAAGATTTATTCTTCCAATTCTGAGGTACCATAAATTCAAACAATGCAGGGTGGCCTTGTATTTTTTAAAGGCCCTCCGGGACCTGTTTGTATGTTTTTCCCTAGCTTCTGTTTTTTATGGGCATGTATTAGAAGGAGGAAGACTTGGGGTCGCAGCCTAATAAGTGCAAATGAAGATAGAAGCGGTTTATTTCTATAACACGGGTTTTTTTTTTTTTTTTGGGTTTTTTTTTTTTGAAACCGTTTATTGCAGGTTGTAAAAGTTACAGGTATGGGCCTACAACCACCCGGCCGGCCGCTAGAATGACAAAAGCATATTGCATACATACAGTAAAAGTCTCTCGGCAGTGCAGAGCAGTGAAACAGGAGTAATCAATGGTGCAGGCCACACAGCTCCAAGCCCACAGTACGGTTCCCTTTTCTTGAAACAAAACAACACCAAAAAACCACACCCGCAAGGCAACCCGCGATACAAAGTGACAGCACGTGCTCCATAAGTGGGGGATCCAAACCAGCAGCAGAACTCTGAGGAGGGGAATGGGAGTAGGCCAGGGACTGGGGGACCGCGCGCCCGCGGCCGAGGGAGGGGGGCCGTCTAGGGAGACAGAGCAGGCGAGGCAGCCGGTAGCAGTGGTGGCTCACAAATACCCCCGCGGTAGGCGTTCCAGGGGCCCCAGAGTTTCACCCACGCCCCAGGCTTACCCCTCGCCACATACACCACCTTTTCACGAAACATACACCAATCCATATGCTCTTTCCAGGCCGACACCGCAGGGGGCCTCTGGGATCCCCACAATTGAGCAATGTCACGCTTAGCTATCATGTATCCCAGAGTCACCCACCGCGTCTGCGGGACCGAATAGTCATTCGGTTCCCATACATTCAGCAAGCATCTCCTCGCTTCAGGCAGCAGCGCGACACGCGTAACCACACGCAGGACCTCATGCACACCACGCCAGAATCGCTCCACCTTCGGGCACTCCCACAGTATATGCATGAAAGTCGCCAGCGCACCACAGCCACGCTTACACAGTCCGTCACCAGCAAAACCCATACGCAGAAGCCTTGGCCCCGTCACGTAAACCCGGTGAAGGATCTTGAGCTGGACGAAACGAAGGCGAGCCGGGATGGCCACCTCTTTCGGAGAGGCCACCGCGGAAATCCAATCCTCGTCGTCCAGCTCCAGCCCGTCGGCAACCCAGGCCTCGCGGAGACTAGTCAGCAGGCACGATCTATCGTTGATCAGTTTTTTGTATATGAGGGAGATCGTGCTGTCCGGTACATGGCCGTCCAGCACTCTGTCCTCCAGGGGGGAAGACTCCGGAATGGATGCGACGTCCGGGAAGACGGAGCCCAGCGCATGGCGGACTTGTAGGTACCGAAAGTACTCACTGCCCTGCAGCTGAAACTCCGCCTGCAGCGTCTCAAAAGTTTTGAATCCCCCCCTCGTCCAGAGATCTCCCACCGTGCTGATTCCGATCGTGTCCCACTTCTCGAAGCCCCTCGACGTCCATAGGGAGCCCAACCTCTCAGACGCATACAGCGGTGACGCCCGGGTCAAACGGTCCTTCCACCCCATAGCTGCATTAGCCGCGTGCCAGACACGCACCATAACACGCGTCGGTCCCGTCAAACGGGAGTCGGGCGCGCCAGAGTAGAGCGCGCGATTGTAATCGCCACCGGGTAGGAGCATTTTATCCATCTCAAATGCCGGGTTCAAGGCGGGCCCATAAAGGCCATGATTAATTGCAGCTAGTTGGGAGGCCCAGTAATACCGTTTAATGTCCGGGAGGGCGACCCCCCCATCGTACCACGGGAGCGTCAACTTAGCCAGAGCAATGCGCGGCCTCCCGTCCCAGAACAGGCGCCGCTGGAGGCCCTCCACCTCACGGAAATAGCGTGCCGGGACCAAGTCCATAGTATTCTGGAGGGCGTAGAGGAATCGCGGCAGGGACATCATTTTGAACAAAGCCGCTCGGCCGAGCGGCGAGAGCGGCAGACGCCGCCAGCGCACCACGTCCTCCCTCAAGCGCTGGAGGGGGGGCAGCAAATTCCGCTCATAGCGGGCCTCCGGGTCAAGTGTGATATAGATACCCAGGTACCGAAAACCTTGGGAGGCAATCTGGATCGGACAGTCCCGTGGTAGGGCCGGAGCCTCCCCGGAGAGCACATAGACACAGGATTTCGCCCAGTTGATGACCAGGCCTGAGTTGCGACCGAATGAGCGCAAAACATCAACCAGGACGATCAGTGATTTACGCGGGGAGGCGAGATACAGAAGGATGTCGTCAGCGTAGAGGGACACACGGTCCTCATGCTCGGGGGTCCAGCGGAGACCACGGATAGAAGGGTGCCACCGCAGCCACTCCGCCAGGGGCTCCAGGGCCAGGGCAAACAGGAGAGGCGACAGGGGGCAACCCTGTCGCGTACCCCTCCCCAGCGCGAATGGGGCCGAGACTCGCCCATTCACTACCACCTGCGCCAATGGGCCCGAATATAGCAATTTGACCCAGCTAATGAAACCCGGGCCGAACCCGAATTTCGCCAGCATCGCCCAGATGTATGGCCATTCAAGCGTATCAAACGCCATGGTGGCGTCCAAGGACGCCAAGATGGCCGGCTCCCGCACAAATGGGACACGCGCGAGCACCCCGTGCAAGCGCCGCAGATTGAGCGCCGTGTTGCGGTGCGGTATAAAGCCAGATTGTATAACACGGGTTTTAATTGTTAGTAAGAGACTCACATTTGTGTAACTCTTTATGGCATTTTAACTTTTTTACCGGGTTTTATAAAATGGCCTGTTATGAACCTGACAAATCTTGAAAGATTGGACCCAAACTTTTACCTTTGTATATATGGCCATATTATGTTTTTATAATTTTAAATTAATTTGTACGTTCATGTCTTGTGTATTCAAGTTCGAATAAAGTTGCATTTGATTGACACATCCATTTGGGATACCATCTAGCACTGGCGAGGCAAAATTATGCCAGTCATAATATAACAAAAGCTGAAAAACACTCTGCCATCTATGGGTCGGCTAATCATTGGAATGTACACAAAACATTGCTCACGTAAATCCTAATACATTGAGTGCAACCACAAAAGGGCCGGCTAAGAGGAATCACACTTTTCGTGTCATTTCTTGCTGGATGTGTGAGTAGGACTTAGGTGCCCTTTAGCAAAGTAACAATTGTGGAGAACAACAGTCAGAGATGGTTTGGTGAACATGTATTCACATGACGGGCTTGGTAGCTCTATGTATTTGCTGTACCTATAGTTTGCAGGTAGCGGTAGAAGTGTATATCATTAATAACCAATAACAGGATACATAAATTGTGTATACATGGAATATAGGTACTGTATTGTTAGTAGCAGTACCTACTAATACTGAACATAACCATTATGCATGGCCAGCCAATCAGGAGAATGGATCCTGTATGATAAATATGATAGCTCTCCCACATGGGCCCTCGCACTGTGAGCTGCCACAGACATTTAGACTTTGATCAGTAGGTTTTAAACATATTTCCGGAAGTACCTCCGTCTCTTCCCCTTTGTCATGGGGTAGTCCTGTGGCGCTCTCACATGATGTCAGCTGTGGGAAAGATGATGATTGGCAGGGACAAATTGGATGACACAATAAAGTGAAGTACGCACGTCGGACTGGCCGGTGTCTTGCCATGGCCACCCTGACATGCGTACTTCAGCTCTTTGTGTGCTGAGCTGTGACAGGGGGCCGGGAAGAACAGAGACAAAGCCGCCTGGTCTCCACTGGAGCATTGGGCTTGCCTGCCTAGCCAATCCTGGTGCTGCTCTCATGCATGAGGGCAGCGTCTTGATTGGCTATGATGGCGAGCTGTGGTCCCAGTGGGACAGGATGATCACAGAACATGGCTTTATTTTGAAGAACAGGTGCAGGAGTTCAGCAAAAGAGGTCAGACAGAGAATCCCAAGGTGCCTGTAGCATTGGTGCCTACATTCTCTGCCTCTCTTTGGAGCTGAGTGGCTGGACATCTGTGTAATGAGTGTGCAGCATGGAACAAAGCACTGATGTCTCATTGACACCATTTGGGATGGATCTTTGGAATACATTCCTAGCGGGATCCTGAGTAAGGAAAACCTTCATGATTGGCTTTAGTTCTTTTGGGCCTTATCAGTGAAAAGCGTTGATTGCCATTCCATTGGATACAGGCGGTATGCTTTGAATAAATGATGCTCCGTGCATCACGATTATGATGCAAGGCGCAGGGACCTCCTTGAAGAACCCATCGCGAAGGAAACACATATGACGGTTACATGCACTGGTTATAAACTCGAAGAAAACCTGAAAGTTTGAAGGGAAATGTATAAAAAGTTGAAAACACTAGTTGTGGTTGCTCTTTCTTCGTGCAACTGATGTATATCACAGATCAGCTTGTTTTAAAGTGAGCGTTACGTATAGATAAGACCAATTGTTCTGCCCTCTTTGCACAAATGAACACTGTTCGTATGCTGGGGTCATTGAAACTTGTATTTGTACTTAAGGCCAAGCATTTCTACTCACTAATCAAATATATCATTCTTTATGACAGTTTGGACTACTTTCTAATTACAATACAAATATTTAAAAAAAAAAAAACAAGTGGCAATAGGTTTTGCTTATAACAATTAGTAAAAGACACATAATTGATGGACGGAATGCATAAAAAATCAAAACATTCACCCACAATCAAGAGATCTGGATTAAATCCATCATTCTTTTGCTCACCATGTCACCCCAGTTTAGACCTGGCTATATGCAAATCAGTCTTGACCCTGTGCCTCATGGGAACAGTCCAGCCCCAACTGCCATGCCATGTCTTCCCTGGACCGGAAACAAGCATCCTGGGACCGGTTTCTGGCTAATCAGCTGTCATCAGCCAGGCTAGCTTGAATCCAGTGGCAAAGTGAGCAAGGGACCCATGTCAGGGCATACCCTGCCAACTTAGGGCAAACAAAGCAAAACCAAAGGGGATGATGGACGGAGTGTTGAACATTGCAAGCACTCACCCCCAGTCAACTGATCTGGGTTTAATCCATCATCATTCTTTATCTCACTCTGCTACCCCGAGTGGATGGACCACGGACGACACACACGACGACAGAGACAGACACTCAACGGCTGCAGCCTATGGGCGGCAGAGAGGAAACAGAGCAGAACTCAAGACAGCCTCAGCCAAACGCAAACTTTTATTTGCGCGAGCCTCGCCCTGCCTCAATGCGTATGACACAATTGCAGCCCCACCCTAAGACCGGTCAGACACGGCGATATGTTGATCTGCGCAGGCTGCCCACCAGCACCATCACCTGCCTGCCTCGGCCAATGGCACAACTGCGTCTGCCATAAATCAATGCATGCCGCCTGGCCATTGTTAAATGCCACATGGATCGGATCAGATGCCAGTCTTTTAAGTCAGTCTCAGTCTGACTCTGACTCACAGAGAGTCACAGCCCGAGAATCGGCCGCACTCAAAGGGGGCCGGTTTTGCTGGTGTGGCCCCAGCAAAACCGGCCCCTCTTAAAAAACCGTCCCCCACACCATCCAGCCTACCGGGGGATTTCCCAGTGCCCGGAATCACCAGTCCGGCCCTGGTCAGGACGGAGTTGGTTGCTGGTGGCAAGGAAGATAAATAAACTAAAAACTAAAAAAGCTGTCTGGTTGCACTTCTAAGAGGCTTGTGATCCAAATGGAACACTTGAAAGAGTCCGGACCTGCAGGTCAGGCTGGCAGCCCAGCAGCCCAAGCACGGGAGTGGTGTGTGGCGGGGCTAAAGCCCATTCAGCCCAAAAGGTGTTGTGTGGCTCACTGGGAGTGCATGTGCCACCCAAGCACTCAATTATTTAATCAATCAATCAGGGGTTTGTATAGCGCACCTACTCACCCGTGAGAGTCTCAAGGTGCTGAGGGGGGAGGGCGGACTCCTGATCCGCCTGGGCGCTGTCGTTCAGCCTAAGAGCCAGTTCTTGAGATCCTTCCTGAATTGGGGCAGCGACGGAGATTGCCTGAGGTGAAGAGGCAGGGTCTTCCAGCTCTTGGCAGCGAGGTAGGAGAAGGATCTTACTCCGGTTCTTGTCTTGTGGATGCATGGGACAGTGGCCAGGGCTAGTTGGTAGGAGCGGAAATGTGTGCTAGGTACTTCAAATGAGATACCGTGGTTCAGATATGCTGGTCCTGCTTTATGGAGGGCTTTTAAGACCCTGTCACCACAAGGACTGTTGCATGGGTGGGTGTAGGCACTTTTCACTGACCTCAGCTGGCCTCCCTTTGGTTTGCAGCTGTCTTCTTAATTCATCTGAGCAGCAACGGGCCATGTATACACATTGTGAAGCGAGCTGTAGGAAGCAGGCTTCTAGTTCTGTCCTTGTGGTACTGCATGTGTCCTATGTGAGGAGTGGACCCCTGGACTGAGTCAACAGTCGTATTGTCATGTCTTTCCATCTACACAAAACGCAGGCATTCTGGTCTTCTTTACTGTCTCAAAAATGTATCCAAGGTCAGAGGTTTATAAGGCATAAATATGTGCAAACGCAGTATATACATCTCTGGACACATACATGAAACAGAAGCATTATTTAATCTGGTAAAGCATTGTATGTTTAGTCCAAAGGTGAAGGAAAATAAACATCTGATCTGTGAAAAAGGGTGAGGAGTGAAGAGGGATTAGCAGAGCACACAGTATGGCAAGCAGACAAACTCTTTCTGGGAGCTGCGTCTTTTAAAATATTTTTTCCAAAGTTAGGTGGCCTGGGTAACTTTGGAGTATCACAAGGTCTAAAGAATCATCTTCTTTCATCTAATTTATTGAACTGGAAATGATAGGGTGTTAACAGAGTCATAAAAACTAAATTATTCTGCCTCTCAGTATCATACAGTGCAATGCATCAGTCCAGCTACCTTGAAGCGATCTAGAAAGAGAGGGAGTCAATGCAGTTCAAGGAATATTGATGAGATGTGAAATCCCTTGTTGCACAGTCTTGCAGCATGAGTTTGTATTTATTGAGATATCTGAAGTGTCATATTCCGATTTGGGGTGAGGAGTAACTTGCACTTCACAACTGTCCTTGTGTTGATTTGCAGAACTTTAACTGTGCTTTTGCTGAGATGGGAAGGCCTGTTCACTGCTGAAGGTTCATAATTTTAACAGATGAAACTATTGGGAGTTCACCTGCAGATGCAGTAAAGAGGCAGCCAAGTTTGCAAGCAGAAAAACATTTCTTGTGTCACTGTACAGGTTTGGCAATGTGTACATTGCAGTAACTGTTGAACACATTTACTGCTCCAAGAACTGGGGGTGCTCTTTCAAGTAGTAAAATATCTCAGGAGAACACCTTCAGAATTGCCTTTGGTTCTTAACCAAAGTCTTTGTCAAAATTTGCTGCAAAATGTCCCAGTTTGCCCTCTGTTTTTTTTCCATGGGGAGAACTCCCCTGATCCCATCTTATGCCAGTCGGGCTCGCACGCGTTGCTGTCTTTCACACCCCACCAGGTTCAAAGGTCACCAAAGGGGTGCAGTGAATTAGACAGTTCAATGGCCCATGTACTCCATTTGTGTTTCTTTGAGGCAGCTGTTAAATTTACACCTCCCACCACATCCACCCGCAGTATAATGACAAGTAGAGTGTTTGTGGCATTGCCTTTTCATATAATAATCTGCTTATTCCCCTCAGGTTCTGTGTCTGCCCAATATACTGGACGCTTCATTTTATGATCTTCCTGTAAATATAGGAACCAGACATTGTTGTGAACACATTTTACAATCATTGATTATATAGGGCTGTCTGCAGCAAGGTTACCCAGCCATCTGCAGTCTGTTCTCCCAGTTATCAACCTCAAACTGTCCATTTAAGCCACAAGACCCAATCAGAAGCTCTCTGTCTCATTGAGGAGCAGATGTTCTTCATCACCCCTCCCCCCCCCCCTCTCCGGACCTGCTGCCAGTCCACCAAGCAATGTTGTGGTTTTAGCCAAGTATTTGTGACAAAACCACTATTAAGATCCCAACACTCCTGGCCTTGAGCTTCCTAACTGGCCAAGAACTAGTGGCATTCATTTCTAGTGAGTAGGTTGCTTCAGTCTCCTCTTATGTATGGCGAGGGTATTGCTGCTGATAGACTTTGCAATGACTTATAGAAATGTCGCAAGAGACCTATGTCTCCTTACCTGACAAAGGCCATCCGCGCTTCTAGTTTTTAAGGGTGGGGCATGCTACTAATTTTTATGCAAATGCAAAAACAACAAGTTGATGGACAGAATGCAGAACAATGTCATACATTCACCCCAGTGCAGAGATCTGGGCCTAAATCCATCGTTTTTTGCTCATCATGCCATTCCAGTTTGAACCCAGCCATATGCAAATCAGTATGGACCCTGTGCCTCGTGGGAACAGTCCAGCCCGAACTGCCAACCCAGGTCCTCCCTGGACTGGAGACAAGAATCCTAGGATTGGTTTCGGGGTTTCACCCCTCTTCAGCCAGGATAGCTTGATTCCAGTGGCATGGAGAGCACGGGACCCACGTCTGGGCATACCCGTCCCATTTGGGGTGACAAATGCAAAAACAACAGTTGATGGACAGAACAATGTCATACATTCACCCCAGTACAGAGATCTGGGCCTAAATCCATCGTTTTTTTGCTCACCCTGCCATTCCAGTTTGAACCCCGCCATATGCAAATCAGTCTTTACCCTGTCCTTCATGGGAACAGTCCAGCCCGAACTGCCAAGCCAGGTCCTCCCTGGACTGGAAACAAGCATCCTAGGACCGGTTTCGGGTTTTCACCCCTCTTCAGCCAAGATAGTTTGATTCCAGTGGCATGGAGAGCACGGGACCCACGTCTGGGCATACCCGTCCCACTCGGGGTTATAAATGCAAAAACAACAGTTGATGGACAGAATGCAGAACAATGTCATACATTCACCCCAGTACAGAGATCTGGGCCTAAATCCAGAGCCAGGTCTTAAACTTGGGTGGCATGGTGAGCAAAGGAATGCTGGATTTAACCCAGATCTCTTGACGGGGGGTGAATGTTTTGATTTGTTCTGCATTCCATACATCAATTGTGTGTCTTTCCCTTTCTCGCGGGTCCCTTGCTCACTTTGCCGCTGGATTCAAGCTAGCCTGGCTGATGACGGCTGATTAGCCAGAAACCGGTCCCAGGATGCTTGTTTCCGGTCCCGGGAAGACATGGCATGGCAGTTCGGGCTGGACTGTTCCCATGAGGCACAGGGTCTGACTGATTTGCATATGGCCATGTCTGAACTGGGGTGGCGGATTGAGCTAAAGAATGATGATGAATTAAACCCAGATCAGTTGACTAGGGGTGTGTGCTTGCAATGTTCAACACTCCGTCTTTCATCCTCTTTGGTTTTGCTTTGTTCGCCCAAAGTTGGCAGGGTATGCCCAGACGTGGGTCCCTTGATCACTTCGCCACTGGATTCAAGCTAACCTGGCTGATGACAGCTGATTAGCCAGAAATCGGTCCCAGGATGCTTGTTTCCGGTCCAGGGAAGACATGGCATGGCAGTTCGGGCTGGACTGTTCCCATGAGGCACAGGGTCAGACTGATTTGCATATGGCCATGTCTGAACTGGGGTGGCGGAGTGAGCTAAAGAATGATGATGGATTAAACCCAGATCAGTTGACTGGGGGTGAGGGGAATAGTAGCGGGGCTTTGTGTGAACTGGGCCAAGTCGTGCTTGTTCCCCACCAGTCCAGGCAGGTCAGACCTGCAAACTGTAGGGGGAGTCTCGTGGGAAGCCCGCTGTTTGCCTTATCTGGGGGCCCCGATTTATCATGACTATTGGGACCTCCTGGAAGGTAATGTGGGGCGAGCGTTGCGCAGTGCCAAGACCTGTTTTGACTTCTGGGGAACTCTTCCCCTATCAGTAGTGGGCAGGGTTGCCCTAGTGAGGATGATCACTCTACCGAGGTTCCTCTATTACTTCGGGACACTCCCTGTATTGATACCGAGTAAATTCTTTGCGCAGCTCAACACCATGATTACAGGGTTCTTATGGGGGACCGGGAGAAGGAGGGTTGCCCTGGTCACCATGCAGCGGCCCAGAAAAGAGGGGGAGTTTGCGTTACCAGATCTAGAGGCCTATTACCATGCTGCGCAGCTCCAGTGGTTTACGAAATGGGTGGCGTGGTCACATCAGGCTGCTGGGGGATTTGGAGTGGTCGGATCCGAGTTGGCGACTGTTGTCATGCGTTCTGCTGCGGGTCACGCTGCGAGATGGGGCAGTGTCGCCAGATTTGCGGGTGGTGCAGTGGTGCTAGACTAGGCTGGTGAGGAGGTCCCATACGCGCTCGAGATCCCGTTGGGGATGTGCGAGGTGCTGCCCCATGGGGGTGACTGGAGCAAACTGCGGTCCTGGGAGGAAGCAGGGGTCCTCACTCTCGGTGACCTGTATGAGGATTGTAACCTCCTTCCATTTAATGATCTCATGGAACGCCATGATCTCCTGAGGGGAGACTTTCTATTTCATGCGGCCCTCACAGCAGCGGTCAGGAAGCACTGGCGGGGGGGATGGTGGAGCCTAGTACATCTCACGCTTGTCAATACATAGTAATGGCCGTGGGGACAATTAAAGCAGTGACTTGCCTCTACCGGTGGATTACACAAGACTTGCGTCAACCCCTGACAGCGTTGCGACTTAAGTGGGAAGCGGACTTGGGAGTGCCTATTGAAGAGAAACCCTGGGGGGAGGTTGTTGAGAGGGCATGAAAGTGCTCCCGGAACGTGCGCTTCCAGCTGATCCAATTCTACGTCTTGCATAGTGCATACTTAACGCCCGGCAAGATCAACGACTATTTTGGGGCATCGTCTGTGTGTCCCCGCTGTATGCTGGGGGGGGCGGGGTTTCTTCACCTGTTCTGGAACTGCCCGCATTTAGAGGACTACTGGTGAGGAGTGTTGACTACCCTGGCGACTGTGACGGACAGAGAGATAGCTATGACACCGGGGGTTTGCTTGTTGCACTAGTTTCTCCACACTGCTAAGACTAAAATTACCAGCAAGTTTATTGATCTGGGGCTGATCCTTGTGAGGCGAGAACTTACCACCCATTGGAAGACTCAGAGGGGGCCTATCCTCATGCGCTGGCGCAGGGAACTTGAGAAGTGGGCAGAGAGTGAGGGGAATTGCAGATTATGCCTAGCCATGCGCAATGGGAGCAAGTAGTCACTAGAAATAGCCCGGGCGTGGGTGGGACTGATGGAGCTGGTCAAACACCCGGCTGAAGATGAAGGGGGAGTCACAGGTGGAGGGGAGGACGAACGGACTGATGGAAGCAATTGATGCCTGACGGGGTTAGAAGGCGACGGAACTGGAGAGGGCCGAACAGGGATTCCCTCAGGGCTATTGGACTGCATTAAGTTGAGCGCTGTGCGGCATGTCCCCTGATGTACGAAGCAAGTGCATTAGAAGACAGATTGAATGTTTTAATGGGGCAACGGCATGCCTGGGGGGTGGATGGGGTGGAGGGGAATTTGTTGGGGTGTTTGGGAGCTGGAGGGGAGGGAGGGATGTTGGGAGCCATCTAATGGACCTTGTTCTTGGACCACAACAAGTGCGGAGACGAACCGAGCCATATTCTGCTTTGACTAAAAGGGAAGGGAGGGAAGGCCAGAAAGGGGTTTGTTCCAGATCGGAACATTTACCGGCAGCCGGCCCTGGGATCGCCTCAGGTTGTTACTGGCTGTAATTGCAATGTATATTGCCTTCCTCCTGTTTATCTATATTGCCCATGGGGCTGCGCATATGGTGTAATGTTTGCTTTTTCCTTTGAAAACAAATAAAAGTCTTTTCAAAATCAGTTGACTGAGGGTGAGTGCTTGCAATGTTCAACACTCCATCCATCATCCCCTTTGGTTTTGCTTTAATCCTTATTTTGCTATCAAAGTAGGCCTGTGTCTATTAGAAGCACACAAACTGGTATTGTGTATAATGGGTTGCCAATGCAAAAGTGCTGCAGTTGTGCACTACCTGTTCCAGTGTTACAATGACAAACTGGTAACACTGTTGTCTGCCCGGTGCTTCTCTTATGCTCAATGAGGGGTTCATACCTTTCTCTATTCAGGGAAGGCTCATTCTGATAAATAATGTAGACATTTAGGAGAATACGGCAATTCTACTCCAAATAATTTTCCATGTTATAATGCAAATTGCCGCTGCAATTTTGAAAAAAAAAATCATTAATACTCTAGTGGATTTGACAATCGATCTACTGTGGGCTTCAGAATTGAAAGCATGGAATATGGTATTGTAATGTATGCTATTAAGATGCACTTTTTCTGTTTCTGTAGGAGTTACCTTTATGCAGGCCATTGCCCATCAGCCACACAATCTGTGTTCTAGAGCTTGAATGAGTTTTTGCATTCTTTGCATGCTAGAACACAATTTTTTGCAAAGTTGTATCAAGACAACGACCTTTTTTGACAGTTCTTTAGGCCTAGGAGACATAGCTCTGTCATCTCACATGAGGAATGCTCAATGTTGGTTGCTAACAACAATCTTTTTTTATTTAAGTTGCACAGATTCCTGGCAGGTGGTAATATTGCCAAAGGATTGGCACTCACTTATTGAATCTGAGGAAGAATGAAGGTATCAAACTTGAAACTTGGCAGTTACACAGTCCAAAATCAGATGCATTAACTAAGCTGAATATGTGAATATGTGTATGTGTGTGCAGCCTAAAACAAGCACATCTTGCAATGTCTCAACGAGCAGACTAAAAGCTACCTTTGGTCAATAGTCAGGAGTGTTATCTGGAGATGGAATTAAATATATTTCATGTGTTCATTGTCATTTTACAAAATACACTTTCGTTACATTAGCAAAAATAGGCATTTTTCGTTATAACTTTATGAGAACTGGTTCTAAAGTGCCTTGTATTGAAAGTTGTAGACACTGCTTTTTAGTTACCAAATCAAGTCACATAACTTTATTTCGCCAGTCAAAATCTGGCATCAAAAGTATTCTAGAAAAAGAAAATCAACAATAATTTGCACACAATAACACATAAAATCAAGTTTAGAAAGACAATTTGACAATCTAGAGATAAAAAACTTACAAAATAGTAGTCCTTGATTTGTTAAAATTACTCCTAGTTTATGTACAAAGACCCCTTTGGTTATATGTAAGAGATCACACTTAAGCAGTTAATCTCCCCTTTTTTAAAACACATAAATAAAACGAAGCCAAGCAAAAACACGTAAAAGGATCCAATAGTGTCTTGAGGTAATGGAGGGCTGGGCGACAATTATCTAAAATTCAGGTTAAGCATAAGAGGGAGAATATATCTTTTTCTTTCATAAATATAATATTTACAAAAAAATAAAAAATGTAGTTCATTCTACCTAGACTACATGTCACAGGGATAGCGTGGAAGTTCATCAATCACATATATTTTCGATGGATGATTTAACATTAAGAGGATATAAATTAATTGAAATCTTAGTCAAATATATCTATGTTGTAAATTAATAACAAACTATAGGTAAGAAAAATCCATATTGCTCTTACTAGGTACCATATGATATCGTCTGACAGTACAGAGTTGAAAATTAATATCAAATCTCTTCTCATCAAAGTGGGCTAATAGCCAGGCCTTTAGACCAGTTTTTGTTATTGTTGTGCATGAACTCGGGTGCGTATATAGGTTATGTAAACCTATAATTTGTAATGTGGTCTCAATATATTTAAGCCATTTTTTTTTCTATGCCATCCAGATTCAGGCTATCCATTATAATGTGTCTGGTTAAGGCTAAGGTTTCCTTCCGCCACACTAAATGCCACAAAAAGATTGGGGCCATGCAGATTCTATCTGTAATGTATGGAACGTTCAGCTCATGATGACAAAAATAACTGGCACAGGATTGTGGTGATGAAGCCAATTTTTTCAAAAAGCTGTCCTCTATTCCTTGCTGTTTAGAACTATCAGATGTGGCCCAAACTGCTGCCCCATAAGATGCAACAGATTTACAAATCTAAAAAGGCCTCCTATACCTTTTTGCATTAGATGTGCCCTGTTTACTATCATATTTTGCCAATTACTTTCCCTACCAAACATAATCCTTAAATAATTCAACGCATTGACCACCTCTAATGTTAGGCCTTCGATGTACATTCTAGTTTGCTTCTCTAGTCTTGGGCCTGCCACAAGAACAAACAACTTGTTATAATTAACTTTCCAGTCCAAATATGAGTCGCTGCAGTGCGTTGGGGGTACGGGCCAGCAGTACAGCGTCATCTCAGTTGAGGAGTATCGGGACTAGGCTTGAGTTACCAAATCATTCATTCCCCTTTTTAAAGATATTTGCCAGGAACCTGTAAATATTGTCAATCCACTAAAACATTTTTGTTGTAATCCTATCAGTTTTGACCAATATGTTTAAAATGCACAATTTGCCATTCAATTTTCTGTTATTGAATCCAAGGATGGCTCTGCCCCATTGTTTGAAGTGTTAGCCCCATGTCTATTGGCTGACCTATATTAGCAGTCCTTAATATCAGGTCCAGTTGCACCCCTGCTCCCAGTATTACATGATGTTGTGAGTGTCACTGGCATCACAGCACACAAAGCAATGAATGCAACCATGAGGAATGCCTGGCTTGTGAGGCCTGGAAGGACAGACAGAATGGACTGTGCCTGCTGAGAATATTGTTCAATGGCCATTGCTTGCAGGAGGTACCAAAAGGATCCAGGTCCACTCACAGAGGAGAAAATGGGACTCACCACTCATAGCAACAAGCAAAATATGCATTAAATGGTCTCTTGATCCCAAAAGACAATCACAGTAACTCATTTTGAGAAATAAAAGTGTATTTAGCTTAAGCCTAAATTCAATCTAGAACTATTACTCCCCTTCCTTGGATAACTGTAGCTAAATGCATAGTGGTTCTCTGTCAGCAGGAGACCGAATGAGACATTAAAAGAAGGAACCTCAATTAATTCAACAAGCACTGACAGAGAGGCTGTATTAAGTAACATAGGTAAGTGAAAAAATATAGTTAACAATGTAAATCAATTGAATTTACACATTAGATCACCAATGGAAAAATTTGTGTTTGGACAGAATAGCGGTAAAAAAATATTGTGATACAAAAATATTGTTTTGAGAATATTGGGACATCAAAAATATGATCGACAGGAATATCGAAGGTAAAAATATCATTTTAATGTTGTTTTTAATATTGTTGTAAAGAATATTGATGTAGAAAACATCCCTGTATGTAATATTGTTTGTAAGTGTTAATTAGCATGTAATTTATTGCACTGTGAAATATTGATTTTGTTCATTTTTTTATTTGTGTTTCTAGTAAGATAATTTTTTAGTTATGAAATGTTTGAAATGTGTATATTTATTAATAGGATATTAGGTTTTATGGGCATAAGGGTAGGGAGATTTTCAAAATGTATATTTAAACTTAAACATTATGTTAATAATTTTTAAGATATGCATAATAATGATTTGGAATTTTAAATTTTATTTTGTTATAATAATATGTTAACTTCCTTTGAATTATGATATTTATTAATCGTATAAAATTAAGAAAATTAAAACAAATTACAATATATATACCATTTTATTAAAGTGAAATACTTAGACATATTTTTATGTAAAATGTTATATTTTATCATTTTTAAAAAATATATAGTTTTAATTAATAAAAATCTAACATTTACTTACATTGTTTTATATTTTATGGTTGTTAATTTCGGAATAATAGTTTATTTATTATGTTATGGTTTGGAGTGTAGGAATGTTGGAAAAAAATCAAAGGATTTTCAATAGAAATAGTAATAAAAATATATTTTTTATATTTTAATACTTAAATCTGTTGAAGGTGGAAAGCAAGATGGCGGCTGCTTAGGTGGTTGATAGCAGCACACTGACTGAAGGTCTGAAGCTATTATTGAAAATGCCCTGTGCCCAGCGGTAACAGCAGAAAGAATTGAAGTAAGAGGAATTGATGCCCCCAATGAATCCACTCCTGCCACTGCTGTGTGTGGGCGGACTGGGTTAGGCTAGGGCTGCAAATCCTGAGGCAAGTTCCAACTGCTCAATTCCTGTGCCTGGACTGTGGTGGGCTGAGTTGGCTCCTCGAGGCGATGGGGCCAAAAAATGCACGTTCTGGCAGAGCCTCCGACACGGGAGGGGCCCGGCAGATGCAGAGCGGACTGACGGCTGAGCAGGAACTGGAGAGTCCGGTGAAAGAAGCACCTAGGCGTTGGCAGCGTGCACAGCGCCAACATCACGAGCAACTCCCTGAGAAGAGAGGAAGGGGCGGGACCACTGGGAAAGTGTGTCCTGCGGGCCCCTCAGTGGTTGACCTGCTACAGAAAGGTCGGGGACAGCAGACGGGTCTCGAGGCAGACCACGGAGGAGCTAGCAAGCCGGGAGCGGATCAGAAACGAGAGGAACGTCCGGTGCAAACGGGCTCCCAGGGTCAACCGGCAATAGAACCATCAGTTACACCCCCACACGGAGGTAGGCTGGCAGAAGTAAATGCCCTGCTTGGAGAAGCACTAACTTTGACTGATCGTGTACATGCCAGGAGGGTAGCATGTGAGGCCACATCCCCTGACAGGACAACAGCAAGAGGGGACTCTATTGGGCTAAATGGAACAGGAGAGAATACTCAGTACATTGAGACCCTCCCCGAAAGTAACGCTACAGCGTTACTCACCCGGAGTTGGGGGAAAGTGCTCCCATATTAGAACGCAGCAATCATATACAAACAGGCAAGCATGTTAATGGGCAGGAAATAAGTAAGGAAATGGGTATCTAGCCAGGGGCAGAATCATTGGATTATCAGCAAGGTGAGCAAAATGAGCAAGGTGTGGTGGGGGCTGAAAAAAGAAATAAAGTAGATCTAGAGAAAGATCCTAGAGGCTGTTTCTTCTCAGTTTCAGAGGGAGCGGAATGGTGCGAGGATAGCCTTGGCTCCTCCTCTGATCTTAGTAATTTTGAGCCAGAAGAAAGTGATGGAGCCCAAGCCCTAACTGCTTGGAAAGTCAGGAGAAAATTTACCGCACAACGGTTGGGTGGCAAAAATCTTAAATGGGACTATATCTCAGCAACTCAATTGGCAGGCTCACCGCCAGGGGAGAACATACCCCCAGTTGATCCAGACCCCCCCAACTCTGGAGGCCATCTATCAGGCAATAATGTCGCATAGAGAAGAGACACGCCAGGATATTCGAAAGGTTCAGTCTGCTCTGCGGAAGGTGCAGGGGGTGGTTTGGAAGCTTACCAAGTCTTGCCATACCATCGGGGAACGAATATCAGATCTTGAGACTAGGATTGTTACAGCAGAAGCAGACCTCACAGCAACACAGGTACAGACAGAAGCACACGAGGTCCAGTTAAAGGACATACAGTGGAAACTGGAGGACCATAAAAATCAGCAGAGAAGGAATAATCTGCATGTACTTGGGATCCCAGAAGGTGTGGAAGGATCTGATACCTGAGCATATATAGTAGAGTTGTTAAAAGTTTATTTTCCTGAACTATCCGAATGAAACTGGTCACAAGAGATACAGCGAGCTCACCGTACCCCCTTTAAGCTGATATATCCTGTAAAAGAGTATGCAAGGCCCCGGGCTATTCTTGTTTAATTTGGAAACTTTTTGCTTCGGCAAGCGATTTCAGAAGAAGCCAGGCCCAAATCAAAGAGGTCCAGTGGAGGGGAGTCCTTTTTTGTGCACCCCAACTTTTGTCACGCTACAGTGGAGAGACGATGGAGACTGAGACAAATGGTCAAGCTATTCCAGAAAAAAAATGTGCAGGTTTATCTGGTCAACCCAGCACAGTTGAAGGTGATCTGGGAGGGTCAGACGCAATTTTTCTGCTCTGAAGTTAAGGCAAAAGAATTCCTGGACGGTCTGGACAAATCCAAATGAGAATGATGTAGAAGCCTGGGGGTATGTGTAATAGGCTCAAAGCGGTGCCCTTTAGGAGAACTAAGGCTGAAGTCTGAGTGTTTAGGATCATTAAAAAAAAAAGAGAGAAAAAGGGGGTGGAGGGCACAACTTTATATCAACTTTACACAAACGAGTTAAATACATTATAGATATAACCATTATTATGTATATATTGAAGAAACCTGTTGAAGTAAATCACAGGGAGGTATATGAATATTTTTGTTTAATATATAGCCCCTGGTCAAGTGTGCTGTGCTCATCTCACGCACAGACCTAGGTCTGAGCGCTTCACTAGGGTGGCGGTGGCGAAGGGGATGCGGGTGGGGGGTGGGGCGACAGGGAGATGAGGGAATGGGGGAGGGCAAAGGTGGGAGGCGATGGGGGTAAAGATAAAACAATATATACCTAGAGATGAATATAAGGTTACTGCAGGAACACTGTGCTGTGTATGGCTTAATGTAGCTAAGGCAACTAAGGTATATCAGGCTGGCTTGAAGAATAAGCTAAATGGATCAAATGAATATATGTACAGTAAATACTTCGCCGACAGGGAGTGTGCCTCTCCTTGGGCAACTGTGAGATTAAATCTAATTCGGCCGGTCTGGTCGAGAGGCGCACCGCCTCTGAGAGGAGCAGCTCCGCTACTTTTCAACCGAGGAGCAGAGCAGACCAACAGGCGATTGGCAATATTTGAAAAGGTGCTCTGGGCTCAATGAGGACAAAATATTTGGTATATTACTGCAACTTGCCAGCAACCCTACTTGGGATTAATTTGAATGGACTTCCAGTCCCAGAATGCAGTATTGTGACTCACCTGTGTGTCATTTGCTGATTGAATTTTTCAATAAAAGGGTGAACACTGGGAGCCCAAAATGGTGGCAATGTGTGGTAGCAGCGTATTCCTATGAAGAAGGGCGTATGCGCGAAACGCGTCAGGTAGCTGCAGACGACGATGTGCCTGACCCTTTTCCTGTTCTAAAACTTTGCTGACAGGGAGTGCGCCTCGCCTTGGGCAACTGTGAGTTTGAATCTAATTCGGCCGGTCTGGTCGAGAGGCGCACCGCCGCTGAGAGGAGCGGCTCCGCTGCTTTTCAACCGAGGATCAGAGCGGACCAACAGGCAATTGGCAGTATTTGAAAAGGTGCTGGGGGCTCAACAAGGACATAATATTTGGTATATTACCTCAACTTGCCAGCAGCCCTACTTGGGATTAATTTGAATGGACTTCCAGTCCCAGAATGCAGTATTGTTACTCACCTGTGTGTCATTTCCTGATTTAATTTTTCAATAAAAGGGTGTACACTGGGAGCCCAAAATGGCGGCAATGTGTGGTAGCAGCGTATTCTTATGAAGAAGGGCATATGCCCGAAACGCGTCAGGCAGCTGCAGACGACGATGTGCCTGACACCCTTTTCCTGTTCCTAATACTTCACCGACAGGGAGTGCGCCTCGCCTTGGGCAACAGTGAGTTTGAATATATAAAAAATCTAATTAGAAAAAACATCCTATTATAATTTAAAACCTTAAACTATTTAAAAATATTTAAATTTAAATTTCCCACTACAGTCAGTGCAACAGTAGGGAAAGTGTTAGATAGTGGAGGGGTAAAAATTACTATTGCCACTCTAGTGAGTGCAACAGTAGGTAAAGTGTAGAATAGCGGAGGGATGAAAATTACTATTCCTACTCCAGTGAGTGCAACAGTAGGGAAAGTGTTAGATAGCGGACGGTTAAAATTTACTATTCCCACTCCAATAAGTGTAACAGAAGGGAACGTGTTGGATTGCAGAGGGGTGGCATTTAATATTCCCACTCCAGTCAGTTCAAAATTAAAAACTAACAAAACATTAACAACAACAAAACAATAAAAATATATAAATATGTTACAAAATGATATACAAATATATTTAATATTAAAAATTAAAAAAGTAAAAACATATTATAATGGTAAATACATATGACAAACACCTACAAATAATATATTAAATAAACTAAAAAATGATTTTCCAAAAAATAAATATTTTTATTTAGAAAATATTTAGAAACAAACACATTTTTATTACATACATTTTGTTTTTTTATTTCCTACCCTACAACACCACACAATTCACAACCCACATGTACTTCCATAATTAAACATTTATTAATTGACAATTAATTAACAACTAATTATTAATTAATTAAAAATACATTTCTTTTCACCTTTTACCCCTATAAACCCCACACCTGAAATTAATTATACAATTACCATAATTAATTGTCAATTAATTAATTAATGTTAATTACCAACTAATTATTAATTAATTCAAAATAAAATTACTTCCCACCCTTTACCCCTATAAATCCCACAACCCTTTTTTAGAATTTATTTTTGTGCTTTCTAGTATACACATTCTTATCAGTTTCTTCTCTGGACATCCTTCCTCTTTTCAATGTAATGCAATATCACAGCTACATTTTGTCTTCTCCTGAAATGGGGGTCTTTAATTGGCAATGGTTTGCACCTTTGTCCAAGTAGAGGCCCTTATTCCTAGTCATGGTAAGGGGGATACAGAACTAAAATAACCCCTGCTCACCTCATTGGTAGCTTGGCAGGAGCAGACAGGCTTATCTCAGAGGCAGTGTGTAAAGCATTTGTTCACACATACAGTAATACAGTGAAAACACTACAAATGGACACCACACCAGTTTAGAAAAATAAGTAATCTTTATCTAAACCAAACAAGACCAAAACGACAAAACTCCAACATGCAATAATCGAAATATGACTTTTAGAAGGTAAAAACAGTTCTGTTCATAGCAAACTATAGATGCAATACTTTCAACACTTAGGGGCCCATTAGGATGGTGGGCGGACTTCAGTCCGCCCGCCATCCTCACGGTGCTGGGACCGGCTGCCAGACGTGCGGCAGCCCCGCACCGCTGATTAGGATGTGACCGCCACCCTGGCGTCGCTTTCCGCAGATGTGAAATTGCGACGGGTGCTGCTTACAGCAGCAACCGCCGCAATGCCAAATAGACATGTAATGCATTCCCATGCAAAACGTGGCAGGCACAGCGCGGTGCCTGCCACCTTGTGCATGGGAATTCAGGGGGGTACCATGGGTACCCCCCAAGTGCACCCCCAACACCCCCGGAAATTCCACCAAAGCACATCCCCGCCAACCTTTCCATGGCGGCATCGCCGCCATGGAAAGGCCAGTTACCGCACCCAACCTAATATGCATGGCGGCCCACCATATTAGTGGGCAAGTCCGCCCGGCCGGCAATTGTAACGATTGCCGACCGGCAGAAAAGCGGTGGACGGACTTTACATCCACCGCGATACCCTCGCCATAATAATATAGTAGGGGGTAAATCAAGTTGGCCGAGCCGGCGGTGGCGATCCGCCTGCCATCCTAATGACCCTCAAAGTACCTCGGATGCTTCAAAATCATAAACCATAACAGCTGCAGGGAAGGTGATGCGTCGGTTCCTTATGCCCAGGGAAGGTGATGCATCGACTTCTTTCTCCAGGGGAAGTGATATGTCGGTCCCATACTGCAACGCAGGGGAGGTGATGCGTCAGTTTGTTATTGAAGGGGAGGCGAAGCATTGGCTTCCTACTAAGGCCCCGGTGTTCTTGTAGACATGGCGCCCTTGTGCGATGCATGGGGATCGGGGATGTGGTAGTTCTCGATGCGGAGTTGGCAGCGTGTGCTGTGTTGGTTTCTCCAGCCGCTGTCCCACGATGCGTTGGTTCTTGCAGCCGCACAGTAGGCCCGCATTGGAATTGGTGCGGTGATCTTGCCTTGTGACGATTATTCCATCCGCGGGCAGCTGCTGCATCGGTTTCTTTAGCAGCACAGAGGCGAAGCGGCAAAAAGGGGTACGTGCTTCTCTTCGTTGTGTCTCATTTTCAGCTTCCAACAGCAAGAACTATGCCCAGAGGCACAATACACAAATAGGCACCTCTTGGCAGGCCAGAACTTTCAGCAAGGAAATTCAGGGGAGTTGGTGAAATCTTTGTGTTCCTTAGACTGCAGAACAGCATGCAAGCTCTACTTCAAACTCTTAGAGATCTTCTTCAAGCAAGAGACAAAGCACACAGCTAAGTCTTTATCCTTTACTTGGAAGGCAATGCAGGCCAACCCCAGACAACTCACAGCAAAGGGGCAGTACCTCTCCTTCAGCCTTCCCAGCTTTTCTCCTTGGCAGAGGTTCCTCTTGAGTCTAGAAGTAATCTGAAGTTCTGGGGTCTGGGCACCAATATTTACACAGCATTTGTCTTTGTTCTCTTGTGGCAGAGAGGCTCTGTAGTCAGTCAAAACCAGTTCTGTCCTCCCTGGTCCAGCTTCCTGGCAGGAAGGGGAGACAGCATTGTGTAAGGCAGACCTGGCCCATTCATGTATAAGGAAATCTCATCCCCCTACTCTAAATGCAGCCCAGGTCTATTCAGCCCATCCCAGCAATGACACGCCTCAACCTCCCAAGTGGCTGTCTACAGTGAATGCACATACCCAGCCCCTGTCACTCAAAAGCCAGACAGTCAATCCACAAACCAGCAGAGGCACACAGGATGGCAAAGCAAGAAAATGCCTACTTTTTAAAAGTGGTATTTTCAAACAGAGAATGTAAAAATCATCCTGACTGAAAGATGCATCTTTATATTCTGAGTTCAGTCATACTAAACTTCGCCTTCCTATCTTGTCCCAATGGGAAGTTATATTTATAAGATGGTATAAATAAACTCCCTTTCTATCCACTGAGACAGATAGCCTTTCAATAGTGAAAAACGAAATCCAGTGTAGTTCACTTGTCCTAACTTTCACATACAATGCACTTTGCCCACAGAGGTACCTTGGGCCTACCTTAGGGGTGACTCATATGCAAGAAAATGCAAGGTTAGGCCCTGGCAAGTGGGTGCATTTACCAGGTTGACATGGCAGTAGAGACTGCGCGCAGACACTGCAATAGCAGGTCTGAAAACCTTTTGCAAGGCTGCTTGTGTGGGTGGTACAAACAGTGCTGAAGACCCACTAGCAGCATTTTATTTGCAGGCCTTCGGCACACACAATGGACTGCACTAGGGACTTAGTAGTAAATCAAACAACCCAATCATGGAAACACCAATCCATAGTAACACTTAACACAGAGAGCATATGCACTTAAGCACTGATCAGCTGTGGTAAAGTGCCCAGAGTCATAAAACCAACAAAAACTGGGTCAAAAACAGAAGGCTCAAAAACACAAAGTCTGGGGATGAACAAGCTGAAAAAGCCAGGCCTAACATCTCCTAACACACACTTCTTTCTTCTGTGATCAACAACACTGAAAAGAGTATGGATTGATAGACTTCCTCAATGTGAGGTAATCAAACTGCTCCCTAACATAACTTTCACAATTTCCGACTCCTAAATACCGAATCGCTATTAGCTGATTCGCTATTTAGAATTTGAAAAATTGAGAATGCAAATCATATGGAATCGCTAATAAAAGAACAGTCACTTTGATACACTAAGGATAGTGATTTTCAAATTGCAATTCAGTAACAATTGGATATTTGGAAATCGCTATTTAGAATCCTCGTACATCTGGCCCTTAGTTATTTAGTATTCACAAACACTGGTGGCTATGCCTCCCTATAATTCACAGAAACATGCCAAGAGTGCAATGGCTGACAGTGAATAACTCACACTGTACAATTATTTATCCTTTATTTTCTACGCATTATAAAAAGCTGCAGTAAACCCCACCACCCAAGCTCCAGCTAACAAGCATTGCTCTCAAAGAGAAATTTTAAATGCATTAAAAAATGTCTTTATTTGTTGTATTCTTTTTGTTTACAGACAACCAAACAGTATAAGTTACTGCTTTCGATAAAAATTGCATTTTAATGCCATACTAAACTTTGTTATATGAAAAATTAATTTGGGATTTTCATTAATAAAAACCCATGTGCCTTTTCTGTGTTTGGTGAAGCAACCCGAACTACCGGGCTGATTAGGATGGTGGACTGACTGTAGTTCGTCCGCCATCGGGGTGGTGACCGGGTCCGTCCGCAATACATGCGACGGTTCCACACACCAAATCAGGATGTGACCATCACCATGGCAGTTGCATTTTGCATTTTTATATTGCGGCGGGTGCTGCTGACAGGAGCACCAGCCGCGACATTAAATTAGCATTTTTTGCATTTTAATGCATGACGTGGCAGGCATCACACTGTGCCTGCCACTTGGTGCAGTGAAATGTAGGCGGTTACCATTGGTTACCCCTCAGTGCATCCACACCCTCCCGCAACGGGCCCCCAAATCCAATCTCCATCAGCCTTTCAATGGCGGTTTACCTGCTACAGAAAGGCTGGCTGGAGACAGCATTGTGATTTGGCGGACGGTGCCTGCTAGGCACCGCGACCATTTCCTGGATGCAGACCGCTCCGACAGGCAATCGCAATGATCGCCTGTGGCAAATCTGTGGCAGACGGCCTTTGCCTCCACGGCGTTCCGAACACGATTCCCCCCGGCATCGTAATGGGGAGGGAGCAAATCACGGACAGATTGCGACAGGACCACCACCGTATGGCTGGCAGGGGCGGTCCTTCCGCAATCGTAATCGGCCCCTATTTGTTTACTTATGATCATTTTGTCTCTCTTCGTACAATGCACCATGCAGACAAGTGAGACACTGAAGTAACACTTGTATCTAAAGCAAAAAGTGTCAGCCTATCTGTTCAGCACTCCTTCCCCGTAGTCTCTCTGGTTGTAGTTACTTTATGTTGTTTTTTTATATTGCCCTTTATTATTCATCTTCCCATATGACATGGCACATTTTCGTTAGTGATGATCACAATGCTATAGGTTTCACATTTACATATTGTAAACTCAATGGAAAAAATGGCATTCCCACAAAGATATTAGCCAGATAGTAATCAAAGTTAATTGCTATACTCCCACCCAGATTTCTTCATGATGAAAGTTGGAAGAAGCATAAGATGAAACTTACTTCAAGCAACAGCTTAACCTGTATTCTTTAAAAATATTTTCATAAAATAAATATATGCACAACTTACCGTGATTAAATAAGTAAACAATCTGCTGAAAGTCTCTAAAAGAACATTAGGAAGTCCGTGTGCATGTGAAAGTGATGATAATTTACTTTCTAAGATTTAAGTACACATTAAGATATGTTAAATAAACAGAGCAGAGCATCTGTAAACATTAAATTATACCAGAGCACGTATTCTTTCCATTGCAATGATAGTATTGTTTGAGCCAGAGTCTACATATCCTGCACATTGTGTTTCTTACAATAGCAGTAGAAATCTTTGGCTCCAATCCAACATTGTAAACTCATCACTGTAGCCACATCGAAAAGAGCAGCACAATTCCTTAGTCATATTTTCTAAATCAGAAATACATTTTCTACAGTTGCTGTCATGTCCCTGGACGTACCCTCTGGTCATCCGATGCAGGCCGGCTGGCCGGTCCCTGGTTCAACACAATGACTAAAGGGGGTCGAGCCTTCTCGGTCTTGATCCCGCAGTTGTGGAGTAAGCTACCAGAAAGCCTTCACAAGGAAAAAACCCTTCTCCCAATCAGAAAAAAACTGAAAACCCTCCTCTTTACAGAGGCCTAGGCACAACACGCGCTTTGACCGGGGACTAACAGTCAGCCACTGGGGGAGGGAGTGGCCATAGCTAGTCTCTCTTAGCGCTAACAGACCTGATGGTGATTATGCGCTCTACAAATCCCAATTAACATAACATAACATGTTTATTAGTACAAATGGGAATTTATTCTCAGGTTAAAAGGTTCTCATGCAAAAGATTTTCAGTGGTAATTTGACCCAAAATCCTCAGTGACATCTTGCAAGATGCTCTATATCATTTCATCAAGAGGTGTCTCCATACCTATAACATGCACGCGGCAACATTTGTCTTATTGACAGACAGAGGCTCTTTCTAGGATAGTCTAGTTTATGGACGACATTGATTTCACGTGATGGAGGATCAATGTACATGGTTGTGATTTTGATTTCCTCGAATTGAGGCTAAAAAACATACATTCCCTTTCACAGCTTTTCCTTCTGCTACTTGGTTCTACCCAATTACCTAAAACGGAAATTATTGAGACTAGTAGGTTGATTCACAAAGCATCTATGACATTTTCTACACACCCTTGCATGTTTTTGTGAATCAGCCAGAACACTTACAACTCTCTATTAGTATCTCTATTGGTAAAACTGCAAAGAGGTCACAGTCAACTTGCTATTTGTGCTAATTATCAATGTATTTTAAGAAAACAAATGAATTCACACAATATTCACATTCCCGATTAAAATGTTATAAATCACTTAGAAAAGACTTTAAATGTATCTATTTTCTCAACTCTGTTGGCACCAGTTAAATTTAAATCATGGAAATTAATGGGCATGTTGGCTCTATTTTGTGCAATATAGAATTCATAGTAGTTTCTAATTTGTTTATGCTATCGATTTGTTGCAGTATTTCAGACAAGTCTTTTATCCTAATACCCGGGTCCTTCATTTGCTTTTCAAAATCAGTTACTACAAAAGGGTTGTAAAGAATCGAACTGAGGCTTCTTTTACCTATCCAGCAGACCTCCTCTGATCCATGTGCTAGATCATGGATTGCACGTGGTGGATTGTACAGTGATATTCTTGCAAACCTCTACAGAAAATATTACAAAATGTGTTTATAAGAAGTGTAAGCACATTACTTACTGAATCAAAGGGTAGAGTATCACCGGCTTTACCCAGCAGGATCTGAAGTGGAAAACAAAACATTGGTGAGTGTGGTTGCACAAACAATCATTATTTGCACAAGTGTTGCTTTTTTGGTCTGGTTTAGGCACAGATTTAGCTATTTTGTGAGCGTCATATAAATAAAAATTAAATTAATCAAACTAAGAAATAAAACATACATATGCACATGCATAGAGGGGTTTTAGGTCAGCCCCCTTCATCTATTGGTCTGCTGTACTGTCATTCACATTTTGCTTCCACACACCCCAGCACACATCATGGAACAGCTCACTTCAGCTATGCTCTTTCATGCACTGTGAATGGAGATATTTTTCTTCATGATCTGCCTAAAATAGGTGTCAGTGCCGGGGCAGGTTGGCCATAACTTATTCTTTCTATTCTTAATAGTTTTTTCATTTTTAATATTCAACTGACGGGGTGCAAACTATGCTTTCAGGTTATAGTAACTCAAAACAGCAGTTCCTTGTTTTTTGTGCAAATAAAAATAATTTTGTTTCCTATGCAGTAAAGCTATAAAAAGATTCCCATATCTTGTCTGGGTACACCTGACTGCTAGGATGCAACGATCTTGTTCTAATTAAATGATATATGATTGTTAAGTGTTTTATAATAAAAAAAAAAATTGCAAGCATATGTTATTCACATTTAGGTGTGTATATACAATATTTTAGTTTTAGGTATACAAGGTGCCTTTGGCATCATTTAGTATGAGGGTAACAATCAATATATGTGGGTATCTCACAATTTATGAAATCATTGTAACGCACTGGAAAATTATTCACAGTAGAAAATGCAAAATATATAAAACAACAAAAAGTCTGACCAGGGTTTCATTGAACGTTATATATTATTTATTATTTAAGTTCTCTGAAGTTGCCAATACATGTTAGATCTTGCCCACCCCGCCAGTAGTATATACAGTAAATTTGTGTTTAAATCCCTCAAGATTACTTTGTATAACTGGCCTGTAGAGAGCTGTCTTCTCTATCCACCAGCAGTCCTAATCCAAACTAGAAGATGGTGCACACTGAATAATGCAAACATGTATGTATGGACATTCAAGTTTTAAAAAGTGCCTGAACAAGTAGTGCATGTGCACATTCTCTAAAGAATCAAGAATAGAATGTACAAATCTCCAAATACAGATATGCCAAAATGTATTAACATTACATTGCAAATGTGGGACTTTGCTTGTACCTTTTTAATGTGATTTTTTTACTGAGAAAATGCGTCAGTTTATTTTAACACTTCCAAATGCATCACTTTGAAATTGAAGTGTGTTTCATTGAAATAATCAAGTATGGTATTACTGGGAAAAGCAACAGTTCAACTTTGTTTCTCATGAAATTGACTACAAATAAAGGAACACTTATCAACACACCCTAAATCACCAAATTTGTAACTATGACACTAACATAATCAATCGTACAGATTAATCCTATAACCTTAGCCCTTTAACCGATAGCTCCTTAACCACAACACTGAATCTTTAGTCTGAATACCCAGACCCTTAACTTTATACTCTTAACCGAACATACAATCCTTAATTCTAAAACACAAACCCTTAAACCTACGCCCTAAACCATGTACACTGTCCCCCAATCTCTAACCACTAACCTCATAGCTTTACCTCTTCTACACAATACCCTTAACACTACACTTTTAACCCTTTGATCCATAACCCCTTAACCCACACCCCAACCCATAACTATTAATATGTATCCTTGTATCCGTAAAGCACATTACCAATAACATTTACCCTATACTGTCTTCCGTTTACCATATACCCTACCCTTAAGGACTATGCCCCAAATCCTTTAGCTCAAACAACAAAACCAATACCATTAACCCCAAACCCTAACGCCATACCTATAACCCTTAAACTGCTAGCCCTGTACCTATATATTTAGTCCCTAGCTCCCAAACCTTATCCCTGTACCACAAATCCTCAACAATATACTCTAAAACTTTGGTCATATACCCCAAAACCATTGTATCCTTAACCCTAATCCCTATCTCCGCTCCCTTGACCCCTAAACCCTGTAATCTAATCCTATACTCCAATCCACATACTCTCAACAATTATAACCTATACATTCAACCCTTTAACCCAAAGTATTAATCCCTTAAGGGCCGTTCACCCGTACACTCACTTCAATATATTTTGGGAAAACTTTGGGAAGTGTTTGATTTGCAAAGTAGGTATTTTTAGAACTACTAATTGGGAATAGTTATTTTTAGAAGTGATGGCTCCGATGTTTTGGAGAAATACAAATGCACTCTAGTCCATTGGGTAGAGTCCCACCAAGGTAACAGTTTTATAGTATTATTAAATGTTATAAAAAGTGTGCGTGGGTGGCCAGACTCCTATTTGAAGAGTCACAATTAATCTTTACTGAATCAAAGAGTACATGAAATCTCTGTAAAGATGCTATACTATGACCAAAAGGGAATTTTTGCTTTGGTGGATTGTGGGTGTGGCTGAACATATAAGGTGTGCCTCACCCTACTTTTGTTGTGCACATTTCACTGCTCTGAATGCTCTTCACTAGTTCTCCACCCATCAACAGTTACATTCAGGAAACATTGGCCAATTTAGAACATTGAAAACTATTATAACATGGGGAATCAAGAGATGTCAGCATGGGGCCAGTTTCAAACGGTGTGTACCACTGAAGGAAGGAGGAGAGAGTTTCTCGCGAGAGGGCAGGTTTAATGCTTATGAAAAATATACATTTGAGTATATAGGTGACACTGATTGCTAGTGTGTAGATTTCCAAAGCAAGAGGCTAAGTTTAAAATGCATAAAACATATTAAAACAAGCATTGGGAAAGACAATAGGTATCGGGTTGGCATCAAGCCTCCTGTAAATTATTATTTTGTTTTGTCGTGGTTTTTTGCAGAACTTTATCTTTCGGGAATATGCCGTGCCCTCGTCATCTAAAAATAAAATCATTTGCTGCAGGCAAAAGAGTTTTTGGGGTATAAAAAAATACATATTAAGATAGTAATCCCTGGCACTGAAGAGAACTATTTTGTGTGTGGATGTGTTCCTTGTGAAAGGGCGGCATGCTGTAAGTCATAGTGAAGTCAGCCATTGGCTGAAGTGGGCTGGTACATTAAGAAAGAAAGAAAGAAAGAAAGAAAGAAAGGAAGAAAGGAGGGAAGAAAGATAGAAAGAAAGGAAGAAAGGAACAGCATTGGCAGGAGATGGGATCATACTCACCCTACTATCACATCAGGCTAACACAAAGGCAACACTAAAGTAATTATAAAGTAAAAACAAAAAGACTAATCCTGAAAGAACTGGCTTGTGTGTAGATGGGCTCCTAGTGAGAGAGCAAAATGCAATCCCAGGTATGTTTTCTTTAACAAATTAAGCACTGGGTACAAGAAAAAGCGATCATAGCCTATTGGGTCTGAACTGAACTAATTTGAAAGACAAACTAAACTGATGGCCCTGACAATCACTTAGAGCACAAAGCCATACTTTTTTTATTGATTTTAGGGTGCAACAAAGAAAACAGCACCATTCAGAAGTACATCGTAAAAGGCAAAGACACAAGCATATCGCATTGGCATAAAAGGGTAGACGTACAAAGGGCCGATATCGGCATACCCACTCCCAGACTAGACAGAGTATCAGTCCAAATTAGTCTTCTATCACTCTGCCCCACTAGACCCACATTCAACGAAATTTCCTGGTACAACCTCTGGCCACATAGGGAGGCCGTTCTTGCGCGGCACACCAGTCCAACTCTCTGCGCCAGCGCGCCAATGTAGGTGCGTTAGTGTTCAGCCAGTGAGCTGCAATGTCCCTCTTGGCCACTGCTAGTGCTGTGTTAAGAAAGAGCTTCTCAGCCCTGTTGCCATCCAGACCCTCGGTGATGCCCTGGAGAACATGTGTAGGGTCAAGAGGAACCTCCCAGCCCAAGACTTCCGTGAGCTCCCCCGTTACGGATTCCCAATACCCCTGTATCTCAGGACATACCATGTGATAAAAATCTGCCTGGGGGTGTGGACAGCGGGGCAGAAAGCATCAGGTCGAAGCCCAGCGCGGTGAAGACGCAGCGGTGTAAGATAGGCAGCGTGTAGGAAATATATTTGGACTAGTCGAAGCCTTGCAATTATTTTAGGAGCCATCAGGGGGTCTCTCCAGTCAGCGTCTTCCAGGCCCCCAAGCAAACCCTCCCACTTGTCCCGGAGTTGAGATAGGGAGTTGGGGGTGTTGTTTGTGAGGGAGCGGTTGATACAGGAGATTCCTCCCTTCCCCAGGTCGCCGGTCATGACCTGAGCTTCGGGTGGGCTATACTCGGGCAAGACAGTGCCGTCTGGTATATAGGAGTGGAAGGCATGGCGTAGCTGCAGATATCTGAAAAACTGAGAAGAGTGGAGGGAGTGTCGAGCCTGCAAATCCTGAAAGGAGCGTAAATGGGTACCGCTCCAGACATCGCCCAGCAGGGAAATCCCGATGAGTTCCCAGGGCCAGAATACCAAAGCAACTTCCCGGAGTCTGGTGCCGCACCACATGGGGGTATACTGAGTCAACTTGCCCGACTAGCGGGTATGGCGCAGGGAGGCCCGCCAGGCCAGGAGCACTCCGAACGTGACCTCAGGGAGGGCTTGGGGAACAGCATCCATGTACAGCATCCCCTGGATAGTGGAAAAGCCTAGGGTGTGCAGTTCCAGACGGTACGCCGGGTCGGACCAGCCGCCGTTAAACCAATTGTGCACAGTAAGGAGCCAAGTCGCTAAGTAATAAAGATATAGGCTCGTCATCCCAAGACCGCCATCAAAGGGCGGGATTCGGCATTGGGCCAGGGCCAGCCTGGGCCTCCGTCCCCTCCATAAAAACTTAGAGGCCAAACTGCCCAATTCACAGAACCAGGACCTAGCGAAAGAGAGATGTGTATTGTGAAGCATGTATAGAAATCAAGGTAAAATCATCATTTTAAAAAGGGCTATCCTGCCTAGAGGGTTCAGGGGTAGCGTATGCCATTTAAGGAGGTCAGCGCGGACCCGCTTAACCAGTGGGGTGACGTTAAGCGACCATGCAAGGTTGGCGAGAAGGGCCACCCAGATCCCCAAGTACTTGAAGGACTGCCGCCGAAGAGGGATCTGCCAGTCAAAGCATTCATGTGACACATGAAGGGAAACCAGAACAGACTTGGCACGGTTTAACCGAAGGCCCAAGGTGCGCTCAAAGAGGTCCAGAACCCGAAGGCATCGGAGCCCCGATTGAGCAGGTTCCGCCAGAAACAGCAGCACATCGTCCGCATATATCGCGATCTTATCCTCTTCAAAACCGGGCCACCTCCATCCAGTGAGAGAGCAGTCAAATCGAATAAGGCAAGCAAGGGGCTCCATTGCCAAAGCGAACAGGATTGGCAAGAGGGGGCACCCTTGCATCGTATCTCTTTTAATAGGGAAGGGACGGGACAGAGCCCCATTGACGAGGACCTGCGCCCGGGGCGACAATACAACATCCTCACCAGGTTGCGAAAAGGGATTCCAAAGCCCATCTGCTCCAACACTGCCTCCAAATAACCCCAGTCAAAAGTATCGACAGCCTTCTCAAAATCTATGAGAAGGAGAAATAAATAGGGGGACAGCAAGTGCCGGTTCGCGAGGGCAAGGTGAAGGCATCTAAGACAGTGCCAGGTCCCTCGGAGAGGCATAAAGCCACATTGATCTGGATGAACCAGACTAGCCAGCTGCGGTCTTATGCGGTTGGCCAGAACAGAGGCAAAGATTTTAAGCTCAGTGTTAATAAGAGAGATGGGACGGTAGTCCAAACAGCAGCTCGAGGGGGGCTGAGACTTTGGGATCACTACAATGGTGGCTAGGTCCGTCTCTGGGCCGCTTCACGGTACATCGCCACCAGAGGCGAGACCAGGGTGTCTCGGTAGGACGCGCAATATTCTTGGGGGAGCCAATCCGGTCCCGGTGTCTTACCGGCCGCCATGCGCGATATAGCCTCTGACACCTCCTCGGGGGTGATCGGGAGGTCCAGTGCCTCCACCTCAGATTCACTAAGGCGCGGAAGGGGGAACCATTCCCGCCAGAGGAGCTCAGGGAGCGAAAGGCTAGGCGCCTGCGCCGAATAAAGGGTGGCATAGTAAGCGGCGAAGCATTGGGCCACCGCTGTCGGGGCGCAGTGAATCTCGTAACTGTAACCTCTGGTATTATATGGCGGGCCATAGGGTAAGTGGCGAGGCGATGGAGGAGCTTCCCGTTTTTATCTCCCCAACCATATACTCGAGCTACGGAAGATCGAGGGAGGTCTGTTTGATTTCATCCCTCAGGAACGCAAACCTCCTGTCTTGGGCCTCAGTTCTGTCCTCAGGGGGCAGTGTCTGGAGCTGGGTGGCCTGCGCCTCTAAAAGTGTGAGCTGGGAATCACGCGCCGCATGGGTAAGTTTGAGTTGGCCTATGGCAAAGCCCCAAATGGTGGCCTTCCCGACCTTCCAAAGGGTACGAGAGGAGGACACTGAATCTTGATTAGTGGTAAAGTAGAGGCGAAGCTCTGCATCGACTTGGTCTTTGAGCTCCTCGTCCTGGTACCAAAGTCTCCAGGCTTCCCCGAGACCCAGGCTGGCAGCCCATGTCGAGAGGAGGCCGGGTTGGGCAGTCCTGGAGGAGGGCGAGGCGGTGTCAAGGCCGGAATCCATAACTACGTTAAAGTCTGCCCCAATTACGGTCATTCCCAAGGGCAAGGCAGCGACCTCTGATGTGAGCCTCTGGAGTGTGGAGGCCAACAGGGTGGGAGGGAAATAGACAGCCACAAGGTTAAGAGAGCGATTCCCGAGGGTCCCTTCCAGGAGGATAAAGCATCCCTGAGGGTCGTGCTTCACTTTACGTGCCACCAGAGGAAGAATACGACGCACCAGAATAGCCACTCCCCTTGACCCTCTACCGAATCCAGAGTGCCAGACTCCGCCATAGCCATGTTGCGCCAGGAAGGGGCAGTGATTGCCCATTAAGTGGGTCTCCTGAAGCAGGATTATGTCTGCGGCTTGATGCTGGGCATATCGCAGGACTGCTGCGCGCTTGACCTTGTCCAGCAGGCCATTAACATTCCAGGACATTATATGGAGCAACAACGCCCCATTATAATCGCCAGGCAGGGGGAAGTCCTGTAAGGGGCCGGGCAGCCGGCAAGTATAGCAGAGGCCGTGGAAGTGGGACTGCGCCTAAAGCTAGTAAATATGTTGCCCCTAGTGTTGGGTAGTACGCGCTCACCTAGGTGTAAAAGTGTGATATTGGTGCAAAGAATAAAAAGAACAAAGAACAGAACAAACAGGGGCCACGACCCCAATCCCCCCAAGCCCCCCACCCTATTCTTCCGGAAAGGAAGCATCTGTTGCCCGAACAATAAACAGTGAAGCAAAAGGACCAAACTAAAATGCTTGGAAACAGGAAATCATGGAGGACCCCTCCTCGTAGTAGGATGTTCATATCTGTAGCCATCTGTAACAAAGTTAGTAACTAGGCAGAGTGCTAGCTCTGGATGAAACCGGCCAGCATCTGAAGAGACAAAAAAGTTCAAGCGGGCCCTGGTAGGAGCATCGAGCTGCGGGAGAGATCAGTGTCTGGTAGGTCCAGCAAGGATGGATGAGGTGAAGCAGTTCCGGGGTCGGAGTGGCCCGAGGAGCCAGAGCGCCGCCTCGCAGGAAGAGTCTCACCAGGCAGCTCAGGCATAAGCCGCCATGAAGGGCCCATCGGAGAGTCCGAGCGTGCGCGCCTCTGGCCCCTGCGCCTACCAGAGCGCCTGCGTCTCGGTCGGAGAACTGGCATGTCCCGCCGGGCACCTCCATTGCCGCTGGATGGGGCTGGATTCGGGGCACTGAGTCTTATTTGTCGGTCCTCTATTGCCCATGTACATGCCTCCTCAGGAGTATCGAAGAAGAGAGATTTGTCTTGAAAAACCACTCGTAAACGGGCCGGGAAAAGGAGTCTATACTGAATGTTAAGCGAGCGTAGTTTTTGCTTGGCCTCTCCAAAGGAACGGCGCTGGTTTTGGACCTCCCGGGTGTAGTCAGGAAAGACCATGATTGTCAGGTTTTCAAATTTAAGAGGTTGCTTTTTACGGGACTCGGTGAGAATAGCGTCCCGATCTTTGAAGTTGAGGATCCTCAGGATGATCGGTTTAGGAGGGGCACCCGGCTGCGGGCGGGGAGCAAGCAAACAATGTGCCCTCTTGACCGTGAACCAGGGGAGAGAGAGCCCTCGGGCATCCATGAGCGCAGCCAGCGCTCCACGAAGTCCGCCGCCCGACCCTGCTCCACACCCTCCGAAAATCCGATCAGTCGAAGGTTGTTACGACGGGACTTGTTTTCAGCATCCTCGGCCCACCGATGCAGCTCCTGCGTGTGGGACTGGAGTTGAGTAACCTGGATCTTGAGCTGATGGACATCGTCTTCCACGGTAGATATGCGGGACTCTGTTTCTTTAATCCGGGCAGTAGTATTGCGGAGGTCCTGTCGGATCAGGGTCATGTCCACTCGGACTTCCGTAATCTTGCTCTCAACCGAGGATTGCGGTGTGTGGGTAGCCTGGAGAATGGTAGAGAGGTCTGCCGCGGCAGGAGTTTCTTTATCCGCGGGACCAGCAGTCGCCCCGGAGTCCGTGGTGGTGAACCGATCCATCTTGGTTTGGGTGGCGGGGGTCTTGGGCACCCTGTCTCTACCCATGGTGACTGTAAAGTAGCGAGAGGATGCAGCACGGGCTCTGGGCGGCCAGGCAGGCCAGGGAAGGAAGGGCAGCCAAGGGGGAGGGAAGGGAGCAAGGCACGTCCAGTTCACACCACCCCACGACCACCGGCGATGCCTTCAGCCGGGGACTCACGCGAGTCAGCGGGGAGAGCTCCAGGCGCACGGATCTGCAGGTGGCCATGGTTGGTGTCGGCCCAGGACTCCCGGGTCCGCCAGAGCGGAGGGACAGAAGTCAGCCACCTGCCGGCGAGGCGAGAGATGAAGCCAGAGTCTCGGGAGGGACTAGGGTGAGGCCGGGACCAAGGAGACACTGCCACCCGATGTAGTGACCGTGACTCACCTGCTGAGGCCGCAGCCAACCGCCACCGCCCAACACAGGTCCATCCAGGAGGGACACCCCCACAGGTAGGCCCACCACTGCCCGAACCAGCAGTTGAAACGCCCCTCACACCCCACCAGAACACCAGGGGGAAGGGGAGGGCTCCGTTGCAGCAGGCTGGGCCGCCGCACTCAGGCACTGCAGCTCAGGGTCAAGCAGGGTGCCGGGGTGCACCTCGAGCCAGGGCCCCAGCACCACCTCGCAGTAGGAGAGAGGGGGGAAGGCCACACCAGTGAAGAGGCCACCCTTTACCGCCCGATCGACGGCCGATTCTCTACTCTCAGGCCAGCACCACAGCGAGCTGGATGGTAATTGCGAGCACCCCTGCTCTGCAGCCCCACAACGGAGTCACTTCAGGCCCAAGACTCAGGTCCCGTGCGGAGCCCCCAGACAGCGCAAGGGTTTGTGGCAGGGATCGGCAAGAGGGGGGGCGCCACCACATTGGAAGCGCCACTGCCCGAGATGGCAGTCGAGTTACCCCTGTACCACACTGCAGTACCAGAGGGGGTCCACAGCCTCGGGCCGGACCATGTTTCTACATCTCCAGAGTCCAGGGCAGGCAGAGCGTGGGATACCCCCAGCAGAGGGCCACAGGTTCACTCAATGTGGAGACCGCCCCCTCTGCTCAATCGATGGCGACTCACCCCCCCTCCAGGCAGGCACCCCCGCAGGGCAGTCGCAACAGGCAGGCACCCCCTCACCTCACAGCAGGCGTCGCAGGGCCCCAGGCCTCAGGCCTTCGAAGTCAACCATCGGGGGAACGGCCTCACACGGGTCCCGGCTCCTGTCCAGGGGGCCGGAGAGGCCGGGTGGCGCTGAGAACCCACAGCCACCGCAGTGCAGCGAATCAAGGCCTCCACAGAATCCGCCCGATGAAGCCGGCATGCGGAGCCAGTCCCACAGCAGGTCAGCAGTGGTCTTCAATGGGGCAGCGCTGCAGGGCACCCGGCAGGAGACTTGGACAGCAGCTCCTCCTCTCCACCCAATCGGCACCGGAGCCGAGCAGGCAGCCAGTACCAAGAAGGCTGGTTCACGGGGTCGGCCGGGCAGCACCGGATGATCACCAGGGTCGACACCCTTCAACCAGAGCACTCAGGTCCAGAGGTCGAGCGGGGATCCAGCGAGTTCAGTGACGGGCACCATCTTGAGAAGGCTACGCAGCAGGACCAGATGTTCGAGGCCGCCTGCCTCGCCCAGAATCGCCAGGCAGCACTCTAAAGGAAACCCCAGGGCTCCCAGGTAAGCAGGCAGGTGACAGAAAGGTCGCTGGGGTCCCGATGGCGAGTGATTGCAGAGCGGATGACGGAGGGGTCCGGAGCACTCCTAAGATATGACCGCCATCTTGACGCTCATGGACACGCCCCCTCAAAGCCATACTTTTCATAGGATTAATGTACATATTTAACTTCTGCTTCCTTTTTTATGATTTTCTTTTTAGGAATTAATAGGATTAATGTCCATATTTAACTTCTGCGTCCTTTTTTATGATTTTTTTTGGAAACCAAGGACAACATATCAGATCTGTGTCTTTTGTTTTCAGTTTAGAGTGTATTTATATGCAACAAGGCTTCGCACTGTTGCAAGTCAGTCCACATGGGTAGGATGTTGGGTGGTACAGTTAGTTATGTGTCCTCACAGTACGTCCCAAAGCTATGTGATTTTTCATTCATAAGGTATATGTGGTGTGGCGAAGTGAACCAGAAACAACAAAAAGAGTTCTTTGTGCTCTAAGTACCCACTTCAATCCGACTCTATATAGGTAATGTGTGGGTCAAAGTAGGAACATCTAATAAAAAGCCTAGAGTAAAAAAAGGTGCAGCGAGGTACTGACGTCTGCTGGGCTCTCAAGTTCAACTTTAAAATCTTTTTTACATTATTTATGCATTTAAAGTTGATTTCCTGAAATTAAGTACCTAAGGGGCTTTAAAACAGTGGGCACCCTCAATTGTGGTGGATATGTAGTGCTGCTGGTGCCCCAAAATTACTCTTGTCTCTTACGGACTTTCTTGTAACCCACAACTAGTCACCCAAAAGTGTGCACACCTGGGCAAATATTACATATAGGGGAAATTTCCTTGATCTGTGTTGAGGCACACCTTTAGCTGGGTGTGCAGGGCACAGATAGGCATGGTGCACCCTAGAACAATGAATGCGCTATTCCATGTGCAGATGTTAACCCAAACTTCCACTGGGAGCAGCACATTAGTGAATGGTTCACCCAATGGGCCTTTTGAATGGTTTATTTGCCTCTGCATCCACGTCTGTAATACGGTGCAGACTCAACGGCAATAGATTCATGCCCACTTTATATCCCACCAGTGCACTTGTAGTGCTGTTGTGATTTGCATTATAAATGGGATGGTACAAGCAAAATGGGATGGTACAAGCATTGACATCATTTGGGAGTAGTCAGGGGTCACAGCAGTTACCACTATTTCGCTCTCTGCCACACCTGGCACTTCCTTTGCTAAGCCTGACCTTAGAGGGGGCAACACATCTGCCTCCTCTGAGTCCAGGGGATGCAAAGGAATTGCCATGTTTAGCAGAGAGCAAACTATAGCTCCCAGCTGCGACCCCTAATGACGCCCATGGGTACAAGCACCTACAACCCCTTTTTTAAAACCAAAGTGCCCCAGGACACAGATGCCCATTGTGCTCACTGTGCACTGCATATACTATGGCCCCTGTTTAGTCAACATTATAGTTTGCTCATTAGGTTGAAAATGCCTGCTGGTAGGACGGGTTTTGGTTACCTCAACAACCTAGGAAATTTGTTTAACTTATTACGAGTCTCTGGATCTCAAATCACTAGGTTTATGTCCCTTCCTGCACAAAAACAATCTCCCCACGACTCAGGCATCCTTGCACCATGGTGCAAGGGTGCCTGTGCCAGCGCATGGCTGCAGTTTGTGTACCAGCGCAGGGGGAAGCACAGAGATGCAACATATTCTTGTAAATATGTCGCATCCCTGTGCTTCGAAAGTGCCGCTGCGTGGCGCAGCCAAAGGGCTTGCGGTGCCACGCTGCGGCACTTCCTTGTAGATCTGCACCTAAATGCTACTAGTGAGCCTGCAGCACTTGTTGTGCCACCCACTTAAGTAACTATGAACACCTGAGTCAGGCTTGCAATTTCAGCGTGTGCCTGCAGTTTTAAACTGCCTTTTGAACCTGGCAAATTCAACCTTTTTCCAGGCTTAAACCTTCCTTTTTAATATATGTAAAACATCCCTAGTGGAAGGCCCTAAAGATCTTACAGGGCAGATTGCAATGTATTTAAAAAGTTGGACACCTACCCTAACTTTTACATGTCCTGATAGTGAAAAACTCCTAAATTAATTTGTCACTATTGCAAGGCCTACCTCGCCCATTGGCTGATATTGGAGTTACCTTATTACATTTAATAAGGATTACTTCTAAATGGGAACAGGTAAACAACTCATTTTTGGTGTCTTCGGAATTGTAATGAGGAATCCTCCTTTGTGGTAAAGTTACATTTCATATAATAATTTTGAAAATACTACTTTAATAAAGTTATCAACTTCCTGCCTTACTGCATTGCGAGCATTAAAAGGGAGATTTAGCCTGTTTTGTGTGGAAGCAATTGGTATTGAGTTGACTCACACACTATTTGCAGTGATATTGGGAACGTTTTTGACTCATTTAGGTTTCTTTTTGTACATTATAGTTAAAATATATCGCACCATCACATTTCTCTATTCATTTATTTTTCTCTTTTGAGTCATATATCATAGTAGGTAACCATCAGTAGTTTCATGCATAGCATAGAGTCTTCTCTCTATGTCTATAGAGCACCACGTCATGCAGTTGAAGCGCACGAACGTCTTATTTAAATAAGACCACAGCTGCAGGGGTTTTTTTAAACTATCAGGAGACGAACATATGATACATGGCAGCAGCTCATTGTGAAAATAAGCTGGAGTAAGCAATAAGATGGAAACTATGTTATGTTGGTTTTGTTGTCTTTTCATTAACTTGGGAAATGTGTTGCTTTGTTTAGAAAACGAAGGCACACAGTGCCTTTTGACTGAACGGCAATACGATATTGTTGACTGCTGTTAGAGTAAGTGTTCTTCAGTTTTTTGGTCACAGTAAGCACATTTGTCAGATGGTCGATATTGATGGATACTTTTTTTACCCCACAGAGAAACTCACAGCATTGATATTTTGGGTCATGTGATGACCGGGTAGGTGTCAATTGGTTTAAAACACTTTGCTTCAAACTGCACACGGGTGTTTAGTTGTGAAATTATGGTGATTGGTATAATGAGGGCATGTTTATTAAGACATTTTATGCTTTACGGGAAGCATGGTGTATTCTTTGGGAACACGCTTGTATCAGAATTATTAAACATTTAAATGGCGTACTCACATGCTCTTGAGCAACAGCATGAACTAATAGAACCAACTTGGCAGTGATGGAATAAGCTTGAGCAGTTCTTGTATTTCCTGTTATTATAGTATGGTTAAATACATGTATTATTTGTCATTTGTAGAGTTTCCCTGATGAAGGGATTCCCAAAATGAAGTGGGAACACTGCATTAGAAAACTCCATGTTGAATTTATGAAAAACATAATGTTATGAGCTAATTTTAACAGGTATATTACATAAGACACGAGAAATGTGTCAATATGAATCTTTTTCTGTTGTTGTCATTACTGAGAACATTATTTTTCTATTAATGCACTGCGCAATGAGCTAAAGTGAAAAGACGTATAATCAAAGGGGGGACATCAGAGCTAGTTATTTATCGAGGTCCTGTTTCCATGCTCCAAGGCAAGTAGATTAATATCAAAAAGGGGAAACAGTTCCTCTCTATGGGCCTGGGTAGAGAGTTACAATGACTTACTACACTATTACAAATGGTATCTAGGGGGATCTGCAAATCCAGATCGTAATGCCCTCACACACCTGTTAGGGTGTCATGCTTCATCATTGGGCGCTCCTCGTCGGACCGGCGCTGCAATGTCCGACGGGCCTGGTGGCATCTTTATCGGAGATCTTTTGATCTGTGAACGCCGTATGGTGAGTGCGGTGTGTGGGGCTATAGGTGAAACATTGTTTGGTGAAGGTGTAGATTGTGATTATTAAAAAAAAGGCCCCTAACCTTTTTGGTTCACTTTATTAAATGTTCAAGGATGGGACTTTGTTAAAAACAGTGAGGCTACGTGTGATAATTAAAGGTATTCAAGTAGCCATTGGTGGACTAAGTCAGGTCAACATGTTTCGTGTCAAGTGCTTCAAAGTAAAGCGACACTTCTTCAGGACCAGAATGACATGACCGCTAGGTTAACAGTCATGGGAGGTGAGCTCCCTTTCTGAGAGATAGAATCCTCAATTTGGGGTTCTCATAAAGGCATTCTTCCTCCTCAAGGTAGGAAGTGGAGCCTCAGAGATGAGGGAAGACGACCCGACCAATTGAGCGGGTGTACCTGAAAAAGACGTGGGCTCGTCTTAGAACCTACTCGTCTCCATCTCACCTTAAAGTGAAAAGACTGCATGAAAAATTAATTAGAAGTGTTTTGATTTAATTATCGCACCACATGGGCATGAGTAGTGCACCTTGACGCATGTGACAGTCTCTACACATCTATTTGTGGATAATCTTTCCTGAAGGGAGCGATGTGGTTTCGAGGTAGCACACAACAGACTAATATATGTGAATAATAGATTATCTTCATTACATTGAATACGCAGGTGTGCAGGGTATATTTACAGTTTGATTTTCCTGCCTTAGCCATTTAGTTCTTTCAGCCTCTCTGTGGTTCACATGACTAGGTGTAGTTGGCAGTTGCCTTTCTTGTATTCCTCACAGACAGCCACACACAATCGAGAGCTTAGGAGTGCCTAGATGGACCATCACTGGCAGCATGGGGGGTGGAATTGGACAGAGCCCCACATACACCTGAATAGGCTGTGTTCTGCCTTCACACAAAGGATGTCATACCCCCTGTAGTAAGTCTGACGCCAGGGCAGGGGAGACAGGAAACCTGAGAAATTCAAAGGATATCCTTTAGATGTTTCTTCCACTTAAAAGAAGGCACCTGGTATAGATATTAGACCTTACACACCAACGCTTCAGTAGACTTCTGGACCATTGGAAGACTCAGCTAGTAAAAAAGACTGAGGTGCTGCTGAAAGGACTGCCACTTGACTGGACTGATGCTCTGAAGCACTGCTGCCCTGCTGACCTTTTGCCTGGGTGAGAAGGACTGGACCTGCAACCAGTACACAGGACCACCAGAGTGACTTTAAGGGCTAGTCTCTCCTAATCAGCACTGTACTCTGCAAATGTGACTCCTAATCTGCCAAGTGGTGCCACCCCAGACCTGGACCCTTGGAAGTGAAGGTACTCTGCCAGCACATCTCTGGGTGCAGCAGATCCAACACATCTCGTCTGCTGTGAGGTGCAACCCCTAGACGAACCAACACATCACCTCTGCTGCAAAGACTCTCCCAACACAAGGAGTTTGCACTGCCCTCACAGCCTGCAGCCTCATTGGTACCGCCACTGCGCAACGCATCCTCAACACAGGACTTCGTATCACAAGCCCCCTTGCCAACGACCTCCTCCACGAGCAGTCTGCTGCAAGGACTCTCCCAATGTAAGGATTTTGCACTGCCCTCGCAGACTGCATCCTCATTGGAACCGCCACTGCATGGCGCATCCTCAACACAGAACTTCACATCTTAAGCCCCCTCACCGATGACCTTTCAAACAACAATGCAGGTCCTTGCATCACAGCCCTCTGAACTGATGATGCATATGGCATCTCTGACCTGGATATTGCATTGTCTCAGCTGTGCTATGCATCCTCGATGGGGGATCTCGCAACGATCCGCAACCTGGATGTAAGATGCTTTTATTCAGCGGGCCTAAGTGGCTCATTCTGGTCAGTCCGCGCTTCATCGTGGTCAGCCTGAACTTTTGACTTTGTCCCAGTCCAGTGTGACCAGATAGCTAAAGTCGGCCCTTTGTTCTTTTTGCGCCATATTCTTTAAATACAATCTTTAAAATGGTATATCTCCGGTTCTGCTGATTGAATGTTTGTTGTCTTGATCTTGTTTTATTCATTAAGATCGATTCTATTTTAATAATTTGTTGTGGGATTCTTCTTGTGTGGTGTTTTCACTTTATTACTGTTTGAAGTGCTTCAGAATACTTTGCAGATTGCCTCTGCGTTAAGCTTGACTGCTCTGTTCGAAGTACCAGAGTGTTGATCACTGGTTAATGTGGGGTTTACATGTGACTTCACTATGACAAGGATTGTGGTTTCTGCTTGAGTAGGTTTAAATCCCCTCCACAGCCAACCAGTAACACAATTTACTTCAAGAGGCCCTAGGCCGTGTGTGAAATCATTTATTTCTATAGGAAGTATTACCTCAGGTGATAATCATATGCAATCTATAAAAACTGACTGAAAATGCATAAGGCCCTTTCACAATGGCAGCCTTCTATGTTCTTGTAAGGACGATTTGGATTTTGGCTGGTATGCAGAGGAGGAGGAGGAGATCAGAGAAGATGTTTTGGATAACCATTCTTAACCATACAGAGGAAGAGATCTATGATAAGTACAGACTAAGGGCCTCATTAATAGTTTGGCGGTGCGGGAGCAGGACCACCCCGCTACCGCACCGCAAAACCTGAGGTTGAACCTCCCATCAGATTAGGAGTTTTCTCCTGTCTGGAAGGCAGTTCTTTGGAGTTCCTAATTTAATTCTCATTAATTATTCTGAGTAGTGTTCAAGGTAGGATTTAAATATTTTCCCACCATGCTCTAGGACTACTTTAGAAGTTGCTATTCTCAGAAGCACACCAAGCACTCTGCAGCCTTGCAAATTAAGTGGGCAGTACATACTCATAAGTTAAAGTTTTATTTGACTTATAGTTGAAGAGTAATACTTTGAAAAAAGACAACAATTTTAATAAATTTCTTTATGTGTTCGCAATGGGAACATCAAAGTCACAACCTGCTCGGCATGGAATGCTGCAGTTCATGCTGTACAGGTACTGGGGTGCATGCACACAGGGGGCACAACATGTGCCCTCCTTCATTTAACCCATGGCCCTGAGGCAACAGAGGGCTCCGTAGGGTGCCCTTTGTTTCCTCTCTGCTACGGTTTTCATGGCAGGCTCACTGCCATCAAAACCGTGAGGGAGTGGAAACTTGTAATATGTTTGGCATAATATTGCGGCCTCAAGACCGCCGTGCCACCGCCAGGGATCTCTTAGCCTTGGCGGTTGTGGTGGTCCCAGAGCGGCCCAACTTGCCTGGTCATAATAGGGCGGTTGGAAGTCAGCCACCACTGAACCCCCGAGAGTCTGGCGGTCTGTGGACCGCCAGACTCATAATGAGGCCATAAGTAATTAGGTTATTTTGGATTCATTTCCAGATTGAAATTCACTGCTACAAACACCAACAGATAGAAGTAATGATAGTTCCCCGGACGTTCAAATACTCGATTCACTACACCTTTTAGCCTCTGCAAGTTTCTAGGGAGTAATTGCTGTAGCAGGGAGAGTGTTGTAAGGTGCTTTTACATGTTTTTTAGAACACTCTTTGAAGTTATGTTGTCTAAAATTCATAAATATATTTCTTTTCTTTTTCTGTATCCTAACATGACTTACAACATATAAAACTGTTTTTTATTCGTATTTCACAATTCCCAAATGGTGTAGGCTGTGTAGATGGTACTCATATTGCTTTATGTCTACCCTATGCAAATGAATTTATTTTTTGTAATCCACTTTCCAGGCAACACACATGATATTTATATGTTCCACTACAGTGGGCTATATAATCGTCTGTCTCTAGGTGATATTTGCAAAGGGTTTTTTGCTTTGTGTAAGCTTTATCAATATCTAAAACCACCTTGTTTTCCATGCTGCAGAATTGCAAACGGTAATGTAAGCTTATGTTACTTTCCAGGTGACAGTGCCTATGCATTACATCCTTGCATACTAACACTATATTTGAACCAGTGTACAAGAACGGAGCAGAGATATACCAGGCTCACAAGAACCCGAGTACAAGAACGGAGCGGAGATACAACCAGGCTCACAAGACCATATGCTCTGTGATAGAGAGCACCTTTGGAATCCTCAAAGTAATGTCCGGATATCTTTAGTAAAATCGTAGCTAACTGTGCAATCTTACATAAAAGTGATACAAGGAGGGGTCTTCGCAAAGTGGAAATTGAATTAAATTATGATCAGACAATGGAAACCCACAACCACAAGGTGCACAGACATTACATTGCATAATGTGTAAGGTAAGTCAGACAGAAGCAATTCAAATGATACTCTAGCCAACATGCTTGTTTTGGTATAATCAACACATATTTTCTTTTACGGACGTTTTCGAAAATAATAAAAAGAAATTTGCATGATGAACAAATGCGTCACATCATCCATGTTCTTAACTTTACTGTTGGACACATGAGACATTAATAGAAGACTAACACTTTATATATTTCTGCATTGCAGGTGCTGCACAGTCTGCTTTGAAGCCTCTGACCCACCCAACAATTGTGTGGTATCAGAAACATCTTCAGTAGGAAGGAGCCCTGCATTTCCAGAAGAAGTAACATTGCAACAACATTGCAAAACCTGTGTCTCACCATCAAGGTTTTTGAAGGTATTTCCGTGGCTGTGGTAGGATCATCAGATTTATCTTCGAAGTCAAGCAGTGCAGAAAGCATAGTGTAAGGCAGACCAGGCTCATTCAGGTGGAAGGAAATCTCTTTTCCCTACTCTAAATGCAGCCCAGGTGTATTCAGCCCACCCCTGACTCATCCAGGAGAGGCAGGACACACCTCAACCCCCCAAGTGGCTGCCTACAGTGAATGCACATCCCCAGTCGATGTCACTCCAAAGCCAGACAGTCAATCCACAAACCAGCAGAGGCACACAGGATGGCAAAGCACAAACATACCTACTGCCAAAAACACGACAGACACGTAGGCTGTGATTCAAGCTCCATTCCCCGTCTGAGCCGTAACTCCTAACGCTGAACCGAGTCGCCCGGAATCATATCAGCTACGATTCGCACCACAACTCAATACATGGCTACGAGACGGACCAGCTTGCAGCTGGTACGAGACGGAGCAACAAGCAGCGTGTACGACACAAACACATCATGAATCCCATCGCGCAGGTTATACCAGTACTCTGCATCTATGACCGGATCAGGAACCGACGCCGACGGCGCAGGCGGTAAGTCAGACACCTACCACATAAACAAACGACTCATACCCGCAAAATGGCGCACACACACAAAGGATCCACATCCTGGCCACTAACAACAGCCCACCATAGGTGTTGCATGGCCAGCACCACTAACACCCCCATCCATAGGGGACCTGTTGCCCATCACTACTGCCACCCACACCCATAGGGCTCATGTTGCCCATCACTACTGCCACCCACACCCATAGGGGACCTGTTGCCCATCACTACTGCCACCCCCAGCCATAGGGCTTATGTTGCCCATCACTAATGCCACCCCCAGCCATAGGGATTATGTTGCCCATCACTACTGCCACCCCCAGCCATAGGGGACCTGTTGCCCATCACAACTGCCACCCACACCCTTAGGGCTCTTGTTGCCCATCACTACTGCCACCCCCAGCCATAGGGGACCTGTTGCCCATCACTACTGCCACCCCCAGCCATAGGGCTTATGTTGTCCATCACTACTGCCACCCCCAGCCATAGGGCTTATGTTGCCCATCACTACTGCCACCCCCAGCCATAGGGGACCTGTTGCCCATCACTACTACCACCCCCACCCATAGAGACTATGCTGCCCATCACTACTGCCACCCCCAGCCATAGGGCTTATCTTGCCCATCACTACTGCCCCCCCCAGCCTTAGGGGACCTGTTGCCCATCACTACTGCCACCCCCAGCCATAGGGCTTATGTTGCCCATCACTACTGCCACCCCCAGCCATAGGGGACCTGTTGCCCATCACTACTGCCACCCCCAGCAATAGGGCTTATGTTGCCCATCACCCCTGCCACCCACACCCATAGGGCTCATGTTGCCCATCACTACTGCCACCCACACCCATAGGGGACCTGTTGCCCATCACTACTGCCACCCCCAGCCATAGGGCTTATGTTGCCCATCACTAATGCCATCCCCAGCCATAGGGATTATGTTGCCCATAACAACTGCCACCCCCAGCCATAGGGGACCTGTTGCCCATCACAACTGCCACCCACACCCTTAGGGCTCATGTTGCCCATCACTACTGCCACACCCAGCCATAGGGCTTATGTTGCCCATCACTACTACCACCCACACCCATAGGGGACCTGTTGCCCATCACTACTGCCACCCCCAGCCATAGGGCTTATGTTGTCCATCACTACTGCCACCCCCAGCCATAGGGCTTATGTTGCCCATCACTACTGCCACCCCCAGCCATAGGGGACCTGTTGCCCACCACTACTACCCCCCCCCCACCCATAGGGACTATGCTGCCCATCACTACTGCCACCCCCAGCCATAGGGCTTATGTTGCCCATCACTACTGCCACCCCCAGCCATAGGGGACCTGTTGCCCATCACTACTGCCACCCCCAGCCATAGGGCTTATGTTGCTCATCACTAGTGCCACCCCAGCCATAGGGCTTATGTTGCCCATCACTACTGCCACCCCCAGCCATAGGGCTTATGTTGCCCATCACTACTGCCACCCCCAGCCATAGGGCTTATGTTGCCCATCACTACTGCCACCTCCAGCCATAGGGCTTATGTTTCCCATCACTACTGTCACCCCCAGCCATAGGGCTCATGTTGCCCATCACTACTGCCACCCCCAGCCATAGGGCTTATGTTGCCCATCACTACTACCACCCCCAGCCACAGGGCTTATGTTGCCCATCACCCCTGCCACCCCCAGCCATGGGATGGGTGATGCGCCACACATCCAGAATACTCCAACATCAGGTATGTCAGCAAAATACATCCCCCCCTAACATCATGACAACAGTGTTGAGTCTGTGACAAATGCCCACAACAGTGATTATTACTTCAAACATACAATGTAACTAACAGCACATGTGTGACCAACACATGAATGTGACATACACAAGGCAAGCATCACTATAGCACTGTGGCAATGTAAAAAGAACACCCCCTCACTGTGTAGAACAGAAGTTAAGTGGGGGCTTTCAAAATGCAGCAGATGTTAAGCATTGTGGTGATGGGGACTAAACCCCCCTCATCACAGTGACCAAAAGGTAAGTGTCATCATGGTCAAAGCTGCAAATAACAAACAGCATGTATGATCCCTGCTCCCAACACATTAAACACTTCTGGGGCAAACTAGTGGTTGCGTCCCATTCCCACAGAGATGTGGTGAGGCTAACAGTGCTGTGAAAACATAACACACTCTCGGCCATGTGCAGACAAGCACCACACATGGGGGCTGACAATGCATACAGTCTACAATGACACAAGAGCAGAAGTGACCATCACCAAGCATTCACACATCTCGAAAATAGACACACTAATCAAAACAACATGTGTAGACTGTAGGTGTCAGCTCACAAACTCACATTCCATGCCAGCAATGGCACCTAACAACCAGGATGAATGTGCACAATGATGTGATATGACTCACAGGGACAGCAGGCAAAATCACAGAAACAGCATCCAGACAAAGGCCCACAACAGCAATACCAATGTATTGGTGCAGATGCACAAACCTGACACTGCACATCTGACACAGCATGTGTGTGTGTGTGTCACAGTATTCCCAGGCAACTACACAACAGATGAGGGGGGCTGAACCACAGTGACACAGATGTGAACACAGTGCCATACAAAAGTAAACCATCATTGGGACACCCTCAGTGGGCAATCAGACATTGGGAGATGAGAGGGAGCACAACAGACACATGTGACACAAGCTGGAATGAACACCAACTAACACAGCAAGAGACTGACACACAACAGCACTACCCCCAGAGACCAGACATTGGGGTGACACAAGCATGCATGACACCTCCACTGTGATGACAAAGGCAGATGTCGTACAAACTGGGAAACCCAGACATGTGTCCTGTGCCACAAACGTACATCACACATACACAAACACAAATCACTCAGCATGGCCCCTCATCCGTGGACAAACGGGAGCTAGGGGACCATCCATGCAAACATTAACATCAGTCCACCCTCAACACCACACACCCTGAACTGCAACAATGTGTATCTGTGAAGCCCACATGGACAGGTGACATTGCGCATGCACCCATGACAAACACAGGAGTGTTGGGAGGAATTAAGGTGCACAGACACATCACACAAGGACAGATTACAACCCTGGGGAATGACAGACATACTGCACAGTATGCGGTACATGGCTATGACCTCAAAGCTCACGTAACCTTCAGAATCCCTGCCACAGTCCCAGGACAATGCAGAAGCCAAGGAGAACCACAAGGCACACATGCTGACACCTGCCAGCATCGCAGCCATGAACCTGACAAGTGGGAGCAGTCACACACACATACAAATGTCTCAATCACTGAAAGGTACCACCGAGGGACAACTACATGATTTAGAAAATAAACAGGTGCCTTGGGGAACCCTGACTGTGTCCCATCTGTGTCTGACAACATCATCACCACTCAGAACTGACAAATCCCAATGATGATACACCAATTAACAGTAGTGTGTCATGCACCCACACATCAGGTAGCACATTGGAAAAGTAGTGGGATGAACCCAGTACCACTCAGCAAGCATCAACAACAGGAACATATCAAGGGAACACTGTCTGTGTATGAACAGGGATGTGGACACACACACATTCTCATACAACACACACCATGGGCCCAGGCCATGTCACTGGACAACACACTTTCTTGAGGGGACCCAACTCCTGTGGAAGCCCAGCTGTGCCAAACATATTCACTGCACGTCTCACTCATGTCTGCAGAACACTTGGTCAGTCAGCCATCAGTTACAACACAATGAAGGCTCTGGTCACAACAGCCTGGGTACGTGAATCTCCCCTAAGTCATCTCCACATACCCAAAACATATGTCAAGCAAGTTGCACAGAGGACCCAGTTGCTCCTATACCAAGGATGCCCACACCTGTAGGTCCAGTGTTGATGAGCACAAAGTCTGTGGAAGTGACACATTGGACAATGGGAAGCACATCATATATGCAGGGGTGCAAGCCAGGGATGTGACCATGCAAATGAAATGTTCACAGAGATGTCCACAACTAGTTGATCCTGACACACCCAGGTAGCTGCAAAGGATGACATGGATACCCACCAGAATAGGCATCATATCTCATGGACCACAGGGTGTACCTCACAGCAACACATCAGTATTCAACATTGGAAACCAAGCATCACAGGTGCAAGGGCATGTTAAAAATCACCAACATAATGTACAGCTAAATCTAGTTCACAGGGATAAAGAAAAAAGCTTCATTCAGCATATTAAAAGTTAAACGTCTGTTCAAACAAAAGGCCAATGGCCAGTCCATGTCCAAATGCCAAGGAGTGAAGTAGAGTGACAACTGTCACACCTTGCTTGCCTGCACTGCTAAGGACCAGGGTCATCCCCTTGGAGGGGCATACATGGGGGCAGGCCAGGCACCGCAGGGACAGGATCAGGGAGCAGCAGAAGGAGGCAGTGAAGAGGTGGTGGATGCAGGCGAGACACTTGTTACTGCAGTGGAGCTGACTGAAGTGGTGGGTGCTGTCACAACTGTGGGGCACAAGTCAGATGGGGTGGGTGCCGGCACAACTCCAGTGGGCAGGTCAGATGGAGTGGATTGGGTCACCACTGCAGTGTCCAAGTCAGACGGGGTGGTCGTGGACTCCAATGCAGTGCCTACATCTATGGGAGCGCAATGGGGGGCAGGTGAGGTCGGCAAGGCAGGGTGGGACACTGTCCCCACATCAGTGGCACTAACCGTCTGATCAGGTGTGGAGGAGCAAGTGGTAGGGGGGGATGGCCTTAGCATTTTGGGGATGGTGTATCTGTGGGTGGGGGAACCCGGGGCAGGGAGTGGCGGGGGAACCTCTGGAGCGGTGGCCTGGGTGATGGAGGACGGAGACTTTGCCTTGGAGCTGCATGGTGGCGGGGGGGTCTTGCTCTTCTGGCGCCGGGGGGACTTGCGGGTGGGGGTCTCTGTCTGACTGCGCCTGGGGGAGGGTGTCCGGGTGTGAGGGGCGCTCCCGTCTGTGTGTGGGGACTTCATCTTCCCCTTGTAATCAGGATCTGCTGGGTCGGTGGGGAAGAGGCCAAGGTCACAGAGGAAGAGCTTCTGGGGAGATGGGGTTGCAGGTGTTGCAAGGGAAGGGGGCTGGGATGGAGAGGTCTCGGAGGACTGCGGAGTGGTTGTGGATGACTGTGTGTGTGTCTGCAAACCAGCCCCTGTGAGTGTGGTATCAGTCCCCTGCGCTTGCTTGTGTGCACGTCTAGACCTTGGTTTGGGTGTTTCTGTGCTTGGGACAGGTAGGCTGCTGGGAATCGTGGGTGGTGCAGGGGTAGGAGGGGTGCGGAACTGTTGGAGGAGGGACACTGCTGCCGTCAGGGAGGAGGCCACGGACTGATTGGTCCTCTGTAGGGCAGACATGCCCTAGGAAATGCCCTCCATGAATGACACCAGTTGTGTCAACAGACCTGTGTGTGCATGGAGGACCTTCAGCATCAACGTCTGCCCTACATGGATCTGTCTAAGTAAGTCCACAGACTCCTCACTCAGGGCAACAGGGGAAGGGGGTGCAGTGCCTGGCACAAAGGAGACATGCTCACGAACACAGGAGCCCACAGGGACCTCTGGGATGGGACCCGATGGGAGGGTGGTGGTGGTGGTGGCGGGGACAGCCTCACTAGCTGGGGTTTGGTGGCTGCTGACACCCGCCTCCACAAGGGAGTCATTCACAGAGCTGCTGTGGCCCTCAGCTGGGGGGGATGGTGCTGACGACTCCTCTGTGTGGCTCCACTCGCCCTCTGTGCCACTGGGTCCACCCGACTCCTCTCCTTCTGTCCCTGTAAGGCTCTGTGGCTCCTCCTGGTCCATGGAGCTGTCCCCTCCTGTGACCGTGGATGTATCTGGTTTAGGAATAGGAAGTAAGAGAACAACATCAGTCACCTGCACTGACTGCACACACCACAGTGAGTACATCACATCACAGGGCAAGCCCTGGCATCATCAGCTGAACACAGCTCAAAGTGCCAACACTGTTTAGAATAAGACAATTGTCATTCTTAACATCAACCATGGCACACATATCCCTCCTTGACGTTCACACCTATGTCTGTTGCATGTTGGATGCTAACACCCCAATGTGCCAATATGCACCACCCACACATTAGTTGTACATGCAAGTGAACATGTAGGAGTATGTCACTATACACACAGCACATCTCTTGCTACTGACTCAGTACAGGTGTCCGGATGAAGGCATGGGCAGAGACTCATTTCACATGCTTGTGATGCATGCCAGCAACACACACTATGATGTTCTCATGTCCTGATGGGCAATGCCACAATGGGGTGCATGGTGCACACTTGAACACAATGCAGGATCACTCATAGTAAGTTAAATGCCATGGCACTGGGATGCCCTGAAAGTCAGTCAACACTGTCTCCTGGCACAGGGACAGGGCATCCAGACAACAACAATATGCACTGACTCACAATCCTAGCTCAGGGGTAAAGCTAACTCTGCAGATGACCGGTGCACTTGCCCATCACATGCAAACAACGTATCCAGGACCCAGAAGACCCAACATCATGCAAATCAGACATATGAGTCTCTGCAAACACAAATCCCTGTACATTAACACATCACAGTCTGCCATGCATGTAACCCAGCTGCATGAAGGACACAGTTGCATACACCATTGTGCGCTGTCAGATGATCACACACCTATATGTCACACAGGTCTTGTCTCTCACAGTCACATCTCAGATGTCATGCTGACCCTCTGAATCATGGACACTCCAGTTGTACGTAACAACAAGCCACACCCTAATGAAACATAGGCAGACACCTGAGGGCACATGTCACTAAGCACAACCTGCAATTTCATACACAGGAGTGGGATTACAGAGTGTTTCTAAATGCCCTTGAGGAGGCATGACTGGCCAGGTCTACGTGAAACAGTGTTTGGCCCTGGACAGTAGTCATTTGGCTAAGCAAGTGTGACATACTTGATATACATACTCCTGAGGCCCAAAAATTGGAGTCCCCTGCTGCATAGGTTTGTTTGGAATACCCCAGCCACATGTTGCGAGTCAGACCAGCAATTGGAAAACGTCTCAAGGGCACACACAGATCACATGTCAGATCTCAGGCATTGTGTAAACAATTGGCCCACCCATGAAACACACAACAGAGTCACAGGAACAGATGCTGACTGGTAGCTGAAGCATAGCTAATCTGCAGGGACACAGTGCCCAAGTGACACAAGCAACAGACTGTAGGGGCCACACCTGTGGAACAGATGAGGAGGGTGCATCACACAATTGAGGGACATGAGTATTGGACTACAAGACCTACGTAATGTGGAAGTGTGACCAGGCCAAAAGACTGCTATTAGCATGTCAGACATAGTACAGAGATCAGGCATAGACTTACCCCCTTCCTGCTGCTGTCTGGCCTTCAGCTGCCTATCCAGGTCCGGAAAGACCACCACCAGTATCTGGAGCATGTGGGGAGTCAGGGTCCGGTGTCCGCCCCACCTGTGTGGAGGTGACAGCTTCAGCTGGACTCTAGCTATTCTCCGGGTCCAGCCCCAAAGGTCCTGCCACCTCTTCTGGCAGTTGCGGATCCATCGCTTGTAGACCCCCACCGAACGAACAGCCCGGGCGATGGTCAGCCAGATCTCCTGCTTCTGGTGGGCATCAACCTGTGAGGATTACAAAGTGAAAAGTTCTTTAACACACATGCCCCACATTTGTGCAGTACACATTTTGATATACATGTCATCATCACAAAGGGAAATGAACTGCACAGGTAATGCAACCATGGGGAAGGAAAAATCACCTGCATGTCTGACATGTTAACAATGCCTGGATAGTTTAAGCTTGCACTAATGCACTTTAGCAGCAGGAAACCTATTCATTACATGTACCTACACACTTTGGGGGATGAAAGTAGTCAGTGAGAATGCTTGCCACTGGTGTACACACTGCTAGCACTGCTAGTCAGACAACATGCATAATTAGGAAGACAGTGGACTGCACACTCACCTGCTCCCCTGGTTTCCCATAGAGCTTGCTGTACTGTGGAAGGAGCCCATCCAGCACGGCCTGGTTCTCCTCCTCAGTGAAGGCTGGGGACCTCTCCAGAGTATGTGCCATAGCAGGAGCCAGAGGATACAGAGATAGCAGCAGTGGTAGCAGGGATGTGGTCCAGTAGCATGTAGTGCAGGCAAGTGAGCTCCCTGGGGGCCAGCCAGCCAGCCTTATATCTGTGCTGCAGAGGCAGACTCTGTGCCACGTGTCCGAAGTGATAGGTCCAACACGGTTGCATTCTATGAATCTGGCCAATCCATTTAAATGTACGACTAGTACACGCCTTCCGCATCGTTCAAATCTTCACCTTCATGGAACACTTGAAATTGCAACATTGTTGTAGGCATCCAACTGAATTTCCAGTGCACAACTCGTACAAGTTTTGAATTCGCATCCGTCTCCATGACAGTCTGGAGCCAATGGGTGCGCCCGGCTCGTTCAACTGACTGTACAACGCGTATTTTGAATATACACATGCACCCGTCTCCATACGATTCAATGGCCAAGGCGTATGCCTGTCTCGGACCATGCCTGTCCGACGCATATGCATGTTAGTCACCCGCTTCGGACCTCATTGCATTCAATGACAAAACGTACGCACGGCTCGGTCATGAACCATGCAATGCGAACGCATTGTCACCCGCGTCGGACCGCATTGCATTCAATGACAAAGCGTACGCACGGCTCGGTCATGAACCGTGCAATGCGTACGCATTGTCACCCGCGTCGGACCTCATTGGTGTGACTATTATACGGATGCAACACACATTTACTGGCCAGGGACACCTGTGCAAACCTACCACACTACAGCATTGGCCACACAGTGTCCCATGGCATGTAAGGCTGCATTCCCTGGGTGTTTGGGGGGGCCACATATGGTTTGTTGGGTGGCACTTTGTGCAGCCACTCCCAGGTAGTGCACGTGTACATGGGGGAAGAATCATTTGTGTGTTGTGCACATTACCACTGTGATGTGCAATTGTACAGTAATGGGCATGAGTCACGGACACAGTTTTAGGTTGGATATGTTTAGGACATGTCACATACACCCTGAGTCCTGGGGGCGATGGCATGTACATTACAGTGAGACCTGTAGCCACAATATTGATGTGCATCACAGTCTGTGTGCATGTTGTGTCTCAGATGTGTCTGATCAAATGTGCCCAATGGGTGACAGTCTCCACATCCATGTGGTATATGCATCAACCTTGATGGGATGTGTGTCTAAGAGACGTACATGTAGGGCCGGCAGGAACAACAGTGGCCACTACCTGTGGGACTTACGCTTGCCTTGTGGTGTGTACGTGCTACGCCATGTCCATTGCTGTGTCAATGTGGCAATACAGGGACCCTGGGTTTCTGCATTGCAAAGATCTGTGATGCCTGGGAGACATCAGGCCTCACTTGTCACTGTGGTGTGTGTTTGGAACGTTGCAGCAGTACATAGGTTGGGTGACACAGCCAGATGATTGGCCATTGCACTACATGGGACTCATGTGGAC